>NW_027132383.1:2400000-3600000 GCF_026122565.2 Emydura macquarii macquarii
CCAATGCTAAAGACTAGCAGCAAATTATCCAGTCATAAGCAATATTATGCTGGTGGACTTGTGCTTAATTGCATTTCCCAGTCTTTCAGGGAGATTGTATGAGATATGCAAGTCAACTTGGGAAGATCTGAGAAAGTCTGCTCACAGTGGTGCAATAAAAAGACAATTACAATGAGCATCGTATTGGATTTGCCAGAGACGATGTCCAAGTCAAACCCAATAAAACCTCCCCTGTTTTCTCTTTGCTGGCTCCAAGCCACATGCATTGTCAATATGGTACAGAGATCTTACTCTCAACGGCAGACAAGCTGGGACCATAAACTCTCTTTAATGTCGACAGAAGGGTCTGATATAAATTGCATCTGGTGTTTCTAGAGGAGTGTGGAAGAGCTTGAACTGCACCATTAGACACACCGAGACAGACAAATGTAGTGTACCAGACTCCCAGAACATGGCTTCAAGCCTGTGGCCCACCAGAGGGGCCACTCATCGTGCTTCAGGAAAGGGACTTTGAAGCAAACGTAAGTGCAGTCTGGTTTTCATAAACTTCTAGGAATGGCCGTGCTCTACTCTCATCAGCATGCACAGGGCAGACCGAACTGTACTGATCTGTATCAGAAAAATCTTAGTATTAGAGATCTGAGTGGTTTGTTAAGAGAGACGTGGCTGAGTAGTAGGACATGAGCCACCACTGCTCTCCAGATCTGTATGAGGAGGATAATACTTGCCAACCTCCCACAGAGTCTGAGGATTTAGATAATGGGTGTAAAGCATTTTGGACAGGAAAATGTTAGGTAACTTAGTACTGTTACAATTCTATACAAATGGTTCCATTTTTGAGACTTCTAAATTGTTGCAGAATAACAGACTTGTGCTCTGATTCAGTCAGCTCAGAGGCCAATGTACACTAAACTGGGTAAGCAGCACTGTTTGCATTCTCATTTCTTGAAGTCCCTGCTGGGTGAGGTCATCTTGACTTGCTGAGATGTTAATGTCCTTATTTCAATAAACTGCTAGGAAGCAGAGACAAGCAGGCTGCTGCAGTTTTTTGCTTTAAAAGGGAGGGGGAAATGATGGGAAGTCACACAGAGTATTAGGAACTCAAGTTTCATATCAGAGATGGTTTTATAGATTCAGATATTTTAAGGTCAGAAAGGACCCTGAACTATTGCGATCATCTAGTCTGACCCATGTAACACAGGCCATAGGACTTCCCTGAATCAACTCCTGCTTCAACACCAACAGCTGTGATTGAACTACAGCATCTCTTAGAAAAACAGCCAATCTGGATTTTAAAGTCTCCAATGAGTAAGACTCCACTACTGACCTTGTTGTTTTATTGGTTAATTACCCTCACTGTTAAATTTGTACTTTATTTCTAGTCTAAGTCTGTTTAGTTTCAACTTACAGCCCCTGGATCCTGTTATATGTGTTAAACTGAAAAGCTGTCTATGAAATTTATTTTCCCCGTGTAGGTTGATCAAGTCATGCTGCACTGTCATTTTGATAAGCTAACTAGACTGAGCTGTCTGAGTATCTCACTATAAGGGATGTTTTACAACTGGTTCATCATTCTCATGTCTCTTCTCTGAACTCCCTCCAATTTTTCCATATCTTTCTTGAAGCAGACCCCAGAACAGGACAGTATTCCAGTAATGATCACACTAGTGCCAAAGAGAGGTAAAATAACCCTCCTACTACTTGAGAGTCCTGTTTATGTACCCATTAGCCCTTCTAGCTGGTGTCGCACTAGAATCTCACTCAGGGTCATGGTAGATCATTAGTCTTTTTCAGAATCACTACTTCAAAGGATCCTGTAAACATGGCCTATGCTCTTTGGCTTTAGGCGTATGATCTTGCATTTGGCCGTACTGAAACACACGTTTTAGAGGCAGCACCTTTCACAAGCTTCTCTGACAGTAATTTATGGCTGAAGGTAGCCATTCACACAATTTACTCTTTGGCTGGTGGTTACATGTACATTTATTTCCAGCAATGGGAACAGGGAAGAAGAGAACTGCCCTGGGGAATTCAGGGGGCAAATCTGACCTCTCTCTAGAGGGGAGCTTTGGGGCAGTTTTCACGAAACTTTTCCCCACAAAACTGACCACAGACCAGTCCTCTCATTGGTCAAAATAATCTCTTCCTTACTCTGATTCTTGGCTTCCAGCTACACCTGCGCACACACCACTGTGGTTCAGGGATCTCTGTTTTTTGGCTGCAAGTTCTGTAAAGTAGTCTACGCTATCAGTACACGAGAAGAGCACAGAGAACCTCATCTTTAGCCAGAATGAGCCAAACTTTTGCAGAGTAAGGCATGGTCTCTTCCACTCCCATGCACACTAGTGGTGCTACAGAAATAATCGGAAAGCACAACAGGAAGCAGTCACTAGACTAATCATTTTATCTGCCAGGGGAGCAGGACGTGTGGCTGGCTCTTACATAATAATGGGGGAAGGCTATTTAGAGGAATTATCAGCATGTCCCAGAATGCTGGGAATGGCTCTGCCTTCCCTGCCTTGTCTGCTCATTTACCTTTTCAGTGCTCATTTCTTCAAGTGGCTGGTTTCCTTCATCCTACAGGTACAAAGTGGCCCCAGTCCCTACATAATGCTATTTTAAGCTACATTTTACACCATCATACTAAGATTAAACCCCATTATTCCTGCACATATCAAGACAATTCTCTGCTCATCCTCTGGTCCTGCAAAGGCAGGATTCCAGCATTCGAATAAAGACCTGACTTGTCTGTAACAGCCCCTGCAGGGACTAAAGGGAACAAACAGTATAGCAGGAACAGACTGAAAACCTTAAAATGCACATAGGCTCACTTTATAGAAAAAGCTAAAAGTGGTGTCTAAGGTTGAAGCTTGCAATAGACATCTCAGAGGAAAAGGGAAAATGGAGGCAAGGACAGAGTCTGGAGAGATCCTTGCATAGCAGAGGAGAGAAGACGTAAAGTCACCACCAGAATTAAAAAGGAGCGGTGAAAGTCCGGATTCAAAGCAGGAGAGCCAGCAAGAATATCAGCAACTGCACTGAGGCCAGCTAGGACATGACTAGAGCGAGAGGCAGAGGCAGGAAGCAGGTCAGTAGCCACAGTGCCAAGGCTAGCTTTCCGTGTACTCTGGGAGGGATGCTCAGAAAAGCTCAAGGAGACCATTTTCTCCAGACCCTGTTAAGGAAAGGGAGGCTGGAGACAGGGTGAGAGGGTGCAATCCAAGGGGGAGGAGCAGCAGCAAGTGCTAGAGAGAGAGTGAAGAGGAGTAAAAGCAAGTTGGTCAAGAGCAGAGAGAACAGCTGTATTTGTGTGCATCACATACAGGGAACCTGCCAGGGGCTGGGGAGATCCGGAAGTCTGACAGGGGTAAGGTGGCTGGAAGGGTCATCACAGAATTCCCTTGTCATGGAGAAGTGGCCTATAGACAGCCTTTCATCTCAATGGGTGTGTGTTCTAATCTGACGCCCATGGAGCATGCTCCTTGACTGGAAGCAGGGCCTGTTGAGGCAATTGTACCATTTTGGTATTTATCACCTGAGTGCTCATTTGAAATTTAGTTGCCTTGTTTGTGTAACAAACTAAATATTTCTGGGTTAAGAATTCTTTTCCCATTTGCAGGGGAAACAATTCTGCTCTGAACCCTTAGTACCAAGAATGGGAACCTGGCAGCATCTCCTCTCCAGAACACCACTGTGTACACTCCACCTAGTGAGTTCCAGAGCAGTGGCCGTGTTAGTCTGTTTTTAGCAAAACAGCGAGAGTTCTGTGGCACCTTAAAGACTAACACATTTATTTGGGCATAAGCTTTCTTGGGCAGAAACCCACTTCGTCGGATGCAACTCCACATCGTGGTTTACACGGACACTCACTTCAGTCAATAACGTTCATTCTGTTCCCACATGATAGAGTGAAGTGGCTAGAGTACAGCCTACAGAGATCTTGGATGCCTTCATCTTTAATGTATGGGTATGGTCCCAGATACCAAGCTACAGAATCCAGTACTCCTTGTGATCCAAGAAGTCACCACAGAGAGAAAAGCACAGCACGCTGGGACCTCTAGTCTCTCTGGCCTGTTACGATCTGTTAAAGATGAACTCTGCAGCAAACTACTCTTACACAAATTAGATGTGCTCTTCCAGATCCTGAGAAGAGTTACTTGTAATTACAGTAGCATCTACCACCCACTCCCCAATGTGACTGGGGCCCCGTTACACTAGACACCGTACAGATGTTACTTGTTTGGACAGTACCCTATGATACATCCAAGAGATGACATTGGGGCTGCTACTTTTCAAAGGAAGCAAGGTGCCAGTTTCTATTGCTGAGACAAGCTGGGTGAGGGAATATCTTTTATTGGACCATCTTCTGTTGGTGAGACACACAAGCTTTTGAGCTCACACCAGAGCTCTTCCTCAGGTTTCTTCAGTTTCTATTGCTGTCACACCAGCAAGAAGTCAGTGGCTATGTGTATGCATACAAATAAACACGAAGGACAGAAATACATCTCAGAAGCAATGAAGGACTGCAAGACTGGACAAAGGGATCCAGGGTGGCTGCTGCAAGCTCTCTCAAGCTCTGTATTCCCTATGAAAAAAGTAAAAAGGAATCAATTGTGCAGCAGGGGTGCTAGAGGGATACTGCTTTCTACCTGGTCACTGAGTGACACACACAGCTGCTGGGTCCAGAGTTGCCAGCAGATGCACTGCATCAGAGCAAGCTGCAACCTTAGATTGTTTTTAGGCACCTGCCTAATTTTCCAGGAAAAGTGGATGAAAAATTAACTCCCACCTCAGGGACACATGTTTATCCTCTAACAGATTTAACACGGACAAGTCATCTGTTATAACTAGTATGTTTTAGATGAATGTTAAAGATGTCCTTCTCTAATGAACAAAAAACTCCGCATTAGGCTACAAACTAGCTGCAATGTACTGTATCAGGGTAGCTCTTGGTCATTTTAAATGTTGATTGCACAGGAGAGTTCTCCATTCAGAGTCTGCTGGATGAATCACTTGGTCTGCCTGCAGGCAAAAGGAAACAACAGCCCCCCACCATGCACCAGAGCACAGGAAAAGCAGATATTCTTCATTGTGCAGTGATATTTACATGACACCTTTGCTCACTGGAGAGGCCAGGAAGATCTGTGTTTCTTCCTCAGCTGGCAGCGAAGAGCATGAAGAGAACTGCATTTCACACTGCAGCTTAGGTGCAGGGGCTGGGCACTCTTACCAAGGGCAGGCAGAAGATCAAGAGAATCCCTAGAAACTTGAGACAAAGCAGGTTCTCTCCCTCCCCCACGCTCAGGAACAGCGTGACAGAAGTGAGCTGTAAGTACAAGGTGTAGCAATGGAATCCAAGAGAAGGGAGATCTCGGAAGGCAGTGTGGAAGATGCGCTCTCCACTGGGCAAGCACGTACAGATACCCGTACTGCCTACCTGCTCTGTCCGGCAAGTGAGCCGAAGGCTAAAGCTGTATCTGACACAGCACCTTCCCCTTTTCGTAAACTGTAGCAGGACAGTCTTTAGGAACACTGGTGGGTGGGTCTTCAAAACATAAGGCACAAAACTAACATTTGCTCTCACTAATCCTGAGGCAAATCTCATGTGGGAGGTCATAAAATGCTGAACAATGGACGATTTATTCCATCCTGCCAACATTTGCAAATCTTCCCAAGGGATTGGGATGTCCACTTCCCATTAAAATTAATGGAAATTGGGTCTCTAAATCCTTTAGGAGGCTCTGAAAAATCTGTTTAAGTCTCCTAACTGGCAGATCATAACTTTAAAACAAATCCTGCCATTGGGCAGGAAAACCAGCCACTGGGTTGCTGCATGGATTAAAGACCACAATAGGCATAGGCTACATACCTTTGAATTCTAATCTGACCTGTGTGTGAGAGGGGGCAGGTTTAGTCTCAGTAAAGGGGTGATCAAGAGTGCTCTGATGAACCCCGAAAGTTGACTCGTCAAAGAGAACAAATGGTGACTAGAGAAGATCACATGCTCTATACTCCCAACCAAAGGAGAAATATTGGTTGCTGGCAACAAGTGGAGATTTAAATTGTGCGTGTGCGGGATGGAAGAAGACAGCAGCATTAGGACAGAGGGATAGAAATTATCCAGTCACTTGAACGCCATGGTGATGGGCATGGTATAAGAACATGGAGAACAGAATATCCCACATTCTGATGGAAGAGAATCAAGAGAAAGAATCCAGCACCATGCAGAGAATCAGACTTCTGGTTGCGACACCACAGAGGAGGGAAGATACCACTCTGTTCTTAGCAGCCTCTCTGGCTGACATCTGAGGCAGTGCCGGTTTCCACAGGGAAGTTAGTAAAGCCTTACTCCGTGTCTAAGCATTGCAGGGCTGGTCACTATGTCACAAAGGTCTTTAAGAGGATTTAGTGGTGTTCCCACACCCCAGCTCCTCTTTCCCCTGGAGAGAAAGCCTCTTAAAGCTTCCAGGTTACACACCCGAGACAACTGGGATTCTGGCACATAGCGGAGAGCAATGCAAAACAATCAGACTCCACCCAGAGAAGGTCTTGAACACAACACTTTCAGAGAGAAGTCCAATGGAGCACATTATTCCTCGTTTCGTTTCCTACCCTCCCTACATACGTACTGTTTCATGGCTATCAGTTTGGAATCCATGCTCTCCTGCTTTCCTTTCATCATCTGGACGTCAGTCAGTAACTTGGTTACGTTGTCTTGTCGAACCTTTATATCCTCATTCTTTATACTGGATACCTGGAGACGGAAAGGAAGAGGCCAGTGAGGTTTCACCCTATAAAACTGTTCTCTAAGCATCAAAGATGGCATTGCAGATTAACCATCTACCTTCCCCTTACCCATCCACCCACCCTCCTATCGGTCTAACCGTATAAAGAATCAGACAGGCTCAGATCAGCCATCTACTATATCACTTCTCTACAAGGCTATCATTTGTAGACTTTTCCCTTCCTTGAATGAGAAGAATCCTTTTGGGTCAGAAACGCAAACTCTAAGGTTGCACAACAGCTGTCAGCATTGTACTGACTTTCTGAATAAGTGTTCAGTCTTCTACTGCACCAAGGGGTATCTAATTTGAGGGCATGACATTCTAAGGGACTGTCTTCACTGCAACAGTTAATTCAAGCGTGCTAACAAGCTAGTCCATGGAGCGAGAGCAGAGTAAAAGTGACTATTCCACGAAACACTCCAGCTACACTGTGTGATCAGATTCGCAGCTGAGGAGCAGTAACTCAAGCTACTGAGTCCCCATCACTTTACTAACTCAAGGATCAGCAGCAGTAAAACTTCAGCCCACTTCTTCACCTCAGGATAGACCAGCTAGCTCAGGCTTAAAGCACCACTTAACTCAAGCAAGAGCTGTGTGCGTGGATGGGAGTTGGTTTAGCGGCATAGTTTGAGGTATAACAAACTAACAGTGCAGCGAAGACCAGCCTCAACTAGACATAGAGGAGAGAGGCTAGGAAGACCAAGGGAGCACATTTATCACTGGAGTTTTATTGAAGATGTACGCTAGACAATTATTGCTCTCTGCAATCAAGCACATGATGTTTAGCAGAGAACACTTTTCTTAGGTCTACTTTTGTTAAGTCTGAACAATCTTAAAGAATCAAAGTAGCTGTTGTTTAAAAGACTAAGGGAGATAAAGAGCAGACAGAGCTCACTCTTCAACACAAAGAAAGAGCAAGATCAGGGCACAGACCATGGAGACAGGATGGGGAGCTTCCTCCAGTGCTTGCTGAGCAGCAGGCAGTCAGCTGGCCTCCACATTCCCATCGCAGGTGTTTAAACAGCTGAAGGGAAGCTTCTGAGGGGCCTGTTTCATTTTCCTGATAAACAATGCAAGGGGAACAACAGCCCGGTATGTACAAAGCCTTTAACACAAGAGCTCTATGAACCTGCCAGCAATTACAAGGATTAACAAATTTTACCTATTCAAATAGCGGCTCCCTTCCACTTTCCATAGTATCACAGAAAATAAGGGTTGGGAGGGACCTGAGGAGTCCAAACCTCAGCTCAAAGCAGGGCCAAGCCCAACTAAATCATCCCAGCCAGGGCTTTGTCAAGATGCACCTTAAAAACCTCTAAGGATGCAGATTCCACCACCTCCCTAGGTAACCCATTCCAGTGCTTCACCACCCTCCTAGGGACTGAGTTTTTCCTAATATCCAACCTACACCTCCCCCACTGCAACTTGAGACCATTGCTCCTTGTTCTGCCACCACGGAGAACAGCCTAGCTCCATCCTCCCTGGAAACCCCTTCAGGTAGTTGAAGGCTGCTATGAAATCCCCCCTCACTCTTCTCTTTTGCAGACTAAACAAGCCCAGTTCCCTCAGCCCCTCCTCATAAGTCATGTGCTCCAGCCCCCTCATCATTTTCATAGCCCTCCGCTGGACTCTCTTCAATTTGTCCACATCCTTCCTGTAGTGGGGGGCCCAAAACTGGACACGGTATTCCAAATGCGGCCTCACCAGTGCCGAATGGAGGGGAATAATCACGTCCCTCCATCTGCTGGCAATGCTCCTACTAATGCAGCCCAATATGCTATTAGCCTTCTTGGCAACCAGGCACACTGCTGACTCATATCCAGCTTCTTGTACACTGTAACCCCAGGTCCTTTTCTGCAGAGCTGCTGCCTAGCCCGTCGGTCCCCAGTCTGTAGCTGTGCATGGGATTCTTCCGTCCTAAGTGCAGGACTCTGCACTTGTCCTTATTGAACCTCATCAGATTTCTTTTGGCCCAATCCTCCAGTTTGTCTAGATCACTCTGTATCCTATCCCTACCTTGCAGGGTATCTACCACTCCCTCCAGCTTAGTGTCATCTGTGAACTTGTTGAAGGTACAATCCACCCCATCCTCCAGATCATAATGAAGATGTTGAACAAAACCGGCCCCAGGACCGATCCATGGGGCATTCCACATGATACCAGCTGCCAATTAGACATTGAGCCATGATCACTACCCACTGAGCCTGATGATCTAGCCAGCTTTCTATCCGTGTTATAGTTCATTCATCCAACCCATACTTTTTTAACTTGCTGGCAAGAATACTGTGGGAGACCGTATCAAAAGCTTTGCTAAAGTCAAGGTATATCATGTCCACCGCTTTCCCACATCCACAGAGCCAGTCATCTCATCTTTACTGGCTAGCAGGCCAGCTCTCTTTGGGATCTGCCCATCACAACGTGGTATATCATTCGCTGACCGTGCAGCTGTGTGGAGTACTATATGCCTCTCAGTGACAGTGGCACTGAAAGTTATTGCAGAGCACACAGGGACTCCATCATGATGCACAGTGCACTGCCCTCTGTGGGTTGCCTGGAATGGTGTCTGGAAAAGGGTAATTCAAACCCTGGATGGTTGCATCTTCCACCCACATTTCAGAGCTAATGGAGTAGCCCCAATGATTCATGAGAAATGTTTGGCACCTAAAATATCAAATGCTTCTATAAAATTCTTTTTATTGAGACAAGTAACAACAACATTGACTCCCAACAAGACGACTATCTAGCAAACACAAAAGGCAGGATGTTAAAAGATCTAAGAACACCTGGTTTCTAAACAGGGTTCCTCAAATCCATCAATGAGGCAGCAATACGATTTTCACACCTGGTAGCACTGTGAAGCCCACAAGTCCAGTTCGGTCCATGGTTGCCTTTATCTTTAATACAGATTTGACTTGTGCAGATCATACATCCCAGCATGCAACGTTTCACCGTGATACGGGGTAGCATCTGCTCAGATCAGAATTGAGCAGTGTGTGTGGAGAGCCCTATCTTAGACAGGCCAGACAGCTACTAAAAATGAAGGCAGTTGTGAGTGGCGTTTTGGAGTTTGGGTTATCCCAGTTCAAATAAAAAGTGCAGCGATTAGTATTTGGGACTCCCTATGGAGGTTAACAAGTCTTAAATGATTTTCTAGGTGCCTTACACACCTGTATTTCTTGCTGCTCCCATTGCTACCAGAACTAGCATATTAAGGATACAAATATGGAGTTTCGTTTTCAAAGGACCTATAACTGAATTTTTTGTCACTAGGTTGAAAACATTACAAGTGAAGGCTGTAGGTTCAGCCAAGGACTGTGTTGCTTCATCCCTGTTCTGCAGCAAAGGTCCAGCTGCTCTCCGACACCTCCCTCTGGGAGTGGAAAGTTTGCCATAGCCTGCGTTAGGCTGAACCTCCTGTAGACACTACTTCACAAGAAACGGAGATACATTTGGAGGTGAAGTTGGCTCCCAATTTGCCAAATCACAGTGAATTTGGCTACCATGTTACAGGCCAAATTCCCAGTTGTCTCCAGGGCATTCCAAGCAGCATCGTAACCCAAGCCAGATGCCAAGAGAGCGTTAAGAAAGCAATCAGAGAACCTGGCGCACTAAGTATCTATCACTAGCTAACTAGCTTACTGGCACTGCAGCTTGCGAGTGAATGAAACGTGATGCAGAGAACTAAAAAAGCTGTTGGCAGAGAATGAAAACTACAGTGCCAAAATTCCTTTTTTACCCAGAGCATGCTGCTGCTTTTCTGACCAACCAAGAGACAGTAGGCCCATTAGTTTCACAGTGGTTCACCCATGGCCTGGCACATGTACACTTACGCTGGTTACTTTCCTCTTGATATTCTCCAGGAGCTGTTCCTGGCCTCGGATGAAGTACGGATGTTGAAATTCAGTATCGTCCTTCTCTGGCTTCACCAAACCACCCTGCTCAATGTGGACAACCTTTCGAAAGCCATCTGAAAGTCAGAGAAGGATAATTTGAGAAAAACAGAGCAATCTAAAGATTGAGAACGTGACTACCAGCATACATCTGTCACTGTTTGCCAAGTTCTGAGACATGTAGTGCTCTACTAATTCAACGGTCTTCGAGGTCATTAACCCTTTGACTGGATCTACTCTGCCACCTATGCCCCCTCCTCCAACCCCTTCCAGAGCATTAGAAACCCTACTCCTCTCCCAGCAGCAGACATTCCAGCACTGCCTGCTCTACCCTTCTGCTAGGCTGACAGCAAACACGGTGGTTCCACTGCAGCCAAACCACTTTATTTTCCACATTCCAGCTCCATCCCAAGGGAGCAGTGCAGCACGTGGGGAGCACAGAGCAGTGGAGAAGGGGAATTGTAGTCACTGGGGTTTATCTCAGACAAGGGCCCCAGCCTTGCTACATGTCCCAGGGACAAGCTCCCAGCACAGCACCTCTTATAAACAGGAAGGCCTAATGGCATTAAACATCTGGGGATTAGGCAACACCCAAATTTACCTGTTCAGTACAAGGCATCAGAAGGAAAGACTCGTTAACTACATTTTTCTTTAAGAATAATGGCAAAAAGGGGCACCTGAAATGAATACAGGCAATTCACATGACATCAAAGGGCTTGCCATTTATCCAGTTTGAGGGAGAGAATGGTTGCCGAGTACAATCAGCACTGATACACTCAGCACCGCACAGCGCACACAAACACCTGCCCTGTCACTTCATCCACGACTGAAACACCAACACCTTTGTGATGATTCCCCACAGCCATTTAACAATACCCAGCAATACCACAAGAAGAACATAGAGCAGAAAGTGAACTCTATCTACCATGGTTAACAAACTGTGAAGGGAATTGAAGGAGGCAGAATGTAATTACCAGAGTTGGAATTTGGCCAAGACATTGGGGTTAACACCTCAAGAGTGCCATGGAATCTGTAATGAAGCAAAGTGATCAGAATCTCGGTTTTGCATCTCGTCAACAAGTCAGGGGTGTTGTGCTCTTGGCACGGGTAACACTTTACTGGGGGAGGGGTACTCATCTACACAGATGGATGAGCACCCTTCTGATATTATTTAGCATTTTTTGGTATTCTTTGTAGCTTCTGAGTACTTCACAGCACCACGATGACAGAAGGAAGTATCCCCATTTGTAAGATGAAGAACCTAGGCTGAGTAAGGCCATATCTACACTACAAAGTTAGGGTGACATAAGTCTTTTTGTGACAACCTATTTGTGCATTGTGCATTGACTACACTCAAATTTATCTCTGGCCAACGGAGCGCCCTATTACAGCGACGCAGTAAAACCACCTCCCCAAATGGCATAGAGCCACAGTTGACCTACTGAGATCGACACTATGCGAGTGTAGAAACTGAATGATCTGTGTCAACTCTAAGCGTCCTCTAACAGCTGTTCACAATGCTTCATTCCCTGTGACGGTGATTGCTCTGGTCACAATTTTAAAATCCACTGCCCCGGGGTCATAGAAACCCGAAGGCCACCCTCCCCTCCACCCCCTTTTAAAAACTGCCCATGTTATTTTTAAATGCCTTTTCCTGATTATCCACCTAGCAACTCGCCCTTGTGTGCAACTGCCCAGCCGACTATGCCGGCTTCATGCAGCAGATGCGCTCCTGCCTAGTGAAGACAGGAATTATGATCTCCTGAACCTGTGGGGAAAAGAGGCTGTGCAACTACAGCTACAGACCAGGTGTAGAAACACGGACGTCTGAGCCGACGTGTGTGTGTGTGTGTGTGTGTGTGTGTGTGTGTGTGTGTGTGTGTGTGTGTGTGTGTGTGTGTGTGTGTGTGTGTGTGTGTGTGTGTGTGTGTGTGTGTGTGTGTGTGTGTGTGTGTGTGTGTGTGTGTGTGTGTGTGGATACAGGCAAAGAGGTATGACAGGGATCAGCAGCTGTGCCGCGTGAAAGTGAAGGAATTTCACCAGGGATATCATGAGACCAGGGAGTACAACAACAGATCTGGTGCTTTGCTGTAGACCTGCTGCTTGTACAAGAAACTGCAAACTACACTTGGCGAAGACCTCATAAGCATCCCGCAGAGCACTGTGGATACCTCAGAGGAGGCAGAGACAAAGACCCCGGCTGTGAACAGAAAGGAGGAGGAAAGGGTTGGAAGACATGTCGGGGACGCTAACACCATGCCACAAACCTGGACCTGCTTGAGACTCCACCCCAGTCTTGCCAGGCGGAGGCACACTGATTTTCTGCAATGTGTTTTCAACACTCAGTAAAGTTCTAGCACTGGAGAATCAAATTATCTTTATTAGTTCACAAGAAATACTGCAGAATGCGCAGCAGGAGTCAAAGCCAACAGCACTTGTAAGTGCAAACCATGCACCACCTAATTCATAGTGTCAGACAAATACCCAGCCATATTTATAAACGTAAAGCAAGCATTACATAATTCTTAGCAACACCCCAAGCTGCAATCCCAGGGAACACTCCATCACAGGACTCTCCTGTGGCTGATGGTTAAAGTGCCCTTTCAAAGCCTCCCTCAGCCGCAGAGCTCCACTAGTCCTTGTGTCTGGCTGTTCCAAGTCAGCAGACAGTCACTCCACCCCTGCCAGCAGCTTTTCCCCCTTTGCCTCAGATACTAGGTGGCTGCAACCACTGGGAAATTTTTCTCACTGAGGTCTAACCTAGTCAGTAAACATCGCCAGTGTCCCTTGAATCTACCAAAAGTACCTTCAACAGTCATTCTACACCTGCTGAGCCAATAGCTGAACCTTTCCTCGGTGCTGTCAAGGTAACCAGTGTACAGCGTCATGAGCTAGGGGAGCAAGAGGTATGCTGGGTCACCCGGAATGACTATGGGCATTTCCACATCACCAATTGTAACCTGCCAGTCGGGAAAGAATATCCCTGCCTGCAGCTTTCTGAACAGGCCTGTGTTCTTAAAGATGTGTGCACCAGGAAGCCATACACTGGTTTCATACACTGATAACTGGGAAGCACTCCCAGTCATCTGCCAACACTTGCGTACCCAGTGAAAAATGGCTCTTTCTGTTGATGTACTCCACAGCAATGTGGGCTGGTGCCATAATAGGGATATGCATGCTGTCTACTGCCCCACTGCTGCAAATGCACCCACTATGTCCTGTACTCTGCGAAGAGTCAATTCTGCAGAGGAGGAGATGATTAACAGCCTCCACTATGGATTTGCCAGCTTCAAAATGATTTCCCCCAATAGATAGCCATACAGCTTTCAGAGTGTGAGCACCATTTGCTTCTCCACTGTCAGTGTAACTCATTCTGGTGTCCATGCACTGGAGAGCTAGGTCGAGGTTGGCACGCAGATCCAGGAATGTGACCTTTTGCCTCCGGAAGTTCTGCAGCCATTGCTCATTGTCCCAATGCTCTGTTATGATGCAATCCCACCAGTCAGTGCTCGTTTCTGAGGCCCACAAGTGGTATTCTGCTCCACGAATACCACCAACCTTGAATTGTTCTTTCAGTGTGTCCCTCAAATGGTCCTCGAAGATACAGTTATATCTCCATTTTTATAGTATTTCCTGCGCATCTGCAAACACAGAATCATGCATCCTGTGCTTGCAACGTTCACAAGAAGAGTGCAGAGCTCTGTGGGCTCCATGTTTCTGTCTGAGATGGCAGACATTGAAAAATACTGTGTGGGGCTGGGATTTTTTTTTAAGAAAGAAGTGAAAAATAGGAGATACGGATGGCATTGAGATGCAGAACGTTGCGTGCTGGGAACGTGACCCGTAGTTCCCAGAGATCTCTGGGCCAGTCATTTCTACCTCACAACACACTGAAAGTTTCCCAAGAGACATTGCACTGGACAGCAGTATGTGGTACACCGGGATACCTACTGTGCTGTACTGCACTTCTCATAGACACCAGCACTCCCAATGAGTACGCACAGCACCAATGTAAGCAGCCAAGTATGCACGCTCCCGAGTGATATGCAAAGTTTGGCAGCTGTATGCCAACCTAACGTGTGCTGACCACAGGTTGCATGTAGAAACGGCCTAAATAATTTGTTCAAGGTCACACACAAAGTCTGTGGCGGAGCAGGGAACAGAACTCCGACATCCCAGGCCAGTGCCTCAACCACAAAGCCACCCTTCCTCTGAACAGCACAGCCTGCTGCACCTTGCCTGGCTCCCATCTGAGCAATTATACTCGTCTGTAGAGTGTTTGGAATGTGTAATATCAAGGTCAGGGCCATTAACCCTGAACACTCCACAGAGGTATGGGGAACCCAAATGCACCAGGCCCTATGCAAATGCTGTATGTACTCTTGCAGCCCATGCTGTCTCTGATTTAAGTGCCAGATTGGCTTTTTAAATAGCCAAATCACTGATACCACTGTTATAGTTAGATCCACAAGTTTCAAATATGTACTTTGTTTCTTATGCAGGCACAGTTATCATCCCAGAGATATACAAGTACAGGAGGCCCATGACTGACAAACATGCTGCTCTGCAGAAACACTATCCTGATGAGGCAGTCTGGTAACATCTTCCCCACAATCCCAAGCTATTATTTGTATGGTTGTAGTCCCTAAGTGCCCTAATCATGGACCAGGCCTCCATGGTGCTAGTGGCTGTACACAGAACAAAGAGACAATCTCTGCCCCAGAGAGCTTATAACATTAGACATGAGACAACAGCTGGATACAGACAGACCGACAGGAGAGAACAATGAAACAATAGGACAATACAATACTGGTCAGCACTGCAGGGCAAAGGCTTCAGCACGACAGCCGGATCATTGCCAAGTGTTTTGGAGGCATCACAACAAAAGAAAGTTTGAAGGAGAAATAGGAGATTGTTTGCAGGAAGCTCATCCCAAGCATGTGGGGAAGCCTGGAAAAAGCAGAAAGGTGTTTGACAATCTAACAAGCTGGCAAAGGAGGCTGGCATCGTGGACTGATTGGAAGCCGTGATCAACCTTTCAATACCGAATGAGAATGTCATAGGTCAGGTGGGGATATGCCATGAAGAGCCTTGAAAGTGAAGGCAAGTATGTGTAAAATAAGAGAAGAGGGAGCCAGTGGAGGGATGCAAAGAGAGGGGATTGGGAGAATGATCTCTGCAGTGGCATTTTGAATGGATATGAGTGGGGCAAGACTGCCTTTGTCAAGGCCCGAGAAAAGATGTGGCAGTAACTGAGATGACTGTTGCAGCTGTGTGGATGGACAGGAGAGGCTGGATGTTAGAGAAGTTATTCATAAAGAATACACAAGACTTAGCTGTAGCCTGGATGTGAAGTCCTCGAGAGAGGTCTAAGTCCATGATGACACTTGGGTTACAGGCCTGAGTGAGTGCCAGTGGCAGGATGGTGATGTGCCCAGTGTCTGCGGAAGAAGGTAATGGGGAGGGACTGAGAGGGGGGAAGAGAGATTCAGAGCTCTTTTAGCCATGTTGAGCTTGAGTTGATGGCTCAACATCCACAACATGTCAGAGACAGGCCGAGATTTTCATTTGGACAGAAGCGTGACATTGACAGGCCGGGATGCCTGCAGGCATTAGCTAAGAACTGACAATATCATAGCTGGAGACCAGACCAGGTCACCCGTATGTTAGTTTTGCTCAAAATAGGTGTTTAGACTCTGAAATGATACTGCTGCACGTATTAGTCTCACTGATAATACATGTATCCCATGTTACAATAATTAAGTGTTTGGTCTGAAATTGACACACTCCCCCTTCATATTTAGATATATACACCAATGAGTTACTGTTTGCTTGCTTTAACCTGTAAATAACTCTTGCTCCTTCTTCCCTAGTTACTAAACCAGTAGATTATTACAGGACATGCTACAGGCGTTGTCTTTGGTGTAGGATCTAGAATATCTGCTGATCTGGGGCAAGTGACTGGCCTCTTGGGACTGGAAGCAACTTGAACGTGGTGTGATTTTTGGTATAAGTTACCATTTATCACTAAGTCCAGTTTGTCTGAGTGGCAAGATAGACTAGAGTCAAAGTGGACTGTCTGTGACTCCATGGTAGGACTGTTATAGTGGTCAAGGGCTTCACATTTGTTACTGGTTTGGTGAAATCTAATTATAGAGCACACCACCAATTTGGGGTGTCTGCCCTATTTTTGCCTGAGGTAGGCACTCACCGCCATGAGCCACTCTAGACAGTGTGACAAGGAGACACAGATCTGCAAATCAGCAGATAGCCGGTGATCTTATGGATGTTTGCAGATGTGGTTATTCAGAGATAAGGCAGTAAGGAGAACAGAAGGGGATCAAGGACGAGTCTACAGAACCTCCACAGACAGTTGGGGGGAGGATAGGAAGGATCCTCCAAAGGACATGCTGAAGGAGCAATCGGAGAGGATGGATGAGAACCAGGAGAGGACAGAATCATGGAAGCCAAGGGAGTACAAGATTTCAAGCAGCATGTGGTTAACTCTGTCAAAGGTAGCTGACAGGCTGAGGATGGAATACCAATGGTGAACTTTGGCTAGGAAGAGAACATTAAAAAATTTGGTGAGAGTGGTTTCAGTGGAGTGCAACAGACTAGAGAAGCTGGATTGGAGAGGATCTAGGAAGGAACTTCAGCAGCAATTGTAAACAGCATATTCAGTGAGGATTTATGAGGAGGTGTTTAAACATCTGGATGATCTTGACCTTTCAGCAGAAAGATACACATATTAGATGGTCTTTTATACTGAACTCCAAAATGGCTTTTGTGCCAATCCCTCCTCACCCTCGCAAGAACAGGAGGTTTAAAATAACCAAAAAGAAACATACCAACTTGGTCCATACCTTTTGTTTAAAATGTTGAGCCCTCAACTAGGAACTTCCTGGTTTTGAGTGGTTTGTTACAACAGATGTGTTATAAGGGTAGCTTTTGATATGGATGTTATAGGGTCTGCTGGTAAGAAAGTGACACTGCAATTTTACTGCTCAGTGGGAAAGGGAAAGAAGCGACATGCTGAAAAGTGCTTTCTGAGCAGCTTAGGTAACAGTGATGTATTCAAAACTTCAAACACATTTAGAACACCTAAAAACCACTCAAGAGCATACAAGTCCACTGCAAAGTATTTTTGGAGTATGCCAATTTTGTAAATCACTAGGATAAATCAAGAGTGGTGGCTCTGAAGTGTTAGTTAAGTGTGTTAGACCACAGCTGTGGCTGAAAAGAACTTCCTGCACTGCAGCAGCAAGTACATGATTTAGAGAAATTGTACATTACTGTAGTGACATTAGCCAGTTTCTCTCTTATTCAAGTGATTCTTAGAAACCAAAAACCATGGCCAGGAACCACAGAGACATCATGCCCCGTAGTTATTCAAAGGACTAGTGTTGAAAGGTAATGAAACGGTCATCCTTTCTAACACAAATCCTTTCTAAAGCCCACATCTGGAGCATTAAAGCTAATCCTTGATATAGCCTCCATGTGACGGGTGTATGAAAGGCATCCTTTATGTTGCTGCCTATCACAAGAACTCAAAGCCAAAAGGTAAATGTAGGCATTTGTGTGCTGAGAGGAAGCTGAGCAGACTGTCTTGAAGCGATGTCTCTAGGATAATCCCAGCATATTCCTGCTTTGCTGACCTAGCAGGGAAGAGTAGTCAAAGTCATCTACAGATCTTTAAAAGGTGCTACAATTTACATACACAACCATGTCAGTTCTGCACTTCCTTGCATATTCTCAAAGAAAAAGTAGCACTAAGTAACACAGGTTTGGGTTCCAGGAGAGAGCACAGTGCATTGGCAGAGAGCACTGAAATAGCATTAACATAGAAATAGACAGATTTCAGGAGAACAGTGTAAATGGTTTTCAGGTTGTGAACAGAATGTACTCCCACTCCTCCACTCCAGAAAGGTAGCTCCTAGTCTGGAGTATTTCCATGAAAACACCATGTGTCAGTATAGTAGCCAGCACTGAAAACAGGAGGGTTCCCCATATTTCCCTTAGAATGTTTATTTTATGGCTTTTGGTAGATTACTTGCAACAATATAACTGGATTTACAGTCCTAATGTCAGATAGTGAATCTAAACAATTCATGTTACCATGACCCAATAAACTAATCAGATTAGCCACCTAAAGAGGATAACTTCACATTTACCAAATTGTACTGCGGGCCCATATAATATTCTTTTTATACTGAAACGGCACTAGGGAGAAACCCAAGATTATAGAATTGCAAAATTCTACTAAATAAGCATTGTTCAAGAAAGATACTATTGCAATAGCCACGTTACTATAACATGAAAACCAAACAAACAGATTCCAATAAACTCAGTGCATATCCTCTGCTAATCAATACTTTTAATCCACAGAGACAACAGCAGCCTCTTAACTTTTCTTCCAGCAAACTAGACCAGTTGGGTTATGGACACTCTGAAATCACACCTCAGCCTGGATTTGTCCAAACTCTTTAACTTTGCTCCTCGCTAAAATAAATCAATTCCTGTTGCAATGTAGAGTAGAAAGAACAAGGTGAATGTTAAAAATACAGTCTTTAACTAAGAATCTTTGGGCTGATCCTTCAGATACTTACAACCAATGTTAGCAAGAGTTGTACTTTTGACGATTAACTACAACACATTTTTCTGCATCTAAAGGTTATTGTCTGCTCCAGTTCTCAGCTCTGTTGTGAGAGGGATTCCAGCAAGAGACTCTTCTCAGGAAAAGCACTGTGTATTTTAAACCTTGTCAAGGTTTGTCTCTCTGGGACCTATTTACCGCCTAGCTTTCCATCATCACGATATCAAGTGACAGTAGCAGAAAACGTAAATGAATTTACAAGAAAGGACATTCAAACATTTGATATTTTTGGAGTGGTGAGTTGTGAGTACAACCCAGTGCATTAGAAAGCTTCTTTTATTGTACAGCTGTTTCATAGTAAGAAACATCTCCCAGGCAGTGCGTCTCAGGAGGATTATTACACAACTCAGTAAAAACAGGAGTGTCGAATCTTCACCCAGAGGACAAAATGTAGTGATTAACAAGACATGACCTCCCTAGGTGGAAGGGATGTGGATTTCAGGCTGATGGACTTTTTAGCCTAGAACTCTGGAAATGGTAAAAAAATAAATCACTTAGACAGGGTAAAGAGCATCTGATGCATGCTGGGAACATTGTTTTGAGAATTAGACTTGTCTCCTGAGACTGTTCAAGGTTGCTCTGCTTATGGGGTAACATTGTTTGAGTTAAGACCACTGGAAAACTCTGGGAAGAGTTGCTGTAACAGATGAGCTGGCTTTCACAGACCACACAAGTATGAAACAAACAAAATTCTGCTGGCAGTGGGATGGGAAGCTCTTAGTTAACTGTAGTTGGTCTTTCAGAGTATCCTTTTTCTTTGCTTTTCTTCAACTCCACGCTAGGGCCTCATCTACACAGTTTTGTACCATTTAAGAATTTAAGTTATGGGTGCAATTTTTCTACCAAAAAAGATAAATGGTGAATCTCTAATTAGTATGCACAAAGTGCTATCAGCAAAAAGCATATCCCCTTTCCCCACAGGAAGGCACTGTTATACCAATAAAATTGCATTCACACTAGGGGAGTTGTACTGCTTTAACTATACTGGTGCCTTTTGTGGTTCAGTTTGTTTACATATACCAGGCTTGAGTTACTGTTAGGGAGTGAAAGCTATTGAACGAGCTATTTCTTGACTTTTAACAATGTACCCATGTCATGGGTCCACAGGATTGGTGCTATGCCCCTAGCTTTGGAACAGTCTCTAGGAGGCAAGGTGCCAGACCTGCTCGGGGTCTCGCTCTTCCTCCATGGTAAGCCACGCAGCTCCACCACCTTCTTAGATTGGACCTTTGGGCCTTCAGCACTTCTGCCTCACACCGTGAGCTCCATTCAGCAAGTCCAACCAAGACAGGCCCCGAAGGAGACTTGTATACTCCTCAAGGATTAATGCATCTCACCAAGCATTTGCACAGACACTCACACAGTATTAACAAAACAGTAGGTTTCTTAGTTAACTGGAACCCAGCAAAGGAAGTTTTAGGGTACTACAGAGAACCAAAGTTTAAAGCATAGTGCATTCTGGCTAGCTAGCCCAGAGCTCACCCAAGTGGTAATGAACCCCTTGGTTCAAGCTCTGTGTCTCTCCATCTGACCGCCTTGGTCAGACACCAGGTGAGAGCCCCAACTCCTTCCAGTAGCCAACTATTAACCCTCTGCCCAATCTTTTATATTCAAGCTAGGGAACAGGGCCCAGCTTCCCTGTGGAGGAGTGGGGAAATCTGCATCCCTCTGGAATGCTGGTTGCTAGGGGTCAACGTCCGGGCAATTGGATTTGCCATTGTCTTCTAAAATGCTCCACTGATATGGGGACTAATGTCCAGACAACTGGGTGACACTCACACCTAAGTCTCTTCACTTGCTCTGAGAGTGATCAGCCTTTTCCATTCACTGGGCAACAATGCAGCATATAGGGGAAACTGAGGCACAAAGAGGATTAAAAAATATTTCCACTTCGTCACAACACATGCTAATCCTGTATTCTGCATCAGCCGATTCCTGCCACTGTGAAAAAGGAGGGAACTGATAACTATGTGAATGCCTAACTGCGGTGCTTTAAAATGTATTTTTTTAAATGTATATAATTAGATGAGACTTCCCTAACATTTTCCTTTCTTCTTGATTCTAGGACTATGATCTCCGCCCCCTGGTTGTGACAGCATAAACAGAAGAGGCAGCACTTGCCTTAATACACACCAATACTTACATCAATCCTATTTCAAAACGATCCCATATTTGCAGCCACTCCACAAAAGGCGAGCTGCAATCACTCCTCCCCCCGTCGGCTGCAACAATGGGACCAGCAGGGGAAACAGTGCTGGAGAGATCAATGAGGCGGTTATGTGAGGTCTAGCTCTCCCCCTCCTGCAAAAACAGCCTGACCACCTCTACTCCCTGGCCTGCCTGCTTCCCGAGGAGGGGAGTGGCTGCTCCACTTTCAACAGCAGAACAAAAAGCAGGCAGGGAGAGGAGTAGAGGTAAGTTGTTAGCTCTCAGACCTAACCAACCATGTAACCAATTCACGGATACCTTCATCCCCATGGCAGGCCTGGATTCTTTTTGCTTCTCTGACTCTCTTATTGGGAGGGGATAGGAAACTCTCCACAAAGAGCGCTTACCTCCCTTCATAATCACCCTTTTCTCAGGTTACTACTGTTTCCAGTAGCAACAGTTATATGCAGGCAGGTGCTGCCTTTCTCAGGTTAGATCATCATAAGCAGGGGACGGGACAGAGTCATGGAAAAGAGCAAGCATGAGATTTGGAAAGACCTCAAAACAAGCTGAAGTGATTTTAAACAGGTCAGGTTTGGCATCTTAAAAAAGTGACCTACATAGCAGCTGCCTGCTAAGGAAATTGACAGGAAATCAGTGAGCTGTCAGACACGCTGAGCTCAGTCTAACTGAAAGGGAGAGAGGTTCTGGGAGAATTCCAGATGGGCTCTCTCTTGGCTCCAGAGTGTACACACACAAGGCAAGGATGGGTGTCTGCACTGAAATGCTAGGGAAAGGTAAACCAAGGAAAGTGTGCAGTGCTCTCATTCTAAGAACCAAGGAACACCACAATGTGAACGAGGACTATTGAGAGAGCCTGTGAGAGGCTGCTTTATCTGGAAAGCTGTGGGATGGAAGTTCCGCTTTGCTAAGCCATTAGATTACTGTGCTAGAGAGGTTCTCTCCCCTCAGCAGAGGCTAACCATATGACTGCACTCTCAGCCCCCAAATCTGACAACGAGAAGCGCCAACGCTAACATGCTTCCAAACCAAAGCAAACTAGAATGTTCCTGTACCACCCTTCCAGTTAAACAAAGATGCAGACAGAGGAGGTGAACACTGTAGCAACACGTGGGGGGGAGCCTCGTGCGTTGGGTTCTTGAAGGTACTTACACATGTTGAGCTGCCGTACGAAGCTGGCCATGTTGTTATGTTTGAAGTACTTTGGAAGCACCTCCTTGGCAAATTGGCCTTGGTCAAACACATGGAAGCTGTTTCCACTCTGTCAAAACACAAAACGAAAGTGACTCATTATGAACTGCACGGCATCACTGACAAGCTTCCCTCAAGTTATTCTTTTTCCATTTAAATTCTATAGGCTGGCCCCATGGTAATGTTCTTCTTGGCACGCAGCACACCGGGGCTCTATTTCTGATCAGGCTCACTCTGGATTGGCTGGAGAGGAGCATGCTACAGAAGCAGTGTTCCACACTACTCAGAAATGATGCACGAGGCGGTGGCAACATGAAGGGTTGCAAAGCAGGGCGAGAGAATAAGTCATCTAGGCCAGCAATTCCCAAACTTCTTCATACACTGGACCGTATCTTGGTATTCTGATGGACTGCCTCCCCTCCAACTTACAATCACAGTTTTCTCTTACAGAATTATCTCCTTGTGGCAACCACAGATTCTGATGGGGAAAAGTAACATTACCTTTATATTCAACATATTTTAGCTATCCCTTAATTTAGTAGCTGGAAACAAGGAAACGACCAGTATATAACCTATGTAGTCTAACGACTGCCGCTGAGAGTAATCGAACAGTAACACTTGTCTCTGTTGGAATTAAAAAAGTAAGGAAATTAAGCAGGCTACAACAACTAAACCAGTTTCCTCATCTTCCACAACTTGTCCCAATCCACCCACCCTTCACACATCTACCGCTGCAGCAAACGAACAGCTAGGTCAAGTGCAGGACCATGTTGAGAACTAAGCTAGGAGCTGACTTTGGACCTTAACAGCTGCAACCAAGCAGGTTCAGACATTCTGCATTCTGTCAGTCCCAGAAAGACTCATGTTCATACTGCTCAGGATGACACTCAAGCACAGCTGCCTGGAAATGAAGGACTTGCATGATATTATTTTGTAAAAGCAAGGAGCAGAACAGCTACCGGCATTGCCCACAATTCCAGACAAGCACACGAGACTAGGTTTAATTTTTCAGAGAGATTTCTGGTAGTTTTCTGTGTTTATTTAAAATTAGGCATTAGTAAAACACAACCAGAATGATGTTGCTGCCTCCCTTCCTGAAACCTTCAGCCATTTTTGGTGTCAAGTTTTGGAAAATAAGTTAATCAATAAAAATACAACTTGCCTCAAAACTAGCAGAGGCCCAGTAATGTAACATTTCCATCATTTGGTATAAAAAATATGTGGAACAATTTTATTGAGTAAAATGTCATTACTTTTTTGGCACAGTAGGCAGGAATTACACTGTCAAAATATCAATGTCTACAAAACAGGAAGAGAAAATAGTTCATTCTGGCAGAAAAGAGAAGTACCCTGAACATTTTTTACAACTCGGATTTTCTTTCATGGCAAATTCTGTCACTGATATATCTTCCCGTTGAGACAATTCCACACACAGAAGGAACAAAATCTGACAATACCACTAGACGAAAACCAAGCTGCTGACAAATCATTACATGGTAAAAAAATAACCAAACTTTTTAGTTCAATTGAATAAGTGCACTCTATGTTGGATCATCCAAATAGAGTGGGGAAAAAGGCAGAAAGTTCTGATTTTCTCAGCCCCTCTTCCGTTTAGCACAGTAACTAAATTAAAACCATTTTAAAACCAGGAGCTACTTCTTCAAAACTAAATTAGATCATGCTCTTCTATGCTGTCCAGGACAATATTTCTTGGCATATCACTCCAATGCACAGGCCACATACGTCTTAACACCCTTTAGCCAAGCAGCAAAGACTCCTGTCAGTTACAATAAGAAACAGATTTATTGCTGAGCACAATAAATTCCAACTTAAATGGATCAGTGCTGCTTAGGGCAGCATCAAGTCTCATGAGCCTGAGTCAAGTTCCTGCTTCAGACCAATGGGTCACAAAAGAAAAGTGGTCAGCCTAATTAAGCCCCAACATTTACCTTCCTTGAAGATACATGCCCAAGAGTTTGAGACGTAACTAGTGATTGCAGATGCCCAACCTGAGACACTTGGAAGAGCCTGATTTCCAAAGGGCAGGTGCTCACTTTTGAAACTCTTGGCTAGAGTCTATGCAGCAACCCTGGAGGCTTGCATAGGGTAGTTTTTAATGAAGGCCTTGAGAAAAGCTTTGAGCTGTTGGGCTCTGGTGTGCCAAATGAAACCCCCAGTTAAGTTCTTAACCTCTGTCCTTGTTGTGACTGGAGCTTTTTTTTTTTTTTTTTTTATAAACTCTTTGCAAGAGTACTCTCAGTCACCTTTGGATTTTTGCTTACATATTAAAAAGGTTGTGTTCACCTTCTGAGGCAAGCAGTTAGGCAATACTGGGGTCCCTTGGGTTATTTCCATTAGGAGAAGCTGACTGAGTCAGGTATGTTTTTAGTGCAATCCTCTTTATTTACAAAAATGTACGAGGTCCCGTTTCCTTGACCAGAGCAGGAGACACACAACAGAAGGCAGTTTCTTCAATCACCCTTCCAAGCCTCCTTGTAGTCAACTTACTGTCCAAAAGCTCTTCCATTTTTTCTCAGGGTCACACAACAGGCACTCTCTGCCTGCTCTATGACTTCTGTGCTGCCTTCTCCGGTGTGTCTGTGGCTATTCTCTCTCACAGAACTCCATTCAAAACAATACCCAGTCCCGTGTTTGCATTCAAGCCTCCAGTCAAATCCCTCTGGCTGACATAGCTCAGACTGGAACCAGCCTTGCATGCGGCCTGTGTTCTGGGCAGAGGCTCTTATTGTTTCGATTATTTATTCCACAGGAGCTTAATTGCTTCTTACATTTATCCTGAATGAAGGGAAGTTGTTACACCCACCAACTTCTACAAGGGTTCACCCAACCCTGGCATCACTATCTTCCAAGATGAAGACATGCTCCTTGTCCCGACAAAGTTTACAATCCAAGTCCTACAGAACACTGAGTGAAGGAGACAGACAGGAGGGAATGGATGGGGTGAGGAAAGACAAGGGTGCAAGCTGCACCATTTTCCCACTACTCATGAGCATACTTTGAATATACGTGTGAAGAACAAGACAAGTGAATATAACACTCACTTATTATAGGTGTCACAGTTGGTAAGTTTTCAGGAGACATTTTGGTGAAGGTTGGTCTATGTAGAAGAATGAAGAGATCACTCTGGTAAGTCTAAGGGGGCATATGGAGGTGACGTTGAAGAATAATGCCATTCCCACAGGTTATGGCAAGCAGCTCTGATCTGGGGTGGATTTGATGGCAGTCAGCAGAGCTCTTATCACCTTCTGAGCTGACATTCCACTAGGGAAGTGAAGTGAAGGGATGGGATCAAAAGGTGTATGCAAGGATAAAAAGTATGCTAGCATTACTGCTGTGGGAATTCTGCACCACTGAGCAATGGCAGAATTAATGTCCCCCACAGATTTTACTCTTTCCCCCCAGAAAAATGGATTCACATGCCCAGCAGGGGAGAACACTGAGGCAGTGTGGGGAAGGAGACATAAATCACTGCCTCCAGCGGTGGGGCTGGGCTCTCTCTCCTTCCCTCTCACTTGCTATCTTAATGCACCCAGAACATGGGGAGGGGCGGGGCGGGGCGGGGCAGGGGACATCCCAGCTGGTGGTGCATGGTTGCCGAGCTCCAACTGCTAGTCCTAGCTGGGTTGGGAGGGCAGGGAGGAACTAGAGGAGGGGGAGACAAGACTTCCTCTTCCCCTGCACAGACCACTGCTGGGGCTTGGTCAGACAGCTGGCCAGCCAAGATCCTCCCCTGGCTGCAGAAAGCTCTGCACCTTCTCCCAGCTTCCTGCCTAATCACTCCCCAGCTGCAGGGAGAAGGATCATTGTGGGTGCTACCATGTATATCGGGACCCTCTGATACTCAGACCATCTCCCACCAAGCCCCACCTCCAGACCACCCCACTGAGACCCTCCCATTTGAATCCCCACCATGCTGAGTCCCACCCCACACACCTCGACTACCCTGCCAAGGCCCCCCCGCAACTGGACCCCCACCTCACTGAGGCCCAACCAGCTGCACCTGGACCCCCACCCCACCGAGACGTCCCCCCCCTGCTCCCAGACCACCCCACTGAGCCGCCTGCAAAGGCTCATACCCCCCCACTCAGACTCCAGAGTCACACTACCCCTGCACCGGAACCCCCATCAAGCCCCTGTGCATCCAGGTTCCCCCCACACCCAGACTGCTCCACACAGAACCCTTTCACCCCCCACCTGGACCTCCCACACTAAGCCCCTCTACATTTGGATCTTGCCAGGCTGAGCCTGCTTGCCCCACACCTGGATCAGGGAGAGGATGTGCAGGGCTGGGAGCACATGCAAGACTTGGCCCCTCTCACTCGTTGTGGAGCCATATAGATGTGCTAATATGCCTAGTACGGAATTAGTCAGAAAACATTTCCTGAGTGTTTTGTCATCTGTATTGTTACAGACATACTTGCTGAGAGGTGTTTTGAAATAAATTATTCAAATAATTGAAAATGGTGTGATTATGTTATATTATTTTGACAATAAACTATGCAGAATTTTGCCACATTTTAAAATAGTGTGTGCAGAATTATATTTTTTGGTGCAGAATTCCCCCAAGAGTATAGCATGAACTTGTTGTGCGAGCCTAGTTGGGAAGGCAGCAGATACAGCAGCAGGGGCCATGCTGATTGAGTCAAAGCCTAGGCTCCCCCGAAGGCTTTACATCGAGCTGCACAGAACAAGCTAAAGGCAGCAAGCATCTCCGCTAAGCTTTTCACAGGCGTTAGCTAACATTTTAAAACCCCAGTCTAGGAAAGGCCGAAGCGTACTTCATCCACTCTAACGCCCCTTGCATATTTTCAGTGCCCACCAGAACTCCACAGCTGCACTGGCATTCACACAGCTGTGCACCTTGTGTGTTGCCCTATTGCTGGCATAGTGCTAGCACTCATAGGAGCATACATAAGAATGGCCATACTATGGCCACCTAATCCAGTGTCCTGTCTTCCAACAGTGGCCAGTACCAGATGCTTCCAGAGGGAATGAACAGACCAGGACAGTTATCGAGTAACCATCCCTTGTCATCTAGTCACAGCATCTGGCAGTCAGCGGATTAGGGACACCCAGAGCATGGTTTTGCATCCCTGACCATCTTGGTTAATAGATCCATCAGTGGCTATCCTCCATGAACTTATCTAATTCTTTTTTGAACCCTGTTATAGTTTTGGCCGTCACAGCATCCCCTGGCAACGCGTTCCACAGGCTGACTATGTGCTGTGTGAAGCCGTACTTCATTATGTTTGTTTTAAACCAGCTGCCCATTAATTTCATTGGATGACACCTGGTTCCTATGTTATGTGAAGTGGTAATAACATTTCCCCATTCACTTTCTCAGCACTATCCATGATGATAGAAGTCTATAACATATTTCCCATTAGTTGTTTCTTTTCTAGGCTGAACAGTCCCAGTCTTTTTAATCTCTCCTCATATGGAAGATGTTCCATACCCCTCATCATTTTTACTGTCCTTCTCTGTACTTTTTTCAATTCTAATATATCTTGTCTGAGATGGGGCAACCAAACCCGCACGCAGTATTCAGTGTGGGCATACTATGGATTTATATAGTGGCATTATGGTACTTTGTCTTACTGTGTATCCTTTTCCCAATGTTACCTAACATTGCTAGCTTTTGAGACTGCCACTGCACAATGAGCAGATGTTTCCAGAGAACTATCCACAATGACTCCAAGATCTTTCTTGAGTGGCAACAGCTAATTTAGAACTCATCATTTTGCATATATAGTTGGGATTATATCTTCCGTTGTGCATTACTTTTCTCCTTAACACTGAACTTCATCACTGTGCACACCTTGGCTCAGTGAGGGACCACTGAAGGTGATATCCCAGAAGGATTCTTTAGGACAAGCATGAGAGGCTGTTAACTGCAAAACTGGGGGGAGGGAAGCAGCTGTCTTGACTAGGCATGGCTAAATTTAGGTTAGGTTTAGCTAGCTCATGCTAGCTAAGTTTAACCTCTCCTATTCTCAGCATGGTGTGCCTGAGGCATGGTCCAAGGGTGCCCAGTCTGAACTCTCCACCTCCATTTTAATACTGGGTGCTTTGCTTGTGCTAGGCACGACTCTTTTGACACCCTCATGCCCCAGTGTTAGAACTGCATGCTCTGGGCACATACAGAGCATGCCCAATCTCAGTCTCCTCAACCTTCTCAGTGCCGTGTGCCTACAGTATGCACCAAGCACGCATGCCCTGTTCCCAGCACAGACCTAATGCATCCATGAACTCCTGCCTTCATCCAGATGGCAAAGGCAGGAGCCAGGAAGATAGAATTATGATCTAAAATCAATGTATTAAAGTGAAAAATCAGAGCCTGATGGTTTAATCCAAGGATATCTAATTTATTCTGTGGAGTAGTCCAAATTATATTTTTCATTGTGGTTCATAGGTCCGTATTACAAATTTGGGGGCAAACACTGCCCTTGATTGAGAGTGGATATCCTCCTAACAGTGTGTGGTTTGTACAAAAATCAGGTGTAAAATATGGCCTCTGTAGTTACTAAACTACAGAAGTCACTATTGCATTCAGCATTCGTCAGTGAGGAAGAAATCATGCAGGGCGTTAAAGACCAGTACTATATCTACCGTTGGTTTACTTGGTCAGTTACATATGTTATTCAACATGCATGCATAATTGCCAAAAGTGCATATACATATTAGGCACTTCTTAGAAAGGTTTCAGGTTAAGACAAAGCTAACCTGAATGTGAAAACAGTGTATTTGGATCAGAAACATTTTAAAATGAAAACTTGCAATTCAGCATAATCTGAATCAGCCCTGGGGATTGGACAAGTAGACCAAGTGGGCCAGCAGTTTTACACCCCTGCTGTAATGAGCAAGCAAGCCCTCATCACTAAAAACATGCATCCTTGCTCAGCGCACAGTTCCGTGAGTCCTTGCGTATATCTCATTCATGTGTCCTTACACTGCAGGGCAGGGGCGAGCTCCGCATACATTTCCATGGAAGTGGCTTTGTGCATTCAAAAGTTCTGCAGCCACTGCTTGTCATCCCAGACCTGCATAACAATGCGACCCCACCACTCGGTGCTTGTTTCACACACCCAAAAGTGGTAGTGCACTGTGCACAGATGCCCCGTGAATACAAAGAGTAATCTGGTGTTTGTTTGCTTGGCACACAGCAGGTCAGGTGCCTTGGATTCCAGTTCCGAATGGGAGCTCATGATATACTGCATGACCTGTTCTGAACACTAACAACAATGGAGAGCAGTGCAGGATCCATCCTTTCAGATAGGGATGGCAGGCGCTCAGGAAACGGGGCTGTTGAAAAGTGCTGCAAAACGCAGTAGGAAAGCCATGAAACGATGGGATGGAAATCACTGCATCATGGGAGACTGAACCAGCACCCAGGATGTACTTCAATCCTCTCTGCCTTCCCACAACCCCACGCGGCATAAGGTGGTGTGTTGCACAGTGGGATAGCTGCCCACAGTGCACTGCTCTCACTGTCGATGCCAGAGCACCAAGTGTGGACGTGCTTTGGTGACACAATGAGTGCCGTGTGGACAGGCACAAGCGTTGTAATTGCAGCGCTTTTTGACCATCGCTATAACTTGCGTTGACAAAACTTCCTCGTGTAGGCAAGACCTTAGACTGAAAAACATTGCTGCTCTGCAGACTCTAAGGTCATCTATTACTGTACCAGGATATGTCAGAAATGTGATTTTCTTTTTGCTGGTTTAAGAGACACATCTTTTAGATTCTGGACCTTCAGTCTATGAGATTATTGGTCACTCCATGAAACAGGTGAGTGGGAAAACTTTTTCCTAGAATTTGACTTGAGAGCTATTATTAGATATCTGATCATTTTTCTTAATTATTTGCAGTTATGAAGTAACATTAATTGACCCATTTTTGTGTTTTTACTCTGAATAGCACCATGTAAATGTCGCTATATTAAGATTAGCCCAAGGTGCTGAAGTTGCACAGATGTGGCGGAAAATAGCATAATTGAATAAGCATGCAGGAATTTTAACAACATTACTACCTTTTATGAATCACACCAAGAACTTAAACTTGATCTGATAAAAAGGGAAGATGATCAACCTTGGCAGCCATTTGAAAATGGCATGAGGCTATTCAAATGTTAAAGTGTGGTTATGTTCTCACCTCATGAGCTTCCACATTTGTTTTATTGACTTCCAGCCTAAATCTGACCCATTTGTCATTATTAGTCCTAAACTTATTCTCTGGGATCCAAAAATCCAACAGATCTTCATGGCTCTTGCCTCACTAGCACTGTTGATATGCAAGCCAGAAAATAATTAAATATCCTAAGGTTCCCCCATGGTGCCTCACACTCTTCAATGGTGAATGGATACTCCAAGTGCCCTTCAGCTGGGAATAGACAGGAAATGGTGGAACTTAGTGGTCTGAGAAGTCTGTGCAGGCACAGCTCTGATCCAGCCCAAGAAACGTAGATATCTATGAAAAGATTGCACCAGGTGTGGTGGTGAAGGGCTATACCAGGGGTACGCAGCAATGCTGCATGACAATCAAAGAACTTTGGCAGGCGTACTAGAAGACAACGGAGATGTATAGTCGTTCCAGTTCTGCACCACAGATGTGCTGCTTCTATGATGAGCTGTATGTGATTCTCAGCGGCAATTCCACTACTAGCCCCCAAACAGTGTGGATACCTTCCAGGATTTTGTGTCCCGAGCAACCTCAGGCAACAACAATGAGCACATTGCATTGAAACACAGAGCACTGAGGGATATATCCTGGAGGCCCATTCAGTCAATTTACACAATGCTGCGTTTACACTGCCTCTCTGCCTACCCACCAACATTTAATTAAGTGCTACGCCTCTCGCGGAGGTAGAGTAATTAAGTTGATGTTACAGGCGAGTTCAGTCGGTGGAAGGGACCTAGTAGTGTAGACACAGATATTATTAGGTTGGCATAAGGTGGCTTCCGTTGACCTAAGTATGAACTGTGGACCAGGCCTAAGATAAGGAGGAGAACACCCAGGTACCATTTACTAGCAGACAAGATAGTTAGAAATGTAATGTAGAGATGAAGTAAAGACTAAGTCAAGCATGGACAATACATGGATTGAGCACAGAGACTGGTTCTTGCAAAGTAACCAAGCCAATCCCTAAATGTGATGCAATGTATAGTAAATACAATGTAATGTATACACACCCGTGTATACATATACTTGTGTGTATACACATACATCTATGTGTTATATATAGGAAGAGGTTTGCTGTGTAACTTTGATGTGTGATATGCCCTATACCCAACCCCTATAGCTTTGCTGTATGCTAAATAAAGGAACCTGAGTGACGAAATCTGGAGTCAAACTGAGTTTTTTAGATCCCAGAGAACTGGATGAAGTGTTGTAACAGACTTGGACAAGGTGTTCTGGATAAGCCAAGTGGAAAAAGTCTCAGAGGGAATACCAACAAATCAGTTTAAGGCCAGAAGAGACCAACATATTATGTAGTTTGATCTGTGTAACACAGGCCACCACTACCCCCACACTAAACCCAACAACCGTTTAGGACAGATTTGCCATCTATATCCTTTTGTCAGAATCATGTTAGAGACTTTTCTCCAGATCTGTACATGTGAACTGCACCACTTCCATGCTACCAGGTCAGGTGGAAATTGATGAAAACACAAAACCGCTTATGTCTGATAAAACTTTTCTATGAATTCTCACAGCAATAAATTCATTAGAATTAGTCACTTGGTAGTAAGTTTCCCAAAATAGCCAAACATCTGACCGCTGCCTCACACTGAATAAATGCAAGATCCACGGTCAATAAGCACTTCACCATACATGACAAGAGACAAGTCATCCACAATCTAAGGTGCACCACAGAAACATGGCTGACAAGGAAGGCCCAGTGTTGGCTCACCTTTCATCGATTTTATGGCATTAAGTCATGTAGATTCTACTTTGACCTCCTGCATAACATAGCCCATAGAATTTCACCAAGTAATTCCTAAATCAAACCCATACCTTTCTCTACCTTTCTTTTAGAAAAACAACCAATCTTGAAGTAAAGACTCCAGGTGATGGAGAATCTATGACATCCCTGGTTAAGTTGTTCCAATGGTTAATTACCCTCATTGATAGATAGCTGTGCCTTATTTCTAGTCTGAATTTGTCTAGATTCAGCTATCATTTACTAGATCTTTTTCTGCCTTTGTCTGATAGATTAAAAAGCTAAGGTGGGTGAGGTAATATCTTTTATTGGACCAACTTCTTTGTCCTCCTGATATTCCTATACACCACAAACACCATGAGTGGGCTGAATAACCATTCTATTTCCATCAAGGAAGAGAAAAGAGCTTGCAAAAATCCGCATTTGGACTAGCTGCCTGAATGAAAGAAGAGAAACCACCCTCCACTCTGTTCATACTGCTGTCACACCATAGACCGCAAGTTACAATACACTTGGGGTTTTATTTAACTTCAAAACGCCCTGTAAACATTAATTCTCAAGATCACCCAAAAAGAATGTATTTTACAGATGGGGAAACTGGGGCAGTGAAGGAATTTGGGAGTACCTGGCACTCAGCCCTCTGCTCACAATGTCAAACTAGGTAGGCCCTGAATTTTTCTTTTTTTCCTATCTTACCAAGTTTGTAATTAATTTTTAAACACCTCAGTGTTCCTTGCAAAACTAAATTTAAACAGTAATAGACCAGCGCTATGACAAAACCCTCTAACCCTCATATTATTAACAAAAACGGGTTATGAAATTAGAGAGTGGTATGTATTATTTAGGAATGAAAGTGAACCAGAGAGCAGAAGAACGAATGAAAGCAGGATGGTAGTCCATTAATGAGAAGAGAAGAGGAAGAGTTTGGAACAGCATATCTAACTATGTCCAAATTGTTAACTGATCCACCTTGTTTTTTCAGCGGGACAATAAAGTTAAATCTTTTAAAAGCAGCTCTTCCCAGGTATCTCAAAGTTCTATAAGACAGCAGAAGTGAATGATAACTTCAAACCTGTTAATACTGTTCAGGTTTTCACATATTAGCCCAGACAACTCACTTAAATTTTTTTTTTAAATTATTTTGGTGGCGCTGGCCATATTATCTTCTTTCATGATTTTACTCTGTGTTTCAAATTAATTCATCATCATCAACTGGAAGCCTGAGTATGATGGGAAATGATATTACACGAGCTTTGATTTCTCTTTCACTATCTGTCAGCAGAAGGGACTAAACCCACTCTTCTTGACTGGATTAGGAGGTCTTAAAGAAACCTAGTTTAAAAAGGTAATTAATTGTCATTATTACTAGGGCAAAACACCCCAGACTTTTTTGCTTGGGCTGGTCTAAGAAAGTTTCTCAGTCTTTGATCAAGCACTGTGGTAGGAGGATATGCCAAAAGTAGCTTGATGGGGCTTATAGATCTTGATATCACATTCAGCTAATAACATAATTGAACAGCGTTAAGTTTGGTTTCAGAGTTTCATAGCTATTTAGACCAAATGTTGAATCACTTTGCTCATATATGGTTATGTGCTGGCACTGACATTGTTTATCTATTCCACATGAGAGGCTTCCAGTACATCAGAAGAAACCAAGAGCTTCACTACAGAGCCAGTAGCATTGCTGCACTCTGTCCAACTGAAAATAAATGCAGCAACATACGGAAAGCCAACTTTTGTTAGTGTCAGAATGGTCTCTCCTGACCTTCCCATGAAGCTGCCCTGAAATATTTGTAATTACAGAAGCTTATAAGTATACTACAACAGTATAGTTCTATTTTCATGGGGCTGACATAGCAGTCCTTATTAATGCAGGGATACAAGTCACCTGCTTCATGTGTTAGGAAACAAGTTCTCACTTTACAATGCAATACACCTCCAGCTATTAAAAGCCTGCCCATCTGCCAAAATGATTGTTTGTTTCCAGTGAGTAGATTTCACATTATAGGGTTGCACAACAAAAAATGGATGAATAAACGCTGATTCCTGTTATACAGATTAATACACTCAGCTAATTTGCACTAGGAAAAATCACTCATTCTTGTTAAAAAGAAAAGATGGGTGAGGTAATATCTTCCCAGAAACCCAACTGTTGGCCTTCAAACAACCCCCAACCTCTTCAAGCTTGTCATCAGAAGCAAGCTTCCCACAGACCAGGACACCAAAGTAGCACTAGACCCTGTCAGAACAACAGATGCAAAACCTGCAGACATACCTCCACTGCTGCAATGATCAATAACTCCACAACACACTTTTCAAGATCCACGGATCCTACACATCTATCACATGTGGTATACCTCATTCAGTGCACTAACTGCCCCAATAACTATGTGGGTGCCCACAAGGCGATCACACTGCTCTCAAATGAACTCACTCAGGAAAATGACAAAGACAAAAACACCATCTCTGGGTGAACACTTTTTGAAAAGAGATCACTATATCTGACTTATCAGTCCTCATCCTAAAAGGAAACCCGCACAACACTTTCAAAAGTCGAGTTTGGGAGATTAAATTAATTACTCTGCTAAACAACGAAATTCATGGACTGAACAGAGATGCTGTTGTAATAAGCCTTAAATCCAATCTGTAACCCACTAACCTCCTCTTTTTGTCCCAGGACAGCAGAGGTGTTAATGGGTCTCTGCTGTCAATCGGACCTTGAATGGTCCCTTACAATATTTGTTAACTACTTAAGCTAAACAATCTTTTCCACCTTTTATTTTGTTGTGGCTTGAAAGCTTCTCTCTCACCAACAGAAGTTGGTCCAATAAAGGATATTATCTCGCTTATGTTGTCTCTCTAATATCCTGGGACCAACATAGCTACAACTACACTGCCTCATTCTTGTTAATGGCAGTCAGCAACAAGTTCCAGAGACCCACACTCATCTGGTGTTTGAAAGGTTTAACTGCTAGCCTAGACAAAACTAAACTATTTCTTGCACTGTTTCAGAAAGTGCAATTGATTTATATATTTTAAGGTTGGAAGGGGCCATTATGATCACACAGTCCAACTTCCTCCACAAACACAGGGCACAAACTCACCTAGAAATTTCTGCACCATGTCCATTAACTTCTGGTTCAGCTAAAGAATTTTTTTTTTTTTTTTTTTAAAGACATCCAGTCTTGATTAAAAGATATCAAATGATTGAGAATCCACCACCCCTATAAGTTGTAACAACTGTTATCCTCACCGATAAAAATTTGCACTGGTAGCCACAAATTTAGAAAATGTGAAAACTTAACATGAATTAATTCATTTTGATTTTAGTAAGGCTTTTGATATGGTCCTACAAGACATTTTCATAAGCAACTAGGGAAATGTGGTCCAGCTGAAATTACTATAAGGTGGGTGTACAATAGGTTGAAAGATCACACTCAGAGCATTTATCAATGGTTTGCTGTTAAACTGGGAGGCTGTATCTAGTAGGGTCCCACAATGGTCAGTTCTAAGTCTGGTACTACTCAATATTTTAATTAATGACATGGATAATGTAGTGGAGAGTATGCTTATAAAAGTTGGAGATGGTACCAAACTGGGAGGGGTTGCAAGCACTTTGGAGGAAACTATTAAAATTCCAAACGACCTTGACAAATTGAAGAATTAGTCTGAAATCATCAAGATGAAATTCAGTAAAGACAAGAGCAAAGTACTACACTCTGCATGGAAAAATCAAATGCATAACTATAAAATGGGGGAATAACTGGCTAGACAGTGGTACTGCTGAAAAGGATCTGAAGGGTATAATGGACTCCAAAATGAATATGAATCAGCAATGTGATGCAGTTGCAAAAAGGCTAGTATTATTCTGGGGTGCCATATATAAGACACGGGAAATAATCGTCCCACTCTACTTGGCACTGGTGAGGACTCAGCTGAAGTACTGTGTCCAGTTTTGGGTGACACACTTTAGGAAAGATGTGGACAAACTGAAGGGAGTCCAAAGGAGAGCAACAAAGATGACAAAGGTTTAGAAAACCTGATCTATGAGAAGGGTAAAAAAATCTGGGAGCATTTAGTCATGAGAAAAGAAGGATGAGGGGTAGGGATGACTTGATAACAGTCTTCAAATATGTTAAGGGCTGTTACAAAGAGGATGGGGATCAACAATTCTCCACGTTCACTGAAGGTAAGACAGGAAGTAATAGGCTTACTCTGCAGCAAGGGAGATTTAGGTTAGCTATTAGGAAAACATTTCTAACCATAAGGATAGTTATAGTCTGGAACAGGCTGCCAAGGGAGGTTGTGGAATCCCCATCACTGGAGGTTTTTACAAACAGGCTAGACAAACACCTGCCAGAAATGGTCTAGGGTTACTTGGGCCTGCCTCAATGCAAGGGGCTGGACTTGATGACCTCTCAAGGCATCTTCCTGCTCTACATTTCTATGATTCTATGTTTAAACTTCACTAATGTTTTTCTTGTGGACAAGTTTCGCAGTGTGGCTTACGTTTATAAGACTCTCAACCTTGATTACTAAACTGGATTACTTATTCCACAGATCTATGAATATTTTGCTACTATCTACATATACGGGTGATAAAGCATAAGATGCAACCTTGTATTACTCTTGTTAATTATTTTGAAGCTATAAACCCTCCTTCCAGATTCCTAGATTTTCTGTTAATTTTCAGACATCATAAATTGTAACTTTTTGCAAGTCGCACTGGTATCATACAGTACTGGAATATCTTTCTGTGCATTTCCTCCTCAACTGTATTTTAAGAAGGGTTGTGTGGAAAAATTAAACAATTATACATAGCAAGTGATGAGAACATGTTCCACCAGGTTACCATCACTCTTCTACAATGGTGCTAAAACGTGTTGTCCCATGTACGCTAGCAGGTAAGATTCCAAAGCTAGAAGGGACCATTGTGATCATCCAATCTGACCTGTATAACACAGCCCAGAGAGCTTCCCCAAAATCATTCCTAGAGCAGATCTTCTAGAAAAAGATCCAATCTTGATTTAAAAATTGTCAGTGATGGAGAATCTACCATGACCCTTGGTGAATTGTTTCAATGATAAATTATTCTCAACATTAAAAAATGTACACCCTATTTACATCTGAATTTGTCTAGCTTCAACTTCCAACCATTGTCAAGAAAATGAAGGCTAAGACTAGATCCAGGGATGTGAATTAGCCCTTTTGGCCACAGCATCGCACTGGAAGCTCATGTTCAATATCCACCGCCACCCGAAATGTTTTTCAGAGTCACTGATTCCCAGGATATAGTTGCCCATCCTCTATGTACAAGTAGAACCTCAGAGTTACCAACTGACCAGTCAACCACACACCTCATTTGGAACTGGAAGTATGCAATCAGGCAGCAGCAGAGACAAAAAAAGCAAACAGTACAGTACTGTGTTAAACATAAACTACTAAAAAAGTAAAGGGAAAGCAGCATTTTTCTTCTGCATAATAAAGTTTCAAAGTGTATTAAGTCAATGTTCCGTTGTAAACTTTTGAAAGAACAACCATAACGTTTTGTTCAGATTTATGAACATTTCAGAGTTGCAAACAACCTCCATTCCGGAGGTGTTCGTAACTGAGATTCTAATGTATGGCTTACATTCTTTGTTCCTAAAAGGTATATATTTACATTTAGCTATATTATTATGCACCTAGCTTACCAAGTGATCCAGATCACTCTGTATAAGTGACCTGTCCTCTTCAATATTTACCACTCCCACAATTTGTTAAATTGTTTGTACACATTTTCAGCAAAGGGAACTTTTCCTAATGTAGAAAAGGACCTCAGTGCTGACCTGTCTATTGAGAACTGGCCTGGAATTTGGCAAGCAGTGCAGAAAGTATTTATGAGCTGCAAGCAAAACAAGTTGCTGATTAAGTTACTTTATGCACACACTGCTTCCCAGCATATTAAAAAGGTTTTGTTAGTGGGATTCTACTCTGAAATGTGACTATGTAAAAGTGGCACCTTCTTACTCAACAGACCTGCTTCCTGCACATACTCCAAGTCAGATCTGAAGAAAGAAAACTGGACTCTTCCGTCTTGTGCAAAAGAATTGTTTAGTCTATGTTACAGTGATAATGAGCATACATCTGTGGAAACCTATTGAAAAATATGGGTTTACACAGATGCAATAGCGTAATTTGAATACAACAGAGGGTCATGGTTAAGATTACTGTATGTCATGGATTCCGTGACTTCCAGAGACCTCCGTGACATTTTCTGCTTCAGCCTGGGGCGATGGGCAGGCACCCGGAGCTCGGAGCCACTCCGGGGTGAACCTCTGAGCTCTGAGCTGTTGGCCCTGCAGGATGGCAGGAAGCCCCGCATACACAGAGATCCCTGACCTGGCCCCAAAGCTCTGAGCCAACAAACACAGCCCTGGAGCTGTCAGTCACAGCAGCAGCGGGCGCTGGACACTCCTCCCCATCTCCACAGGGCTTGGGCTCTCATCCCCCCCAGTCAGCCCCATTTTGTCATATAGTTATTTTTAGTAAAAATCAGGGAAAGGTCACAGGCTTCTGTGAATCTTTGTTTATTGCCCATGAACTGTCCCTGACTTTTACTAAAAATAACCGTAACAAAATCTGAACCTTAGTCATGGGTTGTCTGAGGGCAGAGTTTGGCCTGAAAAACCTTTGAAGGTGAAGTGTGAAGGAAAGAAGCCAATGTGATTTTCAGACTCCAGGATGAATCTGCAGGGTAGGAAGTTTGCAAACAACATTTATTACTTGTGAGCGGAGCAAAGTCTATATGGAATACCTGAGAAAATAGTCATAGAATCACACAATAGCATTTGATTGAGTTACTTCCCAAAGTAGAGTCTTAATTTAAAAGTGATCTGCGAAGGAAGAATGGGTTTGTGCTATTTTTGCTTCTTTAACCCTCTCTCCAAAAGAGAAATTTCTTTTCCTGCTTTCTACCAAATAAGCTCCCTTTCCTCCAGAAAGGCATATAAGATCTGGCTTTCCTCTTGCTGCAGACTTTCTTCAAGGATCCAGGGATGTGGATTAGGTCTCAGTCCTTAAAGGGGTATGCTGCATAACAATGTTTCTTCTACCTGTTTGTTGAGGGAAGCAGATGAAGAAACGAGGTAGTGAAGACACAGGGGAACAGAAAGGTATAAAAGAGCATTGAGGTAGAGGGCACCGGGGGGGAGGGAGGATGATACTGAAGACAAATCAGGACAAGATATACCACAATATTTTATGGGAAATAAAATTAAGTGAGGAAAGAGAAAATAAGAGACTGAGGAATGGCAAATTCTAAGTTACCTAAAAACCTGATGGTTATATACTGAATTTGACTGACGTTGTCAAAGAGCACGCAGTGGCTTCAAATCCCACAACAGGCACAGCAGCATATGGGTTATTTTGCTGGGTTAACAGGCTTGGTCCTCGGGCTATAAAGTGTAGGGTGCAATAACAAAGCCCTGCCTTCCTTTGAGAGCATTTCAAGGTAACTGGCCGCATTGTTTCTCAGTTGCATTGTCCATGTATTTAAAAACAAAAGCTCTTTATGGCAGGGATCCTATCTTCCTCCGTGTCTGCATACAGGGCAAACATACTGACAGTGCTCCATAAATGTGTAAAAGATTTACTTTCAACACTGGAACAAACAGGAACAGTAGATATCTCATGTATAAATGAACAGGTCCAAACCATGTGCTCTTAAGTCTTGTCCACATCAGAAGGTTTGCAGATATACCTATGCTAGCAAACCCTCTTGGTGTAGATGCAGCTTATACCAATACTATACAGAGTGCTTTTGCAGGTATAAGTGTGTCTGCAGTCTACACTAGATCTTTTGTCCACATTAAAAAAAAAATCACACCCCCAAGTGACATTATTATACTGGCAAACGTTTCTAGTGGTGACTAGGCCTAGGTGTCCTGCAACAACATTTGGGCCAGCCTGACTTTCACTCCAACTGCTGAAGTCACTTTTGCAAGTAATTCTAAAGCAGCCATACAAGACAAAGCTATATTTAAAGTGTTTCCAAAACAGATTGAAAGGATTTCTATGAAGTACCATGCAAATTTTTTACTGGGCTGTACACATAAAACAGCTCCCCACACCCAAGTCTAATCACCATCTTAAATTTTTATAGTTTCTTTCTACTCAGAAGTTTTGTGTATGAATGAAGAGGGCTCAGTTCACCCAGCTATGAAATGCAACCGGTTCTGGAGTGGAATATAGCAGTTATTTAACTGCAAAAAGTAAAGACAACTGTTAAAGCTTGAAAATGAAGACTACTGTATCCAAATAAAACTACCGGGTGATTTTGCATGAGTTGGAGTTAAAGACACCGTGGTTAACACACACACTCTCAGGAAAAGTGATCAGTGAAAGGTTAAAGTTATGAGCCTTTGTTTTACATCTCATCCAGTACTGACCAAGCCAAACTCTTAGCTTTCAAGATATCAGATCATAGCATGAGCCAATTGTGTTGTTTCCTATTAATTGGAATTAATTCGAGAATGGTTGATGCAAGAGGAAAGAAAACAAAATGAACTGCTGTCAGAAGACAGTGAGGGCCTACACTGAGGCCTCAGCAATATGAAGGGAGTACTGATAGCCATCATTTTCTTAACTTACATCTTGTGTTTGGACCAAGATTTAAAAAACTTTACCAGTGCCAAAAAGAGAAGTGCAAGATTCCTAAAGCTCAAATGTTAAGACATTGTTTTTGCATGTGTAGTTTAAAGTAGTGGGCAGCTTAGGTTACAGTAGGATCTAGAATGAACTGTTTGCTGGTGGCAGCAGGTGGATGCATTACTCATTTCTGGTAGTACTGGCTTGACTTTAAAAAAAGGATCCTAGGTGTGAACACAGTAAGAAAGTAAGTACGTTTAGTAAGTAGAGTGAGTTTAGTAAGTAACTGAAACCTAGTGAGTGCCTCTTTAAATGACCTGTTTGGCCAACCCAACCTACCCATACAGTTGACCAAGGTTAATGCCATTTCCCACCTCCAAATGCACTGATTAACGTTTCTCAGGTTATTGTTTCAGTCTTCACAACATAACACATCAGGCAGGACATAAACAAGTTAGATACCCAAATGCTGAGCTTTCATTTGATTTACAGATGTAACAAGTGTCTTGTTTCTGCAACTTATTTCTGAAGTTAGGATGTGTATCTATATTAGCAAGTAGATGGCGGAACGTGTAACATTGCATGGTACTAGACAGTTAAACAGGAGCTGGTCGAGAGCAGCTACACCTGCACAAGCTGTTGATTCCTCATATGAAGTCAATCTTCTGAATTACAATCTTTTCCACTCTTCTCAATATTAATAACAGAGGCTTATGATTTCACTTCCAAGTAAGACCTCAAATACAATACTGCAGTTTACAGATTGAGTTTATGAATGAAACACTGAGCATTAAACCTATAGAAAAATTCAAGAAATTTTTGTGCTTGCTCATTCTGTTAAATTAATGACCAAATGATGAGGAAGCATCTTTCCTTTGAACTCAAAGAAACACCTATCGGCTGCAACAGAATTTCCTTTCAAAGACTTTACTACATCAGTTCCTGATATTGTCCCTTTTCGTATAAAAACTGAAGTTTCCTCAGTTTGACAGAATGCAGGGGGATAGAAGCTTGCACAACTGCAACTCTCATTTTCATGGAAGCCCAGGTTCATGAAAAGTACTCAACATGCTGGACTTACAGCACGTTTCATAGGTTACAAAGACAGAAACACCACTGCAATAATCTAATCCAGTGGCTCTCAATGAGGGGTACATGTACTCCTGGGGGTATACAGAGGTCTTCCACAGGGTACATCAACTCATCTAGATATTTGCCTAGTTTTACAACAGGCTACATAAAAAGCACTAGCAAAGTCAGTACAAACTAAAATTTCATACAATGACTTGTTTATACTGCTTGCTATACTATATACTGAAATATAAAGTATACTATTTATATTCAATTGATTATTTTATAATTATAATGTAAACATGAGAAAGTAAGCTCTTCTCTGAACCTTCACCACATCCTTCCTGAATTGTAGACACTAGAATTGAACACAGTATTCCAGCAGCAGTTGCAGCAGTGTCACATTCACATATAGAGGTAAAATAACCTCTCTACTACTACTACTGTTCAGGAGATACAGTTCTACAATGGTTTATCCACACACACAGAAGTTGTACCAATTTAACTGTAATGGTATTATGCACCCAGTTATACCCATATGCTGGTGCTTATAGTGACACCCATAAAGAAAGGGGAACAATGTACAGCAGTATAAGGTATCTTTATACTGCTATAACTGCATAGGCACTTGGAGTTGTACTGATATAACTATTTCAGTCACAAACAAATTACCCCCCCTAACCAAAATAGTTTTACTTGTTTAAAAACTGTTTAGACAATCCCAAAACTTCAATGATTAAAGATCCTTGGGTGGTCTTTTAACAGGCATAGAGTATCAGCCTTTTTTCTAAGCAAGAGTGTTACACTAATTTAACCTAAAGTGTTCTTTTTTAAGCCAGTAGAAATGCCTGTATAGCCATTCTTGTAGCTCTTTAAGAGTAGCTTATTTCAGCTTAAACTGAAGAAGAGTGCCAACGCTGCCTTTTGTACCTTTTAAGAAAGTCAGTCCAAATCAAACCTTAAATTAAACCACCCCAACTTCCCTGTTTAAATCAAGCTCTGAGAGAAAGCTGGGAAGATCAAACACACTCAACAAAACCACATGCTCAATATCATGGATATTAACTAGAACGAGCAAACAACATTCCCCTGGGAGCAGCCTGAAAGATGCATCTCGGGCCTGATGCTGCGCTGGGTGCTCAGCTGGGCTAGGACGTGTGGCATGGTCACCGCTGCCCTCCAAAATCCTCCACGGCCTTCTCCCCCCAAGGCTCCCCCCACGGCTGCCATTGGCTCCCACGAAAGCAGTGCTCGGCGATTACATCTGGAAGGGCACCCCGGGCCGAGGCTGCCTTGTCCAAAGGCGAAGGGGGCCCGAAGGGTGGGTGGCTGCCTTCTGCGGGCGCAGCAGGAGGCTCTCTGGGGCCGCAGGGACGAAGGCTATGCCCAGCAAGGGCCCTACGGCGTGGCTCTCACACCCACTAGGAGGGCGGCGGCGGCGGCCCTGGCGAGAGGAGCCGAGAACGCGCGGGGAGCGGGCCGAGCCCCTGCGGCGGAGGGCGCCAGGGCCAGCCCCCCTGGGACAAAGCCCGGGCCCCGCCCCCGGGAGCGCGCTCCAGCCAGGCCCCGCCACTCACCGGGCTCCAGCAGATGAGCGGGTCGGTGTCGGGATCCTCCACCAGGGTCCACAGCTTGGTGAGGAAGGCGGGGACGTTACTGCCGCCGGGGCCCGCGCCCACCCCAGCCGCCCCCGGGCCCTCCATCCCCTCGGGGCCGGGGCTCAGCGCCAGGGGCCCGGCCACAGGCCCACGAGAAGCCGGGGCTCGCCGAGGCCCAGGAGCGCGGCGGGGCCCAGCAGCCGAGACAGACGCGAGGGGCCCGGCTCTGCGAGGGTCGTTAGCGCCGCCTCCTCCCGCCCTGGGGTCCGGCCGCTGCCTGCGCACTGAACCCCCCGGAGCCCAGCATGGCCGCCGCCATCTTGGGACGCCTCACACAGAGCCAAGCCCCCTTCCGAGCCAGCTGGGCGCATGCGCGGCTTCCCTACCATCCCGCCCCACCAGGCCCGGAGCTCTGCGCGTGCGCGTGCGCTCTCTCTCTCCCTCCTCGCCCCGCGCCCGGCCATTCATCGCGGCCGGGAGTGCCGCGCATGCGCGCACGGCGTGCCCCGAGGGGAGGGGCAGTGGGGGGGGGGGAAGAATGAGGTAGAAAACGCGCATGCGCTGGAGCCAACGGCGTCTCTGACCTTTGACCCCTCCCCCCTACCCTACTCCGTGTGGGGCCGGGCCGGAGTGTTTTTCCAGAGCGGATTGTCCCGGGATATCCCGACCCTGGGGGGAGGAGGGGGAGAAGCGAGAAATATTACCGGGGGCGGGGACGGAGCTGGGCGCCGTGACCTCTGACCTCCCCGTCCCCGCGCGTGGTGTCGGGGTGAGGGGGCGGGGCGGGGCGGCGCACGCGGGACTCGCTCGGCTCGGCCCGGCTCGGGGACGGGACTAGCCGCCGCTGGCCTGAGGAGAGCGGAGCGGAGCGGAGCGGTCGGGATTTATCCGGGACGGAGCCATGGAGCGAGCGGGGGGGAGCTGGGTGAGGCGGGGTCCCGGGACGGCGCGGGCGGGGGTGGCGCGAGCTGCCCCGACAAGCGCGGGGGGGCCCGGCCCGGCGCTGGGTACAGGAGTGCACATCCCCCTCCTCACTGCTGTTAGTAGGGCAGGGTTAATGGGGAGGAGCGCGTCCTGCCCAGCACGTGCTCGGCGCTGCACATCCCCACCCAGCGCTCCAGACCCTGCCCCACAGAGCTCCGGTTCTAGTCAATGAATTTAAATAAATAAACCCCCTTGTAGGCTATGAAAGGCTTTTATCTGAGGGTGGGGATGTGTATGTGAAGGACCTCTTTGGGAAGAGAAGTTTCTGAGGGGGCATCAGTGGAAGGGAGGTGCACAGGAGACACAAATATAGGGATCAGGCCACCACTCCTGGGCAGCAAATAGGCAGCACCGAGTGGTTGAAAGGTTCCAAATGAGGGGTAACTAGAGATGCACTCTGTGATAAAGCAACATGTTGCTCCCAGGGAGGTAATGCAAAGGTTAGATTCCAGGAGCCAGAGCTGTGACTGGAAAGCAGGTCAGTGGCAAAGCTGTCCCCTAAGTAGGAAGAGGAAAAAAATAAGTTAGCAGTAAGAGAAAGATGAAGGCATTAAGGCAAGTGTAGGCACACTATTTAGTGGGGAATGAGAGCTAATAATCGACAACACCAAGGTCTTTAATGCCTACTTTGGTTCGGTTTTCACTAAAAAAGGTTAATTGTGACTGAATGGTTAATACAATATTAACAACAAGGGGAAAGGAACACAAGCCATAATAGAGGGAGGGGAAAGGGAGGGGAACAGGTTAAAAGATATTTAGATAAGCTTAGGTGTATTCAAGTTAGCAAGGTCTGACAAAATTTGGCCTAGGGTACTTAAGGAACCAGTTGGATGCAATCTGGAACTATTCAATATCCTTTTCAAGAACTCCTGGAGGGCGGGTGAGGTCCCACACACGGCTGGAGAAGGGCAAACATATTACCTACATTAAAAAGGGGAACAAAGCAGTTGTGAAAAAGACCAATATTTTTCTGGGGTGTATCAACAGGATCTTTATATGTAAGACACGGGAGGTAACTGTCCCACTCTACTTGTCACTGGTGAGGCCTCAGCCTGGAGTACTGTGTCCAGCTTTGGGCACCAAAGAGAGTAGATGAGGCCTTAGACAGTGGTTAGCTGTGAGGATACTATCTCTGTAGCACAGGGCTTAGGAGGAGACCATTGGGAGTTCTGTGACGCTTGCTGTTTCCTTTCAGCTGTCCCTTCGCAGCACTGAGGCACTGGAGGAGCAAGACCGAGAAAGTGATGATTTGACAGACAGCGAAGAGAGCGTCTACTCTGGGCTAGAGGATTCTGGAAGTGACAGCAGCACAGAGGAGGAGACGGCGGAGGACCAGGATAGCGGTGTTACGGGGAAATTGAAAGGCAGTTCACTCTCAAAAAAGGCACAAGTAAGTGTGAAATTTCAGCACATACGGGTATTATACCAGTATAATATGGGTGCCTTGTAGCTATTCCCTGAGTGCTCCCTTAACATGTAACTTCACCTTAGAAAGACAATTCCATGCCCAAGAAATCAGTGCTCTCTTCCCCCATCCTTCCCAGTCAACGATGTTTATGGGTCACATGCCAAATGATTTGCCAGTTTGGGTGACTCCTCCTTGATCTCATGCCTTGAAGTTTTCAGTTTGCAGGCCAGTGGGGGAGAGAGAGAGGGACTGTGTGTGTGTGTGTGTTAGTCATAATAATGAAACGCGCCTCATGCAGCTGAATCTCTTATTATTGGGAATGTGCTTATTAAGCATGTGGTTTATTGTTCTGTGTGGTGACAACATAGGACAGACTTTCCAGATTGTATTGTTCAGCCAGCCTCAAAAGCAGCATGGCTGAACTGAAAGCCGGGGAGAAGCGGTACTGAGAGAGGAGGCTCTCAATGTGCTTTCACTGCAGTGAAGTGTCATAGGAAGCTGTCGTGTTATTTGCGTGTTAATAACTAAAGGACTTCTATGTCTCTTGCCATTTCCAGAGTCTGTAGTAATGATGCTTCATTCTCCTGTAGTGCCCTTCAGCTGAATGCAAATACTTAACTGTGTACAACTCCTATAAGCAGCTGGCATGATCCCCGTTTCACAGATTAGGAAACTGAGGTACAAGACCACATCTAGACTAGGAAAATAAGTAATATTTACAATAGGCAAGTTAAAGTTTAACTAACACATTTTTAAATGCTAATATAGTCAGCGTTCATTTAAGTGTTAAACCCTGCCTACGATAACACACTCCTACAGAACGGCACTGGGATTGCCACGCTGGATCAGACCTGATGTCTGTCCTGTCTCTGAGAAAGGTGTAGGCACCCCACATTAGACAGGTGTGAGATAATCTGTCCCCACATTTGGTGTCTTTCTAACCCCTTGCAGTTAGATTAGTTTAGACCCTGGAGCATGAGGTTTAGTGACTTGTTTTCCTGGCCTGTGCTTGGTCCGAGAAGGGAAGTGGTTTTACAAAAAGCCCACACAGCCAGTGGCAGAGGCAGGAGGAGAACCCAGGATTCTTGGCTTGGACCACATTCCATGAGCCCATAAACAAGACTGGTCCCTGTTGTTCTCCTCCTAGAACTGTAGCTATGTTATGTACTAACCACACAAACTGCAGGTGGTGTGTAGGGCTCTAAGTTTGAGGTGAATAGAGTAACTTCAGTAAATGAGGATTGCTAGTTGTGATTGTGAATTCAGTGCCTTCCTGTCTGAAAGCCATGGCTGGTTCCCTGCTGGATCCACCCCAAGTTCTTTAATCTCTCTTCAGTGTCTTTGAAGCCTCTCAACTGTACTGGAGTTTACTCCTCTTGGGTCCAACTCCACCCTGCATACATATTGCTATCTTTCAGGAGCTTGCGTGGCCGGTAGCTGGGAAGCAAAGCTGTGACATTGCAGCTTAAGTGAAGTTAAACACTGCTGTGTTTAACTGTGCACTGAGTCTTCTCGAGCTCCATTTGTGCTGCCTTTACTCAACAGCACAGCCTGTAGAAGGGTGGAGTCAGCAGGGAATGGGCTCATCTGAAGAGACATGGCCTTGAATAGGACTCTTGTGCTAACCGGGCTCTTGGTTGTGTCCCCCCTTCTGCCTCGCTCCTGCTATGAGGCAGGAGTAACTTGTTGGCTGTGCAGCAGTGTTTTATTAAAGCAAGATCCGTTTCCCCTCCCTCTCCTACGCCTCACTTCATACTCTGCGCTTGTACGCCCAACACTCTGCACTGGCGCCATGCACAGCTCAACCCCAGATGGGTGTTTTGTGGTGATTGGCGACATGGGAATGGGAGGACCTGTAGGGTATAGCTTCAGGCATATAGAATGGCTGTGCATTGCAGGTCTGTTCATGCAGAGGGTTATCTGGCACAATATGCTGGGTGTGTTGAAGGTAGAGTGGTAGCTGTAACTGGATTTCCTTTTTTGAGGAGGGGCATCTGAGGGGTTTCGCACAAGGAAAAGCTATCAGACTGGGCCAGAAATCCAGTTACTTTTTGACTTCACTTTAAAAAAAAAAAAATCCTTACCACGTTTGCAGTAATTTTCCAATGTGTGTGTTAAACAAGAGCCTCCATTTCCCACCCACTCCTCTTCTCCTGGGTTCTGCAGCAAAGTCATAATATGGGATTTATCATTAGCAACTGATGTGGAACAGACAGTAAATGAGGAGAGGTCTTGCATTTCTCCAGCAGATTGCAGATCCCCAAACACTTTGTGGATACATAGCCTATACCAGGGGTTTTCAACCTTTTTTAGAAACTGTACCCCTATGGTCTCAAGGTTTCACCGGAAGTATCCCTTCATGGTTTTCATTCTACTTGATGTTACCACGGTTACAATAAAAGATATAATGGCCTAAAATACAATCAAGACCATTTTCTATTTTATTTATTTTATTTTTTTTTTACTTTTGCACTTCTGAGTCGTCTTGTGCAGGGCCATCCCTAAGGGTGTGGGGGGCCCGGGGCAAAGCACACTCTGTGGGCCCCTCACCCGGCTCCAGTGGCATACACAGGGGCCAAGCCTGCATTTGGGCATCCCCTCCCCAGGTTTCATGCCCCCCCCAACCTCCCCCCGTGCAGGGCTGGAGAGGACTCCAGCTCCCACAAGATGGTGTCGCCCCCCCCAGCTTCCAGGAGGAGTCTGTACCTGCTGGGAGCGGGGAACATGCTGCTTACCTTCTCCTGTGCAGGGCGGCAGAGCCAGCTCTGGCCAGGCTCCGCCATCCCCTGCCCCCACACTTACCCGCCCCGCACTTACCCGCCCGCTGCGCCTGGCTCTGGCCAGGCTCCGCCACCCTCTGCACTTGCCCGCTGGCTGTGGCTGGGCTCTGCCACCGCCCGCCCGTGCACTTACCCTCCAACCCCCTTGAACTTACCTGCTGCTCTCCCCGCATTTACCTGCCGCACAACGCACGGCTCTCCTGTTCCAGCCTGGTGCCGGCTCGGACAGGGCGGTCTCACCCCCTGGCATGGGGAGGTGCCTGGCTGGCCCTTCACGACGCGCAGCAGGGACGGGGGGCGCAGGAGGCCTCAGGCCGGCCCCCGGAACACCCTCGGTAGACAACTGCCCACCTCCTGCCCGGTCCAGTGCACAGCTGGGAGGCGGGCTGCAGCCGCCCGATCCTGTTGTGTATCCCATGCGGTACTCTGAAGTACCCCAAGGGGTACGGATATCCCTGGTTGAAAACCTCTAGCCTAGACACAAAGATGAATGAGGCCAACTGTAGAGTGGAACAGAGCAGCTGTTTAACAGCACATGGCAACCTTAGGCCTGGTCTACACTGGTGGCTTAATTCGAATTAAAGTTCTTTAATTCGAATTAATTACTCCTGTGTCTACACTTGCACATTGTTAATTCAAATTAAGGAGCCTTTAAAATCGAATTAATAAAACCACCTCTGCAAGTGGATTAGCACCTGAAGTGCATCAGTTAATTCGCATTAGTGTGAGTGTGGTTACAATGGGACTTAATTCGAAATAATTGGCCTCCAGACTGTATCCCATGATGCCCCATTTCAGTACCCTCCCCCAAAGCAGCCCCGGGAAGATTTAAATCTTCATTTCCTGTGGTGAATGGGTTTAAAATCCAAGCTGCGATCACTGCGATCACCCTCCCCCTCCCCCCCCCACACACACAACAAGCCCTTTGCAGTTTGTCTATTTAAGGGTTTGAAAGATTTCACCACCCCCCTCCCCGCGTAGTGAATGCGTTTTAACTGCCCAGCAAGACTTTTGCAGTTTGTCCCTTTAAGATTGGTCCCTTTGAAAGTTTAGCCCTTTAAAGTTTGTCCCTTTGAAAGATTTCATCACCCACCCCCCTCCCTGCGTGGTGAATGCATTTTAAATGCCAGCAGTGAGAGGAAATTCTTTGCTACATTGTTTCAGTGGCCATCATGGAAATTGATACTTTCTTAAGAGTTTATTCCCAGTGCTACATGTGGATACATTATATCATGCTTTCCATCACTGAAATGGAAACATTTGTATCACTGTATTAATATACTAACTGACTCTGTTGTTAATTATCTTACATTCTACAGACACCTGTAGAATCAAAATCAAAGGCAAGCAATATACAGGGGATGGTAGGGGGAGCATAAAAGGCAAACAGCATACAGTTCTAAAGTAATCCAGGATAAGCTGCGATGTATTTGTCATGGTCAAAATGAGAGCATAGTTCAGCTGGCTCCATGTGCCTGCAGCAATGGCGATCGGGGGAGTAAAAAACAGCATGAAAATCCTTTTCCTGTTTGTTTGGGGGTGGGAGAAGCAGTGCTGCATCCTGGGATGATGACACTCATCACAACAGCCTCTATGGTTAGTTTCACTGTGGGATAGCTTCCCACATTGCACTGCTTTCTAATTCAAATTAAAGCTGGCCAGTGTGGACGCAAGAAACCAGCACAAACACTGTAGTGTGGACAGTCTGCAGCACTTTCTATAAATCGCTTTCTGCTGCAGTGTAGACATAGCCTTACATAATTTTGGGTCTCATTGAAGCTGTGGGGATATTTAAGGAGGCAGAATTTCTTCAGGACCCTGTTCCTCTAGTGTGATATGGACGGACTCTTTAATGACTGCAAGAAGTAAAATAAATTAAAAAAATGGTCCCATGCCATACAAAAGATGCCACCTGCAACAGCACCGCACCTTGTAGTGATTCTGCTGGGACCCTGCTTTGGTGCTGACTCAGAAATACTGGCCTTTTCCCTGAAATTTCCCAGTTGTTCCCACTGGTGGAGTGTAGACAAGGAGCCAACAACGGCCAGCGTCTTAACCCCAATAGCCTCTAGACCTGCTGTCAGAGTGATGATGTGATGGTGCCCTACTGTTGCTACCAGCTGTGGAGTTGCCCAAATTGTAGCAAGTGTAGAAAATCTCGGGGGGGGGGCAAGGCCCAAAGGAAGAGCACCACCTATCAAATTTTCTAACTGCACCTCTGTGTGCCTTTGTCTCTTCTCAAAATGCTCACCTGACTCTGCTTCGTTTACGAGATCTGACAGGCTGACAATGCAGGGCAATGGAGATGATCCTTCATGTGTGTTTGCACTGAAGCTTCCCTGAAAATGGACTTCTGATTTCAATGCCAGAGTAGGGTGTGAGGCAGAAAGCTTGCAGTCCGATACAATTGTGAAAGGAAGTACAGCTTACTAGCACGGGGCATAAATCCTTCATTTGGCATACACTTTTCCAAGTTCCAAAGTTTAAACTGAATATTCTGAACGCTGATTGGACTAGATGCCCTCTTCTAAAATAGTCAGGTGGTTCATGACAGATTCCTTTTGTGGTGGGTTGAACCCTGGTTGTTTGGAGCAGTGTTTGATGTTGGGTGCTAAACGCAGCTAGCATAGACATGGCCTGTGTGTCCTGTATGATCTGTCCTCTCCTCTGTCTAGTGACTGGGAGTGGCCAGACTTCACTGAAGTGAGAGCTGTATTGTTAACCTGCCAGCAATCCACGGGCTGTGTAAAAATAGTGGCTCAGTCACCAATATGAATGTGGAGATGCAGGACGCTCAGAGTGTAGGTCCTGGTATGCATTTCACACCACGTCAGATACAGTTCCTCGTGGCTCAGATGTGGCTGAATAGCCAAGCAGTGTTCAGCATCCACCTGGGAAGGCAGGATTGGCCTGTTGGAATGAACTAACCAGATGGTTCTAGAGCAGGGCACCTAACCCAGGCCCTCATTTAAACCTTGCTGTTTTGCCTCAGATGGGACACGTAACCTCCAGGGTGCGTCTCACAGGATGGGTCACTCGATGATCACCTGTGCTGTTCATTCCCTCTGAAGCACCTGGCACTTGCCACTGTCGGCCGACAGGACACTGGGCTAGATGGACCGTTGGTCTGACCTGGTATGGCCATTCTTGTGTTCTGTACTGAAGATGGGGGCGGCCCTGGGTGGCAGTGTAGAATCCCTTGATTTGCGCTCAGACCTGCCCCATCCCGGCCCAGCGGAAACGGACAGTTCTTTTCATTGTTGTTCTGTTGATTGTAATGATTGGGCGTCTGCAGACTGAGCTTGATAAGTTTATGGAGGGGATGGTATGATAGGACAGACTAATTTGGCAGCTGACTGATTTTTGACCATTAGTGGTAAATATGCCCAGTGGCCTGTGACGGGATGTTAGATGGGGCGGGAGGTTCTGAGTTACTACAGAGAATTCTTTCTTGGGTGTCTGGCTGGTGAGTCTTGCCCACATGCTCAGGGTTTAGCTGATCGCCATGTTTGGGGTTGGGAAGGAATTTTCCCCCAGGACAGATTGGCAGAGGCCCGGGGGGGGGGGGAGGGGGGTGGTTCACCTTCTGCATGGACACCTGCAGCATGGGGCATGGGTCACTTGCTGGTGGATTCTTTTTAAAGTCTTTAAACTATGATTTGAAGACATCAATAACTCAGTCATAGGTTAGCAGTCTATTACAGGAGTGGGTGTATGAAGTTCTGTGGCCTGCGTTGTGCAGGTCAGACTAGATCATAATGGTCCCTTCTGACCTTATAGTCTATGAGAGTTAACAGGAGGAGGGGACCATCAAATATCATAACTGCTGGTGTGGAGGTTTTGTTTTTGGTTCAGTTCCATGCATCTGCACTTTGGGGCCTGGTGGGGCATCAGGACCCACTTGGCGTTTGCAGGGGTCCTGGTGCTGCCTGATCTGGGTTGCATTCTTGCTTCTGTCCCTGAAAGGAAGTCCCAATATCAGGCAACATACAGTGATGTGGGTAAGGGCTTCCTTTCCTGTCTCTTGCATTAAAGCACTTCTGGGATAGCTTCTCTAGCTAACGAGACACATGGAGATCCCCAAGCTGCTTTTGCCAGGTTCTCCCAGGGGACCTCTATCCTCAGCCCAGAGTTGTTCTCCACTCCAAGCAGAAGGAGCAGGATGCTGACGCTGCATCTTGAATCTGAAGTAGGAAGGGGATTGGCCCTCTGGGGGGCAGTGAAGCGGCGGTTGGAGGGCACCCAGGAGCAGGATAGGGATGAATTGCTGTGTTGCGTAGGGGAAAGGAAGGAGAGCAGGAAAGAGCTCCTTAGGGGGCATTCCAAGGGACTGTTAAGCACGGTTTTGGGAGGCAGTGAAGAGAAACGTGCCTTGCTCAGCCAGACTGTGGAAGCTTTAGGGAGGAAGGTCCAGGATGACAGTCCCCACCAGGTCTTGCGGCTTCTCTGAGGTTCCTGGTCAGTTCTGCGGATTCTGTCTGATGCTTCTTATGAACGGGGATGAAACATTTTACCTTACCGTAAAAATTTCAGGGAAACTCAGTGCCCCAACGAGTAGATCCATCTGTTTTGGTCCACCACGTCTTCTGCCAAACTTGTGAGCTACAGATCCTCTAACCTACAGCAGGTCAGTGTGAGGGCAGTCTAGCTTTGAGCATAAAGCTGACACTCTTCGCCCACAGCCATCTTCTGAGTCCGCCATTCTGCTCTCTCCTTCCTCTTTTCAGAGCAGTGGCTTTCAGCAAGGTGGTGGAGCTGATGGACTAGTCCTAATTTAGATTCAGTGTGAGGATGTCCAAATGATCAGCTGTCTTGTCAGCCTCTTAATGCATGTCTAGCCCTTGGAGCTTGGCCATCTCTTTTGCTAGACGTTTGTATCTTGCCTCCTGGCTGTGAGAACTGTGACCAGATCAGAGAGCAGTGGTGAAACAGAAGAAGAATAAAAAATGGTCAGGTCAAAGTAATACAAAATAATCCGTGTTGGTCTAGAGATCTCCACACAGAAAACAAGCTTAAATGATAGCAGGAGGGTGGTGGTGGCTTCCATAGCAAAAGCCTGGGGGAACAGCACTCTGGTATTTGGGTTGTATGTTCTATGTGCCTTATGTTGATCCCTGGTGTTTGCAAAGTCCGTTCATGAGCTCTTCTAGTCTGATGCTGTGGGAAAGGAAGATCTTGAGAGCGTTGGTGCGTCAGAAACCTGTCTTCTTTGGTCACACGTGCAGACAAATGATAGGGGCAGCTGTCTGTTGGGAATGGAAGTGTATGAAAGACCTACTGAATTACGAGCCAAAGTGACTAAGCGGCTTCCATGTTTGTGTCTGACACGTATTTCTTTATAAATCATAACTTTTATGGAAATAAATGACAGGTTCCCATCCTGGACATCTCGCTTTGTTCAGGAGTGACCCAGGAGTGCTTTGCAAGTCTGTTGGGGCTAAATGTTGGGAAGGAGACAGTGGTAGGGTTCGTTTGTCTGGCTCCCTTGGGGAGGGGTAAGCTAAGAGTCTCTGAGCACTCTGGGAGCGGACACCAAAAGGGGTGTCCTGTCATCCTGTGAAAGAGAAACCAGCGTGTGCTGCGAAAGTTCCTAGGCAAGAAAGGGGCTGTTGTCCTTCCACATCCACAGCTAGTGTCTACCTCACACTCTCGTCCCTCATTCAGGAATATAATGAGGGGGGGGCACTAGGATACCTGGACTTAGGAGAGGTGGCATCAGCTGCAATTTGGAGAGAAAATAGCTAACCCGTGTGGCAGGCAGGTTGTTCTGAGTGGATGGGGTGGTAGAGGAGAAGGCTCTGCCGTACGCTGTGGCAGGAAAGCTCTGGGCTTGTTCTCCTGTAATGGCAGGGCCAGGAAACGCTTGTACCTGAGCAGAACGCAAAGTGCAAGAGCATCATGCTAATCCACCGCGGGGTTTATGCCAGGGTAGGAGAGGACACTCATACTGCAGCTAGACTGATGTAGCTGGGAAGCAAAGCTCTCCCTCTGTCCAGGAGTCATGCAGCACACTCATTTCCCTAGCTCCTCCAGCTCTCAGTGCAGTGGCCTTTCTTGGCACCCCTGGTCATCGCCAGTCCCATGTGTCCGTTGATAAGCCATGATCCAGTCTGAGCAGGGAGGTGCTGAACGGAGTTGTGCTGCCCCACTCCTCCTCCGGGCCAAAAGGCCCCTGCCACCTGCCTGTTGGCAGACTCGAAGCCTCCGCTCTTAGTGCCTTCCTAGGTTACAGGGTTGTGTAATTATTAGGCCATCGCTGTCAGGTCAGGTTTCCTGCTAATGACTTCCAGCATTTGACAGGCCGTGCTTGCGTCCTTGGCAGCCCCTGTGCTGAATGGAGCTGCCTGGCTGTGCTCTCCAAGGTACGGGTGCAAAGCCCAGGGGCCTGCAGCTGAAGACCATGCTGAGTTGTTTGTTTGCTGCTTTTATAATCCAGGAAGGCCCCTCGACACAGTTCTTCTCTCTGGGGCCCCATGAAAGAGCCACTGCTGCAGGAGAGAGAGAGCCTGGAATAAATGTGTCCCCTGCTGGGGCTAGGCCGCTCTCGGACACTGTCAGTGCAGAGCTTGCGCAAAGACTGGTGCTAGGAGCAGATTTAATCCTTCCCTCCCGCTGCCACGAACGTCACACTCTTCAGATCAGCAGGGGAGCCCAATCAGATGCTCTGTTTATAAAGGATTCGGAGCACACAGTGTATGAGTGAGTCTGCAGTACATTACCCTCCGTGCTGCCCAGTCACTGCACCTGTTCCTTCCCTTAGCCCCGAGCCTTTGACTGCGTAGCGCATTTGTCTGTCTGCACGTCCAAGGCCTGCTTAGGCCCTTCCTATGCCTGAAGCAAACCAAACATGGCCAGAGGTGGGTGTTGCTTTCTCACTGACCGAGGACCTTGCCCTCTCTATTTCTGAAGTCCCCTCTCATTTGTGGCACTTGGTGGCTGCTGCTGTTATTGTCCAAGGGCATCTCCGCCAGTGTGATCAGGGCTTTCTGCCTGCAGCTAACATGGGTGGCAGGGTGCTGCTGGCAAGGCAAGGATTTGGACTGGAAACTTAGCCTGGTGTCTGTAAGACCTGCAGTGCTTGCCCCTAAACAGCTAGCGGTAATGCTAGAGCAGCTGGGTGTGAAAGGAGCGGTGTGAGTTCAGTAACTGCTGCTAACAAACCTCTCTTCAGCAACCTTGGGCTAACGGCACTTTGCTTTTAGTGATTCATAACCAGAGGTTGCAGACCCCCCACCCCTTGACTTGTTTCCCCCAGGAAGTATGTGCAGCTGGGGTGTCGGCTCTTCTGAAGGAAAGACCCTCTCCCCCCCACACCTGGCGCTGAAGGACCTGCCTCTTCCTGTCCTCCTCTTGGTTCTCTCTGGTGCTTCGTTTGGAGTCGTGGTTGCTTTGTTGATCCCAGTTAAAGCAGCAGGCAAAGCGTCTTTGGAGGGGTGATGTCTGTGGAGGACTCTGTTCCTTGCTGCCCTAAGGGGGGGAAGTTGGCAGTCAGACAGGACAGAAAGAAGCTGTCTCTTGCGCCACATCCTGGCATCAGTGCCTGGGCCTGGGGCCTCTCAGTACTCAGCATCTCCGCTATGCCTGAGACACTCAGACTTCTTGAGCAGCTATCCCAGGCATCAGATCTTGGCTGCTCCAGTTGGAACACGCTGCCTTCGAATTCACTGAACTGGCAGAGCTTGGGCTGCTCCAAACCCCATTTCTGCATGTTCCAGGTTAGGTGTGCAGCTGGATGGAGGGCAGCAGCGGCAGCATCCTGGGCTCAGCACAGAGACTCCCTGTTACGGTAGCAAAGAGCAGTCTAGGGTTCTAGTTCTGGTGTACATACGCTGCCATGAGCTGGAGACAGCTGCCCTAATAACAGCTGGTCAGAGCTAACGTCCTCAGGCAGCCCTCCAGGCTCCTAAGGCGGATCTCGACTCCCAAGGCCAATTGTCCAATAACCCTTCCTTTGCCTCCTAGAGGCCCATACTCAAACCAGTGAGACCCAGGTAGGTCTTGCCTGGTGAATACTGCTTCTGAGAGACTGATGGATGTATCCTGGCGTTAACACTGCTACTGGGAGGGAGGCTGGGGCATCTGCAGCCAGAAAGATAAGATGTCCTCTGTGGGATGCAGCTGGAGCTCCCACCATCATGTCTCTGGGCTGGGTCATGCAGCTCAGCAGACGAGCTCCCTTCTGACCTTTAAAATCAATGGAAGTTTCAGAGCCATGCAGGCAAATTCTTTGAATTACAGGGACAGATGAGACCAAACGCTTCTGCTGTTCACAGTGTGCGGTCCTGGCCGGCCCAGGCTGTAAGTTAGGGGGTTTGCTCTGACTCTCACAGATGCTGCCATTCTCGCTCCTGTTGCTGTACAATGCAGAGGAATTGGTTTGGGACGTTGTGAGTCTGGGCTCATAGAGCAGCCTGCAAAGACTTGGATTACTGCCAGAAACTCAGCCATCTAGCGCGCTCTGAGGATCCGGCTACACTGCAGTTAGACCCTTGGGGCTGCGGGCCAAGGGGATGTTAAACTGTGGTGTGGACATTTGGGCTCGGGCTGCAGCCTGGGCTCTGGGACCCTCCCACTTCACAGGGTCCCCGAGCCCGAAGATCTGCACAGCAATTAAACAGCCTTTGGTCTGAGCCCCACGAATCTGAGCCAGCTGGCCCTGGCCAGCCATGGGTTCTAACTGCAGGTAAAACAGACCTTCGGAGCGCTGGCGACTTAGGCGTGGCTCACTAATGAAAGGGGATTTGCTGGTTCCATCCTAATTCATATCACAGCACTGCCACGCGGTTTGGCACAACATGACATGACTGGCAAGCAGAGTCAGCAGAGGGCCAGCACTGGACTAGCAGGGGCTGCTGCAGGTCAGCGTTGGGAGAGCTTGGGGAGCAGAGAGGCCAAACAAGGGTGCTGTAGCTCAAAGAGTCAGGAACTTGCAAGTCTGAATTCTGGCCTTCAACCGTCTTCCTCTGTTAATCTGTTAAGCTGTGATCGGCAGGCTGGATTTGAGTCTTCGCCATTCCAAAGTCAAGTCTTCCATCGTCTTTAGCAGGGTCCAAAGAAGAGCAAAGGCCCTGCACCATCCCTTTCCGTTCAGCCGTGGATGTGTCCCAGCTTGGCAAAGGTGTGAAGGAAACCTAGCAGTCCAGACAAAAATCTACTAGCAGGCCTCTGCCGAAAACATCAGCAAGTGCAGCCCCTGCTGCTCCCAGCCCTCTCAGCCACGTGCACACTGCGTGTGTCTCTCACTTCCTACAAGACTCCCGTGCACACTTCTTTCACACACTGGACACCCGCAACAGCTGCCACTGTGACTAATCGCACACCCCAGCTCACTGCTCCCATTCCTCTTGTCCCTCCTCCCCCCATGCTGTCACTAGTCACCCCACATTCATCCTTTCTCCCCTCTTCCCAGATGGGCCTGAGGTCTGGCCCTGATGGCTGGTCTCTTGCCTCTGCACCACCACTTCCCCAGACCTGCCAGCGAGCCAGAAATTCTGCTTTACTCCCTCCTCCTTTTGGAATGGGGCAGCTGGAACGGGCGGGTTCTTGGTCCTTCCCTGATGAAATGTAATGAGCCAGGTATTTTCCATCATGTTCAGATGAGGGGGGACTGGCTGCAGGCAGAGTTCTGTGGTGCTGGTCTAAGCCAGTGGGGGGATGAGGAGAGGAGAATGTAGGCCCGGGGACGGGGAACCCAGCAAAGCCGCTGAGTTTTGCTCAGTCTACCTGGGTAAGTCTACACTGCAGTTAAACACATGGGGCTGGCCTGGCTCAGCTGACTAGGGCTGTGGAGTTACGAAATTGCAGTGAAGATGTTTGGGTTTGGGCTGAAGCCCAGGCTCTGGGACCCACCCCCTCGTGGAGCCAGAGCCTGAACATATACACTGCAGTTAAACAGCCCCCTGAGTCAGCTGTACCCCTGTGGCACAGGCCCGGGAGCGGCTGGAGGACAGAGGGCCTCTGTTAGCTGCTGCTGTGCTGCGCACTGAGCTGAGGCAGTGAATGCCACTCCCCCACAGGCCCAAGAGCATAGCAGCAGCTCTCACCCCACTCAGCTGCAGCTTAACTCATGCTTGGTTCACCTTTTTAAGGCTTTTTTGCAGCCACGTGGGCTAGAGGCTCTGTAAACACAAGGCGAGATCCTGCCCACGTGGCTGGGGCATGCTGTACTTTGACAGGAAAGCTGGCTGCTCACCCCGGTCCAGCCGACGACAGGGTTACAGGGCTGAACTTCGGTCCGCACGCGAGGTCAGATGTGGTTCGGGTGGATTTTAGTGTGATTTGTTGGCAGTCACTTCTGTTATGTTTTTCAGATGTAGCCTCCTGTGGCTGTGCTTTGTGGTTCCCGGCCTACTTTAAATGTTGGTATGGTCGTTTGTTCTCCTGCCTTCTGTCTCCCTTGTCCTCTCTGCGGGTGTGTGTTTTATCTTCCTTCTTCCTCACTTTCCTTTCTGCGCTTTACCATCTCACTCATTCTTTTTCCTCCTTTCCCCAATCTTGTTTTATTTGGGAGTGAAAGGCATCAGCAGAACCAGATGTGGGGGTGTAGAGAACTGGAATCGTGGGAGGCTGCGGATCAGGATGGAAGTCTCACATTAGCCATGGGTGGGAGGCTCCCTTCTCCCATCAATCACCCTGACGGCAGCCAGGTGTAGTCTCCTGTCCTGTCTATGATGTGAAACTGAACTGTTGCTGAAAATGACCTGGAGGAACGTGCTCCTCCGATCCAGTGGTGAAAAGTCTTTCAGTTTCGTTGGTTCCTGTTGGGTGACAACTGTGTTCAGCACCGGTTAACTTTTCTGTGTTGCTGACTCATAGAATCACAGAAGATGAGGGCTGGAAGGGACCTCAGGAGGTATCTAGTCCAGCCCCTGGTTCAAAGCAGAACCAACCCCAACTAAATCATCCCAGCCAGGGCTTTGTCAAGCCGGGCCTTGAAAACCTCTAAGGATGGAGATTCCACCACCCCCCAGGTAACCCATCCCAGTGCTTCACCACCCCCCTAGGGACAAAGCTTTTCCTAATATCCAACCTAGACCTCCCGCACTGCAACTTGAGACCATCGCTCCTTGTTCTGTCACCTGCCACCACTGAGAATAGCTCACCAAATGCACGCACAAACTTACCTCCTTCGTTGCCCCCACCTGCCTGCTGTGGCTTTGGAGCCAGGAGCTGCACCTCGGACAATTGTTCAGATTTTCCTTCTTAGCTTTTTAGTGTTGCATGCTGCCCTCTAGTGGACTCCATTGTTCCGGCAGCTGGGTCTGTCAAGGGGAGCTCTTTATTGGTTTGATCTCCGAACAAAGCCCCAGTTTTTATCCACAAATCCATAACCGAGTTCAAGCAGAAATTAAAGGGGCACTAATCTACGAAATGGCCTCACACTTGACCTCCGGGTGAGATGAACCCAGTCAGAGCGATCACTCCTCACAGGAGAACTGGTTCAGCTTGTCCATTCATCAAAACAAACCTACCTGTGAGATGCAGAGGTGTGTTTACAAATAAGTTTGAGTTCACTCTGCATTTACCCAATCTTCTAGAGAATCTCTGTAGGGGTGACCTGGCTAGTATCTTTAGCATGTGCTGAACACACACACACACACACCCTACCGAACCCTGACCCAGGAAGAGGAGAGTGCTTCTTATCCAGTGCGATGGCTGCCTAGCTTCCAGGCGCCTCTGGATGTTGTGAAAGCTGCTCCCCAGAAAGTCTTTGGTGAAGTGGCAGGATAGGGTCTCTACCAGGCTGTGCTTGAACACCGCCCTGTCTGAGGACTCCCGCGTGCTTATAGGAACGGTTTCTTCTCTAGGGAGAGTGCTCCATAGTTGGTTAATGCCGGGAGATGTATTTGATCGCTGAGCGCTAGAATCCTGCCTGCATCCCACATGTGCTAGTGGGGGACCTGGGATGGATTTTATACAAGAGTTCATAGAATTGGAAGGACCTCAGGAGGTAACTAGTCCAACCCCCTGCTCAGAGCAGGATTAACCTCAGCTAAATAATCTCAGCGAGGGTTTTGTCAAGCTGCAGCGCGCGCGCGCACATACAGCTTAAAAACAGCTAAAAACCGCAGCTTAACAACCTCTAAAGATGGAGATTCCACCACCTCCCTCGGTAACCCATTCCAGTTCTGCGTAAGCAGCCCACAGACCTTGGTTTGATCTCCACTCCCAGGGAGCACGCAGGTTCTGTGTCCTCAGCTGGCCGCACCACTGCTGTGGGTGTTGGCGGGTTACGCAACCTGCGGGCCATGGGAAGGGGCCAGTGCGGAGAGTGGAGGGCTATGTGCCATCTGATAGCATGGCCTGGCTGTCGGAGGCAGCCTACTGTGCCAGTGACCCAGTTTGGCAGTGTGAACTCTTTCTCCAAAGCTCATCGGGCAGTGGCGGGGGGGAAAAGGAAGTGAGAGGGAGAGATGGAAACTCAGTTCCAAAGCCATCTTAGCGCCAAAAGCCTGGAAAAAAACTTATCTCCAATCTCCTTTTTTTAAAAAAAAAATTTAATAAAGCCTTTTGTTTTTGCAGTAATCTCATCCCCTTGCTGGCCCTGTATTTTCCAGGCTCTCTCCCACCCTTCTCCCTGCGGCTCAGTGGGAGCCGCGTTGGTGTTGCGTACAGCAGAAGGTGATCACACACTGGATTTTACTGCTCCCCGGAGGGGTGTTTTCTGGGGCTGTTTTTCTGATTATTTCATTGAATCCTCTGGTAAACCCAATCCAGCCTGGGTCCCCCTGAGTGGGGGAAGAGAGGGGAGAATCTCTTTTCCAGGGACGGGTTCGCAGTGTACGCGGCACCCGCACAGCAGGTCACTGAGTGGGCGCAGTCTGAACCGCAGTGTTGCCTGGTTACCCGTGTCTGAGTGGGAATAAGCCCTGCCCTGGCTGTGCAGGCTGAGTGCTCCTCTTGGAATGCCATGAGCGGTGCTTGCCTCTCTGGTGCAGTGGAGCAGTCTGGCACGCCGCAGATCCCAGCATGCAATGCTCTAACTGGAAAGGCATGGTCTGCCGGCACTTGTAGTCTGGCTAGGCTCAGTGTGGTATGCTGGAAGCTGCGTGCAGCTCCATTTTAGGCAGATCAGGTATGATCCCGTCACTTCTGGTACGTGGTCAATGGGACCCTTGGTTGGACATGCTATGGCCACCCCATGTGCTATGGAGATCAACAGACGAGCATCATGTAATCACTGTGGAATGCTGCACGGACACCTGGAGTCCTAGGGGCATATGGGGCGGGTATCAGAAGTTCTGGGTCTGCCGCTTTGCAATGTAGGGGGAGGGGACGCTGAATGCAGGCCTGGATCCTGCTTGCTGTGGGAATGGATGGCATGGCCTGCAGTGGTTGATAAGGCTTGTGTACTCTGAATGCTCAGGGCTTCTATATTTATTTCCTGAGCTGCCAACCCCCTCCAGGGCATGAGGAGCCTACACACATTTTCCTTGGCTAAGCACCCCTCAGCTGTTGCTGGGGCAAAGGTGGGCTACCTGGAGGATGCCTTCCCCATCCCCACTTCCTGTCTGTCTCTTGTCAGCCCTTGCTCTCCACATCCCTGCTATGCTTTTCTCTAATAGCCTCACCTGGTCATGGAACGAGTGCCTCTCAGAGGGGATTATGGCATGGGCTCGGTGGGACAGGTGACTGCTGTCCCTGGGATCAGACTGTCTGACCCTTGGCTGGGGGATTTAGCAGAAAGTGGCCATCAAGCAGAAGCTGCAGGAGGCAGGAAAAGTCAGCCTAGTAAGAGGGCATTCTCCCCTGTGCACGGGGGGAGGCAGCCCAGCGACTTAGAAGATTGCCCCGGTGGCTGGTTCTCAGGAGGTTGAGGCTAATGACAATCTCTCTTCACAACCCCGGAGGGGCATGGAGAGGGGGAGAGGGGGCTGTTCCTTTTTTAGAATCACCTAGCATAATAAACTAATTCCTTCCTTGGGCAATAGGTGACCCTGCTCTCCCCAGGATCTTACAGGTAAGGGCTTGGGTGGTGGGGAACCAACAAAGATCCTGTGTGGGGGAAAAACTCAGGAATTCAGTAGGTCCTGGGTTCATTTCAGTTCCCAACAGGAGCTTGTTACTGAGCCAAACCCAAGTGGTTATGCACACTCTGTATAATGGGGTCACACTAAGCTAAGTCTCTGTCTTCTCATTGTCTTGCAGGCCAGGATGGCTTCCCAGAAGAAGGAGCGATTGCATTGTAAGAGCAGCAGCTTGGACACTGATTCGATGTCAGGCGAACAGCAGGGAGTGCCTCCGAAGGATGAATATGAGGAAGACAGCTCCGACGAGGAGGTAGGACCCAGGGTGAAGTGGCACAAGCTCTGCTGACGTTGAGACACGGTGGGCTGGCCAAGCAGGGCACAGAGCCCATTTCCTTTGGGTTTGTGATTGGCTGTTTCCTCAGGCCCATTGCAAAGGGCTGTTTGGCAGTAGCGTTCATGTTGAATAGTAAGGCTGTGAGGTTGGTCTCTGTTGTGCATTTCTTCTAGCCTGCCTGTCTCCAAAGGCTGAGGCAAGGCAGAAAATCGTCTTCTGCTGAGACTGGGAAGCGAAGGCAGAGTCAGAGGAGGGGGACAGCCTGGGAAGTCGTTCTAGATAGCAGGAAGGAATAGGGAGGCCGCTGGAGCTACCTGGGAAATGGTGGGATTTTTTTTAAAGTAGGCCTTCATTTCTGCAAGCGCAGCTTGTTCACGTCTACCTTGAGTAATTCATTGTGGAGGTCCACAGCTTGAAAAACTTTGATCTGACCTCACAGATCTGCAGCTACCTGGAGTGTCGTCAGGGCGAGGAGGGAAATGTTCAACAGCATCCCAAACTGAATGGGAGCTAGGAGAGGTGTTAGAGAACAGGGCTGATGTCACCTTCCATACTGCGTCGGAGGGCGGGAAGGGGGATTTTGCGTGTTGGAATGTGGAAAGCTGGTGCTTGGGGATGCTGTAGGGAAGGGAATTGAAATAGACACGGAGGAAAGGTAGGTCGCACCTGGTGCCTGGAGAGGCAGTGTTGAAGACGGAGTTTGTCATCCTCGTGATACTCAGCAAATGGATGGCAGGTCTGAATGGAGGTGGGTAGAGGGGACTGCTGCTCTTTGGGGCATCCAGCTGAAGGGAGCTGAGATTAAGCCAAGTGCTGAGTCAAAACAGGCAGTATGATGGGACAAGATAAACAGAGAAACTTCTTTGGCTCGCCTTTGGGATATAGGGGAGAATTCCCCCCATGCTGGCTGCTCCGTGAGCTTTGCGGGGAAGGAAAGGGGGAGTTGATATCATTTCATCACACTACCATTGGGTGTCTGAAATAGTTACCCGAACAGCTCTTCACTTGTACTCAGCTGAGGGAGTTAGGCCAGTGAAATTACTAAAAACCTTGTGCATTTAACCTGTGATAAAAGCAATGAGTGGAATGTGAAGGAACTGCTGTTTGGAGAGCAAGCCTTATAAAGTGCGAAGGCTACAGTCTAATGAATGTCAAGTGCCACTGAGAATTGCGCTGTAAAGCCAGTGTGCAACAGGAACGTTAGAAAGGAAGGAGCAGAGAGCCTGGCAGTTACTGTAAATCAGACTTCAGTCCCCGGTAAAATAATGGAATAAAGATTGAGAACCATGGTTCATATAAATGCATGATACTCCCACACCCTGAATATTGCGTGCAGTTCTGGTCAGCCCATCTCATTAAGGGTATTAGAAGCGGAAAAGCTACAGAGAAGGGCAACAAAAATGATGAGGGGTATGGAGCAGCTTCCAAATGAAGAGAGATTAAAAAGTCTGGGACTGTTCATCTTGGAAAAGAGATGACTAAGAGGTAATATGATAGAGGTCTATAAAATCATGGCTGGTGTGGAGAAAGTACATAAGGAAGGGTTATTTACTCCTTCACATAACCAAGAACCAGGGGTCACCCAATGAAATGAATAGGCAGCAGATTTAAAACAAACAAAAGGCAGTACTTCTTCACACAATGCACGGTCAACATGTGGAACTCGTTGGCAGGGGGTGCTGTGAAGGAGCGGGGTTCAACCATGAATTAGATAAATTCCTGGAGGATAGGTCCATCAATGGCTATTAGCCAAGATGGTCAGGGATGCCACCCTATGCTCTGGGTGTCCCTAAATCTCTTACTACCAGAAGCTGGGACTGGACGACCAGGGATTGATCATTTGATGATTGCCCAGTTCTGTTCATTCCCTTTGAAGTACATGGCACCAGCCACTATTTGCAGACAGGGTGAGGGTGGATCATAGGTCTGACCCCATGTGGCCGTTCTTTTAGCCATCTAGAGGATAATGGAACGTTCAGCAATAAGCAGCTTTTTAAAGGGATTTGTGAAAGGTTGGTCTTGCTGGACAAATGTGATGCTATTTTTAATCGCTAAATCAGTGAACAAAGGGAGTGGAGTAAATGGAGTATGCTGGAATCCAATAAAGCCTTTGATCCAGTGCAGGACAGAGGTGAGACAAAGGCCTGTAGAGGTTAGAAATGTGGGCAGGGAAGAGTCAAGGACCCAGCCTTGGATGCTAAGGCCATAGGCACTGCAGCACTTCACCTCTCTGGTACCTGATGAATAGGCTGGGGAAGGAGTAGTTTCTGCGGATTGATCAGCAGGTCTCATCTCATTTCTGAGGTGGTTCGTTTTGAGGCTGTGGAATGGGCTGACTGCAGCAAAGCCAGTTCATGCCCAGGACCCGGCTAGAGGAGAACTGGCAGTGCTGTTGACGCCCAGGGCCTGCACAGCTAGGGTGTATGGAGTAGCTACAGGCTGCTATTCGAGGAGCTGGATGGAATTACCGGAGTGGGGCTGGCTAGGATGCTGACACCCCAGCTCTTTCAACAATGGCAAGAGGTCAGGCCCTTCGTTTTCAGTCTCCTTTGAGAGGTGTCTGTCCCAAAAGGAGGGGGGTTGGGAGCCTGCCTGCCTGTCCGGTCCAGCGAAGGCCCTGGAGGTTAGATATTAGAGGGCTCGAGGCCCACCTGGGCTAGAACTGGAGCTGCAGGAGTCCCTGCCCCCAATCTGGAATAGAGATTTAGAGAGAAGTGAAATATACGAGTATAGAAAACGTACACTTGTGTAATGTCTCCAGCATATCCCAGGGAAAAAACCCTTTCATGCAGGAATTCAAGGTCTCTCTCTCCCCAGCTGGTCCTATTTCAGGGTCCCAGTGGGGGAAGCACTGATTCAGAACCTGTTGACATCAGAACAACTTTCAGTGGTTTTGTTCCCGACTTCCCTCCCCCAGCTCCATTTCTGTGATTGTATTTATCTCTCTTCCATAAGAACCCTGATGCTTCTGCTTCCTGTGGCTGGGATGCACACACTGTATGCTTTGTATTCGCCTCTGCTGGAAGCCAGGCCCTTCACTTGCCTATAGCTACCAGTCGGTGGCTGAGGGCACCGGGGCCCATCCACCCCTTTGCTATAAGAGAGAATGCTCCCTGCTTGTTCCTCCGCTTGGTCTCCCATACACCGTGAGAACGTCAGATGTCCCAGGTTCTGCAGACCTGGGTTCTAGTCCCCGGATCTTTGCAGGCTGTCCAAGGATGCCAGAGTTGAGCCAGCTCAGGAGGGCTACTGCTGGCAGCGGATTTCAGCACTCGGAGCTGCTGGTCCCCTGTCAAACCAGGGACATCCAGGCTTTGCCAAGAGAAAGGAACAGGTTGCAACCACCTTCATCTTCCGTAGGATGGGGCAGCCTGTGGAGATGCCAGGTCTGAGAGCCAGTCCTCCCCCTCCATCAGAACATAGCAGTGGCCAGCCTGGGTCAGACCCCAGGTCTGTCTAACCCAGTCTCCTGTCACTGACAGTAGCTGGCACCAGCTGCTTCAGAGGAAGGTGTGAGAAACTTGTCATTCAGCAGGGTGATCTGCCACCGCCATCAGGTGTCCTCCTAACCTCTCACGCGATGTCTTAAACCCGGAAGCACGAGGTTTAATATCCCTCCCAAACGTTATCCTAATTAACAAGAGCTCTGGGTGTTCGTGCTCTCCATAGAAATGTCCGGTCCCCGGTGTTGGCGACCTGCCTGCATGGCGGGCTGGGTAATAATATCTCCCAGGCTGCATCTCCCTGGTGAGCAGGCATGTGGCTGCAGTACTCCCAGGGCTACCCTTGGCTCATGCTGGGCTGGCTGCTTCGGTAGTCGCTCCGTTGCCTGTTTCCGTAGGGTTTTTGTGCCCAGCCAGTGACCCGCTGAGGTGTTTTTTGTGACTATACCAAACCTGGTCCCTTGTCACCTGTAACGGACCCTGCTGCCTCTGCTTCTCTCTCGGGTGGTGAGGTGACACTTGAGTGGCTGGGAGGTGGGGCACTGAGGGTGGTGCCGTGTCTGGGAGCTTGGGCCTGGCAGCGTGACTCAGGCTGTCGTGCGGCTGGCGGCTGGCTCTGTGTGGCTGGTGCTGTCTCACCTCTTGGTGTGCGTGGGTTTCGGAGCTCTTTAATAAAGAATAATAGCTCAGACGCACCGTGCCCCCGTGCTCAGTGCAGACTAAATTTCCTCTCCCTGTGCTCCCGCTCACTTGGCAGTCGTCGGTGTTCGGCCTGGCCCGGCGCCCAAATCCGACTCTACTGTGTGTTCTGAGAAGAGACACAACAAAATAAATTGGTTTCCTGGCCTGGCCTGGCCGGGCGCTCTTGGATGCGGGAGCTCAGCGTCGCACGCTGGGCCCTCTCGCTTTGCGCCCTTTCTTGGCTGTCAGTGCTCAAACCCTGCCCGTTGAAGAATATTAAAGCACAGGATGTGTAAATGTTTCCCTTAGCAGGTTGGTGATTAAGGCAGCTCCCTTTGGGGAGGCCATTCCCCACCCCCAGACCCCCAGCCTCTTCAACACTTGTCGTCCCGTCCAAATGTCTCTTCCTCTTAGCCATTCCAAGATGAATGGCTGCAAGCTGTAGAGGCTGTCAGGGCCTCGTTGGGAGGAAGCAGTTTGGGGCTTTTGTTTGGTTCTGTTTCCTCCCACAATGACTATTCCATATGTCAGTGGATAATGAATGAAGGCGCGTTGAGTGCTCCTCAGTGAGCCGCCGGCCGTTCCAAGCCCACTTCCCTCCTCCGCAGCGCAGCTGACCTGGGGGGGTGGGGAGGTGCTGTGGCTGGCTGGGCTGAGGGAGCTCTTCTTTCAGTAGCTGATTAGCCAAGAGAGGAAAAAAATCCTTCAGAATGTGCTGCTGGCAGACAGCTTCTTAAACTCATCACTCCGGGTGCATGTGTGTGCGTGCTTCCTGACCTGCTAGCCGGAGCAGATGCTTTGAGCTTCCCACTTACAAACTGTATTAAACACTTAGCAAATCTCCCCTGCAAGTGTCTCTCCTTGGAGCGCTGCAGGCGCTCAGCCACACGCAATGGCCACAGAGGGGTGTGAGGCGAGGCAAGGCCGCACAGAGGCCGTAATTAGCAGAGCTGTACGGCCAGGGTCTGCTTATCTGCACTAGGACTACTTGACCCCGGGGAGAGGTGTTGAATGGACTGCCCTCCCCTCCCCCAGAACTGGGGCATCTGGGCATGGCTGCCTCTGTGCTGAGCCCTGCAGCTGGTTGGCAGGGCGTTCAGGCTGTCTTCTCTTTGCTGTGAAGGTCTCGTTCGGCAGGGATGGGATAGCGGTCTAAAGCCATGTCTCCCTGGCTGGGAGTGGGACTGCGGTGGGTGGGATCCTGCAGGTACACCTGTGGCGAGGGCTGTTGCAGTTTGCCACCGTGGTGTAATAGGCAAGCCCGTCTGTCCCTCCTATCCCATGTGTGACTCTAGGCTCCCTGTTCGCTCACCTGCTGCAGTTACTGTCTCTGCATCTTAGACCACGTAGAGCAGCCGTGTTCTCCTGAGACGTCAGCCTCGGCCCAGTGCTGGTGGGCAGCTGGCTCCGTCCTCCCCTCCAGGAGCCTGCAGGAGTCCTGTGCTGTGCTTGTGCCAGGCCAGGGGCCAGTTCGCTCACAGCCCCGCCCACACACCTCTGGGTGGGGTCACTTCTCTCCTGCCCCCTGCCCATTGATGCGGTTGAGGAAAATACATCATGATTTTGCCACTTTCTCCTCCAAAACGTGCCCGTTCCTTTCCGCTCTCACCATGAACACATTAGAGCAGTGGTTCTCCACCAGGGGTACACAGAGTTCTTCCAGGGGCTACATCAGTTCCGCTAGATATTTGCCTGGTTTTACTACAGGCAACGTAAGAAGCATTAGCTGAATCAGTACAAACTAGAATTTCATACGGACAATGGGTCGTTTATACAGCTCTGTGTACTGTACGCTGAAATATAAAGTACAGTATTTATATTCAGTTGATTTATTTTATGATATGGTAAAGTAAGCAATCTGTCAGTAATCGTGTGCTGTGACACTTCTGTATTTTTATGTCTGATTTTGTAAGCAAGTCGTTTTAAAGTGAGGTGAAACTTGGGGTACGCAAGACAAATCAGACTCCTGACAGAGGTTCAGTTGTCTGGGAAGGTTGAGATCTGCTGCATTAGAGAACCTTGTTCTTTTTGTGCCAGGGCTAGAGCAGCGTGTGAGATCCTGCAAAGGTAGGTGAATGGGCAGCAGGGCGGCATATTCATCAGGAACGCACATTATAAGGAATAACGTGAACTCTTCCGCCACACCAGAGGGTTCTCTGATAACTGAAAGCACTCCGAAGGACAGTGTCAGTGAGGGCAATGCAGTGACAACCTGTGCTTGGTGCGCAGGAGGCAGCCAAGTCAGTGTGTATAAGAAAGGGGATGGGAATAATTCAGAAAACAACCTATAAATCAGTGGGGTGTCCTTGTGTGGAATAATGTGTTCACTTCGGCTCACCCCCTCTTGAAAAGCTGCAGCAGAAATGTGAGGGAGTATTCCAGAACCGGCCAAGGTCTGAAGAGACCTTGTGTATGCAGAGGGATCTAAAAGACTGAGATTGTTTAGTTTAGAGAGGAAATGGAATCTAAGGGGGCATGATATCGGTGTCTGTAAAATAGCAGAGTATGGATAAGGTAAATTGGGCAGTCCTGCTATCATCTCTGCGACAGGAGTAAAGGGATAATCAATGAGCTGGAAAAAGCACAGGTTTAAAACCACTGTATGGCCCTTCTTCTCCCACATAATGTAAAGATTTTATTTAACGCACAATTAGCCTGTGGAATTCATTGCCACATGATATTATTGGTGCCAAATGCGTTGCAAAAATAAAAATGCTAAGCATTCTCATGGATCACAAGAGCCTCCAGAGTTTCACTAGTGACAGCAAAAGTATAAGGGCTTTAATCACTCCTACCTCAGGGTATAAGCCAGCAACCAGCTGACGTGATGGAGGGAAGTTTCTCCCTATGGCTTGTTTCATAATTGTCTGCGTTGCAGGGAATTCTGCCTTCCTGAGAAGCATCTGGTCTTGGCTGTTGTCAGGCTACCAGGCTAGAGGGACTTCTGGTCTGTAAAGGGTTCACTCACCGCGGGAGCGCCTCCTCGAGGCCAGGTGTGGCATAGTGGCTGTTTCCCCATATGGTGCCCCCGGCCGATGGTCATTCTGTTGTTGCGGTGGTCTCTCCTTCTGCCGCTTGACCTTCTGGCCAGATCACGCTGTAGTCCACCCCTTCTGGGCAGCCCAGCTCAGCTGTAGTCCAATGATCTTAAGCAGGACTTCCATCTGTCTCTGGACTCTGTGGTCCTCTCATCCCTTACCTCAGGGGGTTTCACCCCACCTTCTTTGGTGTCTGGGAGGGGAACCCCAGCCCTCCCTCTACTCCAGCTTCCAGCTTAGGGGCCCTGCAGCTGGCAGACAAAGTCTGCTCCCTCAGGCTCCTCGCTGCCTCGCCAGACTGCTTCCTACCCCTTCTGTCCCCCAGAGAATGAAAACAAATGCTCCCCCTGCAGCCCTTTTCTTCTACAAATGTCCTGGCTTTCTAATCGCTGTCCCGCCCCTCCCCAGCTGAGCTTCATTATCAGTTTAGCCTGTCTTGCTCTCTCAGGGGTGCTGCCGGGTATGTTAGCTGGCCTCTCATGCCCAAATTAACCCCTTCAGGGCTGGGTGGGGTGCACAGCCCATCACATGGTCTGATTCAGCATGGCAGCAGGTCATCATTTCCTGTTCGTCTTTGGTTATTAGCAGTTGAGGCCCAAGCAAAGTGCCATGTGCATCCATGGCAATGGAACGGAAGGTACATGGCATGGCTATATCCTAGGTATGCTCCTGTCCCCCTTCTGGGGAGCTAGGGGTGCTGGGTGGGTGGTTTCTCTCTGTAGGTTGCTTGTTCCCACTTTGCCTTTGAAAGAGGTGATCTGCCTAGTGGGATACACCCTACTGTCTTGCTGCAGATAGTCAGTCCCAAAAGCAGACTCAGCCATGCGGTGAACCTCTCTGCGTGCTGCTGAACTTTCAGCCACCTCTTCTCCCCATGGTCATGGCTTGAGGTGCTGTTCTTAGAGAGGAAGAAAAGCACGGGCTTGTGCAAAGGAACCCTCCCCTCCCACCCCCGGTCCAGCTGCTACTCTTCCCAGCCTAATGCACACGCTGGCTTGTCCTCACTGGATGGGGTGGGAGAGGTCTGAGCCCAGTCCCTTTTCTGGAGATTTTCTCTATTTGCTCCCTATTAAGGGTTTGGAGGATCTGGCCCCGGCTGTTTCACTGTGGTCAGGGACTCGGGCTGGATTCTGGGCCCGTTGGGAGTACTGTAGAGTGGCTGGGGCTCGCCTGAGGGAGGAAGTCTCAGCAGCTGGAAGTGGATGGGGAAGGCTCACGCCTCCAGCTTCTGCAGCCAGAGTGGAAAGTTTCTCTTTGCGCAATGCGTGTGTTTCAGAGGTGGGGGCAGTCAGGCTGTTGGAGCTGCAGAGATTTGATAGCGTGGAGGCGGACTTGTTCCGCACACCGCCGCCCTGGGATAGGTCAGTTCTGCAAAAATACCTCCTACGGCACCCCATCCCGCCTTGGTTCTGGCCAGGCCGGGCTGGCATTTCCAGATGGAAACTGTGCAGCCTTTTGGCATTGGGAACAAGTGCGGTAACTCTTCTGTTTGGGGCTTGCTTTGTGGAGAACTACCCTGAGCGGAGCACGAGGCCCAGACTAGGCTGGTGTATGGTGTGGGGAGAAGAAACCAATTAACTGGGGCTGATACAATCATAAAAAAGAGGAACTAAATTACTCTTATTTTCTGGCTGCCCCAGACTTGATATTTAAAGTGTTCGCACAGCAGCTCAATCGGGACAGGAAAGACTTTCTTACTCTGGAAGGAATTACATCAGCGAAATACATTTAAACAATCAGGTCTCTGACCCAAAAGAGAGAGAGAGAAACCCACAACAACTTTCAGCTGAGGAGTGGAAACTTTTTTTTCCATTTATTTCCCCCTCTGTGTGCTAGGTCTACATGCTCTGCTCCGTCTCAGTTTACAGCTTGTCACTTCTGAAGCAAACCTACCTCATCCCAAACAAACCTGCTGCGATCTCTTTCTCATGGCTGGAAACTGACCGGCATACTGTCTTCTGAAAGGAGAAGACTCGGGGGTTATATTGAAGAAACTAACCCCACTACATCCTCCAGTGTCTGCACTTTGTCTGTCACACAGGTTGCTCAGGCTTTATCCAGCCAGGGGTCTTGTTTTCCAGAAGTCCAAAGGCTGCACCTGTGCTGTATAAAGTGTTGCAGATTGCAGAACCTCCAGGAGCCTGCCGGTCCCAGAATGGAGATGGAGCAGCCTGTCTGAGTCCAGGCAGCAGGCGTGCTCGGCTCTTTAGACAGCACCTCCATTGTAGAAATGTGGGTAGCGCTCCCACGGCACCTCACGTGGGAGCTGGATTCTGTTTTTGCAACCCAGTGAGGCCAAGGTGTATTTATGTAGTTCCCTATTCCCTGTATGTACGGTTCCCTGGGGTTTAGTTTGCAGTGCACCCTGTGTGCTGTGTACCCAAAGGACTCGTCAGAGCAGGACGCAACATGTCCCTAGGCCTGGCACAGAGGAGATGAGAACAGCCTGACCATTCCCTCGACCCCCAGACAGCTCAAGCATCTCTCATAGCCCCTGTGGCAGACACTGCTCCCCCTGCAAAGTCTCTTGTACCCACTTGGCAGAGTGCTCGCCTGGGAAGCCAGGAATCCAGGCTGTAGCCCATCCAGTGAATTCCTCTTCTAAAGGAATAATTGATCTCTACTCCCAGCCTGCCCTAACCTCCGGACACCCACTGCTGGCCTCTGCATGGCCTCTCCAGCATGCTACATAGACTCACATTCAAGCTGGCACCCTGCTGTAGGCCTGAAGCCCTTTTCCCCAGAATCAGATGGTTATGGGGGCAGGGGGCTGGATTAGCAGATCTGGAGAGCTGCGTGCCAGCACTGAACTCTCCTGTCCAAAGAAAGTAATGTGTTCAGGATGAACCCTCTCGGAGGGCGGGGCGGGGGGAGAAGCAGGGAGAAGGGAGAGCGTCTCGCCATGAATTGCTGGCCAGCGTTCCAGCATCCCACCTCATTAGCCTTGGTTCCGTTTCACGTGTGAGAGGAAGAGCAGGGGAAGGCAGGAGGCTGCTTTGGTCAAATCCAGGACCTGAAGTGGATCAGTAAAGCCAGGTGCAAGGCTAATAAACTAGCCCCCGTGATGTCTGCTCTGAGCTTTGCAACTCAGACGAGACATCAGCAGGCCATTGAACTGATCAGTCGTGGTGGCAGCTATTGGGGAAACTGGGGGAACTCTGCTGGGAAATCTGTACTCGGATGTTTTCAGCCCTGACAGCTGATCTCGGACTACGGTGCGCAGCAGCCCTCACTCTGGCGGGGAGGGAGGAGACCTTGTGATGCAGGGAAAGAACCTACACACTGTGATCTGACCCACCATTTGGATTCACAGCCCCCAGTGACTGTCGTGGTGGCTCTCGGCTCCTAGGCTGGTTGCTCAGAAACGTTGGCCCTGTGCTAACGCAGGCTCCCAGCGAAATGGCATTTCAGGGCCAGACCTGAAGCTGGTTTTCTCAGCTCCCTGGGGAGCCTGCCGAGCTTCTGAGTGGGAATTCCCGAGTTGTGCCCGTCTTTGGACACGTGTCAGCTGGGTGCTTCCAAAAGCCCGGGTGTGAGGCCAGGAGCTATGATAGCACCTCATCTTCCTCACCAACTCCAGCCAGTCCTGGCTGCTGGGAAAAGAGGGGAATAAGTCAGACTGCACTAACTCATGCTGCTTTTTGCTTAAGGAGAAGAAGGGCACATGCAAATGTTGACTGGATGGGGGGGCTCAGAGAGCTACCGGTTCCAGGGGTGAGTGAGAGTGTGACATGAACTATTTGGACCCAGCTGACATACTGAACTCCTAGTAAAGAACCTTTTAAACAGGAAGAATAAAAAGCTTGAACTACTGAGCAGTAGATAAACATTTATAAAATAGCTACTGATTCTGTGGCAGTGAGAGGAATCCGGAAAGGGGCTGGTGCGCGTGGGCCCCAGCACTCCTGGTGATCTGTATCCTAGGGGAACAGGGAACGACAGAAACACTGGCGGTTACCTGAGAAGCGACAGAGTGAAAGCCTGGCCCTGTTGATTTCAGTGGAGCCGGGATTTCACCCAGGAAGTCCGGGGAGGTAGTAGGAGCAAAGGGAAAATGTGTGTACTGATGTTCAAAAAGGAACGTCGTCCTGGCTATAGTGCCAGCTGGTGAGCAAAGTCCACTCCCTGGTGTGAAAAGAAGGACCAAACTGAGGATTCTCCCATTACCCAGGAGGTAAGACTCCTGTAAGAGTGTGGGGTCCAGTCCCAGCTCTGGCACAGCCCTCCGTGTCAGCTTTTGCAAGTCCCTTCTGCTGTGTCCTTCACAGGCCCGACTGCCATCCTCACACACGTTTCCAGCTCACGTTTCGTGGTGCTTTAGGCTGGAGCTAGCCGGCCAGGAGTGGGCGTGGGTGGCTGGGTTGAGGCTCTAATGCAGTCGGGATGCAACAGCTGGAGTTGCAGGAATTCTTCGTCAGCTAACCTCATCGGTCTGCTAATCCGATCACTCTGGGTAGCTCAAGCGTTGTGTTGAAGTGTAGCCACCTGAGCCAGGCTTGCCTGAGTGCAGTAAGACCTGGTCTATGCTATCAGACTAGGGCGGTTTAACCAGGTCAGTGCAGGGTGGGAAAAATCCACCCCCCTGCACAGCGTACCTACCTTAGTCCCCGTGTGGACAGTGCGAGGTTCTTCCATCAACCCAGCAGCCGCCTCCGCTCTCAGGGTGGTGGATTACCTGTGCCGAGGGGAGAACCCCTCTCTCAGTGTCAGTAGTGTCTACTGAAGCGTGGCCGTGCTGCTGTAGCTTTTTAAGTGTACACAAGCCCTAACTCATGCCAATTGTTGCAGTGAAAGACACGCCCTTAGTCCCTCTGTTCCTCAGTGGCATGGGGCTATTATTTGCTTTCTCCCGCCTGACTATCTTGTCTCTTTGGACTCTGCTGTGCGGCACCGGGGCGCTCAGTGTGCGTGCAGCATCTGTCACAATCGGGTCCTGATCTCAGTCGAGGCCTCTAGACACTGGTAATGAAGTAATGTTCTGTCTCCAGCCCACAGACTTGAGCAGCTCTGCTCGTTCCAGGGGGAGAGCGCAGCTTCTCCCAGAAGGTAGATTACCCTCGCCCTGGCTGTAACTTTGCTGCAGCTGTCAAGTGGCTTGGAAATTGGCCAAAGGGTAACTTGTCCTGTTGGGTTGGGCAGCATGTGGTTAGGTCTGATCTTAATTAGCATTGCTAATGATCTGAGAGAAGGGAATAGACAGCAGGGGGAGCGTTGAACTGGGCTGAGCTACCAGGCACAGGGAGAAAGGTGGGCAGCAGGGCTGGCTGAGAGAGACCAAAGGGTGAAAGTGAGCAGCCGATTGGCTAGGAGGGGCATGAAGGTACCTTGCACCTTTGATCGACCCGGATCTCTGCAAGTTCTCGTTCATCACTAGCGGTGCTAACAGAGCTGCCCCAGAGACCAGTGTTCTCCCCACTCGCCCTGTGTCTGGTGTGAGAACCAGAGAAGGTTGGAGGCAGGAAAGGAAGCCTGAAGGGTGAATGAGAACGTGCCGCAGTAATTACTGAAACAGGCTATGCCCTTGGGACAAAGATCTGACGCCTGTTGTATACACACACACGCACCCCCGGCGTGGTGGCGGTGGCTGGCACAGGCGAGCGTGCTCGTTCGCTCCTCACCACACTCCGGAATGCCTTGGCACCAGTACTGCTCGGTGCTGTTTTTAAACCCCACGTCATTCTGTCCTGCGCCTTTCCTTCGTGCTGCTGCTACATCGGTTTTAATTTAATCCCAGCATGAAGTATTTTATTTTTCTGGGAAGCGGGGATAAGGTTACGGAGCTTGGCCACTTAACCGAGCTGTAACGAAGATGGATTGGAAAAGATTTATTTCCCCAGAAAGGAAAGCGGTTCCTTGGCCGTGTTAGTTTCGTGGAGGGAATTCAGCAGCCCCGGACTCTGCTAGGCGAAAGGCTCTGGGCTCTCTGCAGCCCCGGAGGAGCGGCTCTGTGCAGGCAGGCCCCTCTTCTGGAAGTGGACTGGAAGGGGAGGTTTAGCAGGAGAGGAACCCAATCCCTTGGCCTGTGATCGAGTGGGGCTAGGGGCTCTGAAGGATTCCCACCTCTAGGTCCGGGAGTTCATTTATGTAAGGCAGGCACAGGGAAGGGGTTTTGTGTTAGCAGGAGCACACGGCTCAGGGAAGTGTCTCCTGAGCAGCAGCCAGGGGCTTTGGGGGTGTTAGCACCTGCACAGCTCTGTGCGGTGTGGGCCCCACGTCTGTGAGCAGACTCTGATCTCTGTACAGCTGTGGGGAGCAGGAGGAATCCCATGAGCAGTGTCCAGGGGGTCCTGGTGGGTTCCCAGTCATGCAGGATTGTTCCCTCCCCTGCTCAGAAAGGCACTGTAAGGAGCCTTCCCACGACAAGGGGGCAGGAGCTGGTGTGAGGGTTTGTCTACGTGGCAAGTTGCTATGCAGCAAGTCAGGGTGTGACTCTGCAGCACGCCAGCTTGCCAGGCAGTAACGTGGATGCGGCTCCGGCGCAGGGAAAGTCCAGGAGTGCAGTTCGGTGTGTGACTCCTTCAAAGCGCAGAATGGCAGGCCACGCTCCGGGACTCTCGCGGCACTAGAGCAGTGTACGCACGGCACGGCACGGCAAGCTGGCGCACTGCACATTCACACCCTGGCTCACCACACGGGAAGCGACCGTGTTGACAGGCCCTACGTCTGGTCTCGGAGCACAACTGCCTGCAGCGGAGCCCGGTATTTCTACACAGACTGTGGGCTGAGCGGGGTCCCTGCTGCTGAATTGGCTTCTCCTGCTGGACGTATGCCTGCTAGAGCCCCATGCGCTCTGCGTTCCAGCCCCCGCAGTAGCTGCAGTATCTGAGGCACGATCGGAAGCCGTGCGGCCTGTGTGCCTGCGCTCGCCTCCGGGGCTCAGCTGTAACTCTAGAGCGCGCAGAGCCTCTACCGAGCGCATGTCTGTGCGTCCGGGAGCCACGCTTTGCTTTACTCTCCAGCCAAGTGCCGTGAATGGCTTCTGCTGGCTACTGAACTGACAGCTGCCTGAAAGGTTGGCCACAGCCCCTGCTCCTTGAGTGTCCCCACATCCCCCTGTGTCCCACCCCCAGCTGGAAGGCTGGCTAACAGTCTGCTCTCTGGCAGAGGGGGGCTCTTTCTCATGTTTCATGAACTCTAGAGCAAGTCCTCTTTGTTTGGGAAAGTGGCTCTCCTGATTCCAGCTGCATCTTGAAAACCATTCATGTCCAAGGCTCCCAAACGCCCCCGCCGCTACTGCTTCGCCCTTTCACCTAGGCTGGAAGAGTTGAGTTCCTGTCTCATGCAGCTTCTCATCCCTCCCTGTCTGGGGTTAGTGAGGGGTGGGACAAGGGGTTTCTCCCCTGAACCCCCTTCCTATCCAGCTGCCCCCGCACAAATCCGTCTTGTCTCTTTCCTCTTCGAGTCAGGTTTTCCTACCACAGCAGTTTTTTCCATTACGCATTACTCGGCGCAGTGGATGTGGGTGACAAACAGGCACTGGATTTCATAGGAAAGCGAGTCCATCTGCTTTAAAGAGAAGAGCCTCCTTCCCCTTGGATGGCTACAGATGAAAGCCGGGCCTCCTTCCGGAGCGAGAGCCGGATGGCAGGAGGGGGAGGCCGCACACAAGGGACACAGGGATCACTAAAACCTTGCTTTCCTTTGGTAAATGGCAGAGCCAGGAGCCAGCAACTGAGTTTAATCCCTGCTCTGGCTGACTCGCCTTGTGGCCTGGGCAAGTCACTTCCACCCCATGAGTCATTTCCCCTATGCGTGAAGCAAGGCGAATAAGACTATGCCTACACGGATGGCGGCAAAGTCGCCGCCGTCAGATCGACTTGTCTGGATCGACCGAGTGGTCAGTGCAGACCCGCTCAGTCTATCCAGGAGTCGACGTACTAAAACCACCTCCTCGAGTGGTGTAGCACTGCGTCGATGGGAACGCGGTTCCCGCCAGCGCAGTGCAGTGAAGGCGGCACAGAAGAGAAGCCCAGAAGTCGATGGGAGTTACACAAGTACTTTGCGTAACTCCCGTCGACTGCCGCTGCATCGCCGAGGTAAGTGTAGACCAAGCCTAAGGCTCTGGGCAGGTGTGGGGCTATGCTCGCAAAGTGCCTTGTAGGAGCTGCCGTGCCACGGGGAGAAGAGGGCTACAGGAGCCTGATGGGAACAACTAGTGCCAGCCGCTGTTGGGGCCTGGCTGGGCCCTGAGGATCTCACTAGACCCCCCTTCGCTGTGCTCATCTCGCCTATGCCTCTCTCCCATGGGGAGCCGGGGGCCTTCGCTGCCTTCCATCTTTGCCAGTCTCCTGCTGTAGTCTTGTCTGCTTCCCACGCCCTTCTGATAGCTCTGGGAGCGCAGATACGGTTGCCCTATATAAATACAGCAGAGAGATAAATCCCAGGGAGGGAGAGGAGTTATTTACGTCCAGCGCCAGTGTGGACACAAGAACTGATGGATATAAACTGGCCAGCAGGAAGTTTAGACTTGAAATTAGATGAACGTTTGTAACCATCAGGGTAGTGAAGTTCTGGAACAGCCTCCCAAGGGGAGCAGTGGGGGCAAGAAACCTAGCTGGCTTCAAGACTGAGCTTGATAAGTTTATGGAGGGGATGGTCTGATGGGACAGCCTAGTTTGGCAACTGACTGATCTTAGATTACTAGCTGTAAAAATGCCCAATGGCCTGTGATGGGGTGTTAGATGGGGCGGGGGGTTCTGAGTTACTACAGAGAATTCTTTCTGGGTGTCTGGCTGGTGAGTCTTGCCCACATGCTCAAGGTTTAGCTGATCGCCGTATTTGGGATCAGGAAGGAATTTCCCCCCAGGGCAGATTGACATAGTCCCTGTGGGGTTTTCGCCTTCCTCTGCAGCATGGGGCACGGGTCACTTGCTGGTGGATTCTCTGGACCTCGAGGTCTTTGAATCATGATGTGAGGACTTCACTAACTCAGTCCTAGGTCAGGGTCTATGACAGGAGTGGGTGGGTGAGGTTCTGTGGCCTGCGTTGTGCAGGAGGTCAGACTAGATGATCATAATGGTCCCTTCTGACCTTAGAGTCTGAGTCTGTTAGCCTGTAGTTCTGCTTCTGTTGTGTGTGTCTGTTAGCCTCAGTCTGCCTCATCGCCTCTTGCCCAGGGGGTTCCATGTAACACCCGTCTCGTTACGCTCGTGCTCATATCAGAGCTGAATTGAATAGGTGTAGTCCATTTACGTTAGCGGTGCCTATTCACTCTCCTTTTAGGCAGAAGCTCTCCAGGTGTGGTATTGGGCTAGGGGGAGAACACAGAGCAGCTGGAGAAGAATCTCCTCTGGCCCTCTTGAGTGACAGGAGGGCGAGACCTTCTCCTAGGGTGTGGGGTTATGATGCCCCTTTGCTCACTCCTGACTTTCCCACCAGAATGGCCTGTGCCTTGAGCTCCTCTGGTTATTTGAAGCAGCAGCAATGAGGTGAGGAGCAGCTACGGGGGGAGTTCCTCTGCTGAAGTTGCGATCTCCTGGCCATGTGTCCGTGGCTCTGAGCTCCCTGGCCACCCCCACTCCCTGAGCCTCCAATTGCAGCTCCAGATGGCTTCCCTCATTGAGAAAACTCTTTCCAGAGAGCAGCTGTGTGTCGGCTCTGGCACCCTCACTGGATGTCTCTTGTCCAGCCAGTTTCCCCTCCACCTTGTCTAGAGTGAGCCTTGGCCTGCCCAGCCTGGTCCAGGTGCTGGGAGAGACGAGCCTGGCTGGCTAACCCATGCTCTCGTGCGGCTCAGGGCAGGTGACGGATAGACACCCCGCCAGTGCCTTTGGGAGCCACTGCCCAGCACCGCTCCCCGCAGTAGAAAAGGAACACTAGGCTCTAGCTGGAGTTCATCCTAATCCCCTCGATGTTGTAACCCCCAGTCAGCAGCTACGTATTTCTCTGGCGTTTTCCTGGGCGTGGCCTCAGCCTGGAGGGAACGTTGCTTCTGTAGGGTCCGAGCCATTCAGGGTCGACAGGGCTGGAAGAAAACGAAGCACCTGTTGGGCTCAGGTGTTTGTTTGCTCCCCAGAACAGCCCTCTGCCAAACGTGCACCTGCCAGGAGCTGGCGGTATCCGGGGGAGGCCAGCTGGCTCTCCTGAGGGAGTGATGGCCTGGCTTGTCACAGCCCCTGTTTCTCCTCTTCTCTGTAGCGGTTCAGAGATTGCCATGGTAGGGAGGGGACAGGCTCAGGCAGGTCCTATCTGCAGCCAGGATCGGTCTCAGGCCCATCATGAACCTGTAAGAGCCTGGCCATTGATGTGCAAGGCCCTGCTAGGTTTGCACAAAAGAAATGGGGAACTGAGTGTATGTTCCAAAGAGAAATGGGCCCTCCGTGTAAACGCCCTGCTTCTCCCTATGGCAAGACAATGAAAGTGGAGCGACGTTTGAAATGCAAACCCCATGCCATTAAAGAACCTGGCCGGGGAAGGGACGACTGCACACATTTTTCACTGTGTAAGCCGAGGGGAAAGCAAAGGGAAACCAAGCAGCGTGATCGAGCAGTGGGCTTTTGAATGTGCTGTTGCTCATAATCCCCTGAGGGTTATCAGTGATGCAGGGATGGGCTTTGGGTCATGATTCTACGTTCATGGTGTCATAGAATCATAGATGATTAGGGTTGGAAGGGACCTCAGAAGGTCATCTAGTCCCTTGTATTTTAAATAGAATAAGCAGTCAAAACTCAGGACTTGGCCTCTGTGTGCCTCAGTTTCCCATCAGTAAATGGGGATCGCAACCCTGCCCTACCATCCAGCACCAAGAGGAGGTTAAGGACTGTCACATGCTCAGACACTAGAGCAATGGGAACTATAAATGCCATAGGTAACAACTGAACAGGTGTAGGTCCTTGAAGTTGCCAGGGTTGGCGCTACTGTGTATCGTCAGCTCTCTGGAGCTGGAACTGTCTTTTGTTCTGTGTTCGTACAGCACCAAGCACAGTGGGGGGCCTGGTCCTCAGCCAACTTAACATTACTCCAGGTACCTTCGCCTCTTTCATTTCCTACCTGGAGTGTTCTAGTCATGGACACAGCTCCTATGTCAGATTTGATTTGCATTGTTACATGGTGCCCAGCTGCTGTCATGTGATTGGTCTCTTCAAACCCTAGCTTTAAATGCGACCTAAATAAAAACAAGGAACAGCATTGCCCTGTCTTTACTGCCTAGAATTGTGGAGTTGTGGGGCCCTTGGCAGTTCTTCTCTCCTAGACTGTGTTTTTAGAACAGACCTAGCCTAGGCTTAAAGTGGTCTGGTGTAGACACGAGCCAGCTGGAGCTCAGGTGCAGGCTCATCTTGTCTGGTCTCCTCCTCTGTAAGAAAATCCCAGTGGGGTCCTAGTCCTCACTGAAGTCTTTGGTGTTACTTAAGTACAAGTAGTAGCACAACAGAAGCATTTAACTTCAGAAAGGGGGGGGCTAAACAAAATCAGGAAGCTAGTTAAATGGAAATGAAAAGGAACAGACATAAGAGTGAAATGGCTGCAAACTGCATGGAGACTATTTAAAAATCCCCCAAGAGAGGCACAAACTGAATGTATATCCCAAATTAAAAAAAAAAACCAGTAAGAGGACCAAAAAGTGCCATCATGGCTAAACTAAGGCAGTTAGAGGCAAAAGGCATCCTTTAAAAATTGGAAGTCAGATTCTACTAAGGAAAGTAGGAACATAAACTCTGTCAAGTCAAGTGTGAAAGTTATATGGCAGACAGGCCAAGAAAGAATTTGAGCAGCAACTAGCTAAGGGCACACAAACTAATAGCAAACATTTTTTAAATGCCTCAAAAGCAGCAAGCCATCCAAATAGTAAGTGGGGCCACTGGACGATCAAGGTGCTAAAGGAGCACTCAAGGAAGACGAGGCCGTTGCAGAGAAGCTAAATTAATTCTTTGCATCGGTCTTCACTGCAGAGGATATGGGGGAGATCCCTACACCTGAGCCATTCTTTTTCAGTGACAAATCTGAGGAATTGTCCCAGATTGAGGTGTCAGTAATGGAGGTTTTGGAACAAATTGTTCAATTAAATAGTAATAAGTCACCAGGACCAGATGATATCCACCCAAGAGTTCTGAAGGAATTCAGAGATGAAATTGCAGAACTACTAATTGTGGTATGTAACCTGTTGCTTAAATCAGCCTCTGTATCAGATGATGCGGTTATGGGGCAGGGGTGTAGCTAATGTAACAACTATTTCTTTTAAAAGGCTCAAGAGGTGATCCCGGCAATTACTGGCGTTGGCCTTACTGGCCTGTACTAGGCAGATTGATTGAAACTATATTAAAGAACAAAATGATCAGACAGATAATTGAACACCACATGTTAGGAAAGAGCTTTTGTAAAAGGAAATCACGCCTCACCAATCTACTAGAATTCTTTGAGGGGGGTCAGCAAGCATGTGAACAAAGGTGACCCAGTGGATATAGTGTACTTTGATTTACAGAAAGCCTTTGACAAGGTGCCTCACCAAAGGCTCTTAAGCAAAGTAAGTGGTTATGGGATAAGAGGGAAGGTCCTGTCATGGATCAGTAACTGGTTAAAAGATAGGAAACAAAGGGTAGGAATAAATGGTCAGTTTTCAGAATGGAGAGAGGTAAATAGTGGTGTCCCCCATGGGTCTGGACAAATGATCTGGCAAAAGGGGTGAACAGTGACGTGGCAAAATTTGCAGATGATACAGAACTGCTCGAGATAATTAAGTCCAAAGCAGACCGTGAAGAGTTACAAAGAGATCTCACAAAACTGGGTGACTGGGCAGCAAAAAGGCAGATGAAATTCAGTGTTTATAAATGCAAAGTATTGCACATTGGAAAACATCCCAACTACACGTATAAAACGATGGAATCTAGATGAGCTGTTACCACTCAAGAAAGAGATTTTTGGAATCATCTGAAAATATCAGCTTGAATGTGCGTTGGCAGTCAAAAAAGCTGACAATGTTAGGAACCATTAGGAAATGGACAGATAAGAAGACAGAAAATATCATAATAGCATTATATAAATCTATGGTACATGCACACTTGGTATATGGCGTGCAGTTTTGGCAACTCGTCTAAAAAAGATATATTAGCATTAGAAAAGGTACTGAGAAGGGCAATGAAAATTATTAGGATTATAGAACAGCTTCCATACGAGGAGAAAAAAGACTGGGACTTTTCAGGGCTGGGTCGTGGTGATGCTGTGACTGAGGGCTGGTGCTTCATCCATCTGAGCATCTGCTGCCCTCCCTGTGGGACGTGCTGTCTGCATGTAGCGCTCACCTGAAGGCACGAAAGGGGTCTTGCGCCCAGCGCAGTGCTGGGCTGTAATCCTGCCAACATAACTGACAGGTCGCTATGGAGTGTCTGTGATCTTGGCTGAGCTGTGGTCCCTCCCTCTGCTCTCTCTCCGCACCCGGCAGGAAATCTCTCTTTAATAGGCTCTGCTGGAGCAGGGCTGTGTTTTCCTAAGCAGGAGGAATGTTGACACAGAAGACTCGAGCTGTTTCTTGTTGGCAGGTCCCTGGGAGCAGCCCGGCTGGGTTGCGTGCTGCTCTCACTGTGCCGCGTAATCCCGTCTAGGGTGGGGGGGAGAGGAGGCGAGGCAGGTGCATATGGAAGCTATTGAGGGTGGCCGTGCACCGGACCTGTCCTCTTGTGGCAAGGTTTTAATACAGCTTCCTTTCAGCCAGTTCTAGCTCTGCCCCCAGCTGGCCGAGGGAGGAGGGTCTCACAGGAATTGTGCCGGGCGTGAGCAAGGCCAGCGTCTTGCTGGCTTTCTGGGAGAGGAACAGCAGAAGCATCTCTGATCTCGATCAGAAAAGAGGGACCCCGCCTCAGGCTGTGCAGAGCCCAGCGATGGTGCAGGGGCCAGGAGTTAGTACGTGCCCTCTGCCTGCTGGTGCTGCTGGAACTGAGAGTGCCAGGGGCAGGAGCGGAGGGAGAGATGGCTCAGCAATCATCTGCCTTAAAGGCTGCCGCCCACCTGCACAGGGCCCCTTCCCTCTGTTCCCCCACCTCTCTGGCCCGTTGAGGCGGGCGGGCAGCTGGAAGCCGGCAGAGGAGCTGTGCTCAGCCTTCACATCTCATAATCTTTAACGAGCTAGGCCTGCTCTGCAGAGAAGCTAGATGCAGGCAGTTGCTTTATATGTCAGGGCCTAGCGGGGAGGGCCAGCAGCGGGTTCTGGCATCCAGGCCGCAAGCGGGTTGTGTGTCTGGGCACAGCACAGGCAGCTGGCTGGGGCTGGCAATGTCTGTAGGGGGCAGCTGCTTAGTTGACTTGGATCCAGTCTCCACCCTAAAATCAAGTAACTGTCTTGTGTGGGTTTCTCCCCTCCCACCTGGCTAGAGTACCTCTGAACGTCCCTCCCGGGCAGTGTTCCCCGGCCTAGCTGCGGCCTCCCTTCTGGCCCTCGAACTGCAGGGCCTCAGTCTGGTGGGCAAAGAGCAGTGTGGCCATGGTGCTGGTTGGCCGGTGGGGGGCCCCACGCTGCATAGGGTGCGGGTGGAGAGATCCCCTCCCCAAAGGGGTGTTTCCCAGCAGTAGAGCCGCTTGGAGCCGCTTCAGATCTGGGCTGGCCAAAGTGCTGAGTAGGGCTGTAGGGGTGAACCTGCCCCCGGGCCTGCGGAGCGCTGTGCCCCCTCCCTGCGTAAAGCAGCCAATGTCTGGCTCTGGCTGCCGGGGTGCAGGGGAAGCCGCAGGGAGGTCTGCTCCTCCGGGGCTATTGTAAATTCCCTTTGGTCATCCCGTGCCACTGCCTCCCGCTGGAGCGATGGAAGCAGGCTGTGGCGCGTGTGTGTGTGTGAAGCAGACCCTCTCCAAGCCCACCCTGTTGCTCCAAGGCCCTGCTGGGGCGTGCCTGATGAACGCCCAGACCGGGGTGGCTGGTGGTGTCTGCATAGCCAGCCCCAGAGCATCCGTCACTGAGACAATGCACCTGCGTGTGCCCGGCTGCAGCGAGTCCCAGAGGTGCCTCCCGGGCTCTAGCGAGGAAAGCAGAGTACCACGGGGAAGGGGGCATGCCTGCATCCCCGTGGGGAACAGCTCCCGAGGTATTGAGAATGGAAAAGTCCAACCACTGTCAAAGCAAAAAGTGGAGCCTGCCAAAATGAACAGTTGATTTGGGTTTGTGGGAGCAGAAGCCAAAACGTGAGGAATCTTGGATCTGGGCAGGGAAACTTTCTCCTGTGTGCTGTAAATCAGCCTGGGGGGGGGAGGGACAGGCTGTAGCGCACACCAGCTGCTGGCGTCTAGGAAGCAGGGGCAGTGCTGGGGGATGTGGGTGGAGGCTGGGCCATGGGAAGGCACCTGCTGGGGGCAGGTCCCCTTGTCTTGTGGCTGAGCAGTGGTTGCTTTGCTGCGATTTGGCCGTGGCACTGCCTCCCGGGCTGCACCACGGGGAATGGTAGTGAGTGGGGGCATTTGGAAGGATGCGGGCTATCCTTAGCGCTGAGGAACCCTGTTCCCTTTGGGGCGTGGGGAGAGATCTGCACGCTGTAGCTGCCTTGAGTGTCCGTGACACATGACGTGAAGGACGCCAAGGGAGGGCCTGGGCTTGCCTGGCGGCGCGGCTGAATTGCACTATGTGGCTGGGAGCCAGCTCTCCCCCACTCAGTGGAGCAAACCTTGGCTTGGATTCAGATGCTCGTTGATCATGATGCTCCAGATTTGCATCAGTGTGGGCAAATTAAGTTTCTAATCCTTCCTTTGCGTTTCTAAATGTGACCCAAGGCTTCCGTCTGCCTGGCTGTGCCGAGAGCCTGAAACAATTGCGCACAGAGGTGTGGCCTGTCTCCTTTTATCTCTGTGGCAGTGTTTACTCTGAAATCTAATGGTGCCGGGCTAAATGGCAACATTCCTTATTTTGCCACCGCTACTGTAGCCAAAGCACAGGGCTGTGAGTGGAGATCCGGTGAAGGGATGGCATCCGGGGGCGAGCAGCACAGGGAGTAACTCAGAAGGAAAAGAATTCCTGGAAGGTGGCACCAGCCACAAGTGCGAATCGTTGGGCGCAGTCGCGTGTCCTTGAGGGGTTAACTTGCTGGTACGTGGCCAGGGTGCTGGCCTGAAAGGCAGGCGGAGAACACAGCTAAGAGGCCTGCACGTGGCCAGGTGGCCTGTCTGCGGCAGGCCCCATTGCTTTCGAACACGGGGCTGCAGCTCAGCATGGGACTGGGCTGGGGGGAGACCCCAATCTTTGGGTGCTGCCCGTAGCTTTCTGCAAAGCTCGTGTATGCTTGACGCTCGCTCTAGCTGATCCGGTTGCCATAGGCGCAGAGCCTGTTGGGAAGAGGGGGTCAGCCCCCCTGGCCCCAAGGCCCACCGCCTGTCCAGGTGCAGGGTGAAACGCACCGACAGGAAGGCCCTGACAGCTGGGTTTGCTAAAGAAAACAACCCTCTATAAATCAGCCCTGGCTGCGGCTGGGGGAGGGCACCAAGGCAGCCTCTACCTTCCCCGCCCTCGTCTGCGAGCAGAGGAAGCAAGTGAGCACTTTCCCCCTCATTAACCGCCTTAGCGCTTCCTGCGTGCGGTGGGGGGATCCCAGCTGATCTTTGCCAGGAGATGCTCTGCCATCCCCTCCGCTCGGCTGAACTGGGCCTCCCTCGTCCCTGGGTTCCTGGCACGGGGAGCCCACTTGCCAGCTCTCGCCGTGCGGTGGCAGAACTCTGTCTCAGCCCAAGCCGGAGCTGGGGGTGGGAGAGGTGGTGGCTGGGGCCATAAAGTCAGGGGCCAGCCTCTTCAGCTGCCGGACTGCTTCGCCTTGCTCTTGTAGCACGACAAGGAAACAGCCCTACTGCTGGGGCTGCACCCTGGGGCCCTGCCTCGTACAGCAGTCACGCCACTCCAGGCTCTAGTGCTGGAGCCAGACCTGGACCCCAGAGGTCAGGCACCCAGCAGGCAGCAACACCCACCTTGTGACGGGCGTGAGATTAGAGAACTAGATCAGTGCCTAGAAGCGAGGGCCATCGATGACTATTAGCCGCAATGGGCAGGGACGCGGCCCCTCAACCTCTGGCTGCCAGCAGCTGGGACGGGTCAACGGGATGGGTCACTCACTGATAGCCCTGTTCTGCTCATTCCCTCTGAGGCACCAGCACCAGCCAGGTCCGAGTCAGGCCCCTTGGCTGGGTGGGCCATTGGTCTGATCCAGGGCGGCTGTTCTCAAGTTATGGTCAGAGTGCCAGGGGCGATGCCCAGACTTGGCTCAGCCTGCACACAGGGAGCAGACAGGCGGGGCTGATCCCCCGGAGGGTTCCAGCTGGGGTCAGCAGAGCCTCGGGTGCCTTGCCTGCCGGCTGGCTGCGTCCCCAAGCTGTCCCTCCATACCAGTGCTGAGAGGGTTCGCTCCATGGGCCCTGTGCTCTGCCTCTGACATCCTAGTCCTCACGGCTGTGCGATGTGAGAGGGCCAGGGAGGGGGATGGCCCCAGCGCTATGACGGGCTCCTTGTCAGTGCTGCCCTGGGCTCTTCAGGACTCAGACCTGCTGCCCCTTCCCTGCTGCTCCCCAGGGCATGAAGCCAGTGGCTGGGCATGCTTGGGAGAGTGACCCCCATAGTTGGCAGCCAGGGCGGTGGGAGGACAGCCGATGGGACAGCAGCGGAGAGTGGGGGGTGTCACCCAGTGATCAGACCACGGGGCAGGGGGCCGCGTGCTGCCATACAAGACATAGACAGCTCTGGTCCAGCCCAGCATCCCGGGGAGGGCTGCAGCGATGCCGTGTGCATCCCCTTCCCGGCAGAAGGAAACCACTGGCCTGGGTTGGGCAATGCCAAGGACTGAGTCACCCAAGCGGGATCCAGAGTCCTACAGACCTGCTTCCGGTCCCTTCCTGCGCTCTGTCATCTTCTGCCTTCCCGGCGGCTGTGCAGGGTCGTCTCCTGCCCAAGTTGGGGTCCAGTGCGGTGCTCTTCTGCTGAAACCTGCACAGCTGGGGTAGGCTCCCCTGCTGCAGGCTCTAGATCAGTCCCCTGTGCCCAGCGTGCACAGGGGTTGGGCCAGCCAAGGAGCAGTGTCACTTCACATCCATGTGTCAGAACCTACTTCATCAAACCCACCTGTGCTGCTTCCTGGCAGGTAGCTCTGGGGCCTTGCTAATAGGAACATGCGCTCAGCTTCGCACCCCTGCTGCTGCAGTGTGATCACCTAGCTGAGACCGGGGCTGCCCCCCACTCTGCTCCCCGGCCTGGGGATCCAGCACATCTTAGAGCTGGGGGCAAGGCCTGCCCTGTGAGCAATCACCCCAGGAGTCTACCCCCTCTGGGCGTTCTCCTCCTACTTACTACACTGCCTTTCCACCAAGCGTTTTACAGCCCTGCCTCTCAATGCCACCTTGTGAGGTCAGCTGGTATGATCTCCTTTTACAGAGAGGGGAACTGAGGCACCGGGGCAAAGTGACCTGCCCAAGGTCACCCAGAGAGTCAGTGTCAAAGCTGGGAATGGAGCCCAGGAGCCATAGAGTCCTAAGCCCTAGACACGGATGCTGTCCCTTTGGAATCTGGAGTTGACATTGGTTTTAACACACCAGCCCGGGGCTTGGGGAGAGGCCAGGGAGCCTGTTCCTAGCTCTCAGGACCGCTTGTGATGTCTAGCTGACCCCCGCTCCTGGTCTGCATGTCTGCTTGCCTGCTTGCTCACTCTTCTCCTTGGCTGCTGGCTGCTCCCTTAGCCCCTTCCCCATCCCGCCTGCTCCAGTTGGAGCTGACGTGCACTATTTGTCAGAGATAAAAAACCCTGGCGGAGGAATGGAAAGACAGGAGGCACAGGAAGGCAGTGTGGTAGTTCGAGACAGAGGAACAGAATTAACGTGCAGTGGGGGATTTGGAGGGAACACTGCATGCATTGTAATCTGATAGGGGCAAGGGAAAAAAGAGACCCCGCAGCCCCGGGAGAGAAGTGGGGAGAGTAGAAATGAGGAGAGAGTGAAGAATTCCAGAGGTGGACTGGCTTCCTCTTTCACCAGACAGACACAAGGGAGACGGGCAGGGAGCCAGCTCCGTACCTGCACTTCCAATCTGAGCCACTGACAGCTGGAGCTACTTTGGAGGGGGGAAGGGGAAGCGATGGAGGTGGGGAGGGGGTGCTCCCCGCCCAGGCCCGCTGCTGGAGGAAAACCGCACAGCACAAGCCAGAAGCAATTGCTGCTGTCGAGAGGGGAGACTGCTTTTTAAACAATAGGATTAAAGTAGGCAAATGCAACGTGGGGCGGAAGGGGGGGCATCCCTCCTGGACGCCCGGTGCGCCCTCCCATGTGTCGTCTAGGCCCGTTGCTGGGACTGAGGGACTCCTTTCTCTCAGCAAATGGAAGTGGCAGCCTGTGCCCTTGTTGGTGTCTCGGCCCGGGAGGCAGGGCAAGTGCTGGGGCTGGGGAGTCCCACCTGGCAGGCGTTGTGTGTGTGTGAACCAGGCTGGGGGGTGAGGGGCGGGGGAGGAGAAATCCTCACAGCAGCTAAATCAGGGGAAGAAAGGGCTGCCGAGCTCGTGCCAACGGGGTCACATGTGTTTCCTGGCAGCTCTGCAGCTGCGAGGCAGCGCCGCCAGCGGCGCCAGCACAGCACCGTGTGATGGATCGCGTGGCGAGTGCAGCACCTCCTCGGACGCGTGGGGGCAGGCAGTCAATAGTGCAGGGCTTGTCTGGTGCAGACTTTCCATGGCTTGGCCTGCGAGAGCCTGGCAGGTCGGGCGGGCCAGCTCCTGAGGAAGGGCAGGCAGCCTGTAAACCACAGCGGGGGGTCTAGGCCTGGCATGGCAGATTGCACCGCACAGCGCCTGGCTGCCCCTGTGGAGCTGTTAGCCACTCCGCGGGGAAGGTCTGCTGTGTGTCGACGCCCCCGTACGCCATGCGATCACAGAGGTGCTGTTGGAGGAGCGTGGTGAGCTGGAAACTACGGTCCTGTCATTGCAGTGGGGCACGGCAGGCTTATCCCTCCGCTACCCATGCCCGGCCAGCTAGCACGGCCTCACTCCCTTTCCCGTCGCACAGGTGGGCGTCTGACTCTCCCCGCAGCAGCGAGTGGAGACGGAGGGCTTGGAGCTGGCTCCTGTGTGAACTCTTGGGTGCTAATGTGACAGACGCATTATAGATGCCTTTGCAAGGAACGCAGTTGGGATACGTTTATGTGGGGCTGCTGGAGCTAGGCATGCACCGCTTCTTCCCGACTCCATAAAGATGAAATTCACAGATGGTCCAAGGGCTTCCCTCTGGCTTCTCCTGCGTGTTTCCTTTATGCTTTCCTTCTCCCTCAGCCTTGGCAGGGGTCAGACCAGACGACCCTCGCGGTCCCTTCGAACCCCGTGATTCTCTGATTCCACTCATGGCCTTTCACATGTGGCTAGAGGCACAGCTGTCTGGAGGTGCCCACCGCTGGTCGTTGGTACTTCTGGGTGACACTCCGGCTCCGCTGCGGTTCTCTCCTGGCTGAAACTTTCCCAGGCTGCTACACAGTGATTTCAGAGGAAATGGCAGTTCTCTAAAAAGCGGCTGCCCGCAGGTCTGGGCTAGCGGCTGCCCGCAGGTCTGGGCTAGCGGCTTTGGGCAGCAAGGGCTAAGAGAGGGGCCACCGAGCCAGCACTCTGGGCTCTCCAACCCCTTCCCAAAGCACCTGGTGCCTCTCCTTGCGCTCAGTGACCCCCTCCAAGATGTTCTGGGCAGCTCTCAGCCAGGACGGTAGTGGTTGTGACACCAGGGTCTCTAGGGAAGGGGCAGAGAACCCGGAGAAGGGGAATCAGTGCTGACCGACCTTCAAAAATTGCTTTATGAACGAGATCTGCAGGCTGACAGTGGGTTTCAATTTTACATGTGCACATTGCATTCAAACCAAGAACTTGGTGACTAGAAGCAGCCAAACCTGCTGCGGCTCCTGCCCTACAAAGCCCCCTGCATGCACAGTGTAACCAGCGGTATGGGAAAGGAGAGAGGGTAGAAAGCCTCCAGAGAACATGGAGGAACCTGGTAGGGTGTAAACGGGTCCATCCCCGTCTGGGGGGTTTGGGTTCTGAAGGGGGTTGGAGGCATAGGCCCTAGGGCATGTCTGATCCCACTGTGCACACTTGCTGCATCTGAGAACAGAAGAGACCTGGTGGTTGATCTCGGCTTAAGCAAGAAGATGAGCCTTGCCTCGGTGCAGGGTCCCCGGGCGCTCCGGATGGAGCCAGAGCGCGATCTTGGGCGGAAAAGGAGGAAATCAATATGCCACGGAGGTTTAAGATGATTGGTGTTCCCTGGTGGCTGAACTGACCACAGGAAAGAGGGAGCACTCCTGCCTGTGTGCCTATCTGTGCCCAATCCTACCTCCGCCCGGGAGTGATCCGCATCTCCCTCTTCCTGTGAAGCTTTGCCGTCACTAGCCCTGTTTCAGAAATGTGCAGGGAGGGGGGGAATGGCAGAGACACAGCCCCTGTGAAACTGGCTGGGCACAGCCCCCCTCCCCCAGCCATCTGTGGGTTCCGGGGGATTAAGAGGAGGAAATCTGGAATTGGGTTACTCTCAATATTGAACCTGCCATTACAGTTTTTATTTTGTTCTATTCCGATAGGATTGGATGCAGCCTCCTTTTTAGCCCTTAATGGCTTGGCTTTGAGAATTTCCTTCAAAATTACACCACTGGCTTCCTGTTTTTAGGCTCCCTGGAGCCCTGCAGCTTTGTGGAAGGGTTGGGGGAAATTGATCCCCGGAGCTGAGCTGGGGCCTTGGAACAGCGTTGCATGTGTGTGTGTTTGGCCTTTCTTGTTTTTCCTTTTGAATGTTTCACTCGCCCCGCGGGAGCCAGGGTCGAGCACTCGTAAACAGAGATCCTGGTTAGTGCATGCATTCGCCCAGGAGAAAACCCCACCGCCCGCCCGGTGAGTCTGCAGCGGAGCTTTTCCCCTGCCTGGCTGGAGCCAGTAGGAGGAAGAGGCCAAAGGCCTGAGGGGGTTCCCTGCTGAAGAGAGAAGGGCGCTGACTCCCCAGGCACCACTCTGCAGGCTTGCTGCTGCTGCTGCTGCTGCTGCTGCTCTGATTGGCCTCCCACTCCCATCAGTTCAGCATGCCCTGTCCTGCGGCCCTCTCCAGGGGCCGTGCGTGGCCGTGCTAGTGGCAGGCAGCTGGGAGAGCAGGGCACTGGCCCTCTGCCCCATGGCAAGGCAATGAGACGTTGGACGGATCTGCCTGTTGAAGTGTGTTCTGAGAGCAGGCAGGAGGATCCATGGAGCACCGGTCTTCCCGCCCTCACCATCTAGTTCCCCCCCCACCAGTACCAACTGGGTTATAGTGCATGGAGCTGAGCAGACGCTCATCATGCTGAAACTCGCCCGTGTAGAAATCCCTGTGCATTGACGGGCTACAGTCCCCTGCTGCAGAACAGCTGTGTCTGGAGCCCGGTGTGCGCCCCTTTGGTCTGGGTCCCACAGCCCTTTCTCCCTCGTCGGTCCCTTGCCCTGTAGCCTGCCTGGCTTAGTGTAATCTCCCTCATCCTGAATGTTGCTTGCGGACAGTGATGGCTGCCTGGGCTCCTGGACGTCCTGCCAGGCCCTGTCTGCACCAGGCGCAGGAAGAGCTGCGAGAAACAGTTGCAGAGAGTGCCTTGAGCTGCTGGTGCCGGCTGAACCGGGCCTTCTGCAGGCGTTTTCCTTGCAGTGTTTTGGACAGCGTCGCTGGTGCTGTCTCCACGGGAAGCCGCGAGCGTTATTGCTGCCCCTGCTGCCCCAATCCGCTGAACTCCATTCGGCAGCTCCTCCAGACCCTGCTTGAGCAGCTCAGCTGACCACTGTGGGACTGTGCGCACCAGAGTTTCTCCCTGGGTTACTTTAGTTGCGGGTGAACTCCGGCAGATAACCTGCTGGGACGGCTTATTCTGCACATTCTCCAAATGTTTGTAGCCTGGGGATCAGCCGATCAGTTCGCAATTAATGGGCAGTTGGTGAACTAGAAATTATTTAAAAAAAACCCCAAAGTGACTGAAGAGCAGCCCAGTGGGATAGGTGCTCTGGAGTCCCAGAATGCATTGCCACCACAGATGTCAGGGCTGCCCTGTTTGAGTGCAAAACTGCAGTGCTTCCGAGCGCGCTCTCCAGTAGCCAGCCGAGGAGCCGTGCTCTCGCTGAACAGGGGTACGCAGCCCAGACCCTTCCCCTGGGTCCTGGGCACATCCAGCACATAGCCCTTTTCCCCAGCAAAGCTGAGCTGGTCGGGGAAAGACTCTTCCTCTGGTGACTGGACTCTGGGGGCTGTTCCCTGCTGGGCCGCTCCGACTCTGCCTAGACATTCCTGCCCAGCTGTTTCCCCAGGGGCAGCCCTGTCTGTGTGATTCCAGCTCCGCTCACATGCATCTGCCTGAGCTGTACTTTTAGCCCAGCTTCCGCCCTGCACGTGCTAACACGCCATGTGCCGGGGGTTACAGCCATCAGTGCCCATCACTGGGCAGAGAGCAGAGGGGCCACGGTCACAGCGTCTCCTCGTCTTCACGGGGAAAGCCCCTGGTCTGATTCAGCACTGGTGCAGCTCTGCCCGCAGAAGCGATGGCAGAAGCTGTGCTATGGACAGTGCGAGCATTTTTCTTGCCTCTCTGTGTCTGCACCTGGCTTGCGCTGCATCTGCCGCCAGAGGTGAAGCTTGCAGCATTGCGCAGAGGCAGCGTTAGGGTGAGTGCAGGCGTGGTGAGCATCCGCGTCTCCAGGCGTTCTCCGTTCGCACAGCCGTTGGGTTTATGCATGGAGAGAGGGACGGATACTCCAGCAGGGTTGGTTGCAGTGGCAAGGCTGGGGCGTTCAGGGGCAGCGGAGAGAGAATTCTCCTGGAGGGTCCCTGCTGGGGTTGGAGAAATACAGGTCTGGAATGAAGACCCGTCGGAGAGTTTGGAACCATGGGTTGGAGCTAGCGGGAAGTCGAAGGGAGCAGATGCTCCTCACCTGTCACTCCCCAGTGAGTCAGTCATCAGCATCGCAGCCACCAGCTGGCAAAGACAAGTGATGCCTCTTTGCTGTGGAGGGGAGGGTGTTTCCTATAGTTCCCTGTCTTCCACCGAAACGCTGTCACGGCTGTGGGATTGCACGCTGTCCCATTGTAGCGTACCGCTGCTTGTTTCACCCCTCCCACGACGCGTGCAGGGCATGCAACCCCGCTGTGTTAAGGGGGTGGTGGGAGCTCTCTGCCTTGCTGTAGACTCTGCAGTTTGAATGTGGCGTGAAAGGTTCTTGTCTTGAACATTAGCTGCTTCTAAACTTTTACACACACCTGCTCCCTCCTCCCCAGAGTTGAGCCTTTTTTATTCCTAAGTCTGTGACTTTACATATAGGCACACACCCCGTCCCTTCCCGCCCCCGAGGACAGCGAGGAAAAGGTCTTTGGAATTGGACGTGTCCGAGCTGTGCAGAACGTTCCCTTGCGGCTGTGATACTGGACTAGCTTCCTCCTCTAGGACAGGGCTCCAGCAGCCTGGGGGAAATGGTTAGAGACCCCAGTGTAGCAATCCCTTTTCTGCCTGGCGGTGTGTTCCTCACTGTTGTTCTTTGTCACACCGGAGGTTACTAGCGCTTGGGGAAATGAGAGACAGAGAGACTAGCTCCGTCTGCCTCTCCGTCTTTGGCCACGCTCTGAGACTGACCTTGCTGTTCCCTGGGCATAGCCAGTCCCGTTTCCCTGGTGTCCGTGTGGGCCTCTCCAAGAATAGGGGCTGGGAAACACTTGAAAAACTGGCAGGAAGCGAGGTCTGGACTCCTGGGCAGAGCCATTCCTTGCCATGACTAGCTTTCTCTTGGAGTGTCCCTTTAGAGCTGCTCCAAGAGGTGCTTGCCGTCCCCCTGCTTCAGTCACTTTGATCAGCTCTCCTCGTCCCCCCTCCGTGTGAAAATCCTTGTCTCCAGCCCTGGGGGAGTCCCCTCCCTGGCCTGGTCCTCCCCCTCTGAGCCGCTGGGGCTGCAAACAGTAGCCAGGGCCTGCTGGGGTGGTGGTTGCTGATTGGGCTCGAAGATGAGGTGGTGTGGAGGACCCAAGGGGGGCACCCCGGGCACCCTGATCGGACACTTGAGTCCATTGAGGAGATGGGAGATCAGCTGGGGAGAGGGTTGCAGGGGAGGGGAGGGGTTCTGCGCCCCCTCCCTTCCCCAGTCTGGCCGTGGTAGTGACTAGCTTGACGGGCTGCAGCACCCCCAGGGCAGCTGTGTTGCCAGCCGCCAGAAAGGTGCATTTAAAGAGGCTTTTCCCTTTCTTCTCGGACACCTTTTTAAGGCTCTGGTAGCTGCCCTGTAATTGTCACCTGCGTTATTTTAATAGCCTGCAGCCAGGAACGCAGCTGGCAAGCTGTCTGGGCAGGGGCCTCTGCGGGGGAAGGTGTGCGTGTATGGAAGTGATTGGGAGCAGATTCGATCTAATGCCACAAGTGACCCCAGGGCCTTCCACTTTAAACGCAGCTGGCTTTTTAAGGCTCTCAGGGGCTTGCAAGAGAGTGCTGGGTGTGCCCATTTCCCCCGCATGCAAGGGCTGGGGGTGGGGGTGGGCAGTTACTCAGAGTTAAGCCAAGCCCCCCAGCCCACTGATGGTGAATGCTTAGCATCTCCTGTGAATTCCCACCCACCCTGTGTGGCGCAGGGGGTATATTCAGAGTTGTGGTTGGGGGGCTAGGGTGGGACAAAGATAAAGAAGGACTGGGGTGGCGGAGCAACGAGAAGAGCAGAGCAGTGGCTGCTCAGAACGGCCATTGGCAGGAGATGGATCCCTGGGCGATCATCTGGCTAACAAGTATGCAAGTGCCATAAAGCTGCGCTGCTGGCAGCAGGCCCAGCGTCTCTGCTGTTGGTTTGTAGATTATTGCTGAGACATCCCAGCCACGGGGAGCAATGGGGGTCAGCGTGTGTGTGTGGGGGTGAGACACAGACAGAAATCTCATGCGGGAGAATTGGCGACGGCTTCGTCTCAGGTTGCTACTGGTGCTTGGGCGTCCCTAATTCACACCAGATCTGAGAACTAGATGCTGTTACTGCCGCGGCTGCTGCTTATTAATGCTGAGAGTGGCACTGAGGAGCAGGAGGAGACGAGGCTAAGCAGTGGAGTTTAAAGGCCTGTGCTTGTGGAAGGCTGCCCTGTTGTCTCAGCCATGTCTCACCGGTCAAATTCCCACCTCCCTGTCCAGGACTCACTGTGGATTTGCTTTCCCCTCCCAGCTGACTGTTGGTATATTTAAGCACCAAGGCCTTGATCCAGAGAGGTGCTGAGCCCCTTGCAGGATTGGATCCTCAAAAAGCAGGGGTGGCTAAATAGTGACATATGGGCCCAAACGCAGTCTGCCCTGTGGAGGCTGCAGAATCCCACCTCTCTGCTGAAGTTGGAGCAGCACGTGGCGGGACCTCTTATTTTGTGTGTGCCAGTAGTGCCAACAAAAAATAGTTGGGGTTGGTCCTGCTTTGAGCAGGAGGCTGGACTAGATACCTCCTGAGGTCCCTTCTCACCCTCGTCTTCTGTGATGCCGTGACAGTGTGGAAGGCAGAGTACACATGTGGTTCCTGCCCCGTAGATCTTCCATCTAAGAAGGCAAGTCCTGTGCTGAATGTGGGCTTAGAGCTAAAAACGCTTTTTTGATTAAATACGCATCAGTCCCATCCCCCCTCGTCCCTCAGCCTCTCTGCCATGAATTACCTCCAGCTGCATAAAGACAGGGCCATCTCCAACCTGTGCCATCCTGGAGAGAGGAGGTAGTGCTCTCAGGTTTCAGGCGAGGATACAGCTGCCCTGCCTACCCGATGATACAGTAGAGCAGAGCGACAGGGTTGAGTAGTAGTGTTGTCTGTTTGAAGGTTGATTTTCTAAGTGCTGTAAAATCCACATGCTTGCTTGAATTGTCTTGAAAAGTTGTACTGTGCTTCATGGAGCTGCAGGGTAAGACTAGTAAGACTGGTAAGACTAGTGGTTCAAAACCGGCGGCGTCTGGCCAAGGGGTTCCCAATCTACAGACCTCCAGAAAAAATGGGTGTTTACATCACCGAATGTTTCTAAGGATAGATCTCTTTTTTTGCACACATCTGGAGCTCCAACTGTGTCTCTAATCCTCCCCAAACTTCTCTCAGTCACTTCAGGTTTCTCTCAGGTAGCACATGGCCCTCAGTGCCTCCTTTGGGGGAGAGATGTTGAAAAAGTTATTCATGGTGAAGTGTGTAATTCCAGGTCGGCCTGAGCTAAATCAACAGGCCCAAAGGAGTGGAATGCGCATGTACAGCAAGACCAGGCAGGGCTCTGCTGAGGCAGAAGGTTTTGCAGACAGTCTGGTACCACAGTAACTGGGTGGCTCAAGGTGGCAAGCTGAGGTCCTTGACCTGAGCTGCACCCTGCACTGCGAGTTTGAGCTGCCCCCGGCAGCTTTCAGAGCGTGTGTTGTGCGTGGCCCTGGCTCTCTGCCATGAGGGGCCAGCGGCTCTCCTGGAATTTTTGCCCTGAAACCAGTGTCTCTGGTTTGAGTGGAATTGTAAAGTGATCTATAGTCCACTCTGAAACGAACGTTCATTACGTAGAAAAGGCAAAAGGCTGCAGTAAGCCGTTCGGGTAATGGGATCGCGACTCAGTCCTCACCCCTTTCCTGAACAATGGCACTGAGCATGGTCAGAGGAAAGCAAATTGTTGGGCCATTTGGTCCAGGGGTTCCTGAGGCACAGCTAACACAAGCTACTTATAACCTTTTCAGATCGGGGGGGCAGAGCTAGGGGACATGGGGGACCGGCACAGTGAGAGGATGTTGGAGCAATGGGGGTTGGGAGGGTGCAAGGTGGGGGGCGGCTACTGAGAGGCCAGCACATCCCTAGACACAGCTTTTGAGAGCCCCGTTCAGAGACTGGAGCATTCTCTTTAGCTCAGCTCCCAAAGCCGTGCTGCCATCCCCATGCTATCGGTGTGGAACTGAGGCCTGGGGGGGCTCAGTGACTGGCCCACAGTCACACAGGAAGGCTGTTGAGGAGTGGAGGCTTGAGCCAAGGTTTCCTTGGGTCCTAGACTAAGGCCCAAACCACTGGACCATCCTTCCTCCTGTGGTGACACACTGCCTTTCCACGGATGCTTGGACAAACAAGGGCTTGTCCTCCAAGGGACGTGTGCTCTCTGGGGACCCAAGAGAGCTGCCCAAGCAGAAACGGTCGGGCAGAGATTTGGCTTCTGCCCCTATGGTGATGTACTGTGGCTGGGGGGGGATAGCTTGCGCACACCAGGAAATGAGGAGTTACAGGAACACACCACCCTGATGCTGCCTTTACAAAGTGTTGGTGCATTTCCCAGTCCCAGTCGCTGGCCTGGCACCGCACTTGCCCAGTGTTTCCTCTCCAGCATAACTCAGAGAGTGGTAGTGGGTAACTGCGCCCCCAGGGGTTCGTGCTGTCCCTGCTTCTCTTCAGTGTCTTCATGAGATCCCTGGGAGCAGGCTCAGCTGCCAACAGCAGAACCCAGCCAAGACCAGTGCGATGGCCAGCCAGTAGTGCTTTGAAGAACTGGCCTAAACATTGTCTCCAGCTTCTGTCGAAGGCACGGGGCCACCATTCATTGTTGTGGTGGGAAGCCCTGTGGCCCTGCTTGACTCCTCACAAGCCTGGATAACCAGGTAGTGTCAGAGTGTAGAAATGCCTTCCTTCACCTCCAGCTTGCTAGGAAACTGTGTCCCTTCCTCCAGGCCTGGGCTTGCCCACGGTGATCCAAGCATGTGTCACCTCCAGGCTGGATGGCTGTAATTCACTGTAAGGGGAGCTGAATGTGACGGCCAGGCAAAGGCGCTGGCTGTTACAGAACATGCCTGCCTGCCTCTTCTATTGTCTAAGTTGCCATGAGCACATCTGCCCCATATTCAGGTACCTCCATTGGCCCCAGTCGGTTTCTGATCCCAGTTTAAGGCCTTGGTCCGAATCTTCAAAGCAGTTAATGGATCAAACCCCAGCTGCTGGGAAGGCTGAATTTTGATCTGTGAACAGCTGAGACAGCTGTGCTCCTCTGGGGTGGGGCATCTAAGTGCTGGCGACAAAGCATGCTCAGTCACTGGGAGCACAACCATCGAACAAACCTCAGGGGAACCTAGGGGAATCCAAGATCTTGCTGGACTGGGCCTGACTGGGTCAGGGACTGACTCTTCTTCCGGGACCAGGACCCTCCCGGGACCATGGGCACTGCTGACAAGTGGCTAGCACTGGAGCAACTTTCTCCAGGGTCTAGGACCGAGCACTCACCCTCCCACCTTCAGGCCATCTCTGCCTAGCCATAAACCTGGGCTGGACTGGGGGAAGGGAGCCAGGGCTAAACTGCCTGTCTCCTCCAGAGCTTGGCTGTATTGACTGCCCAGCCCCACCCCTCTTGCTGCCAGGAGCCCCCTCGGATCTTGCAGCAAGTTTGTTTTCAGACAAGGAGGAAGCACTTGCTGGGCGAAAGGAGGGGGACCAGTCAGCCAGTTTGAGCTGCCCTTTATTCCTCTGTCCACCTGAGCTGTGGACCTGCGAGTCCTGAAACTACCTGTGACGTCCCAAAGCAAATGGGCTGGAAAATCAGGCCTGGTGCAGAGAAGCTGTGCAGCTGAGGATAACTGTTTCTAGCTCCACACTCAGTCGTCTCCTCCTGGTGCCGGCTGGGGTACAGAAATGTCCTCTGGGGCTGGGAAAACCCTTCTTGCCTGCTAATGCTGGGAGAGTTTCCTTGGGCACTTGCTGGGCTGGGAGTGCACGTGCAGTGTATCAAGACAGGGTCACTAATCGACACGCGTGCGCACAGCCATACTGCATGGAGAGCGTGTTCCAGTGGCCTCTGCTCTTGGCTGTCATCCAGGAGCTACCAGGCAGGACAGAAAGGTGACGTGTTCTCGGACATCTAAACAGAGTGATCTGGTGCAGGGCCCCGGGCAGGCCTTACAGCGCTCATGCTTGCTCAGTCAGAGGGGAAGCACCATCTTCTGTGTCTGTCTGTGCAAACGTTTCCCTTCCAGACCCCCTGCACTGCGTCCCAGCACAGTGGCGGCCGCCCACCTGCCTTGGCATTGTGCCCGTGGGGGTGGTGGGAAGTGCAGGTGGTGGAGTGGCAGGGAAACGCACGTGCAGAGCAGGGCTGTGTTGGATCTAACAGCAGAGTCAAAGGGAGGCGTGTGCGTGGCTCTGCAGCTGCTGCCTGTACCTGCCCTTTGCTAGGTGTCGGAGCCAGTGCTGAGCGCAGTTCAGATCCCTGCTGTCTGTCTCGTCTTCGAGGGCACGGCCTGGCCCCCACGCTGCTCCAACCCCGCAGTTCTCTCTGTAGTGGGCACGGCAGAGCAGTGGGAGAATTATACCATGCGCGTGCCAAAGCAAACTTCCTCACTTCTGTACTGCTGCTGCTGCCTTGTTGGAGGGCCAGCCCTGCCCCCCAGTTCATAGCTGTAACCTTCCCCTGGTTTGACGTTCTCTGGCACCTTCCTTGGCGCAGGGCTAGTGGGACCCTTGGGGGGAGGGTCGCACACGCAAGGAACAGCCACGTGTTTCATCGCGTTTTCCGTGCACGCCTTGGTGTTTGGGTCGGTGACGCCGCTACCCACAAGGAATGCTTTTGGGAACCAGGACACGTGAAAGGAGGAGGTTTTGTTCGAAACGCCCTCCCAGCCGCAATGACAGCGTGTGATGGCGACAGCGTGGTCTAGGGATTCTGCTGCGTCTGTGGGCCCGGGTTCTAATCCTGACTGTCTGACCCTGGCCAGGGCCCTTCCCCGTCTGTAAAATGGCGTCACTTGACCCTGGCCGGGCGGAAGGGGGGGGAGTCGGTCGAGGCAGGCTGTTGGAATAGTGAAATGCCAGTTACGTGCTCAGTGTTATGACTTCATCCGAAGGAACTGAAAAGGCAGCACTGAATGGAAGTGTCCCCTTTCCCCGCTGGTGCTGCCTGCCGGCGCCGTTCCAGACTCTGCACTAGAGGCAGGGACTCTTTCCAAGCCTCTCTCCAACTCAGTAACCGCTAATGTGAAAATAAAAAATAACCATTTCCATCCGTGTAAAGCTGAGCTGTTCCCAGCAACGATGTGCAAACCCCAGCCCGGAGCCCCGCTCCCTGGAAGTGCTGGGAAGCCTTAGACGTGTCCTGCTCAGGAGCCACTCCACTTACTAGGAACTGAGCAGGACTGGCTCTCCCTGCTACCTTGCTGTGGGGTGAGCGGACCTGGGTCACCTTGCTGCTCGGCTCGGCTCGGCTCGGCTCGGCCGGCTCGTCTGCAATGGCACAAGCCGCTTGTGCTGGCTTTGTGGCTAGCAGACCGGCAGAGAGAACGCACTCCAAGCTCCAGACAAAGAATTGGTCTGTCTTTGCGGCCCCAAGGCCAGACCCCATCACAGCCAGTGGTGACCTCCCTTCCCAGGGAAAGGCAGTGCCAGATGAGCCCACCTGCTCCATGGCCCTGGCTTACAAGGAACAGAAATCCCAAATCCCATCTTCCTCTGCACTGATTTATTGGTAGGCGTGAGCCAGCGAATCTCTCCCCCGCCTGGCCTATGTGCATCCCAGCGCGGAGCATCCAGAGCTCCCTGGCCGGGACGTGTTTACCTCCCACCCTCGCTTGGTGTGGCTTGGTTTTTTTCTCAGATGCTCTGCCTGTCTCCCCACCCCCATGAGGGAATGTCCCAGAGAATCCCAGGGCGTCGGATTGTTTCCTTGCCAGCCTCCCTGTAGCGCCCGGGGTCTCGGAGAGCAGCAATGGGATGGTGCACGTGGGAAGTGGGAGCCCACTTGGTTGGGTTAATAGCTGTTGCAGTTGCTCCCTTTGTATGGATGGGCCTAGTCTCTTCTTCCCCGTGACAGAATGGGGACAGGGTGCGGGAGTCACCAGACTCCTCCTGGGTGTTTCGCACCCTGGGCGCAGCCCTCGTTAGACACCCTCCAACCCCTTTGTATTGTGATTTATTGAGCCTTGCCAGCTGGGCTCTGCAGAGCAGAGACGGCGCGTGAGCTCTGTGCACACTCCTCATCAGCTGCTGGCGCTCGGGGCCTGGGCTCGCCCGCATTTCAGTCGGTGGCTGGTTAGCGCTGGCAGTGAGCGGGGCATGCGGTAACGTGCTGGCACCGAGGTTACACGTGGGTAGGGATGAGAGCCCAGGCTCAGTGTCCCATCTCACTTCCAGGCCACGCCAGGGCCCAGACTTCCTGGGAACGGAGCAGACCTGCCAGCTCCAGCCAGCCTTCTCATTGGTCTTCCCAGATGCGCCGCTCGGGGGGAGGCCCGGGCTTTGGTGCAAAGGCCTCCAGTCCCGGCCCATCCCCCGTCTGGGGCTGGAAATGCTCCCCTGGCAGCAGAGGGGGGTTCCTGAGGGCCCTGGCACAGCCCAGCTCCAGGGCTCGCCTGTGCTTTCCTGTCCTCCCTCCTCCCTACGTTGTGTGGCGCTGCTGCTGGCCTCACTTCCCATGGCATTCACGTCTCATTTCTGGCCTCTCACTTCCCTTCCTACGCCCGTCTCTCGCCCTCCTCCTGACCAGTTGTCTCCAGCCGAGCCTGGCTTGGTCCTTTCCGGTCAGCTTGGAATGGCGCCCAAGAGAGGCTCTGTCTTTGCCAGCCTGGAGCCTGAAGAGGTTTCTGCTTTAGCGCCTCGTGGACGGGGGGCTGCCGAGTGGGGTACCGAGGGTGCCGCCAGCCCGTAGCTCTGGGACACAGAGGTGCCATGCAAAGCGTGTTGGGTAAAGTAAATTCCCCGTGACCAAGCATGATTCTGCTGTCCCCCGTGCAGTTGGCTTTGAGGCTCTGCTGGTGACGAGTGAGCCTTTGGAGGTGTGCTTCCCTCCGGCCTCGAGGCAGGGCCAGCGGCAGCTTTGCAGCGGAGCAGAAAACACAGAGCCCCTCACCTGCTGCCGAGGAGGTCTGGAGCGCAGTCTCCCACTGCAGCGTCTGTTCTGCCATGCACTGAGCAAAAATTACCGTGTAATTTATTTCCCAAGAAAACTAAGCTCAGCTGCAGCATCTGGTTTTCAGTGAGTCCCTGCTTTTTTCCTGGGTCTCCAGCTGCATTTCACAGTGCCATATGGGGACTAAGCAACTCGCCCTAGGCCACACCATGGCTCTGCACTGCAGGCCCTGCTGGCTTCCGGTCCTGTGCGCTGACCACTAGCACGCACTGTCGCTTTGGGGGGCGGGTGTCTGTGGCCTGGGGTGCAGGGCTGTTTTGCCGGGGTGTTAGAGCGTCGTGACCGAGGTTATTGGAGTGGAAGGTTGTGAGCAGACCGTGGGGAAGGGTACGCTAAAGGGTTAGTGTGTGGAGTGCAGTAGGGGCTTAGAAGGAAGGGAGTTTGCGCCTTGTCTCAACCACATTCATTTTAATTATACAAATTACTCCGGCTTTATATTATTGTATCAATGACATGAAACACCAGCATGTATTGATCAAACCCCGCCAAAGGCAGCACCTGGGTCTCGGGGAGCAGGACGGCCCAAAACCGGACGTGGGGGGCAGGGTGGAGGAGCGGGGTATTTTGTATGTAGTTTTTTAGCGCTGCTCAACAAAACCTGGGGAAGAGCAATGTCCTCATCCTCTCCCCGAGAGCAGTCCTGTGTCTTTGCACCAAGATCGGGGCAGCGGCTTCCCTTCCAGAGAGTCTGTAGATCAGCTTTTCTGCCCCTCTGGGTCACTGGGTAGTCTGGCATTGCCTTTGCTGTCGCACGCCGCGTCCCTGGGTAGCTTCTTTCCTCCTGGTGCCGCCATGCGTGGATCCTCCTGGAGTTCCCACGCACATCCCTGTCTGCCGTCGCAGCCGGCCAGGAGGATGTTTAGTCTGTCCAGGGCCGGGGCCTTCCCCCTGGGTGAAGCCGTGCAGCTCTCTGTGGCAGCTGGGTGAAGGCAGGAATGTCCATGTCTTTGTTTGGTGTGTGTGGCTCTCCCGTCCCTCCTCCTTCTCGTCCTTCCTGACTCTGTAATCGTCTAACTCCGAATCGCTGTCTTCCTGTCTCGGTCTTTACTCTGCACAGGAGGGGGAGAGGGCCAAGTTAGACAAACACACCTGGGGCTGGGAGCCTGGCCAGCACCCTGCCTCCAGCCGAGGCCTTGCCGCCTTCTCCCCAGTGAAGCAGGGCAGCGGTTCCCATTGCATTTGCCCTGGATGCCATGCTGGGAATGTAAAGGTATCAGCTGGCTCCAGGTACCATCTGCTTCCAGGCTCCGCTCCCTGCTCTCACCAAATGCTCGGACAGCCCAGCTCCCCTGTCACCCCTTCTCCTTCTCACTCTCCCCACAATGCCAGGAATCTCCCCCCTGTGCCACACAGCCTCTCTGTCCGCAAAGCAGCCTTGCACACAGTCACAAAACCTCACTGGCCCTGACACAGACCCTCCTGGCCTTCCCTTTCCGGTGGCGGCCAGCAAGGAGCCGAGTGAGAGATCTCCCTCGTCAGGAGAACCGCTGCCCTGGGCTAGCGAGTGGCTGCTGTGCTGCGGGGAGGGAGCGTGTGTGTGCCTGTCGTGGGTCCCTCCTGCTGATTGTGATGCCCCCAGGGTGGGTCTGCACTTTGCCCTGCTTGCCGCAGGATTCTCCCATGTAACCCAGCCCAGGCCAGCCCTCCTGGTTACCTTTGGCTGGGTTTGCTGCGCTGCCGAAGCTCCCCGGCTCCTGCACATGCAGCCTCTGTCCCCACTCTTTCTTTGTTACCGGGGGGGGGGAGTTCTGCTCAGAAATGGTAAAATTAAATTTCCCAGATGTTCAGGCCCCAGGAGTTCTTGTGCTGTCTGGAGAGGAAATGGGGATTCGGAAAATCCCGCCTCATATTTTTTCCCCTATCACCTTGCCTTTCCGCTGCCATTAAGTGCAGCAGGAACAGTAAATTACAGGGTTGAGGCGCCATCCCATCTTGCAGATACTAGGGGGAGAGGAGGAAACTGCGTGCAGCACCCTGCACCAGGAAGGGGCACCAGCTGACGCCTGAGCACGTGGCCAGGGCTCCGGCTACCGCACTGGCCATTTGGGAGTCCATGCCGTGTGCTCATGCCCTTACTGCCCCGCCTGCAGAAGGCGTGTGCAGTCATCCCTCGCCCAGCCTGCTGGGCCACTGGTCTCTGCACTGCTCCTGCCGTTCCAGAGCCACAGCAAGCACCGCGCGCTCCAAGAACGCAGCTCTGCCCAGCTCTCTCGGGACACTACATGCCATCCATGCGCCTTGATTGCACCCACCCCCCGGCAGCTGTGTCATCATCAGATGCCAGGGCTTAGCAAATGATTTAATGCCTGCGAGGGAGCATCTGCCAAGTCCCAGCTCTGCTCAGGGACAAGCTGCACCGCTGGCTTAGAAGAGTGTGGGGGTTTTTCCCTGGGCTGCGGGATCATGGTTTGTATTTTAGTTACACATTCCCACCTGTGAATCAGCAGTGAGGGGGGGCTGGTAAAATGCCCCCGGGCTGTTGCACTGGCGCTCAGGGCTGCCCCACAACAGACCTGGGGGCAGAGGAGGCCTTTTCCAAGTGGTAAAAAACTCTGGGGGCTGGAACCTGCTTGTTCCTTGACCAGGGTCTCTCCAGCTGATTGGGCAAGCGCAGAGCAGCTTTCCTAACTGGCCGCCATTCAGGCTGGGACGCGGAGGCTGTTCTGTCTGGCACTGCTGACTGGCTGCAGGGCGAGAGCTACAGGGGAGTGGGGCATCATCCTGGCAACGTGCAGGTGTGCACAAGCCCCTAGCCCACCTCTGTGCTGGCCGCCCAGCTCCTGCTGGTGGCCACTGAGCTCTCTGGGCCCCCGTTACCAGACGTGTGTTACATGGGCTCCTCCGGCAGCTCTGGCTCGAGGCAGCAGGTGCCCTGAGGACGGGGCCACCCGCCATGGGTACCAGCTCGGATGAAGAGCCAGGCTGACTGGAAGGGAGATCGGTTCCGGCCTCCCAGGCTGGAACTGCCCCAGGCGGTGGCGTTTCTGCTGGCGGTGGGACGGGCTAGGGGGCTGCTCTGAATACCCTTAGCTAATGCTCCGTGCCAGCCTTGCTCGTTTGTGACCAGGGTGCAGTCCCCTGGCCCCGTGCGCTATAAACTGCCTCTCTGCTGGGGAGTGGCTGCAGGATGCCTGTCTATGCCCACTGCTTGCCTGCTCTGTCCCTTCCCTTGGGGCTGACTGACTGGGGCTAGGAGCTAAGTGAGGGCGCTAGCTGTGTGTGAGCAGGGCGGGCAGGGCAGGAGCTGTCCCTGGGAGGGAGTTGCCTCCGTCTCACCCCGGGGGTCGCAGGCCAGGGGGGTGCAGGAGAATGGCACATGCTACCGTATTAGAAATGTAGCCCACCCCCCTATTCCCTCCAGGGCGCTGGGACGCGTGGATGGAGGGTTCTGGGCTCTAATTGCCCCGTGCTGCAGAGAGCTGTTTTGTGGAGCCAGGTCTGCCCCCCTTGCTGTCCTGGTGTAGCCCTCTTTGCTGCGCAGCATGAGGCTGGGTTGCAGAGGGTCACTTCAGGCCTGTTTTCTGTCCTTGCTGTGGAGGCTGTGGTGTGAGGACTGGACAGTGACCCTCGGTCCCTGACCCCTTCCCTGCTCGCCCAGAGCCTGTGCCCGTTCTGGTCGCAATACAGGGCCTGGAGTTAGACGCAGTGAATCCACGTCCCACACGTAGCGCCTGAGTGGCTCGCCCCCCTCAACAGCCACGAGTGGCGAGTTAGCAGTGAGGGAGCCCAGCCCTGCTAGCAACCGGAAAGAGATGCCTGAGCCAATGTGCCAGCATCTCCTGCAGCCCGTCGCCCTGAGGCTGGATCGCAGCCCTATTGCTGTGAACTGCCAGCAGTTTCCTCTCCCATCCCTGAGCACATGGGATCTCCAGAGCCTTTGGCTGAGCCCCACCCGTGTGTTCCAGCCCCCGCCAGGACCATCGTCAGCCCCTCATCTTGCCTGGAGTCTCTTGGGAGGGACAGGGGCATAGCTAAACATGGAGCTAGTCAGGAGCTGCTGTGCTTGGATAACTCCGTGTGTAGACGCACTTGTTCCAGAGTAAGGGTGTCACTCCTGATTCATGTGGCCCCCTGGAATTGGCAGCCTCTGACCAGCTCCACGTCTACACAAACCCTGACGGTGGGGGCAGCCTGCAGTTTCTCAAGGACCCCCTGTGAGCCGTGCTCTCCCAGCTCGGCAGAGAAGGGTCCTGGCAGCGCAGGGCCGCTGGCTCTGAAGCGACAGGAGCTGTGGAAGTGCCCGCATGGCAGAGCGGTTCCTCAGTCCGCCCCTGAGGCTCAGCGTGGCTGTGCCACCTGGTCCCAGCGGCCAGATGTCTCTCCAGCTAAGTGGCCCTTTTGAAGTTCCCGGCGTGGGCTTTGTTTTCCAGCCGGTGGGTAAGGTTATGGGGGGTCTGCCATGGGGTGCAGATGGCCTCCTCTCCCACTGCACAGCCCTGTCTCACCTGAAAACGAGAGAGCAGCGGGGTTTCCGTGCCTTGTTCTTACTCCCGGCTTTCCCTGCTCCCCAGGTGCCTTCAGAGGCCTTTCAGTTCCCAGGGCTCCCTCCGTGGAGTGATGCCTCGAGACCTCGCTTTCCTGCATGAACACTGTGCGCACCCCCCTGCTCCCCAGCCCAGACTGGAAGGGCTGAGGTGCTGCTCCCTGCTGGTGTTCCTGGCTGTGGTTTCCTTGGGTCTGAGGCTCTGCTCCCTGGGAGAACCCGCTTTTCTCCTGAGCTCCTGACTGCAGCGCCAGGAGGGCGTTTTCAGCCAAGGGCCTGGCAAGGGCTGCCTTTGGGGTGGGTTTTGTTCTATAGAACTACAGCTCACTCTGCCCCAAAATCAGGCTGGGGGAGGGGTCCCCAGGTTCATGCAAGCCCATGGCCTGGCACAGATGGCTGTCCCCCGGATTGTCAATCCAGTGGAAATAGTCCTGCCCTGCCAGGGGGTTGCAATCCAGACAGGGCCGCGCTGGCCAGAAGCGAGAGGGAAATGGACTGTGGCTGTCCAAGCTCAGAGCAGTGCAGAGGCGCTCGCGGTTTGGTGGTGACTCGCCAGCTAGCTCCACCCTCGCCGCAGGGGCTTAGGACAGAGGCGTTTGGTAGCGTTGACTGCGTCCCTTTCTAAATGGCTAAGAAACCAGCAAAGAACCAGTGACGCTGCTTCCCCTGCTAGTTCCTGGGCCCCAGTGGGGCAGAGCGTGTGGAGCCAGCGCCCCAGGGAGCTTGGTCAGAGCAGTTTCCCATGGGCTCTTTGAAGTCTGCTCACGTACTGCAGTGTGGGACCATGGGCCCCGGCTCTCTGGGGAGACATGCGAGGGAACTCGCATGGGGCATCGTGTTAGCGCAGCTCCCTGGAAGAACGGGCTGTAGGCGGCATAGCGGGTGCAGCGTGTGCATGGAGGAGGGAGGGAAGGAGGCGAGCAGGCGCATTCTTTACTGAGAACCACAGCCCTTATTTTCCTCTCCTAATGCTCTGCAAGACCCAGGCGACTTTCCTCCCTGGTAACGCCAAGCCTCCTGTTTACCCATCGCTCCTGACTTGCCTGCACGTTTCCTTAGATCTGCGTGTGCGTCACTCAGCAAAGAGGTGCATCTGGCACAAGCCCTGGGCAGATCACGCAGCCAGCGCCTCCCTCCTCCATTAAAGAAGTAGGAGCTGCGGCCATGTGTTGGGGTGAGGGCGGGCAGGTTGGGGAAGCACAGGGAAAGCGCGAGCACCATCCTGCATGTTGGCGTCCCAGGCCTTGTGCGCACTAGCCCTTATGTCAGGGTAACGTACGTTGCCCAGGGGTGTGAAAAAGCCACCCTCCTAAGCGATGTAAATTGCGCTGACCTAAGCGCCGGTGTGGACAGGAGAGCTTCTCCCAGCCACATGGCTGCCGCCTCTTGCGGCGGTGGAGTTGTTCTGCCAACGGGAGAGTGGCTGGACTAGCAGCGCTGCAGCGGCATCCGTGCAGCTACGCTGCTGTAGCGCGTCTAGTGTAGACCAGCCCTCCGTCGTAGGGCAGCATACGGTCTTGTCCTCCCACAGTTCTGTATTCCTCCAGCTGAATCTGTTTAGAAATGTGTGAGAGCTGGGCCGCCCAGCCCTGCGGGAGGCGGTTTATCTGAGCGCGTCCTTGCTTTTTGGGGGCTGGGGGGAGGGGTAAATGTGAATCATTTTGAAGGAGGCTCTTCGCAGTGTGGTGGTGATTGCTCCCTCGGAGATGGGAACGTCTCCTGCCCTGCCAGCTGTGACAGCTGGGTACTGAGGGGAGAGGGACCTTGGGAAGCCACATCACCCCTTTCCGTCTGTCACCCCGTCGGCCAGACGGAATGACGCCGAGCCACTTCTGAGAAGTGTTTGTAGTGCCAGGCTGGAAACGCGGTGGAAGTGCTCAGCGTCATTAATCAGCTGGTTGTGGCAAGTCCCAGCCCCGAGAGGGTGTTCGCAGCTGTGTGGGACCCTAGGATGGAGCGGGTTCTCCTGCCTGAACTTCTCCCGGGCTTCGCTGCGTGACCCCTCTGCACCAGCCTGGAGGCATGCCTCCTGATTTCTTGCACTCCCAGGCGCATCCCTGCGTGCTGAGCTGCTCCCTTTCTGTTTGGGGTGAGGGTGCTCGGAGGATTGCGGTGAAACCTGACCAGTGCCTGTCCCCTCCCTGCTAGCTGTAGCCTGGTGCGGTTTGCAGCCAGTTGCCAGCACTCTTTTCATGGAGGTTTACCTTCTACCTGTCTGACTCAACAGATCAGTCCGTTCGCGCTGAGAGCTCTGACTATGACAGGCGAAGCCCTGTGCTTAGACTTTTGGAGGGGGGATTTTGTACTTGACACACAGATAGAATAAATGTAAACACATCTGTACCCGGGCACACATGCAAACTGCCCTCCCAATGGCCTCTGCAGTGAGAGGAACTCGCCTGTGTGTGAGGGCAGGTGGTGTCATTTCACTGCAGGGCTAGAAACACAGTCATCAGCTCCACTGGGAGAAACTGACTATGGAAACATTTTTATACGTCTGAATCTTGAGCTCTTCCCGCCCCGTGTCTTATCACTGGCATGTGCCTGGGCAGCGGCTCTAGTCTTTAGAGTTCATGGAAAGTGGTTTTATAGGGAGCTGGCTTCTCCAGAATGTGGATAGCCTCCTCTTTCTAGCATTCAGCAGCCCCCCGGGGGCCTTCCACTTAGTGTCAGACCAGCAGTGAGGTCCCAGAGATGCTGTTTTTACAACTGCAAAGAAGATACATTTCACTTCCTTGCTATGTGCCCAATATCCCTGCGCCTAAAGACTTGGTCTTCGCTGCTGAAAGCGGTGGGGGTTTATAGAGCCAGATGACAAGCCCCAGAGAGTTAGCTCGCTGGAGACCAGGCGCTTGTAGGTGGCCAGGCAAGGTCAGCACTCTGCCCCACGCAGGGTTTACCTTGTGCAAAGCCATCTTGCCTCCACTCGTTTTTGGCAGTTGGATTGCTAACGTGCTAATTATTCCGTGGTAAAAACACCCCTGTTCTTCAGTGACGCCCATGCCCAGTGAGGGGTTCCCAGCAGTAAGAATCGCTGCGTGAGGGAGCCGAGGGCCAAATCTTAGAGAACTGTCCAGACAAGTTAAAGGTCAAACGAGGCTGCACGCTCAGAGCAGGGCTCCTGCGTAGCTGAACCTCTCCGTGCATCTTGGCACAGGATGGTCAGGAGTGCCCAGCGCCGGGGCCTGCCCCCAGGCGGGCGGCTCTAATGACACATGGTTTATGGGAGTGAGGGTGAAGGAGTGTTAATGCTGCGAGAAGACAGACAGGGATTTGATAGCGGCCTTTAACTACCTGAAAGGGGGTTCTAGGGAGGATGGGGCTAGGCTGTTCTCGGTGGTGGCAGATGACAGAACAAGGAGCAACGGTCTCAAGTTGCAGGGAGGGAGGTCTAGGTTGGACATTAGGAAAAAGTTTTTTACTAGGAGGGTGGTGAAGCACTGGAATGGTGGTGGAATCTCCATCCTTAGAGGTTTTTAAGCTGCGGCTTGACAAAGCCCTGGTTGGGATGATATAGCAGAGGTTAGTCCTGCTGTGAGCAGGGGATTGGACTAGATACCTCCTGAGGTCCCTTCCAACTCTAATATTCTATGATTCTATGATTCTAGGTGGTTGTACGCGATGCACGGGGCTAGTCATCAGAAGATGGGTCTTTCGCGGCTCTGCTTCGCACTCTGTACAATGCTGACCTGCCTCGGTGGCCAGGTTAGGAGGCTAAATTCCTTCATGCAAGGGGCAGTGCTTTGAGATCCAGGGTGCAGGGTGGGAGGATGGTCATTTATACCTCTCCTGTGCTGCTGAGAGCGCTGCACTGCGGTACCGCTTCACTGCTGCTGATGGGGGAAGCACCGCTCTCTGTGGACTGAAGGGACATGGTCCCTTGCTGTCGTTCTCCCCCCTCCCCCCACACTCAGTTATGGCAAAGTGGGGGAGGGGGATGTTTGTGGGCTCTCTCCGAGACCTCCGAAGTTGCTCATGAATCTCCCTTCCCTGCCGCCACTGCTTCCGGGCCCCCTGGGACTATCTATAGGCTCCCTGCCCTAGTGCATTGCTTGGGGAACCACCCCATGCCCACTATGAGAGGGAGCAAAGCCCCTCTGGAGTCTCTCTGCTATGGAGTGACCTGGAGGGGGTTGAAAACCCCAGGCAGGGTTCGTGCAGTGTTTGCTGCAGAGCGTGACAGGTCCACCTCGGTTTTCCTGCCTGTTTGTATCTCAGAAATACGGGCTGACAAGTTTCGCTCTGGACCGGCCATGCTGGCAGTCTCCAGCGTGTGCTCTGTGCTCGATCCTGAACTGTGCTGACTCGGTAACCAACTCCCCGTCTGCAGCTCGCTGGGTGACACAGGTACAGACAAACCCGGGGTGCTGTGACTGTCCCTTCTCCTCCACCACTTTGTGCTGACCTTTTCAGCATGGGACGGTGCCCATCACTCACACCTGGGGCGCCACAGGCCGCCCGGGCAGACAAGTCCTGAACTTTCAATGTTAAAGGCGAGGAGAGAGAACTTTTCCACCCGCCCCCTTCCAGGGCTTACCCTCCATTGCAAAGAGGCAGACAAGGACTCCGGCGCCTTGGTGCATCCCAAGCAGGATGCTTTTAAAAAACCCCTCCCTGGGGGCTTGAAATGACTGCGTCCTCTGAAGATCAGCTCCCCTCCCTGCCCCTCTGACTGGCGTGTGCCCCGTCCCCAGGGATCTCTCCTGCACACGGGCCAGACAAAGGGACCCCTGGTGGTTTTCAGAGCCCCCGCTTTGTATAGGAAAGCCCTGCCGAGTGTTCAGAGCTCTCCCCAAGGGCTGTGCTGCTGCTCCTGCCTTTCTCTCTCTCATTATGTTGGGGGGAGGAGGGGAGTTGTATGACTAAGAGACGGGAGATGCTCCCAGTTCTGCTGGCAGGGGGTGCATCCTGCAGAATGCAGCTGCCCCCGCCACATCTCCCTGCAAGCTGATGGGCTCGGGTGCAGGGCCGCATCATCATCTCAGGGAGTTTGGGCTGAGTTCAGTAATCAGAATCACTTCCGACCTTCTCTTCTCCCTCTTCCTTCTTCTCAAAGGGCCTCCCCCGTCCAGCCCTTGCAGGGCGCTGTGGGGTGTCTCAGGGCGGGTGGAGGGGCTCCCTGACTAACACCCCTGCAGTGCTGCTCCCTGCGATCCAGCTGGGCAGTTAGCAGCGTGACCCCATGGGCTGAGTGTAAGTGCAGGGCATGAGAAATTGCTGCCAGAGGGCAGATGCCAGGAGAGGTCTCACTTCCCCCCAGTTCTGCCCTGCCTGGGGAGCTGTGTGCCTGCTGCAGGAGAAACCTGCCCTGGGGAGAACCTCGCCCAGAGAGCTTCCCTAGAGACAGGGCCATCTAAACTCCGTCCGCAAGCAGGCTGCCTGAGCCAGGCCCTGACTGTGCGCGAACCAGGGATCAGCATGGCACAGAGGAAGGAGCATCACTGTCCTGCCTGCGGGGACATCAGTCCCTGAGCAGCCACGAGGGAATCGCTCGTGTGGGGCTCGTCAGGCGTGTTCGAGGGAGCGGGGCCCGTCCTGCGTGCTGCGAGCTGTTCTGCATGCATCTCTCTCCCCCACCCCAAATCAGGTATCTGGCCACTTCCTAAAATGCCATGCTCTGCAGGCACGCATTGTGCTTTCCAGGGGCTGGGGCCGCTCCTGCGGCTAGCAGTGTCCATGGTCTCCCTACAGCAGGCGGGTTGGCTGCTCCCGGAGCCTGGGCAGAAGGGAGCCCATGACTGAAATGCTTAAAGCCTTGGAGACGGTCAGTGGCTGGGCTAATTCGCCTCCCCCTCTTCTGCCTGGGCTTTGCTAGCAAGGAGATGCAGCAGCGCGCTACAGACACTCTCTCTGGGTCTTAAACTTCAGCCCTTCCAGTAGTATCTGAGCTCCTAAAATTGATCTCTAGGTCCCCTCTGGCCTTCCCTTCTCCCACCCTCTCTGCGTGCCAGCCGAATGGCTGTATGACTCCAGTCTATCTGCAGCTGTTCTAATTCCTCCCTGAGCCACTTCTAGCTGGAGACGCCCAGAGCCCCGGCACGGCGGGTGGAGAGGCAGATTCTGCTCTGTGTGTTGGGTCCTTGTTGCTCCCCAGTGTTCGCTGACTCCGCTTCCCCGCCCTGCCTAGCTGACAAGCCCGGCGCAGCAGCCCGAGAGCGCAGAAGGGAAGGCGTGAGCAGCCACTTACCAGCTTCCTCTGGTTGCTGAGGCAGAAAGTGCAGATCTGTTTGGGCTGTGAGTTCTCGCTCTCCCGCAGGGGGGGGCTGCCGCCGCTGCTGTGGTGGTAGAAGGCCGGGGTGGTGTGGCAGGGCTGCCCGTCCCCGCATGCCTCCCCGACCAGCAGCACGTTGCCCAGGTGGGAGATGTAGCTGGAGGCCAGCCGCAGCGTCTCGATCTTGGAGAGCTTCCTGTCGGCGGGCTCGGTGGGGATGAGCGTTCGCAGGGCGGTGAAGGCCGTGTTGACGCTGTTGGTGCGGTCGCGCTCCCGCGCGTTGGCCGTGTGCCGCTGCCGGGGCTCCCTGTTGAGCCGGTTGGATTTCTTGCCGCTCCTGCGCTTGCCGGCTTTGAGGCCGTAGTCGTCGGCGTCCAGGCAGTAGGGCTTCTCCTCAGAGCCGGAGCTCTCGCTGCCGTTCTCCTCGTCCTCGGACAGCATGCTGATCTCGGGGTACAGGTAGCGGCTGGGAGCCGAGCGTAGCATGGCGAAGGACATTGCGGAGCACACCGGGCAAGGGCAGCGGGGAAGCAGCGCCACCAGGAACCGTCTCCCCAAAGTTCCTCAGCTCCACTCACCCATGCTGCCTGCCTCCACGAAACCGCTGGAACCCAGAAGCAGGCAAGCCCCCGCCTGCCCCCGAGAGGCAGTCGCTCCTCTGCTGGATTTCAGAGCGAGGAGGAGCCGTTTGTTGCAGCGGTGATTCCTTTTCCTGAGCTCCTCTGTGTCCGTCCCGGCACACAAGGGGTTACGTCCCCTCACGGTAACAGCTGGCGTTTCCTTTCTGCACACACGTGCATCTTAAGACGCTGAGTGTGGCAGGAGCTGGGAGTTTTATAGCACCAGTGAGTGGTCAGCCAGGCCCCTCCTCCTGCTCACAATTCACGCCTACCTGAGTGCCCCTCCATCTGGGGCTGGGGAGCGTTAACTCTTGAGAGCACAGGCTGGACGGGGGGCACCCTGAGGCCGTGGGGAAGCTGTGCCGGTGGGTGCTGGGGAACTGAGCCGTCAGCCCAGCAAAGGGAGTCAAACGGGGTTGTGGATTTCACCTACTCACTCAAGGCCTTGACTCTGTTTTGTGTGTGCGCGCGGACGCGTGTGGGTCTATCCTGTAAAGACAGACACGTGTGCATGTGTTCGTGTACACACACGCACCTTCTCTTCCTCCGCCTCTCTCTCCTGGGAGTCTTGGCATATCCCGCTGTCCCCGTGTCCAGCGGGAGGACCCGTCGTGCTCCGCGGCGGCGCTCGCGTTTGTCTGGCCAGTGGTGCCGGCTGAGTGGGCGTTTGGGAGTTCCCACGCAGCAGCCTCTGAGCGCTTGTGGGGCAGGGGGTCTCCCAGTGCGTGGGGTGAGGGAGATGGGCTGGCAGCCCGGCCTGCAGCACTCTGCAGTTGGGTGTAACTGGGAGAGGGGCTTTGGCTGCAGGGGAGCAGGGGGGAACAGAGCCACGCAGAGCGCTCACCTCCCCCTTCTCCCTGCAGCCAGACCCCGTAGTGGAGCAGAGAGGGAGCGTTAACCCTAGAGGCGCCGGACGCTGGCAAGGGCTGCGCAGAGGCGGCTGCACACCTGCCCCTTTAAGCGCCTCCCTCAGTGCACAGCTTGGCATTTATGTCTCCATCAGCTGGGAGCCGCCTGCCGTCCTGGTGAAGTGGGGTCCCCACGGAGCCCAGGCCAGGAACACCTGTTAAAGGAACAGACCGCGGACACTAACCTCCTGCTTCCTCTGTGCACCGGACTTACAACACATGCACGGCCAGAGAGCCAGGGACACCCGGGCCACCGCAGCCGGGCTTGCAGCCGCCGTAGCCTGCAGCCACTGGCTTCGACCAGGTCCTCAGGGAGGTTGCAGCCAAGCTCTGGTGATGTCCTGGGGGAGAGACCCAGGCCCTGCCTCACTCCGGGAGGGTGGGTGCTTCCCCCCTTTGCTGCTGCTGCGGGCGCTGCTCTGGTACCAGGCCGGCTGCCCCTGTGCTGTTTAAAGCTCATGGCTGAGGTCATGGTTCTGTTTAGTAAAAGTCCCGGATAGATGTGGGCAACAAACACAAATTCATGGGAACCATGACCTGACTGAGATCTGTACTAAAAATAACGGGGGGAAAGAGGGGAGGGGGGAGGGGGGATGGCCCCAGCTTCAGCCAAGGGGCAGGTGCACACCGCCCTGACTCCTGCTGCTGTGAGGGGGTGCACAGCCCCGGGTCCAGCTGAAGCTGCGGGAGCAATGCACAGAAGCAGAGCAGTGGGCTGGGCCCTATGAAGCTGCAGGAGCAATGCACAGAAGCAGAGCAGTGTGCTGGGCTCTATGAAGCTGCGGGAGCAATGCACAGAAGCAGAGCAGTGTGCTGGGCTCTATGAAGCTGCGGGAGCAATGCACAGAAGCAGAGCAGTGTGCTGGGCTCTATGAAGCTGCAGGAGCAATGCACAGAAGCAGAGCAGTGTGCTGGGCTCTATGAAGCTGCGGGAGCAATGCACAGAAGCAGAGCAGTGTGCTGGGCTCTATGAAGCTGCGGGAGCAATGCACAGAAGCAGAGCAGTGTGCTGGGGAGCAATGCACAGAAGCAGAGCAGTGGGCTGGGCCCTATGAAGCTGCGGGAGCAATGCACAGAAGCAGAGCAGTGTGCTGGGCCCTCTGCGGGAGCAATGCACAGAAGCAGAGCAGTGTGCTGGGAGCAATGCACAGAAGCAGAGCAGTGTGCTGGGCTCTGTGAAGCTGCGGGAGCAATGCACAGAAGCAGAGCAGTGTGCTGGGCTCTATGAAGCTGCGGGAGCAATGCACAGAAGCAGAGCAGTGTGCTGGGCTCTATGGCTGCGGGAGCAATGCACAGATGCAGAGCAGTGTGCTGGGCTCTGTGAAGCTGCAATGCACAGAAGCAGAGCAGTGTGCTGGGCTCTATGAAGCTGCGGGAGCAATGCACAGAAGCAGAGCAGTGTGCTGGGCTCTGTGGAGAAGGTTCCTGGGCTGGCTCTGACCCCGTGGGGAAGGAGAGGCAGGAGGCAAAGTGGGAAGGGCAAATGGGTCAAAGCCAAGCCCTGGGATGGACCCTGGGAACGAGGAGGCAACCGGAGCAGACAGTGAGCCCTGCCGGGGCTCCAAGGGGCCATCAAGTGTGCAGCCCCCCCCAGAGCTGCCCGACTGCAGGGGCAGCAGCAGGAACTGTGGGGTGAGGAGGTTGGACCACAGCAGGGGATGGCCCCGTCCCCTTGTGCTGCACTCACAGGGCATGTGAGGGTGCCACCTCCGGAGGAAGAGGCCGTAGATTACAGGTAGGTTGGGAAAAGCCAACGGCAAGGCCGGACCCGGCACTGCTCAGCCTCCACTAGCTCCTGCAGGAGACCCTGGACTGGGTGGGGATTGCCTGGTCCCTCACGTCAAGCGTTGCGGCGCGTGGGGCTTTCTCTCTGCAGCAGCTGGGGAGCAGCCTGTGCCGTGTGCTCCGGCCAGATGCTGGCACTGGGGGCTGACTCTGAGGCAGCAGATCCCTCCCTTTGGGGCCGTGTCCCTGGGGCTTTAGTCCTGAGTTGAGTGCACTGCACGTATGTGCTGAGGCCCTGGCTCCGGTCTGCAGAGTGACTGGTCCTGAGGGCCAGGGCTGCTTAGTCACTTCCCAGGCTAGGGTTAACCGGTGCCTGGCTTCCAGTGGAAGGGGGGAACCTTTTCACATGCCTGGGGCCGCTGCATTCTTCTGCCCCATGACAGAGAGCTCAGGATAGCACAGCAGTGGGGGTGCCCAGCGCTCCTGGGACGCAGCCAGGCTGGGAGGGCTCAGCTATGAATCAGTCAATGTGGAAAACCCTGACCTCACCAGACACGCACCGAAACAACAAAGGGCTGTTCCCTTGAGGAGGACCCAGATGTGCAGCTGGGCAGAGGAGGAGCGGCACGGCCGAGCTGGCTGGAGTGTGATTCTAGGATGCTTGCTTTGTGTGGTGTGACGTGTGAGGCTGACAGTTTGTGCTTTTACCGTCCCGAAGCTTTCACTTTCTGAATCTCAGCATCTGCCGCCAGGGAGTCGTTATTGTCTGACCTCCCCACCCCTCTCCCCCCGTTGTAATTTTGTACAACTGTGAAAATTTAAATCCATAAAAAGCTGAAAACATGCTTGAAAATAAACCGCTATTACCCGCTGAAAGCATAAAAACAAATGAAAAGCAGTTCTGCCCAGCCGCGCATGGCTGCCCACTCCTGTGTCCAGGGCTCCAGTCCGGAAGCACAGCCTTCGCGGCTCAGCCATAGCTGCCCCAGAGGGTGTTCCCCAGCCCAGGCGTCCTTCCGGGGGAGGGGGTAGATACTGGCAAGAAAGGGGTACGGTAGTGATGGGGAGAGCATGCCTGCATGGCTTGAAGGGCTTGGGGTGGGCTCCCAAGTGTGTGGGAATGAGGGGGACGTGATCAGTATGCAGCACGGGCTCTTGTCTGAAGCCAGGCAGGGGCATGAGATGGGCGCCCTCTGGCGTCTCTGTCTCCAGCTCGGCATGGGGAGCGCTGACCTCTTCCGTCTACTGGGCCTGGAGCAGCTGCCTGTCAGCTGGGCACCGCGTAGTGCGGAGAGCTAGGGAGAGCCGCCCCTGTTGCTGGCGGGACTGAGGGCGGGCCGTTGAGTGAGGCCTGCCTCTTCGGGAGAGGGGCTATATAACAGGGATGTTCTCCAGACCACAGTCTCCCTACTCTCCCGACCCCGGTATGGCTTCTCCTGCTATAACCTTGTCCTGGACAAAGCTCAGAACCCTGCGCTGCAGTCTCATCTTCCTGGATCTGCCAGCCGCCTGGGGCGCCATCGGTCACGCCCTTCTTCTTCACGGGCTTCCATGACTCCGTCCTCTCCTGTCTAACGTTCATTCCTTCAGCGTGTCCCTCAGAGGAGCCTCCTCATCCCCCTGCAGCTTTCTGTGGGGTTCCACAGGGCTCTGTCCTGCTCCCCTTCTCTTCTCCCTCTGCAACCTCCTCCACACACACATTCAACTCTCAGCTCTGTGCTGGGACTCGCAGATCTGCCTCTGCTCCAGATCTGTCGTCTTCTGTCCAAGTTCAAATCTTGGCCCATCTCCCTAGTATCTCCTCATGGATGTCTAGCCATGACCTCACACTCAGCATGGCTAAGACAGAGCTGTTCATCTTCCTGTCCTCCCCGCAGTCTCCCTTCTGCATCACTATGTACGACCCTCCATCCTGCCTGTCACTCAGGGCCAAAACCTGGGCTCCTTGTCGACTTGGACTTTTCTCGAGGGCCTCCTAGCCAGACTATGTCTAAGTCTTGCCAATGGTGTGTAACGTCTCTGAGAGCCGGCCTGTCCTCTCCACCCCTGCGGCTGAAACACTCAGCCAGGCCCTCACCACCTCACGTCTCTATTGCGGCAATAGTCTTCTCTCCGCCTGGACAAATGCAGTGTCGCCCTGCCCATAGCCGCTCAGAACACGGCTGCAGAGACCCTTCTCCCGGCCTGTCCTTGGACCCCGTCACCACTCTTCGCATCCCCCCCGACTCCCCTGCCCGTCACATCCGACATCAGGGCCTTTTCTGCACTTTCAAGGCCTTCATGGCCCAGCCCCGCCCGACCTGTCACCTCTCATTCAGCATGGTTCAGCCTCCAGCGCCCACTTGGGAAATTTTCAAACAAGCCCCTTTGTGCTTCTCCGGAGCTGCCCCTCAGGCTTGGGACGAGCCTCCCAGTAAACCTCTGTGAAGTTACCTGACCGTCCTCCAAATTCCTCCTGAAAATTCTCTTGCCATGATGCCTACAAAAAACATGACCGTGGTTCAGCTGCCAGTGTGCTGAGGAGAGCAGGGCCTGCTTTGCTGACCATTATCGGCCTGTGGTCTCCTTGTTCACCCACTCGGTTCGTCTGTGTCCACCTCTTACCTCTTGCCTTATCCTCAGATGGGAAGCCTTTGGGGGCAGGGATTTTCTGTTTGCTCTGTTGGTGCAGTGCCTAGCGCAGTGGGGCCCTGGGCCGTGACTGGGCCTGCTCGGTGCTACGGTAATACAGCCAATGAATAATACTACCAGGACAAGCTCTTGTGCCCACCTGCTTTCTGGGTCAGTCGAATAGCCCCCCGCCCTGCTGACTGAGTGCCAGCAGTTTCCCCTCCCGTCTCTGTGCCTGGTCCTCCGCCCTCCCCGGGGCGGGCTACATTCCAGTTGGGCTGTTGCCAGCTCCAGGCCAGGGCCCCTGTATGTGGGCAGACCAGGCCCGGCACCTGTAGCTGAGAGGGGGCTTCTGCATCCCCAGGCAGACCTGGGAGGTGCTTCCAACGGCCCAGATCCCTCTGCAGCGAGCTCGTGCCTGGGCAGGGTTTGTTTCTGTCCCGGCCGCAGGGATTGCACGGCCGAGGAACAGGAGGGAGAGCTGGAGGAGGAGACTCTTGTGCACCAGGGCTATGCCCTCCTGCCCTGGCGGGGCCCAGGGAGGTTATGTCTTCCTGCCCTGGCCTTTTGTCCCACTGTCATCCTTTCCTAGGCTTATCAGAGTCCGAGGGCATGGCAAGTCTTCCCTGCCAGCGGCTGAGAGAGGAACATGGTAACAGGCGTGGTAACTACTCCAAAGCAGACAGCGAAGAGTTACAAAGGGACCTCACAACACTGGGTGACTGGGCAGCAAAAAGGCAGATGAAAGTCAGTGTTGATAAATGCAAAGTAATGCACGGTGGAAAACATCATCCCCACTGTACGTATAAAACGATGGGGTCTAAACTAGCTGTTGCCTCTCAAGAAAGATCTTGAGAGTCATTGTAGATACTTCTCGGAAAAAAATTGCAGCGGCAGGCAAAAAAGCTAACAGACTGTTGGAAATCATTAGGAAAGGGCTGGGTAATAAGACAGAAAATATCCTGCATCCATACAAAGCCATGGCACGCCCATATCTTGAACACTGCATGCAGATCTGGTCGCCTCATCTCAAAAACGGAATATTGGAATTGGAAAAGGTACAGAAAAGGGCAACTAAAATGACGAGGGGTATGGAACAGCTTCCCTATGAAAAGAGATTAACGAGACTGGGACTTTTCAGCTTGGAACAGAGATGATTAAGGGGGATATGGCAGAAGTCTATAAAATCATGACTGATGTGGGAGAAAGCAAATAAGGACGTGTTACTTACTTCTCATAACACACGAACTAGGGGTCGCTAAATGAAAATAATAGGCAGCAGGTTTAAAACTAACAAAAGGAAGTAATTCTTCACACAACACACAGTGAACCTGTGGAACTCCCTGCCAGAGGATGTTGTGAAGGCCAGGACTATAGCAGGGTTCAAAAAAGAACTAGCTAAGTTCATGGAGGATAGGTCCGTCAATGGCTATTAGCCAGAAGGGCAGGGATGCAAAACCGTGCTCTGAAGCGTCCCTAGCCTTGGTGTGCCAGAAGCTGGGAATGGGCAACAGGATGGATCACTGCAGATTGCCAGGTCTCTTCATTCCCACTGAAGTGCCTAGCCCTGGCCACTTTTGGAAGACGGGCTCCTGGCTACATGGACCATTGGTCAGACCCCGTATGGCCGTCCTTATGTTCTCTTTCTCCTAGGAACCAGAGCCCCTCAATGAAGGAAATCGCGGCTACCGGCCTCTCGCTGGTATGGTGCTCAGGCCCCGTTCCTGTTCCCTTGCACCAGACCCAGCTGTGTTTCCCATCCCAGCAGCGTTCCCAGAGCACATTCCTGCTGGGCCGGTCAAGCGCTGGAGCAGCCGTGGCTTCCCAGTGCAGCGCAGCTGTAAAGCCTGCAGCTTCCAGGGGCCTGGGCAGGTGACTCCTCTCCCCTCCCAGCTCTGCAGGAGCACGACAGCCACTTGCTGCTTTTAACAAGGACGGGGCCTGGAAATCCCAAGCAGAGAGCAAGCCCCGGCCCTTGGCTGTGTCCAAGCCTCTCCCCAGGACAGCTAAAAGAGCACCAAGCACTCCCCGCCTCTGCATCCTGAAACCGCACCCACGCCGTGCCTGGTAGCCCCAAGATCTGCTCCGGAGGCCAGGCTGTCTGTGCAACACGGAGCCCATCCCACCTGCATCTCCCAGCTGGTCTCTGGCTCCTGTAATCCCTCTTCAGGCCCTTCCTGGGGGAGGGGAGATCCCGGAGCCCTTCTTTATAGACCTCCCTTTGCAGAGTCATTCTAGAAAAATCTACTACGTCGGGGACCCAGTGACAGCACAGCTGCCCCCGAACACGCTTCTTCCGACTAGGTCCCGTCTACACTAACTGCCCCTGCATCACTTCAAAGCCTTGCCTGTGCGGGAGGAAGATGAATCATACAGAAATGCAACTGGAGCGGCTTTATGAGCCTCGTGCTGGTTAAAGGTTTCTGTAGAAGACACGGGCTGCCCCATTCTCCTGGCCCAATCCCAGTGCCAGCTCCAAAGAGCAAACCGCAAGAGGTGTGACTGGTGCGTGTGTTGCAGTGAAGGCAACGCTCAGACGGGAGAAAGCAAGGCGCGCTCGCCATTGGATCGGGGCAGGTCCTCCCGCGTTGCAGCGCCCTCTGATTACTGGCTGGGTACGCAAGCAGCAGCGGTTTGTTATCCAGACATGGACATCGCCTCCTGTTGCAGAACTCCTCGGTTCTAGTGGCCAGCTGCCCTTCCTGTGCTTTAACCTGCCTCCCAGCAGGAGTCTCATTCAGCACTGCAATCCCTCTATTCGAAGGCTTTTCATCTTCGCCTCGGACTGCCATTCATCAGCACGCTGACAGCAGTTTGAGAGCCAGCCACTGCCACCTTCCACCGTTGGCCTGGGGCTGCTGAGCATGCCTTGGAAAACCCAGGCTGCCGTCAGCATCTGCTTTTGTTTAGCTCTGCTAATGATCTAGCTTTCCTCTAGCAACCCGAAGCCATTTGCACTGTTTGCTAATGTAGGACACACTTTGACCACCACAGAAATGCAGCTGCTTCTGGGGTAAACGCAGCAACCCTAGCCACAGCTTCGGCCAGGAAGTGAGGGACAACCGTGCGCGCAGTGAATGTAGTACGGCTAGCATCCGATTCCAGCGCTGGACTCAGGCTGGATCACGGGAGCTAACGCGCTCTGATTTCCAGAAACTGCGTCTTGCCAGCACCCCATGCCCCTGGCACCCCCCTGCACGCTTCAAGCAGCTATCTTACCATCCCCCTTCTTCCAAACATCAGGAGATTCTGTGTCTTTGACATGCTGCTCTGAAGACTGGCGTGGCCAAGTGTGGCCTAGTAAAATCCCGCAGCACAGGCTGTGGCCCCCTCCTTTAACAGGGAGAGCCAGTCTCCGCGTGTATTGCTGTCCAGCCAGGGAAGCTCAGGGTAGCTGCAGTCTGATCAGTAACGCGGTAACCCCCAAGAGCCTTTTCTCCCGCCAGGCAGGAGTGAGGAGCACTAGCCTCAGGGGTTGCAGTGCCTCCCTGGGGGGCAGGGCGCGTGTGAGATGGTCATTACTCCAGCCAGCACCCCCTCCTGGTGCACAGCTGCCAGTCCTGTCTAACCCCTTCTTGCCCTGACTTTCAGCTTCATTTTGAAGGGAGGGCCAGCTCTTCCCTCTGCCTGAGTCCTGTTTTCCTCTCGTCTGTCTGGCCCCTGCAGACCCACAGCCCTGTGTGCCAGCGCCGTGCCAGGCCTGTGAGCTGCCTGTGACTCGGGGATGGTGGGGATGGCCGAGAGCGCTTGCCCCGTCCCCTCTCTCCTCCACGTGGACCGGATATTTTCAAGAAGACGCTGGGAAAAGAAGCTTTCCTGCGAAGCTTCCCAGCTGCCAGGAATGTGCGTCTAGGAATGCCGGGGCCCATCCAAGAACAACTTCCAGACGTGAGGCTGAGTGACGGCAGCCTCACACAGAGGCTGCAGGCTGCTCGCTCGCTCCGAGAAGCTGAGCTCACTGGAGGTGATGTGTTAACTACACAGGAGGCGGCCGACGCCATCTGAGAGCGGGTGGGAGGGAGCGAGCCAGCGCTAGCTACTGCTGGCTGCCGGGGCCGCCTCGGTGGAGGAACGTGTTCGGGTCCCAGCACCGCCCGGGACAGAGCCACTCGGATCTTGCTGACTGGAGCTTAGAGCAGTTAGTGACACGCAGCGGGGGGTGGGTCCCGGCTTGGCTGCACCCCCAATGTGTCTGTCTCTGCCTCTAGGCCATGCGCCATCTTAGTCTGACCCAGCTCCACGTGGCTCGAGATGGAGTGCGGCATGCCGGGACCTTTCCAGCCACAGGCTTTGCCTCCTTGGCAGGCTGCATTCAGGAGCTTGGGGGCCAGGCTGCAGCCCCTCCAGTCATTACCATCTCCGCTTCCAACGTACACCCAGTCCCGTCTCCTCTGATCCCAGGGGCAAGGATTCTCCCATTGTCTCTTGCTCGCTCTGAGTCTGGCCCTTCCGTTCTGTGCAGCGTACAGATTGCCTACAGCTCTGCGGGAGGGGAAGGGGAAGTGGTCCTAGAACGGGCCAGCATGAAGCAGAGGGGAACAGACTGGGCTGTGAGCTAGAACGGCTGCAGGTCAGGAAGGAAAAGCACTGGGGCTGGTCTGTGACCCTCACACTCGTCTGTCATGCCACAAGAACACTGGGAACCTGGGGCTTGGTGTGAGGGGAGGATCTCAAGATACACAGATTTCCACGTCCGAAGAGTGTATTATGATTTAGTCTGGCCTGCTGGCCAGGGAATTCCACCAGTGTCTCCTACATCCAGCCCCATCGTGCTTGGTTGACTAGAACAGATCTTCTAGGAAGTGACACCCTGTCTGGATTTACAAACTCCCGGCAATGGAGACTCCTCCATGCCCCTAGGTGAGTTGTTCCCATGGTTAGTGACCCTCACTGTTAAAAATCTGCATCTCACTTCCTGTCTGAGTTTGTCTAGCTTCGACTTCCAGCCGCTGGATTTTCTGCCAGACTAACGAGCCACCTGCTCTCAGAAATCTCTTCCCCATGTCGGTACTTGTAGACCATGATCAAGTCATCTCTAAACCCTCCCTTGGATAAGCGAAACAGAGCGAGCTCTGTACGTCTCAGTGTAACAGGGAGTAAAGCAGGTGAGATCATGGTCCCTGCTTGCTGTGTCTCCGTTCGCCAGCGTCCAGACACTTAATGCCTCTCAGCTCCATCGCGCCCTCCCAGCTCTTCAGTTTCGCTCTTTGCTGAGGCCACCTTGGGTCCTTTTGGGTCCTTCCTGCCTTGCTGAGGCAGACACGCAGCGCTGTCCAGTGAGCTCTCAGCCCGCGTCTCCACCCCTGATTTCTGCTGCCTGTGATCGGATGGGCTCCTGGATTCCCGCCTCTCTCCCCTGTGTCTCTTGACCTGCAGGGAGTAGCTGGCTTTGCCACTTGCGCCTCACGGTGCCGTGTGCTGGCACCTGTTACCTTGCCCTTCGGGAGGACTATAGTTCAAATCAGCCTGAGCTAGGCACTCTCCCTCCGCCTGCCCAGCTGCACCCCCAGCCCTGCGAGCCAAGACCATGGTCAGCCATCGACGGGGTATGTCACCACCGCGTCTGCGGCTCAGCTTCTCCTTCCAACGCTCTCCGCATTCGAGCCCTAATGTGCTTTGGAGCAGCTGTTTCCAGAGGAACATTGCATGGCCGTGCTGCCCTGCTTGGAGGTTTCCTCTGACTCAGGGCACACCGTGAGATCTCCTCCCCTGGGCAGATATCCACGGCTGGGCCGGACCCCAGGGTCACCTCGGTCTCTGCCTCTCCAGGCAGTCCTGCCTTGGCTCCCCTTCCTTTGGATCTGGCCTTGGAGTCTGGGGTCTGAGGACCTTTCCCATGAGCTGCTGTGTTGTTAGTGCAGGGCCCTCTCCTCTGGGACTCCCCACCACCAGAGGCCGGGGGAGCCCCCCGTCCCCCGTCGCTGTCTGCAAACAACACAGCAAGGCCAGGCCTCTGAAGAGGCCAGTGTGGGCCGGGGAGATGGCATGCTGGAGCTGCAGAGCTTGGCCAGCCTGTCTCCTCTCCCCCACTGCAGCCCCAGCCCAGGGGATCCCCAGAGCGACGGGGGGGGGGCGCGTAACACCCATTGTTTCTGCTCCAGTCTAAGCAGTTGTTCCTTTCTGTGTGCGCAGCGGGCAGCTCCTGTGGCCCAGCTGCCGTTCATGAGTGGGAAATTCCTGGCCGAGCCCCAGTGGGCCCGGAGCATGTCCGGCGCTGACGTGTGCTCGGCGCATGAAGGATGTGGCCCCAGGGGCTGCTGCTCTCCCTCCGCAGGGCTCTGGGCCTCTTTCCTTGGGAGGCTCTGCTGTGCTCCAAGTGTTTATGGGGACCAGATGGTGCAGCAGGTGAGCGTGACCCTGACTGCAGAGCGCGGGGCGCGGGTCACATTCACGCCTCCCTCCCCGGGTGTGTGTGACAGGGAGGGGCGGTGCAGCTGGCGGAGTGTTGCACAGCTGGCCGAGCCACGGACTCTGCTCCTCTGCCTTCAGAGACCAGCCCGTTGACACCCACGGGCCCCCTCCCCGCGGGCAGCCTGTGCCCGGCACCACCTGCGGGGCCTGGCTGTTAAACACCCTTGTTTCGCTTCCTCCCCGGGAAGCCGCTAACTGGGAACCGGCTCTGCACAGCTGGAGAGGAGGCCCAGTGCAGGGACACAGTGAGCGGGCTGGGAGGCAGGTCACAGCCATCGTCCTGTTGAATAAAATGGGGTGCTGGCCTGCCCTGGGCTCCCCCCAATGACGGCACTGCTGCCTTCTCCTTTATCAAGTCACAGCCGGGCCCCAGCATGCAATGCTCCCTCGACCTAGCCGCTCAGCTCATTGCACGGTGGGACCTGGCGTCTGCGGCACCGCCTGCTCTGTTAAGTGGGAGCCAGCTGCAGGCTGCGTTGGGCCCACGTGCTGCACGCGGGTCACTGAGCACATGTGCGCTGCATATCTGGTCGCGGCTGGGAGGCGGTGGCTGTCAGCGTTCTCCTGGTGTTAATTGTGTGGGTACAGAGGACGGCCAGACGGGCTCAGAGCCAAGGTCCATCTGGCCCAGGGTCCGGTCTCTGACGGGCCAGCTCCAGGTTCTGCAGAGGAAGGTGTGAGAGCCCTGCCGGAGCAGATGGGGGATACTCTGCCCTCCTCCCTTTCCTCCCTCCCCCCCAGGATCAGCCGGGGCTCTTAGCAGTTGAGATTGGCTGACGCCCTGAAGCAGAGGTTTAACATCCCTGCCAGTGCGGACGCTGGCGCTAGCTAGGACACCTCTGGGAACTCTGGTTAGCCACAGAAATGGCCAGTTCCATTTTCAGTCATGCTAAATTCTTGGCCACAACAACTTCTGTGGCAGCGGGTGCCCCCGTCTAGCTGCACACAGCGTGAAAGCGTTTCCTGGTGTCGAACATCCTGTTCCTGCAATAAGAGACGGGGAATGGATGGCCCTGACCTGCCTTCTCTAGACCAGTCAGGGTGTAATTGGCTTACGGCTCCTTTGAGGTAACAACTCCAGCCCTCAGTCTCTGGCCACAGGTTTCCAGGCCCTTGATCCCTCTCGCCGCTCTTCTCTGAACCCCATTCGGTCTCCAGGAGCGCCAGCTGAGCTCAGGGCCGTGCTGGGCCGGGTGCTGCACACGTGTAGTGGGAGATCAGCCTTGCAGCGCTCACGGACAGACAAGATGAAGGATTGTTAACCCCACTGCACAGAGGGGGAGCAGAGGCCTGGGGAGACCGGCCCAGGGTCACACAGGGCGTCTGTGGCAAAGCTGGGAACTGACCCCAGAGCCTGAGTCCCCGGCTGGTATGTTAGCCCCATGGCCATCCTCCCTCTGCGTGCGTGGGCTGCTAAGCCTGCCTTCTGCTCCGTGCGCCTCTGGTCTGCGGCAGGCCCACGCTGGGGTGGCTGTCTAGTGAAAGGCAGGCCCCTCTTGTCCGTCTCTCGGTGGCTTGGGTGCTGCACTTTGACCTTCAGCCCTTCCCCTCCAGGAGTGAGCAGCAGCATCCAGGCCGGGGCTAGCTGGTCTCCGAGCTGCCCTGTGTTCCCCAGCGTGGCACAGGGCGATGCCTTGCCTTGCCACGGGAGGCGGTGATCAGTCTCCGCTGCTGGCACAGCCCTGGGGCAGGCAGGCACCTTCCTTTGGCTCTGGCCAGCTCTGAGCGGCGCCATGGGCCCCGGGGGGACAGCGTCAGTCTGTGAGGCCCAGGGGAGCCGGGAGGAAATGCGAGCGCCCATCCCTGCTCATGGCACTGCAGCCTGCTGTCTGAAACCCATGGGCTGCATTCCTTCCCGAGGCCGCGGTGCCAGTGAGCAGCCTGAATTCACCCGTGCACGAGGGCTGGGGCCGCAGCCTGCACTTGGAAAGCCGGCCAGGGAATTCAACTGCAGCACAGCCAGGCGTGTGTCTGTCTGCGTGCGCGCGCGTGTGTGTAATCCAGCAGCACCGCCGTGGTCTGACTGTCTGGGCATGTGTCTGTCTGCATGTGCGCAGGCGCCGGGGGAGCGGGCCTGGCAGCTGAGGACTGGAAAATGTGAGGCAGGCTCCTGTCTGAGGGACAGCTGCTGCAGTGTGCTGCAGTGTTTGTTTTAACCAGCCGGGGCAGGGCCGATCGCAAACTCCCTGTGCAGCGCGGTGAGGAGCGCCACGCCCGGCGTGGAGGGTGGCTCCGCTGCGGCCCAGCCGTGGCTCCAGTGTTGAACCCATTAAAGGCCTTTTCCTGGTTTGGTAAATCAGCCCTGCCAGGTGCTTACCTTGATGTTGGAGGGCTGCAAGGGGGGCTGTGGGGGGCAGGAGTGGGCGTATGGCCCCAGGGATCCTTTGTTCCCTTTAAATCCCGAGTGAACCGGGGTTGCTCTGCGCTGCTAATGAGCCAGCCCAGCCTGCCAGAGCCCTGGAGCTGGAGCTGCCCAGCCGCTGCACAGGTCCTTTGTCTTGCTCCTGGCTTTGCAGCTGGCAGCTTTGGGGGTTTGCTGCACGCCCTGCAGAGAGGGTGCCATTGCCCTGGTTTACGTCTATGGAGAGTGGCAGCCCTCTCTGCGGAGCTTAGAGACCCTTCTCCATGCCCCTTCCCCTGCAGGGCAGGGCGGCTGAGTGAAAGCGGAGCCAGAGGGCATGGCATGCCAGCTGCAGGAGCGATGGTGCCCTGGGCAGTGTGCAGCTGAGCAGTTGAGGGGTGAGGCCTTTCCTAGGGGACTCTTCCCCTTGTGCCCTTGTGTTGGCTGCAGAGGTTTCTGCCATGGATGGTGCTGACGCTGCATCTTGACTGACCCATAAATGTGCACCAGGGCACCCAGACTTTGCCCAGGTGAAGGCCAGCATTCCCTGGGCTGAAGAATGCAGTGACGGTCTCTGCAGAGATCACGGGTCCCAGCATGCGTCGCGCCATGGTGACCTGGGTTTGTCTCCAGGCAAGCCCAGCAAAGGGTCTCGGACCAGGCAGAGCACGGCAGAGGGCTGCCCTCAGCCAGCCTGCGGGGTGGAAGTGGGGAGCGAGGGCCCCCCGCTGTGGGGGCAGGAGCTGGGGAGGGCAGCCTCATGCAGCTGTGCTCTGGTGCAGCAAGCGTGGGTCTGAGGTCGAGGAGGCTGGGTGGGGCTCCAGGCCAGCGCAGCCCAGCTTTGCCCGACCCACAAGGCCCTTCTCACTGCCTCACTGCCCCACTCTGCTGCTGGTTTGGAGGAGGGCAGAGGTCTGGCTGCTAGAGGTGACTGTCTGTCTGTCTGTCTGTCTGTCCCACTGCAGGATATCCGGAACACGGTGGGCAACATCCCCATGGAGTGGTACCAGGACTACCCGCACATCGGCTACGACCTGGCGGGCAAGAAGATCTACAAGCCGATCCGCACCAAGGACGAGCTGGACAAGTTCCTGGACAAGATGGAGAACGCTGACTACTGGTGAGCGGCTCGGGGGCTGGGGTCCCACCAGGAACGCCCCGGGTCCCAGGCCAGGGGCACGACCCCCAGCACCCCAGAGGGGGGTCGCCCTCCCAGGCAGATAGGAGGGGCTGGGCGCAGGCCCTTCTCCAAAGCCTGGGCCCGTCCCAGCACTGCATCCTTGGGCCTGCTGTCTGAAGCCTGCTGCCCTCTGGGCTGCACAGGAGTTCACCACCTGCTGCTGCTTCCCCGTCCGCAGCCCCCTGGGTTCTCGCCCTCCCCACAGGCAGAGGGTGTGGGAAGAGCAGCGGTGGGAGCAGAACCCCAGGTGCTCTCTGCCCACAGAGCAGAATCACATGCGCCCGTGCTGGCCGGGGGCTGTGTGCCTGGACGCTCTGGGGTGACTTTCCCGCAGCTCTCTCCCCTGCCTGCGGGCAGGTGGCGCAGCACAGCCTGGAGAATGAGCTCCCTCCCCAGGCAGCCCGTCCTGCAGCCTGCGCCCTGCACTGGGGGGAGCCATCGCCCACCTGGGGCCAACCCCCTCCCACTCGCTGCCAGCCGGTGCCGGGCAGCTCTGCAGCCTCACTTCCTGCCCCTGCCCTGCAGGGGCCGGCTTCAGGCGAGGGGCCGGCTGGAGCCCCCGGACACGCACGCTTGTCCCTGGGAAGGGGGCTCGTCTCCCGCCGGCCAGCACTGAGAGCGGCTTTGGAGCTGAGAGTGGAGCCTGGCTGGTGCCGGGGCCTCTCGGGGATAGCCAGAGGCGGCAGCCGGCCCTCGGCTCACTCATCTGTGTCCTCTCCTCAGGCGGACAGTGCAGGACAAGCAGACGGGGGCGGACGTGAGGCTGACGGACGAGCAGGTGGAGCTGGTGCATCGTCTGCAGAAAGGGCAGTTCGGGGACCTGCACTTCAACCCCTATGAGGTAGGGACCCTGCCGCTGCCCCAGGTTCCCTCTCCTCCCCACACGGCCGCCACCTCCTTGGCTGGGCCCGTGCCGGGCTCCCTCGCAGAGCGTGGCCCTCGTCTGGGGCTGGGCTGGGAGCCCAGTGGGCCGAGGGAAGGAGTGGAGCTGTGTCTGAAGCCCTGCTCGGAGGGCCGGGGCAGCCAGCGTGACCTCTTGTTCTCCCTCACCCCAGCCAGCCGTTGACTTCTTCAGCAGCGAGGTGAGGATCCACCCAGTGACAAACCGCCCGGCCGACAAGCGGAGCTTCATCCCCTCCCTCCGCGAGAAGGAGAAGGTAAGAGCCTGCTGGCGTCGGTCCCGGCTCCCCTCTGCCATCGCCTGTCGGGGACTGACCCGACCGGATCTGGGCCGCCCTGCATCTCAGCCCCCCCTTGGACAACGAGATCCCATGGCAAGGGCTGGAGCTGGCCAGAGCTGACCGGGTGGGAATCCTTCCTGGGAACCAGCCCGATCTGCAGCTCCCATCACCCAGCTCTATTGGTGCCCCCAATCCTGACCCGCAGCCCTGGGCTCCATCCCGCACACGCGGTGCCCCTCCCTCTGAGCCATGGGTCTGTCTCTGCGCTCCGTCCATCTCCCTCAATCCCGGGGCTGACCCGTTTGTGGATCCCCCCGGCTCTGCAGGTCTCCAAGCTGGTCCATGCCATCAAGATGGGCTGGATCAAGGCTCGCAAGCCCAAGGAGGATACACCCACCTACTATGACCTCTGGGCCCAGGAGGACCCCAACTCCATCCTGGGGCGCCACAAAATGCACGTGCCGGCCCCAAAGCTGCGACTGCCGGGCCACGAGGAGTCGTACAACCCCCCACCCGAGTACCTGCTCAGTGAGGAGGAGGTGAGGGGCAGGGAGAGGGGTGTGCTGCGGGGGCGCTGTGTGGGGCTCTGGGGGGCTGACGGGCGAGGCGGCTGACAAGGAGCCGGGGTTATCACGGAGCCCACCCTGAATGTGGGATGCTGCTGTGAAAAAGGTTAATACCCCTCTGGAGTGCCCTGCCCGGGGTGTCCGGGTGCAAGACACACATGGTCGTTGTCCCGCTCTGCCCAGCTGGCGCATCATGTCCACTTCCCGGCGCCTCACCTCCGGGGAGCTGTGGACAAGTTGGAGAGGCCAGAGGAGAAGAACAAAACCGATGACAGGTTGAGAGGGGACAGGTAAAAATCTGGGCATGTCTAGTCTGGAGTAAAGAAGCCCGAGGGGGAGCTGAGAACAGCCTTCAGATATATCGGGGGCTGCTGTAAGGCGGACGGGGTCGATGGTTCTCCGCATCCACGGGAGGCAGGGCAGGAGGTAATGGGCGTAATCTGCAGCAAGGAAGATCCAGGTGGGATGTTGGGAAAAACTTGCACCTCTTAGGATGGTGGAGCGCTGGGCCAGGCTTCCCAGGGGGCTGTGGGGTCCCCATCACTGGTGGTTTTTAAGAACAGGCTGGACAAACCCCTGGCAGGGCTGGTCTAGGGTTACTTGGTCCTGCCTCAGCCCGAGGGGCCGGACTGGATGGCCTCTTGAGGTCCCTTCCAGCCCCGCATTCCTGTGACTGTCTGCCTTGTAAGGGGGGGTTGCCATGGGCTTGGTTCTCAGACCCAGACGCTCACTCTCCAGGCAGGCCCTGCTGACGTTTGCCCTTTGCCCTGCAGAAGCTGGCCTGGGAGCAGCAGGAGGTGGCGGAGAGGAAGCTGAACTTCCTGCCCCAGCAGTACCGGTGCCTGCGTGCGGTGCCAGCCTACGCCCGCTTCATCCACGAGCGCTTTGAGCGCTGCCTCGACCTCTACCTCTGCCCGCGCCAGAGGAAGATGAGGGTGAGCGGGGGCCGCCGGCACGGGAGCTCAGAGGCAGGGGCAGGAAACCCGCCTCCTACGCCAGCCTCCGTGTGTGTGCTGTGGTGCCAGGACAGGGGAGGCAGTGACTCCTGGGGGCTGGCTTGGAGCAGCAGCAGTGGGGCCAGCTGAAGGCAGCCTCCCCACCCCACACACACACGGCTGCCAGCCCACTGAGCTCTGCAGCCGGGCCTGTGGTTGCTGCCGCTGGATGGAGAGCTGAGGGTGGGGTTCTGGGTGCTGCGGGGCAGGACGGGGCTGCGGGGTCCTGATCTCACAGCCCAGCATGTGGATCATCCCCCCGGCTGGTGGGTTCCGGCAGGAGGGGCAGGGGCAGGGGAAGGGTCTCTCCAGTCTCCAGGAGAGGAGTCTAGGAGCAGTGCCTTGAAATCACCTAGGCGTGAAGCTGGCTGCCCCGGGCTGTGCCCCGAGTCCTGGGGCTGTCCTGGCAGCCAGTTCCAGGCTTCGGGGGTCTCCCTTTGTCCCGCTCTCTGCAGCGGAAGGGGTGTGAGCTGCACAGGGCTGTCACCCTGGGCCGTTGTGGCGCCCATGCTGATGGGTGGGTATGCCTCCTGGCGGGCGACCATGGGGGTGCAGACAGTGCCCCCTGTGCTCACGCGGGCTTGGTTCTCTTGCAGGTGAACGTGGACCCAGAAGACCTGATTCCAAAGCTGCCAAAGCCGCGGGACCTGCAGCCGTTCCCCACCACACAGGCCCTGGTAGTGCCATGCAGCCCTCTGCCATGTTCAGGGCGGCCATGAGTGGGGTGGGGAGGGGAGCACATATGGAGAACGGTGACCGGGGTGGGGCTGGGATTGAAGGAGGTCGTGGGGCATTAGTTTGGCAGCTCAGAAAGTTGCAGTGAGAACTGATGGGTGCCTCCTTCCCCATCCCAGAGTACAGGGCTTACAGTGGCACATAGAGACCAGATCAGCTGTGGAACTCCCTGCTGCAGGAGACCCGTCACTGGGTGCATAGGAAAGAATAGCATTCACTCCTGACACTGGAAGCTGTGATGGCCAGACATGAACTGGCCCCTTTTGGAAAGGGATAGGTAGTAAAACAGGAAGTACTGCAATGTCACTATAGAAATCTGAGCAGTCTCCCCAGCTCCAAAACCATCTATTAGAATTGAAAAAGTTCAGAGATGAGCAGTCTGGAACAGGTCTGAGGAGAGATTAGAAAGAGACTGGGACTGTTCAGCCTGGAAAAGAGACAGCCAAGAGGGGTAAGATAGAGGTCTAAAATCATGACGGGGGTGGAGAAAGTGAATAGGAAAGTGTTATTCACTTCTTCTCATAACACAAGAACTAGGGGTCACCAAATGAAAATAATAGGCAGCAGGTTTAAGACATAAGGAAGTATTTCAACGCACAGTCAACTTGTGGAACTGCTTGCCAGGGGATGTTGTGAAGGCCAAAACTATAACTGGGTTCAAAAAAGAAGTAGATAACTTCCTGGAGGATAGGTCCGACGATGGCTATTAGCCAAGGTGTTCAGGGATGCAACCTCATGCTCTGGGTGTCCTTAAACCTACGATTGCCAGATGCTAGGACTGGCTGAGGGGATGGCTCACTCGATAATCGCCCTGGTCTGTTCATTCTCTCTGAAGCGCCTGGCCCTGGCCACTGTCTGCAGACAGGACACTGGGCAGGCTGGGCCGTGGGCCTGACCCAGCCTGGCCGTTCCTAGGCTGTTATGGTTCCTGGGACCCGCCCTGCCCTGATGGCCAGTGTGGCCTGGGGCATCTTCCTCTGAGCAGCAGCAGTGACGTGTTGGGGTCAGGACCCAGCCACCAGGCTGACAAGGCGTGGGTGGCTAACCCTGTACCAGGAATGGCCTGGAGCTGGCCCCCGCTGGGGAGGTCGTGTGCGGGGGCCGTTACTGCAGCTTCACGGCGGGCGGTGTGTTCAGAGCCTGTTAGCCAGGGGAGAAGGGAACCTGCTGTGGGGGCAATGCCAGGCCTCCTCCCTCCTAATAACCCACCTGACCCCGTGCTGGCGGCGGCTGCGGCAGGGCTGGGCGTGCAGGGGTTCCCGGGCAGGGCGAGCCGAGCGCCAGCGAGTGGCATTGGCAGCCCCCTGCCGCCTCACCCGCCTCATTGTCTCCCTCAGGTCTACCGCGGGCACACCAGCCTGGTGCGCTGCCTCAGCGTCTCCCCCGGCGGGCAGTGGCTGGCGTCAGGTAAGCTCTGCGCCCAGGGGGTGCGCGGCCGGCCCAGACACAGGCAGAGCTCCGGGGGTGGGGAGGGGTGCCCCCCAGCAGCCTGGGCTTCCCCACGCGTCTGAGTCACACTGTGCCTGGCCGAGCTCCCAAAGCAGCCGCTCCCTGCCCGCCCGGCTCTCCCGTGGCGCCGCGACGGGGCGGGATGGGGCTGGCTGCTGAGAAGGGGATGCCGAAGGAATGAGAGGCCTGGGGCTGGCCCGGCTCGCCGTTGCAGGGCCTAGTTAGCTACCAGGGCAGCAGGAGCCGTGTGAACGCCCTGGGTCCGGCGGATTCGATCCCAGGCCTTGCTGCTCTGGCTGGCCCAGTCATTCGCTTCCCGAGCGCTGACGACTCCCAGATTCCCAGCGCCAGGCGGGGGCCGAGCCGCCGGGTGCCAGCCGAGCGGGACGGCCGTCCCTTCCCAGGCATACGCTCGTGGCAAGCCCTGCTGCCTGCAGACCGCTGGGTGGGGTTTTCCAGCCACTCCCGGCACCCCTCCCGCAGGCCGCCTCCTCCGGCGCTCGGCAGTGGAGAAAGTGAGCCCGGGAGCGGGCGGGCGGGCGGCCGGAAGGGGCTGGCGGGCCGGAGATTGAGAGCAGATGGCAGGTTGCAGCCGGCGCGGCACACGTGCGCTCTGGAGTGCTGGAGTTTCCAGGCTGGCGGCTCCCTCCGCTCCGGCAGGAGTTGCACAACCCTGAATTCCTGGCCACGAGCGGGGAAAGTGGCTGAGCTCAGGCGTTAAAAATAGCCGGGCAAGTGAGCCTGGGCGGGGCCTGCTCCTCTCCCTTCGCACCCGGCCCCCGCGTCTCTGCAAGGGCCCGGGAGCAAAGCAGCCCTCACTGCTGAGAGGGGCTCGGCCCACGAGGGGATGGGGGCGGGGGACCAGCCAGTGTGGTGCAGGGGCCCGGTGCTGCGGGGAGGGGAGCTCTCCCGGCTCAGAGCTGACCCAGCTCCCCTTCCCGGAGCCAGGTGCTGCCCTCGTCTGGAGCGTACGGAGAGTAGAGCTGGTGCTAAGCATCCCTGGCCCCTGGGGTCGCTGGGAGCTCCCACGTAGTTCCTTGCCCCTGTTCCCCCCCATGGGCAGAGACATTCCTGGCGCCCCTGCTGAGCCCTGCCCAGCGACAGCTGCCGGCACCAGTGGGGCGCGGGCGCTGAGCTCTCCCGCTGCCTGCCTTGGCCAGGGCGGCTCAGCCCTGCTGGGCGCGGGATGGGGCCCGGCCCAGCCTGTCCGGGGACCCAACACTGGCCTGTCCTGCAGGCTCCGATGACGGCACGGTGCGGTTCTGGGAGGTGAGCACCGCCCGCTGCATGAAAACCATCCCGGTGGAGGGTGTGGTGAAGAGCGTCGCCTGGAACCCCAACCCCACCGTCTGCCTGGTGGCCGTGGCTGTGTGAGTGAGCTGGGCCCCTCCCCAGCCCTGGGACACCCCCCATCTCATCTCATCTCATCTCCGTCTGACCCCCCAGCCCTGGGACTTTCCCCCGCCCCATCTCCATGTGTCCCCTCCTGGCCCCATCTCATCTCTGTGTCACCTGCCCCAGCCCTGGGACCCCCACCCCATCTCCGTGTGACCCCCCTGCCCTGGGACCCACCCCATCTCCGTGTGTCCCCTCCCCAGCCCTAGGATCCCCCTGTCCCATCTCATCTGTGTCACCTGCCCCAGCCCTGGGATCCCCCCCACACACCATCTCATCTATCTATATGCCCCCCCAGACACCACTTGCCCCCTGACCCTGCCATCTGCCCGGCAGGGGCTGCCCTGGCCTCCAGTTGTGGCTGGGTTTCAGAGCTCTGGGGGCAGAGGTAGGATGCTGGCAGTCCCCCGTCCCCAGCAGGCGGCGGCTGGGGCTCACTTCCCTAGGCCGGGGCAGCCCCGTGGCCGGTACTGACCACAGCGCCCCGCACAGGGAGCAGTCTGTCCTGCTGGTGAACCCCGGCCTCGGGGACAAGCTGCTTTCCGGGACCACAGACCAGCTGCTCGACTCCTACCTGCAGCCGGAGGAGGAGCGGCTGCAGCCTGTCACGTGGGTCACGGCGGCCGGCGCGGAGCACAGCAGAGGTGTCCGGCTGATCATCCAGCACGGGAAGGTATGGGGGGCTGGGGTGGGATGGAGTGACTCTTCTCAGCACCCGGTGCTTCTCGGGAGGGGGAGACACATCCCTGGGGCTGGGGCTGAGCCCGTCACCCGCCCCCCGGCCTGCTGACGTTCTGCCCCGTGTTCCCCCACCAGCGGCCACGTTCCCTGGGGGTCCAAGCGCCCGTGCCCCGAGCCCTCCAGGGACTGTTCCAAGCAGACACTCTGCCCCACGCCCCTCCCTGCCGCCACGGGGCTGAGCTGGCCTGGGGCAGGCCCCATCTCTCCCTCGACTGCGCGGCTCCCCGGGGCCCTGGGCAGCAGCTGACGGTCTCCCCGTGCCGCTCCGCAGCCGGTGAAGCAGGTGACCTGGCATGCCAAAGGCGACTACTGGGCCAGCGTCCTGCCCGACAACGGCAACATGCAGGTGCTGATCCACCAGACCAGCAAGCGCTGGAGCCAGAACCCCTTCCGCCGGAGCAAGGGGCAGGTGCAGTGCGTCCTCTTCCACCCCGTCCGGCCCTTCTTCTTCGTGGCCACCCAGCGCTACGTGCGCGTCTACAACCTCCTGAAGCAGGAGCTCACCAAGAAGCTGCTGACCAACTGCAAGTGGGTGTCCAGCATGGCCGTGCACCCCGCCGGTACGTGGGCCCCCCCCAGGCCAGTCCGTGCTCTCCGCCCCTGCCTGTCCACCACGCCCGGCCCGGCCCCCGGAGATGTGGGGCGTGCAGCAGAAGACGGCGCCCATCCGCCAGGCCAACGGGAGCCCCCGTGCCCAGCCGCAGCCAGGCTGCTGAGGGGGGGTCTGGGGCGCCTGTAGGACACGGGGGCGGCCGGTGGATCCTGGTCCCTCAGTCTGCAGTCGGTCCGGGGGAGGTGGGGGGGATGTCGTCGTGGGGCGTTCCATCCCCGAGCATCCCAGTGCTGAGGGGGGCGACGCTGCTGTGAGGGATCCTGGTGTTGGGGCGTGGATGTGGAGCCCCGGTGACCCCCCCCCACTTCCCTTCCCTTCCCTTCCCTCTCGCAGGAGACAACCTGATCTGCGGTAGCTACGACAGCAAGCTGGCCTGGTTCGACATGGACCTGTCGACCAAGCCCTACCGGGTGCTGAGGTGAGCGCGCCAGAAGCTGGGCTCAGAGCTCCCCCCGCCCCCAGTGCAGCTCCGCTCCGCCATGTCGGGCGAGCCCACGCTGGGGATGGAGCTTTCCCAGCTGCCCAGCCTCTGGGTCCTGCCCTGGGCATCCTGCCCTCCCCCCCTTGGCCTCTGCGCCCTCTCCTTTGGGTGCTGGGGCCCTGCCCAGCTGTGCATGCTCAGGGCTCTGCCATCACCCCGCTGGGATGGGGGCCAGAGCTGAGTGCAGGGTGCTGGGGGTCTCCCCAGAGCGCTATAGGGACGGGCTGCCTCTCCATGCATCCGGACACAGCCCCCCTCATCCTGGCTCCCTGCCGCTTGCCATCATGCTGCTCCGCCTGGTGCCAGATTCGCTGGGGCCCAGCTGGCCCTCGCCCCCCGTGGGGAGCCCTGGGGCAGTTCTTAGGTTCCCCTGCCCCAGCCTCGCGCTGAGTGGCAACGTCAGAGACACGGTCTCACCTCCTCGGTGCCCAGGCCGCTGTCCGCCTGGCGCTGCCTGTGGCCACATGCTGCTGGTGCTGGGGGAGGCCTCCTGTGGGCAGGGTGGCCCCAGCGGAACCTGGCACTGACCGGGACCGGGCTGGTCTCTTGCAGGCATCACAAGAAGGCGCTGAGGGCCGTGGCCTTCCACCGGCATTACCCGCTCTTTGCCTCGGCCTCGGACGACGGGAGCGTCATCGTCTGCCACGGCACAGTCTACAAGTACGTGGGGCTGCCAGGGCGCGGCCAGCAGCGTGGAGGGTGGGTGGGACGGGCTCCGCGGCGTGGCCACCAGGACACGGGTACCAGCGGGGGACAGGTCAGACTGCCAGCACTGCTGCAGCTCCAGCCTCCCCGCAGAGAGGATGCGGGCCCTGGGCCATGAAGGGGCTCCGGTCCCTCAACTAGCCCCGCCCCACTGGGGCACCCCACGGCCCTAGGCAGGATCGGCGGGGCGGGCCCAGGCACAGGGCGCCTTCACAGCCTTCCTCTGACCCTGCTCGCCTTGTCTCGCAGCGACCTGCTCCAGAACCCCCTGATCGTGCCCGTCAAGGTGCTGAAGGGCCACGCGCCGACCCGGGACCTGGGCGTGCTCGAGGTTCTCTTCCATCCCACCCAGCCCTGGCTCTTCTCCTCGGGCGCTGACGCCACCATCCGCCTCTTCACGTAACCCGGGCGTGGCCCAGGACGGGCCAGCAGCCACGGTTGGGAGCAGAGCTTGTCTGTGCTGGGGCCCCTGGTGCCCATCCCCGCCCGGCACGGGCAGGGCTGGGACTGGGCTGGGGCCTCTCATTAAACTCCTGTGCACACAAGCGGGGCTGTGCTACTTTGTCCTGTGTGGGTGGGGCAAGGACACACACCCACCCACCTCCGGGCCAGCTCCAGCTGTCTCCTGCTGCTGGTCATCCCTGAGCCCCGCATGGCCATGGGCCGCCCCAGAGCGGCTTTGTGCTCCCCCGGGGGCTGGCAGCAGCACAGGTGGGGGTGCGGCGCTGCATGGCACTTCTGCCAAGGGCGGCAGGGCCTCAGCTCACGTTGCGGTGTAGGACCGGCCCCGGGCAGCCCCATACCTCACCCCCACAGGTGGGCAGCCCTCCAGCACTGGGCTAGTCAGGCCCTGGGCAGGGGAGGAGCCGCCCCCCCCCCTTGCTGCCCTGAGCATTGGCAGCATAGGGTGCAGTGCCGGGTTGGCTGGTGAGGGACACATGCACTTGAGTCCCCTGTGCTGTGGGGCGCAGCAGCGCGGGCGTGGGGCTGGCTGTTCTCTGCCTACCCCAGGTGGGAGGAGGGTAAGTGGGTGCTCCATTTGTTTTTCCCAGGCACCGCCGGGCTGTGGAGTTCTGGGCGGCTCGGGGCCCATGGGGCTGGAGCACAGCATTGGCCTGGCCACGCTGCTGCATTCACGAGGTTGTGGGGGGGGGGCAGCCGATGCCCCTGGCTGAGATTTGCTGTGCCCCCTGCCCACAGCAGGCCTGGGCTGGCAGGCTCAGCCCCCTCAGGACCCAGATGTGGAGCGAGAGGTTTGCTGGGTGCAGGGGCTTCACTGGGGCTCTGGCTGCAGGGGCATGAAATGGGGGGGTCCAGGTGAGGGGGGTTGGGGCTCAGCAGGGGAATGGGGAGTGGTGGTGGGGGGGGCCTCCTGAATGGGAGCCCCAGCAGCTGCCCACCACGTCCCAGTCTCCTGCAGCTCCCCCTGCATCCTCCCCCCCAGCTCTATCCTCTCAGAAAGTGGGGGGGGAGCCTATGGCATGCCACCCCCACCCCTCACACACCCACCCAGTGGCTGGGAGCCATTTCCCCTCCCCTGAAAACGTGGTGAACCCGGCCCTGCCGCGGCAGCAGTTGCACCTTGGGGCCAAGCAGCCCTGGGTGGCTGCGGCTCAGGGGTGAGCGGTGGCTCCCTGCGGCCACTCTAAGGCCCTGGGCATGGTGGGGGCAAAGCTCAGTCAGTCTCGGGCTGGACCTGCTTGCTCCAGCCCCAGGTACCGTTGGGCACAAGGTCGTTCAGCCCGGCACCAGCCGCCCTCTGTAGTGCAGAGCGAGCGCGTCACGGCCTTCAGTGGCCTACAGCGCACACCCAGCTCCCCCTGCCCAGCCCCACACACAGGCTCTGCGTGCCCCCCCCCCCCCCAAGTCACTCCAGCAGCCCATGTTCAGCCTGCCCCTTGCCTTAGCTTCCGTCTTCCCCCAGCTGCCCCCACGTACGGGCACATGACAACAGGCCAAGGCCTGGGGCTGCTTCTCTCCACCCCGCAGCACTTGCAGGGTGTGTGGACAGGGCCTGTGCCAGCATATTTCAAAGAGCCCCCTCCCCCCCCAATTGAGGGGGGTGTGTGGTACCAGTCCCACCCACACGGGTAGCAGCTGAGAGGCAGGATGGTCCCGCACCCCCTGGCTTGGGCCAGCCCCGCTGGTGCATGTCACTGGCACCAGGCACGGGCAGGGCTGCTCGCTAACTGCGGCTCCGGGCGGCTGCAGTTGTTCACTCGCCTGGGACAATGAGAGGCCGGCCAGGTGCACCACGCCCACCACCCCCAGGCCGTGTTTCCAGCAATCCTCCAGGCCAGGTCCTCCATTCACCTGCCCGGGCCTGCTTCCCTCAGCAGCTAAGGCCTAAGCGCTCATTGCCCCGGGGCAGCGCCCGACAGAGAGGACAGCGCCAGCTCCCGCGTGGCAGCAGACACAGCTCACCAACCCCCAGCATCCTTGGCCCTGACGTGACAAGGGCGCTGGAAGCATCCGCCCGCCAGGCCTGCATCCTGGAGCTGGTGGGGCCGGGCAGCAGCAGACCACCAAGCCCCCTTCCCATAGCCAGCTCCAAGTGGGGCTGGGCTGTCTCCCTGCCACGAGCAGGGGTTGGAGAGAGGGCAGGAGTCGGGCAGCTGCTCCAGCCTCCGCCTGCCCCAGGGGCATGAGAAGCACCAGGAAATGCCTCCCACCACCCGAAGCCAGACAAGGGCCATAAAACGCCCAACACTTGGGCAGGAACGTTAACAAGTGGAAAAAGCTGGATTCTTCCCTGTGGCGGCTTGGCAGGGCCCGGTGCCAGTCCCCCCCCCCCCCCCCCCCCAAGCAATGTGAGGAATTCCTGTTTGGCAGGCAGCAGCAGCCAGCCGGGGCGAGATGGGGGTGGTTGTGGAGCAGGTCGAGGCGGCAGGAGCGCGTGGCCGGGATGGAAAAAGCGAGTCAGGCGGGGTATGTGCGAGCACCACAGCCAGCACGCGAACTCCAGCCCTCCTCCCACCGCACCAGGGGCCTGCACGCCAGCCTGGCCTCACCTCAGCCCGCCCGTAAAGCAGGCGCTGGCTGACCAACGCACAGCTCCTGGCTGGCCTCTGAGCTGCTGCCTGCTGTTCACTGCAGCAGGACGTTCACTCTGAAGCCTACTGGCCCCTTAGAGCCTCAGCCTGGCTCCTCAGTTCACTGCTGCTGCCACAGGACGCGAGGTGGTGGGCTTACTGCAGGGGCCTCCAGTATGTCTGTTAGAGCCACGCAGGCGCCCAGCACCGAGCTACAGCCCGTTCCCAGCCCCATACAGCCCCTCTCCGGCCAGACCCAGCCAGGGCAACTGTGTGTGTGTGGAGGGGAGGGGGTAAGCATCAGTGGCAGACACACATGAGGGGCCTGCAGGTGCCAAAGGTAGTGGAGGGAGGGGAGGGGTAGGGCTACTTTCCACCCTCCCAACCCTCAGCCCAGCTGGCACTGGAGGGCCAGGTTCCTGTGGGAGCCACAGGAGCAGGCCCCAGCTCAGCGGCTGTCTCACTACCAGGCAGTGAACGGCTTCCCACCCTGGCAGATCTCACCCATGTGAGTAATGAGCAGCTGGCTCCAGGGGGAGCAGATGGGCTATGCTCCCTTCCAGCTGATAGGCCTGAGCCACCCCGGCCGAATCTTGTGAAGTTCTTCGCCTCCGCTGTGCCCTATGGCCGAGAGTTCCCCCTGCTACTGTCACGCACTGCGAAGGACTGGTTCGGAGTCCTTGCTATTAACACTGGCCAGAAACCAGCCCAGCAAACTCCTGGGAGTTTTTCTAGCCCTGGCATGCTGCAGCCTCCCCTGGGCTGGAGGAGCAGGTCTGCACACAGGAGCCAGGCCTGCCCCGATCCTTGCGTTACTGGGCTGCAGCTGCCATTGAGCAGCAGGCCCGCCTTGGCGCAGGTGCAGCACAGGGGGTGTGTCACCCTTGAGCTGCACTTGCCCACACCATCCTCCTGCAGGTGGCTGGCTCTGACAGCCCAGCCTGAGCCCTCCCACGGCCGTGCTCGTGCGAGGAGGCGGCCAGACGAGCTGGGCATGCACCCGCAGCTTAGGTGCAGCATCCCCACCAGCCCAGCCCCTTTCTCCACCCCTGGAAGGAGTTGATTGGGGGGTGACTTGCTGCCCTGAGGCTCACCCCATCCCCCGTGCTCCCCTCTGGGGGAAGTCCCCCCCCAGGGGCCAGGCGGCCCCGTACAGCACACAGAGACCAGGCAGCACACCCACGGAGAGGCAAACAGCTTTATTTAAAAATCAGTCCAGTCTGGTTTATATACACCTTCCCTGTGAGGAGGGGACAGCTCCATCAGCCAGCAGAGCTGCCGGGCCCCGGCCAGCGCCACAGGCTGGCCCCTGCCGGGAGTGGGGCAGGGGCTCCGCGGGCAGCACCCGGGCCGCAGCAGAGACGCTGAGACCAGTGGGGGCAGGAAGGTGCACGTGCGGCAGCCATGGCCCCATCCCGGCCCACACCATCAATGGAGGGAGGGGGGGGAAGAGAAGCCAGCCAGCTCCTTGCAGAGACCCCCAGCTGGGCAGAGCAGAGGGCTCACCCCATCTAGCCCCCAGCCCCCCCAGAGCTGCAGGCCTGGGGCTGGGGAAGGGGCCGTGCGAAGCAGTGACAGTTACGGTGTAAAGCCGCCCAACCCTGGACTGTGCAGACACCAGTGACCTCAGCACCACCTCGTGCCAGGGCCGTGACCCACGAGGGCCAGAGGTGCCGCAATTGGCAGGGCCAGGCCCTCGGAGTCAGGCCCACCCAGCACCCCAGCCTGCATCCAGCACTTCCCGCTCATGCTGGCCAGTCCGGCAGCTGGGAGTGAGTGAACCAAGGGCTCAGCGCGGGCACAGCGCAGGTTCAGCCAGCAGTCCCAGCGGAGCTGGGCAGGGCCGAGTCCTTGCCCAGTGGAGAGGAGAGAAGCAGCAGGCGGCCCCTGCTCCAGGCAGCAGGCGTGACGGTGGGTGTAGCCCTGCTGCTCTAGAGAGGGGAACGGGGAGGCCCTGGCTCCAGAGCGCAGGAAGACGTGGCAGGGCCCCTGGTTCACCGGGGTCCAGGGCAGCTTGCCAGCTCCGCGTGAGGAACCTACAGAGCCCAAGCGCCCGCAGGGCCCCTCTGCCGCTTACACCATCCGGACCAGGCGCCCCAGAGTCTCGGCCACCTTCACGCGGACGACAGGAGCAGGGTCCCTGAGCAGCACGTTGAGAGCTGGAACGAGAGAGCAGGAGTAGGGCAGCGCGGCCGCGCTGAGCTGGCAGCCACAAGCCCGGGGCCGGGGCGGGTGGAACCCGTCTCATTCCGCTGTGGCTGGAGCTGGGACACTCCTGCCTCCACCCGGCCAAGCAGTGCCCCCCGCGCAGCCCCTTCCCCAGGCGCAGAGGACCAGCCCTGCCCTGCCCTGCCCTGCCCAGATCAGCGTCCCCCTCACCTCGGGCACAGCCAGGCACCCAGCTTCCCAGGCAGCAGGAGAGACCCGGACCTGCCGCTCCCCTTCTGCAGGGCCCTGCCTTCCTCTTCCACAGCACACTCAAGCCTTTGGTGTCTCACCTTCTGCCCCGGCTACTGCTTCCTTCCAGGCCAGGGGGTCATGCTCCTCCCCAGCAAGAGCTGCCACGGCCCCTCAACACTGCACGGAGAGGAACCACCCAGCCCAGCCCTTGCCCAAGCCCGCTGGAGTGCAGCCGCCAAGGCCAGCAATGGGGCAGCAGGACCAGCCGACGCACCAGCTCCTCCTGGAGCCTCCACACACCTCAACACCCTGCCCACCCCTGGGGGCAGCAGCCCCCACTGCCTGTGACAGGAGACAGGCAGGGCTGTAGGAACCTGCCCCCCATCACTGCAGTATCAGCCTCTCACCACCTCATTTCTCCTCAGCCCCCACAGGGCAACTCGCCCCCGCATGCAGACTGGGAACTGAGGCTGCTCCCTTCATGGCGCCCCCACCTCCCAGCACGTTCCCCACAGACTCTCCACCCCTGGCCCTGTGCGCGGAGCTGGGGCCTGGGGGAAGAGACCCCGGCAGGCACTCGACATTCCAGCCCCTGGCCGCTGAGCCAGCTCCCCGAGAGCCAAGGGCAGTTGCTCACAGAGCGAAGGAGGCGATTTATTCCACGCGCTGCGGGGGAGGAAGCGGGGCGGCTCGCTGATCCAGATCAGGACAGCCCCATAGTGTTGACAGGGCCTGATTTCCCTAATGCTCAGCTCGGCTGCTCCTGGAAGAGCAGGAAGCGTTTGGACTGCGCAGATCCCGCGAGCTTCCCCCTGCAGCACTCGCCTGAAGCCGCGAGCAGCTCTGGGTGAGCCGAGCCCCGCTGAAGGAAGCCTTCTGCCCACCCAGCATCCCCTAGCCAGCCTCCATCCCTGCTTGCACCGCCGGGCGTCCGTGCCAGCCAGAGCAGCCAGGAGCATGGGCTGGGAAGAATTAACGGGGTGCACAATGGCCTGGGAAGCTGCATGCCAGCTGCTAGGGCAGGCTGACGACGTGACCCCGCCAACGCTCACAGCGTCCAGCCCTTAGCTACCAGCAAAGATCTAACACTTGGCCCCGCGCCCACACTCAGCCAGGTCGTTTTCCTAGCAGCGAAGATACAACAACATTTTTCCAGTAGCTTGTTTAGGAATCAGAGCCCCCCAGTCCCTCAAGATCCCCTCCGCCATTAGCATGGCTGAAGGTCCCTGATTTATGTGCCGACCGGCTTCCTGTTCCAGCTGTCCTCGTGATTCGCCTGGGTCCAGCGCCGGCTGCCCCAGGGGGTGAGCTGTAAATCAGAGCCCAAAGCCTGCGCTGGACCCCAGTCAGCTAATCCACTCAATACGGGAAGCTGGAGCAACCCGACCCAAGGCCGCTAACTCCAGCGATTACTCACCGACAGACGGATTCTCTTTCACTTGTTTCAAAGACAGGCCTCTTTCTTCTGGAAGGGCCCAGGGAGCCAACGGAAAGATAGTTTTTCCTTTTTTAGTGTTTTTTAAGCTCTCTTGGAACACTCTGAAAGTTTCCATGCATTACTATATAGCATGAGGTCACTGGTGACAAGGAAAAAATCCCTGAAATCCAGGAAAATTACTTAACTCGGCTCCAAAATGCCACCAGCTCCACTTGGACTTTTTATGAGTCCGTTCTAACGAGCTGTGCCTGGGCCTTTCCCCAGCGAGCTCGTTACGCGCAGACGCTGCAATTCCCTACCTCACAGCGCTGCCCGTGCCCCCGGACGCCGCCGTGCCACGGACCAGAGCTGGAATTTCAGCCCCCGGCCCGCGTGGCTGGCGCCGGCGCCACGGGAGCTCTGTGCTCGGACGGGCTCCTCCGGGACCCGGCATCTGCAGCAGCCTGACTGCCTGCAAGGTCCTGGGGCCCTCTTCAGGCTGGCTCACAGTCCTGGCACGGGGGGAGCCTAGGTTGATGGCGTCCCCCCAGGCGGCGCTGGGCTCGCAGTAAAATCGGAGCACGTGGTTGGGCTGGTCTCATCGGGCTGGGCTGCCCTCGCTCTGGGAAGTCCCCCTCACCAGCCAAGCAAAGCTGGGAGCGGCTCCACCTCGGCCCCTGTCTCCTCGGGGCCAACGGGCGTGTCTGCCGCTGGCCAGCCTCTCCCGTGGCACCTAGCCACCCGCTCAAGCACAGCGTGGCTAAAAGGGAGCTCAGTCCCCTCTCTCCAGGCCAGCACTGCCAGCCTGGCCATCGTCTTCGACTGAGCCCTTTGCAGGTCCTTCCATCCGCACTATAGCCCGTCCTCGGGCGTGTCTGGGCTCATCTGGTCACATCTCCATTACCACTATGCCCTGCTCTCCCCCTTCTCCTGCCATATTCCCTCCGACGCTGGTGCGGAGATCACACACCTCGCCGGTCACTTGGCCCGGGTCTCCCTCTGCCTCCTGCGCTGGCTCCCCTGCTCTGTCACAAACAAAAGCTACTTGTCTTCACGTTCCAGGCCTTTCACCAGCTATTCCCCGCAGCCTAGCACCTCCTTCATTAGCCAGCCGCCTCTCGGCCCAGGACGCCAGCCTCCACTGCCACTTGTAAGCATTCAAACAAATGCCTGCAGGCCTCCTCCGCCGCCGCCCCTCAGGCCTGGGAGCAGCTCCCCAGAAACACCCACAAAAGCACCTTGTTACCCGCCATCAAACGCTCCTTACTATGAAGCCAACAAAATCCTCAACAATAGGAGGTGGGCCATGGGAGGGCCGAGGCGCTGCCTGCCGGGCGGACCAGGCCTGTCTCAGCTCTCCCTTGGTCTCTCCTGTCTGTCTGGTACTTTGAAAAACAAGCCATTCCCTGCCCCATACCGCTTCCAATCTGTGGGCGTACAGCGCCTAGCACAGTAGGCTTCCATGGTTAACGAACAAGCTGCAGCCCCGCTAATTCCGAGCCGTGTCAGTCAGATGCCAGTGATCAGTGCAGTCAGTGACTGACTGTCCAGACGGCATTATTTACAGGTCGCCCGCTGCACACAACAGCTTCCACCCTGCCAGGCTGCACGGCCCTAGCAACGGCCTGTAGGGAACCTCAGCCTCAGGCCTGGTGACCTGGCAGTGTCTCTCCTGGATCCCTGAAACATCAGAGAGCCCCGCACAGGCCACTGTTCAGCCAGGCTAGGGTTTAACAGGTGTGGGCCGCGCTAACATAGCCCCACTGGCCCCGAACTCAGAACAGAGCATGACAGCAGCAGCATGAACCCTGGTGACAGCCCCAGGGCAGCCTTACAATCACAGGAGGGCTGGAAGGGACCTCGGGGGTCACCAGGTCCAACCCCCTGCTCAATGCAGGACCAACCTCAGCTAAACCATCCCAGCCAGGGCTGTGTCAAACCGAGCCTTACAAACCTCTAAAGATGGAGATTCCACCACCTCCCTAGGTAACCCATCCCAGTGCTTCACCACCCTCCTAGGGAAAACTGTTTCCTAATGTCCAACCTAGACCTCCCCCACTGCAACTTGAGACCGTTGCTCCTTGTTCTGTCATCTGCCACCACTGAGAACAGCCTAGCCCCATCCTCCCTGGAACCCCCTTTCAGGTAGTTGAAGGCTGCTATCAAATCCCCCCTCATTCTTCTCTTCTGCAGACTAAACAAGTCCAGTTCCCTCAGCCTCTCCTCATAAGTCCTGTGCTCCAGCCCCCTCATCATTTTTGTTGCCCTCCGCTGGACTCTCTCCAACTTGTTCACATCCTTCCTGTGGGGGGGGCCCAAAACTGGACACAATACTCCAGATGTGGCCTCACCAGTGCCGAATAGAGGGGAATGATCACTTCCCTCCATCTGCTGGCAATGCTCCTACTAACGCAGCCTTCTTGGCCCTTCTCCACGCCCCTGGCCATTGGTTCTGCTGTTGTTCAGGAGAACAACTTTGAACTCTGAAGTCCGGGTGGGCCAGTGGCCTCGACTCAGACAGCCCAATGCCCAGCCTGACGGCAGCCAGCCCCAAGTGGGCACTTACAGCCCTGGGGAAGCCTCTGGCTGGCTGTGCCCCGGCCCAGGGGTTTATAGCCCTGTACAAGAGATGGAGGCTCAGCGGTGGCGAGAGGCGGACTGGCCTGCAATGACCTGGAAGGGGAAGCTGCCCCAGCCCCGGCGTGGTGCGCTGACCCCCTCGCTGCCCGGTGCGTGACCTCACTGGTAACTCAGCTGCAAACCCTGGGGCCTTCCAATCAACGCAGCAAGACTCACTTCCAGCTCTGGCTTCCCGCACGGCCACCCCGCTCCCAGGTCAGGCACAAGCTCCCGGTGCCCTGCGCTACCAGCCAACCTGAGCCCCGCACACACAGGTCCCAGCCCTGGCCCAGCACTCACCCCCAGGGCTGGCCAGTCCCTAGCACACACGCTCACCACACAGCCACAGCTCCCAGCCCTGCCCTCACAGTGCAGCACCGAGGGACATGCTCGTACTCACAGGAAATGAGCTGGTCCAGGTCCACGTGCTTACAGTGCTCTTGGTCCACGTGCAGAACGAGGAAACCTGGAGCCAGAAGAGACGCAAAATGAAGGCAGAGTTTGCAGCACAGGGCTTTTAGGCCTGGTTTAACCTGGGCAGGTCAGAGCAGAATTCAGGCATCCTGCGAAGCAGCAGCACATCAGTGTGGAGGCCCCAGAGCGCCACCTCTTCCAGCAGCATCCCTGTGGCGCATCCACAGCACAGACATGGGGAGCAGGCAGAGGGGAGAATGCCAGGGAATTGGAGAGATTGCAAGGGCAGAAGGGATCACGGATCATCCAGTCCGGCCTCCTGCAGAGCACAGACCAGAGACCTGCACTGAAATAATTCCTAGAACAGATTTTTTTAAATCCAACCTTGACCTGACACTTGCCAGGGATGGAGACTCCACAGCGACCTGCAGGAAGTTGCTCCAATGGTTCATTACTCGGTTAAACATTTACACCTTATTTCCCGTCTGAATTTGTCTAGCTCCAGCTCCCAGCCATGGATCGTGTTAGACTCTCTCGGCTGGACTCTCCCCCACGCAGAGATTTACAGACTGATCCAAGTCGCCCCTTAGACTCCCAGAGCTGGATCTGTTTAGCTATCACCATAGGGCAGGTTTTCCAGTCCTTTAATCGTTCTCATGGCTCTTCTCGGAGCCCTCCCCAAGTTATCAACATCCTGCACTGCGCTAGTGTCTTCCAATTGTTATGCAATACCAAGTCAACCCCTTACAGCAGCTGAAGTGCATTACACACATCACAAGTCTGGCTGATAATCTCATCCAGAGAGAAAAGAGTTGGGCAGGATGAACCCACGCTGATTGCCAACAGTGACTTTATCCTCCTTTAATTCTTTATCAATCAAGTCCTGTATCAACCACTCCTTTATCCTGTCCAGGACTGCTGCCAAACTGACAGGCACTGTTACTGCTTTGTCAACATTCACTTTCTTCTAGTCTTTTGGAACGTTCCTGGTGTTCAAGATGTATTGAAAAATCAACATGAACCATCCAGCCAGCTCTTTTATGACTCTTTAAATTAGCAGGTCCAGATAATTTGCATCCAAAATGTCTAACTTTAGTAGCTGCTGTTCACCACTTCTAATGGATTGGAAATGGTCATATGACATGGATATGTTTTATTCCCCAACACAGAACAAATATGTTTTGACCTCTCCTGCTGTTTTGATAAATCTACCATTTCCAGCTAGTGATGGATTTCATAGCGTTCTTTTTGTTCTGAATAGGCATTGTCCACTCTGCTGGCCACAGACCCCAACAATGCATGCGTCATTCTCCAAACTGAAGCCTCCGTAATCGCACAATGCCTTCCTCCTCCCCCCGCACACACTATAGACAGACTGGCCCGAAGCACCCTGGACCCTACCCCAGTGACTTTCACTGCTGTGATCCGCTTCTCTTCCTCGGTTTGGGGAGGGGCTGCTGAGTTTGGAAATGGTCACCTGGAACTCCCCCAGGCCTTCTGAAAGCCCCAGCCAGTGTAAGCAAGGACTTTCAGGTCCCCCAGGGGCCCCAGCCAGTGTAAGCAAGGCAGGTGGGGGCGGAGCCAGGCCCCTTACCTATAAACATGGGCGCAGCTGCGCGAATGTCGACCCAGTTGCTCTTGAAGTAGAAGAGGTTGGTTGAAATCAAACGATTCAGCATCTCAGGGTAGTTTTGCATCTAAAGGAGAAGTGAACATAATGAGAAGCAGCCGGGCTCCCGGAGACACAGCCGCTCCGGGCCCCGCGAGGCAGCTCTGCTCCAGCTCCGTCCCAGAGCGCACGCTGCTGCGTTACACCAGGAGCTGGGGCAGGAGAGGACCCATTGCTTCAGGCCGGGGCGCAGCCTGTCACGTGTCCGGCCAAGAGGAGACCCCAGGGACCAGCAATGCCTGAGCCCCCAGTGGCAGGGAGCTCAGGCTGAGACCTGCCCAGAAGGTCCAGGCCCCACACTGCAGAGAGGCAAAAAACCCTAAGGTTCCTGCCAACCTGACCTGGGAGAAACCCCTTCCCAAGCCAGACCCACAGCCAGGCACCTGAGTGCGTCTCGGCAGCATGTCAGAGCACCAGCCCACCCCAACCAGGTCCCATCTCCAGCTGTGGCCGATGTGGGGCGGCAGAGGGAGAAAGATCCATCCCGACCCTGCAGGTGCCTGGCTGAAACACTGACAGTGAGACGCAGCTATGGCCATAAATGGAGCAACGTGCGCTTTGAGCAGGATGCAGGCAGCGCAGACAGTCCACGCCCCCCATGGCCCAGGGACAGCGGCAAGGACAGGAAGTCGGTGGGCTCACAGATTGCAGGATCAGAGGACAGCTCGCAGCGCTGCATCCCGGGCCAGGCAGCCCTGACCTCGGCCTTCGAGAGGGGGCAGCTCTGGGCTGCCCTTGGCCAGCACTTTTGTTCACTCCCTTTGGGTTGACCGTGGGGACCCTTGAAGGGGAGCCAGGCAGCGCCAAACCTGCCATGGGAGCCCCTCTGCTTCAGCCCCTTCCCCGTGTCCCACCGCGTCTTTGCTGGAGTCAGAGCATGCTCGGGGGGCTGCTCGAAGGAAGGAGCCGCCCCTGGGCGTTTCTACAGCCAGGAGCAGAGCTGCCGGCTGCCAGCGAAGGCCGAGCAGAGCGAGCGGGGAGGGCTGGAGCAGGTTAGCTTGGCCCAGCAGTGACCGCGCGCAGGCCTCTCCCAGCCGCCCCTGGGTGGAGCCGGAGTCTCACTCACCAGGTTTTTGCAGACATTGTTCATGAACTCTCCATAATGCAGGCTTCTGTCTTCATGGAGGTGGTTCAGGAACATGTCACAGAGGCCCTCACAGCCCATGTTGGGGGCACACATGCGCAAGGCAAATTTACAGGCCTGCAGGACAGAGGGGAGGAGACGACACAACATGGGGTTTAGTCACTGGACACACAGACCGTTTCCTTTCCCCCGGGCAGGAGATTCCACTCCAAGGGACCAAAAGGCCCAGGTCCAGATGCCCAGCCAGACGAATGCTTAGTGGGACACACGCTAGCCCAGCCCAGCCCACAGACTAGCGTGGCCACCAGACATGGAGACAAGCCAAACCACCCGCTGCAGCCAGTCTAGCAGCAAGACACTTACTCTGATGACCTCTGGCTTCGGGTCCTGGAGGTGCAGCAGCAGCGTCACCAGCCCATTCAGGATCTGCTCGAAGAAGACGTCTTCACAGTTCCCGGCGCTAAACCTGGTCAAGTTCCCGAACAGAACGATGGAGGCCTTGCGCAGTTCGTGGTTTTCCTGCGGGCGAAGGGCACACAAGGAGACCCGCTCAGGCACGGTCTCGGCGAGGGCACAGCCCCACTCCAGCCCATTCGCTCAGGCACGTGTGAGCAGGGAATTGTTCCCGTCGGCGGCCCTGGGTCCTGCCCACCCAGCTCCCGAGAGGCTCCAGTGCACAGCAAGCAGCAGCAGCAGACGACGTGCCAGGCTCAGCGGATACCCAGGCTTTCAGACTATCCGCTGGCTTCTCATGGACTGTGAGGAAGAGCAGGGCCGAGGTTTCAGCCTCCTCTGCCTCAGTTTCCTCATCTGTACAATGGGCTAACAGCCCTCCTGGGGCTGAGAAGTCCAAGTGACTGCCTGGCACATGCTGCGTGTCCCCTTGATGGGCAGAGTAACAGTCCCCACGGTCACTGACCCTGCCCAGACACGCCGCTGCTGCGTCTCCTGCGTCCGGCCATCACTTGCTCCAGCATTCTGGGGGGTCCTTCCTCAGTGTTCCACCCTCTCCTGGCCCCTTCTAGCCACCACTAGGGTGCAGGGCTGTGGTTACCTCTCCCCTGCCCGCGTCTCCCTTGTCTCTCTCTCTAGACGGGTGTGCTGGCACACAAGTCACCAGGGATTTGCGGCAGCATCCCCTCTGCGTGACCGGGCCTACAGGCAGACACCAGGGAAAGGAAGACGCCGCTAAGACTCCAGCAGCAGTGGGTCTACGAGGGACTTGGGTGCGAGCAGGAAAGGGCTGGGGGCTGGGCTCCGGGTGGCTGCACCAGGCATAGCGGGGAAAGCACAAGGCGTGACTGGCAGGCAGGCAGAGGATGTTCGGACACTGGTCGGGGCAGACAGAGCGAAGCGTGAGGAGGGGTCAAGCAGAGAGGGGCAGCGAGAGCTTTGGAGGTAGCGACTGGCAGCTGAACATCAGACAGGCGTTCGGAGCCGTTCCGAGAGGGGAGTGGCCCGACCCGACCGGCACAGACAGTAATTTAGCAGCAGCCGGGCCGGCTGATGGGGCAGCGTGTGCTGGGAGGCCAGAGCAGGGAGACAATCATCAGCGCAGGACAGAACGAGGATCTGGGCAAGGGCTGTGGGGAGGAGAACAGAGATCGAAGAGGCTGAGGGAGCAACAGAGGCTGCGCTCTAGCCTGAAGCGAGGGGGAGTCCAATAACCCCCAGGCGGCAGGTGTGAGGCTGGGAAGGCCTGGGGCAGGGAGGACAGGAGGGAAAAGGAGAGGCAGGGCCAGGTTTTGGGCCAGTCAGTTTCCGATGACAAACCTTCCAAAGAGGCGTGGCAGAGCGAGCTCGGTGAGCAGCCAGCAGCGTCACCCAGGCCGGGCGCAGAGAGGGGATGGGAGGGGAGGGTGCGGAAAGGCCGGAGAAGGCGGTCAGGAGAGGGATGGATCGGACAGGATCGAGAGCTGCTCAGACGTCAAGGTGGACGAGGACAGAGCAGAGCCTGAAGCGCTCTTCCTGGCCACACGTTTGAGAGCGGAGCGAGCAGGCTCAGTCAAGCGCAGCCCTCCTGGCAGCTCTCCAAGCCAGAGCGGGGCGAGAGGAAATCCGAGCGTGGTCAGTACTCTAGGGGTGAAGTGAAGTGAGTCAGGGGGAGATCGCTGGAAAGCAGGGAGCATTCGAGGGACTTCTCTAGAAGACGTGGGCATGCTTCTACGAAGGGGAGGGAACTAGAGAACAGCCCAGGAAGGTGAGAGAAGGGGAATGAAGTGGAGATAGGGGAGCCCGAGGTCACTGGGAGAGATCTTGGCAGATTCTCCATCGTCTCTCTGAAGAAATCAGTAGGCCTGTGTGTGAACGGCCCTGTGCGCGCGGAGATGTTCACGTTCGCAGAAGCCCTGGTCCCTTTGACAGCGTTAACTCGCTCAGTTACACGCGGTTCTCGCTTCACCATTCAAGCCGCTCGTTCCTCTGCTCTCTCGTTCTGTTCCTGCCAGGCTTTGCCATTCCCAGGGCAGGCACGTCACCCTGTAGTCCCTGCCCAGCCCCCAGGAACCACTGACCTGAGAAATTGTAACCTTGGAATATTGACCTGCCCCAGTCTGTCTATGCCGGGCACTGAGCACTTCTTCCTCGGACACCACAGACCCCAGCCCATGGTGAGGGTGGGATTCAGAGGCAGGCAACCCACACCACTGCCTGGAGGGCCAGGCCTGGGGGCGCCAGGCTTGGGGGCTGTGTGTGTTGTTCGTGGCAAAGGTAAGAAGCGCTCTTTGGCGCTGAAGGACATGGGTTGACATGCTAAGTAACAAACACTACTTCGTCCTGACCCCCCCGTGGTGGGCACAGCTCCGTTTCTGGACGCTAGTTCATTTCAGTTATTCTTCAAATTACTAAGTGGCTATAAGCTTAGAGGAAAGGATGTATCTGCTTTTATCTGGCATGAATAACTGCAGTTTACAGAGCCTGGCCTGCACATTTATCATTAGACGCATGGTGAGCATGCAGGATTGATCCCCCTCATATAAGCTGTGAAACGGGCGACAAATGCCATAAAAATGAGGCGGTCAGAAGTTTACCAAATGGAGGGGGGGCACCAGAGACGTTCCTCGCCTGGGGCGCCATTTGTTCTAGGGCCGGCCTGGCCCTGGCTAACACCACAGGCCTGCTGCGTTAGGTGAGCCAAAGCCACACGATGCTGAATTCCAGTAACTCATGGACACGGGTATCAGCCCGGCCATCTGCACCTTCCCGATTCTCCCCTGCGGCCGGGGTGAGCCCAAGATGGCATCTACTTTCTAGCCTAGGACGCTGCTTCTCTTTACCTAGCTTCAGATGATCCCTGCTTAGCTGCCCGTATGTCCCCTAGGTAGGACAGTCTGCCAGGAGTAGCCTGCTCTCCACGCCCCCGCTGCCCTAGCCGTACTGGAGGCAGCGGCTCTGTTCTCTTACATGCTGGAGAAGGCTGACCCCCACTGCAGAGTGGGCTCCTCGCCGCATTACAGCCCCCCAGCCCTTTGCACTGTGGCGAAGAGAACATGCTTCCCCCACCTCCCCCAGCACGGACGAGCCACAGCTCTGCCTTACGCTGTCAAAGAAGGGGCGGATGCGGATCGCAATGTGGAGCAGCATGGAGCGGATGTCCCTCTCTTCCACATGCTCCAGCAGCTTGGACAGGCTAGACATGGCCTCCAGGGCAACCAGGTTGTCAGGATCATCCTTGTCGTCCATGCCATTGACCATAGAAGCCAGGAGCTGGGCCCCATGTTTCCTCGCCTGTGGAAAGACGTAGCCAGTTAGACGTGCTCCCTGCGGTGGGGCAGGTGCCAAGCTCCATGGGCGGGATCCACCACCCCCCTCCTGGACCCTCCCTGCCAGTGGAGAGGAGTTCTCCGACGTGGCGCTTGTAGCATCATCTCTAAACTTCAGTAGCACTTTCCATTGCGAAGAACTGAAATCAGGGTCCCCAAACCCCAGCGGCTGCAGCGACAGCAGCTCAGCCATTTCTCAGCACGAGGTTAGGAAATAATACGTTGTTCTCCTGCCCTGCCCCGCCCCACAGTGCTTTGACACAGGCCTGGGATGTTTGGCAGGGGTCATGGATGGGCCTTTTGCCATCGCCAGGAAAATCTGCCCTGACCTGGCCAAGGTATGGGGGGATGGGGGTGGATGGAGGGGTCAGTTTGCACATGCTCAGTGGAGACTTGTTTCCAGGCTCAAAGACTATCTGCACTGAGCATGCTCCAGTCAGCGGCAGGGCTGCCCCGGGAATAGCCCCTCTCCCCAGACACAGAGCAGGGGGGACTTGTGCTCGTCCGGTCCCCACTGGCGATCGGGGTGATTTGAACCGAGGAATGAAGGGGAGGGACGGGGCAGAAGCCTGCCAAGTACATGCTGGGGGGTGGGACCCCACTCCAGAGCCTGGTACTGACCCCAGAAACCCCGAGTCTCTCCGTTCCTCGCTGCCTGCAAATAGCTGTGAAACCCACTGGCAAAGGGTCATTACTGATCCACAGAGGATAACAGCATACTACTGCTACCAGCCAGTTACTCCGTTAGTGCAAGAGGTGTCGGGGGAAAACCATGTGATGATGTAACACAAGCCTGTCCTGTAACGCATAGGCACAAGGAAGCTGAATTAAGTTTGCCCCGGCCGTCCTCACGCTGACAACTCCCACCTTCCGAGAGCCGGACGTTGCCACCTGAGCGTTTGCAGTGCAGCGTCACATCCCTAGCATGCAGCAAAGCCTTCGGAGCTCCGCCGTCTGGCTGCAAGCTCCTGGAGGACTGAACGTCCCACTGCAGCGGTCAAGGGATACACTTCCAGACCACCGCCCCATCCAGCCCGGGTCAGACTGCCCTGGGATCAAGCCGGAACAAGGCAAGCCGGCCGGTAGCGTCCACAAGTCACCCAACCCTATTAAAGACGTGAGCAGCTGCAATGGGCTCCACTTTATTGGCATTAACCGCAGCCCTCTGGCTCCTGGCCTGGCACTAGACAGACGTGGGCGCCCTGCTGTCAGGTGTACGCACGAAGTTCAGTCAGTCCCCGCTTGCCTGGCAGCGCTTTGTTGTGCTCCCGCAGGCCGAGGTGGAAGAGCCGCGTGCTATTAAAGCCGCGAGTGACTAGGGCTACGCCAGCAGAATGGTATTTTTAGTAGCTACTTCTATCGGAGTGTCAAGTCACAGTAGCTCATTGTCTGTCTTAAGGGCGACCTGTCCATGACCTCCTCCTGGGCTCTGGCCCAGGCCTGAGCGTAGGAACGGAGGCGTGCCAAGTCACTGCTGCAGAAGATTAGACAGCAGGTATAAAAACCCGACCAGTTAGTGCAGGCCACGTGAGGGACCCAGCAGTGCCGGGCTCCTCTGCCTACACAGGGCAGCCTCTCAGGCAGGAAAGGGGGGGCGGCTAAACAGCCACTTCCCAACTCCAGGTGTATCTGGAAACAAACAACTCCTCACTGTCTCTGCCAGCAGCTAAAATCTCCATCTGAAGGCCACAGACGCTCACTCGCCACCCCCTGCAACTGCCTGCTCCACGTTCCTGGTACGTCAGAGAGGGCTGAGTTGGGGGAGAACAGGCCAGGCCTGGAGGGCTAGGAACGGGGCTGTGGCATGCCTGTCGGTTCCCCAGAGCTCAGTAGCCCAGCGTTCAGTGGAGGGGTTTACCAGAGAGTCACTGGCTACACACGTGCCTGCAACAGCGCAGGAATTACCACTGCCCACGAGGGAGCCACATCGGACCCGTCTCGCTGTGCTGTGCTGTGCTGGCCTTTCCCTGTGTGCAGCCTCTCTTGGCTGGTGCCTGACCAAGGGCTGGATCAGGCTGGCTTGGAAGTCAGCACTTCCCAGGAGGCTGCCACCCTGGGCCCCAGGATCCAGGCTCACTTCGTAAGTTACGTAACTTTGTGAAGAAACCTTCCAAAAAAGGTAAGTTGAATCAAATCAGGTTTCTGCAAAACTGCCCCGTTCATCTCCCTGGGGCGTCAGCAACTAGGCGTCAGAGCCAAGGGTGCTGGCATCTGCCTTCACTGCTGATCACAGCATGCCGGGAGGAGGGCGGGTCCTGGCTGAAGATCTGCACAGCCATGCTGGTGTCAGGACGGGGTGGATGCAGCGGCATTTCTCCCATTTGGGCAGCACTCCTGCTCCTCCCCCCACAGCTCCATGCAGCACAGGTCACCCCCACCCCACAGCAGCAGCAGGGACAAGCCTGGGACAGAGAAGTGCCCTGGATCTCGCGAAGAGGCTGGAGCCAAGCAGGACAATTGGCTCTACAGGCCTGGCTTTGCTCCCCTCAGCACCACCCATGAGTGGGCTGGCTGCGTTCGGGATGCAGCTTTCTTTGTGGTGCAGTAACCCACCACTTGCTCTCACCTTGTCTGGCGATCCAGAGGAGATGTTACCCAGCCCGCGCAGAGCCAGCATGCGCACAGACGTACAGGGGTCCTTCTGCCTTCCTGTCATGTTATCCATCATGGACTCCAGCAGGACCAGGTCATTCACCACGTTGCTGTTCAGAAGCTAGAAGGTACAGAGCACGCTGGCGTGAGGCCGTGGCGAGCTCCACGGCAGCATTCCCTGGCCAGGTCACACCAAGGGCCAGGGCCAGGCCACGCCCGGCGCTTCACACGCAGCGTGGGACTCCTGACGCTCCAGCTCCCTGGCAGAGAGGCCAGAGTCCAGCCCTGCCTCTGTAACCCACAGACGTTCCCCAGCCACCTACCAGCGGGTACACCTCAGCGCCTGTACTCACCGCACACTGCTAGGGTCCACGCCCGGGACGGCTGGTGTAGGAGGGCACCCTGGGCCCGTGTCCTGCTAACGCCCCTTAGCCCAGTGGAGAACAGCTGCTCTCATGCCCTACGGCATGCCAGCACGTGACCGGCACAAGCGGACAGCTAGCCGAGGGGACGAGCGGTGACAGGAGAGGCTCCCCAGCAGAGCCGCAGGGTATCACCCATCCTGAGCTGCCCAGACACGTTCGGTTCGTACCCATCACTGCTGCAGAGACGGGCCAGGGCCAGGCATTCATTGGTGCCTTTCAGAGCCATCACGCAGCCAGAACAGAGCTCCCAGATCCACTAGGGCATGGCTCAAATACCCTCTCGTCTGCTCCTGCACCCCTCTAGGGTCAGTGCCCCAGGCACCTCCGACAGGACATGCCAGTGCCGAGGCAAGACAGCGCCTCAGCCAGCCGCCCCCAGCCATTAGCAGCAGGTGCCGCAGTTTCTCTCTCAGCGGATTTCCAAGAGACCCTCTTGTTCTGTGCGCTGGGCTACAGCTCAGAGGCCCAGGCAGTGCTGTGAGCACACGTGGTACCGTACAGAGCTGCTGGAAGTGCCTACCAGCGTTACCGGACCAGCAACAAACGGGGACACGGCCAAACACTGGAGCAGGGGGATGAGCGGCCAGGGCCAGGGCCCTGCTGGGGCTTCGGCTGCTCCCAAGGCTAGCGCTAGGTGGGTCCAGAGGGTTTGTTTTCCCCCGCTGGACAGGCTCCTGGTGAGGCCACCCTCCTCCCCAGACTCAGCACGCGTCGCACAGCACAAGGCAGGTTCCACTCCCCAGGCACCAGGAAAGCTCCCCCGGCTTGGGAAGGGACAGCGGCTGCCCAGGCACCAGTGGGACTCAACAGCAGATCTGGTGCTGGGGACAGACTCCAGCTCCTGCACCTCACCCCCCCACCATCCCCACCGCTGACACCACCACGGCTGTCACATGCGGCACTCACAGCAGGGGTTTCTAAGATTGGGTGCATTACAAGGAAGAATCCCATGCACAGCTACAGACTGGGGACCGACGAGCTGGGCAGCAGCTCTGCAGAAAAGGACCTGGGGGTTACAATGGACAAGAAGCTGGATATGAGTCAGCAGTGTGCCCTGGTTGTCAAGAAGGCTAACGGCATATTGGGCTGCATTAGTAGGAGCATTGCCAGCAGATCACAGGAAGTGATTATTCCCCTCTATTCGGCATTGGTGAGGCCACATTTGGAGTACTGTGTCTAGTTTTGGGCCCCCCACTACAAAAAGGATGTGGACAAGTTGGAGAGAGAGTCCAGTGGAGGGCAACAAAAATGATGAGGGGGCTGGAACACAAGACTTATGAGGAGAGGCTGAGGGAACTGGGCTTGTTTAGTCTGCAGAAGAGAAGAATGAGGGGGGATTTGATAGCAGCCTTCAACTACCTAGGAGGGTGGTGAAGCACTGGAATGGGTTACCTAGAGAGGTGGCGGAATCTCCATCTTTAGAGGTTTTTAAGCTGAGGCTTGACAAAGCCCTGGCTGGGATGATATAGCTGGGGTTGGTCCTGCTTTGAGCAGGGGGCTGGACTAGATGACATCCTGAGGTCCCTTCCAACTCTAATATTCTATGATTCTACCTGAAAGGGGGTTCCAGGGAGGATGGAGCTAGGCTGTTCTCGGTGGTGGCAGATGACAGAACAAGGAGCAATGGTCTCAAGTTGCAGGGAGGGAGGTCTAGGTTGGACATTAGGAAAAAGTTTTTCACTAGAAGGGTGGTGAAGCACTGGAATGGGTTACCTAGGGAGGTGATGGAATTTCCATCTTTAGAGGTTTTTAAGGCCCAGCTTAACAAAGCCCTGGCTGGGATGATTTAGCTGAGGTTGGTCCTGCTTTGAGCAGGGGTTAGACTAGATACCTGCTGGGGTCCCGTCCAACCCTCATCTGCTATGATTAGACATAGAAGGAATCTTCTATGAAATGACGATCCAGGGCTTTTCACCCCTTGGGTTCAGACCTACACTCCCAAGTTGAACCTGGCACTGCATACACGAGGGGAATGCACTCCAAGGAGCAGCTATACAACTGCACTAGAGAACATGAGACCGGCTGGAGGAGGTTCTGGGCCCTGGTGGAATGTGCTCCCAGCAGCACCCTGCCCAGATACAACACAGGCCAGCGGCGGGGTCTGCCCCGTGAAGCAGATTCCAGGGCCAGGAGGGACCCTATGACCATCAGTCTGGCCTCCTGTCCCAGAACTTCCTTAAAATCGTTCCTAGAGCAGATCTCTGCAAAAACAGCCCATCTGGATTTTAAAGCGGTCAGTGATGGAGAATCCACCACAACTCTGAGTAAAATGGTCCAACGGTTCATTCCCTCAATGTTAACAATGTGCCTAGCTTCAACTTCCAGCCGCTGGATCACGTTAGACCTTCCTCTGCTAGACTGAAAAACCCACCATCAAATATTTGTTCCCCACGTAGGAACTTCGAGATGGGGATCAAATCAGCCTTCACCCTCTCTGTTAATCTGAGCAGATTGAGCTCGGACTCCACTGCTGTAAGGCAGGTTTTCTAACCCTTTAATCCTCCTCACGGCTCTTCTCTGACCCCGCTCCCATTTATCAACGTCCTTCCTGAATTGTGGGTACCAGATCTGGGCCCAGGATTCCAGCCGTCGTCACGCCAGGGCAGGACACAGGGTAAAATAACCTCCCTGCTCCTACTCCCTATTAAAAGACGTTTGAACTCAAGTCTCTGTGGGTTCGTATGGTGATCTGTGTATCCATCCCAATCACAACGGAGGGCCAAGGAAACCCAGGCAGCACCTAGCAGACACACTCCGACTGACTGCCACAGGCGGGGATTTCTGGCTTGAGCCATGGTCACCAGGGACAGCGGATCGCTTTGCCGAGGGAGAGGTACTATGCTCAGCGACCCTCGCAGAGGCCTCAGAGCATGGCTGTCTAGGCTGGTGTCCATGTGGACTCCCCTCCACTACCCATCCCCAGGCTGGATACCAGCCAGGCACGCGGACTTTGGGAGGGCGGACGAGCTCCTTGGGGCTGAGTAGGATCCCTTGGCAGTGGAGGGAGTGGCCAGTCAAGCCAGGGAGAGCCTTGTTCACAGCACCGGCTACTTCTGGTGACTGGCTCCAACCGAGACGGAGCCCCAAAGCCACCCTGGGGCTTTGAGAAGAGGCCAGGCCAGGCCAGGGTCACATGCATCCCTTGGATCATGCAGTGGACTTGTTCTGCTTCCCCAGGGGCAGACCTGCTTGTGTCCTTGAGCAGGAATCCCTGCCCAGGCCTGCTGGGTCTGGAGATGGGAGGGGACTGTGCCTTCCTACCTCAAGGGGGGCGGGGAGGGAGACCGCCCAGCACTGATCCACCCCTCCCCACTTTTCCCATGCCACACTCCTCTCCATCTCAGTCACGTTGCTGCAAGGAAGGGACCGGAACCTCCCACCTCCTCGGCTTTCATCTGCGTCCTTCCCCTCAGGCTCTACGGTGAGGCCCAACTGCTATTTTAAACCCTTCAAGGACAGAGCCAAGCGCACGCCAAATGCGAAGGCGATTGCGGGGCAGCATCCAAGAGCAGGGCCGTCAGCCTGCCCGGCCACACGGAAAACAGAAGCAGGGCCCTGAGCAGCTGAGAACGTCAAAGATGGTTTACAAGAGGGGCTGCCGCGCTGCTGTATGGAACACAACTGGAGCGGCCCAGGGTTCTAAGGTGGGACGCAAGACGGGATAGCATTAGTCTGCGGGCGCAAGCGCTGCCTCCACAGCAGGAATGGGCCTGAGTCACTTCCTTCTTTAAGGGCGTGTGTAAGGAAGGAGAAGTTTTGGCTTGCTGGCTCGTGGCACCCCTGTGTTAAGAGCTGGACTCCCATAAGCACTTCTCTGCCATTCCCTTTAACAGAAGGACAGGGAAGCAACTCTGCTGGACACAGCCCCGCTGACAGGCTACGGTGTTAACCCCTGCCCCCTCACTCTGGTCCCCACAGGGATACGGCACAAGCCCAGCTCCATGCTGCACACGCGCACACAAACAGGCTGGGATCAGCAAGAGCGATTCTCGCACAAGGAGCCAAGCATGATGGCCCTGCCCCACTCACCTCCGCAAAGAAGGCCGTGGTGGTGACCCTCTGGTTGTCATACACGCTGTTGAGCATTGGGAAGAGATTCTTCACAATCAAAGGGAGCTTTGGGCCTGCGTGTTTAGCCATCGCCCTGGAACAAAAGAACACGGGCACGTTACCTGTCGTACAGCACAGGACAGCTTGGGCAGATGCCATCCATCTTCACCACTCACTAGCGTACGAATCAGAAAGGCAGGAGTAAAATCTGAACAAAGCTTAGCGCCTTCGTAACAGCTCCAGTCTAGTTTTCAGGGTGCAGCGAACGCCCACTGGCCCATTGGAAAAGCTGGTTCTACTCCGTCCCAGCAACTTTGCAATGAGCGCCCGGCCCGTGCCGTGGACAATGGCAGCCTGGGCAGAGGCCCAGAGGAGACCCAGGCACGTCCCACAGTAAGTGGTGCACACGCTGCACAGTGGTTTTCTGCACAGGGCAGACCTGCCGTGGAGATTACGAGCGTCTCTCCCCTGCGGCCTCCTCCAAAGATCAGGCTGAAATACCAGCAGCGGACCAGACAGTTTGACTTGCTTCTTTCTACTCCACCTCAAACTTTGATAGGAAGTTTCCTTCTTCGCAGCGATAAAGCAGAGTAAAACCTCCCGGGCCATGTGTCTGAGCTGCTGGTGAACGGTTACAGCTATGAGGAGCTGCGTGGACACCCCCTTCTGCAATCAGTGCTGTGATCACAGAGCTGCCTCGCCCTTTACACGGACAGGGCCCCTCTCGCAGGCTGCCTTCCCTGCCACCACCACGTCCAGGAGCTACGGTCCAAGCCTTGGACATCCTCACAACAAGGGCAAATCACTTCTGTGGTGCTTCACCTGGTGCAGCAATTCCTCCCCACCCTCAGGCTGCATGCCACTTACTCCTACAACCGGGAGGTCGTTCCAGCCAGCCTCTGGTCTAAATGCAGGAAACAGCAAAGATGTCAGCGCAGAGATCTCTTGTGCTGGCCCTTGCCTGGGTACCCTGAACCCTGGGCCCGCCTTGTCTGCCCTCCAACAGCCACGGTGCCACCCTCCCAAATGCAGCTGCCAAAGTCTTGCTCCACTGGTGCCCCTCCTCCACCGCACTCAGTCCAAGCGTCTATCCCGGCCTTTGATGCTCTTCACACTCCCCACGTAGCATCCACTAGCGATGCTGACCCTGTGCTCAGCCCGGCATCCACCCCAGCCCTTCACCGAGCTCTCCTGCAACGAACGCAGACCTACATCTGAGCTCACATGCCCATAGCACGATGGGGGGCCGGGCCCTTCCCACGCCCTGCCCCACACGGACCATTCATGAGGACTGATCGAGCACAGGGGGAGCAGTTGCTGGGCACAGGAGGGGGAAGTACGTGAACAAGGTGCTGGGTTGCTGGCGTTGCACAGCACCGAACTGTAGGACTGGAAGGGACCTCGAGAGGTCAGGAGGCCAGTCCCCTGAACAGTGAAGGCTCAGTTCTTTGGTCTCAGCACTCGGAGAGTCGCTGCGTGGTGGCTGTGAAGAAAGCATGGAGGTCTGTCTACTCCAGGATCCCAGCTCTGGTCACCCCTCCTAGGGCACTGGCCCCAGCAGGCGTGGGTTGGGGGCAGTGGGAGGAAGATCTGCTGGGCCACAGCACCCTTCACAGATTCCCCTTGGTCTTGCTTAACTCCCCATTTCCAGGGTGGCTGCCCCCCCGGCAGCAAGGCCAGCCCCAGAAAGCACGCACCATCTCGAACTCCTACGCTAGAGGGAAGTCAGGCAGACTGAAGGATTACTCTTACCTGGCCAGCAATGCAATCCCATCATGGTGCCTTTCAGAGCTTTTCATCAGCTCCCAGCCACCCGCACTCCCCACGGATTGCACCACCGCGTCACTGCCCCCATGTGTCAGCATGGCTCTCAGCGTCTCCACTGCGCAGCTAGACAGGAAAACACATCGTTATGAAGTCGCATGCTAATTTTTCTTACTGCGGCGCACGGGACGCCAGCCAAAGGGCAGCGCTGGCCACGCACACCGCAGTAAATTAGAGTTTTGCACAAAGAACAGTGGCAGATGGGGTCATTCAGAGGTGTGAGGGTACTTGAGGACTGGATGAGTTATGCGAGGGCTTCAGCTGGAGTGAGACAAATCCATAACTCACGGCTACTTCCATTTCCAACAGGACATGTGCCATTAAAACGTGATCCAAGACAATAGACTGAAAAGTAAAGAAGTCCAGCGCTACTATAAGACGGGGTTTTTGCATTAATATTTTATTGGTGGGGATTATCGTGCTGCAAGCACAGAGCAACATATGGGAAACATACATTATCCTGTCAGAACAAAACCAATATTAGCAATGGCTAAATCTTAGGCTTCTATGCAAGGAAGAGGAATGCGTTTAGCACACATGTAAGGAAAACAAAATCCCTTAGAAAGAACATCTCAGAGTCAGGGACTTTTAACCCAAGACTGTTGTGCTCCTGCTATTAATTTTACCTGTAGCACGAAGACTCACTGCAGGGAAGGAGGCTCAGCACCTTTGGAGGTTCTGAATGCAGACCCTTCTAGGTGCAGAAATACCTGCGTGTGCACAGAATTCATCAGCACTGAAAGCTCTTTCGCTGCGGGAAATGCACTCGCCATGTTCTGGAGCAAAGTTGTATAACTGCAAAAAACCCAGAGATCCTGGCTCTCCTTCATGATAGCAGATCATCTTTTCTCCAGTGTGTCCAGAATCCAGACTACTGATGGGAAATAGAGACCGAACTACTGTATGCATGGACATGAAATGGATGCATCTGACTACTAAAGAAGAAGATTTCTTCAGCACTTCTGCACTCTGTTTAATTGCACCCATTTATCTAGTTATCTTCCTCACAGCGCGCGCACACACACACACACACACACACACACACACACACACACACACACACACACACACGGCGCTTTAATAACGGAAGCTGTATAAAATGGAAAAACCGTTTAGTGCATTCTGCGGGCAGCTAGTGGCAACTGCTGGGTTAGCTGCTTTTTTCTAGCATGAATGAGCCCACAGGAGACATGTTTGAGAGGGGCACATGACTGCAGCCTATAAATACCTTCAAGGGAACAGTACAGGAGTGGAAGACTTGTCCATTGCCGTAGGAGAAGTTATGTCAAAGATTTACTCCTGTTGGTCTGTCCATGCCTATTTGTTGTCTCTGCTCTTATGCCTAGATTGTAAACTCTTTGGGGAAGGGACTGTCAGACTCGTAGAAGATGAGGGTTGGAAGGGATCTCAGCAGGTATCTAGTCCAACCCCCTGCTCAAAGCAGGGCCAACCCCAACTAAACCATCCCAGCCAGGGCTTTGTCAAGCCTCAGCTTAAAAACCTCTAAGGATGGAGATTCCACCACCTCCCTAGGTAACCCATTCCAGTGCTTCACCACCCTCCTAGTGAAAAACTTTTTCCTAATGTCCAACCTAGACCTCCCACACTGCAACTTGAGACCGTTGCTCCTTGTTCTGTCATCTGCCACCACCGAGAACAGCCTAGCCCCATCCTCCCTGGAACCCCCTTTCAGGTACTTAAAGGCTGCTATCAAATCCCCCTCACTCTTCTCTTCTGCAGACTAAACAAGCCCAGTTCCCTCAGCCTCTCCTCATAAATCCTGTGCTCCAGCCCCCTAATCATTTTGGTTGCCCTCCGCTGCACTCTCTCCAAATTGTCCACATCCTTTTTGTAGTGGGGGGCCCAAAACTGGACACAATATTCTAAATGCGGCCTCACCAATGCCGAATAGAGGGGAATAATCACTTCCCGTGACCTGCTGGCAATGCCCCTCCTAATGCAGCCCAATATGCCATTAGCCTTCTTGACAACCAGGGCACACTGCTGACTCATATCCAGCTTTTTATCCACTGTTACCCCCAGGTCCTTTTCTGCAGAGCTGCTGCCCAGCTCGTCGGTCCCCAGTCTATAGCTGTGCATGGGATTCTTCCTTCCTAAGTGGAGGACTCTGCACTTGTCCTTGTTGAACCTCATTAGATTTCTTTTGGCCCAATCCTCCAGTTTGTTTAGGTCACTCTGTATCCTAGCCCTACCCTCCAGGGTATCTACCACTCCCCCCAGCTTAGTGTCGTCCGCAAACTTGCTGAGGGTGTAATCTACCCCATCCTCCAGATCATTAATAAAGATGTTGAACAAAACCGGCCCCAGGACCCACCCCTGGGGAACTCTGCTTGTGACTGGTTGCCAGCTAGACACAGAGCCATTGATCACTACTCATTGAGCCCTATGCTCTAGCCAGTTCTCTATCCATTTTATAGTCCATTCATCCAACCCATACTTCTATAACTTGCTGATAAGAATATTGTGAGAGACCGTATCAAAAGCTTTGCTAAAGTCAAGGTATATCACATCCACCGCCTTCCCTACATCCACAGAGCCAGTCACCTCATCATAGAAAGCAATCAGGTTGGTCAGGCATGACTTTCCCTTGGTGAATCCGGGTTGACTGTTCCTGATCACCTTCCTCTCCTCCAAGTGCCTTAAAATGGATTCCTTAAGGACCTGCTCCATGATTTTTCCAGGGATTGAGGTGAGGCTGACCGGTCTGTAGTTTCCTGGATCCTCTTTCCTCCCTTTTTTGAAGATGGGCACTATATTTGCTTTTTTCCAGTCCTCAGGAACCTCCCCCTGTTGCCACGAGCTTTGAAAGATAATAGCCAATGGCTCTGAAATCACCTCAGCCAATTCCCTCAGCACCCTCGGGTGCATTGCATCCGGCCCCATGGACTTGTGTATGTCCAATCCTTCTAAATAGTCTTGGACCCGTTCCTTCAGCACTGTGGGATGTTCGCCTCCTTTCCATTCTGTGCCACCCAGTACAGTAGTCTGGGAGCTGATCTTGTCTGTGAAGACAGAGGCAAAAAAGGCATTGAGTACCTCAGCCTTCTCCACATCCTCCGTCACTAGGTCGCCCCCTCATTCTCTAAGGGGCCCACACTTTCTCTAATCTTCCTCTTGTTGGCAACATGCCTGTAGAAACCCTTCTTGTTCCCCTTCACGTCCCTTGCTAGCTGCAACTCCAATTGCGCTTTGGCCTTCCTGATTTCGTTCCTGCACGTTCGAGCAGTGTTTATATAATCCTCCCTAGTCATCTGACCAAGCTTCCACTTCTTGTAAGCTTCTTTTTTGTGTTTAAGTTCGCCAAGGACATCTTTGTTAAGCCAAGCTGGACGCCTACCATATTTGCTATTCTTTCTGCACATCGGGATGGTTTGCTCTTGTGCCCTCAATAAGGTCTCTTTAAAAAACAGCCAGCTCTCTTGGGTTCCTTTCCCCCTCATATTAGCCTCCCAGGGAATCCTGCCCATCAGTTCCCTGAGGGAGTCAAAGTCCGCTTTTCTGAAGTCCATGGTCCGTATCCTGCTGCTCTCCTTCCTTCCTTTCGTCAGGATCCTGAACTCGACCATCTCATGGTCACTGCTGCCTAGGCTGCCACCCACTTGTACTTCCCCTAGCAAATCTTCCCTGTTTGTGAGCAGCAGGTCAAGAAAAGCACGGCCCCTAGTTGGTTGCTCCAGCACTTGCACCAGGAAATTGTCTGCAACACTCTCCAAAAACTTCCTGGATTGTTTGTGCTCTGCTGTATTGCTCTTCCAGCAGATGTCAGGGTGATTGAAGTCTCCCATGAGAATCAGGCCCTGTGAACTGGAGACTTTCCCTAGTTGAGTAAAGAAAGCCTCATCTACCTCATCCTCCTGGTCTGGTGGTCTGTAACAGACACCCACCAGGACATCACGCTTATTGTTCTTGCTTCTAAGCTTAACCCAGAGACACTCAACTGACTTATCTCCAGTTTCATACTGGAGCTCAGAGCAGTCATAGTGCTCTCTTACATACAGTGCAACTCCTCCCCCCTTTCGCCCCTGCCTGTCCTTCCTGAACAGTTTATACCCATCCATGACAGTGCTCCAGTCGTGAGAGTTATTCCACCAAGTCTCAGTTATTCCAATCATGTCGTAGTTTCTTGACTGTGCCAGGGCTTCCAGTTCTTCCTGCTTGTTTCCCAGGCTTCTTGCATTTGTGTACAGGCACTTGAGATAAGTAGCCAATTATCCTACTTTCACAGTATGAATCGGGAGGCCTCCCCTGCTGCACCCTCCTCCTTCTGCTTCCTTGCGGTGTCCCTCTTCCCCACTAACCTTCGGGCTTAGGTCCCCGTCCCCCGTCGAAACTAGTTTAAAGCCCTCCTCACTAGGTTAGCCAGCCTGTCTGCGAAGATACTCTTCCCTGTCTTCGTTAGATGAATCCCGTCCCTTCCTAGTAATCCTTCTTCCTGGAACAGCATTCCATGATCGAAGAATCCAAAGCCCTCCCTTCGACACCACCTGCGTAACCACGCATTTACTTCCCCAATGCGACTGTCCCTACCTGGGCCTTTTCCCTGAACAGGGAGGATGGACGAGAACACCACTTGCGCTTCAAACTCCTTAATCTCTTTTCCCAGAGCCACATAGTCCACAGTGATCCGCTCAAGATCGTACTTGGCAGTGTCATTGGTACCCACATGGAGGAGCAGGAAGGGGTAGCGGTCTGAGGACTTGATAAGTTTTGGCAGTCTCGCCGTCACATCCCTGATCCGAGCTCCAGGCAAGCAGCACACTTCTCTAGTTTCCCGGTCCGGACGGCAGATGGATGACTCCGTCCCCCTTAGGAGGGAGTCCCCGACCACCATCACCCTTCTCTTCCTCTTTGGAATGGTGGTCGTGGAACCCCCATCCCTAGAAGAATGCATCTCTTGCCTTCTGATCAAACGGGTCTCCTGATGAGCCATTCCCTCTGAAGGGTCCTCCAAATCATTCTCTGCCATAGTACTTGTGCAGAGAGGATGAAAACGATTCCTTCCTTCTATCTGCATGGTGGACACATGGGTTCTCTTTCTTCGGGAGGTCACATGCTGCCAATTTTCTTCCCCGTTCTTCGTTTTCGCCTGCCCGGCCTTCTCTGAATCTTCCTTACGCTCTGCCTGTACCTGATGGAGCACGACATTGTTTCCTGTAATGCACCGCAGGGTTGACATTTGGGTCTCTAGTCCTTTAACCTTCTCTTCCAATAAGGAAACCAGCCTGCACTTGGTACAGATGAAGTCATCTCTATCCTGTGGGAGGAAGACAAACATAGCACACCCAGTGCAGGTGACAACAACGGATCGCTCCATCTCCATATTACTGCTCTGAGAGCCTCCTCAGATGTTCAATTTCCTGCTCGGCAATGTCTGTAAGGCAAGAACCTGCAGTGGGCTCTCTCCGCAGGCGAACTCCCAGGCAAACTCCCTCCTTCTTCTGTTAGCCGCCCCTCTGTTCGCCGCTCAGCTGGCTGCCTTTTATAAGGCTGGGGCAGTTGCCCCGCCCCTGCACTTACCCCTCAAAGCCCCGCCCCCGCAATTAACCCCACCTGGATCCAATCAATCACTCAAACAGACAAACCCGCAACTGCCAAAATGGTGCCTGTAACTGCACCAGTCACAAGCACCCACCCACAGTCAGCTGTACTTGCACCAGTCACACACCTGGTCTCTCAGGTACTCCCCCCTCTAGCACAGCACAACTTGTCCACATCCTTCCTGTAGTACTGGACACAATACTCCAGATGTGGCCTCACCAATGCCGAATAGAGGGGAATAACCACTTCCCGTGATCTGCTGGCAATGCTCCTACTAATGCAGCCCAATATGCTATTAGCCTGCTTGACAACCAGGGCACACTGCTGACTCATATCCAGCTTCTTATCCACTGTTACCCCCAGGTCCTTTTCTGCTGAACTGCTGCCTAGCTCGTCGGTCCGCAGTCTGTAGCTGTGCCTGGGATTCTTCCGTCCTAAGTGGAGGACTCTGCACTTGTCCTTGTTGAACCTCAGATTTATTTTGGCCCAATCCTCCAATTTGTCTAGGTCACTCTGTATCCTATCCCTGCCCTCCAGGGTATCTACCACTCACCCCAGTTTAGTGTCATCTGCAGACTTGGTGAGGGTGCAATCTACCCCATCCTCCAGATCATTAATGAAAATGTTGAACAAAACTGGCCCCAGGACGGTCAGCTCTGCGTTTTTACCGCTCCTAGCACCCTGGGTTCCTTGTGCACAACTAGGGCTCCCGGAGACTAATATAATAAGAGGAAAAACATTTGATACTGGGAGATATTCTTAACCATTCGAGCAAGCTGAGTAGCGAGAGACTTGCAGGAGCTGGCACTGCAGAGACACGATTAGTGCAAATGATGCAGGAATGGGGGTCTCAATCTTCCCATATCAACCACCACAATTGAGACACCCCTTTTTTGGACAAACTGTTGGCCACCTGTCTTCCCCGGGGGCAGCTGTCACGCTGGTTTGCAGGAGGAGGGATTAAAGAAGTATTAAGGAGACTAGCTAAAGAACAACGGGTGCTGCTGCTCTGCTATGTTGCCGTTTCCACTCCCCTGATGCAGGACAGAAGGGCAGACCAGGCCACTTGTTGCCTGCAGCCTCCCATTTCTCTGAAATGCCTCGGTGAGCAGCTGCATCCTCCCACTAATGAAGGGGGACGTGGAGCAGCCGCAGAGGGTAGCAGTTCAGAGTCATCAGTACAGAACGAGAACCAAAGCAACCACAGACCTCACAATGGGCAGGAGTTTCCCAAACAGGCCGGCAGGAATGTTTCAACTGGCTATTGTCACACGCCTCCCTCAGCGTTCAATCACGCCTCCCTTTCGGAACCTGTCTGGCCCATCAAATGCTGCTGCTCTCTACTTTTTTTTTTAATCCACCAGTGTTTCCCCTATAGAATTAGTTTGCATTAGCTTGAAGGACTAAAATTCTGTGGGCTGCAGGGGGCTGCAACAAGGTGTGTAGTAGGGGTAATGGGAGCTATTGAACCAAACTGGAAACTCTGTAGATGATGGAAACCAGCACCCCCTGTCCCGCTGGTTCCTGCGCCTGTCCCAACCTCATTCATCCATCGATTCCAAAACCCGACGGGACCAGGGCGATCCTCTAGTCTGACCTCCCTGTGTAACACAAGCCAGAGAACGGCCCCAAATGATTCCTCGAGCAGAGCTTTTAGAAAAACATCCCGTCTTGATTTAAAAATGGTCAGTGATGGAGAATCCACCACAACTCTTGGTAAATTGGTCCAATGGTTAATTATCTCACTGTCAAAAATGCACCCCTTGTTTCCAGTCTGAATTTGTCTGGCTTCGATTCCCAGCCATGGATCCTGTTAGATCCTCTCTGCTGGAGTGAAGACCCATTAGCAAACAGCTGTTCCTCATGTAAGTACTTACACTGACAGTCACCCTTAGCCTTCTCTTTGGGAAGCTGACGAGCTGGAGCAGCTTCACTAGGAGCCATGGCATCAGTCACTTTCACTCCTCTTCTCGGAACCTGCTCCACTTTTTCAGCACCCTCCCTGAATTGCGAAAGTCTCCTGTTCAAGTCTCTCGTAATCATTTCCTTGCCACTGCAGGAGCCTTGAGCACAGGCCAGCCCAGCGCCTCCTTCTCTCCACCTCTGGCACATCATAGTCTAGTTTCCTGCAGGCTGCAGCACTTGTTCTGATATCTGCTGGTGGGTCAGCGTGTGGATGCTGGCCGGAGCTATACAGCAGGTCAGTGAGATGATCTAATGGTCCCTTCTGGCCTAGGACTAAATCCCTCTCCCATGTTGCGGGGTCACGGATCTATCCTGCATTAATCTCTCTGTAGAGTCAAGGGAACCTGTCTTGGGCAGGACAACGCCAACACAGGACTACACAGCACAGCACAGCACCTCACCACACTGCCAGCAGTTAACGCACACACCAGTCTGGACATGGGACCCCTTGAATTCCAAGGTGACCTAAGCTGTTCCTCTCTTAGCCGTTGCACTCGATGACCATGTCAAGATACAGATACTGCTCTTACCCATCACCAGCTTCGGCATCCTTGCAGCTGCAGGCTCCAGAAAATTGGTTTCAGAAAATAAATGGCCCTAGATATGCAAGAAATTCCCGTGCCGTCTTTCACTGATGGCTGAAACGGTTTTAGCTGCAAGTAGCGCAGCGAGAGAGCAGGCGAGCTAGCTTGCTAGGTTACTTGTGAAACCAACTCCAGACCCCACATGGCTCTGCTTCTGCACAACAACTATCCAGTGCCACATGGCACCAACTATCCACAACCGGCACATCAGAGCCCTGGACTGGGTCAGGCTAGCCAGTCACCCAGCGCAGAGGAGAGAAAAGTCACGTTAGGTAGCTGGGATGAAGTCATCTTATTTACATGTTCTGTCGATTCCACTCAGTGCTCAATCTGAAGTGTTGCACATCACCGTTCTTCAGAGTTTGTCCGCAATACCCGGTCTCCGCTACACCAGTTGTATGCCAGATGCTAGGTCCCTTTTGGGCAGCTATCGTCTCTTCCGATGCGTTAATACAGCACCTAGCACATCCTGAATGCTGCTGTAATACCAAGAGCACCCCTCTCCCACTGTCCAGATATCAGGGTGAATCGCAACCTTGCTGCAGAGCAGGAACTCTGACCTGCAAGTCTACATAATCCTCAGAACTTCCCCGGTTGCATTCAACATAAGCAATAGGCTGGACCAAACAGAACCCGGGGGATTTTTTTTTAAGTGTTGTTTTCATGGCGCATAAGGAAATTGGCACCCTAAGAAAGAAAGATCCCAGCCAATCTCGTAATGGAAGAGCAGCATGGCTTTCGGTTGTGGGACAGTAACTTTTGGCCACTCCACACGAGGTCTCCAGTAGCAGGTTACACACGCTCATTTACACACAGATGTAATGCTAGGAAAATGCGTATGAAAAGCGAACAGACGGCAAATTAATCCAGATCCGTTTCACACCCCAATCCTACCCAGCACACAGGGTCTGGGTATCCATTTAACCAGGGAGGTTGTTTTCCCCACTGGGTGTTTGGTTGTCGGACGCACCACAGCCAGGAAGCCTGGGATAGCTCGCAAGCCTCACGTAGGGACTGGTGAGATCTGACCAGAAACATGCAGAAGTGCAGTCTTGCATGAACCGGGAGAAGGCGTTTTGTGCCTCCTGGTGCCCACAAGGGGCAGACGGCAGATCAGTCAGGACTGGCCAGGAGTGTCTAGGAATGGCGCGCTGCAGCCAGCCAGCCAGGAAGAGCTTGCCAGGCACAAGCCCTAGCGTAACCCTGGCGTATGGCCATGAAGTTTTCCTGGCTGATCAGAGGTCAGGGGGAGGGATGTTGGGTGGAGGGGGGCTAGCTGCACTTTGGCCAGCCTCGCAGTAGAATTAATAGCATGCTGATCAGGGTATGCACGGCGAGATCCTGGGACATTCGATTCCTGCATCTGTCTCAGAATAACTCTGGCCCAGAGGCACAGCAGCTGCCTCAAGAGAATGGGCTGTCACCGTGGAGCGCAGGCAAAGGCCTGCTGGCAGGTGGCCGAGACACAGCCGCCTTCCTGACGAGCCTGGCAAAGGAGACCCTGTTGTGGAGCCATCCTGGAACCTGCAGAGTCAGTGACCAGGCCGTAAGCTGTGACCCCTCGGAAGAACAATGAAGAAGGTAGTCCCAGGGGCTGCCCAGCTGGACACGCCATTGATAGAAAGGAGCACGCTGACCCTAGAGAAGGGGAGATGCGTTTTACTGTCGCAGAGGGCAGCTAAGCGTGCACAGAGGAGTCTCGGCTCCAGAACCCCCCATCTTTGTAACAGCACTTGTTGAACCGAAGCCAGACACCAAAGCAGTGAGCCACAGCAACAGCTCCGTAAGACAGATGGTTCAAGTCGGTCATTCCCTAGGTCTGCTTTTTCCAGTGTCCTCTAGCCACTTCCTGCCTTCCCAGCGAAAGCCTGTGTCTTCCAAGGCCTTTTCCTGCCAAGCGACCATATCCACCTTTGTCAGCTCTCTGGCATTTCAATATCATGAAGACTTAGAATTCAAAACGTGGACAGGAAACGATCGATATTGCAACCAGCTCCTGGGAGCAGTCTGGAATTTCACATCAACATTTTTTCCGTACCTTGGACAAAAGCTCCCCCTCCACACCCATCAATCAGCAACGACTTCACAGGCGTGGAGCCGAAGTTCACCTGTTTGCACCCAACGCAGAAAGAGCGGAACCAAATCCCAGGGACCGGGATGCTGCTGTCAATGGGTGTGCCTACCCCGCCCCCTCCCAAACACGGCCACTGACCGACCTGCACTTCACCGCAGCTTCCAGCCCCGTAGCACTATGGCCGCTCTGCAGGAAGACTTGCAAAGCGAAGCAGAGCTCAGCGAGGCAGAAGAGCACTCGGCCAGCACCAGTGTCGGGTTTCCCTCTCTTTGGAGCCAGATCTCTGGCTCTCCAGATGAAGACACATTTTAGCTGGAGCAGGAAGGCGGCTATGTTTACAGGACGTCATGGTGTCAGTCACGTGACTGCTATTGACCTAAGACTCTAGAGCAAGAACGTCTAGAACGCCCTGTTTGGGACTAGTTCTAATCCCGCTGGTCGCTGCCATGCTGACGTCAGGCTCCACTCACTGACCCGCCCTCCCTACGCGAGACTCTCTAGGGGAACGTTTCCTAGCAGCCTGACTCAGCAGCCGTCAGTTCTGTCAGACCCTGGAAAAGCCCCCTCCCCCGGGGGGGGTTGAGTGTGCCTCACTGTCCACTTCTAAAACCACTTGAGCAGAGACCCCTGGAGCGCACACCTAGGAAGACCCCCTCTCCGGGAGCTGCCATCTGGTCTCTTCCATCTCCGGCTCGGACGAGTTCTAGGACACTTCAGGGACTCCCAATCCCTCGTGCAGCCAGCATGTTGCAGGGAAGATTAACCAGCCCCTACTCAACAGAACTGGAGCTTGTGTCGGGCTGCAGGAAGCTCCCAGAGCAAGCACGGAGAGGTCTGGCCTTTGCGCTCAGTACTGAGCGTTCTGCCTGACAGGAGATCACAGGGGTCAGCACCTCTACTGCTAAAGTGAGGATCTCAGGAGAAAGCATTTTAACACTTGCTCCAATCTGCAGCCAGGGGCACTCAGACAGGACAGTGGCATTCTCACGATACTTTGATTCTTGCCCCATATGCTCAGAAAGTCAGTTTTTTGGAGGAAGATCTGTAGTTTCTGGCTCCTGCATCTACCTCCCCGGGAGGCAATCAATTGCTCCAAGTTCCTTTAAGTACTCCTCAGGCTCTGGTGGTCTGGGGTCTGGCTGCGATCTCTCACTGTGCATCTTTTCCAGCAGTCATTAAGAGGAGGAAGAGTGAGTTGAGAGAACAGACAGTACTGGATGCACATGGCCAAAACCACAAGAGCCAGAGGCACAAAGCATGCAAGTGTCTTAAGCAATTGTGAACATTTCTGTCAGGGTTCACGAATAGGGTGGCCTCCTGACACCACCGCAGCCGAGGCTGCCACAAGCAGATCCTGGAGAACAGAACAACCCTCCCAGAGCTGGTATGGACAGTTGAGGACGCTGCCAGGACCTACACACCAGGAGGAAACAGCAGCAGCGTGGAGGCAAGCTGAACTTTAGCTTCAGCCACTTGAACAGATTTTTTTTTTATTTTTGTTTTAACATGTGGCCTAAATAAAATGCTAATCAGAGCAGCTCTGCTCTCCAGCGTAACAACCTGTTTCCATTCATTACAGCTCTGGGCTGGAAAAGCTACCATGTGAATTAGTGGCAGCTTTCCAAAGCTGAAAACAGGCCTATCAAGTTGTGTCAGATAGAGTTTGTATCATCCCAAAGCCGGTCTTAGGCAGCCACTAATTCAGCCTGTCTTAGGCAGCCACTAATCCCAGGAGATGGGAGCACAGCTTCTCCTCCGAATCATCTCAACACAGAGTTTCTCACATGGTGTAAACTGATGAATGGAGCCTGAATCACTAATGCAGCTGCAAGCATCAGTTCTGGGTCCGCGCAGGCTCCTCCACGTAAGTCTGATTTCCTTGACTAACGACAGGCCACAAAGAACTACGTTAAAAATCGGAAAACCTAACGAAAACTCAGAACGAGTGCCGGGCTACTCCTGGATTGATGGAAGTGCGTCAGGGACCTCCAACCTGGCATGTACCATGCGCCTCATGTACATTGTCCAGCGTGTAGCATCTACGCAACAGCTCTTAAGATTGGAAGGACAAAGGAGGATTTTTTCCAGTCTGATTCTGCACATTTTGCTGCAGCTGCCTGGACCTGTGACCACCACCTCCAGTGACTGACCGCAACGGATCATGGATTCAACCCCTCTTAGGCAGACACATGGGCTTTGGTAAGAAAAGTGCAAGTTTCCAGGCTAGCATTCCTGGTTCAGTGCAGTGTTTCCCAGGAGCTTTTTGGAAGGCGGGTACCCCACGGCAGCCCTCAACACGTTACTGGGGCGCTAAGGGTGCAGCCACCAGCAAGACACTGCCCTGCTTTGCTCCACTGGTGCCTCAGTCAAAGCCTCCACCTTGTTTTACCTGCCTGAATTCAGACAACTGGGAGGACTTAGATCTGCAGAGGGAGACTGGAATTCACCGTGCAGCACTGGCAGAGGCCTAGATCTGCAAAGAGCTGCTTCCCGCATGCCAGTCCCACCAGCGCCATCTATTGGTACCAAATCTAGAGCAACGGCTCTGATGTCCTTTCCTCAGGAACGAAAATACTGCTGCTTTGGACGCAAAGAAGGGCAGGTATTTGTTTCCTTCACGCGAGCAGGTGAGGGGGCACCAGGCACAGCTCCCCCCATTCAGTGCTGTCCAACAGGGGCATTGTCCAGTGTCTGCCTGGAGAACAGCCAGTCACACTCCTCCTCAAGATCCCATCGGCCCAAAGGTTTACCTCCCAGCGACAGGAGGAGAGATCAGAGAATTCCCCCGGGGCGCTCCCTGCTCTGGGCAGTTGAAAGCAGGTCGTGCAGTCTGCGTCTGCAGGTCTTTCACGCAGCAACAAGGGAGAAGAAAGCTTTCAGCAGGCAAGGGAGGGGGTCAGAGCCACAACCACCGAGGAGGGACTCGGGGCAGGGCAGAGTCTGAAGTGACTTGAACTCCTTTTTAAAGTCATGCTGCCTGGGACCCCGTAGAAGTCGGATCAGAAAGACTTGTGTACCTCGAAGCCGACACAAAGCAGCCGAACGGCCAGGGCAGCACCACTTCCTGACTGGGGCTGGCAACGTGTGGCCAACAGGACGCTGCCGAGGAGTGCAGAGGCAGTGGCCGCAACCAAACACGCGGAAGGGACTTGCTTATTGATGTGCTGGCCTCAAACTCCCGTGGCAGGTGACTGCGTGGCAGCTGGTGCATCAATAAGCCCACAAAGTTTACTGTTTGCTCCTCCAGTTGTGGGGGGGAGATGCCACTCCAAGGAAAGACCCCTGCAGGAAAGCAGTGGACTGGGGAAGGGATCGACACAAGAACTGGAAGAGCCCAGCAAGCTGTACAGGTACTAGAGCGGCTTTTTGAGGAGACGACGGAGCATGGATGACCAGAACTATACAGCACTTTTGATGGCATCAGAGCAGCCTTAGTGTCCTGTGCCCTGAACTCACGCAGCCGCTCTACCAGTCACACCACAAGCACTGCACCTATCACAGGATGCCCTCCCTCGACAGCCTTCGCTGCCAGACATCAAGCGCTCTGTCGTCATGGAGGAGGAATCGATGCTCTGGATCGACATTCGTTATGGAGCAAGACACTTTACAAAGAAGCACTCAGAATGGATCATGTCAGATGAGGAACTCTGCCCAGTGAAATCCAAATTACAAGCTAGTCTACATGTAGACTTGTTCTAGAATAGCAAGTCTGCTTTAAATTCACATCCCACCTTAGTCCAGAACAGCTTTCGTGTGTAGATGAGCCCTAAGGAACACGAATGCATTAGGCTTTACCCCATTTCCCAAAATGCCAGAATACTTCATTTACAAACAGTGTAAACAAAAGACTCTGGCAAGTAACCTACCGATCAGTAGCCACATGGGAAGCTGCTCCAATATTATAGCGACAACATTGCAGGGAACCAGTCAGGAAGCTGTGGCACGTAGCCCAGTTTGGACTTTATGGAAAGTAAAACCACGCACCCTTGACTGTGTAATATGGAAGCAGAGAGACAGACAGAAAAGTGTGGAACCAGAGCAAGAACGGGAGAGATCATCTGGTGGAGCAGGAATTTGAGTCAAGCTTGAAGGGAACTAGACATACAATTAAAACTCACTCAAAGGGGCCACAAACCACAACCTTTAAAAAGTGGAAGTTAAATCCTATTAAGGAAAACAGAAAGGAGCATAAACTCTGGCAAATGAAGTGTAAAAATACAATTAGGAAGCCAAAAAAAGAATGTGAAAAACAGCTAGCCAAAGACTCAAAATGTAACAGCAAAAACATTAAGTCCATCAGAAGCAGGAAGCTGCTAAACTACCAGTGGGGCCACTGGACAATCAGGATGTTAAAGGAAGATAAAATTGCAGAGAAAATAGATGAATTCTCTGCATTGGTCTTCACAGCTGAGGATGTGAGGGCGATCCCCAAACCTGAGCCATTCTTTTAGGTGACAAATCTGAGGAAATATCCCAGATTGAGCTGTCGTTAGAGGAGGTTTTGGAACAAATTGATAAAATTAAACAGTAATAAGGTCCCCAGGACCAGATGGGATCCGCCCAAGAGTTCAGAGTTTCAAAAGTGAAATTGCAGAACTACTAACTGTGGTGTGTAACCTATCATTGAAATCGTTTCTGTACCAGATGACTGGAGAATAGCTAATGTGATGCCATTTTTTTAAAAAAGTTTCCAGAAACGATCCCGGCAATTACAGGCTGATAAGCTTAACTTTAGTATCAGGTAAATTGGTTGAAACTATCGTATTTTAAAAAGAATGATCAGACACCTAAACATACATGATTTGTTGGGGAAGAGTCAACATGGGTTTTGTAAAGGGAAATCATGCCTCACCAGGGTGAGCCAGTGGATATAGTGTACTTAGATTTTCAAAAAGCCTTTGACAAGGTCCCTCATCAAAGACTTTTAAACAAAGTAAGCTGTCATTGGGTAAGATGGACAGTCCTGTCATGGATCAGTAACTGGTTAAAAGATAGGAAACAAAGGGTAGGAATAAATGGTCAGTTTTCAGAATGGGGAGAGGTAAATGGTATCTCCACCCCAGGGGTCTGTCCTGGGACCAGTACTGTTCAACATATTCATAATGATGAATGGAATGATCTGGAAAAGGGGGTAAACAGGGAGGTGGCAAAATTTGCAGATAATAGAAAACAAGTCCAAAGCAGACAGTGAAGAGTTACAAAGGGATCTCACAAAACTGGGTGACTGGGCAACTCATGGCAGATGAAGTTCAGTGTTGATAAATGCAAAGTAATGCACATTGGAAACCACCACCACAACTATACTTCTAAAATGTGTGGTAACAGCTAAGTTAGACCCCATCAAGAAAAAGATCTGGTCACTCTGGATAGTTCTCTGACAACATCCACTCAATGTGCAGTGACAGACAAAAAAGCTAACAGGCTGTTGGGAATCATTAGGAAAGGGATAGATAATAGACAGAAAATATAACATTGCCTCTTTATAAATCCATAGTGCACCCACACCTTGAACACTGTGCAGAGCTGGTCGCCCTGTCTCAAAAACGATCTATTGGAATTGGAAGAGGTACAGAAAAGGGCAGCTAAAATGATGAGGGGTATGGAATGGCGTCTATAGGAGAACAGATTAATGAGACTCTGACTTTTCAGCTTGGAACAGAGACGACTAAGGGGGTATGACAGAGGTCTATGAACTCAGGACTAGTCGGGGGGAAGTGAATAAGGAAGTGTTATTTACTCCTTCTCGTAACACAAGAACTAGGGGTCACCAAATGAAATGATTGGGAAGCAGGTTTAAAAACAAAAGGAAGCGTTTCTTCACACAACATACAGCCAACCTGTGGAACTGCTTGCCAGAGGATGTTGTGAAGGCCAAGACTATAACTGGGTTCAAAAAAGAACTAGCTAAGTTCATGGAGGATAGGTCCATCAATGGCTGTTAGCCAGGCTAGGCAGGGATTGCTGCTTGCCAGAGGCTGGGAATGGCCAACAGGATGGATCACCTGTTCTGTTCATTCCCTTTGAAGCACGGGGCATCGGCCCCTCTCAGGAGACAGGACACTGGGCTAGATGGACCATTGGTCTGACCCAGTGTGGCCATTCTTTCAACCAGACTGAACTGAGAGATGCAGATGACGTGGAGCATGAAGGACGGGCTTAGAAGGGCCCAACTCTCAATGACCCTGTGCGCGCACACGAGGTGAGCAGAACAAAGTTGGAGCAGATGGACATCACAAGCAGGAGCAACTCAACGTGGCGTCACTCATTTAGTCACAAGAGTTCCTGAATTTGTGGCTAATGCTACTAATGAGAACACGCCTTGACGGGCAAGTCTTAACTCTCCAACCGCCCCAGAGGCAAGCCACTGAACAGAGGGGATTAATGTTCTGTAACGCCTGCCGTTCGAGTCAATAGCGTGTGTGGAGTGTGCACATTTACTCTCAAACTGCACTAGCGACCCCTGGCCTTTAGTAAATAGCGAATGATGAAGTTCCTTAGAGAAGTCTCCTCTGTTTGCAACAGTGGTATAATTTGTCAGCATGTGAACAAAATAAGCCCAAAGAAAGATTCAGTCCCCAGCTGCACTGTATATGGGTGAACCCACACAGTTGTTGGCTGATCGAAGGGCAGTACCTCTAATGGCTCCAAGGAATTTTGTCCAGAGCAGCATCTGTAGAACCTACAGCTCAGGGGACAGGCTACCTGCAGCAGCCCTAGTCTGCACAGCTAACATTTAACTCGGCTTAAACATTTGAATTATTCTGGAAATAAAACGAAGTCCTTTCGATGTCGCACGGTAGAGCTACAGATTGTGGAGGGATCTACGCGGTGCCGCTGAATAGACATCTTGGCTAGAGGGGAGAGAGAACTGCTAAGTTGTTTAAGGGTAAGTGGATCCCATGGCTGAGGCCAAGGGAAGGAAAAGCTTCGGGGATATCTAATAAGGCAAGAGGCCAGGCTTGCGTGTCTCTGACCGTTGCTGACGTCACTGGAAGAGGCACTCTTCGGACCGTGGATGGTTTGGGTAGGTCAAGTGGGCCTAGAAAAGTGTGTTCTCACGACAGCCATTACAATGCAACACTCTTCACGCAGCAAGACTCCCCAGAAGTTCAGGGCGTGCACAGAGACAGCCACCAGGTCACTTCAGAGAGCAGGGGCTTTACCGCTTTTCTGTGGGCTCACCAGTCGCAGAGCCCCGCTCCCACTGAGGACTATCCCCACTGTACAAGCAGGGAAATGAGGCAGAGCCATCGGGAGAGTGGCACAAGATCAAACAGGAACAGAATCCAGGTTTGGGTTCCAGGTCAGCGTCCTAGCCACAAGGCCACTTTCCTCAGGATGGCAAGAGAAGCCCCCGGGCCATGGCAGTGCAGGAGAACGGCAGTGAGCGTAGCCTGCCAACCGGAGAAGAAGAGCAAGGCTGAAGACACAGAGCTTGGAATATCTTCCACATGCCTGCTGTGGGCAGTAGCTGTGACGTTGGTACTACCCTGCAGCAAGGGAGGGCTTGGCCCAGATGGAGTCAGGAGAGCCTTCTGCCAGCACTTTTACAGCATCGAGCACCAGTGTCTTGGGGCCGCGAGTGAGGGCGATGGAAGCAATGGGCATATCTAGAAGGGACTGGTCAGAGCTCGGCCACAGTGTCAAAAGTTAAGTGACTTGACTAGTTTCCCAGTCTGACCCCTGCCCTGGAGCTGGGCAGCAGCAGTACAAAGGACAAGGCACAAGTCTTACTATGCAAGACTGCAGTGCCATCTCTGCAGACGCATGATTGCAGCATATCTGGAGGGGGAAATAGGGAACCTGACTCCAGAGCAGTGTTTCTCAATTAAATCTGGCCACTGAACCCTTTTGAACTCGATAAATAATTGTGGAACCCCCCAAACTCTTTACAGTATTTTTACATATGGGGCCAAAACAAATGTTGAAGTAAGCAAATTATATACAAGCAACTAGGTCAGCGTTTCTCAATTAAATATAGATTAAATTACACTCGATACCCTCTGCCGAAAAATCCGGGACATCTCCCCTTTTTTGGTGGCGTGGAGAACAGCTGCTCGCGGAACCCTAACAGTGCTCCCGCGGAACCCGAACCCCAATTGAGAAACACTGCTCCAGAGGATCAGTCAGTGATTAGCAGCTTGGGCTGGCAGTGGTTAAAATGTGACATGTGGCTCAGATGGAGACAGAGTTCTTTGCACCCAACAGTTACACTGCGCCTCCTCCCCACTGAAAAGGAGTGTGCCTGCACGTGCAATCAGGCAGGAGCCGCCCCCAGAGAAGCATGTGGAGGAGCTGCGGGGCCGTGTCTGGGCACTCCAGGCCTTGGAACAGCAGCAGCAGGACAGCAGCACAGAGCTTCACAGCGTTTGGGAAACAACTTCAAAAATCACAAATGTGGCTGGAGAAGAAAGTGATCGAATGCTTCCTGACCCAGAGGCTGTCGTGTGGCAGACAGAGGGCTAACCCCAGCCTGGGGGTCAGGCCTTCGGACCGAACACGCTATGGGCCACCTGCCATTCTCCAGCCACCCACTTACACGTGCAGCACATGTGATGATGTTTGTGAAAACCAAAATCAGTTCCACACGGCAGATTTAAAAGCTGCCTGGAAATCCCTGTTGCCAAGTCCCCTCAGTGCTTTACCTGCAGGGCTCTAGGGTTCTGTGCGCCAGGCTCCGGCTGGCGCTCTTCCTCTCCTTGGCCTGCAGGCTCCTGGGTAGCTGGACACCCACGGTGCAGCTGACTCGCAGCAGGAGCGTCACAAACAACTGCGGGTAGAGCCCCAGCACGGCTGGCCCAGACTCTGGAGCAGACATGAGCTCATGCAGAGCACATGTGGCCTGAGAAGAGAGAAAGAGGATTAGGAAGGGCCGGGGGCAGGAGAGAAATCTCCTCCCCCACACTAATCCCACTAACAATACTCAGTAGGTTATTTACTAAGGCAAAGAGAGCTACAAATCCCCTCCTCCGACTCTGAGACTAACAAGACCCCAGCAACCAGACAGCAACCAGCCCATTATTCAGCGTCCCAGGCTCGGCTTTGCCAGAGCGAAGTTGGAAACAAAGCAGAAAAGCCGCTATTAGAACAAAACAGCAGCTTGATTGGAAACCTGGATGTTTCCAAAGTAGGGGAAAGGGCTGAAATCGGCACCTGCGGGAGGAGATCGCTCGAGTGTTCCAGGCAGGAGGAGTGTGCACATGCACCTCACACAGCTTGCATACCCTACGCCAGCTGATTTTAAAACACTAATTCCATGGCACAGAACATACAGGGCTGTAGAAAAACGTGGGGAGCGGGAGGGAAGGAGCGTTTGCTGTCAGTGTGACGGAGTCTGTCCATCTGCACCTGCTTCTTCAGAAGAGCAGGGGACTTTCACAGCTGCTTTCCTCCAGAGAAAGCTGCCAAGCAGGGTCTGGGTTTGGAAAGGATAAAACGCGAAGTGATCTCCCGAGAGGGTGAACACCGGAGAGGCTTTTATGAGCCCAGAGATTAGATCTAAGAGGCATTATACGGTGATGCGTGATTTCCAGAGTCCAGGCCTGGCACAGACACTGGAGCCGAGGAAATGAAAAAAGGAATCTGGGGACAGGGTCTGGAATGTCATCCTCCACGGGGGTTAGGAGCCAGCTCCCCATGGAAGCCTGGCCCTTGGATGCCGGTGGGAGGCGAGGCGAGGCGGGGTAGCCGCAGGATACTTACAGCAAGAGGGAGAGTGGTTGCGATGCGCTCACAGGCCGCCAACATGAAGGGCTTGTTCTCTTTGTACGGGATGTCCCGATTCACCTTGTCCAGGAGCAGCTCCAAGACCTGTGAGGTGAGCGTTGGCTCCGTGGCCAGCGACTGCCACATAGCACAGGTGTGGCTACGGGGAACGAACAGAGGAGAGAGTTATTTCAGCACACAAGCTGCCCCGTCGTTTGCTGCTGGCTCCTATGCTTGAGCAGCAGCAAGCCCGCGAGCGCCCCGGCACGCTGCTGGTCAGCTCCCCGCCCGAGGACAGACACGGCTCTTTTCGGTCCCTGCAGCGCTCACTGCAAACCGGGGCTTTGTGCGCGGCTCAGTAGCGGAGCGCGCAGGCCAGGGACCGCCAGAGAGGAGCCTGTGGAGGCGACGCAGGGAGCGGGGGCAGGCCGGCGACGAGAGAAGGCAAGGGGAATGTTGCGGATCAACGTCAGGTGAAGCCTCGGCAGCAAAGGGGCTCCTGCTGCACAATCCCCTCCAAAGGGCCACATGGACGCTGCAGGGACAGAACTCCCCCCTTGGGGGGCAATGGACAGCTGCTCTTCCCCCTTCCTCAGGCTGCCATCAGCTGCAGGGGCCACTGGTCCCATCACATTAATTCCTGTGCCTCTAGCACCCCTGCCCCACATGTACACGGCGGGTGGGGAGGGAGGAACCACGTGCACTAGAGAGGTGAGGGAAAGCCCGGATGACTCTGGGTGGGTGGCCTAGGCCATAGAACAGCTGAAGGGGACCCAAGCCCACTTGACTCTCTGGAGCCAGGCTCGCTAATGCGGGTTCTGGGCACCAAGCAACCCCAGGCCCGTTTTGAAGGCAGCTCTCCCAGCAAGTGGACGTGCTGATCCCTGAGCTCAGGACGGACATTCCAGCAGGGTCCAATTACCAGGGTCAGGAGCCAGAAGATTAGCTGCAGCTTAAGTGAAAGCTGCTCCGAAGCCCAGCTCCTCCGAGACGGAGAAAGACGCACACAAGCGCACCAGGCCGACGCCACAGAGCAAGCGGGTACCTGTCAAAGGGCAGGGAGCTGCCCAGGAGGCTGGATACAACCACAGTCTTATGCTGGGAGGCCAGGATGTAAACAGTCTGCTGAGCTGCCTTCCTGACGTGCCCCTCCTCCACCTCCTGCAGCTTGCTGTGGAGTAGACCCAGGATCTCCGGCACCTGGAGGACCAGGGGGAGAGAGAGTCAGCAGCATGTACAGAGAGGAGCTGGGCCGGGTTCCTAGCCCACCGCCCTGTTGGCTGCTCCAGCGCAGGGAGACAGGATGGGAGGCCCAGCAGGACAGTCCCAGCCAGCCTCGCCACGCTACCAGCCACGGAGAAATGTCGCTCAGCCAGCCGACGTGGTCTGTGGCACATCTCACGTCCTACCTTGCTGGGGGCTGGCATTTACCTGGAGTTACCTTCACCTTCTTGGGGGCTGAGGACGGCGAGAGGCAGCAGAGACTAACACTGGCCTGCCCTGCACACAAGCCAGGAGTCCCCCCAGTCCTGGTTTTTCTTCACCATGCGCAGCAGCAATTCTCTGGCCAGAAGGCTGGAGGGCAGCTGCATTTGAAGCCCATGAACACAACTCCCCAGCGATCTGAAGCACATGCGGCTCCCAAGCAACTCCCATGGGGACAGGATGGATGCTCAGCCCCTGTGCCACACCCTCTGTGTAGCACAGAGTGCCAGCTGTGCACACTAACCACACCAACCAGTGACACGCCCAGCTCCTTCTGGGAAGGAACCCGCAGGCTGACCGACGGGAGCCAGCCGCACAACGCACTGACTGGGCCCGGCAGCGCATCCAGAGATGCAGTGCAGAGTGCTCGCTCTGGCTGCCCCTGGACTCCGAGGCTCAGCACCAGTTCCGATTTCAGGGGCCGGGCTGGGCTGAGCTGACAGAGGTGAATCACCTAAGCTGGAATAAGCCCACGTAGGATAGAGGCTAGCAGGCAGAGAGCAGGATTTCTGCAGCAGCTCCAGCGGCAGAGGGAAGCCCAAGGACTGGAGGGAGGGCTGGCATTTCCAGTTACAAGGGGAAATAGCTTGGCCCAGAAGGTAGAAGAATCAGATGAAAAAAGCCTCGTGTCCAGCACCTCACGCCCACAGGCTTTCCCCTCAGCCCCCAGCACGGAGCCCAGGGATCTCACAGGGAGTCCCCGCTGCTGGAGAGCGCCAAAGGCCAGAACGACTAGAAACCCCAGGCGCAGGCCCAGCTGGTGACGGCCTGCCTACACCCCCAGCCGGAGACTCCAGTGCTAAGCCGGCAGATCATGCTCCGAAGTCACTCTGCCAGAAAGCTGGGGAGCATCGGCCTCTGTGGTCTGCTGATGGGGAGGAGGAACAGGAAGCTGAGCAGCACCCTCTGGACTGAAGAGCAGCACTGACGGGGCAGAGGGACAGACACGCTGCTGGCCAGAGCTCACTGAGGCTCTGTCCTGCTGCCACCAGGTTTACAGCCAAAGCTCTTCAGGGCAGGACCGTGCCATGTCACCTAGGACCTCAGACCCCGCACCTGAACTGGTGCCGCACTGCACTAGACGCTGCATGGTCCTACCCTGAAGAGCATATCCTGTAGCCGGACTGCACCTTTCAGCCGGCTGTAGCACCCAGACACCTGCCCCTTCCCCAGAGGGGGCTGCTGGAACGGGGAAGGACCAGTGCCCTGCTCAGAGAAGGCAGCAGGAACTGGAGCATATCTCCGAGGATGGACGAGAACAGCTGAATCCCACATGGGTCTCCTTTTGCCCCGGACTGCAAAGGTGCAGGTAACAGAGGGAAAGCACAGGGCAAGCGGGAGAGCCTCGCTCTTTACCTTGTCCAGTAACACACCTCCACGCTCCTTCAGAAGGGCGTTGATCATAACGGCCGCGGCTCGAGAGCAGTTCTGATTGGGATCTGCCAGCCCTTCAAACATCACGAGCAGAAGGCTCATCAGCTGCTCGGGTGGGAGGCGCTTCCCAATCACCTGAAAAGGGAGAAGGGCGGAAGAGACATTAGATCCATAGCACCTTTAACCAGACTTACAGACGGTCATTTCAGCTCACTGAATGCAGCTAGGTCTGGGGTAAGACACTGCAACTAACACACGGCAGTGCTGCACCACTCACAGCCAGGAGTGGAGAATCTTGCTACTGTATACGTAAGGGGTATTTGAGAGAGGCAGAACGTAACGAGGTCGAACTCGGCCAGAACACACCACCGTTAACACCCCACTCATAGAGAGGAGTCAGAATTTAGCGACCGCTCAGGGCCTTGGTTTGATACCTCCTCATCTGAAAGACAGCAGCCCAGCCTCACGCGGGGGGACAACTCCCTACTGAGTGAGGGAAGAGGGGCCCACTGGAACACCGGGAATGTCCTAGATGATGCTGTCCAGATTCTAACCTGTCTCCCCTACTTAGCTCATGTGACAACCGACTCTCAGATCCAGGTGGCGTGGCTGTAGGACTCTGCCATGGGGACCTGTGGGGCAAGTTGGTTTACAAACTAAGACTGGCTCAGCCACCATGGGACCTATGGGGTCCCTATGCTGCAGAGAATGAGAAAAGATGGGCGTCGTTCCTCAACCAAGGAGCTTACATGCTAGTTTAGACGCGCTCAGAGACAAGCAGACAGAGGTCCAGCCTCAGAGCAGCCTCAGGCCGACCCTCACGTGGTGCTCACTCTCTGACAAGGGGGGACCGGATGGGGCAGCCTGCACATGCTACCTCTACTCAGGATTTAGCTGCTCTGTGACTAAGCAGAGGGTGTCCAGAGCTTTCATTCCATGTGAAGTGACCAGTTCTAAAAGGGACACGGAGGCACGGCTGGACTTGTAGAACCGTCTGCTTTGCACTCAAATGCAGCACCCAGCGCCTGGTCTAGCCACATCCCACTGGAGCTGGCGAGGGCGTGTGGACGCCACGCAGCCCCGGCTGCATCCCTCATGTTTACCCCAGGTGGCATTTCGAAGCAGAAGGGCCTTTAAGGTCAATTGTGCTCTGCGGGAAGAGGCATGGGCTGGCCTGGGATGCAGAATCCAGACTGCAGACATGTCAGTGCTCAGTATCAGAAAAGCACTGCCTGCCTCACCCTCTGGGGCAGCACCTCCCCCCTGCAACAAGGGACTTGTGCTGTGAGGCAGGGTACAAGGACCTTGGAGAGCTCACAACTCTCCCACTACGAAGCTGGGGGCCGCTATCAAGAGCTGCTGCAGCAGCAGCGACTGGTTTCGGGTGACAGAGGCAGAGCCAGGGGCACTAGCACAGCAGCACACCACAACCCTCTGGCAGGATCTTCCGTGGCCTGGAGCAGCTCAGCTGCTGACCCTTGTGGGAGCAGACGTGTCACTGGAGGGGAGCAGAGAAGGGCTGGGAGCTGCCAGGCCAGGGTTCGGGTCCCATTGCCGTTTGAGTGGCAGGCAGACACCTGCTGCTCCATCGTGTATGTTTAGTCTCAAGTTTCGGGCCCGTTGCTTGGGGGTAGGATCAGCTCAATACTGGAGTCGAAGGGGGGCAGGGGGGGCAAGTGACTGGCCCTGCTCTGGCTGCCCTGCCCCACGCAGGGGAGCAGCTGATCCCATCGGCCCAGACACGCGTGTTCGAATCTTCGTAAGTGCTGAGACTCTTCCCCCGCAGCAGCGCTGCTCTCCCTAGCGTGCACGTCTGGGCAGGGTCAGCTGGGCCTACACACACAGGGCAGAATGGCTACTGCTGGAGGGGGCAGGGGCAGGCTCGTAAGCCCCACCATTCCCACGCAGGAAGGCAAGAACATGAGACCAACCAGAGAGGAGCAAGTGGGCAGGAGGGAGGGCGTGGGGGGGAGGGGGGGCACCTCAGTGGCTAAGCCACGAGCAAGACCCAGCTCACTGTTGGGCCATCCTCGGCCCAGCGTGCTCTCACGGCTCCCTGAAGCGCCCCAGGTACAGCTGGCTAGTCACACCCTCAGCCACAGGACTAGGCACATCTGCTCTTTCTACCCCCGCCTGGCAACATGCTGGGCCCACGTACAAGCTAAACAAACCGCACCACCGGCCACACAGTACGGCCACAAGGAGCCGGCAGCTCCCCTTCAGGTTCTTCCCCTCAGGCAGGTGGGGTTGCTGACCTAGCCCCAGGTATTTTGCTTCTCCATGTGGCAGTGAGGGCGAGGGAGCTCAGAAAAGGAAGAAGCTTGAGGGGCAGGCTAGAGAGAAGCCAGGGGTTCCCACTATCCCCACTGAACTCTCAGAACGGCACCTTTCCCAGGATAAGAGCCCTTCCTTCCGGGGTAAGAATTCATCTGGACCATAGCTTGCCAGAGAGCTTTGGGACAGAAGCCAGCTCCCCCACGCAACTCACACAAGAGCGTACAGGACACGTGCACATCCACTCCTGTGCCGACTGCTGTGTTTCGCGTTTAAAAACAGGTGCCCAAATGCACATTCATAGGGTGCAGCGGCAACTCCCCTGCATGCTAAGGTCAGGCTGTTCTAGACACCTGTGTTTAGAGACACTTCCGTCACCAAGTGCTCCAGGCTCTCTGAACAGCCGCCTCTCTGTCATCCAAGGCCTGTGCGTGCCACAGATACAAGGTAGCTGGAAGGAGCAGAGCTCAGGGAACAGGAGCCAGGCCATACAGCAATCCCCAGATCACATGGGAGTCTAGAGCAGACAAGGCTCTGGCCCCAGAACCGGACATGTACCCTGAAGAGACCCGGATCCTGCGGCGTGCGCAGGACTCAGCCTTACCATGGCAATGTTGTAGCAGGTATTGAAGAGAATGGTGAAGTCTGGGTCTTCCAGGCCTTTCTTCAGATCTTTCAGCCTCTCAACCATCTCGTCTCTGTAATCGTGGGCGAATCCTACACGGGACAAGCAGCAGACCATTAACAGAACTGGTCCTCAGCCTCGACTCCACCACACGCTTTACGCTTTGCACCAGCACAGAACTTCTGCAGGCCTGCGAGGTCCCCTGAGACAACTGGATCACTGTGCCTCTGGGCCTCCTGCACTGCCCAGGGGGCTGGCACGCTAGCTTCTCTGCTGAAAGCGGGGCTATAAAGATGAAGTCACTCACTCGGAAAAGCCCACAGCAAGTCAGGCCTCAATGCAGCATCTGACTCCCGGCTCTGTGGTCTAGTCATGTTTGCTAACCAAACACGGGTGAAACAAATCCCCACCAGCCTCCCAGGTGTTGGGTACAGCAGGCTTTTCCTCTGCTGCAGCCCACAGCTCCGCTCACACCTTCCACGTGGAGGACTGCCCTCTCCTGGAGAGAGAGGATTTCATCCGCCCCTGCAGGATCACAGATCGGATATTATTTGTGCTGCAGGGGGCCAGAGAGCCCCCGTCTTTGACCAGGGCCTGCTGTAAACACAGAACAAGTCAGCCTTAATGGAGTGGAACGAAAAAGACCGTCCCAATCATTTCCTGACCAAAACAAAACAAATCCATTTTTCCACAAAATGTTTTCCTGCAAGAAAATTTCAGTTTTGCCAAAAATATATCAATTTGGGGAAGAAGATCTAAGTGAGTACTTCCTCGCTGCCCGGCTGGCAGGCTCTTGGCAATTTCACTTTCTACCTGTGAAGCTGACAAAGGTCTCCTGGAGGACTAGCTCCTGGAGACAGAAAGCCTGGACTGCCTCCCTCGCAGGTAGCTGGAGCCGGGGGGGGGGGGGGTGAGGCTGAGTACCAGACCTGGGAGCTTCCTGGGGGGCAGGTGGGAAGCTGAAAACTTCCATTTTGGCTCTCCCAGAACAGAATCGCTCCACATCTCAGGTAAATTTCACATTTTTGGTGTTTCATCCTGATTTGGGACAAAAATTGGTTTTTTTAAATGCAAAATGTGTGTGGGAAGGGATTCCTCCTCCGCTCGGATGATATTTAAATGATAATTAGGACGTTTGACCCCGGAGCTTACAGCTCAGACATGCAATGGTTTTCAAGAGGGCTATTCCTTTCCTTTCTGAGCACCTCCCACATTTCTACTCAGAGGAAAGCTTCAGCACGGAGTTTCCAGGTACTCCCTGGTATTCACAGGGAAAGGGGCATTTCCCCTCTGCTGCCTGCCAACAGGGAATTCTGCAGCCTGCTTTAGGTGGGGACGCCTCCCCTCCCTCCCCTTCCTTTCATTTACCTTCGTAACGCAGCTGTATGTAGAGCAGACAGTAGGCACAGTCCACAGCACGCTGGCGAATGCTGACAAGGGAGTCAGAACACCGTGGGGAGAAGAGAGCGACCAGCACCCCGAGGTTATAAAAGGGCACCACACACTGAGCAGGAGAGAGAGGACAGAAACCACATGGGTGTAATGAACGGCGCATCCTTGGTATGCAGCATTACCAAGGCAACTGGAACAGGTCAGGATCAGTGCGACAACCTGAGCAGGAAGCAGGGGGATTGAGTTCCCTCAGTCAGCAGACCCCTGCTCCCCACACGCCCTCATGCCGCATCTACTTACACTGACAGTCAGTCTGTCCAGGTAGAACCCCAGCAGCGTGGCACTGACCTCCACCGCTCGCTCACGCTCATGCTCTTTGGTCGACTTGATCCACGGACCCAAGTGCTGAAGGCAGACCCAAAACGAGAAGTCAGGGGGCTGAAGGCTTGCCCCTGGACCCACAACAGCACGCAGCCACATGACTGATGCCACCCACGGGCTGCCAAATCTACCGGCCTCAGCATGCCACGCTCCATCGGGACTAGAGACAGCCTGGGCAGGACGCACCAGCATGCTCAGGAAGATAACCGCAGTCTGCTCCATTTCATGCGGTATTCCTGGCTCTAGGGAAACTGCTAACGCTGCCCTGAGCTACCGAGCAGTTTGGCACCTCTCACTGTACCAGGGAAGCTTCCTGACCAGGTATCTGCTACGTAAGAGCCTGAGCCAGAGCAATGCCTACACGGAGTTCCCGTTCCTCAGCCCGGGATCATGCATCACCAAGGACGCAGCCGATTTCTCAGCGGGAGCTGAGACGGTTCACAGCTGTGTGCAGCCAGCTAGGAGGAGCCCAGCCTGGCAGCTCAAGCACTTGACACTTAGTGACATGCTGTCTCTGAGAACACAAAGGTGTGCACGCACCGCTCTGTCCTAGCGGGATCCCTGGGGGCACTGTATGAGACAGACCAGAGGGAGACGGGCCAACTCTCACAAGCCTGGCACTCCCAGGACCAAGTCCGCCCAGGCCAGAGGCTGCCCACCGCCCATCTGTCTACGCCGCACATGCCCTTGGGTCACAGGTGGCCTGACTGAACTCCCAATCCGCTCTGGGCACTGAGACTAGGGATGCTGCTGCGTATGCTGCACAGGCGTGCAAATCCAGGCGGGCCCAGCTAGCCGCGGTGTGGTGGGAAGCACCAGAGGTGGCCGAAGCATGGGCACCACGCGCTAGGCCCCAAACAGCAGAGACGGGACCAGAAACCCAAAACATCTTCCTCCCTTTGCTCTGCGTCATGGTGGTGTGCAGCTGGCTAGTCTGCATCCAGGAGCCTTCCGACCCTTTCCCACCCACCTCAGAGACCACCCACCTCGCACATGCTCTGCAGTCCACGAGGAGTCAGGTCTTTCTGCAAAAGCTTCTTCAGCAGATCCTTAAGGGCACGAATCAGGTCGTGGTACAGAGTCTACGAGGAGGAAGAGGCAGGACGTTGTTGCCCATGTGACCACTCAGCTCTGTCCCCATGGACAGTCAGTCCAGCAACAGAAGGGCACCCGAGCGCCGTGCAAGGCCTGCGCGAGCAGCTTGCGGCAATGAGTGGCCTAACACGGAGCAGCAGGCAGCTGCCTTCCTCTTGTGCACCAGGGGCAGCTCACAGCAAGCGAGGCTTCGCCTTCACTGGAACGGCCTGGCCAGCCGGGCTAGTGACCCCAGGGGGGAACTCGCAGAAGGGAACGGCTTCAGCTTCGCATACCCGGCACCTGCTGGCCCGGGGTTGGGGCAGTTAGCACAGAAGCAGGTTTGCTAGGCTTTAAGACCCTCTCCTCACCGAAATCCAGCACTGACTCACTAGCGCTTCCCCCAAGGGTGACAAGTGGCAGGAGTCTCACTGCGACCCAGGACCGCCATTGTGCCCACATGATGCATTCTGGTTCACTGGCGCTATCCCAGAAAACATGAAGAGGGTTTCACAGACTCTGCAGGGAAGTTATAAAAACCTGACTGCCCCTGAACTCTGGTTAACGGGACAAGCACTGAGATACGGCTTCAATTCCTGCCCTCTAAGCTGCACCACAGAACTCCGGGGTTTGCTCTTTAATAGCATGTTGCAATTGCTGGGGGGGGAACAACAAAGTTGTTCTTCACTGCAGCTCAGCCATACACAGTCTAGCTCTTCACACAGACCCCCATCGTTTCAGCCCTAGGGGCTTTCACAGGCCACTCAAGGAAAGATGCCTTTCCTACCAAACGGAGAGTTGTCAGGGTGCCTGTCATTCTGATTTACCTCTGGGAAGTTGGTATTAATACCATGTGGAGTTGTATCTTGCTTGTGTTTTGTGAGCAGGAGTTTAAGGGCCGGGCGTCTCCACCAGGCCCTGTACTGGGAAAAGTGACGGAGTCGTGATGCCCGTATTGCACACAGTGCCCCGCTGTATCACTGCGAAGGGGAAGTCTGGATCAGCGGGACTGGACTTTCCACCACTAAGGCTTCAGTTCCCGTCCTGCTGAGGTCGGGGCTAGCACTAGTCTTCAGAACAGACGCGACTGGACCCCAACGCTGAATCTCCGCTGTGCTCTACCAGAAATAGCTATTAGCGGAGAGCAACACACAGACTATCGAGCTCAGACAGCTCCCTTCCTGCTTCAGCCTGCTGGCAGTGCAATACTCTACCTCCTTCTGCAAGGCATCGGTCACATTGCCATCTTTTTCCTTCAGGACTTCCAGCGGAGGAAGGGCAAGCACGCTGTTAAGGCAGGTATCGATCAGTTCAACTTTATCAGCATCGCTAAGAGGTGGCTCCAGTACGCTGAGCGATGAGTTAAGGGAGCAAATGAATAGCTACATGCAGTACGGTAAAAGGACTGACTTTCACACCCGTCAGCCAATCGGAAGCATTTTACTTTGCATTCTTGCTGACAGCTACATATCCAGTGGCACCAGCTTTAATCAGATGCTGGCAGGGTTGTTCTCCAGATCGGTGTCAGAAGCAGTGACGTGCTGCAGTATTTTTGGAACAAGCGCTCTCTCTCTTGCATAATTTAAAAAGAAGAGTGATGCGCTCGGCTTTCTATTTTGCACAGAGATTTTAGTAGTGAGCCTGATCAATCAGATGGAGATTGAGGATTATTAGCAAGCACGTAACACCGGTGGGGAAGGGCACGAGCTAAGAAGTTTTGCTGCAAAGGTTGTCTAGATACAAATTCCTGAGGCGCACACACGGCCGGGTATGCACTGGCCAGGCACTGCAGATTTGTATACAGTTTTCGTCGCATTCACACGAGACGGCAGTTTGAGCTGCCTCTGCAGGTGGTTTTGGAGGATTTCCACAGAGGTGGGAGTACAGGGAAGGATACACCAGGTATGTGCAGGAGATCATAGCTCTCTGGCGAATAGGAGTTCTCAGCAAGTCCAGGGGTTCTGTTTTGATGAACTCCTAGCATGCAAAGTGAGGGAGTTTAACAGAAACAGAGCGCCAGCTCGAAGGCTGGTCTGTTCAAAGAGAGCTGACCACGAACGTTTGTACCCAGAATAGAGGCCAAGCAAGGCCATGGAGTCACTCCGCCCCTGCAGGACAGCCATACTAACCCACGACCCGGCCTTCCCAGTGCTGAGCCAATATGCACACCTCAGCATCCCCAGACAGTCACCCCACACCGCCTTCCCACCTCCAGCCGTCCGTTTGATACGGTCAGCGAACCATGCAACCGTCCACTACGTGTCTCATTCCCAGTCACCACCAACTCCCTCCCTACCCCTGGGAAAGAGGACAGACCCCCAAGAACCTCCCTGCCAGCATACCAGGCTGAGGCAGAGTTGCCTCTATCCCACCCAGGTCTCAAGGGAAGCCAGTCCACTGCGAAGCAGGCTGGAAGTTCCTCTTACCATCATCTGAGCTACGAGCTCTGCTTTGCGGGAGAAGACGAAGGCGCTGCTCTGCACGCTGTTGTAAATGGCCTGGCTGATCATGCAAATGCTCCGAATGAGGCATAGCTTCAACGTCAAATCCTGAGTGCGGAGATGCCAGGAGAAGCAGTGAGGTGCAGGGTTAAAGCCAAGTATAACCACCACGCACAACTCTGCGCACTAACTGGCAGGCTCAGACACCCCCGCAGAACTAGTGCTCACGGGGGTACGGCAGTTCCCGCCTCGATTCTTGTTGTTCTAGTGTGGGCTCAGCCAGCTCTGCTTCTCATCCAGGCTACTGCCTCTGAGGCCTGGTCTCCACCTAACACACCGGGTGACCCAGCTACGTCACTCAGTGCTGAGAGACCTTTAGCGCTCTGAGAACAGGGCTTAGGTCAACCTACGGTTTAGGTGTAGATGTGGCTAGGCTGACCAAAGGATTCTTCCATCAACCTGGTTTCTGCCCGTCAGAGATGGATTACATCCACCGACTGAAGGGGTTTTGCTGTCAGTGTCTACACTAGGGTGCTGCAGTGCGGATGTGCCTTCAGGCTAGCAAGCAGATCAGATGCACGCATCCCCGTCGCAGAGGGATTTCCAGTCAGCCATCGCATGAACTAGTGGGTAAGTTCAGCAACGCAGCCTCCACCCAGCCCAGCAGTGGCTGAAGAGCCAGTCTTACACACCTCCCACCCACGGGGAAGGTGCACCTGTTAGAGAGTCAGAGTGCAGAAGCTGCTGCCTTAGAGAGCTTTCTAAACAAAGACTTACTCCCAGCTCAGTGTTTTCAGCTAAGCATTCAGGAATCTGCCTTTCGGACACCGCATCGGAGTCTCCGAGGACTCAAATACCACGGAGCCATCCAGCAGCAGAGCTCCTTGGCAGAGAGACTTGCTCCTCACAAGCAGACAGATGTGTCCCCGTCTCTGTCCACTACTGCTTATTTGGCTGTAAAGAGCACGTTCACCCACCGGAACAAGGCAGGTGGGAGTGTTCCTCTTACTGCCAAGGGCTTTGCCAGTCACCACACAAGACAGACACACAAGCCCTTGCAGTGCCAGAAAGGGACTGCTACATGAACTAACAGAGGGCCCTGATTCCTTTAGATCCAGGAAACGGGATAACAAGACCTGGCTACCCTCCTGCGTATGTGCAAGTTGAGACCACGCTATGCTCCAACCACGGCTCCTCAATTCAGAGCATGCTACCAGCTCCAACCCTTCACCGCCCCACTCCCAGGTGACCCTAGAGAGAGGACGGCGGAGCCAGCAGTTTGTTTTCAAGTGAGAGTGTCCCAGCTGCTCAGAGTGTGGCCAGAAAGACATGTTACAGAAGCTGTTAGTGCCAACAAGAATCCAGAAGGAAAACGCATTAGTGAAGTCTGGAGAAGGAGTTTCTTTGGCCTGACATTTTAACTTGAGCTTGACAAATGCCATTTTTTCTTCCTCAGTCTTTTATAGCATAAGAATACAGCTGCCTTCCCCTCCCAGGCAATGATCTGTGATTTAAGTATCTGGCCAGTGAACGCCTCTTCTGGGGAGAGCGGGACAGTCGGGTGAGTGAATTTTAGCCGAGCTGTGAATTGTGGCTAGACCTCAGAAGTCGTTAAGCTTCCCCACCAACTACATGCCCACAAGGGGGCAGTGGGCGGGAGGGGGGTCAACTGCATGTTAGTGCTGCTCCTAAGGGCTATGGAGATGAGACACCAAGTTCGAAGGACCTGCTGTGCTCCGAAAAGCATCTCCACAGGAGTGGCACATGGGCTCTGGGTCTATTCTCGTTTCTGCAGCACGTCTACGATACACACACGAGACTGCCAGACCCCCTCACCGCTGCCTGGGATCCGAGAGTCAAGCTGGCTTCTCTCCTTTTCATGCACAGTCACCAGTTAGAGGCTCTGTGAGGCTGTCCAGGGCCCTTAGGCAGCCCGGTGGCTTTCTGAGCGTTTGTAGATTAACCTTGCTGAAGGTACCCAACGGAAGGGACTCCCGCTCCCTCCCGCTGGCTGTTTTGCCTCTGCAGGGCTAGCAGAAGTAGACTGCAGTGACTAAAGCCAACCGATCTGGAGAGTGCGGAGTGCCATTTGAATCTCTTCCCTACCAGAATCAGGCTTTAGGCTCTCACCCCTTGGAATGAGGAGACCTCAGTCACAGGGGGACGCTGCTGGTCACCCCGGGATTCTCTCATTCCTCCCCGATGCCAAGGCTTCACTGCTGACTGCACTGCCCGTGAGAGCCCAAGCAAGACCACTGGAATTTAGTAAACTAACAAGTCTCCTCTCTAGAGTGATCCAAGTGGAGAGACAGAGACAGGCAGGCAGAGCAGAGAGTAGGTCAGATTTAATGCCTCACACTGTACCTTGGTTTCTACTTTTATTCCCAGAACCTGAACAAGCAAAAAAAAAACACAAGGTTAGCAATGCAGGAGTAAGCCACCACTCAAGCGAACTGCTTCCTCAAGACACGTCATGAGCCCATCCAGGGGTTTGGCCTGGGCCCTTTCACATTCAGCCAGGCTGCTCACTCGTTCACACTTACACGGGCAGCTCACCAGCCAGCTGCTTCTCCCCCCTACAGCGTGGGGGGGACAGTCCAACCACCTACCTTGGTGTCAAAGTACTGGAAGATGTTCCGAAGGATGTCGGCTTCAATTCTGGACAGCACGAGCTCTTTGGGGGCACACATGGCTACGTAGCCATAGCACAAGATGAGGGTGCTCTTGATCTTCTCCGCTTCGTTATCACTGCGGTCCTGACACAAGGATAGAAAGGAGTTAGAGAAAGAGGCGACCTATTGGTCACCCAGTCCATCTCCATGACAACGCAGGACTGGTCCCCTCCAGGACGTTCAGGGCCTTGTCCAGTCTGGCTGTAAGTGCCCCAGCAATGGGACTTCCCACCAAAGCAGTGGGTCTCTCATGCTCCTTTTTCCTCCCCATCCCTGTGTGTTATTTTCCTGTCTGTACAGCTGTTTGCAGCTCCCACAGATTTCATTAGCGAGCCATTTACATCCCTCTGCTAGAGGAGCGTTAAGATGACCAGGGCCAAGAGAGCTCTGTGGCAGCGCCCTCAATGCTATTCTCTGCAGGACCATAAATGGAGTAATGCTAAATAGCCACCAGCTTTCAGGGCACTTAAACCCTACCTGAGAGGGGATCCACATGAGAGATCCTTACGGCTTTACTTTCGGGCACCAGAATTACAGGCAGCAGGTGTGGTTAGCCAGAGAACTGTTCCTCAGGTTTTACATGCCGCATACCAAACTAGAAAGCTATTCTATTGCTCCCTTCCTTACCACCAGCTAGGCCAGGTATGGCCCTCACCTTCCTACGCCGTTGTGCTACACAAAAGATACATCTCTGACATCTGTAGTTTCTGGTGCTTGCCATTAGATGGCACACACCGATAGCCGGCAATGGGCAGGGAGGTGTCAGTCAATCTACACAAGTCCCAGCACTCTCCCGTTCAGCCACAGGGGGCTGTGTCCGTGGTCTAAAGCGGCAGTTCTCAGACCATGGTTTATTGAGTCTTTCCTGGGGCAGCTCCTTTCTCAAGAGGTTTCACTCCAGGATGTGGGGGGCTGGGGTCACGTGCCCCACACAAGTACCCCTGGAGGGCTGACTGGAACGAAAGCATAGCAATTTACCCCCCTCCCTGCCTGGAAGAGCGGAAACCCTTGACAGGCTGCTGTTTAGGAGGGGAAGGGCTCTCCTGTCTCACTGCAGAGCAGCATGGCCACTGCCAGGACACGGCCCGCCTGCCTCGCAATGGGTTCCTCTGCCCCACAGTGCTCTGTGCACCTCTGACCAGACTACGCACACCTGGGCTGGCTCCCCATCGGTCGTGTGTGAAGGGCCCTCGAGTTGGGCCAAAGGTGCACGAAGCATAGCGGGGGTGAGGTCAGGAGACTATTCGGTCACACCCCCGAGACTTCCCATGTGTAGCCTCCACCACACTCCATACTCAACAGACGTTAACTAGACCTGGGCCCACGCTCGTTCCTCTCGCTGAGTCCACCCTGCACGCCCTTGGACAAGTCCCAACAGATTCCCACTCAGAGACGGGTCCAGGGTGACCATCTAAGGGGGTAAATTTGAGGACAGGCTCCTGATGCCAGCACTTGGGCACTACGCAGTCAATACCTCCTCTCCGGGGATGTGGTGAGGCTAGGGTCCATCTCGTGCTCTGAACAGGTAAAGCACTACATCAGTACTATGTACCATCCATCTCCACCTCCCACGAGATTCCCCATTTGGCAGATGCAGAAACCGAAGCTGTAGCTTCTCCAGGGCCGGCCAGCAAGGAAGAGGCAGAGCTGGGACTAGAGTCCATAGGCGGTCCCAGGTCCTATGCCTGTGCTAACTCCGGTACTCCCTGCCGCTGCCAATAATCACGTGGAGAGCCAAAGGGACTGGGCAGCCCCTGTCAAGTGCACGAGAGAAACAGGGGACGAAGCCTGGTTAGCAACAGCCACCGTTTAGGTGCTGGGCTGAGACCATGGAGGGGGTCTGAACGAACACACCTGCCCCGCCGCCCTGCTCTGGGTTGCAGCCCTGCTTGGCCCTTTTACCTTGAAGATACTGAACAGTCCCACGGATTTTTTGAAGATGTCAGATTTGACAAAGTCTTCCAGCTTGGCTAAGGTCTCGTCCAGGTGATTCATTGCACATATCCCAAAGCCGGAGGCAAGTCCCTGGGGGACGGGGAGAGAGCATGTTAGCAGAAAGCTATTCATTCACCAGCCCTGACTGGCCTGTTTGAAACCGTTCTTGTTGGGTTAACTCCAGGCTTTCAAAACACGCTCAGCCGATGGCGGTCCTGGCAGCTGGTCAGCTGACACCAGCCACACAGAGGTGCGGCTCGTTGAAGTCTTTATATGGGGTGCAGCCTGGGAAAGGCTACGGTCTCCAAATGCAGCCTAGCCGCTCAGGCCCAGGTGGACTCACATGCAGCCTAAACTACTGGAGAAGTGAAGCTGTGGCCTGCCTAGTGGACCCCAGGGGCCCACAGGACACTCGGGGACCCAGGTTAACCCCAACTGCCAATACAAGCAAACCAGCTACTCTGTAGATTCCCGAGAAGTCACAGGTGAGTTTTGCTTTCCAAGCAGACAGACAGGAGCGTATTCAAGGGAGTTCAAGTCTAGTGGCAATCAAAAGCAACTTTAGCAGGTTGTGTTTCCATTATTACTCCCAACTCCAGGCAGTCTAGCAAGCCGGGCTGAAACTCCCTAAACGGGTTACTAAAAGGTGGCCCTTCCTGGAATGGTGTAATCTGGACCAAAGCCAGTCACTATTCCTTTATGTCTGTACTGCACTTGAATGGCTGCATGCAGAGGTAACATTCACCATGGAAGCATCAGAACAGCGCAAAGTAACACTACATGGCAGCTTAGGATAGCGAAGAGAAGTCCTTGGAGCTCCCCCCCAGTACTGAGCCAGCAGGTTCCCCCCAGACACACTAGCTAGTGCAGGGAGGGAGGCAGCTTCAGTATAAAAGGAGGACATGCTCCGAGCAGGAATGGTTAGTGCAGCACTGGGAAAAGGCAGGACACCGCTTTACCTCCAGTGTAACTGCCCGGCCACTGAGGCTTGGGCCAAGTCAGCAGGTGGAATAAGCTGGTTATAAAAACATGCCTAATGGGGCAGAGGGCTGGAGCCTGGCCTAGTCTGTCATTCAGTGGGTGTGCGACACTGGTGCCAGTTACACACAGAAGGAGGCAGGGCAGGAGAGTTCACAAGAGGGAGCACAACAGAGCAGGTCTCATTAATCTTGTGTTTTATACTTCACCACCCACTCCCCACTGCCCACTGCCCCAGGCAGATCCTAGGGGGAACCCGGCACTACTCAAAGAGGGGCCCAGCACTCCCTGCCCTTGGGTCCGACGGGCTCCAGAGGCGCCAGCCTTCCCTGTGTTGGGGACCAGTGGGTCACCACAACATCTGCTTGGGTTGTGCAAGTTTTCTCAGGCCGTCCCTGGGGCGACCGGCGCTCTGCTGATGCCTCTCATTCTTGAAGCACACCACACTCAGCTCAGCCACTTCTGAGCCCTGCCTCATATTTACCAGTGTACCTTCTGATTGCAGCACCCCTTGGTATCCCCATCCAGGACCCACTCACCTAAGATGCAGGACCCAGCACGTAATGTCCCTACTTTTTCTGTCATCTTACAGCAGAGGTCATGTCAGGTGTGTGGCAGTTTGTAATGGGGCCAGAAGGAGGGGAAAACACAACTCAACTTGTGATGGCGCCAGGGTTGGCCTCTGGAGGCCAGGGCCCAGCACTAACTCATTAAGCCACCCTTTTCACCTAAGGGCAGAGTGGTGCCGGCCCACGTGCTGTCTCCTCACCTCCCTTTCTGCTTCCTCCTGGAACCTGGCTGTTTCCAGCAGCTCTTGAAGCTGCTTCTGCACCACCTCCTTGTTTGAACAGACCCCCAGAGATGTTCCAATGCACTTATACAGGAAGTTCTGGAAGACAAGAGGAGGAACATTACGTTCCATGGAAGCAATACACGAGCAAAGCCCCTGGGAGAGCAGACATAACTCAAGGCCTTCCATTTAGACTTCAGTCCCATTGCAATGCAAGCCATGGTCCAGAAGATGATCACATATGGATCCAGACAGCCCAGGTGCACTTGCTGATCTGACCTGTCATGCAGGCTGACTTGAGGGGGGGGGCAGTTAGTATATTGTGTGACATCAGCATGGCAGAATCATAATAATCCATGTGGGATATGCCATGCCAGGTGTGGTTAGGAAGGTTATGATATGCTAAGTAAGAGAATATTACTTATTTCCATGTGTAATATGTGACATGGAAGTTATAGATGTATTTGAGATGTCTGTGTTTCCATTGTGCTGCCTGGGCAACACCCCAGATAGGAAGGCTGCAGAACAATGGCCAGCGTAATGGCCCATTAAGGCCTTCCCAGGTGCGAGGGGCCCAGAGAAAGAAGCCAGCATCACCACTGAGTCACCAGAACCTGCTTACGTGACTGGACCCCAGGCACACCTGAAGAGTCACCAGGATTGGCCCATGTGACTATGGACTCCATTTTAGCTCCAGCAAAGTTCACAGGCCACACGGCGAAAAGACAGAGGGTATATAAGATCAAGCGAGAGAAACCATTTTGTCTTTGTTCCTGTCCAGTCTGCAGACATACACCTATCTCTGGACCAATTCATCTTCCAACTGAACCAAAGGACTTAGACCCATCCAGGTACTGGATGTGAACCAGAGGAAACTATACAAGCCTGCAAATCCACATTTCTTCCAGAAACCTGAAGTATATGGACTTTTAATCATTTGTATATCTGTGATTTACTTTAACCCTTTAACATTTCTCTCATGGTTTATTTCTTTCTTTTTACAATAAACCTTTAGTTTAGATACTAAAGGATTGGCTTACAGCGTGGTATTTTAGGTAAGATCCAAACTTATATTGAACTGGTGCTGTGGCTGACCCTTTGGGGTCAGAGGGAACCTTTTTAGTAAAGAGCAGAGAGTTCTAGTAACTGGTCTCTTTACTGGACCTGGTGCTGATTTGGGAGCCTGGAGCTGAAATGCAGTAAAGGGGGCTGTGGGCATTCGTGGACTGGCTTCTTGATATCCAGTGAGGGGTAATCAGAAGCAGTTCGTGGCTGGTTGGGAAGCCGGGCTTCAGTGTCACCCACCAGCGTGAGGAGAATCCACTCTCCTTTTGCAGCCTGCCCTGACCTTGGCATTATCAGTTGGCTGCCCTGGGCACGGGTCGTATCACAACCCCTTCCAGCACCTTTGGCTTGTCCAACTAGCCAAAGTTCCACTCCTGCAATGGAGCCTTCCTGGGCACGAGGGGAGGAAGGAATGTGGCCCTTCACCATTACACAGTACGACACGACACTCAAGAGCTGCTGGTGTACATCGGGATAGGAAGGCAAGGCGTTGGAGAGTAGGGTTCAGTCAATAAGCAGCAGCAGCGAGCTTAGGCTACAGCAGGGAAGCACCACATTAAGTTTTTAGCTCAATAGCGGAGATGTAGAACAGCTGTTGTCACTGCAGACCCTCTACGCCATGTCCAGTCACTCCGTGCACGTGCTGCAAACCATTCCCATGTCTGCCATCAGCTCCGCGGCTCTCTGGGTGGATGGACACACCACACCACGCAGAACTCTCCCCAATCCCAAACCCAACCAGCCCCGCTTCAGCAGGCCCTACTACCAAGTCAGAGACAACGGTCACAATTTTGCAGCCCATTAATAAACCTTGGCACCTCTACAGAGTTTCAGCTACCATGCGTATGCAGGAGACTCTCTGCACCCCTCACTTCCCCAGCGTCACCTCAGGTTTCTTCTCCCACACAGCTGAAGTCTAACGTCTCATGTCTTTGCCAAGCCCTCACCCTTCGCGTGCTTTGCTGTCCAGGAGGCCCATAATCTTGGTGACCCTCAACCCCTCATTGATGCAGACCCTAAATCCAGTTATGTTCTTCTCCAAAAGATGGTCAAAGCCCCACATTCCTCCGTCTGCACCCAGGAGGCCCTGTTAGCTTGTGCAAACGTGGGCCAACGGACAACAACTAAAGTAACTGAAATCTTGGGTGCTTCCTTAAATCAGTGGCCCAAATCCTCTTCAGAGGTGGCTCACTGTGAAACCCTGCCGTGGGGGCACCACTACAGCTGCTGCTTACTAGCCTGTGAATTCCAAATGGCACCTGGAATCCAAGTCTTTGCTGTATGTGCCAAAATCAGCCCCAAGGGTCCCCAGTACACTCCAGCTGTTCCTGGCTGGGAGCAGATGCTTCCCTCTAAAAGCAAGAGTACCAAGCCAAGTTTCATCCCCTTCATTCCCACAGCCGCCCTCCCCAGGGATAAAAATCCAGGAAAAAAAACACGACAGACCTTTTCTGAGGGGAAGCCATTGTAGCTGTTCAACTGCTTGCACATTTCCTTGCTGAACTGACAAACCCAGGCATTGTCATCAATTGCGGTCAGAGTCTCCCTGAGGAGCTGCAGGGAAAGGAAACATTCAACGAGATGAACTATCAATCTGAGGCAAGCAAAGGAGTCTTATGCTTTGTGAGCAGCCATCACCTGCCCAAGTGCTGGACGCATTTAAGCCTCTATTTAAAGCTCAGTCCCTTGAGTGTCTGAATTCAACACACCCACCCACCCCCACCGGGATGGGGGCTCCCTGGCAGCACCACAAACAGAGACGCTCGGACCGTCTGCATGGAGGTGCATGCAGGCTGCACTCTGCTGGGCGAGGCAGGGCCACCGAAGTTAGCATGACTGTCATGGGCGGAGCCATGTCAGAGCCATGGTCCATCCAGCCCAGCGTCCCGTCTGCCAACAGTGGCCAGTGCCAGGTGCCTCAGAGGGAATGAGCAGACCAGGTATCAAGTGCCCCGGCCTGTCGGCCATTCCCAGTTTCTGGCACACAGAAGCTAGTGACACGTCAGGGCGTGGTTCTGCAGATCTCAAGTCTCTGATCAGCAAACTCTGCTCTGCATCTGAACCATTGTCTTCCAGCGCTAGGCACAGAAACACTCGTGCTGCCTTGGAGCCAGTATGACGGAGGAAGAGTTACGGCAGGGTAACCGCATGCCGCATCTGCACAAGTTCATTTATTGCTCCCAGCCTTATCTTAAGCTTCATCGAATCCCCTGGGCATGCGCTGGGCTGGGCTTCATGACCCCACTGGTCAGAAAACCAAATTAAACTAGAGACGAGACATCTCGTGTTCTTCCCCTAGGAGGTCCCACCTGAACCAGCCACCAGCCAGAAGGTTCTGCAGCTTCACTAACCTGGGCCCTTCGTTCTGTCCGAACAGAGGCCCCCGAGACGGCGCATCAGAGCATTAGTGATGGCTGGGGACATGCAGACGCCTCTTAATGGTATTAGAGGGTGGAGTTCTAGGACTAAAACCTTGCACATGGCTGGGCCTCTGCACACAGCATAAAGGCAAGCGCCATCTGCCGTACAACCCCTCAGAGAAGGCACAGGGGCCTCCTGTCTCTGAGTGCTCCCTCGTCAAGAGCGCTGATCGGGGCTCATGCTCCCCCCAACACACCATTAGCCACACAGGCTAAGACACCCCTTTGAACACTTACCAGAAGCAGCTTGTCTTCCCACTCCTTCTGGGACAGGGATTTCTCCGTGTTTGCTAAAAAAAAAAAAAAAAAACCAAACAAACCCTTCTTGTGTGCCGGTTTCTGATCTGCATCTGCAAAGCACAGAGCGCAGCAGGCTGAACAAGCTCGGACTGGGATCGCTGAGTGGACACAGCGACAGACACGTTAGCTGCACTGCAGGAAATAGCGCTGGGAACAAGGGCTGTGTGTGAATGCGGAGTGAAGAGGAATCGAACTCACGGTTTACCTGAGGTGCAATATTTTGGGAGCCATAAATGGAGTCCCATCATCAGTCCCAGTGGCAATAAGGGTCCTTTGATCAAGGTGCCCACTGAAAACCTTGCTGAAGAATGTGAACGTACTTTGAAGAACCTCTGCAATTTTTAGCATGGTGGGTCACGCCGCCCCACCCCTGTGCTTACGTGGGAGCACAGATTCTCTCACAGAAATGGAAGGACTGGCAAGGAATGCAAGATCCTACAGGAGGTCACACCTTCACGTCAGGGTGGCCAACATGAGGGCTGCATCCAATCAGGAGTGTCAGGGTCCTACATTGCATACGAGGGCGTTTCTAATACAAAGGTGTGACCCGCACCTATGCCTGTTCCCCGCAGGCAGCGCTCCTGCTGAAGAAAGCAGAAGGGAGTCCACAGCGCCCTGTCAAAGATAGTAACTGCTACCATGGGCTGAACTGCAGAATCCGTGGGCTGCACTCCCCTGCCTTGGGCTTGCACGAACAGCAGGGACCAGCGGACATGTATAATCCTGCCTGGCCAAGTGTTTCTCTTCTGGGGGTTTCTAGATTTTGCTCCTCAGAGCTCCACAGGCTGCAAGGTGCAGCTGGCTTCCTGACACCTGAAGGCAGGCTTTCCCCGACAGCACTGCAAACCGGCCCAGTGTGACACGGCAGGAGGGCTGCCTTCCTGGAAGCTGCAGATCCAGGCCGCTGTCAGAGGCAGGATTCCGGATTAGATGGATGGGTACACAGCCAGCCAGAGCGGCTCATGGGTTGCTTACAATGATCTGTGCGGCCTCTTAAGGTTTTAAGAGTTACAGTTTAATAGTTGAGTAGCTAACAGTACCTGAAGGCTCCAGACTGCTCCCAACCACCCAGTATTGGAGGACAACAGCTCACCTGAACAGCAGCCTTAGCTAGAGCAGTTCTCTGAATAGGAATCTCTCACCTCTGGCCCCATGAATGCCTTACCTTCCAAGTGGTCTACTAAGGGGGAAATCTTCTTATTCCATAGCTGCCCCAGCAGCGGGTGGATATTAGGGTGCAATACATTCAGCAGACGCAGAGCAGCTGCCCCCCGACCATCCCCTAAATATGGCTGTGAAGACACAGTCTGGAGGGGAAATGGAGCAGAAGAGAATTACAGGAGGTGAATTCAAAGTTGTGCATGTAATTCCTGTACGCATTGGACAGTTATGGAAAGACATGGTGGTTAAGTACGGTATCACCTCCCTTCCCAACACAGTGCAATTGCTTTAGCCATCACAGCAATACCAGCAGCCAGGACACAAGCATGCAGCTAACAACAGAGGGGATATTTCGCCAATGACCGTTCCTGAGATGTGCTAGGAAGTCTCCAATATCCACAAAGCACAGAGGAGTTTGCTTCTTAAGAAGGTCTTGGGTAAAGTTTTCAAGAGTGTCTAAGTCCCATTTTCATAAGTTATTTAGGCATGTGGAACTCCAAGCCACTTAAGAAAACAGGATGTTTTTGAAAGGGTTTCCCCTTGTCCATAAGAGGATGGACAGACTGCGGAGAACTCCATCACAGAGAAAGGAAGACGACACCAGCCCAGAACAAGCTGCAGAGTGACGGACAACGCTGCTCCCTGGCTCAGAGCACACCCAGCGCTCAGATTAGAATGAGGAGGACAAGAGCAGCAAGGCCCACAGGAATGAGGAGTCCGGCTTTTCCACAGGGCCCCAGGGTCCCCAACGCCCTGTGCAGGGCAGTCAGTGGGCACTAGGTACAAGGGCAGCCCATGCTCAGCCTGGTCTCCCCACCCCCTCCAGAGAAGAAAATGACCTTTCAGTGCCCAGAAAGCCCAGCCCGTCCAGCCTCCACCCCACTTACCAGCAGCCTGGCCAGGAGAGCGTGAGGGGACGGCAGGTTTGCTACAAACACAAAAAACCAAGTGTAAGAGGGAAACGTGCTGACTCAGAGCCTCAGCACGAGGCTGGCAGCTCTGCGGGAAGCGTGACGCTTCCCCTGCTAGAGGCAGATGGTCGCCGAGAGCCTGCCCGGGAGAGCAGCGCGGATACAAACCGTGTGTGTCATAGCGGATGAGGAAGGCGTCCTCTCCCTCCTCTTGTTTCTTTGCAGCCAAGTGCATCAGGCTCCTGCAGAGGGGAGTCAGGGCACCAGTAAACGGTATCGGGGTCACAAACTCCAGGAGATACGGCCAGAGAACCTGTCGAGGAGAAGGCAGTCATGTCTGTCTAGCACCGCTGGCGCTTCTCAGAAGAAAGCGAGGAGGTCCCTGCCCAAGGGACTGGATCCAAATGCCTCCGATAACCCCAGGAGAAATGGCTGACCACAGCGACTGGTTGGATGGGAAGGGGGGGCGTCTATCGAGGGGCACCTATCCTTGCGGAACCAGAGGTGGCTTTGGGAAGTGTGGCCATCTGACGGGTCTAAAGACAGGCCCGACAGCAGACTGTGCGAGGTGTGTGCAGAGCAAACTGCGCTCACCTGCCAGCTGCGACCAAGTGCATTAATGCCCAGGCAATTCCAGACTCATGCCCTCGCTAAGGCAGGCAGTGCCGGCTTCCTAGAGTTCACCCCAAGCAGGGCCAGAACACAGGGTGCGGCCGCACCACGCAGGCTCACCTCGTTCATCCTGTCGACAGTCGTGCTGATGAGGAAGAGCGTACTGATGCTGATGTTCTTGACACCGTCGCTCGTTAAGTCATCAGCTTCGGGCATCTGCTTCTTGGGTGGCTGCAGGGGAGTAAGAACACGGGCCAGGAAAGAGGGGCCCAGCTATGATCAGGCCCAGAAGAAAGGGCAGGCAGCAGCCAGTTCCCTCCCCACTTAAGCCGCACATTTGCCCCTCCCCGTGAAAACAGGCTCACGTTTTCCAAGCCATGAACACAGCACGCTCAGCTGATGGCAGGTTGTCAGGAATGGGAACAGCCCGTCACGGCTAGCAGCCTGACCCCTGGATCACAACAGGTCCCTGCCTTCCCCTCCCCACGCTATTTTGACTCCTTGCACATCCATCGCCTTGTCTCTGGAAGGAGCTGCAGGTCACCGTGCTGCCAGAGCCCACCCACGCTTACCCCACTTTACTAACGGGGGAAGGACACACTGAGTGCACGGCCTTTTCCTTTAAGTGTCTGAATTTTGGATGCCCAACTTGACACCTTGGGCTTTCCAAGGTGCTGAGCACTCCCCACTCCAACGGAGGCTGGTGGGGCTGCAGGCACCCAGCACCTCGGAAAGGAGCCTGGCAACACATCTCCCGTGGACACTTGAGAATCTGGACCCAGGACACTCAGGAGAGGCAGACATGTCTTAACTGTGTCCTTTAACTGTCTTTTCAAGCTGTGCCCTCCAGTTTTTGGCTAGCAGCTGGGGAGGGTAGAGCCAGTTGCCAAGACCCCAGAACCCTGCTTTCCCTGCCAGTCAGTCTACCTCAGCGCTTCCCTTCTGCTCTAGCAAGAGCCCACAGCAGGGAAGGCCGAGTAGCCATTGAGGAAGGAGGGAGTTGGAAGGCATTTCAGCCGGAGTGCAGGACGGCATGAGTGTGAAGATCAGATCAGAGAACCACAAAGGACTGGGGGGGACAGAGTTTATGGGGTAGAAAAGCCTGCCCTGGTGGAGAACGGACAGCTGGGGGGCATGGAGCGGATTGCCCTCTTGGAGCCACACCTGTAACAATACCAGGTTCTCAGGCTCTCAGTAGCACCGACGGAGCAGGTAGATCTGTGGGGAAGGCAGCAATAGAAACCCAGTCCCCAGGCCTGCCTGCAGCTCCACACTGCAGCGTCCGGCCACACTTCTCTCCAGCTGCAGAGATCTGACCGGTGGAGACGACGGGTCCTTCCAAGGCTAGGCCACCACCTGCATCGTACCAGGCTGGCCACGCTGCATGCAGGACCCTGATCTCCACGGGCCATGCCTCCACCCTCAAGGCAAGTGGCTGCTGTCCGCTCCATCTCCTGCATGTTGGGTTTGGCCACTGAGCTCTTGGCCGCTTGTATCACACCTGGATGCGCTGACTAGAATTAAAACCAAGATTTGCTCCAACGTGGGCCCAAGCCAGACTCAGGGCCTGCTGAGAGAGCCTGACACAGCCAGCGTAGAACGAGAGCCAGGCTAGACAGATGAATTTTACACCACATGCCAAGAGCCTGAGGGTGGAGAGCCTGTCCTCGTGGGGAAGCTGGGTGCCTCCAATCTAGAAGGACAAGGCAAGGGCAATTCTAAGAACTGGCTGTTTTACCGTGTCAGGGGGAAGGGCACACTGGCGGACGATGTACTCAATCATGACTTCCCCCCCTGCCTGTTCCAGATAGCCATGGTGAGCCATTGCGCTGATCACCTGGACCACCGCCCGTTTCACCTAGAGGAATGCAAAACAGAGGGTCAGCAGTAACTCCACAATGATGGCCCCTCGTGAGCAAAGCAGAGACTAGCATGCTAGTCCAGTATCCGCCGTGGCTAGCGCAGGGAAGGACTAGTAACAATTGTCCTTTACCTCCTCCCCATCTCCGTAGGTACAGAGTGCAGGATCAGTGAGCAAGGCTGACCCAAACCACACCTTGCTGCCCACCTGCTGCTAGAAAGGCAAACACGAACACACGCAGGCTGCCAGGCCAGGCCGTCATGCACACCTGAGAGATGACACTTAACAAGTGAGTTCAGAGCCTCCCAAGGCTGCGTGGGCGCCGGTGGCTGCTCCAGAGGGTCACGTGTTTAGACTGAAAGGCAAACCCTGGTGCTTTGCAAACAGAGTCACACCCTGCTGAGCCGAGTAGCTACAGTCACTTCTCAACCCACAGGCCCAAACATTGGCTCACACGCAGCACTGGAGGCAGCACAGTGCTTGCGAGACATGTGGCATGGACCGGTCCCCAACACGCTCACGGTCTAAACCAGACCCTCCTTGGCTGCACTGACAAAGGGAAGGGGTCCGAGGACGAGGGTTACAACTGCAGGTAGTGAGAGGGGCTTATCGCAATCCTATGTGGGTTAATCCTCAAAGAGGAACCCCTGGGACAGGAGGTCAGCATGGCGTCACGAGAGCTCAGAGGAGGGATCTGAGAGAAGGGGTGTCTCAGAGGGCCAAGGGGGAGTGTTGCAGGTCTAGGGGCTGGCATGAGAAGAGGTGCAGAGATCAAGGGAACCCCCAGGTGAGCTGAGCTGGCAGAGCGTGGGGCGTGTGCAGAGCATGGGGGGGGGAGGGAAGGGGAAGAACATCACAGGGCTCTGAGGAGGAGAGCCAAGAAAGCCCAGTTCGCCACATGACAGCCTGCAGTGAAGGACAGAAAAGGGCATTTCCATTTACCTTATTGCTGCCGTCCTGCAGAGGAAGTTTCATAGAAGAAAGAATAAAGGACTTTTTAGTCTCCATTTGAGAGGCTGGAAAAGAGAACAATGGCTCAGCAACTCATCCCTGATCTCCCTACCCAGACAGACCGGATCACAGCTCTGGCAGCTTGCTGGGAGTCCCCAGCCTGACCCACCCCAGACACCAACTAGCTCCCACCATCCTCCCTGGCCAGATTTCTGCTTATCATTGCCCTCTCCGCCTGGCAGGGCCGTTGAGTGAGAGATGGGAATGCAATTTGCTGCTCATTCTTCCACCTAACCAGCAACTGGATACAAAGCAACACTGCCATCTCCTGAGGTCCTTTCCAAGCCTAATGTTCTATGAGTCCATGATAGGATTCATCTCAGGGCAGATGCTTCACACACACACAGCAGCAGTGGAATATAGAAACCCCAGGGGGCTGGCAGCATTGCACCAGGCAGTCTGAGCGAATGCTTCGCACCTCCACCCGGGCCGGCCAATAGCTCCACTCCTTGGCATGGGAGAGGCACAGATCTACTCCAGCAAGCACGAATGAGGCCAGAGCAGGCTCACCATCAGGCGCCAGGCGCCGCTCTGCCATGACTAAGCCAAGATGGCAGCCCCGTGTGACGGAAGCAGAGATCTCAGTTAGTTAACTCAGCATACCGGGTCAAGGTTTGCCTAAAGCACTTTGGCTACTAAGGGAAAGGCTTTGTGCAGCTGATTACCCCGGGCCAGGTTTGCTCAGAGGACACATCTAGATAGCTTGCAAGCTGCCCACCAGCCTGGGGACCCCCCCCCGACTCCTCGGAATTGCTGGCTTCCACCCCCAGGGGGAGAGAGCACTTTTTCCTCAGCGTTGTCTACCCACATATGGGCTGGAAGCAAGGAACGGAGCTTAAATCCCAAACCACTTCCTGCAGGATGGCCCCACGGTTCCTGCTGTACGATGCTCACGGTGGTGAATAGCTGTGTCCATATTAAATAGTGCCACGTTTTTGTAAGGGTTTGTCTGGGGCACAAGGCAGTCAGGGGTGTCTTTCTAAGACATGCTAGGCCATGTGTCTGGGCAGTTTATGGCCTGTGCCATACAGGCAGTTGGACCAGAGCACAACGGTCCCTTCTGGCCTTCAACTCAGACTCTAAGGTCAGAAGGGACCAATATGATCATCCAGTCTGACCTCCTGCACAATGCAGGCCACAGAACCTCCCCCACCCACTCCTGCAATAGACCCTGACCTAGGACTGAGTTAGTGACATCCTCACATCATGGTTTAAAGGTACAGAGAATCCACCAGCAAGTGACCCGTGCACCTCATGCTGCAGAGGAAGGCGAAAAACCCCCAGGGCCTCTGCCAATCTGCCCTGGGAAAAATTCCTTCCTGATCCCAAATACGGCGATCAGCTAAACCCTGAGCATGTGGGCAAGACTCATCAGCCAGACACCAGGGAAAGAATTCTCTGTAGTAATTCAGAACCCCCCTCCCCATCTAACACTCCATCACTGGCCACTGGGCATTTTTACAGCTAGTAATCTAAGATCAGTCAGTTGCCAAACCAGGCTGTCCTATCAGACCATCCCCTCCATAAACTTATCAAGCTCAGTCTTGAAGCCAGCTAGGTTTCTTGCCCCCACTGCTCCCCTTGGGAGGCTGTTCCAGAACTTCACTACCCTGATGGTTCAAAATGTTCATCTAATTTCAAGTCTAAACTTCCTGCTGGCCAGTTTATATCCATCAGTTCTTGTGTCCACACTGGCGCTGAACGTAAATAACTCCTCTCCCTCCCTGGTATGTATCCCTCTGACGTATTTATACAGAGCAATCGTATCTCCACTCAGCCTTCTTTGGGTTAGGCTAAAGAAGCCAAGCTCTTTGAGTCTCCTCCCATAAGGCAGGTTTTCCATTCCTGGGATCATCCTAGTAGCCCTTTGCTGCACCTGTTCCAGTTTGAATTCATCTCTCTCAAACATTAGAGACTGGAACTGCAGAGAATCGACGAAGGGACAGGACCAAGCAGCCAGTGACTGCCAGAACCAGAGCCAGGAGTCAGTCCTCTTCAATCCTAGCCAGCTGCTCTAGCTCCCTACGCACATGGCCTAGTCCCCTTCCGGCAGCTGGCACTGTACTGATATTACCAGCCCACTGGAGGGAGTTGAGCCTGTCTGTTACTTACTGGCGGAGTTGATGATTTGCCTCATGATGATCAGTGTCCCCACCCGTATCCTCTCGTTGTGGTTCTCCAGCTTTGGGAGCAGGAAGCCAAGCAAGCGATCAGGAAACGTACAGGCTGCAGAGGAACAAGGCAGTCATTATGGACACTGAGCTCAGGAGGCAGCAGCAGGAAGGCCTCAGGCTAAACAAACACGGCTGGCAGCCACCCTAGACAGACAGATCTGCAGCCCAGAGACTACAGGTTCCAGAAAGCAATGCAGCCACTGGGTCTGAGCGAGGGGGTATTCGGATCAATTCGGCGCACTGCATCCTGGGACACGCCTCTGCTGCTACTCAGGGCTGTGGCTTTGCAGTTTGTATTTCAAAAGACATTAGAACACCCTCTATTTCTGCTATCTGGGATCACATGGCCAATGCTCCAGTGGAAGATGTCTGCTGATCTGTGCAATGCCCATGCAGTATTGTCACTACGTCTCTCCTGTTCTTGCTGCATCTTAATGACCTTTGCTGAACATTCAATAGAGCTGTCCACAAGGGGACAAGCAGTTCCTCCTCTTCCCAAGCCACCAAGAGAGAGTGGGTGGTTTAGAAGCCAGCACTGGGTGTGAGGAGTTCAGGTTATGCTTTCCAACATTCATCAGCAATGCACTGGCTGATTTTAGTGTCAGTACCAGGAGAATTGGCTGAAGTAAGGCACACTGGCATAGAAGTGAAACAGCTTAGAATGGGGGGAGGGGGACAGGACACAACCCCAGGAATCAGATCTACTCTAGGCATCTCAGGATGTTGCTACTTCATCTAAAAACAGTTCAAAGTGCTATTCAGCTGTCAGGCTTTCAAGCACAAGTGCTAATGACAGAGGGAAGTCAGCTGATCATGACTAAGCAGAAGTCTAGCAGGACCCAACTCAAACAACTGCTTCCTTAGTGGCAATTCTGCAAGCTTCCTTTAAAGAGCAGCTCATTCTAACAGAGAAGTTTGACAGAGCCGGGGTGCAGGACTCAATCCACAAAGGTTCCCTGGTACAGAGACAGGGCTGCATCGAAGTCAGACCAGGTCTCGGCTGTACTGCAGGTCTCTAATAGCAGGAGACAGTTCTACAAGCTCGGTCCTTTCACAGAGCATTCATCCACAGGCTAACAGACCACATGGGGGCTAAAAGCCAGAGGAGTTCTGCTCCAGGAATCCTGCTACCTGGCCTAGCTGCTGCCTTCCACTGCTCTAAGCAAACAGGGGGTAAAGCAAAACTGTCAGCAGCCATACAAAGCCAGTCTCTGCCTCAGTCATCCTTTCCAGTGTACACTTCCAAGCTAGAGGGCTGATGGCATATGCTGCGTTACTTGCCTCCACATTTGTCTGAAGAGGCAGCGGAACAATCTGACATTACTCCACCCTTAGGAATTTGAGCAACTGAAACCAGATGCCTTCGGAAAACGATGAATTCAACATAGAGGCTGGAATCATTAGCATCACTGAGACATGCTGCGAACTTTCGTATTCCAGCCAATCCAACACCAAGATTTAACCAGTCAGATCTCAGCGAGCACCCCAGCTAAGTCAAGAATTCCAGAGAGCAAGTGGTGCCCTTTAATCTGCCTCTTTCTGGCACTGTCTCCACACGTGATATGAGCAATTGCTTTCCCCAAGCTTGATGCTATAATGGGACAGTCAGAATGATAATCTGGTCGGTCAGTCAGTCTGTCTGTCTGTCCCTCCCTCCCATTTCCCCACCCCCATCCCAGAACTGCTAACAGAACTAAAACTGAAGTCTACCAAAACCCTACTGGACAGGCAGACAAGATGAGAAACTGGTTCTTCTGCCTTCCCCAGAAAGGACCCAGATTTCCAGACTGTATGTTGGCCAGGTGGAGCTGAAGACTTTCTGAATTTGCCAGGCAATGGCTTACAGAGGGTCAGGAAACCCCCTTTCACACAAATGCTGAACACACTGACCACGAGCATTTGCTGTGGCTATAATCTGCACTTCTCCAGGGAGGCCGAGAATCTCAGAGGGCGTAAACCCAAACGCAACGCTGCAGAGAGGCAGGAAGGTAAGTCCCAGTGAGTGTCCATACGGGACTTGGCCTTCAGCCCTCAACCCCCCTGCAGCCCTTACCAAGGACAGTGAAACATCGAAGGACCTCGTTGTGGTTCTTCACGCTCAGTGGGCTGGTTGACTCCACCGAGGCACAAATCTGTTTGGAGAAAACACAAGTCAGCCTAATCAACGAGACCTGGACAGCAAGACAACACCTAGAACTCAACAGCTCCAGGATCAACACTTGGCAGCCAGCCCACTACAGCAAACCCAAACCCGTCCAGCTTGAGTCACGTCTTCAACAGAAGAAAGGCACTGAGTCCATGTCACAGCTCGACATGGCCAGTGGATGAGCCCAGCATTTTCAGAGCCCCAGGAATCCAGGCCGTGTGCTGAGCCCTTTAAACAGCTGATCATTGTGAAGTAGTCTGGAGAAGTTGCCGGCACCCACTAGCACACAGACCTTAGCGCTCGTCCATTACTCAGTGCTATGGAAGTGCACTGTTTCCACACACAAGGCACATTTGACACAAGCCGGGCGAAGAGGGGGTGCAGTAGCCTTGGCACTCAGGTCGGCTGGTTGGCTGGCGTGCATTTCCATCTCATGTTGAGTTTAACAGGATCAGAGCATGATCTATTTCCTTTGCGAGTCACTGCAGATTCCCGTTTTAAATATTAAAATTGCTCTTTGCAGACTCCTCTATATGCAATTTACCTGGAACACCCCCCCCCCCCACCCCATCTGCTCCCTCTCCAGCTTGCAGACAGGACATATTGTCTAACCAACATACCGAAGCAAGCTGCTCATTGTACTTGCGCCAGAAAGATCCTTGCTGTTCAGGTCTTTTTGGCTGATACTACTGTGTAACTATTGGTTAAAATCAGTGAACGGAGATATGTGACAGACAGATCATGACTCCACTCTCTGCTTCTGATCCTGAGAACAAGTCTTTGTGAACATAAGAACAGTCCAGACCCCTGATCCATCCAGCCCAGTGTCCTGTCTGCTGACATGGCTGGTGTCAGGTGCCTCAGAGGGAATGAGCAGAACAGGTAATCATCCAGTGATCCATCCCTTGTCACCCATTCCCAGCTTCTGGCACAGAGGCTAGGGACACTTGAGAACATGGTTTTGCATCCCTGCCCATCCTGGTTAATAGCCATTGATGGACCTATCCTCCAGGAAGTTATCATCTAGTCCTCCTTTGAAATTTGTTATAGGCTTGGCCTTCAAAACGTCCTCTGGCAAAGATTGTTCCACAGGTTGATTGTGTGAAAAAGTATTTCCTTTTTTTTTTTTTTACATCTGTTGCCTATTAATTTCATTGGGAGACCACTGGTTCTTGTATTATGTGAAGGAATAAATAATATTTCCTTATTCACTTTTTCCACACCAATCATGATTTTATAGACCTCACGTCCCCTCCTTAGTAATCTCTTTTCCAAGCTGAAAAATTCCAGTCTTTTTAATCTTTCCTCATATGGAAGCTGTTCCAAACCCCTCATCATTTTTGTTGCCTCTCTGTATCTTTTCCAGTTCCAATGTCTTTTTTGAGACGGGGTGACCAGATCTGCGAGCAGTATTCAAGATGTGGACAGAATGGATTTATTCAGAGGCATTATGATATTTTCCTGTCTTATCTATCCCTTTCCTAATGATTCCTGACATTGTTAGTCTTTTTGACTGCTGCTGCACATTGAATGGATGTTTTCAGGGAACTATCCAAAATGACTCCAAGATCTCTTTCTTGAATGGTAACAGCTAATTTAGACTCCATGTATAGTTGGGATGATGTTTTCCTATCTGCTTTACTTTGCATTTATCAACACTGAATTTCATCTGCCTTTTTGTTGCCCAGTCACCCAGTTTTGTGAGATCTCTTTGTAAATCTTTGCTGTCTGCTTTGGACTTAACTATCTTGAGTAGTTTTGTATCATGTGCAAATTTTCACCTTTTTGTTTACCCCTTTTCCCAGATCATTTATGAATATGTTGAACAGTACTGGTTGCAGGACAGACCTCTGGGGGGGACACCACAATTTACCTCTCACCATTCTGAAAACTGACTATTCCTACCCTTGGTTTCTTATCTTTTAACCAGTTACTGACCCAGGAGAGGACCTTCCATCTTATCCCATGACCGCTTATCCACTGGATCATCCTTGTCCACATGTTTGTTGACCCCCTCAAAGGTGAGGCAGAGTCAAAGAACTGTGATGCGATTGGAACAAGAGACTTGGTGGGTAACTACTCACATGACCGGAGCACTGTCATGGCTGGGTATAATCTGTTCAGAAAAGACAGGCAGGGGAGAAAGGGTGGAGGAGTTGCCCTGTATGTAAAAGAGCAGTGTGACTGCTCAGAGCTCCAGTATGAAACTGGAGAAAAGCCTGTTGAGAATCTCTGGATTAAGTTTGGCAGTGAGAGCAACAAGGGTGATGTCATGGTGGGATCGGCTATAGACCAGGAGGATGAGGTAGACGAGGCTTTCTTCAGACAACTAACAGAAGTTTCCAGATCACAGGCCCTGATTCTCATGGGGGAACTTCAATCACCCTGACATCTGCTGGGAAAGCAATACAGCAGAGCACAGACAATCCAGGAAGTTTTTGGAGATTGTTGGGGACAACTTCCTGGTGCAAGTGCTGGAGGAACCAACTAGGGGCCATGCGCCTCTTGACCTGCTGCTCACAAACAGGGAAGATTTGGTAGGGGAAGAACATGAGATGGTCGAGTTCAGGATCCTGGCAAAAGGAAGAAAGGAGAACAGCAGGATACGGACCATGGACTTCAGAAAAGCAGACTGACTCCCTCAGGGAGCTGATGGGCAGGATCCCCTGGGAGGCTAATGTGAGGGAGAAAGGAGTCCAAGAGAGCTGGCTGTATTTTAAAGAAACCTGATTAAGGGCGGAGGAACAAACCATCCCAACGTGCAGAAAGAATAGCAAATACGGCAGGCGACCAGCTTGGCTTAACAAATAAATCTTCAGTGAGCTTAAACACAAAGAGGAAGCTTTACAAGAAGTGGAAGTTGGTCAGTTGACTAGGGAGGAGTATAAAAATACTGCTCGAGCATACAGGAGTGAAATCAGGAAGGGCAAAGCACAGTTGGAGTTGCAGCTAGCAAGGGATGTGAAGGGGAACAAGAAGGGTTTCTACAGGTATGTTAGCACAAGGTGGTGGTCAGGGAAAGTTTGGGCCCCTTACAGAATGGGGAAGGCAACCTAGTGACAGATGATGTGGAAAAGGCTGAAGTACTCAGTGCTTTTATTGTCTCTGTCTTCACAGACAGGGTCAGCTCCCAGACTACTGCACTGGGCAACACAGAATGGGAAGGAGGTGAGCAGCCCTCAGTGCTGACAGAACAGGGTCAGGACTATTTAGAAAGGCTGGACATGCACAAGTCCATAGGGCCAGAGGCAATGCACCCGAGGTGCTGAGGGAGTTGGCTGATGTGATTGCAGAGCCATTGGCCATTATCTTTGAAACCTTGTGGCAACTGGAGGAGGTCCCAGATGATTGAAAAAGGCAAATATAGTGCCCATCTTCAAAAAAGAAAGGCGGATCCAAGGAATTACAGACCAGTCAGTCTCACCTCAGTACCTGGAAAAATCATGGAGCAGGTGCTCAAGGAAGCACTTGGAAGAGAGGAAGTTCATCGGGAACAGTCAACATGGATTCACCCATGGCAAGTTATGTCTGACCAACCTGATTGCCTTCTGTGATGAGATGACTGGCTCTGTGGATGTAAGGAAAGTGGTGGACATGATATACCTTGATTTTAGCAAAGCTTGAGATACAGTCTCCCACAGTGTTTTTTTCCAGCAAGTTACAGAAGTATGGGTTGGATGAATGGACCATAAGGTGGATAGAGAACTGGCTAGATCATCGGGCTCAATGGACAGTGATCAACAACTCAGTGTCTAGTTGGCAGCTGGTAAGCAGCAGAGCACCCCAGGAGCCAGTCCTTGGGCTGGTTTTTTTCAACATCTTCATTAATGATCTGGAGGATGGGGTGGATTGCACCCTCAGCAAGTTTGCAAATGACACTAAGCTGGGGGGAGTGGTAGATACGCTGGAAGGCAGGGATAGGATACAGAGTGCCTAGACAAATTGGAGGATTGGGCCAAAAGAAATCTGATGAGGTTTAACAAGGACAAGTGCAGAGTCCTGCACTTAGGACGGAAGAATCCCATGCACAGCTACAGACTGGGGACCAACGGGCTAGACAGCAGTTCTGCAGAAAAGGACCTGGGGGTACCAGTGGACAAGAAGCTGGAGATGACAAGCGATGCGTAACAGTCCCAGGTCTGATCTAGAGGTTGGTGTCAGAACACCACTGTGGGGCGTTGACATGTTAACAAGCTGCTGCAGGATACTCTGATCTGCTCCCTGGATTGGTAACCCTACTTGGTGTTGCTCGCACCAGCATCATTTGCAGAGAGTCTTCAACCTTTCCAGGGTTGGTCTTTTCTCCACGAGTGAGAATTCTGCCTTTACTGCCTAACCGAGAGTGGCGTGTGAGCCTTGTTCAGGACAAGCTGGGGCAGGAGAGCAAACAGCTTCTGATCCTGCTAACAAGAGACTGGCTTCCTCTTTGCCGCACCCACGCAAGGAGCATCAGGGCCAGTGCTCTGTGCTAGCAGCAACAGCTCTGGGCAGCTGAGAGGCACCAAGCCAACCTTCTCTGTAGCAGAGAAACATGCTCTATGCTCCTCTGCAGATCGGCCTTAACGGTGGGAGCAGCGGCTGCTCCTTCCAAACACATCTCCAGCCCTTCTGGAACATGGACATGCAGGCCAGCCTGGCCCCTCCCCCTCAAAACAGGAACAGGGGCTCAGTTTGTTCAGTCCAAACTGGAGCCTTGGGGGCTTTCCAGGCCTGCACGTCCTTTCTGCCAGACGGGGAAGAGTATAGGGCAGGCGGCCCCTCGCTGCAGGTGGCTGCAGTGCTCTGATGTGAACCCCAGCGCCAGGCTCTAGATCCTGTGCGCCATTTCCCGAGATCCCGGCCAGGAAGTTCTTATGAATGTTGGGTCTTCCCCCCACCCACCCCAGCATGGCCCCCCCGCCCTGCTTACCTGGGGATGCAGGGTGCTCAGAAGGGCATCAAGCTGCATGTCCAGAGTGCGGCTGCCAATGTTGACAGAAGCCTCAAGAATCTGGCACAAGCTCTGCTCAATAAGACAGACATTGCAATGCTGTGCTTAGCGCCGGGGAAAGGAACCGCAGCTCCACTGGAAATGAACGGGTGAGGGACTTGTGTTTTCCTGCTCACTGATCATCAATGGGCCGGGCCAGACTAGACCAGTGCGTACCAACCTAGGGGCACAGGGGCTCTAGGAGAAAACACCTGATCCACTCTGCCCCCAACTGCAAACATACTCCAGCTGCTGTGGGCAAAGCCCCATGGAGGTTCCTAGAAATTGCCCATCTTCCCCCCGCCCCCAGGCCCGGCAGTGGCCCTGAGGCAGCCAGCCATGTATGTCAGCAGGCTGCCAGCTAAGCCATCTCTTCTCTGCCAACAGCACGGGCATAGGGTCCCTCCCACAGGCAGCCCACTTCACAGGGGTGCCAAGAACAAGCAGAGCAAAAGGAACCCAAGACAGGAGGAGGAAATACAGTGGTACCAGCACCTGAGTAGGGCATGGGGCAAAGGGAGTGATAGAGAGACCATCAATCTGCCAGTCCATCCGGAGGGGATTCCCAACCCACCAGAGGTTTGCTGGGGACAATCACGCGATACTCTGGCTCAGTAGCAATAAAAGTGTGCCCCTCCCCATCACAAAAAAAAGGATGCATGGTAGCACCAGCCGGGTCCCTAGCAAACGGCAGACTCAGCCTTTGTGGAAGAGGTAACCCAACCTGTCAATGCCACACTCGCCCTCCTGCACTGGTGCCAAGCCTGGCATGATTCCAGTCAAACCCTGCGGCAGGTGCCAGTGTTTAGAGAAGGCAGGATCTGCAATAGAGCCCCACACGTGACCAGGCTTGGGGTGGGAAGCAGAGCCTTAGAACTGCTCCTTTGCTGCTAAAGCCTGGACCTTCGTCGGACTGGGCTGCTCAGACTAGCAGGGCCCAGCAGGACTTCGAGGGGCACCCAGCTCGTGCACAAGGGTGAGCCGACCGCAAAGACACCGTGCTCTCCTCCCCCACAAGGCTGCTTCCCAGAGCATCTTAGTCAACGCCCCAGAGAGCACACCGCCACTGAATACAGGCGGCAATGGGTACACAAGGCAGTGCCCCTGCAGGACTGGGGAGCAGCGTGCGAAGCTGTTTACCTTGGACACATAAAAGGCCTCCGCGTGCTTCTTGTAGAGAGCGAGGATTCCCGGGATCAGTCTAGGGAGCTGCTCCTCCAGTTTGTCACTGGGCATCAGGGGGCTCATGGGTCCGAGAGCCTCCACAACCGCCAGTCGCAGCTGCAGGGACAAAACAACCCAGCAGCAGTCACAGACTTCCCAACCAGACTGATCCCCAGCTCCAACACTGCCCTCAGCACAACCCAGCTGTTAGAGGGGGTGGTTTGGGTTTGTTAGCACATGATTGTGGCAGCTGGGGTTGGGAGGAGATCCCAGGCAAGCCATCCCACTGACCGAGGCTGCTCGGGGGACCCACTGAACAGGTGCAGCTGCCGTGGAAGTTTTCCCACTCTGCTCACCATCCCAAGGGCAGGGGACCTCTGTGTCTGCTTTCAGAGGAGCCTCTTGGCACCAGGTGCTGAAAGAGGGTGGATGGTGCTTTCCGGCACTCCAAATCCAGCTAGGATAACGTCCATTTGTTGCCCTGCTAGGATTTGGAAGTTGCCCCCTCTCCATTAGGCCTAGTGACACGCTGAAGCTAGGAAGGGGTGCCCATAAGACTCTCCCATTGAAAGCCCTTTCTGGGTAACTCAGGGACAGAGTGACACCTGCAGCAGTCCCAGAGGGCAAACACTAGCATGGCGTTGGAAGAAGCACCTGTCTGGCTTTCTTCCAGCAGACCAGTGTCTTTAGGGTGGGGAACGGTGGAGAAAGGCAGCAGGTAAGGAAGAAGTCAGACTACAGACCCTGCATGGAGCAGTAGGGGACCCAGCCTGACAGTGGAAATTTAAGGGGAAGGGAGAAACCCACTGCCACACAACTCCCCAGGGACATATCCACACCCAAGCTTCAAATGCCAATAGCTCTACCAGATGGCACAGCCTCACCTTAGCTTCCCGGCTCTGCAGCCAGCTGTTGAAGAGCACATCATAGGCATTGAAGATCTCATTTGAGAAGGTGTCTTTCCTCACAGTGGGGTCAGGAGCTTTATCCAAGTTAGCCAGATATTCCTGGATGCTCTCACTGAAATGCTGCAGAGCTGCAAGACACAGATTTTCTTACATTTAGATGCTATGCACACAGGCTTAAAGTTAGCAGGAAGCTTTGGACTGGGGTCTGAGATGCTGCTGCTTGAGCAACATCAAGCATCCTGATGCATAAGCAATTCCACTTGAACACTATTAGCAGAAATACCATCGGCCTCCTACAATCAACAGGATGCTTTTCCTGTGCTGCTTCTGTGCTTTCGGACCCATATTTAAACACGCCAATCACCCTTTTGGTGCAACAGCTCCTAACAACTGCCATTTTGAGTCAGAAGCTGGGCCTGTGTCTGCAGCCTACACCTGGAACTCCAGGGCCCTGCCAACTTCTCTTTGCTTTCCAAATTGATTGTCGGTGAAACAAACGGCGGAGAGCTGATGTTCAGACTCTGTGCAGAACCCAACCCAGAGGATCCTGCTCACCTTTTTATCAGTCTTGGACTAATAGATGGGTCTGACTATTACGCGTCTGATAAAGTTTCCTAACCAAATACATAAGGGATGGGCAAGAAAAACTGTGCAGAGAAGAAACGAGAAAATGCACACACCCTAGGCTACAACGTAGGAAAAGCGCACCATGGTCTAGGACAGGAAAGGTAACAGGAGAAGATAGGCAGGAAAAGAGAGCTTTTGTTTCTAAAAATTAAAGCAACACATTAGCTAGATGGAGTGGCTATCACAGCAGCACTGGCACACAACCTTCTCACTCCTTTAAGCTGCAGGGGACCGGCTAGCACAAGTTCTCACCCGGCTAATCAGGTTCCTCCTTGGGCCAGTCATGTAGTTTGTTTTTTTGTTTGTTTGGGGTTCTTTTTATAAAAGTCCTGCCTTCCTATTTTTAAAAGAATAGGAGAGTTCCAAGGAAGCGCAGAGAAGGTCCCCAGACCCATTACGATAGGATTTCCAGGGTGGGGGCAGGGTTGTCCTTTATACGCCTCACTTTGGATGCCCACATTTCGTGTACCCTCCACCTTTCCCTGGGCACTGGACAGAGGAGACTTCTGCCAAACAAGGGCCATTCGGTCTTTTTAGTCTACACCAATATGAAGAGTCTGGTGAATTTTGAGGGCTTGCATTTGCAGCCTTCATATTCTTTTATCTCAGGTGTGTAATCAGGAGAGCCGAAATTCATTCTTTCTGAATTAAAGGAAGAACCTGCTTCCCACCCTGTGGGCACGCTGCTGTCCGAGTCCCACTGTAACAGATCGGAGGAGTTGGCATTATGAAGCACAAGAAAGTGTTTACCTGAAAGTTTCCTTTCTTACAGTAACAAGGTCCGTAGAGCCAGCCTATGCTGGACACACAGGGTAGGTCTACACTGCCCGCTAAGCCCAGACTGACTCCGATTTGAGCCCACGCCCACCTTCCATCCATGAACAAAGCAGTGTAGCGCAGCACGGACGCAAGAACAGCTGTGAGGCCTGGCTCCAGCAATTGTAAGCCCAGGTTCACGCTGAAGTGTGGATGTTCAAGTGCAGGCTCGGAAGCTTCAAGTCCACCAGAGGGATATTTAAATGAGCTTCACACACTCCTGTGGATATTTTTCCTCCACCTAGAAGCTTTATTCTATCTCTTTGGGAAACACGTAGTGATGCATGAAAGCTATTTGGAAATTCCATTATGCTGCAAACCGTTCCATGCACCAGCATCCACTGTCAGTGCAGTCCACGGGATTGTGTTAATCAGCACAGAAGAGAGATTTTGATTACTGCATTCCAGCAAACTCCCGATCGCTCTCACTATTGCTTTGCTATTCCAGCAACAAGAGCTTGTTTCCAAGCCTGGATGCGCTGTAGAGCATGGTCACAGAAATCTCTCTCCAGCCGCTTGAGAGCCATTCAAAAGGTTCCCAACGCAGAGCTGCCCAGCATCTAGGCCCCTGCACTCAGATATCAGCGAGCGGTAATGCTGCAGTGCTCCAACAGGCCGCCAGCCCAGTTGGGTTTAGAGACAAGCTGCTGCATCTGGCAAAGCCTTTGAGAGAGACTCAGGTGTTTGCACAGATCACCCCTCCTCTTTGCAGCTGGCTGAGGGAAGGAAGCCACAAGTTTAGAGTGTCCCCTATGGGGATATTACTGAGACTGCAATTCCATCTCCAGGTTCCTGTGACTACAGGACTCAGAACTTTGTCTTGGATTGCAGGTCAATAACACAACAGCCTGGTGAAGCCTAAGGAGCTGGGGGGGGTACAAAGTGACTGAGCAAAGACACCGAAGTAACCCACCTGCCAGACATACACCAAGAGCCACATCAAATGTGACCCAATGTGCAAGACAGATCAGAGGACCAAAAGCACGCCCTCAGATGCATGTGCAGATCCAGCATGTCAAAAGGGAGCCCCAGCTAATGAGCCCACAAGCACAAAAAGCGCAGGCTCAGCTGTTGGCCAGACCCAGGTTTTCCGACAGCCCAGCTCTATACGCCGTTTCCACTCCGGCCCATCCACTTCACACCAAGTGTCAGCAGTAGCACTAAGTTGATGTTGCTGGCTAACTCCCGCAGGTGTCCAGTTCTGTACGTCTTCAGTCAATTTCACTCTAGAGGCAGAAATCCCACTGAAAACCAAAACCACTTGGTCTCCTTCCTTCTTGCTCACTGTACAGTACAGCCCCCACCCAAGGAAGCTCATGGTTAGTAAGCTCTCTGGAGCAGGAGCCAATCTTATAAAGTACCTTGCCCATTTTGGGGTGCAAGGATAATTGGTAGAAAGGAAGTGCTGGAAAATCCCAGCACAGAGGGTCACTTTTTTTGGAACCATGAACAGGTGAAGGAGTAAGTTTAGTTAACGCTCCTTGTGGCTTGGGAAGAAATAGGAGGGTTCCTAGGCCTGTTGGAAGCAGCGTTGGAAGGAGATTTGGGGGAGAAGATGCAGCAGTGGGGTGCTGCTGAATTTTGAGACTCGGATCAACCCTTCAAGCTTTCATTCACGTTTTCCCACCTCAGTTGACAAAAGGGGACATTCCTCACCCCCTACAAAGGGCCATTTTAGTCCTGTGCTGCTTGCCCCCCATCCCAAATTCGTCACCCCCTCCACCACTCACATCCTCCCCCAATGCGTCTCAGCCCTGTCTCCAGCTAGGAGAGAGTTCAGACTCCTTGGCCATTGTCCTCAGCATGCCAACTGTTACATTTTCTGTGACATGGGGACCAAGTCCCAAACCAAGGATCCTCCACACCCATTTTATGAGACACTGGACAGCCAAGAGCGGGGAATAGTCTGGAGTTAAAGTCAGCGAGCTAGAAATGAAAGGCTCAGTATCCTATTCCCTGAGCCAGCCAGCTCCCAAAGCCAAGTCATTTAAAATACTGCAAGTCTGCTCTCAAACAACCTTCCTGGCCTGAGTCTTTCCTTCACAGAATAAAGCAGTTTCCTTTACAGTGAAAGCGAGCTCTCAGACAACCCTTCTGAAGCCATCACAACCTCAGTAAAAAGGAGTAAGCCACTTTACCATAGCAAAACACAGACTTCATGTGGTCTTGTTTGGCCATTCCCAGCATTGGCAGCATGGTCCCAAGGATGGAATTCAAGAAAGGCACCATCCCAAACACTGTAAGGAAAGAAAGGAGAAAGTTACAGCTGACTGAGGTGATCGGAGTCCAGGATCCTGTGGAAGAAGAACATACACAACCACATAATTAGAGACCAGGAGAACACATACACGTGGAGCTGATTAATTTAAGATTGAGCAGACAACCTTAATTCTGGAGCTAACATTGAAGTTTCTGACTCTGCAGCCTTAACATTCCAATGTCGTTGGTGCGCTAGTTTACGAACAGCGAAAGGTCAGTTTGGGGATACAAAGGAAGCTGCTGATTTAGGCAGCTCAGGTATAGAGCCTATAGCCCCCAACATAGAAATGGAGCTTCAGCAGCTGGCAGTCCCTCAAGCACCTGGAGTGTTGTCAGCTTTGACTGTCCCCAAGAAGCAGGCATCTGACCAGCCAAGACCCACCTGCTGCCAGACGTGATTAGCCAGCAGATTTCTGTGGATAACTGCACAGCAGACAGGCTACACAGACAGGCAGGGTAACAGCATGCTTGATTTTAAGTAAGGCTTTCGACAGAGTCCTACCTGACATTCTCATAAGAAAATTAGGGAAATGTGGTTGGGATTAGATTACTAGAGATGTGTGCACAACTGGTTGAAAGATGAAATTCAACGAGTAGTTATCAATGGTTCACTTTAAAATTGGGAGGTCCCAGGCATCTAGTGGTCCCTGAACAGATCCTGTGGGACCTGTGCTATTGAACGTTTTCATTAATGGACTTGGATAATGGAGTGGACAGTACACTTATAACATTTCTGAATGAGATAAGCTGGGGAAACTGAGCCAAAGCTGTTAAACATCCTGCCCAAGAGTCACACTAAGTCAGCAGCAGAATGAAAAGTAGAACCCAAAATCAGACTCCCAGTCCCTTACTCCAGCCACACTGAGCTTGACACAGAGCTGCCATGCTCCAGCAAGAGCGGAGCGTCAATGGTGCCCTGAACCACACACCACTAAGAGCTTTCCTCAGACTGCTCCAAGGCAGACACCCAGACAGCAGGTGCAGTGCCTGCAGATCTCCAGCTCAGATCAATCAGAATCCTCAGGCATCCGCCTCGACTTCGGGAAAGGGCCAGCCTGGACTAACAGCTTCCCCAGCCCTGAGAGAACCCAAACCTAGCAGAGAAGGGCAGGACAAGTTCCAGACAGTGCTCAAGCCCATCTCGAGGCAGGAGGGGAGGCACAGCAAGGCACTGTCTAGCTGCAACCAAGTCATTTATCAAGTCAGAGGGTGGAACCTGCATGGCCTCTTTCCAGCGCAGACATTCCACACTCTGTGGCTCTACAAAACCCAGTTTTGAATGAAAACCTGCGCGTGGTGTTTTGTGTTTTAATACAAAGGGTACCACCTGCATTCAACTTCTCTGCAGAAGTTCACCGCGCTGTGCAGGTGACAGTTTATCCTAGGACTATTCCAGCTGAAGTGCTTTCAGAACAACAACTCTTTCCACAAAGAAGCGATATCTCATTTACTCCCAGCCCATTGGATCGTGTGTGTGTGTCCAGTCATCCTCTTCCTAATGAAGAGGTGAGATGCAGATAACCTACCATTTGACACGGAGAGGTTTGCAAAAGTCTGCATGATGAAATAATGAGGCAGGATCCCTGGCTGAAATTTGGTCAGCACCTCCTCCATCACTTGGTTGATAAAATGTCTCCCTGCTGCAACCAGGACATCACTTGCTGCTTGCTGCCAGTCGTAAATTATTTCCTAGGGCAAACAGAACAAGACCACATTAAACAAACAGTTACAGGTCACCCCTGCAAGATGCTCTCCACATTATAGTTCCTATTATCCAGGGAGAGCACAAGCACTTTCCCACACTGCCAGGTCAACTCTGGAAGTTCACAGGACAAACCACATATGAGAAATTGCAGATTTGGGAGGAGGAGGGGACATGACACCATGGGGGAAGGGGGTACGATAGTCTCCAGGTAGAATGCATGCCTCCCTGGGCATTTAACATCACACACCCTGTAATAACATGGGCCTGTTGTGCTCATTACTGTACGCATGCGAGCAAGCCGGTCAAGATTTGCACATACAACTAGAGATCTACCTAGATATGCAAAAATAGAAGACTGGTACTCAGAAAGTTTCAGTCTTTTCCTAAGAGACCAGAGCCCCTTATGCCACTCAGCTACCCTGTGGTCACTTAAGCAAGGCTAAAGGGATGCCAAAGGAGAGAGACTGGTCCATCACATCCAGAAGGATGGTGGCAGTCACAGCGACTGAAGTGACGCAGGGAGGAGAGAGGGGAAAGAACAAGAAACAGGTCAGATCCCCAGTTCCTAAGTCCAATCAGAGGTGCATATTTTAAGGAAACAATACAGGAGGATACATTGTGGGAAGAATCACAGAGTGAGCCAGTTAGATGAAGAGCAGTAACAGAACTATCTATAGCTCCCAGCTCATACCTTTGACTTGGTCATTTCATTGGATGCCAGAAAGATAACTATCTTGGCTATGCTTTTGTCCAGATGAGCAATTTTGTTCTTCACCACAGTTTCCATTGCCTTCAGGATTATTATACGGTGGGGATAAGCCAGCTAAGAAAAATAGAACCACACGTGAGTCTCCAACACCGAATACAAGTCAGAGTGTCAGCTAGATCTCCATCTGAACAAAGCATTCAACACCCTTTGAGCAGTTTCAGCCTGGACGAGGTGTCTGCAGCAAACACTCACATTTACAGGCACTTCATCTTCCTGCCTTGTCTACTCAGTGCTGCTCTAGATCAGAAATAGCGCAGTTAGAGACCCTCACGCTGACTAAATGCACCTACTCAACATCTAGAATTGGGATTTTCAAGGCAGACACGTTTAATTACAACTCCCATGGACGTTAAACATCTGCCTCATCAGAGAACCTTGGGCTACCCAACTGTTTGTCAGCTTTTCAATACAGCCAAAAGCTATTCCTACTGTTTTCTGTCTGTTTCCAGTACGTGACAGTCCTTACCTCTCAGTTAGAACCTCCTTGACTAGTTAGTTTCTTTAACAGAATCTTGGGAGAGGCTTTGATAAACTTTTTGGAGTCCAATTTATACCAACCATATTCCTTTACCCATTGTTACTGCACACGTGCGCTCCATGCACCCTCTGTTCAGATTACTGACAAAGCCAGGCTTCTCCTGACCAGTACTGCAGAAGCACGGGATTTTTTCTGCATCCTGGCAGTGATTTCCTGAAGGCAGTAGAGCAAAGCCATACCTTGTCATGCTGCCGGAGATATTCATCACAAGAATTTAGGATCTCTTCAGGCTGACTTTCTCCCAAGTAGCACAAAGCATTGTAGATCTGTTCTTGGACTAACGGATCCTTATCAGTAGTGGCATCCATCAGCGTTATGGCAAGTTCTGAGAAAGATACACTAAGCATGCAACACACTTTCCAACACAGGTAGCCACTGACTAGCAAGTACAGGAGTCACTGTTCCTAGAAGAGAAGGAAGAGCCACTACTGCCCCTAGCCCAGGCACTTCCATTCTGCCATGAGCCATTTCCAAGCCAGTACTCCCACCCTTCCTTTCCGCTGTCCACCAGAGACTATGGCTCTGATGAGTACTGCTGCCAAAGTACATGCCACCCAGTCTTTCATTAGTCATGGGTGAATCACTCACCTCCCCCCCTTCTAAGGAATCCCACACCTGACCCTTCCTTCACTTGAGCAGGGCTGGGGAGAACTATTTTACCCCAAGCATCTCAGCATATGCTCTGACAGAGTTCCTTAGTAAGCCCCCTTTATTCAGGGCTGAGGCTCCCCTTCTGGTGGGTCAGTGACCTACATTCCCTGCACCAGAGAGCTCTCATCTCATCACAGTACTTGGATTTTGGCCTCTCCTGTTCTGAAGGGGTTTTACGCCCTTGCCTTTGTCCCTTCGGCAAGTGCCAGGGATCAAGAAGCAGTTTTTCAGATGCTTGCTACCCAGAGATAAATACAAATGTTGGGGCAGAAGCACACCATATTTCCTCCCTGTCCCCCCATACTGCTTGGAAGAGGCGAGGAAGATTCCATCCTTGGCTCTTTAGCTCGGAAGAGTCACCACTAAGCTCCACTTTGGAAAGCAGTTCTACGAGACGGAAGCCAGTCTCAACACCTCCTTTGCCTCTCTGGTTAGGCTTCCCATTTACCAGAACCCGTACAGCCAGAAGGGACCTGCGTGATCTAGTCTGATCTCCACAGCGCTAGTCACCCAGCAACCCTGCAAGCACAAGTGCTTGTGCATACTTACACCGTATTTGATTTAACAGATGACGTTGTGACAATATACCACCTCCCTCATTAAACTGCCCCAATGGTCAGTTCTGCTTCCGGATAAAAGAAAGCATCTTATTTCCTGTCTGATTTCTCTAGCTTCCGCTTTCAGTGACTGGATCTTGTTATGCTAAACTAAATAGCCTTCTACTGTCAGATACGGTCTCTGCACAGTGCACACTAGACTGGAAGAGTCACCTCTTCGCCTTCTTCTCTGAAGGCGAAGGTAGCCATGTCTATATGCTTACAGCTGTGGGTAGTACAGACACCAGGCACCTAGCTAGCATGGGTACGAACAGCAGCGTGGACAGAAAGGACAGCTTCGATGAGCAGAGCACCCTACACACCTAAACCCCCAGGGTACATACCCTACATGGGCTCCCTACCCACCCAAGCAGTCTACACCATTTTTAGGCTGCCTCAGCCTTTCACTGAGGCACATGGCAAGACACGTAATGCCTGTATTCCACATGCAGCTATCGGTGTAAACATGGCCTTAAGAGATCAACTGCCAAGTCTCTCTGCAAGCCATGCTTTGTAGCCCTCAAACCGTTTCTCTAGCCCTTCTCTGAGCTCTCTCCAGTCTTCGAACACCATGTGTGTGTTACTTCCTGCTGCACAGTCCTTCAGAGAATCCCCTTCCCTATACGGACGTCACTGCCAGGCTCCTTAACGTCAGCTCTCAACACTTGGTGTTGGGCAGCCTGCTTCTAAACTCCTCAGATTCTACAGATGACCCAAGAGTGCTAGGAGCTCTCAGGAAACACTCCCACCCAGGCTCTCGAGTCGAGGAGGCGTTTCCGTCACAACCTTCTAGGACCTCAAGTGTTCTCAACCTTCTGACATCCCCTTTGATTAGCAGTTGAAAGGCTGGAAGTGAAAGGCGGCCAAGCCAATGCTCTGGCAGCTGCCAAGAATGGTGCCCGCAGGGAGGATGGAAGGACACCCATTTGCAGGGGTAACATACCTAACTAGCCACAGGAGCCGGAAGTGCAGGGTGCTGCAGCACTTCACTTTGCAGAGCACAGTTCCACCACCACCTGGAGGAGTTTTTTTAAATAAAAAGTAATTTACAGCCTGAGGGACCCCAAATTTGACCTTCTGCTACATGCCCCTCTTCAGTCCATCCTTGGGATAGTTGATTTAATACCAGACTCAGGGAGCGGGCACCGGCTACAGATCCCTACTTCCGCCACACAGGGACACTTGTTACTCCCGCTCTGGCTGGTGGGCAGCATTCCCGCATCACTAGCGCGCAGCACCAGAAGAACACAGATGCTCAACGCCAAGCGGCTAACTGCAGTTTGAGGGGGAGCTGCATATTTCTCACCAGACTAAGTTAACCCACGATTGTTCATTGGTTAAAGCTCAGCGATGTTAATCAGATGAGATGTACAGCAGCAGCCTTCCTGTAAACACTCTGCATGAAGCTAGTGACTCAAGCACAGAGCAGGGAGGCGGATACTTACAACTGGATGTTACCCTTCAGAGCCATGGATAGCAACCTCTAGGGCAGGGGTATCCAGCTGTGTGTGTCAAGATCGAGATTTCTTGGTCCATGTATGGTCCAGGTCCGGACTCCAGAGAACCCTTTTTCACATCGCAATTAAGCGTCCTGTTCAACGACCACAGACAATGCTGTGCAACACACCCAGGGCCTATTGCAGGGGTAGTCAATAAGTGGACTATGTGCAAATCCAGACCACCAGAGGCTTTTACCCAGACTACAAAACTCTGGGCAGCCAGGGGCAGAGTTAGTGCGGGAGAGCTAGTGAGGGTAGAGGAGTGACTGATCGCGTGCTGGCGGGCTGGAGGGGAGCAGGTGCCTAGGACTGACAGATAACTCAGGGTGGCAGGTGCCCCTCCACCCTTTCTAAATGGAGCCCTGTCCCCACAGGACTGACAGTGGGAGTCCCAGCAGGTGTCTGGGACTGACTCTTAACACGAGGGGCGCGGAGGAAGATGACTCCCTGCCCAGCACACAGGGGCTTCAGCTGCATGGGAGGCTCCAAGCCACGGCAAGGGCTGAAGCCCCAAGTCCCAGTGTCCCTCCCACAGGGCTGAAACACAGAATTTCAGCAGGACACCACAGTCCAGTAAAAAGCCCCTGGCAGTCTGGATTTTGACTGCAGACCACCTTTTGACTGCCCTGGTCTGGAGAACGAAACCCAAGACACTACAATGGGCAGAATGGAAGATCATACAAGACAGTGGTTCTCAACCCTGGGGGTGCACAGAGGTCTTCCAATGGGTACTTCAACTCATCTAGACATTTGCCTACTTTTACAACAGGCTACATAAAAAAGCACTAGCGAAGTCAGTACAAACTAAAATTTCATACAGACAATGACTTGTTTGTACTGCTCTATATACTATACACTGAAATGTAAGTACACTATTTATATTCCAATTGATTTATTTTATCATATGGTAAAAGTGAGAAAGCACGCAATTTTTCAGTAATAGCGTTCTGTGACACTTCTGTATTTTTATGTCTGATTTCGTAAGCAAGTAGTTTTTAAAGTGAGGCGAAACTTTGGGTACGCAAGACAAATCAGACACCTGACATGGGTACAGTAGTTTGGAAAGGTTGAGAACCACTGAAATAAGATGTTCGAATGGTTAATTACACTCAGTGTTAAAAATTCAGTCTGAATTTGGTCAGCTTCTAACCATTGGGATCATGTTAGACCCTCTCCCTGCTAGAGAAAAGAGCCCAAATATTTGTTCCCCAGCTAGGTGTTTAGAGATTGAGCTCCGTGATCAAGTCACCCTTAAGCAAAATAGACTCAATCTATCACAAAGAAAAGGTTAACTATAAAGCATCTTTTACAAGGTTCTAATCATTCTAATAGCTCTTCTCTGAACACTCCCCAATTTATCAACACCCTTCTTGCATTGTTGCCACCAGCAGAGGACACAGGATTCCAGGAGCAGTCACACCACTGCCAAATACACAGGTAAAATAACCTCGACTCCTACCTGAGATGTCCGTTTGTCCATCCCAAGATCGCTTTAGTTCTTGTGGCCACAGCGTCACACTAGAAACTCCTGGTAAGCTGATTATCTACCATCCACCTCAAATATTTTCAGAGTCGCTGCTTCCCCGGCTAGAATGGCCCAGCCTGTAAGTCTGTTTCTAGGTTTTACATTTAGCCATTTTACATGCACATTGTTTGCTTGTGCCCAGCCTACCAAGCGATCCACATCATGCTGTATCAGTGACCTGTCCTCTTCATTATTTACCATGCCCACAATCTTCATCTGAGCTGCAAACTCATTCAGGGCTGATTTTAGGTTTTTCCCAGGTCATTGATCAAAATAAGAGTTAAATAGCGTAGGCCAAGAACTGATGCCCATGGGACCCCCTAGAAACTCACAAGCTCAATAATGCTCCATTTACAATTACATGGAGAGCCATCACTTAGTTCTCTTTAAGCACTGTACATAGCACAAGTTAATTCGCTCAGTACAAAACATAATTCACTAAAGCTCAAAACCAAAGACATTTAATACCCATCAGCTGGCTATGTCCAACCTTGACTCTCAGCTTCCCCTGCTCGCCTCTCGTGGATAATAAATAAAATAAGATGCATTTGGTCTTGACTCAGTCTCTATTACTTTGTTTTCCCTTGTAGTCACTGGTTTCTAAAGAGAAGGCATTTTTCTAAATTCTTGGTCTTGCACCGTCTCCAGATTAGAGAGTCTGTCCCATACTTGGTTTTGCCTATAGAGCCTTTGCCAAATTTATGATGCAGAATTATAAAGCAGATTATCTGGATTCTGCTCCCAGAGCAGCTAACTCAAAAACCCTGAGAAGAGGTGCTCACAATACAAAAGCTGAGGCTTCGTGAAAATGCACCCAGACAACTGGGAGTTTGGGTGGCTCTTTGCGCTGCCTAGAGGGAAGCACAGGTTTGAACTCCAGGCCTTTCTGTTCTACCCTCACTCGATGAAGCAGCCACCTTCAGCCTTATCTGTAAATAGTAGTAGCAGCACATTTCAGGTGGCAGGGCAGTACAGCAGTAAGAACTTTGGACTGGGAACACGGAGTAAACCTGCAGCTACCAGATTTTTATTTTTTTTCTTCTTTCAAAGTCAACCAGCCTGGCCGTCAAACCCGCTAAACTAGCTCCACTACTTTGCTGGCCTTATATCTAGTGGCCAGCCACAGAGGCGAACCGCTCTTTTTCAAGAGTGGAAATAGTTCTGGCAGAATCCAGTAGCATGTACTGCGAGGTCAGATTGTCCTTCTCAGCATGCATTGCCTTCTATTTGTTAGCACTGAGTTTTATCTGCCCTCGTGCTGCTCACTTGCCTAGCTTTGTTCCACAGATGGAGACCAGAAGGGACTACTGTGATCATCTAGGCTCCTATTGAAGAGGCCTGAGGCCATCAAATTCCACCCAGTAACTCTTGCATCAAGCCCATGATTTCTGGGTGAGCTAGAGCAGCTTTTAGAGCAATAGTCAACCTTTAATTGAAAACATCACGAGCCTGAGAATCCATCACACCCCAGACAAGTTGTTCCAGCGGTGAATTGCCCTTGCTGTTCAAGAATGGACCTTGCTGGGTGCCTCAAGTTTCTCTAGGCCTGACTAACCACCATAACTAACATCTGCAGGTTTACACTACCCCACAGTCCTGTCCTTGATCCTTCTCAATATAAGCACCGTGGGAGGGACCATTAGACTCCTGCTATTTACCTCTAGCTCTGCATTGTACTCAATGCTTTTATTGACTCTGTCTTCACAGACAAGGTCAGCTCCAGACTGCTGCACTGGGCAGCACAGAAGGGGGAAGAGGTGAGCAGCCCTTAGTGGTGAAAGAACAGGTTCAGGACTATTTAGAAAGGCTGGACATGCACAAGTCCACGGGGCCGGATGCAATGCATCCAAGGGTGCTGAGGGAGTTACCATGATCTCTGAAAACTCGTGGTGACTGGAGAGAGGTCCTGAATAACTAGAAAAAAGCAAAGATAGTGCCCCCCTTCATAAAAGGAAAGGAGTAGAATCTGGGGAACTACAGACCAGTCAGCCTCACCTCAGTCCCTGGAACAATCATGGAGCAGGTGCTCAAGGAATCCATTCTGAGGCACTTGAAAGACAGGAAGGTGATCAGGAACAGTCAGCATGGATTCACCAAGGGCAAGTCATGTCTAACCAACCTGATTGCCCTCTGTGATGAGATGACGGGCTCTGTGGATGTGGGGAAAGTGGTGGACGTGATATACCTTGACTTTAGCAAAACTGTTCATACGGTCACCCACAGTATTCTTATCAGCAAGTTACAGAAGTATGGGTTGGATGAATGGACCATAAGATGGATAGAAAGTTGGCTAGATCATCAGGATCAACAGATAGTGATCAACAGCTCAATGTCTAGTTGGCAGCCGGTCACAAGGGGAGTGTCCCAGGGGTCAGGGCTGGGGCCAATTTTGTTCGACATCTTCATTAATGATCTGGAGGATGGGGTGGATTGCACACTCAGCAAATTTGCAGACGACACTAAGCTAGGGGGAGTGGTAGATACCCTGGAGGGCAGGGATCGGGTACAAAGTGACTTCGACAAAGTAGAGGATCAGGCCAAAAGAAATCTGATGAGGTTCAAACAAGGACAAGTGCAGAGTCCCGCACTTAGGACAGAAGAATCCCATGCACAGCTACAAATTAGGGATCAACTGGCTAGGCAGCAGTTCTTCAGAAAAGGACCTGGGGATTAGTGGACAAGAAGGTGGATATGAGTCAGCAGTGTGCCCTGGTTGCTAAGAAGGCTAACGGCATATTGGGCTGCATTAGCAGAAGCACTGCCAGCAGATGGAGGGAAGTGATTAGTCCCCTCTATTTCAGCACTGGTGAGGCCACATCTGGAGTACTGGGATCAGTTTTGTGCCCCTCACTACAGAAAGGATATGAACAAATTGGAGAGAGTCCAGCGGAGGGCAATGAAAATGATGAGGGGGCTGGAAGACAAGACTCTGAGAGGCTGAGGGAACTGGGCTTGTTTAGTCTGCAGAAGAGAAGAGTGAGGGGAGATTTGATAGCAGCCTTTAACTACCTGAAAGGGGGTTCCCAGGGAGGATGGGGCTAGGCTGTTCTCAGTGGTGGCAGATGACAGAACAAGGAGCAATGTTGCAGTAGGGGAGGTCTAAGTTGGAGATTAGGAAAAACTTTTTCCACCAGGAGGGTGGTGAAGCACTGGAATGGGTTACCTAGGAAGGTGGTTGAAACTCCATCCTTAGAGTTTTTAAGGCCTGGCTTGACAAACCCCTGGCTGGGATGATTTAGTTGGGGTTGGTCCTGCTTTGAGCAGGGGGTGGGACTAGATACCTCCTGAGATCCCTTCCAACCCTCATCTTCTATGATTCTATTGCTAGATACAGTGCCTAGATAGCCCCAGACGGGGATCAGTGCCCCACTGTGCTCAGCATTTTACAAGCATGAAGCGGACAGCCCCTGGGCTGGAGACTTCAGAATCTCATGCGGTGATAAACAGAGCCAGCGCTAGGCATAAGCAGACTAAGCAATTGCTTAGGGCCACAAGCAGCTCAAGGGGATCCCCTATTAATTAGTAGTATGTGTTGTGGGGAGGATCCCCCAAAGGGCTAGCACCAGCACTGGTGATAAGATGCAACAGGTGAGAGAGACAAATGGGATGGAGGAGTAACAAGGTACCAGTGCAGACAGATCTGTTTGCCTAACTAGTCACAGGTGGCCACCAGCCCAGCTAAGGGCAGGTGGGAGTGATTTACCAGCATCAAAGCGAAGGCATGTAGGATTTAAGAGGTTACTGTGGTGGCTTTATGAACACAGTCGGTCAGGGAATCTCTCTCTCATGCTGTCTAACAGACAGCATGAAGTACAAATGTGCTTGTGGGAGAAGCAGCCAAGCAGGCAGTCCAGCCTTTCCGTATCTTGGCCAGTTGCTTGTCCACATCACCCCTTTAGCTCTCACTCCCAAGGACTTTGTTTCTTCCATACCTCTGGTGAGGACCTTTGCCAGAGACTTTGAAATTGGTGTTAGGAGCCAGTTTTCCTTTAACCACTTTTGTGGACAAGTTTACACATTGTCTATGCAGCTCCATGTTACTTGATTTTATCACCAGCACAGTATTGCACGATCACACCCTCTCACTGAGCTGTGCTAGGTCCCGTGTTTCACATCCCACCGTGGAAGAGGATCAGAGTCCCCGTTCTGTCTATTAACGTGGGGGAAGGAACATGTTTCTTCACTACGAGAAGTGAGGAAGAGGTAGAAATGTGTGTGTTGCTTTCCCCCTTCACAGGCAATTGTAACAGCTCAGTCTTTAGTCACTCAATTTTAGGTATCGATTGCCTCCTCCCCACATAACCAACAAGGCTGTCAAGTTAAACAAAGCTGGACATCTCATTAACTCAACATGTTTAGCAGAACACTTGGTCTCAGGGTCCTACACCAATTTTCAATCCATGCCGGCTTGAATGTTTCAGTAGCTCTAGATTTCTATCAACTGCTTTAATCCTAGACCTTTCATCATGCTGCACTCCAACCACTCACCCACTTTATAATAGAATTACCAACAATTAAAGGGCACAGCATGCCTGCTTGTAATGCTAAAGAGTTTTATTTTAGGTTATGAAGCAGTCATCATTCCAGCTTAAAGCGTAGCAGGTGCGCGCACAGGTAAATGGTAAATGGTGACTCACTTGAGGTAGATGGCAACTCTTGGTTTCCTATTTCTGAGGCTGATGAAAGATCTACTGCCACAAACAACTTTCAGGTTAGACGGTTTGTGTTTTTCTAGCGTCACTGGCCAATTGTTCAGAGCACGTTTTCCTCCTCGGAGGGGTATCGGTCCTCTGCTGGCTCCTCCCCACTTAGACTATGCTCATCAATGTTAGAGCAGGATTCTCAGGACAGGAAGGCTAGCCAGAGTGCATGCCAGGGCACACCAGATTTACACAAAGGCAGGGCCATCAGGACAGGCTTCTTATGCCTTGTGTGAAGGCACTGAAATAAATGGGAGTCCCTAAAAGACAAGCCACTGCAGAGATCATAATTCTTAAGAGCATTAAAGAGGACTGCGTGCCCGACTTTCAGTATGTTACTTCTATCTGTAAAGAGCCTACGGAATGTCTGTATTGCATCTCAAGAGCAAGGATCGTTTAAAACATCTCTCAGATCCCAATGCAAGCCAAAGCAGCTCTTCCCCCGCATCTGACAGCCTTTCACCACATGCTCAAGGATGCCAGTAGTAGGCACTGGTCTACTGCAGGATCAAAGCAGCATGCACCCAACAAGACAGACCCCTCCTGAATAAGCACCACGAGTGGCTATTAACATAACGGTATGTGAGGCTGTTCAAAACAGTCTAGGTAGAGTTCAGGATTTGGGAGGGAGAGCATAAGGCCTTGGTTATATTACAAATTGCACTTTTTCCACAAGAGACGTCTTTAAATACAAGTTTACTTAAACTGGTATTTATTTAGTTAAGCCAGCAAGTCACTTCTTCACTGACTTCAATCCATCAATACAAGCCGTGTTTAAATCCATTCTCTTTTAAAAAGCGTTCACAGGTGCTTGCAACAATTTGAGAGATTTAATAATGGATTTTCATGACATTGGTGCAGTTTGCAAGAGAGAAGGCAAAGGATTTATTTCTAGCATAAGAGTTATGAGCAAAGGAGAGAGATTTCCCACCCCCTCCTAGCACTGCCAAATATACACACTTCTCCAGATGCTATAAAAATGTTAACTTTGAGCCATGAACAATATTAAGGTTTAATGCTGTATCTCAGTCAGTCACTCTCGAGACCACAGAGCATTAAGATACAGTGCCAATGGACTCTCAGGAGCGTGCCAGCTAGTCAAGTTAGTCTCATTAGGAAATGCTCCCTGACAAACAGATTAGGCTGTGGAATAGTCTCCCTAGCAAAGTGGTGGAGGTGCCATCAGGTGGGTTATTTAAAATGAGACTAGACAAGGTACTGCAAGGAGCAGTCCCGCCCTGACCTTCATGAGACAGGCCAGATGAGACCCTAGCTTACAGGGCTTCCTGTGGGATGCCAGAAAACGGAAGAGAAAGGGAAATGATTCTAGGTGAAAAAAACAGACGCGCATAGAATTAATGCCAGTGTCACAACAAGTCATTTTACAGCAAGACAGCTGCCAAGATCAGCAGGAGGCTCTGGATACCATTTTTAGTTCTAAACTTGATTTTCAATTGTACTGAGATGGATGGTCTTGGCCTAACCACCTATGGGACAATTATAGCAGTGCATCCAGCTATTCTTTTGCTACCATGCTCACACTCACCATGCACAGATCCATAAGGAGCTGGGCTGTTTCCCTCTGCTGCTGATCCTTGCTCAGAGCTCCCCCTCCCAACCCCTCTACTTTGTAATCTTTCCACACTGTTGCATTCTGCTATTGAGAAGCTCTTACTCCATCCCGCATTGGAACATTAGAAAATTATTTAAAAGCTATAAGGGAGTGATACGGATCTCCTGACTCAACTCCACTACATAGCAAGAGTGAGAGGTTACTGTAGGGAGGGCTGACCATGAAACAGCCCTCAGCACAGTGGCTGAGATCATAGAAGATGAGGGTCGGAAGGGACCTCAGGAGGTATCTAGTCCAACCTCCTGCTCAAAGCAGGACCAACCCCAACTAAAGCAGGTGTCACGGGGGCAGTTCTTGGAGTGAGAGCAGTGAGCATGGGGGAAAATGAAAGAGGACCAGTTTATAGTAAGGATAGGAGTTCCACTTCAGAACAGCCAGATTCCCAAGCAAGAGAGCCAGACCTGTAACTAAACTAATCAACACACAGGTGTTTGATGGCCTGGAATACAGCTATCCCCTCCTAAACAAGGTACACACACAGGTTACCTCAATTATCTGGTTTTAGATGCAGGGAGATATTTCTGAGCAAACTGCCTACGTGTTATTCAGCTCTGCTCTACCTTGCTAAGCTGTTCACACCAGAAGAACTCGGAACAATCCAAAGTCATTTGAACTGCCTTTGCTTCTCTCATTGCTCTATGCCCCATTACTACAAGTCCCTATCACCAGACACACAAAGAAGGAGTCCTGCCAGCTAACAGGCAGCTTGGCACCTGAACTGTACTATATGCTTGTTTGAAGTGCTTATTTTATAAATCAGATTCAGCCCAGGTTCCTTAACCTGACTTCCACAAAAACCAAGTTTACAGAGTAATCTGGTACTTACTTTTCACCCGCGACTCCATCATTCTACTTGTTTTGAGCTTTCCTGCCCACCGATCGTAGTTTGCAGCTTCTTGCTCCTTCTCAAAACGGGAAGTTCCTGGGGGACCTATTTTTACGGTCTACCTTCGCTCCTTTAGAGAGATGTTTCTGTTGTAAGAGAGTCTATTTGACTAGACGTTCACACCATGAAGCAGAGGAGAGGAGAGGATACTAGTCCGGCCGCAGGGAAGACAAGACATCAATCTTTAGTTTCTTGTGGGCAGCTAACAGTCACCAGTTGCCTGATCTCTTTAGGTATCTGAACCTCTGGCAGTTTCCTGATGGTTGGTAATCAATGCGCTCTCCAATTCTACCATAGTTCCAAATTAAAAGACTTTATAGAGGGCAAAGCCAGAGGGCATAGATTTGAAGTATTGTTCTCTACAACTTCTTCCTTCTTCTAGACCTGCAAACAGAGACATTTCACAACAGGTCTTACAACAGACCTGACATTCATGTGTTTGCATACAACGTTCAGTACTGTGTTCTCCCATCCAATAATTGTTTATGTACCATGATTTCCAGAGACCTAGCATTTCTTTGGCCAGTGATAACAGGCTTCCCCCCCTTCCCAGGAGGAGACTCTCACCAGCCAGTAGGGATGAAGAAAGTACAGCCACTTAAAAGGGGCCTAGGTTAATCTCTTTTAATTGATCTGCCTCTGAAGACACCCTGAGAATGGAAGTGACAGACATGAGCAGTCTGGAATGCCTGGAGGCCCCCAGTTCAAGGGAAGCTTTCCAGATCTCTTCCTTACAATGCTTAAAATGAGTTGAAGATACATAAAGGTGAAGAATCAAAGTTCAGGCTTGCCTTTGCACATAGCATAAAGTAGCAGGGTATATATACACCGAGGTGCCACAGCACTCAGATTGTTTCTAAAAATACATATTGTAGCTTTGATCCTGTCTCTTCAACTAGGTCAGAAGAAAATACCAAGCAAGCAAATTCTGAAACCACCTAACCTTCTCTAAAACACTGGCTTGTTATTTCTGTACCACCACCACAGTTGTCCTAATAGGTTTACCTCTAGCAAGCAGAGCACCCACAATTTCTCTCCAACCCCAGGATATGCTACAGAATTTATTCCTCTCCGCACCCCTTTCTAGTTGTGCTTGTATCAGTGCAGCTAACCTGTTCATGAAGGAAACAACAGCATAGGGAAGTGTCAGCTCTCTCATGTATTATGTAGGAAGTGGAAGCTTAACGTTCACTAGCTCACCACCTAGGGCAACTTGTTTATTTTGGCATTTATAAACATTGAGCAAACACCTCCCCACACTCTAGGTATCTTGCATCAGGTCACATTTCACATCACCAGACTATTCAAATCACACAATGGTCTTTGCATTTCGTTTTCAAAGGGCTTTACACGTGACCTGTCAGTCCTCACAATCGCCAGTTATCAGGCCTATTTTACAAGATGTGGCCAAGAGGGAAAGTGACTTGACGAAGTTTTCACAGCAAGTCTGTGGCAGAGCACCTGGCCCAGTGCTCAGTTCACTAACCCAATAATTCACAAGTGGCTCCTCCATCTGCCTCTAGTCACAGCCCACCCCGCTAAGCAGGGTACCAGAGCTCGAACCAGCACTCATTCACCTGTTTCCTCAGGAATGTCAGGCTAGACACTGCTCAGGAGGTAGGAATCTGTGTCGGTGCAACAGCAACCCATGCTGGTGAAGGCTGAGAAGTGTGTCTAAAAGGAGCCTTGTTTCCCAGCACAACGCTGCAGGGATGAATCAGGATGCTCCTGATAGAACACAAAGCTAGTACTCAGGCAAGAACCATCGATCCTTAAAAGAATTTGAACATAAACAGAGAAAGTGCAGCTCAGCATGAAACCCTGGTGGTGAAACCTTGGAGACTCAGTGCACCAGACTAGGTCTGGCCAACCGGCAAGCCAGAGGGCAGCTGTGTACAGTTACGAAGCTCAGCCAGCTAAACGAAGCTGCCTCTCTGGTGACAGGATTTCAGTTCTGAACCAAGAGAAACCTGCAATTCCATAGAGGACAGAGACTCAGGTGAGAGGGGAACAGACCCGGGTCCCCACAGCTCCAGAAGGGCATGCAAACACGAGCTAGCTAGCCACAGGGACTCTGACCAGCTTTGTCCTGTCACACGTGGTATGCCAGACAGCTAGCCACGGGACAAGCAGCAGACCCGGGACACACGACAGAGGCTAAAGCAGCCTTGCCAGGTAGCTCCCCCAGGACCGCCAGAGAGCAGACCAGCAGCCAGGGCCGGGAGGGGCGGTCATCGACACCGGCCTGCACAGGTGCAGACAGGGCCCGGCCCCGAGGAGCTGACCGGGGGCTGGGAGAAGTCAGCTGTCAGGCAGGGCGATACCGCTGCAGACACCCCCAGTGCGGTACCGGGAGCAGCCCGGGGCGTTTACACGGTGCGGAGGATCCGTTCCTGAGGGGCTGTCTCAGGACAAGATCCGGAGGGAAATGGTTTCCCGGCAGGAATCGACGTCTGTGACGGTGCAGCTCCCCCCCGCCCGGCAGTAACCGCGGGCACCGGGCGGCGAAGGAAGGTCACCCCGCAGCGGAGCGGAGCGCGGAGCAGGGCCGGGCGGCCAGTCCCCGGGCAGGCGGAGGGTGCACGCAGCCCCCGGGGGCGGGGAGCGCAGCGGTACCCGAGCTGGGCAGGGGACGGGCGGGACAGGCTGCCGGGAGCCCGGACGGGCCCTCAGCTGCGGGGGGGGGGGGGGCTGCCGGGAGCCCGGACGCCGGGGTTCTCCCCTCAGCTGCGGGGGCCTGGACGCCGGGGGGCCCGGACGCCGGGGTTCTCCCCTCAGCTGCGGGGGGGGGGGGGCGGGGAGCCCGGACGCCGGGGTCCCCTCCTGGCTCTGACAGACAAGCGGCTCCGCCCCCCCCCCGGCGGCGGTACCTGCCGGCCCGTGCCCGCTCCCGCCCGCTCGGCTCCGGGCGGGGCCGCCGCTGCTCCCGGAACTAGAGACTGGCCCCGCCCCCACCTGAGCGAGGGGAGGAGACGCCTCGTCCCGCCCCGCCCCCTCCGCGCGGCCGCCCCCTCCCCGCCCCCTCACGTGACCCCCCCCTCCCAGTTCGGCGCGGCCGTTGGGCGGAGGCACCGAAACACCGCAGGGCGCATGCGCCCGAGCTGAGCTCGCGTCCCCGTGACTGAGCGAGGGCGGGTCTGGTCACACCCGGGGGGGGGAGGGGAAGGGAGCCGCCCACCCCCGTCGGGGCGTGGCAGAGTCAGTCAGGCCCCGCCCATCTGACGTAGCAGCGTCACACTGACTCACACCCCCCAGGGGAGACACCCCCCCCCCCCCCCACACACACACCCCCTCCTGTGAGGTTCTCCCCCCACCTGCACGAGGCCCCCCCACCCCAGGGGAGACCCCCCCTCCCTCCTGCAGGGTTCTCCCCCTCCCCCCCATGCAGGGACTTTCCCCCTACACAAGACCCCCCCCCCCCACACACACACACACACCCCACCCCCTGCACAAGACCCCCCACGGGGTTCTCCCCCCCACACACACACCCCCCCCCAGGGGAGACCCCCCACTCTTCCTTGCAGGGGCTCACCCCATGCAGGAGACCTTCCCCCCCACATCTCTCCCCCCCAGAGCTCTCCCCCTCCCCCCACCCCACCCACCCCAGGGCAGGAGACACCCTCACACCCCAGGAAGGTGCCCCCCAGCCCAGCCCAGCCACACCACACAGACCCAGCGGGGAACAGGGTGCACCCGGCAGGTTCCACGCACAACAGACACCACACCAGCCATGCAGCTCTGTGGAGCAGCACACGTCTCACACACACACACACACACACACACACTGCCCTACGTGCTCGCCAGACACCAGACCTCTGCAGCCACCATGCCTCGCTCTTCCCACGGCGTCACCTCCCAGCCGCGTCAGAAGGGACGCCCGGTGCCCAGTAAGAGCCAGCATACACAGCGAGTCACACGAGGTGCTGCACGACCAACCCAGGCAGACACAAACCGGACATCACACAGGCGCGGGCACCCTGCTCAGCCATTACACACCCAGCACGGCCCTGCCTCGTCACAGCACACCAGCTCGCAGAAAGCTGGCCGCAGCTTTGCCGGGCCCCGGGCAGACGGCTAGTGTTTGCATGGCAGTCACACTCCTGGGGGCTGCTACACATGTGACGGGGAGATTCCAGCCTCGGTAGCCAAGACCTGGAGGGTTTCAGGGGAACATGGCTCCTTGCCATCCTTGAGCATTGGCAGGAGGAGGAAGGCAGGAAGCTTGCACCTTCCCTTGTCCTCCCTAACCTTGGAGAAAGGCTCCAGAGATTTGATCCGAGCCAGGGCTCAAAAGCCCCCCAGTTGGGGATCACATCCTCCAGTTGCCCCTTAAGTCTTCCTGAGGGCAACCCCCTAGGCCCTCAATTCCCTGCAGTAAAGGGGACGGGGACTGCAAGGGCTGTGCTGGGCTGTGCACTTACCTTCCAGGGGACAGTCACAGACTTGGCTGGCTCCACGCCTCCCTCCACACAGCCCTGCCTGCTCCTCCCACAGCCTCCACCTGCAGCAACTCGTTTAGCAGGTGGGTTGGCCGCAAAGTCTGCTTTTAAGGGGAGCCAGCTGGGGCATGCTGGCAGTGGGGGCGGCAGCGCTCCCTGGGGGCAGGCCTCTGCAGGGAGCACGGTGGGAAAGTTGGATGTTGTTTGGTGCGGTTTAATTTTCCATTCCTTATAAATGGGATGCTGAAGGGAAAACATCTCCTCTGTGAAAAATCCAGCCAGCACTTCCTGGCTAGAGCTGCACAGGCTCAGAACTCTTGGCCAGCCATTATAATTACAAGTCATCCTCTTAGCACAGCTCCCAGAGGGGCAGGTCTGTAAGTGTCATCGCCCCGTTTACACAGAGCGGGAAACTGAGGCAGGGGGAAGGGAAACGACTTGCCCTAGAGCCAGAACTAAAGCTCAGGAGTTCATAAGTCCTAGTGCTGGGCTCTGTCCACTAGGCCAGGCCACCTGCCTCTGACAGCGGCACCAGCTTCCTAACAGATTAGCACACTGCAGTGTCCTGGCTGCAGGAATCCGCCTAGCCCACCACTAGGGAGTACTGCGGCAGCTTTAAGAAGGGCAGGTCTCTTTTTTAAAGAACAGCGTTTGTTTGTCATCTGGAGGTTTGCTTGCTAGTTCTAGCGGTGACTGGACGGTTAGAAAGGCCTGCGACCCTGCTCTGAAGGGCACTGAGCCAGCAGCAGCCACACAGTCAGCAGAGAAGGACCTGGGAGGTTGGGTCGCCGGTTAAGGAAAAAAACCACATCCTTCAGAGCAGGAGGATGGGAGGACGAAGGGAGAAATCGGCATTTGTAGTCTGTCCTGCCTGTTCAGCACTGCAGAAGCGATAGGGCTGGGAAATACTGCAATAAAACTGAGAGCCTGCAGGGATGCACAGAAGCCTCATTACAAATAGGTGAGAGAAATGCGTCTGTGCCACCTGCTGGAGAAGCCTAGCCAGCCTTCCCCTCGTAGCACACAGGGGACTTTCCCTCTTCCTGAGCTGTGGAGCAGACACCTCCCCACCGATAGGCTCACAGACGTTGGAGACGGAGGGACACCTGTCATGTTATCTAGTTTGTCCTAGTGTCCGGAGGTTAACAAACGCATTCTTACAAGAAGGGTAAAGATCCTCTTCCTCCGCAGGGCCCCAAAGACCAAAACCCAAAATGACCCCATTAAGAAGGCGATAGAAAAGTCACGTTACTATGATTTGTATTACTATAGCACTAGAAACCCCAGTTATGGACCAGGCCCCCACTGTGCTAGATGGCGTTCAAACAAAGAACAAAAGGACGGTCCCCGCCCCAAAGAACTTACGTCTAAGACAAAAGGCAAAAGCTGGGCATAGCCTGACCTATGGGGGTGCAAGAGGAAACACAGATGACATTGGTCAGCCTGGCAGGCAGTGACCTCAGCATACCAGCAGCTGAACTACTGTCCAGCTTCTTGTAAGCTCCATGGCAAAGGAAGCGCACCTAACACAGGGCCTTTTAGAATCTGCCCAGAAAAGAGCATCCCTGGATACTGTGGCCAGGTGTGCATGCGAGTGAACACACAGAAACTGAGACCAGACAAGAAGAGAGAGCGGCAGAAAGCGCCAAGCAGGAGCCTGTGAGCACAGTGTGATCTTGGAAAAAGCTGGAGAGAGAGCTAAGAAACTGCTCCTTTTGTCCTTCCTTCCGTCTGTATTCAGAGAAGCAGGACTTCGTAAATTCCTCGTTAATAAGCAAGATGGCATCAAAGAAAATACCAGATTCCATCCACAATTTCTACTTCCAACTGGAACGTCTCCAGGGCCCTGAACATTAACCATCCACTTGGGCCAAAAAGGGGTAGAAATAGCTCGATCTGATTCCTTCTGCTAGGTCTCCAAGTGCTTCTGGCCTTTTTGTTTGTCTTCTGGAGTGGGACTGCCTGGGGGAGCAACTGTGTTGATGTTTGTGCAAAAGTAAATCCTCAGTTCCCATGTGCGTCCACAGGCTACTTAGGAATAAATCCCTGAAGTTTGCTCCCAAGTTATTTCAGAACTAGCCCTTGGATAGCTAGTGCACCCAATTAGTTCATTTTATCACCCAATGATCATTGTCTTATTTAGTGTTAGGGGGAACTCACATGCTATATGTTCATGGCTACACTAGCAAAGTATTTAAAGTTCCTCAATAACGTGGAAGCCTGGAGACTGGTGGTCACTTTCCAAACTAATTAATTCTCACAGCCCTGTGAGGTAGGCTAATAAGAATCATCCCCCCTATTGTGCAGATGGGTAAATTGAGGCAGACATGGAGACAAGGATTTGCCTAAGACCACAGATCAAGTCTGTAAGAGAGCCAGAAATAGAAATAAGGAACACTACTCATTATCCTTTGCACCTGCTAAGCGGTATCCTGAGTCCTAGCCCCATGCTCCTTCCATAAACGTCTCGCCAAGCGATGAGGGGTTTAAGCAGGAGGTTTGACTTAAACTCCCTGGTAGCAGATACACTGAGTTCATTACTGTGTGAACTTTCTGATGTGGAGGCTGTGTGTGGATATTGAAGATCCCCTGGGGTTCATTCTGTAGTTCTTGGCCAAAATATCCCTGCCCATCCCCTGCCGTGCAATGTCCGAGTGCCAGTCACCCACCTGGCAGCAGTGCTCCAGCACAGAGGTGGCTGCATTTCAGTGATGGCGGGATTCCTGTCCCTCCGTGGTTTGTGAAGCACTATGAGATCCCCCTGTGAGAGAAGAGTGCTATAGAAGAGACACGATGCTCTGCATCCAGGGCCGGGGCCCACATAAGGCCCCGGAGGTCTGAGTTCTGAGACGGCTTGTTACACTTCAGTTCTAGAATGCGGCCTCTAGAACGCTCGGCCTGCCCCCGGATCTGTGGAAACGTCTCCATCGAAACAGCAACAAGGAGCCTGTGTCCTGGCCTCACGCCACCCGACCTGAAAGATGGGAAGGGCAGCAAGATAGGAGACCCCAGTGCTTTGTGCTTCTCCTTTGTCCTTTACCCTCACGTGGAGCTAATGTTTGTATTTGGACTCTGTCCTGTGGGGTTCCCGCCAGCCCCAGTGCAGCTGCTGCCCCTGCATCCACCCCAGCAGGCGCGCTCTGCTGCCCTTTCCTTCGCAAGTGTCGGCTGAGCGAAGAATGCCCGGGCGTTAGGCACCATGAGAAGCTGCTCTAAGCGAGAGGCCGACAGGAAGACTTTCATGGAACAGGTGCGGGAGAGCAAGGAGAGCGGCTACCTCCTCTCCTCCAGGAAGATTGGCTCCGGGGCTTTCTCCAAAGTCTACCTGGGCTACGCCACCCAAGAAAAGCTAAGGCAGAACTACAAGCTGGCCTCGGACCTCAGGAGCAAGCGGCACTCCATGGTGAGGGCAGCAGGGCCAAAAGCCTAAGGGGAGCGAGGGAAACACCAGGGAGCCAGTGGGGAAAGGAGCTCAGTCTCTGAGAAAACAAGACTCCTGGGGGCTCTGCAGGATAAGGAATTCACTGCTTCACTCCTGCTCTCAGATCAGAGGTGCAGCGAGTTTGGGGGCTCTCATCCTAGCCCCTCGTGGACATTGATCCATGTGATGTGATCAGTCAGTCAGGAGAAGGGGGGGGGGGTCCTGGATAGCAAGGAGTGCTGTGCTCCCAGAGGGAAGGCTATTGGCAGAGCCATGCTGGGCCAGCCCCCCTCTCCCCCGCCGGGAAGCCGGGGGTATCACTCACAAGCCAAGCTGGCTGGGTGATGACCGGCACGTGTCTAGGTGGTTCCAACGGTTTCTTAGGCCCAAAGGGATCCTGGCTCCTGGACTGGCAGCTGGGAGACTGAGTTCTCTGGATGCCTTGACAAATCCCAGCCCCAAATATCAGCCCCCTAAGTGGGGCCGAGTCCCGCTTTCTGTTCCAAGCGCTGTCCCTGCCTTGCTGGTGGGGGTGGGCATTGGCAAGCCTCCTGCTCCCCGGGCAGGATTTCAGCCCCCGGATGGGTTCTTCCCTTTATTTCCTGGATCTCGTCAGTGTGATTGTCACCCGTCACGCGTGGTGGGGTTTGCTGGTGGCCCCCGGCCGTGTCTGGCTGGGGTTGTGCTCTGAATCCCCCCTTTGTCCCACTTGTTTGCTCTGTTTCACCCTCCGCTTTTCCAGGCTGCTAGCAATTTGCCTTTGGCTCCCCAGGCTTTTCTGCTGTTTGCACTAGCCAGCGCCTAGCGCACTGGGGTTGCAGTCTGTGATTGGGGCTGCTGGCTCAGACCAGAACAGTAAACAACAGCCATTTCTGGCTGCTTCAGGGATCCTTTGTAACCGGCCCCCCGTTTCTGGTTTCAGTCCTTAGACTTAACCCTTGCCTTTCTGGGTTTGATTGGTTCTCACCCTTGGCTCTTTTCACTGATTGGGTAAAGCAGGCGGGTGACAGGCGGGCTGGGGGCAGTTGCTGAGGGCATCTGGTGTCCTGGCAGAGGCGCTGAGCATCATACAAGGCAGGTGAGGAGCTCAGAGGGGCAGAGGGTGAGTACAAACAGACACGTGACGCTACAGACACAACGAGGCTATGCCAAAGAGATGCCCAGGCAGCCTCCTGCCCCACTCTGACTCTTCAGCTGGGTTGCCCAGACTCCCCTGCCACTGCTGGGTAAGAGGAAGGATATTTCACTCCATGTGGTGCTGTACATCAGTCCTTTCCCCACCAGGCCTCCCTCCCAGACCCCCCCCAACACTGTCCAGCCAGCTCCTGTGCTGGGACCTTTAGTGTCTCATTTAGCAGTGCCCGCACTGCCTGCCTGGTCTGCAGGTCTAGTGCAAACAGAGGTGCTCTCTCGCGAAGGGCCAGGAGGGATCAGTGTCAACAAAACTACCAGGAACTTCACCTTCTCCTGCGGGCAACTCAGCAGCCGCCCTCTCCTCTCTCTCAGGTGGCTATAAAGATCATATCTACAGCCAAAGCCCCCTTGGAATATTCCAGGAAATTCCTCCCGAGAGAAATCTACTCCCTTAATGCAACCTACAAGCACATCAATGTGGTGAGTCTCAGCTGCTCCCCCATCCCCCCGTCTGCTACCTCGGCCTTTTGTTTTGCTTACCGGAGCAGCGTCAATCAGGGCTCCCAAACTGCCCCGGGCAAGGGCTACATGGCACACGCCAGAGATGCTATTCGGCTTTCCTTTGGCAGGGCAGCCTGCCCAGATCGGAGCGGTTCTGAGCCTCAAGCAGGCAAAGACCAGCACAGACTAGGGGGTTTAGACACAGCTCCTGGTGGAAAAAATTGCGGAGCTGTGTCTCTTAATCCCCTAGTCGGTGTTGAAAAATCCGCCTGCTGGGTCGCCTCCTCTCCCAGCCCCTCTCAGGTTCGGGGGTCTCTCTCTAAACATGGTCCCTTAAAGCAGAATGCTTCCTTGGGGGCTCCTCCCTGAAAGCAGGGCAGCCACTCACCCCTGCCTGGCTCTCTGCGCTGCCTGCCCCAGGGGCTCTGCTCTTGGGACAGACACGTCTTGACAGCCCCGGCAGATCCAGCTCTACGAGATGTACAGGAACAGCAAGCGCACCTACCTAGTGCTGGAGCTGGCCTCCCGCGGAGACCTCCTGGAGCACATCAATGCCACCTCTGACCGGCGGGAGTGCCCCGGCTTGGAGGAGGAGGAGGCGAGAAGGCTCTTCCGCCAGATTGTCAGCGCCGTCGCACACTGCCACAACGTCGGCATCGTCCACAGGTGGGCGGGACCGACGGGGCCCGTGCCATCGGTCCGACACAGGGAGCCCAACCCCCAAGGGCCCAGCCAAGGGCCAGGCTGGCAGCCAGCGATGCCTGGAGCTCATCACACGGCAGCCAGCCGCCCTCATCTGGAAAGCACAGGAGCCCTGGCGCTCAGCTCCTTGCTCTGTACCCCAGAGTACACGCCCTGCCCCAGCTGGCTGGTGTGCGGTAGGGTAGGGTACCAGAGGGGAGCAAGACCTGGAGGGCCCCATCCAGTGGGTCCCCCAGCGTCTAGGGCAGTCCTGCTCCTTAGCCCATGCCTTGTCCTGCTCAGCGTTACTGTCCCAAGGGAGGGGGCGGCCATCACCCGTCCTGCACAAACATCATTTACAAAACCATGGGCGGGGCCCACAGACAGCTCCTCACGCCCCTGTCCCTTCGTGCCCCCTCCCGGGGAACCTGCTCACCATGCAGGAACCCCCAGCAGGTGTGACGCTGCCACGGCCCATTTCATATCATGTGTCCCCCTCCCGCCGTGGGGGGCATGTTGGCCGGGGGGAGGGGGTGTCAGACCTGGCACAAGAGGGGGCAGGCCCGGAGCACACAGCGCTTCATCCTCTGGGACCACTCCCGCCAGCGTAATCCAGTTCAGTCCTTCGGCTGCCCTCAGTTATCGTTAGGGTCATTTCCGGCCCTGATGGCTCCAGGCCCAGGGGGCAGATAGAGCCGCCTTCCCCCAACCTGAGCTGTGCAAGTGTAGCCTGGCTGAGTGCCTGAGCCCGGCTCTGTGCATGAGAGCCGCAAAGCGCCAGCATGCTACTGGAGGGGATACAAGTCACTACTAACAACGCAGGGTGCCTATCGCAGGTGTACGCAGGCAGGGGTAACATGGGGGGTGTCCCTGCCTGCCTGGGACTGGGGAGTTTTGGGCTCACTGCCCTGTGACAACGGTGCTCCTGCTTTGTGTTCCTGGCAGAGACCTGAAATGTGAGAATATCCTGCTGGATGAGCGTGGCTTCATTAAACTGACAGGTGAGTGGGGGCAGGCCAGGCATTGTTTCCCGTCAGCCAGCCCGGTCTAGGCGCGCCTGTGCCGCTCAGCGCTCTGTGCTGGGGCGCTCAGCCCGGGCGCTAGCGGCAGGCGGAGAGGAGCCAGTGCATTTAGGTTACCTTTGACTGAAGTGACTTTGCTTGTGACCCTGGGAGGAGCCCGGTTCCAGCGTCCATTCGGTGTCACCAGGGACGACCGAGCCATGTTTCTCCCTCTCCTGCCAATTTGTTTCCTTCGTGCATTTGGCTGCACTCAGGGCAGTGCCAGCATCACTTTTCGTGTGGAGTCAGCTGCTTTCCCCTGCTGCGTGTGTGTGTGTGTGTGTGTCTGTGTATGTGTGGGGGGGGGGGTTGTGTCTGTCCCACTGCAACAGAGAGAAAAATCTTTGGACCATGTTGTTGCAAAGCCACAGAAACCAGCAGGGCACTCGGGGGAACCAGAGACCACTTTGAACTCAGGGGTGTAATTGCTTAGATTTCTGGCTTCATCGTTTTAAGGCCAAAAGGGCGTTTTCTGATCCCTGAGCCTTGTATAACCCGGGCCACAGAACCTCGGCGGGGGATTCCTGCATCCAGCCCATGGCTTCTGGGAGAGCTAGAGCAGATCTTTCCAAGTCTAAATCAAGACCCCCACCATGTCCCTAGGTGAGCTGATCCAATGGTTCATTGCCATCACTGTTAAAAACATGCACCCCCTTTCTAGTCTGAACGTCCAGCTTCACCTTCCAGCCCTTCCACAAATCATCTTTGTAGCTCTTCTCTGAACCCTTCCCAGTTCTTCAACATCCTTGTTCCCTTGAGTAGCCAGGGATGGTCTCTCTAAAGCTGTACCCCGAGGTCACACCCCTCCCTGCGCCCAGTCCACGCTCTGCTGCTCATACATCCAAGGATCACATTCCCTCTCTCAGCGACACCATCGCCCTGGACGCTCACATTCAACTGGTTCCCCACCGTGACCTCTGAGTCCTAGCCATCGTCACTGCCCTCCACGCTACAGCCCCCACCCCGGGTGACCTACAGCTGTCCCTCCATGTGCGACCTGACATTTGGCTGTGAAACACTTTGTCCAAATGACCATCGACCACGACCATTGCGTGTCCCTTTAATGCTCATTTAGTGGTCACATGGCCCCTCTGCCTACAAACACTCCCCGGGTGCGAGTAGCCCCATGGAGCTGTGGGGCACACTGCATTGCTTGCCTAGAACTGGTTCTCTCACTCCCAGTGTCCACATTCTCACGTGGAAGCAGCTCCGCGCACCCCCCCCCCTGCAGTTTGGGTGCAGGGAAGCTGCACATCAATGCGGCTCAGGGGCTGCCGGTTCTTTGGCAGGCAGGTTCAGAGTCTAGGTCCCTCGCTGGGAAAGGTTCTGCCTCCCACACTCAGGTGCCTCCCTCTCAGCTGACAGCTCCCTGCATCCATTGGAACAAAGTCATGGTCTCCCTCCAGCCGAGTCCAGGCTCCAGCCAGCTCCCGGCCGCCCTTCCAAGCTCAGCACTGAGGGTGCATGCCAGCGCCAGCACTGGTGCACGGGTGGTTCTTGTGCTGTGCCCCCGGGAGCAGGGGGCTCTGGACTGAACGCATTTCTCGTGGGCACCCGAGCAGCCATTCCATGGAGGGGACAGACTCCGGCACCCATGACCAATTCCCTGGGGCAGCTGGAGAGCTCTGGGTGCAGCTTTCCTTGCTATAGGCCCAACTCCTCAGACATACGTAGGCTCCTGAGTGCCACCGAAATGGATGGAAGTTAGATGCCTTTGAGGCGCTGGGCTCAAGAAGCAGGGGTTGAAGGTGCCGGGGGGGCCAGGCCCGTTGTCCTTCAGCTGGATTCAAATCAGGCCTTCCGTCAGGGCTGCCATGGAGTGGGGGGCCAGCCTCCTCCCCACTCCTCCCACGACACTGGCTCACGTGGCCCAAAGAAGGAATCTGCCTCTTCACACAAAGTCCCAAGGCTGGAGCCGCCAGGATCCCAGCGGTCAGGCTGGCAGTGCATGGGCAGAGGTGTATGAAAGCCCTGGCCACGGAGCCCAGCCTGGTGCCCTAGTCAGTGGGCGGGGAGAGAGGAATGCCACGTCTGTCTCAGTTTCCCCACAGCACCTGTTGCACCGGGGGCTGTGCTCTGGAGGCGTCTGACTGGTGGGCTGTTGCTTTCCAGATTTTGGGTTTGCCAATCACTACGCCCTGAAGAATTCTCTGATGAGCACGTTCTGCGGCTCTGTGGCCTACACGGCGCCCGAAATCCTCATGTGCAAGAAGTACAACGGCGAGCTGGCCGACCTGTGGAGCCTGTGAGCCCCGTGTCCTGGCAGGGAGGGGAATGGCTTGTGGGCCCCACCTCCTGGAGGGAGCAGGCTAGCCTGGGGGGCTACGAGCACCCTGTAGCGGGGAGAGTGGGAGTGGCGAGTACCACGAGCAGGTGGAACATTGTGGGGGTGTGAGGTCTAGGAGCAGCTGCTGGTGCCATGAGCCCCCAACCCACCCACCCCCTGCGAACAGCTGGAGGAAATGTTCCACAGCCAGGCCTGGACCAGCCCCTCCTCGGTGGGTGGGCGCAGCTGGGAAGGGCCCCATGGCACGCTCGTCAGCACGTTACACGGGAGGGCGGCACAGGCTGCCCTGGGGGAACCAAGGGCTGGCAGCTGCCCCGGGCCATGCAAGCCGCTCCCTGTCCCTGGGGAAGCTGGACCCGGTGCCAGCCCTGACTTCTGCCTCCCCCCGCAGCGGGGTGATCCTCTACGCCATGGTGACGGGGAAGCTGCCCTTCAAAGAGCGCCAGCCTCACAAGATGCTCCACATGATCAAACAGGGACTCTCCTTCCGGCAGCCCATCTCCCCAGGTAAGCCCCATGCCCGGGGCCACCCCGGGGCTCCACGCAGAGCCGCGAGCACTGCTGCGCTCAGCCACAACACCCTGGCCCAGAGCAGCCAGGCAGGGCAGGGCCGGTGTCGCCCTGGGAAGGAGATACAGTGCCACGGTGGGGAGAATCCGCTGGAGATGGGGCAGGGACTGGGCCACTTGCTCCTTTGCCCCACAGCTTTGTGCAGAGGAGCAGGGGCTGGTCCCCCCGCCACCCTTGCACCAGGCCCTAACTCCAGCCTCCCCACACCCGGCGAGCATGGAGGGAAAAGCCAGCCAGCGCAGGCTGGGGTGAGGGGCTCCAGCACTGCCCCCCGGCACCAGCGCTCTACACCTGCCCCTAGCACCCCTGCCCCACGCTGGGAGCCAGGGCAGGCGACGGGGGCCATGGGGAGGCCGCCTTGCCAACCTGTGGGGCAGGCCCCGCTGCTGTTCCTGGCCCTGCAGCCCCTCTCTTTGCTCCCAGAGTGCCAGAACCTGATCCAGGGCCTGCTGCAGCTGAAACCCGGGGCCCGGCTGGGCCTGCAGCAGGTGGCCACACACTGCTGGATGCTGCCCGCCACAGCCGCCATCTTCCATCAGGCACTGAAGCCCACGGGCAGGGCCCCGGAGCTCAGCCCAGCCCAGGAGAAGCCGTCTGCCCAAGGTACGTGGCGGCTCCGTGTTCCTTCCCTGGGCAGCCCTGCAGCTGGGAGCACCTCGCCGGTGCCGGTGCCAGCGCCTGCCTCTGGGAGCCGGGCTGAGTTGGCCCGAGCCAGCAGCACCCTGGCCCCATCAGAGCTGAGCACCGCTGCACAGCTGAGTCCCTGCCCCCAAGAAGAGCCGGCCCCCTGGGCACCTCCTTGGCTAGCAGCCCCAGGAGCACCCTGCACCGTCCCCCACCCCTGGGCATCCCCCAGGCCCTAGCCCCACGGCCAGGGGACACAGCTCCAGCTCCTCCATCCCTGCTGCTTCCTTTGCAGGTGAGAGCGGAGGCTCCCTCTCTTTGCTGCCAGACCTGGAGAACTCGCCCAAGCCTCCCGAGGGGGCCGCCAAGGGAACCAAAGCCCCGGTGGCCCCTCGTGCTTCTTCTGCGTGGGACACCTTCCCGGGCCGGGCCGAGCCGGAGGCCAAGGCCCCCGAGCGGATCTCCGCCGGCTGCCTCCTTCAGCTGCCGTCGCCGTGCCAGGCCGAGCGCCCCCCCAGGTTCTCCCTGTACCGGCCCTGCCTGCTCGCCGGCCTCCGGCCCTTCCACCACCTCCCCAACTTCCGCAAGCCAGGCTCGGCCGCCTCGGCCAGCGCCTACGCAGCCAGCCGGCGGCTGGGCGAGAAGAGCCCCGCCATGGCGGCCGTGCTGGGCAGCGGCGCCTCCAAGCAGGTCATCTCCCTCCACTCCATGTCCATGATCCGCAAGCCCCCGCCGAACCCCCTCCCAAACTAGAGGGGGCCTCACCCAGGGCCAAGCAGGCCTGGAGATGCCCCCGCGTGGCCCTACCCCGACAGAAAGACCCCTTACGGCTGGATGCAGCACACACTATTAAATATTATTCAGTCAAGGGCTGGCAGCTGTCGCCCGCCGGCCTCCCTCTCGGCCGCACGCTCTGCTCCACAGGCCCCTCCGCACCAGGGCCTGCCTCCCCGTTTCTCTCTGCGCCCCTGCATCTGCGCCTGGACCAGCTGCTACCACAGGCTTTTCCCCCACACCCAGCCCGGACCAGCCCCAGCCATGCACTGCAGCTCTCCTCCCCTCCCCGCTGCCCCTCCGGTAGCCCCACGCCAGCACCCTCAGCACAGCCTGTGCAGGAAGCCAGGCCATACCCAGGGAGTGCAGGGGGGAAGCCAGCCCCAGGGCCCTGGAACCAGACTCCAGGGGACGTGCTGCTGTGAAGGTGCCACGGGAAACACCCTGCTGAGGCAGAGGGCGGGAGCCCTGCCAGCACCCGGAGCCAGCAGCTGTGATGCGCTAGGCCTGGCCACATTACGGGGGGAGCCGGAGCCAGGGCCAGGAGAGGCCCCCAGCTCCTTGCATTGGCAGGGCAGACAGCGACCAGGGCCGGCGCCTAGGCCAATAGTTCCCAACCTTTACAGCTTGAGAGCCACAAATACAATTTTTACAAGCCTGAAGGGCCACCAGTCTCCACCAGCAGCTCCTCCCTCCTCCCCACTGCGGCCAGAGGGAAGGAGTTCAGCCAGGAGGATCTCCCATCCCCGTGGCAGGGAAACCCTGTGCTCTGCCTGGGTCCCTGGGCAGCAGCTCCCTTCTGTAGCCAGGGGGACAGGAGATCAGTGCTCCCTCCCTCTGGCTCCAGCAGGAACCCAGTGCCTACGGACCCAGGCGGAGCGCTCTGCCGTGCTCCCCGCTACAGCCGGGGGAGAGGAGCGCTGATCTCCCGTCCCCTTGGCTGCAGCCAGGAGCCTGCACCGGCCCCGTGCTCCGCCTGGGCCCTTAGCCAGCGACTCCCTTCTGCAGCCAGCGACTCCCTTCTGCAGCCAGCGACTCCCTTCTGCAGCCAGCGACGGGGGAGCCGCGGGCCACTGTTGGGAACCACTGCCCTACACGCTGCCCACGCCACACCTGATGTAGGACCGAGATGGGGATGGCTTCTGCCCCCTCTCCTCAGGGCCAGGCTCAAGGCAGCTCTGGCAGCCGAGGCAGGAATAACCCGGGCCAGATGCCAGCCATGCCCTGACACTGGGGGACACAGAGCCGCTGTGCTGGGGTCCTTCAGGCAGGAGACAACCCCCATGGACTAGACGGGCTGTCCAGCCATTAAGAACGTGACCCAGCTCAAAGCCACTGCCCGCTGCTGCCCCTCGCTGGGAGCTGCCCTGCCAGCTCAGCCATCTTCCAGCAGGCGCTGAAGGCCCCGGAGACAGCAGTGAGGAGGAAGAGGTGAGGGAGGGGGGCCCGGTGGGGGCTGTCTCTGTTCTGCTCCTGGGCAGGTGCACGGCCCAACAGAGGCGGAGACGCCCCCCATGGCTGCAGAGGACCCAGGCACTGGGGAGGCACCATCCACATGCTGCAGCAAGAGGCCCTGGCAGCCAGCGGAACCTGCCCCACAGCTGGCACCAGCTGCTCGCCACCGGCCCCTCTCATGGGGGTTGCTCCTGCAAGACTTCCTGCCTCTGCTGCTCAGAGATGGAGGCGCCTGGCCTTCACCGCCCAGAGAGAGACCCCACAGGCCGCCCGCTTCCTCCCCATCCCTCCCTGCCCCGGCTCAGCCCGCAGCACCACAGCCTCCTGTCCGGCTGGCTCGGAACCGGTTTATTGTTGAGAACAGCCAGGGAGAGGCCAGTGCCCCCGAGGGGGGCTGGGGGGACGACGACACGACAGGGGGTTGTGCAGCCTGCCTGCCCTCCCCCCATCTGGAGTTGAACAGCACTCCGCCTCCCTTGCCCCCTCGCCAGAGACATCCTGGGCCCAGCATCCCACAGGTGCCAGGCCAGGTTCACCTGTGCGGGCACCAACGCAGCATCTGCAACTCCCTCTTCAGGACGGGGCAGGCCCCGCACTGGGGGCAGGCTAGAATCTCTAGCCACGGGCCAGGCAGCCACCTCCAGCCGCTCCTGAGCCATCTTCGCCGCAGGGGGCAGCCCCACAGCCGGGGAGCAGGAGCTCTGTGCGCTGCCACCTCCTGCTGCACCCAGGGGAACACTGGCCCCCCGCAGCCCGGCTGAGACCCCCCCATTCCTCCTGCCAGGGTCAGGCCGTGTTGAGTGAGTGACGTGTGCTGGAGCACAGCGAGGGGCTCCCCGTCCTAGTCCCATCGCCGCTCCAGAGCGGCCAGGCCCTGCTGCCGGCTGGGAGCCGCCCTCCCTACGGGCCATGCCTCTGGATGACGGGCCTGGGCGGCTGCACTCGGAGTGGCTGGGCAGAGTCTGAGAGGCCCCCGCTGCAGGGGTGGGACAGGTCACCTCGACAGTCCCTGGGAGCCCAGCTGCGCCCCGCATCCCTCGCTCCGCTCCTCCTCCTCCTCCCGATCCAGGTGCTGCAGGCGCTCCTCCACGTCCCTGGGGATCTTCACCTCCAGCAGGTTCTCCATCCCGGCCTCTGGCTCGTCCCCGATCAGCACCTGCGCAGGGCGCAAAGGGCAGAGCAGTAGGGCTTCGGAGGGGAAACAGGCCCCCAATCGCCAGCAACCTGCCGGCAGTGCCCCACGGGACACCAGTGCTGACCCCAGCTCAGCTCACTGCACCACAGGATGGCAGCATCGAGCCCCCGTTTGTCTGCATTTGCCAGGCAGAGACCAGACCCCGCCTTGGGGTTTAATGGGGGGGACCCAAAAACCCCACCATGGGCAGGGCCCAATTGCCCATGCCCCCCACACTCCTGATGCGGAGCCACGTGGACAGGATGGGCCTCGGCCCCTACCTGGATCAGCTTCTCGCAGGCAGCCAGGACATCGGGCTCTGTCTCCCACTGGTGCAGCTCCCGCAGGACTAGGTAGGTGCCCTTCTCCCTCAGCCGCTGCCGGCCGGCCTTGGTGGCTGCGAGCTGCGCGGGAAGCAAACCAGGCAACAGTAGCATGTGCGAGGGGCCAGGCCAGGAATCAGACCCAGCCACCGCCAGCGTGGGCAGCAAGGGGCGGAGGCGCCTGTCTGAGGGGGCAGACCCAGCTGTTTCAGAGGGAGGCGAGGCACAGCCTGCGGTGGGCAGCTGTGGGGAAGCCCCTTCCTAGCCCCGACAGAGAGTGGCCAGCTCCTGCCCTGGAACAAGAGGGCTTCTAACCCTCCAACGAAAGGCAGGCTGGGGATCCTCACAGAGCAGGGAGGGTTGCTCCGATAGTGGCAGCAGCAGGTGGACGGGGACATGGGGGGCTCTGCTGCAGGAGGAGGGAGCATCTGCAAAACAACCCTCTCTGCTCTAGCAGCCCTGTCCCCGTTACGGTCCCGTCCTCCCATCCCCCCACCCCCATGGCCTACACAACACAGGGAAGGACTCACCAGCAGGATTGCTTCCAGCAGCATCTTCCGGATGTCGGGGTCCTTCTCCCGCTGCTTGTCCTGCGGCAGGTACTGCAGGTCCAGGGCCAGCCCTAGGGCAGAGCCAGGCAGGGGCATTAGGGGGTTTAACGCCACCCACACACACACACACCCCCACACCCCACCTTACCGCCCCAGCAGAGCGGGACTGAGATCAGAAAACAACTACATTCCTTGTTCCTGACTCCACAACCCTGCCCGCTAGACGGCTCTCCACACACTCGCCCCTGCGCCCTCCTCACTTTCCATTTCCTCTTCCGGGAACTCCTCGGGGCCCGCCAACGGCAGCAGGAGGAAGGGGAGCAGGTCCACCTCGTCGCCGAGCAGCCACTCATGGTACTCTGGGAACAGACACCCACACAACAGGCCGGGATGAGAAGAGGGGGCCAAAATCACCGGGAGGCGGGGAGTAACGGGGGGAATGCGTGCATCCATCCCGGGGCCCTAGAACGAAACCACCAGCCTGCCCAGCAAGAGCCGGACAGGACCCTCCAGCCAAGCCTGTCCTCAGGGGCCACACGGGGGCACCACCAAGCAACAGCACGAAGTAGGCTGCCTCCTCCTCTGGGGAGGTGCAAACCCTGCGGTGCCGGTGCCGTGTTGGGGAGCCAGAGGTCAGGTCTCCCACAGGGCAGAGCCCTGGGCTCTAGGGCACAGGCTGACCCCAAGCAGCGCCCTCAGGGCTCAGCCAAGTCAGTGGCGCCAGCAGGATCCCAGGGGAGGAGGACACCGTGTGATCCCCCACCCCCAATGCAAAGCACTTACTGTACTCGAAGCAGCAGTTCCGGAGCGTCCCGATCACGCCCCCTCGGCGGATGGCAGAGCCCTCGTACTGCGTGTAAGGCAGCAGCCTCTGCACCATACACCTGGGGAGAGAACGGGGCCTTGTCGGAGGGAGCCACACACACCGGGCCAGGGCCAGGGCCCCCCGTCCTGCCCCAGCACACTGCATCGGATGCAGCCATGTGGGTCCCAGGGTGTTAGAGAGACTGGGGGGGGGGGTGGGGGGGGGTGTGAGGCCGGGGGGCGGGCGCAATGTCTTTTCCTGCACCAGCTTCCGCTGGGGAGAGAATCCTTCCGAGCCGCACAGCACGTCTCGCCAGCAGAAGCTATGCCCCCCCCCAAACCGCCCTGACCCTCCCACCTGCTGCCACCTTCCCAGCTCTCAGGCCCCCCGGGCACAGCACCCACCTGGATCTGTCCAGCAGGAACTGCCGGGCCTCTGGCAGCTGAGTCAGGTTGGACAGCAGCGGGCCCAGGTAGTGCAGGGCTGCCCTCTTGTTGTAGCCTTCGGTGCAGAAAGCCTCCATCACCTGGGCCAGCCCCAGCCCCGGCCCCTCTGCCTGCATGGCCTGGACCAGCCGTCGGCAGGTGCCCTCCGCCCGGGACAGGTTGGCGAGCAAGGTGCAGGCCTGGTCGGCCAGGCCGTAGCCCGGGTCCAGCAGGCGGTGGAGCAGCACGGGCAGCGCCGGCCCCAGGGCCCCGTGGGTGGCCGGGTCCGCAGACAGGTTGATGAGGGCCAGGTAACTGTCCTGCGCCATGGCCCCGCGGCAGTCGCCGGTCAGGAGCAGAAGGGCCTCCAGGAAAGCCGGCCTGGCCGCCAGCAACGCTCGCCCCTCGGCGCTGCCCGTCAGCCCCAGGACGTGCCCCACCGCCTGGCCCTGGACATCGGGCCGGGTCCCGGGGCGGAGGAAGCCCAGCAGCTCGTCCATGCTGGGCAGGAAGCCCGGAGCCGCTGCTCGACGCCCTGCGGAGAGAGACACCGGTCAGGGGCTGCCGGGAAGGGCTCGGCTCGGCACCGCACGGCTCGGCACCCCTTCCTTCCTTCCCTCCCCCTTTTCTGCGCCCCCTCCCCGCCCCAGGCTGGCAGACGCCCAGGGGCTGGGCACGGGGGGGAGGGGATCGCTAGCCCGGCTGCAGCCCACGCAGGGGCCGCTAGCCCGTGCCAGCAGCGACGGTCCGAGCGCCCTGGGCGGGGGGATCCGCTGCTCCCTCTGCCGGGGGCCGGGCCGGGCCGGGCCGCCCGTGGTGGGAGCCCGGAGTCCTGGGTCCCTAGCCCGGCTGCGGGGCCGTGTCGAGCTGCGCTGCACCCGGGACCCGGAGAGAGCCGAGCCAGGCCGGGCCGGGCCGAGGGCACAGACCGCGGGTGGGGGGGGGGCAGCTCCCCCTTGCCTGTCCCCGTTGCCGTCCGCTCTAGGCGTGGCGTGGACGGCGGTCGCCGCACGTGGGTCTCACTCTCCAGCCACCCACACACACAGCAGCTGCTGCTGCTTCTTCCGGTTCAGTCCACAAGCCAGACTGACACTCTCCTTGACCAATCAGTGGCTGGGTTTTTTACAGGGGGCGGGGAAGAGGCGAGTACCCGGATGCTCGGGCCCAATCAGCGGCACTTCGGGCCAAATCGCGGCGAAGGGGGTTGTGGGGATTGTAGTCACACGGGGGGGTGGGTCTGGGCGCCGGCTGTTTCTGCGCATGCGCCGCCTGGGTCCCCGCCCCCTGGCGCCGCCGACGCCCCCTTCTCGCCCCGCCCCCGGCCGGCTTTCCTGCGCTCAGTTTCGGTTTCCGGCAGCTGGGCAAGCCCGACAGCGGCCGCCGGGTCCTAGCGCCCGCTGTGTCTCTGCCCGGCCGGCGCCCGCGGGGTCCTAGTGCCCCGGATTGGGCACCGCGCCCCGGCCTGCACCGATCCTCTCCAGGGATCCCGGTGCGGCTGGGCGGGTCCGGGACGGCGTCCGGCGGGGGCGCTGCAGAGACAGGCCGGAGCTGCGGGAGGGGGGGCCCAGCAGGTTTGGGGCCTGAGGCTGCCCTGCTCCACAGCCGGCAAGGGACGTGGTTGGGTCAGTGCCACCAGGCCATGCGCCGTGCCTCAGTTTCCCCTCCCACACCGCCTCTCTCTTGTCTCCGGCTGCGAGCTCTTTGGGGGCAGGGACCGGCTCCCCCGCTGTCTGTGCTGGGTTGTGGCCACGAGGTGCTGCTCCAGTGCGAACAGTTACCTCCCAGCCCGCGGGGATGGATGAGCAGGGCAGCTCAGCCCTGTCGTTGCAGGCTGGCTCTCCCCGTATGCCCCAGGTTCCGTTAGGCCTGGGAGGGCGGGAGAGCTGACTTACTTCATAAAAATCAAAGCTGTGAGTGGACAGCACACGGCAGCAGCTGCGGCGTATCAGCTCGCTGCATGGCTGCCACCCGCTTATGCACAGAGCCATCCCACCCCACCCCCCTTCCCTGTCATCCCCCACTCATTTATAGCCTGCCTGAGAACTCAGCCCTCCTGGGATGCTCACAAGAGGGGGTCGTTACATTACCGTAGGTCTCTCTCTTCCTTTCTGTTTTGTTGTGCTGGGGGCTGCCACTGACAGTGTCTTCGCTTTATGGACAGTCACTGCTGACCTGCTTGGAGCTGATGGACATGCTAGCTGCCTTTCAGTCAGGTTAAATGAGGGAGCAATTAAATGAAGCTTGCTTTGGGGAGATCCCAAACAACATAAGCCACCACCCAAGACACTGGATCCTTCCCTCCTCCCAAAGGGAAGGCCTGAGCAAAAACTAACTTGGGGCAGTACAAGGGGTTTCTCTGGGACTGACGGTGAATGCAGTGGCTGGGGCATTGACTGGTGGTGCTGTATGTGTCAGAAGCAGCCAGGTCCAGAAAGCCAGAAAGTGAGAGAAGCGCTGATGAGTGTGGCTCTGGGAAGAAGCCAATACACAGAGCTCCTTTTGGGTACAGCACTGGCTGGAAAGCAGGGTTGGGTCTGTGAGCAAAGTAGCCACCTCTTATTTGTTTCTGCGTTCAGTGAACCAGGACTTTCCATGAGTTTGCTGTAAATAAACAGGTTTGCACCAGAGACACACCTGATTTGAGTCGTCAATTTCTCCTCCTCAGGGCCCTGAATATTGGTGACTCACGCAGGCCAAGTGTCATGGGGTAAAGCCCACCCCATTGCCCCAGGTGGGGAGGTTTGAGGAGCAAGGGGGGAGTACGATATCCCCACAAGTGCAGTCTAACTGACTGTTTCTGGGTCAGGGCTGTGAGGCCTAGTGGCCAGAATCAATGGTTGCCCCTATGGTTGGAGCGGGGCAGGCAAACAGTCTATAGTGACAGCAGGGGTTTGTGCACCTCTGCAGTCTGATGCTCAGGTAGGGGGTTCTTGTCACCCTAAGGGAGTGCCAAGAGGGGTAGGGGAATGTGGGCCCGCCCAGCTCCACTGCATCCCAGCCCAGGGCCTTATCCATGATCAGTGAGGCCACATCTGGAGTATTGTGTCCAGTTTTGGACCCCCCACTACAGGAAGGATGAGGACAAGTTGGAGAGAGTCCAGTGGAGGGCAACGAAAATGATTAGGGGGCTGGAGGACATGACTTCTGAGGAGAGGCTGAGGGAACTGGGCTTGTTTAGTCTGCAGAAGAGAAGAATGAGGGGAGATTTGATAGCAGCCTTTAACTATCTGAAAGGCGGTTCCAGGGAGGATGGAGCTAGGCTGTTCTCGGTGGTGGCAGATGACAGAACAAGGAGTAACAGTCTCAAGTTGCAGTGGGGGAGGTCTAGGTTTGACATTAGGAAAAAGTTGTTCCCTAGGCGGGTGGTGAAGCTCTGGAATGGGTTACCTCGGGAGGTGGTGGAATCTCCATCCTTAGAGGTTTGTAAGGCCCAGCTTGACAAAGCCCTGGCTGGGATGATTTAGTTGGGGTTGGTCCTGCTTTGAGCAGGGGGTTGGACTAGATACTCCTGGGGTCCCGTCCAACCCTCCTCGTCTGTGATTGTATGACCCCACCACAATACGCTGACCTGTCTCGGACAGGAGATATCACTCACCCAGTCTCCCTGGGCTACTTCTTACCGTGCCTTGGGACACCGTCATCTGGATCTTGTTGGGGCCGTCAGGTTCCCTGGTGCCGGTAACTCCCTGGATGTCTGACTCTGGGCCGTCCGCCGTGGGTCTGCTCTCTGGGGCCTCTGGTTCCCTCAGCTGGGGGCTGAAGCAGCTTCCTGCTGGGGGCCTCCACCAAGCATCCTTTCTCCTCGGTGGGGTCAGCCTGGAATGAGCTGGGCTGCTCCCTTTTATACTGGGGCAGCAGTTGGAGCATGCCCAGCATGGCCTGGGGGGGCTGGACCTCTGCCGCCCATGGTGTGGGCATAACTCTTTCTTGCTTAGTGCGGGGTAAGCCCATCCCGTCACACCAAGGGATAACCGTGTAGACAAGATCCCCAGGACATGCACACACCATACACAGAGCTCCTCCGGGACTGGACACTGTAACCTGACGCCTCCCACACGCTAGCTCCTTGCCTGTTGTCACTGCGGCCCCACTGCTACAATGAGAACCCGCGGGTGGGTGTGGGGGCTCTGCCTGGGGTGGGGCTCATGTGGATCCACTGCAGGATCAGAGCCACAGTCGGAAGCTCTCTGAGGCCGGGGGAACCATGTCTGTCTGTCTGTCTGCTGGGGATGCTGTGAAATCAGGATTTTGAGTCCACAGTTAATGGCTGACGTCATCGGGCGCAAAAACCGAACTGCAGCTCAACGGGAGGGGACAGAGCCCAGCTCTGCTCCGCCACAGGTCTGACCCAGACACGGAGCTGTGCAGCTAACGGGGTCCGAGGAACAGCGCAGCCTGCCTTTGTGCCGGGGCCCAGCACCACGTCTCTGCACCGCCACAGCTGCTGTCTCCAGGTTCACCTTCCCTCTCATCTTCAGAAGAAGGGAATTAAATGGGAAAAACCCAAGCCCAGGCCGCTGGGAGAGCGAGTTCAGGGAGGGATGCCAACACAACAAGGCCCCCCGGTAAATGCCGAGATGCACATTGTGTCTGCTCACTTTATGGCACTGCGGTAGAGAAGGGCCCTGTACCTTGGGGCCCTCCCTAGACACACGACTAGAGTTGGACCAAGAGCCGCAAAGAGCCAGCTGCCCATCCCACGGGAAGCTCCCTGCTCAGCCCCCCCGGGCACAGAGAAATCTGGGGAGCAGCAAGTCTGGGCTGAGGTGAAGGTATATTCCTCGAGTGGCCAGATTTCTACTGCATTAATAGCCTGAAGTCACGTAAAAACTAGCCCCAAGGTGGCCCCAGCTGTTACTGAAGGGAAATTGTGCTGCTCAGACACGAGTCTGTACAGCCCCTGGCAAATGGATGCTTTCATTAGCTCCTAGCACAGATCTGAGTTAAAAAAACCAAACCTACAAGCGGCAGCAGGAGTTCCTGCACATTAGCAACAAAGCCATGAGATGCCCCTCGCATCCAGATCAGCCCCCAGCACTGGCACGTCTACCCCACTTGAAGGCTGCAGTGGCGCCAAACAAACACAGCCTGTGAAGTTGGCAGGTACTGACCCTGCAACCGCTTTAAACTCACTTGGCAAGTGTCGTGTGCAGTCCTGGCGCTACTTCCTTCCCGCCGGACTCAGAAGCAGGGGAGTCGGTGAGAAATGGTATTTAGCCCCACGCTCCAAAGGCTTTCTTGTAAAAATCACCCACCCTAACTCTGGATGCTGCATGGACATGGAGGTGACATTTAATGCTCAGCTACAACCTCTTCTCCACCAAGAAGAAGTACAATGAAGGGCTGCAGCAACCCCATATCCAGTCAAAACCTTGTATACAATAGCTAACCCCTGGATCCCTGGCCGCCGGGTCCTGATAATTCTGGAAGTGGCCATATTGCTAAGAACAAGTTAAAATGCACTTAGACAAGTTCGATCTCTTCAAGGCACCAGGGCCTGATGAAATACACCCTAGAATACGCCAGAAGCTGACTGAGGAGATATTTGAGCCAGGAGCGAATATCTTCCAAAAGTCATGGAAGGTGGGAGAGATTCCAGAGGACTGGAAAAGGGCAAATATCGTGCCCGTCTATAAACAGGGGAATTACAGACCAATCCGCTGAATTTCCATGCCCGGAAAGCTAAATAATTAAGCAATCAGTTTGCAAACACCTAAAACAGGGGTGGCCAACTCATTCGCTATGGCGGGCAGATTTGAATTGAGTGCACGTCAAGTGGGCCATGCATACCAGAAATCGAAATACTGGGCACGTTTGGAGCGCTGTGTCTCGTGCACACAGCGCTCCACGCGCTGCCGCCAGAGTGCACAGATCTCGTGCAGCGTGTGCTGTTGCGGGATCTCGCGGCGTTGCACTCTCTGGCAGCAGCACGCAACACCGCCAGAGAGTACACTGCGAGATGTCACGGAAGCGTGGCTGCTGCCAGGGGCCAGACCAAAAAGGCTGGCGGGCCGTATCCAGCCCTCAGGCCGGATGTTTGACAGCCCTGACCTAAAAGATAATAAGATGATTAGTAACAAAACCAAATTGTGTCAGCCCCGCCTGCTAGCTTTCTTTGACAGGGTAATGAGCCTTGTGGATAGGGGAAAGCGGTAGATGTGGTGCATCTTGAGTTTAGCAAGGCTTTCGATACTGTCCCACATGCTCTTCTCATAAACTAACTAGGCAAATACAACCTAGTTGGAGCTCCTATAAAGTGGGTGCATAACTGGTTGGAAAACCGTTCCCAGTGAGTAGCTCTCAGTGGTTCACAGCCAAGCTGGAAGGGCACTTTGAGCGGGGTCCTGCAGGGATCAGTTCTGGGTCTGGTTCTATTCAATATCTTCATTAATAATTTAGATAACGGCATAGAGAGAACACTTCTAAAGTTTGCGGATGATACCAAGCTGGGAGGGGTGGCGAGTGCTTTGGAGGATAGGATGAAAATTCAGAATGATCTGGACAAACTGGAGAAATGGTCTGCAGTAAATAGGATGAAATGCCATACGGACAAATGCAAAGTGCTGCACTTAGGAAGGAACAGTCAGTTGCACACATGCAGAAAGGGAAAAGGCGGCCTAGGAAGCAGTGCTGAGGAAAGGGAGCTGAGGCTTAGAGTGAATCACAAGCTAAATATGAGTCGCTGTTGCAAAAAGGCAAACATCATCTAGGCAGTATTAGCAAGCGTGTTGTAAGCAAGACACAAGCAGTAATTCTTCTGCTCTACTCCGTGCTGATCAGGCCTCAGCTGGAGTACTGTGTCCAGTGCTGGGCGCCACAATCAGGAAACACGGACAAATTGGAGAAAGTCCAGAGAAGAACAACAAAAATGATTCAAGTCTAGAAAACATGAGCTATGAGGAAAGATTGAAAAACTGGTTCTGTCTCATCTGGAGACTAGACGACAGAGGGGGACCGGATAACAGGTCTCTCAGTTTCGATTCTTTACTTGTTCTCTTAGTTTCAATTCAGTGACTCACAGCGTGACCGTGGCAAGTCTACGCAGAGACAACGTTGTCCGGTTGTTTGCGACTCTAAGATTTTTATAACTGAACGAAGTTAACAAAGACGTTTCTCATTTTTCTTTTTCCATTTGTTTTATGCATTCGACAGACTTTGTGCGTCGGTACAATCACTGAACACAGTGTCTATGTGCTTGGTTTCTACCCTGCTGAAGAGAGCACTGTGAACATTGAACACAGCAGAAATACTCTTTTAAAAGACCCGTGAAAAGAACTTAAAACTTCAGCCCATTTTGCTCTGTCAAAAATGTGAATGATTTTATTTAACAAGACTAGATGTTTGCAGCATCACGTCAATCCCTCATTGCTCCAGTAATCCCGTCTACACAAAGAGCGATCCCCCATTGCCCCAGAAAGCAGACACACGCGCTACACTTTATGACCACTCCTGGAGCAGCCAACGCAGCAAGTGGTGCCAGACTCTCCACACAGAGCCAGGATAACGAGCAGACAACACGTCTGCCCTCAGCGCCGTTAGTAAATGGAGAGATTCTCCCGGCGGGTCGGCAAAGGGCACTGCAAGCCAGCAAGGCTGTGACAGAGTCTGAACCAGTCATGGACAGACATTCAGCGGCTATGGGCAGCCACGGGACGAACAGGGCGATTATGGTCTCTAGGATACTGAGCACCTAAGGCCAAATTCAGCTGTTAGACGCACGCTCCAACTCCCAAAGCACCGGGCCGTGGAGGAATGATCAGAGCCAGCCCTGAGGTTCGCAGAGGCACAAGATGGCCACGTTGCAGGGGCAGGCTGGGTTAAAGCGGATCCTCAGAGTCCTTCTCCCCTGGGCCTGCTAACAGGGCAGCACCGAGCGGCAAGTTGTGCAGTGTGCACAGGACCGGGGGGCACAGGCCACAGGGATCCCACAGAGCCCAGCAGCTGCTCCTCTGCCTGCAGCAAAGGTCACTGAAAGCAGAGAGGGGAGCAGAACAGTGAGGGGCCCGGACACCCCATCTGTGCCCGCAGAGCCCGGCCCTCACCCACTCTCCTCAGCGCTCACCCCTCGGGGGCCCAGCGCCGGGCCGTTCGGTCCTGGGACACAGACACGAAGCTCCTCAGTAGGAAGAGGGAGGGAGGAGGATCCAGGGAACTACAGACCGGTCAGCCTCACCTCAGTCCCCTGAAAAATCATGGAGCAGGTCCTCAAGGAATCCATTTTGAGGCACTAGGAAGAGAGGAAGGTGATCAGGAGCAGTCAACACGGATTCACCCAGGGCAAGTCATGCCTGACCAACCTGATTGCCTTCTGTGATGAGACGACTGACTGTGGATGTGGGGAAAATAGTGGACATGATATATCTTGACTTTAGCCAAGTCTCCCACAGTATTCTTATCAGCAAGTTACAGAAGTGTGGGTTGGATGCGTGGACTATAAAGTAGCTAGATCATTGGGCTCAACAGGTAGTGATCAGTGACTCCATGTCTAGCTGGCAGCCGGTCACAAGTGGAATGCCCCAGGGGTCGGTGCTGGGGCCGGTTTTGTTCAACATCTTCATTAATGATCTGGAGGATGGGGTAGATTGCACCCTCAGCAAGTTTGCAGATGACACTAAGCTGTGGGGAGTGGTAGATACACTGGAGGGCAGGGATAGGATACAGAGTGACCTAGACTAAATGGAGGATTGGGCCAAAAGAAATCTGATGAGGTTCAACAAGGACAAGTGCAGAGTCCTGGACTTAGGACGGAAGAATCCCATGCACAGCTACAGACTGGGGACCGACGAGCTAGGCAGCAGTTCTGCAGAAAAGGACCTGGGGGTAACAGTGGACAAGAAGCTGGATATGAGTCAACAGTGTGCCCTGGTTGTCAAGAAGGCTAATAGCATATTGGGCTGCATTAGTAGGAGCATTGCCAGCAGATGGAGGGCAGTGATTATTCCCCTCTATTCGGCGTTGGTGAGGCCACATCTGGCGTATTGTGTCCAGTTTTGGGCCCCCCGCTACAGGAAGGATGTGGACAAGTTGGAGAGAGTCCAGTGAAAATGATTAGGTGGATGGGGCACAACTGATGAGGAGAGGCTGAGGAACTGGGCTTGTTTAGTCTGGGAGCAGTGGAGCTGGTGGGTGCCACCCGTGCTTGTTCTGGCCAGGGCTTGAGGCTCTCCCTGTGGATGGAAATCTCACCTCAGGCTGCGGGCAGCAAGATGCCATCAGAAGAGACCCTGACACAGCATTGCCGTGACAACAACCCCCTTGCCCCACACCGGACACCGCCATCAACACCGGATGCTGCCCGGTTGTCGCAGGCCCAGGTTTTTGAATTATAACTACTTTTACTTTTTTGCATCTAATTGAATTTAACCAGCCCCAAAATGTAGCGGACTATGAGCAAACTAGCCCGAAACACCACAGTTCCTGGTACCACCTGGCATTCATGTTGCCCAATTCTGCGGGGAAAGCGCCGCCTTGGCAGTTTCCCCAGCATCCTGGGGGGACAGGGCTGGGCCTGGGTGGGAGCCAGGACGTAAACCGGTCATCGGGGAGTGCCAGGCCCAAACCAGTGCATAAAAAATAAAACGCCCCCCTGGTGGGCCAGCGAACGGCCCCAGCCCCACCCATGCTATCAACAGCCGCACCAGCGCTGGCTTCGTGTTGTCCCCTGCTCTCTGGAGGGACCTGAACGTGAGCCTGTGTGGCTCCCGCCCAGGAACAGAACTGCTTGCCAGGCCAGTGCGTTTGGCTCCTGACCAGTCCGTGCCAGCGCCTCATGGGTGGGCTGGGGGGACTGGCTGGGATGGCACAATCGCCCGGCCCAACCCCACCCGGGAGGCTAGGCCACCACTGCACACGACACCCAGTGCGGGGACCAGATGGGCGCCCGGATCAGTGTAAGCAACGTCTGAGTGGCCCTCCCTCCTGCTCAGCCGCTGGAAGGGGGGCACGGTCTTTGCATGAGGACAAGGAAGCACTCAGCAGCATGTCCCTGTACGTGACCAAGCACATCGAGGTGCTGCGCGTGATGGGACATGGTCACAATGGCTGGGTTGGGGCTACAAACCACTTGTGTGTTAACTGCGGGGTAATGAAACCTTGTCCTGTGACTGGATGAACAGACGGCAGCAGCACTGGGCACAGCCTGCACCCTCAACTGAACAGAGTCCAGCCGGGGGGCGGGGCGGGGCAGACGGCTGCCCCAGCATTGTAAGGGTGGTAGGGAGGGTGAGGAGTTTTCTGTGGAGATTTCGTGAGTCTTGGCACAGGGCCACCCTCGGGGGTGGATTGATGATCTTCTCCCACGGCTCGCAGGTAGAAGGAATGATTCCTCGTGGGCGTCTGCTGTTTGTTGGAAGCAGGGACATTGCTCCTGTGTCAGCGGAAGGTTTTCCCAGGAGCTGAACTCTGCGATTCACTGAGAGCTGAATCACTGGAGGAACTGGGAAACCTTGACTGGCAACCAGCAGAGAGGAGCCAGCAGTGGTCGGTACCTGTGGATGATGGAGGCCGGGATGGAGCCGGCAGCGGGGACTCGGCGCGGCCCGGAGGTGGCAGGAGGCAGCAGCGGAGGAGGCCTGGTCGAGCCTGCGTCCGGCAGGGGCGGGCAGAGGGGGACTGGCTGAGCCCCAGCCGAGAGGTGGACACTGCAGCTCCGCTGGTCAGTGCAGGGGAACGCGCGACGGGCCAGGCGAAGGAGACGCCCCGTGCTCTGGGATGGGCTTGGCTCACTGAGTTCATGAATGCTGTTTGCACTGCTCCCACACCAGGGCTGTGTTACCTCCTCCCTGTTAGTAAAAGGGTCACTTTCTACTCTCAGACTCTGTGCGTGCGAGGGGGAAGTGTTGCCTTTGGGATGCCCAGGGGACAGTGTATGATTTCCCAGGGAGCTCGAGCCGGTTTGGGGTGGTATCAGTGACAGGGACCCCTCGACACAGCACCCGGCCCTGGCTGCTACCAGCTCTGTCTGGCAGACAGTTACATTAGGACCCAGAGGGCCCCTGGTAGGAATATAAGTTTCTATTTCCCTGCTCAGACACGGAGTCGCTGGGCAGAGCTGCCACTGACAGCCCTGGGCGGGGTCTGCGGTTGCCAACCACCGCTTATTACCAGGGACCTGCCTGGCTCAGCACCAGACCCGGCTGCCCGGCACTGGGGCAGGTACCAGCGGCAGGACCCCCGTGACAAGGTGCCCGTTATAAGCGGGGCGCTCAGGCGAGGCAGGCAGGCTACGGGCTCCTTCCCGGCTGCTACAGGGGTTGACACAGCCGGCAGGAGACACCTGGGGGGCCAGGACCCCCGAGCCCAGCATCATCCCTGGCGCTCCACCTGCTGCGTTTGGTTTCCTTGGTTCCCCAGCTGTGAGGTGATGGGGGGGTCACGGCAAGGGGGGAGGAATGTGGTTGTAAAGCCACATTAATTGGCGGGGGGGCTCGGAGATGGAGGCAGGCAGGTGGCACCAGGGGGGCTGGGGGCAGATGTGGGTGGGCAGCACCGGGGGGGGGCAGATGTGGGTGGGGGGGGCACCAAGGGGGGCAGACGTGGGTGGGCGGGCGGCACCGGGGGGAGGGGGCACAGATGTGGGTGGGCAGGCAGCACCACAGGAGCTGGGGGGCAGATGTGGGTGGGCGGGCGGCACTGGTGGGTCTGGGGACTCAGGGGTGGAGGCAGGCAGGCGGCAGCAGGAGGCACCAGGGGCAGGGGAGGGCAGGGGATGCTGGGAACAAGGGGCTCAGGGGCAGGTGTGGGGCAGGGGAGGTGCTGGGGCAGTGGAAGGCAGAAGGTGCCTGGGGCAGGGGGTTTCCTGCCCTCCTGGCCCCATTGCCGTGTGGCTGCCCCGGAGCGTTGGCTAGGGATGATCTCCCCTGGTCCTGCCCCGGCTGAGCCCGGTCTGCTGCCACCGCCCCAGAAGGGCGCGATGTTATCACTCGAGCTCATGGCGGGGAGGCTCCCCGGGGGGTCAGCTCGCCACGCCCTGCGCCCGCCTCTCGCCTGCATCCCCCCCACGCCTACGCCCCCGGCACGGTTACGCCAGGGCCGCCCTCTGCCCGCTGGTCAGCACTTGGGCCACGCTGACCGGCAGAGCTCGCCGCCCGGCCCAGCCACCCCGGGGCATGTCCACGCAGCTGCTGCGGAGATGGGGGCATGGAGCCCCCGTAGGTTATTCTGGACCCAGTGGCGCCCGGGACGCTCCTGCCCAGCCCCCAGCAGCCCGCCACGGGCAGACGCAGGGATGCAGGCGGGCTCATTGCCCTGATTTCCCGTCCCGCGTAGTGGCTGCCCTGCGTGCATGGGCTCGCTCGCTGCCCCGCACGGTTTGCATGTCTCTCCGCGGCCTTCCTCCTCTCCGAGTCCCCCCTGCCGTTGGCCAGCACCGCCCAGAGCTAACGCCCAGAGCCCCATGGAGGGGCTCGTCTCCTGCAGGCCCCTGGGGGTTGGTCCCTGCTTGCAGCAGGGTGTGGGTCTCTCCGGTGGTGGGGGAATGTCCTGAGCCCGCCACGAGCGAGGCTGGTCCCGAGTCCAGCTCTGTGCTATGGAGCCGCTCAGCCCAGGCAGGGAGGGTCCAGGCCTGCAGTTCTGATTCCGCGTCTCTCCCGGCAGCTGCGGCCTGTGGAGAAATGTCTGGCCAGAAGAGGATGAGGCCGGAGTGGCCGGACAGAGCCTGGGCGCCGGGCCCGCTGAAAGCCGCCCGCCTCTCCCCGGAGCCGGGGCCCAGCTGGAGGGAGGATCCCAGCGCCCTCCTGGGTGACTTGGAAAAACTCTGCGACCACAGCCCACAGCAGCTCCTGCCCTTCCTGCTGGACCACGACTGCCAGCTGCAGCAGGTGCTGGAGAGCCCCGGCCTGAGCCCCGCCGGGGTGTACACGCTGCTGCGGGCCCTGCGGGCGGCGGTGGAGAGCGCCGGCGAACCTGAGCGGGTGCAGCCCATCCTGGCCCTGGCGCTGAGGCCAGCGTTCATCCTCCGGAGCCTGCTGGGCTTCATTGCCGAGCTGGAGCACTTCGAGCACCAGGAGGGGCAGATCTCCCAGGCGGTGTTGGAGGACACGGTGGCTGCCCTGCACCATCTGCTAACGGCCGCCCCCGCGCAGACAAAGACCCTCCTCTGCCACCCCGTGGACCTCCTCTGCGCCTCGGTCCAGAGGCTCCAGAGCCGCGGCTTTCAGTTCACGTGGATCCTCCAGAAACGGCTTCACGACACCCAGCGGCTGGTGGACGCGGCTTTCCCGCGGCACGGCACGCCCAGCGGGAGCCTCGTCTCCCCAGCCTGGCGGGAGGATTTCCACCAGATCCCTGTTTTCCCGACCCCGGAGGAGATCTTCGTCGACGCCCGGGGCAAGCTGAAGCGCAACCTCACCACTGGGAAGTACGCGAGCGACGCGGCCTACCTGGACACGCACTTCCGCCTGCTGCGGGAGGATTTCATCAAGCCCCTGCGGGACGAGATCTCGGCTCACTTTTCCCTGCGGGACCTGTTCCGGGGCGCTGGGAAGCCGCGGCGGGCCCTGCGGCTGTACAGGAACGTGCAGCTGGTGACGGCGGGCACCTCCCCAGCGGGCGTGACGTACATGGCCAGCTTCCAGGCCCGGCAGGGCTCCGGCCAAGCCGCCTCCAAAAGGCTGCTGAGCGGCTCCCTGACCTGCCTCATCTCCAGTGACTGCGGCCAGGTGTTGTTCGGGACCGTGGTGGGGGGCAAGGGGAGCGCGCTCCGCCAGGGGGCCGTCTGGCTGGACGTTAAGGCCAGCCACCGTGAGCTCTGGAGGAGGCACCTGGGGAAAACCAGCTTCCTCATGGTGGAATCGCCGGCCTTCTTCGAGTCCTACCGCCACGTGCTGGAGGGGCTGCAGGAGACGGAGCCCACCCGCGTGCCGTTCCAGCGCTACGTCGTGCAGTGCTGCACCGCCGTGGCGGCACCCGCGCACTTCGGAGACGACGTGACCTTTGACCTCTCGGTTCTGCAGCCCACTGGGCCAGCCGGCACCGAGCCCGTTGGGGACACGCCTGAGGTTGGGCTGGGGGCAGTGCGGGGGCGGGGGGAGAGGCTTGTCCCGGGGTTAGGGCACTGGCTTAAGACAAAGGGGGGGGGGGGTCAATTTCTTGAAGCACTACGGACGGCTTGTGTGACCTTGGGCGCGTCTCTGTGCCTCAGTTTCCCACCTGTAACGGGGGGTAACAGCCCCGCCCTGTGCGGGGGAGGGGAAGAAACACATTAAAAGCCAACGGTTGTGAAGCCCGGCGACGTGCTGAGGACAGCAGGTGTTGCTGTTGTGTGCTAGGGCAGTCCCAGGTGTTTAACGAGAGAGAGAGCCCCCCTTGGCCCGGGCTCGCCTCCAGCCGCGGTGACCTCCCGGCTGCCTCGCGCCCCTCCTCCCGGCTCACTTCGGCCATGCCACGGACGAAGCATTGCCACGGGGGGTACATGGCGCCACGGCGGCACCAGGGCCAAGCCCCCACCTCTGCCTAGCGCCTGGGCTGGGCCCGCACACCTGCCGGCTAGCTCCTCGTGCCGTGGCTGCGCCCGCGTTTTAGTTCAGGTATGTCCCCCTCCAGCTGGGGATCGGCCACAGCTGATGTTATTCCTTCTGCCAGGCTCCCCCACGCATCCTGCCTCTCGGTGGCTGATTAGCCTGTACCGAACGCCCCAGCACAGCACCAGCGCCGGCCCGGTCGCTCTATCCTACCGAGCTGAGCCACATCTCAGCCCGGCCCTGCCCTGGGAGCTGTGCATGGGCGTCAGACGCAGCTCCCCGGGGAGGGCTGGTGCGCTGGGCTCTGGTTTAGTAACACGAAGCTCAAAATAAACACACCCTGGGGCGCGGCGCCTCCTCCCTGCGGGCTGGGTCTTCTGCTCCCAGAGCCGCTGGCGAAGCGGCAGGGCCTGGCCTGCTGTCCGTGGCCTTCGCCCTGAAAGGACGACAGAATTTGCACCCTGGGTTTTTTCCCGGGGCAGCACTTCCCCCGCGAGTGGCAGGACACTGGGCAGCCGGGGTGTGTACGTACGATGGGGTTGTTCTCGGGGCATGTGGCCCCCTCCTGCTGTTTGCATTGCCATGGCTCCCCAGCGCGTCGCTCGCTCAGAACCGGCTCCGCTCCGGTGTGGCTTCTCCGCCACGTCTGTGCACGTCGGTGTCCTTCCAGCACGGCAGCCCTGTCCTCGCCACCCCCCGCGGCCGGCCTGTGCAGAGCCATGCAGGGCTCGGTCAAGAACATCCCTGGCTCTTGCTTTCAGGGGCGCGTGGCCGCGGTGGACCTGAGGGCCGTGAGACCCTGCGACGCGTTGATCTGGTCTCCAGAGACATTTCCTCACCTGGACGAGTCGCAGATCTTGGCCATTCGAATGGCCCTGAGCAGGGAATTTGTGCTGATTCAGGGCCCACCTGGGACAGGTAAGTGCCCTGTGGGTCGGCGCTCTGCTCCGCTGCCCCTCTGCAATGCCTCTGGCTCCCCCATGGCTTCAGTGAGTCCTGCCCCCCGGCCGGCACGCCAGGCGCCTCCCGCCGCGCCCACCCTCCCTACGCCAGCCACGGAGCCAGTGACACCTCAGGTGAGTTGCAGGGCTCCAGAACCAACCCGCTCACGCCCAGCTGCCGCGGCCCCAGGGCTCGGTGTCCCTGCCGCACGTCCTGCCACCCACAGAGCTGGAGACGCCGCCTTCGTGGGGCTGACAGCGGCCCCGGCAGCGTCGCGGCAGGGCTCTCCCCTCGGCGGCGGCAGGGCTGGGATCTGGCTGTCCCGGGGCTCCTGCCGCGCCAGTGACCAAGTGACATTTCCTCCCAGGCAAAACCTTCATCGGGCTCCAGCTGATGGAGATTCTGCTGGCGAATCAGGCCCGGTGGTGGGAAGCCCGGAGCCCCTTCCTGGTGGTCTGCTACACAAACCACGCCCTGGACCAATTTATGGAAGGTACCCGCGACTGCCAGGCTCTTGGCATTGACCTCCCCTACCTGTGCTTCACGCAGCGGCTTGGGACGCCCTGTGCTGGCGGCGGGAAGTGCGGGAAGTGATCGTGAGGGACGTGTCTGTCCCCTGCTCTGCCGCGGGTGCTGCTCTGCTCTGGGTACAGCCGGCTGGAGCCCACGTCGCATGTTGCCGGGGGGAGGTCACGGGGGCTGGGTTCACGGCCAGGCTTTACAGCCGCTGCACCCCTTAGGGCAGCCCTCAGCCCCTCTGAGGCAGCCTGGCCTCCAGCGCGTGCGAGCCGTGGGAAGCGATGTGCTGCCCCGCACGGCTCCCATCTCCCCGGCCCAGCTGCCGAGCCGCGCTAGGCCAGGCCAGGCCAGGGTCTGTGCTCCGTGCAGGGAGGGCCTCCGCAGCCAGCTCTGCCGCTCACCCTCCGTGCAGGGATCCTGCGCTTCCAGCCCAGCGGCGTGGTGCGCATCGGGGGCCGGAGCAGAAGTGACAAGGTGGCAGCTTGTTCCCTGAGGAACCTTCGGCAAAAGCAGCTGCCAGGACTGCTGGGGACGCTGGAGAAGCACCGCTACGGCTGGGTACGTCGCTGGAGCGCAGGGCGGGGCTTTGGGGGGAGCCCCTCGCACGCCCAGGGACAGCGGGATAGGCGCAGCTGGAGCCGGGGGTAGCGCTGAGGGTGGGAGGGGCTGGGAGTGCGGCAGAGGGGCACAGCTGGGGGCAGGTATGTCTTACACCCGTGGGGCGCTGCCTGGGGGTGGGCGGTTCAGCCCCCAGCTCACACCCGTGGGGCGCGGGGTGAGGGGCCCACATGCGGCTTTAATTCAGTAAAACGTCCCTTCCGTGACGGTTCCCTGACGCGCCCACAGAATTGCCCGTCTGCGGCACGCGCGGGCCCCGGGTTGTGGGTCTCGGTGCCGCTCCGGGCCCAGCGCTGGCAGGCCCGGGGGTATCGCCCTGGGGGTGAGCGGGTGCCCCCAGCTGGCGGTGCTGCGCTGGGCAGGCGAGCCCTGGGGGAGGCTGCCCCGCGCCCACACCCTGTTCTCGCCCCAGCTGCTGAAGTCCCTACGGCAGCAGAAGGAAAGCGTCGCCTACCGCACCGAGGTGCTGCAGCTGCTCCGCCGAGGGATCCTCACAGCCCGCGAGCTGGCGGCCGAGATGCGCGACGACGGCCTGGACCGGTCCTGGGTGAGGCAGGGGTGGGGAGCCAGCCGCGCCCCTCTGCCCCCGCCCCGGGAGCGGACAGTGTCTGCGGGGCGCAGCGCGGCCCGGGCCCAGGCTCAGCGTCTGCTGTGTTGGCCACTCCACAGGCCGCGGGACGCCTGGACATGCTAGACTGGCTGCAGATCCAGCCCCCGGCGCAGGAGACGCCAGCCAGGAAGCAGGGCAGGGGCTGGACGGCAGGTGAGTGGCTGGGCAAAGGGCCGCCGCGCGGTTCCAGGCTGTCCTCGGGGGCCCCTCCTGCAGGGCTCACCCCCTTCCACGGGGAGACCGGCCCATACAGGGGCTTGCTTGTCTCTGCCCCGCTACGTCCGTGAGCCCTGACGTGTCCCGTCCCCCCCCCCGGGGCACCGAGCCGGGACGGGCACAGGAGCACCCTAACGCGAGGGCTTCAGGGGGCAGCTGGCGACGGGGGGTGTAGAGGGCAGGACCCGTCCCCCCCCCCCCTCCCGCCGTAATTCAGCGCGAGCTGTGGGCCTCGCAGACCCCGGCACCAGCCCCCCAGGCCAAGCTGACGCCCCCCGGGGCAGCTCCCGCCGCTGGGGCTGTGGGGGTGGCGGGGTTTGGCGGGAGCTCATCGGGATCCGCGTTGCTGGGGCTGCCAGGCACGGCAGGGGCTCCGGGGGAGGGGGGGCAGCAGGCGCTTTGGGGGGCTCCCACCCCACTCGGGAGGTCAGAGAGCAAGTGTGAAAAATGGGGGTGGGGGGAGGGGGAGGAAGAGGCACTTGGCCTGTGTCAGACGAAGCCCCGAATACTGGGGCTGTCCCCCCACAATCAGGACATCTGCCCCCCACCCCCCCCCGCCAGGCGTGCAGGACGATCTGCTGCTGCGCCCCAGGGACGAGCGGGCGCTGGACGAGGAGGAGGAGCTGGGCCCGGCCGAGGAGCAGCACAACATCGCCCAGGAGAAGTTTGCCTACGTCCTGCCCCCCGAGGGCAGGTAAGTCCCGGGGCCCTGGCCTCCCGCTGTCTGCTCCTTGGGACGACCCGGCCTGGCCGCCGTGGGGGCGAGGGGGGCTCACCGGGACCGTCCGGGAGCGCAGGCATCGCTGCCCCCCCCGCAGCCGTGGCAAAGCTCCCTGGTGTCAGCGTCAATGGCCAGGGCGGGGCTCGCATGCAGCCGGGGGTGCAGCCCGCAGCCCCCCACGCCCTGCCCGCGCTGCTCAGTCACGGCCCGGCCTGTCTCCCTCGCAGCTCCTCAGACCAGTGGATGCGCAGGTACTTGGCGGAGGGCGACATCATGCCCGATGAGGACCTGGCGAACGTCAGAGACGTCGGGGAGCTGCGGCTGCGAGATCGCTGGCGCCTCTACAGGTCCCCCCCTCCGCCCTCCCCCCCCCGAGCCCTGGGAGCCACGGCCTGGGCGAGCCCCGGGGAGCCGGGGCAGAGGAGGGGGATGCACCAGCCTTTCGCCCCGGAGACCGGCGCGCTAATCCAGCCCTGGTCCCCGGGAGCGGAGTTTAATACACAGCGCTGCCCTGGGTCCGTCGGGGGAGCCGGGCTCTGGGCACGGGCCAGCGGCTGGAGGCTGAAGACAGCAGCACAGGTGGGGTCAGAGCAGCGCCTGCTCCAGTGCAGGAGGGCGAGTGGGGGGCCGGCAGCCCTCTCTGCCCCCTGCCTCAATGGGGGCATGAGCGAGGGGGTAACGCTCTGGGCAAGGCCCAGCCCCTGGAAACTCACCCTGTGACACCTGGCTGGACCCTTCCTGGCCAGAGCCAGCCCCGGCGGGCCCAGCTGCACCCTCGGCTGTAAGGACTCCTGCGGGACAGGCTGGCTGCGGAGAAGCACAGGGGGGATGCGGCTGTAACCCGTCTGCAACACGGCCGGGGTCAATCGCTAGGGGATCCTTTCAACAACACACCACTGAGCCGGGCCGAGCCCCCGCCCATAACCTGGGGCAATCACCCCCCACCCCCGGGCGCCTCTGCAGGCAACACATCCCCTCTCGCAGCACAGAGACCGAGCGTGGAAGAGAAGCTGAACAAAAGGGGGAAACGACCCGGCCTGGACGTGGGAAAACCCCACAGGCGGGATTCACAGACGTAAACCATGAGCGGGCGCTGGGCCGTGTCTTTCTGCCTCAGCTTCTTAAGTCCAGCCGCCAGACGTCCCTGTAACGTGCCCCTCCCATCAGCGCCCCCCACGCACAGGTGCGAGCCGTGCTCTGGGCAGAGCTGCACCGGGGAGCTCGCCTCCCGCCCTGGCTGGGGAGAGGAAGAGGGGGCACCCTGCTCGCTCTGCTCTCCGGCCGCTCGCTGCTCCAGGGCGGCTTGAGGCCCCCCCACTTCACAGGGCTGAGCGGCAGGGTCAAATGGGATCCGGGGCCCTCCCACCGGGTACAAGTGCCTGTCTCCACCCCTCCGCCCATTGCACTGGGCTCTGGGACCCACGGCCCCGGCCCAGCGAGCGCAGTTCAGCTGAGGGTGAATCTCTCACTCAGGGTAAGCCAAGCACCGTTCTGCTCCCCGGCGTTCGTACGACAAGGGCGGCAACCCTTTAGCACCCCTGCCCCCGACAGCAGTGACCCGGGCCAACCGCGGCCCAAAGGGACCATCTGGGCAACGTGGCCTCTTCCCCCGCTCAGCACTAGGTGCCCACTCATTCACTCACACACGGACCAGGGGCTACCACAGCCCCGGCCCCCGGGCGGTCACAGCACAGGCTGTCTCCCAGCACAGGCGGTGGATGCTGGCCTACGAGACGGAGCTGAAAGAGACGCTGGTGGTGAAGCTGGAGGAGTATGAGAAGAAGGCAGGCGAGCTGGCGCAGCTGACCTTCCAGGAGGACCTGCAGGTCCTGAAACACAGTCGGGTCATTGGCATGACGACCACAGGTGAGCGCGTTCTCCACTGCTCCCCCCCTGCACCACCCTGTCTCCAGCGCCTGACCCAGGCTCAGCCAGAGACAGATGTTCAGAGCCATAGTCTCTAGGGTCAGACAGGACCAGCCGCTCGTCTGCGCTATTTCCTGTGTATCGCAGGCCAGGCCACCAACCCCGGCCAGCGCCCACCCACTAAACCCAGCAACCGGAACAAGACCAGAGAAGGCTAGACGGGCGTGTGCCACAGGCAGAGAATGGGAGGGACCGAGGGGCACTTGGGACCGAGGCCCCCACAATGGCAGGGAAAAGATGAAGTGAGAGACCCCCAGATAATCCTGGCAAGGGACACGCGCTCCACACTGCAGAGGAAGGCGAAAAGGCCCCCAGATCCCTGCCAGGCTGAGCTGGGAAAAATTCCCTCCTGACCCCCCTGCGACACCAGAGCAGCCATTAACTTATTCCAGCAACTGTCCCCTGCAGCTGGGCAGACACACGCTTGGTAACAGAGCGGGTGCGAAAACCAGAAAGCGGCCCAGCGTCCGAGTCCTCCCTGCCCTTCCCGCACACGAGCACGCCCTACGAGCGGCAGGAAATAAGGGACCCCACGAGCAGGGCGCGTGTCGTGTCTCCAAAGGGCCTCGGCACCCGCAGGGCAGAGCAGCACGTCCCTGCACCAGCGGGACGTCACACCTGTGCCGTGCTGCCTTCTCCCGGTGCGCTCACCCCATGTGTCATTGCTCCCAGGGGCTGCCAAGTACCGAAAGCTCCTGCAGAAAATCCAGCCCCACACTGTGATTGTGGAAGAGGCAGCAGAGATCCTGGAAGCTCATGTTCTAACCTCCCTGACGCCGGCCTGCAAGCACCTCATTCTGATCGGAGATCACCAGCAGGTACGTGCAACAGCAGCCTCCCACTCCATGCACCCGGTGCATCTCCTGCCACCGCCACCCCTGCGTAGCCCAGGAGACCAGTGCCGGCTGCAGCGACCTCTCCTGTCCCAGGACATGCCTCCTCTGGCATACTCTCTTAGCCATCCCTGAAATGGCCCCCCATCTGCTAGTCAGGGCGCACGGCCCTGGGCAGGTCCCTCGGTTACAGGCCATCACTGGCCGAGTGGGGCGAGGGCGGAGTGTGTATGTTTGCTTTGAAATTCAAGGTGAACTGTGTGATGTCTGCCGCTTCCTTCGAGCTGATCCAGGAACGCTGGAGGTTAAAGCTCAGGGGTTCCCTTGTAGCTTTGCCCTTCTGGTCCCCGACTCCTCCTCGTTCTGCAGCTGGAGTATCAAAATCCCAGCCCCTGCCCCATGGCCTAGCGCCACGTGTCCTGCCTGCGCAGCACGCAAAACCGGCTCCGTGTTTTCCAGCTGAGACCCAAACCCGCCGACTACACCATGGAGAAGAAGTATTGCCTCGGCATCTCCCTGTTCGAGCGAATGATAAATAATCAGATCCCCTATGTGCAGCTGCTCTACCAGGTGAGTGACGCCTCCCGTGTCGCCGGTCGGGGCGCAGCCTAGAACCGGGGCTGCAGAACGAAGGCTGCACCGAGCGCTCCCCGCCCTGTGGTGGTGGCTGCTTGCTGCGGTAGGGGCCAGCGACAGTGACAATATGCGTATCATCCCCCTCTGCCTGGCGAGCCGCTGAGTAACTGCACTGGCGTGGTTACCCGTGCTGATGGACGCCGGCAGAGCCTGGCTCCGCGTCACACCTCCAGGCAGGGCAGAAGGTTTCAGCCGGGGGAACGAACAGCGAGTTGGCTTCCAGCTAGGCATCGGGTATAATGTACCAAAAGAGGGTCCTAGCCCGACAACTCTAGGCTTGCCAGTTTCTAGGCCTGGCAGCTCTGGGCCTGGCAGCTCCTAGCCCCGGCTCCCCTGGGCTTGCCACGTCATTTACGAATGTAAAAGAACTGCTGGAGCCCCGGCCCCTCCGTCATGACAAACTAAGCAGGAACAGCCAGAGTTCTGCAGCACTTTAAAGACTGACAAATGTCATTTCAGCAGCGCTACAGACCTCCCCTGGTTTCTGCTGTATCCAGACTAACACGGCTGCCCTCTGGAAATCAAGCACTGGCTGCAGTGCAGACGTAGCCTGAGAGAGTGGTCACGGCCCTGCCGGCTGAGCAGCCCTGCTTGGAAGCCCGGCCCACACAGCAGATCAGCAGCTGCTCAGGGTGCACCTGGCCTGCAGCTGGGCCTGCCCTTGTCTCAGCTCCTGCCTCAGCCTCCAATCCTTGCTCCCCTCCAGTTTCAGATTTCTGACTTCGATCCGCTCTGCCTCTAGCTTACCACTCTCCTGTGGACCCTCCGGTTCTGACCCTTGGCTCGTTCCCTGCACCCTGCCCACCCTGGGCCCCGCTCTAACGGATAGGCCGAAAGCGCACTTCCCCCATTAGGCCTGGGTGCCCATGGCCCGGCTGGCACCAGTGATGGTCTTGAATCCTGGCATTCCACAAGAGGGGCTGGGGTAGACACACCGAGAGGCGGGAGGAAAACAGCCACGGAGCTGAAGGAAGCAGTTCCCCCGTAGTCGTCTCTTTTTCACACTGAAAAGTCCCAGTCTTTTTAATCCATCCGCAGAGGGAAGCTGTCCCAGACCCCTCATCATTTTGTGGCCCTTTTCTGTACCTTTTCCAATTCCAAAACATCTTTTCTGAGATGGGGCGACCAGCTCTGCACGCAGTAGCCAAGCTGTGGGCGCGCCATGGATTTATAAAGAGGCGATGTTATATTTTCTGTCTTATTATCCATCCCTTTCCTAACGATTCCCAATGGTCTGTCAGCTTTTGCAGTAGGTATCCCTGGAGCCCCACCTAGTCCTGAGAGCTAGCGAGCTGCTGGGGTAGCTTAGTTAAAACCAGCCACGCCCCTCTACGAACCATCCTGCAACAGGCAGATTTCAAGGCACCAGAATGGTTGGAGAATCCAGCCCCAACAGTAACAAACCAGCCGGGGGGGGTCCTGTTTAACACATAAAGAACAAATAAGTCATACAAGCCGCTAGGTACAGGGACATGCTGTTAACGTACAGATACACGCTCGGTAACAGCTTGCCGTGACCTGCCAGCAGAAAATAGAAATGGTGGCTAGGCTAGAGATGCGAGGGGCTGCTGTACCACGGGCCAGCTGCTGGTGAGGGGTGAGAACAGCGCCAGGATGCTGCTGCTACAACGCCCAGCAGTGGCCTGGTACCGTCTCTAATAATAGTGATGGCTTTGGAGAACTCTCCAAGCTCTTCATCAACGGGCGGGCAGCTACCAGCGCCAGGCGGGCAGCATATAATAAACACGGAGCAAATCCATGTCCAAAGGAGGTTTTTTTAAATAAAGTTCCCAGATAACTAACCCTGGAGACTCTCCGGCTCTGAGCTGTGCAACCCGCTCTTGTCTCAAACAGCACCGCATGCGTCCAGAGATTTCCCAGCTGCTGGTGCCGCTCTTTTACAAACAGCTCAAAGACCACGAGGCAGTTGCTGAATATGAAAAGATCCAGGTGGGTGAAAACACGTCCACAGCGGGGAAATCCGGCTGCCTGGGTCACAGCGTGATGGAGCCAGCTGCCGGCCAGCGTGTTCGGGGTGGGGAGGGAGATGCCAGGGCTATTACAAACGGAATTCTAGTTTACCAGACACATCCCACTGAAACTGTTAACAAGGCCACGGTAGAGGGAGAAAAAAAACAGCCGCAGAGCTGGTTTCTCCCATCCTTCTGCCTTTGATCACTGACAGAGAGCAGGCACACATGCCTCAGGGCAGTGTTTGTTTATCTGACGGGGCGAGGTGTCCTCTGGAGCCAGATGAAGCCAAGAGGAGTGGCCGGTGGAAACTGTTTTGGGAGCGGTGAGGGGCATCTGTGAGTGCAGCTAGTTCTGCCCCACACAGCCCCATCAGGCAGCACTGGAGCCCCCCCAGTGAGGTGAATGGGGAGGCCCGAGGCTGGCTTGTTGTTTCCTTCGGCTTGTTCAACCCTCGCTTGTAGGGCTGGCTGGAAAATGCAAGGGAAAAAAATCCCAAACAGCTTTGAGGAGACTTTGAATTTTCAGAGAGTTCCGGCGACGCGGGAGCGGAGGGAAACAAAGGAAACACCCTCAGCTAAGCACTCGGGGAGCGTGTCTGCAAACCAACTGAGATCTCAAACATTTCCAACCACCTGTAGTCATGTTTCGGTGTGTGCTCGTGGGGGGGGAGCCTTTCTTCTGGCTGGGGGGGGGGGGTTTAGTGGTTAATGCAGACAGAAGAAAAGAGGCGATTTGAAGAATGCCTTAACCACTGGATCATCCTTCCTCCCAGAGGAAATAGGCTCCTTCATGCCATCCTCCCTCTCTTTGAGTTTAAAGAAGTCTCTGACCTGTAATTCCATGCTGAGGTGTGACCAGCAGCATCAGGAAGTGGGATTTGAACCCATGACTCCATGGGAGAGGCGCAGAAAGCAAGCAAAGCCCAATGATTAATATTTAGACTAGTTCCTCCCGCTTGCCCCGCGGGTTAAGTTTCACTGGTAGTTCAGGTTTTACTGCTCGTGAAAGCATGCCCTAGTTTGTCACCTCCAGTAGCGTGCAAGGTGCTTCATAGGGGACACAGGAGAGAGATGGGCTCTCGCAGTACGTCAGGAGCTGCAGGCAGCACGCCGTTTGCAGCCCACAGTGACAGCAGCTCGCAGTCAAAGTAGCGTAGTGCTGCTGGTTCAGAATGGCCGGCTGCCCAGTCCCTCCCCAGAAGTGGCTGCATTTCTGCTGTGGCTGAACGACCTGGTACCATCTGTAAAGCACTTTCGGACAAAAGCGGGGAAAGGAACAGCAGGGATTATTGCTGTTAACACTGGGTGGGTGCTGGATCCCAGCTCCCTGACAAAGAGCCTCGGGCGGGAGAGGTCTGCCTCCTCCCAGGACTCCCAGCTACGGGTTGGGTTAAACATGCAGAAACTAGATGTTACGTAATTTTAAAACCCGCCCACTGTGCCCCCTCTCGCTGTCTGCAGGGTGTGGAGAGCAGCGTCTTCTTCATCCAGCACACAGCGGCCGAGAGCCAGAGCGCTGACTCTGAAAGCTACAGCAACAAGTTTGAGGCTTCCTTCCTGGTCTCGCTGAGCAGATACCTCCTGGAGCAGGGATACACCGAGAGCCAGGTCACCATCCTGACCCCCTACCACGGCCAGGTGCTGAAGATCCGCGCGCTGCTGAAGAGCAAGGACATGGGAGACATAGCTGCCCACGCCGTGGATGACTTCCAAGGGGAGGAGAGCGACATAGTTCTTCTCTCGCTGGTACGAAGCAACAAGGAAGGGCAGATTGGTTTCCTCCAGGACAAGAATCGGCTCTGTGTGGCTCTCTCACGGGCCAGGAAGGGCTTCTACTGCATTGGGAACCTAGCCGGCATCGCAGCAGGATCCAAGAGCAACCTGTGGAAGGAGCTTCTACGGCTCCTAAAGAGAAAGAACCTTACAGGGGAAGGGCTGACGCTGGTGTGTCAAAACCACCCCGATACCAAGACGGTGGTGAAGGAGAGCTCAGACTTCGGTAAAATCCCTGACGGAGGGTGCACGCTCCCGTGCCAAGCCCGGCTGGAATGCGGCCACCCCTGCACGCGCCGTTGCCACCCGTACGATAGGGATCACAGCCTGTACGTTTGCCCATTCCCCTGCTCCAAGCTGTGTGAGCTCAACCACCGGTGCCCCAGAAAGTGCAAGGAGGAGTGCCAGCCCTGCTCCGTGGAAGTGAAGAAAGTCATGCCAAAGTGTGGGCACCAGCAGGCGGTCCCCTGTCACATGCTGGCTGATCTCTGGCTCTGTCAGGAGCCATGCAACCAGCGTCTGGAATGCAAACATCCATGCACGCACCGCTGTGGGGAAGCCTGCAGCACCTGCACGTGCAGGGAAATGATCGATGTTACTCTGCCCTGTTCACACGTCGTGAGAACGGAATGTTACAAGCAGAAAATGCCTCTGACCTGCCATGAGCCGTGCGCACAGAAACTTGAGTGTGGACACCACTGCAAGGGAAGCTGCTACGAATGTGTACAGGGCAGGCTGCACGTCCACTGCCGTAACAAGTGCACGCGGGTCCTTCTGTGTTCCCACCCGTGCCAGGAACCGTGTTTTGAGAACTGTCCTCCGTGCAAGAGAGCATGCCCCAACAAGTGCAGACACAGCCACTGTGACAAGACGTGCGGGGAGATCTGTTTCCCCTGTATACAGCCCTGCTCCTGGAAGTGCAAGCACTACCGGTGCACGCAGCCGTGTGCCGAGTTGTGCGATCGCCCCCGCTGCGACCAGCCCTGCCAACAATCTCTCCAGTGCAGCCACCTCTGCGCCGGCCTCTGTGGAGAGCCGTGTCCGCCCAAGTGTCGCACATGCCACAGAGATGAGCTGGCAGAGATCTTCTTTGGGGACGAGGACGAGCCAGATGCCCGTTTCGTTCTCTTGGAAGACTGCGGGCACGTTTTGGAGGTGCGGGGCCTGGATCGGTGGATGGATGGCGACCCCGACGAAGGCCAGGCCCAACACGTCCAGCTGAAGGTGTGCCCCAAATGCTCGACGCCCATCCAGCACAACACACGGTACAACAACGTGATCAAGGCAATACAGCAAAAAATCAAGGAAATCAAACTGAAGATCCAGGGAAACAGGGAAGAACTTGAAGCTGGGAAGCAGCAACTGCTCCATCGGTTGAACAATGACCGAGACCTAACGGCCTGGTCTGGGCTGGGCAGAAGCGTTATGAAAACCGTCTCCCGTCAGAGCCTCCTGGACCTGGAGAACACCCTGAACTTCCTGGCCAGTCTCTGCCGACTGAAGGAGCAAGTGAAGAGGTGCACAGTGGCGAGAGAACGCAACCTGAAGAGGAAGATCGAGGCCGTGGAGCGCTGGGTCGGCAGAAAGAGACCCGCCTTCACGGCTCAGCAGCTGCGGGAATGCAGGCAGGAGATCAAGAGGATATCGTACCTGGGAAACGTCTTTGAGCGGCTGAGTGGCTATGAAAACCAACAAGCGCCGTTATCCACCGAGGCCTTGGCGCTGGCTAACGAAGCCGTCGGCGTGCTCCAGCGGCAGGAGCCTTTCACCCAGAGCCAGGAGGAATCTCTGCAGCAGCTGCTGGAGAAGATTGAGGAGCAGTTTCCCGCGGCAGAGCTGCCGCTCTCCGAGGCGGAGAGGGTCATGGTCACCGAGGCCATGCAGTTTGGCAGGGGCCACTGGTACAGATGCCCGCAGGGCCATTTGTACACCATCGGCGAATGCGGCCGCCCGATGCAGCAGAGCAGCTGCCCCGAGTGCGGAGCTGCCATTGGGGGGCAAAACCACGTTCTCACCCGAGATAACGTCACCGACGATCAGATCCTGGAGCCTGCTACAGCACGGGAATCACGTCTGCAGGATAGTGTCTTAGCCCTGACTGGCCCCAGCGGCCAGCCCTGGTCACCCATCTACCGCCCGCCCAGCCCCCACCCCCAGCCGGGCTCGCCACCCCCTCGCCTGCCCAGCCCCCACCCCCAGGGAGACTCACCGCCCCACTGCCCGCCCAGCCCCCACCCCCAGGGAGACTCACCGCCCCACTGCCCGCCCAGCCCCCACCCCCAGGGAGACTCACCACCCCACTGCCTGCCCAGCCCCCACCCTCTGCCAGACTCACCGCCCCACTGCCCGCCCAGCCCCCACCCTCTGCCAGACTCACCGCCCCACCCTCTGCACCGCCCCACTGCCTGCCCAGCCCCCACCCTCTGCCAGACTCTGCCCGCCCCCACCCTGCCCGCCCCAGCCCCCACCCTCTGCCAGACTCACCGCCCCACTGCCCGCCCAGCCCCCACCCTCTGCCAGACTCCCCACCCCTGCCCAGCCCCCACCCTCTGCCAGACTCACCGCCCCACTGCCCCCAGCCCCCACCCTCAACCAGACCCCACCCGCCCCCACCCCAGGGCAGACTCACCGCCCCCTGCCCGCCAGCCCAGGCGCTGTGCCAGCCAGCCCCGCCAAGCCCTTGCGTACGGTCAGGCAGCGCAGGCCTCACACCCGGGCCCGTGGGCATGCCACGCCGTACGTTCTGCACCGCCGCGCAGCGAGGCAGCCACCACGCCGCTAACGCGCCACCACCAGACCTCAGCGGGGCCCGGGCACTAACGGCAGCCGCCGACTGGACGCCACCGGGGATAAAGCTTGCGACTCCTGTCCCGCCGCTGCTCTGCGCCATCTGTCGCCGCTGACCACGTTCCTGGCTCCTTGCCTAGGTCCTGCTCCTTCTTCCTGCCCTCACCCTGACCCCCGGTATCGACGCCGGCTTTGACCCCTGGCATGACTCCTGCCCACGACCCTGAATTCACTCTGACCAGCAGGTGAGCCTGCCCGCGTTCGGGCCCGGACGGTTTGCTCAGACCCTCCCAGGCCCTGCCGAGACGCGTTGCTGAGTACGGACACTGCTGCGCCTTCCGCTTTCCCGATGCCCCAGGGGCCTGTGATCCCGCAGGTACACATCGCCCTCCTCCAGGCGGAGAACCGGGGACAGAGAGATCAAGCCTGGCAACGGCAGACAGAACATTTCTCCCTGGGGGAGCACGTTGCAGCTCTCCGAGCAGCTGCAGGTACCCAGCCCGGGTAACCGGCCGCAGAGCTCTGCTCACAGAGAGACGACATGGCACCATCTGCAAGTGTCACCGGGTTACCCAAGGCAGAGTCCTGTTTGTGCTCCAGCCCCAGGAATGACTCAGTGAGGGGGGAAGCGAGAACAGAAAATGGCAGAGGTGCTGAATGACTGCCTGGGTTCGGTTTTGACCAAGAAGGCTGGTGGCAATTGGGAGCGGGGTATAATTTCATGGATTTTTCCACAGCGTACTGTCACATTCCAGGGTGCAATCCAGAGCAGGGAGGGGCCGTGTCACCCCCTGCCCTGCAACCTGGGGTGCCTCACAACGCTTCACTGCTGTCGCTCCCAGCCTGGGATGCTCACCAACAGCCAGCCAGCATGCAGGTCACACCCTGAGTGTCTGTGTGTAGCTACAACCCTGGGCCAGCAGCTGTGACCCCAGCCGTCTGCCAGCAACACACCACCCACACTGGCTTCCAGCACCCTGGGTGGTTACTCGCAGGGTGACCCCGACACACTCTTGGTCCCGAATTTTCCCCAAACACATGTTTTGCCCTGTCCAGCCCTCTGGACAGTTCAGATATGAAAGGGCTGTTGCCCTGTAAAGGGTCAATATTCAACAGTTGCTACTTTAACTAACAGCTAGTTTAACCACAGCACTGAATTATCTTAGCTTTATTAACTACCGCGATAGAGATGTTCAGCGAGTACAAGCATAGGGCATTAACGTCAGAAATGGTTATAAGAGCAATAAAGATAAAACGCTTTCTAGTAGCTAAATCGTAAATTCAGACTTGGTTCAGGGTAAAACGCCGTACCACGTGTTCCCAGCAAGACTGCTGACCAAAATCTCCAGCCACGCTCCACCTCAAAGTCAAAGGCTGGTTCCAGGAAAAGGATTCAAGTAGGGAAATGAACGAAACTGAATGTGTGGGGTGGGCTGGAGGAAAGCGAACAGCCCGCAGACACTGGAGTAGCTAGGCAGGCCCGGAGGGAAAGGAGGCAGAAAAGGATCCAAGCCTGGTCAGAGAGATGATTTTTAGGGTATGACCCCACAACCGAATAGGCAAGAGCAAAACACCTTCTCCCGAAGAACAAACCAGCGAGAGCTCCCGGTCCTGAGCTGTGGGGACAAATACGTTCTTAAGAAATCTACTTTCAAAAGTCCTTCAGCTTTGTGAAGGAAAAAGGGTAGAGCAGAGCGTCCCGCGCCCAGCTCCCCTCACTGGCCCAGTGACGCTTCCACCTGCCCGAGGCAGGAGCAGGACTTAGGAAGAAGATGTCGGGCAGACAAATGGGCAGGTAAAGGACGCGCTCGCTGTGCTGCTCGCTCTGAGGAAGGATGGACACATACCTAGCGTGACGGAGTAAGAACAAAAGGCGCTGGACCATTAACTACTAGCATGCCTCCAGTCCACCCTTCTGCTTTTTCTTTGCTGATCATTTTAATTCCTAGAGGGTTTTACAAAGAGCTTTTGGGGGGCTCAGCTCTCGTCCCTCAGGGGTGGTCTCTGCAAGCACAGCTGATAGACTGTGTCCTAGTTACAGCGTTCTGTTCTGTCATCTTAGTCGCAGCAACAAATAAAGTGTGTGTCATGGCAGCTGTGTGCAGGACGCGTGCGCGACACGCCGGGCTCCCGCCGGCTGCAGCACTACAAATGATCATCGTTTACAGTCAGTGAGCAGTTCACTTAATCTCACACCAAACTGACTAGTGCTGCCACATATAAACAAAGTGCCACACGCGCCTGAAGAACGGGGCAAGTAGGACGGACACACCCAACCGTTTGGACCCAGACAAGCTGGAAGCCAACAATCACCCCACAGCAGCCAGACACTGGCATCCAGAGGCCACCCAGAAGGACTGAGGCCCGCTGTGCTAGGCGCTGGGCTAGGTGCCGGGTCCAGCCTGCCCCGGTGGGCTGATGCGGCCCATTTGAAGTATCCAGCTTGTGCAGAACTTAAGAATGAGTCTATCCTGGTTGCCAGGTTCCCATTCTAATGAAGAATGGAGTGGGAAAGGAGGCGGGGCCATCCTCCAAAGCTTGCAGACAGGCTGAAATGTGAGCCACCTCCTGCCCCCTGCCCCAATGACTGTACACCACTATGTCCCTCTGCCCTACACTCATCCCTTTCCCCACTCCCTCTAGTTCTTTTTATGCTCTCACCTGCGTAGCTGGCCTGGCTGTCAGTGTCTGGGGCAGAGAGGTCACACCCTGTTCTGCAAGGCTCCCTGGGCTAGGTTTGGTCTAGTCCCATTTTAAAGATGGGAGAATGAGAGTCAGTCCAGTCGTTTAAGACAAGAGACGTGTGCCTACACAGGACCTGTGATGCCTCTGCATCTGTCCTGAGCACCCCAAACCACAGACAGACACGTCCCAGCTCAGCTGGTGGGCGGGTGTTGATGCAAGCGCTGCCTCCGCCCGCCTTTTTGGCATTTGGGGGGGGGGAGGGGGCACCTGACACCTTGTTTGGCTCACGCATGGCAGGGAGCATTGCCTAGCATCACCACCTCGCACTGATTCGTTTAACTTTCTTCTCTCTCTTTTCCTGTGTCGTTCACAAATACAGTCAGTGGCTGATGTGTGTCAGTTTGTGTGGTGATGTACAACCAACAAAACCAAGGCCCTGGCAAGGGAATTTAACCATAGTTAGTAACTAACAATTGTAGTAATTTATATAGAATGTCCTTAAAAATCCTGTCCCATCCTCACAACAGGCGCTGGCCAGCTCCTTCAATGATCAGTCAGTAATGCCCCTACTTGACTTTTAAGGATGTAGGTCCAAATCACAGGTCACAGCCCAAAACAGCCCACGAATTACCTGGACCTCAGGCAAGATTTTGTTCATCCCACCCCAGCTCTCTGCCACAGAACTGCAATCATGGGGCAGCCAAATTACTGCCAACCCCAAACGGTCAAAAACCATGAGTCAGGCTCACCAAAAATCATGAGATTAGCTTTAAAATCATGAGCTGATGTAAACGCAATAGATTGGGGAGTTCGTTTTATTTGTCTTCTGCTCCTGGAGCCTTTAGGGGGAACGGAGAGGGGGGTGGTCACATTCTGAAGCTTTCTCCACATCCACCCGGGTGAGAAACGTACTTTTTCTTTAAGAACGAAGGCTGAAATCATCACATCTTCACCTGACTCCAGGCGCTGGGGCTTTAAGGAGGACACTAATTATCACGAGACTCGTGACAAAACGATGAGATTTGGCAACACGTCACACCTGATCGCCTCTGCACCAGGATGCAGACAGTTTCAGAGGAAAGTCCGCCCATGTTCTCCAGTGGAATCAGTGCATGCTGCAGTCTACTGAAGAGAAAGCAAACCCTCATTTCGTCAATTGCAGCCATAGCATCAGCTTTCATGCTTTGCACCAGCCAATCAGGGTTGGATTGTGATGTCTGCACCCACCATTCGTGTGTCCTTGTCCACACCGCCCCTTTTCAGCCATGACGTTAGCGCTGCCATTTCAGGTGCAGTACCCCAGAGGCCCGTGCCTCACAGGAGACACTCGGGGAACTGTCTCGGTGCACGGTGCTGGTACCTTGCACCATCTCCACATTTAGCAATGGTAGCGCCCATTCACCTGGCCCTCCTGCCCAACTGTGTGGAAGACCCGGAGCAAGTACTGGACACTGGACAGAACCGGTCCAGAAGTATCTGAGATGCCAAAGATGGCTGACCAAGAGGGTGACTGAAAACCCTCAGGGGGTCCCATGGAACAGATGTCTTACGTAATGGGATTGCAATAGTCTGACCATGGGTTGATGCCAATTCTGGTGCCAGAGAACCAGCACAGTGTGTGTGGAGGGGGGTCCCACGTCGTGTTGACAACCTGGGAGATGACCAGTGGCTGCAGAACTTCAGAATGAAGCAGCAGACCTTTACGGAGTTGTGCGAAAAGCTTGCACCAACCTTTCAGCAGCACCAGACAACTTGTTTTCAGAAACACAAATCAGTACGCTGCAGGGAGAGGCTGGGGGGTGGTGGGGGGTGGTGGTGGCTGTCACTCTTTGGAAGCTGGCAACACTTGACTTCTACCTGTCAGTTACAAGCCAGTCCGGGGTTGGGAAATCAGCTGTCGGAGTGGTAGGTGTACAGATTTTACAGGCTATCAACGCTGTAATCTACCTGCCATCACCTGAAACTATAGCTGCATTTCAGAGGAGGAGGTTTCCCAGCTGTCCAGGGGCCATTGCCGGAATGATATAGTTGAGGTTAGTCCTGCTTTGAGCAGGGGGTTGGACTAGATGGCCTCCTGAGGTCCCTTCCAACTCTAATATTCTATGATTCTATGATTCTATGATTCTAATACAAACCCCCAAACCTGGCCCACCAAAAGGGGTGAGTGAGTGTGTGAACCAGAAAGGTTACTAAGCACTTGTCCTCCAAGGTGTAGTCAGCTCTAGGAGTGGGTTCATGAACAGCAGAGATGGGCAGCTGAAAGGACGTTGGCAATCCTGTGGACCTATCTGGATGCCAGTGTGGCAAACACAGGCCACATGATGGTGGCACGCTGTGCCTTGCACAACATGTGTGAAACAAAAGGTGAATAACGTCAGATGACAAGGGACTGGGCACTCGAGTGTGGCAAAGTGGGGTGTGTAAAGTACTAGCCTGTATTAGGAAAGAGCCTGGTGTGGAAGGCGTGCATCACCTGCAGCTGAGAGCTTTAGGAGCGTTTCCCTGGTGGGCACAGACAAGATTCCGTCACACTATAAGAAGGTGGGAGTGCTTCACCCCAGACACCTTAAAAAGCATCACAACGTTGAAACTCTAAAATTGTTTCCCGCACAAACATCCCACATAAAACATGATAATCAGCTAGTTCTTCGCTTTTGGCAGCAATCCCCCTGTGATCCCTTTCGGTGAAATATCAAGAAGATGGTCAGAAACAGATGTAATACAGATGCCCGCATGTGTCTGTATCACAGTAAGATAAGTTTATTCTAACGCCTATTGTGTCAAGCCCAGGATAGGCGATGGGTTGGTTGTCACTAAGTATAGATTTAGAAGAAAGGACAATAGCAAAGAGGATACGGAACTGCCCGGAATCCTTCTTGGCCAGTTGGAAGACAGGATAACAAAAGGATGCTGCCATCATGGGCCAATCAGAGGCCTGAATTGACCTTTTGCTATTGACAAGTAGATTATGTTTGATATGATAGAGAATGGGGAGCCACTGTAGGTATACCAGGGACAACATGCCAGGTTAGGAACATAATCTTTGCAGCTGCCTTCTGAATGGCCAGAGAGAAAGATGTTGCAGTAATCAAGACCTGTGATGAGAGCCTGGATGAAAGTTGTAGCTACCTGGATGGACAGGAATGGCATGGCTACCGCTTAGAGATGTTTGCAAAAAAAGTGTGCAAGACTTATAGAGAGCCCTCACTCTAGTCCTCACATCCAGGCGGAGCTGAAGAGAACATCCATGTTATGGGCCTAAGCAACAGGATGGTTTTGTCATACATGGGTGTGTGTGTGTGAGAAACGAGGGGGGGGAGGGGGGAAGGTAGCCAGTTCAGTCACAGTGAACTTGAGCTCACAGCTACAAGGATGTTACAAAGACAGGACAAGATTTTAGTTTGGACAGAAGGAGACAGAGAGAGAGAGAGAGAAACTGAAAGATCTGTGAGGCATCGGCAGAGAGATAGCACTTGAATTTGTGTTTATGGAGATTGCACATTCGCTGGCAGCAGCAGAGAAGGGGACCACAGCACCCTATCGAACCCCCACAGAAAGCTGGAAGTGGGGATGAGCAGCATCTTCTAAAGGACAAGTGAAGAGATAGGAGGAGAGGAGAGAAAGAATCACAGAGGAGAGAGAGAGAGAAAAAGCTGTCTAAAAGGTCTAAAAGGGCCAGCAGGTCAGAGGCTGAAGATTTGGCTAGGACGAGGTTAGGGTTAGGGTTATGAGTCAGCAGTGTGCCCTGGTTGCCAAGAAGGCTAATAGCACATAGGGGCTGCATTAGTAGGAGCATTGCCAGCAGATGGAGGGAAGTGATTATTCCCCTCTATTTGGCACTGGTGAGGCCACATTTGGAGTATTGTGTCCAGTTTTGGGCCCTCCCACCACAGGAAGGATGTGGACAAGTTGGAGAGAGTCCAGCGGAGGGCAACGAACATGATTGGGGGCTGGAGCACAAGACTTCTGAGGAGAGGCTGAGGGAACTGGGCTTGTTTAGTCTGCAGAGAAGAGGGGATTTCAACTACCTGAAAGGGGGTTCCAGGGAGGATGGGGCTAGGCTGTTCTCGGTGGTGGCAGATGACAGAACAAGGAGCAACCCAGTTGCAGTGGGGGAAGGTTGGATAAGAAATGGGGAGGGTGGTGAAGCACTGGAATGGGTTACCTAGGGAGGTGGGGGAATCTCCATCTTTAGAAAGGCCTGGATTGACAGCCCTGGCTGGGATGAAGGTGGGGTTGGTTCTGCTCTGAGCAGGGGGTTGGACTAGATACCTCCTGCGGTCCCTTCCACCCTCATCTTCTATGATTCTATGACTAAACCCTTTCAGCAGTTGCCTGTACCACCAGCAAGTTGGGGACAAGGTGGGAAAATAAGAATTCAGCTCCTGTGGCAGGAACAAAATACTGTGTCTCAGTCCTTTTTGGTGTGGGAGCACAGGATGCTGGAGTGTGCCATACCACTCTCGCTGGTTTTAGTACACCCTAATTTATGGATATGGCCATCTTACTCAGCTCCTGAGGCTGCAAGATGTCCAAGAGCTGGTGTTGAGGGTCCTATACCTCCCTCTAAGGGATCTGTAGCTCACTGCCAACTCATTGCAACAGTGCCCTCAGTTACAGGGTACTCCTGCCAGATGGTTGGAGGCTAGACAGCTCCTGGGACAATGGTGCAGACTCCTCCTCTGGAGTTAGCACATCCTCTCAAGCGGGCTGGGCCAGAAAGAAGTGGATAATGGAGGAATATATCCTCCAGTGTCATATAAGTCTGAGTGCACGCTGGTGTTCAAGGGGTTCCCATGTAAAGTCTGACAGATCTGGTGCATCTGCAGTGACCTGCACTTGAAGATGGAACCGGTGAACATCTATCCTTATGCTTCAGTACGGAGGTGACTGACAGATCCTTCTTTCTATGCATCTTGCCCTCTGAGCCAGGGGTCTTCAGTGGAGCTGGTTCCTTAGGTTCCGTACGTGATGTCTCACCCAACCTGGACAGACTGAGGGAGAAAGCCCATGTCTCATGGACAGTGTTGGGCCAGCACTAAATCACTGTAGTTGCCATAAGTCTGGTAAAGTTTGGTAAATCCGAGTGCTAAAGAATTCTGGGGAGAAGCCTCTGAGCACCGGACAGATTCTACGGCAAATCACTAAGTATACAGAACTTGCACTTGGCACCAAGATAAGCCATGAATGTTTATCCAGGCCCTGTGCGCGTAGCTGTGCTGGTGTGACAGACCAACGGTCATGGTCATCAATGGCCAATTCACCTAGTATGTACGCATGGGTGTGTGTACTGGTGAATGCGGGACTAACTGACCTGGGTCAACTAACCCCGTAGAACAGCACAACGTCAGGTGCCCAGGTGAGTATTTGATGTGTACGTCGCCCAATCCCTGTTGTCCCACGCAAAATTAATTAGAAAATAGAGTTATAAATAATCATGATGTGTGAAATAAGTGCAAGCAGAGCATATTTTGGGCACGACGCCTTTGGGAAAAGGGTGTAAGTACTGGGGAATGTCACAGATCACATAAACATCCCAATTAACATCTGAAGAGGGACTTTAGAACCAAGGGTCTCAGGGTAGCTAACACCCTACCACAAGGGACCATTAAATAGGTCAGGTATTCAAGAAGAACCAGAGGGTCTCAGTAGCCAATATACTGCTTCGAGGGACTCAGAAAACAGACCAAGTACCTGAAGGGACAAGAAGAAGGAAAGAAACAATCTTTACCTAGAAGTGGCATCTATAGCTGCTTTGTTTGCTAATCAGAACCTTTGCGGAGCCAGCAGAGTTACTGAGGGTTTATACTCGTGGAATTGAGGCTTATTAAGGAGATGCATTGTATAGCGTTTTCTGTGCTTCTGTGATACTTTACAATAAATAGTTTTGCATTGAAGAGATTGAATCCTAGTCTTCACTGGTACAGTTATTGGATGTCCAGCTGTGGGTACACAAATTGATCCCAACCCAACAGACAGTCCTCAATGCACATCTGTCCGTCTGCCCATGAGAGTGCCCTCTACCATCAAGGGGAGCCCTGAAAGAAGAGATCTTGGGCTTGGAGGGGCATTGCTGGTCAGCTGAGGTCGTGCATGTACACGATGATCTCCCTGGCCCTGATTGGGGAAGGGCCTCAGCCATCTCCATCAGGCGCTTCTGTAGGCAAAGCTCCCAGTCTTCTTGAGTTCTGGATAGGAAGGGGCGACTGATAATGCACTTTGCAGAAATATGCACCTCACCCAGACAATACAAGCAGCACTGATGTTCACCACTGATGGAGAAGGACCAAAGGACTCTAAGGATAGTCCTGGAGCTAGGGAGGGGTGTGACTCGTCTGCGTCTAGGGCAGCCCACCTGAAAATGCCAAGGTCAGGGCAGGCTGCCAAAGGAGAACCAGTTCTCCCAAACTGGTGGCTAACACCGCAGTTTGTGACTGGTTGGTGAATCTAACAGTGCTTCTGATCCCCCACACTGGAAGCTAGAACAAAAGTTACACAGTCCCCTTTATTGCATTTAAGTCTCTGGCCCCCAATTAGCAACTAGGTCCAGTAAAGAGATAAGTTATTTAAAACTCTATTCCCTTTACCGAAAAGATTCTCCTGATCTCCAAAGGATCACCCACATGATCAGTTCAATACAAGTTTGGATCCTACTCAAAATGCCACGCTGCCGGCCAATCCTTTAGTAACTAACGCAAGATTTATTACAAAAGGAAAGAAAAATGAGAGATGTTAAATGGTCAAAGCAAGCAGAGACACACAAATGACTTCAAAGTCCATATATATCTGATTCTCAGAAGAATTGTAGAGTTTGCAGGCTTGTACAGTTCCTCTGCTGTACATCCATTACCTGGATGGGTCTCAAGCCTTTGTTTCACAGCTTCAGTTGTAGATGAGGCAGGAAGCAGGAATGAAGACAAGATGAAGATGGTGCAGTTGCATTTTATAGTCTCTGGTCTGCCATGTGACTTGTTTCAAACACAAGCTCACAGCACGAGCAGGGAAAAGCCTCAGAGTCCTCTGGCCATAGGCATGTTCTAATATGTCCTGGTGACTCATACAGTGTGGCCCCTTTCACTGGGCTCATTGTGTAGCTGACAGTCCCCAATGAGCCATCAAAACTGACACTAATCTGCCTGTGGGGTCTAACCTTGGGTAGCATAGCACAAGTTTTTGAATACTGATATTTCACACACATCTTTAACTTACAGTACAAAGACACAATACACATACACAAACATACACATACACAAACAATATCATACTTTGCAAATTATAATCTTTCCAACGGTACCTGACATGACATATCTTGTAAGAATCATTGTGATTTCTGTCATTTTGGTATCAACTAACATATGTGGTCACTCCTAGTCCAGACAGCATCACAGGGGGCTCCCTAACCAGAGAGAAAGCAATACTCTAAACTATACTCTGAACTTTAACTGCTAACAACTAATCTCAGAATAGAACTATTCACACATGCTCGCTTTACAGGTTATGCACTAAAGCGGAGGACACCATTCCGACCCATGCAGCAGCAAGAAGGAACTGGAGAGGCGTTGTTGGCCCACGCTGTCTCTCATACCCTTGGTCAGGAGCACGAGGACAACTATTGTGTGTGCGCGGGCCAAAGGACACTGCTTTACAGTTTCTGGACTGGGGCACGTTGCACACATTCGTATCCATGTGTGGAACACACTTAAAGGCCAATCGTTCAAAGAAGAATGTGCGGCTAAGGAGTCATATGGGTCATCAATATGGAAGATGAAGTCAACAAGGATGAGTGTGAAAGACGGAGACGAGAACCAAAAGTCGAAATCAAAGAGGAAGGCTGAGGGTGAGGAATTGGGCGGACAGTAGAGGACAGCCATGTGGAGGAGAAGTAGAGATTGAGTGCGGTGATGTTCAGAAGAGGAGAATGTGGGAAGGAGGGATTGGAAGCAGCAGGAATGGGAAAGGAGAAGCCCAACACCCCTCTCTCCTGCCCCCCGTTCCAGGCAGGGAATGAGAGAAGGGAGACTTCGTAAGAGGGCAGCAGCAGAGGCTGTGTCAGACAAAAGGATCTTGCTCTCAGAAAACCAAAAGCTGGAGGGAGCGAGATACAAAGAGCTGTTGGCTGCGTGTTGTTCTCCCAGTGTGTATGCTGTACCAGCTCTGCGCAGATAGCCGATAGAGCAGCCCACGATTGGATTACACAATGACCAGAGATCTGTTTCAGTAACGAAGGCAACAGGTCAGGGTTATTGCCGACAAGGCATGGTAAAAAGCACGCTATACATGCATGCCCATGACAACGGATCAGCTCAGTAAACGGTGGGAATTTCCAGTTCTCACTCAGCCAGACAAAGACACTTCCTCTGAGAGCCTCTTTTATACACCGGGACAAACAAGTTGTGTATTGTCCTTCTGACGTGTCATTGACACCCTCGGACGTGGAGAGATACCATCTTTTACCTTGCACAGGATGGTCCAATCAAAACATCTCTATCCATCACATTGTCATCCTGAACTTAGAGAGGGGTCAAGCTGTCCTAGTTATCTTTGAAGAGGAAGCTTGTACCATTCCTGACATCAGGATGTTTTGGTGCCAGCTTTCTGGAATGTGCTTGCTGAGTATTCTGTGCCTCACACTTCTTCAGGAATGTGTGTTTTTGCAATACCAATGTTATACTAGTAAAATAAGACTGCAGGATTTTATTCCCTTCCCATACTTCTAGGCTCCCAGGGTGCATTTTCCCAATCAGTGGCATTATTTTGGGGGCTAGGCCATTTTTCTGCTGTTAGAGCCACTATTTGGCATGTAGCAAATTTGAGTTTTTGTTTAAGATGTTTAATACGGGATTCACAATGGCTGTGGCTTGCAGGGGCTTTTTTTGCTTTAAGGTTAGTTTTTTACTTATTTTTTGTAGAACTTGGGGGTTTATTTATTTAATTTGCTTTTTTTAATTTGTGTTTTTTGGAGTGCTTTTTTGGAGGGGATCTAACTGGCTCCGTACTTCTGTTGCCAATACTTTTTACTTCTCCACGTTTTTGGTTTTTTTACTTGAATGAGTTTTTCGTGCAAAGAGGCATTCTGCTCTTGGCAGGATGCCAAGCGGATATATGAATCTTTGCATGCTGCCCATAGTAACCAAATTGCTGTGGAGTCCCTCTTCACAGGGGTGGAAGGTTTGTACAGAAGTACGTATTGTGCAAACTTGTCTTCTAGACCTGAGACGGTACAAACACTATCCAGGACCTGTTCGGTCCAGGGACTGTGCTGGAACCTTTGCAAGATCTGTTTAAAAGGTGTAATGTTTTAGACAAAGGGTAGTGTCTGTTGTTTCCTGACTCTCTCTATAGCATCTCTGTGCTGCCTTCTTTTAAACATGTTTCTTGAATCAATTCACTGCAAACCCATGTCCTTCAGAGTTTACCGAAGTAGCAGTATTGCCAGAACCCCTGTATCCTTCAGAGTTTAACAAGATATCGGATCCGATCCTTTTTCTCACTGCTCGTCTTACTCTAGCCAAGGGTGCACACACCGAATTTACAACAAGCGTGACACAGCGCCAATATTCCCATGTTCACGATTCTCCACCAAAATGTCATACTAGTAAAAGGAAAGACTGCAGGATTTTATTTAGGGGATAAAGCAATATGCTGCGTATATTGTAAACACATAAGATTTTAAAACGTTATTGCATTTACATGTTTACACACCCATTTACACCCTAAAAGTTTTGCAAGCCTGAGCAGTATAATTACCATTTTTTTGTGTGTTGCTCAAGCCAACCCAATGGCCAGCTGGGCTGAGCATAGGGGAGGGGGGAAAAGCAGCACGGTGGGAGCCCAGCCTCTGTCAGTCGCAATCCAATGCTTTTCCATGTTGATTGCAGAATGAATCCAAAGAATTCATATTTTTACCTTTTTTTTTTTTTCTTTTAAATAATTATTAGTTTTTATACAATTTTGAGTCTTGCTGCCTTTGGATTTTGTATGGTAGTTAATTACCAGTTAATTGCAAGCAGACATGACTTTTTAAAAATTGTATTTTGTTTTTAGGGTGGTTTTTTCGTGCTTTTAGGCTATTTATTTGCATTTTTTGTCCTTTAAGGTCAGGATAATAGCTGCAGCTCCTTTTTATCCTTTTTGTTGTTTGAATGGTTTAGGCTGGTGTTTTTATTTATTTACATTACACACACACATTTTTTACTTACAACCAAAAAGCAGTTAATTAAGATGTTTTTAGGTTCAATAGTACAAAGTTTAGAAAAATAGCAAAATGGAGAAACCGAACAAAATGGAGTTTACTTATGTTAAGCAATATTATAATTTAAACAATAATCATCATCATATTAATGTACCTTTATTTTTAAATTTACTTAGACATTTAAACAAGGAATCTGATTTGCCTGTACGATTTTCACGGTTGGCTCACACCAGTTCTGTTTGCCAGTTTCTGTGAACTTGAACACAGGTTCACAGCCTGACTTCTGCTAACTTTGCTTTATAACAGCGATTATCCTAGGCCTGGTGTCTCAGGCTCTCACTTTCTACTACAGAAGTCATGGATGACAAATCTTTTCAGAGATGGGGTAGGTGTTCCAGAGACAGTGGGGACTGGAGGGGAGAGATGTGTGTGAGGTTAGGAATGGTGGAACAAGAGCAGCAGAAGTGGTGCGGGGCAGATGGGATGGTAGGGGAGAGGGTGTGGATGTAGGACTTGGATTTGTGCTGGTGGAAGGATAGGAGAGATTATAATGGAGAAGGGAAGAGGAGCAGGTAGAGATGGTGGCAACTGTAGAAGAGTCAGGGGACCAAGGATTGGAAAATGGAGTCAGTGGGGGGAAGGAGATGGATGGATGCAGAAGAAACATGGTGAGAGCCATACTGAGTACGTAATCTGTCCCCCCAACACACACACTGAATAAAGTACAACCATCAATATTTTTGTAAGTAATTTTTTAGAAGAATATAAAGTAATTTTATTTTATAAACACAAAAACGCACAAATACAGGGCATGATTCAAGCAATGCTGGAAAACATTATATCACTATAAGGGAAAAATAGTTTGTCAACTGAAGTGATGCACCCGGACACACTTTCAGGCAGGCTGGGTCCCTAACATCCTAGTAGTTTATCGGCTTTATCCCAAAGAGCCCTGCATTCAGTTAAAAATACCCCTGCTCAACAGCATAAAAATTCTTATAGCACTTGCAAATTTAGCAGCAGGCTGCACTACTAATCCTGCAGTGAGGCAGCATTTCAGGGAACGGACGGAAACACATCAAAAAGGAGAACAAGACAGTGAAATAAACACAAGGGGTGGGGTGGGGGCAATACTACTAAACAGATCACTGTGCTTCATAGCTCGGTTCAGCAAAGATTCCATTCTGAAACTAATCAGAGCGGAGAATATTGAAAGCAAAACTGAATAGTTAACCCATGAAGATTTAGCTTTTCTGCACAGATTCCTGTTCACCAAGGATTCTCCTTTTCATTCAGGACCTGCTCCAAAGACCACTGAAGTCAATGAGAGTTCCTACTCGATTTCAGTGGTTCAAGCTCTATTTGCATTATGATACAGAAAAGTATCATCAGACTCCAGGCTCTCTCAGAACAGTGTCCTTGTGGGACACAAGACTCAGCCAGTTCTCACACTTGACACACTGTGTAACTCAAAGAACCCACTCTCACCAGATGGAAGTTACACCTCACCAGGAGGCCAGCGAGATGGAGCGGTTTTAATGTAGATTAGTGTAAACCCCTCACAATAAACTCAACTCATTAACTTTTCAGGTTAGAACTTTCCTATTTTCGTTCCGCTCCTGTTGAACTTCGAGCACAAACTGTCTGTATTTGAGAAGCCCCGTAACAGGCAAGATAAGCTGGTTCTCTAGCACCACCCTAACTCCTGGGACTCATCCACCCCCTCAATTTACAAGGAACAACAAACAGCTGGGTCTCTGTTATTGCAGAAGTTTTTGTTGATGAAATCACAATCTCTTTTCCTCTACCAAAAATCAGTGGGTCAACAATCTCATTGCTTTGGATTAATATGTAGGCTAGAGTCTTCTTAGCATTTGACTGCATGCAATTCGGATGAGTCTCCTTTGCCTGTTACTCTAAGGTTTTCTTTACCACGATGGCTTTGACTGGCATAGAGTTGTTGGCTACACTCTAGAGCCGGGTGTCCTAACAAAGGGGGAGTGCCATGTTTACATCATCCTTGCATATAGCTGACTCACTCAATTTCTTTCAAGAAACAGCCAACAATTGCCCAAATGGATCCTTCAGCTTTGCTGTTCTATGCAAACTCCTCTACTGCAGAAACAATGCCCAGAATTCACACAGTAAATAGTATTAAATTACCGGTGTAAGATTACATGACATAATCCGTTTCAGGATAATTTCTCAATGCGAAGGAGTCTATTTCTACACCCTGTTGATATATGTTCATATATGTGGGTCTTGTGCATGTTAGTCACGTAACATCTTTGTATTATAATAAACTAGTGTGGGTTCCATGAATCTTTTGCAGTGTGCATGTTTCCACTGGTCTCCATTTTTTCCACATCAGAACTGTTGTCTTCTTGAGCATTTGGATTTTGCCACTTTCCCCAAATGCCCTCTTTGGCTCGGACATGAAGGACACCTTTATTGTATACAAGAGGCGATAAAAAAACATTAGATCGAGAGGCATCAGTCCTGTTTTGGCACCAGTGGTTTGGTGATTCCCAACCTTTTGGCTGGGTGTGTGTCCCGCTGTTCTGTCCCTTCTGGCGGCATACTTCGGTAAAAATAACACTGTCTTTCCCCTCTGTCCATTTTCTCTTTCATCTGGTCTTTGTCCCTTCCCTTCCCCCCGCCCCGGATCTTTTTTGTCTTGCTTCTTCCTTTTGTGTATTTTCTCTCTTTTTTGCTCTACCTTTTTTTTTTTTTTTTTTTTAAATTTCCTATCTGGCAACTGTCTCCCCTCTCCCTATTCTACAATTCACTGGACGGCTATATGCTATTAGAAACAGTTCTGAACACCATAAAAAAAAAAGAAGAGCTTGAACTGGAAGGCCACTAAACTCATGTACACGTGAGCTGCTCCCAGCACTGGCTACAGCAGGGACCAGTGCATGAGCAGGAACAGAATGCAGTTGACTTTCAGGGGTCAGGGGTCAAGAGGTCATAGCCTCCAGCTATTTCTCTTCTCTGCTGCCTGCATCCCTCATCTCCCCAAACAAGTTTTAAGGTTCCCAAGGGGTCCCACTTCCCAGTGCTACCCAATGCTACCTCTGAACCACATGCAGGAGCTAGTGGTAGCTGAGGGGAAACAGGGTGTTACCAGGTATGATGGACTGCTGTAGAAGGCTCCTAGACTTGAACAACCCTTCCGATGTCCATGTCATAACTAAGGTTAGCAATAGAATGCAAGGGCCATACAAAGCTCTTGCTTGCAGCTAGTGTGTAGATTTACTTCCCCTCAAGGTAAGCATTCCGCTGTTTAAAGTGCGGCTTACAATGGCATAAAGCCCCTTAAGGAAGGTGCACTCTAGGCTTGCCGTTAGAAGCAAGGAGTTGGATGTGGCAGGAAGGCAGGAGTGTACAACAAAACCTGAAATTTACCGAGTCTTACGTTATTTTTTTCTTGGAAGTAGCCTTTTCTATTACATGAGCATCTACTTAAAGTCCTCCTAAAGAAGAGCCTGTTTAAAAGGATTGATCACTTACTTTACAGTAACTGGAGTTCCTTGAGATGAGTGGTCCTTATTTGTAATCCTTTGTGGTGTGCATGTGCTCTGTGCAACTGAGACTCAAAAATTCTTCCTAGCAGCGTCCTTTGGTCTGCACCTATGCCCTGGGACTCCTCATGCTCCAATCTGAGGGCATAAGGGGAGGTGTGGATTGAATGCCTCTCCAGTTACTTCCTAGAGAGTGATCTATGGTAGAGAAAGGATCTGACACAGAAAAGAAGGTGGCTGGGTTGTGGAATACACATAGGAATCACACATCTTGAAGAACTTAAGTTACTTACCTTATTATTCTTTCTTCAAGTGATGGTTCCTATGTATATGCCACTGCGGGTGACTTCCAAGCAGTATTCAGAACTGTACTGCACCATCAACTATAGGACCACTGTACCGAAAGGACGCAACTGCAGAAGAGTCTTGCACCAGTGCATAATGTCTAGTAAATGTGTGCACAAAGCCTCATGTTATCGTTCTACAGGAGGGAAACACACTGAAGAGAAGCTACAGAACCAGCCTGTGCTCTCACCAAGTGAACCCTTACTTGGAGGAGGAGGAATCCCTGCAAGATCATAGCAAAGGCAGACAATCAGAATTCCATTTGGAAAGACTTTCTGAGGGGAGACTGCTTCTCTTTTCATCTGTTCAGCAAAGGAAACAAAGTCTCTGACATTTCTGGAAGGGTTTTGTCCTTTGTAGGTAGGAAGCTATGGCTTGAAGGACATCCAGGGAGTGGAACATCCTGTCCTCCCTGATGCTGTGAGGTTTTGAGAAGATGACCAAAAGGTGTATGACATGGTTAATGTGGAATTCAGAGGGAACCTCTGGAACGAATTTGAGTTGTATCTTCAAAACCATCTTATTCTACAGAACACTGCATAGGGAAGGTCTGCCACAAGAACCCTGAGCTCACCCACTCTTCTGGCAGAGGTGACTGCAGTCAGAAAGGCTAACTTCATAGACAGGTGAAAAAGGGAGCAAGGGGCCAATGTTAGAAATAGAGGATTCATGAGTGTTGACAAAACTAAGCTGAGGTCAACAAGATGGTGTTGGTTTCAGTACTGGAGGAAAAGTTCTGGCAAAGTCTTTCAGAAACCTTATAGTTGTAGGTCAGGTGAAGACCAAGCAATTGTCAGCCAGGGATTTGAAGGTGTTAATTGCTGCCAAATGCAGACACAGGGAACTGAGAGATGGGCCCAGCTTCTTCAGGGAAAGAAGGTAGTCTAAGATAGTAGGCATGAACAAATCCTCTCAGGTTATGGGATGAAGTTGGCACCAGACAGAAAATCTCTTCCATTTAGGCACGTAGCATTGTCTTATAGAGAGTTTCCTGCTATTGTTGAGGATAGATTGTATCTCCTTGGAGATTGCCCTCTCTAAGCTCAACATCCTTCACAGCACAAGGCTATTAGACAGAAGGATGCTGGGTTCGGATAGTTGATCCTGCTTCTGTTCTGTGATAGAAGGTTTGGAAATGGCTGGATTTGTATGCACAGGAACATTGACATCTGAAGGATGCTGGTGAACCAGAACTGCCTCAGCCAGTAGGACACCATGAGAATCACCTATGCTCTGCCCTTCTTCATTTTCTTCATGACTCGGGGCAAAAGAGCAGCAGGGTGGGAAGACTCAGACTCTAAGGTCAGAAGGGACCATTATGATCATCTCGTCTGACCTCCTGATATGACTGAATTAGTGAAGTCCTCAAATAATGATTCAAAGACTTCAAGGTACAGAGAATCCACCAGCGAGTGACCCATGCGCCTCATGCTACAGAGGAAGGCGAAAAACCCCCAGGGACTATGCCAGTCTGCCTTGGGGGAAAATTCCTTCCTGATCCCAAATATGGTGATCAGCTAAATCCTGAGCATGTGGGCAAGACTCACCAGCCAGACACCCAGAAAGAATTCTCTGTAGTAACTCAGAACCCCCTATATAACACTCCATCACAGGCCATTGGGCATTTTTACAGCTCGTAATCTAAGATCAGTCAATTGCCAAATTAGTCTGTCCTATCATACCATCCCCTCCATAAACTTATCAAGCTCAGGCTTGAAGCCAGCTAGGTTTCTTGCTCCCACTGCTCCCCTTGGAAGGCTGTTCCAGAACTTCACTACCCTGATGGTTAGGAACCTTTGTCTAATTTCAAGTCAGCTTCCTGATGGCCAGTTTATATCCATTTGTTCTTGTGTCCACATTGGTGCTGAACTTAAATAATTCCACTCCCTCCCTGGTATTTATTCCTCTGATGTATTTATAGAGAGCAATCATATCTCCCCCACAACCTTCTTTGGGTTAGGCTAAACAAGCCAATCTCTTTGAGCTTCCTCTCATAAGGCAGGTTTTCCATTCCTCGGATCACCCTAGTAGCCCTTCTCTGCACCTGTTCCAGTTTGAATTAATCTTTCTTAAACATGGGAGACCAGAACTGCACACAGTATTCCAGATGAGGTCTGACCAGCACCTCATATAACGGTACTAACACCTCCCTCTCTCTGCTGGAAATACCTCACCTGATGCATCCTAGACTGCATTAGCTTTTTTCACGACCACATCACATTGGCAGCTCATAGTCATCCTGTGATCAACCAATACGCCCAGGTCCTTCTCTTCCTCTGTCACTTTCAACTGATGCGTCCCCATCTTATGGCAAAAGTTCTTGTCACTAGTCCTTAAGTGCATGACCTTGCACTTTCCACTATTAAATTTCATCCTAGCCCCAACCACTAAACCAGGAAAGAGTCCCCTCTAGAATTGTGACCCCAAGCTCCTTGGGAACATTAGGCTGGGCATTTCTTGTCGTCCGTGGACACAAAGAGATCCCACAATGGGAACCCCCACTGTCAGAAGATGTTTTGTACAACCAAGTTGCTTAGCTTCCACTTGTGGTCCTGCAGCAGTGCCTTCTGCGGCTGTCTGCCAGTGTTCATTACTTCCAGGAAGTACACTGCCGAGAAGGTGATCTAATATTAGATGTACCACTTCCAGAGTCTGACAGTTTCTGCACAAAAAGAGGCAGGGACATTGCTCCCTCCCATTTACATAGCAGACTGTGGTTACATTGACTGACATGACCTGAATGTGCCAGGGACAAGATGAGTGGCTTTTTGCAGGCTTCATGAACCACTCACAGTTTGAGGAGGTTGATGTGAAGCATGGATTCTTGTTGGGATCATGAACCTTAAGTCATGTCAGCATCTAGGTGCACATCCCAATCCAGCAGGGAGCAGTATGTAATCAGTTTATGCAGGGGTGGAGAAGGAACAAAAGGAACCCACAGCATCTCTCATCTCCCATGGGGGGGAATAAAGAATCGTCTATCCAGATTGCTTCTGCCTGAAGCACAGGCTGTCGTCAACCACGTGTGACGGTACCAGAGATGAAGCCTTACCAACGGCATCAAATAAGTGCAAGAGGCAACATGGCTTAGAAGGACCAGACAGAACTGGCCTGTAAGAGGACTCAGCTGAAGCTGAGTGATAAGGTTTTGCATTACATGGAATCTGTTCTTGGATAAGTAAGCTCTGGCTGAAATCAAATTCAGAGTTGCTCCAATAATCTGTATTAGAACTAACATGGACTTTCCTAGGTTTTATAGAATTCCGAAGGTTCGAAGGAGACCGTGTAGGCAGAGGACCAACAATTGGGATGTTAAACAGAAGCTCCTAAAAAGTTAGACATTTTTAAAAATCAGCAGATCCAGATAACTTGCATCCCATGATTTTAAAAGAGCTGGCTTGACCATTAATCTTAACTTTTAATAAACCTTGGAGCACTGGGGAAGTTCCAGAAGAATGAAAGAAAGCTCATATGCCAATTTTAAAAAAGGATAAACAGGATGACTTGGGTAATTATAGGCCTGTCAGTCTGACATCAATCCCAGGCAAGATAATGGAGTGGCTGTTATGGGATTCAATTAATAAAGAATTAAAGAAGGCTAATGTAATTAATGCAGATCAACCTGAGTTTAGAGGAAACAGATCCTGTCAAACTAACTTGATTTTTTTTATTAGATTACAAGTTTGGTTTATTAAGACTTCTGTAAGGTGTTTGACGTGGTACTGCATGACATTTTGATTAAAAATCTAGGATGATATAAATGTAACATGATACAAATTAAATGGATTAAAAACTGGCTGATAGGTCTCAAAATGTACTTGTAAATGAGGAATCATCCTTCAGCTGGTGTGTTTCTGAATGGGGTCCTGCAGAGATCAATTCTTGGCCCTACTTCACATCTGTATCAGTGAATTGGAAGAGAACAAATCATCACTGAAAAAGTTTGCAGATGACAAAAATCTGGGGAATGGTAAACAATGAAGAGGTTAGATCACTGACTCAGAGCATTCTGGATCACTTGGTAAGATGGGGGCAAGCAAACATGTTTTAATATAGCTAAAACTGTAAATGTATAAATCTACGAACAAAGAAGAGAGCCCATACTGACAGGATGGAGGACTTTATCCTGGGAAGCATAGTCATTGAAAAAGGTTTCAGGGTGATGGAGGAAAATCAGCTAAACATGAGCTTCCAGTGTGGCGCTGTGGTCAACATGGGCAAATGTGATCCTGGGATGTATAAACAGGGAAACTTGAGTAGGAGTAGAGAGTTTATTTTATCTCTGTATTTGGCATTGTGTAACCACTGCTGGAATCCTGTGTCCAGTTCTGGTTTCTGCAATTCAAAAGGATGTTGATAAACTGGAGAGGGGTCAGAGAAGAGCCATGAGCATGATTAAAGGATTAGAAAACATGCTTTATGGTGAGGGACTCAAGAAGCTCAATTTATTTAGCATAACAAAAAGAGAGGGTTAAGAGTGATGTGATCACAGTCTGTAAGGACCTACATGGGGAACACACATTTAACAATGGGCTCTGCAGTGTAGCAGAGAGAGATCTAACATGATCCAATAGCTGAAAGCTGAAACTAGACAAATTCAGACTGGAAACAAGGTGTAAATTTTTAACAGTGAAGGTGACTAGCCATTTGAACAATTTGCCACGTGTTGTGGTGGATTCTCCATCACTGAAAATTTTTCTATCATGATTAGATGTTTTTCTAAAAGCTCTGCTCCAGGAATGATTTTGTGGAAGTTCTCCGGCCTGTGTTGTACAGGAGATCAGAACAGATTATCACCATGGTCCCTTCAGCCTTACAACCTATGAATGCACTTCCTGTCATGACTGGCCCGTGAGCAGTCACTGAGATAAGGAAAAAAATTGGCCTGCCTTGGCATTTCAGGTATGCCACTACTATGGGTAGCATCTTAGTAAAAACTCTGAGGGCCATCGAGAGCCTGAAGAGAAGGACTCTGTATCAATTAATGATCTGGACGTACTGTGAAATGCAGGAATCTCCTGTGCACAGGATCAGTATCTATATAGGAAAAGGCATCCTTCAAATCAAGAGCTGCAAACCAGTTGCCTTAGGTTAGAGAGGGGGTTAGAGAGGCTAGGGTGGTCATCCTGAATCTTGATCTGCATATGAAGACATGCAGCTGTCTGCAATCTAAGATGGGTCTTCCAGATCTCCTTTTTTTGAGGGGACAAGGAAATATCTTGAATAAAAACCTTTTCCCCTTTGTTAAGAGGGTATGGGTTTCTAAAGCTCCTAGCTGTAACAAGTCCACTTTCTCTCTGAGGATACTCTCATGAGAGAGGTCCATGAAGAGAGACCGGGAGGAGGATTTTGAGGTAGAAAGGGAAAGAAACTCTTGTGAAGCCAGTTTACATGATATTTATGACCCATTTGCCAGAGGGGACATGACACCACGCTGGGAAGAAACAGGCCAGGCAGCTACCAAAAAGGGTTATAATGAGGGTAAAGACCAGGTTGGCAGCTCTTATAGGTCCTGTCAAAATAGCCTCCCACCAAGAGACTAAGACTGCGGGGAGGTTGATGGTGGGGCAAGACGCCTGCCACGCTGCAGTCTCTGATGTCTCCTGGGAGGTTCATGTGATCTCTGATGATAAAATGTTGTGGAACAGGGTGACTGTATGCAGGTCTAGAGCAATGTTTCTCAAAGACCGGTCTGTGGACTGGTGCTGGTCCCAAAGATCTCCCCAACACTGTTTAGGAAAGCAGCAAGTGAGTCCCTGGTATCAAAAAGGTTGAGAAACACTGGTCTAGAGTATGTCCTCTGAGACACTGAGGTGTAAATACCTAAAGAGCAGAGAGTTGCCTGGGTGTTCTTGAGAGTATGTAGTGACTCATCCATTTTCTCACTAAACAGATTGTTCCCTTGAAGGGAAGGTCCTGCGCAGTAGCTTGAACTTGCTTGCGGAACCCTGAGGATTGAAGCCATGAGCCCTGTCTCATGACAACCAAAGTTGCCACATGGCAGGAAGCTGTATCTGCAGCATCTAACAAAGCCTGGAGGGATGACCTTGCTATTAAGTAACCCTCCTTGATGATGGCCTGAAATTGTTACGAGAGTTCCTGTGGAATTCTGTGGAACTCAGTTTGTAATTGTTAATAAAATCATACTTGGAAAACAATGAGTGGTAATTGGCTATGCAAAACTGAAGGCTGACAGAAGTTTACACCTGAAAAAATCCAGTCTTTTAAGAACCTTGTCAGAAAGAGTAGACTTGGGCTGGTGCAGCTTATTGCTTTTGTGTAACCACCTGAACCACCAGGGATCTCAGAGTGGGATGAGAAAATAGATATTCCATCCCCTTAGATAGCACAAAAAAGTCTTCCTCAACACTTTTGGGGTGGAGGCACAGGTGAATGGGGTAGGCCACACCACAGTGGCTGGCTCCGTTACTGGTTTGTAGATTGGGAGCACCATTTTGTTAGTGCCTGCAGTTTGAAGGGGATTTAAGCAGCTTGTGAGTTGAATCCTGGATTCCTCCAGAAGAATCTGAAGAGACTCTGCAATCCACCACAAGACATCTTGAAATTGCTTGAAGTTAGTTGGGTAGTGATGATGTGGCTCATATCACCACCTTATCAAGGGATGAGGGAAAAAGTGCTGCAAGGGAGTTGAGCAGCTAATTTGGCTTGGGTTGATCTTCCTCAAAGTACTCATGAGGGGGGCTGAGGATATTTCCTTTGCAGTGATCCTTGTGTAGATTCCTGCTGAGATCCCTTTAAGTCAGGTGTTCTGCAGTAAGGATGCCAGGAATCCCAACAAGTCCAGTGGGTGAGATCATAAGGGCAAGGGGTGATGCCAAAGGGGGAGGGTACAAGGAGAGTTTGGAGCCCCTTTCTGGGCAAACACTGCATCTTGGAGCAGGCAGATGGACAACTGACTTTGTCTCTAGCTCACCAGAAGAACAGGATTCTTCAAACTCCACTGAGGGAACCACTGGTTCTGCACACCTTGTGATACACCTCAGCTAGTTGATGGTATTGTCAAATGGTGCATCAGAGGTGTGGGTATCTCCTTAGAAACCACTGGTTCCACAAGTATCAGCGACTCTGTGTTGGAATAAAAGCCAGATCCTCCAGGACAGTGACCCAGGTCTACCAAAAGGAGAGCAGGAAGAACTGCTACCTCCTAGTGGGGCTGACAGTAGTGATTTCAGTTGGACGGTAGATGATGGAACCATCAAGCCCCTTTTGCTGCTGTGGTGTAGTACTGACAGTGCAGCCAGCGATCACTACCTCCTCTCTATTTCCAGTACGGGGACTGGTCCTGACCCTTCCACAGCTGGCTGTTTAGGGCTGCTCTTGGCCTTTGTTACTGAGGAATTGGCCCCATGGTCCCAGTGAGCTCTTAACATATCCATGTTGGGATGTGATTTGGAACGTGGTGGTAAGGTAATCCTCTTTTTAGAGGCCTTAGGAGGGGATCTTTCCTGTTTCTTATGGGAGTGTTTGATCGTACCCTTCTCCACACTTCCCCTTATGCCCTCAATTCGTAGCCCAAGGACGCATAGGGTGCAGGCACAGACCAAAGGACACTGCCAGTAAGAATTTTCAAGTCTCAGGCACGTGGAGCACATGTACAGATAAGGAACATCTCTCGAAAAACCACATACTCTTCCGTAAACCTAACCAAACACATTCAGAAACAGAGGAAGGTCCTCTGAAATGGATCACTGAAAAGGGGATGAGTCTGTTAAGATTCAGACTGCAGTCACCCTTATTAATATGGAAGCAAGGCACACAGAGACCATAAGTCCAGTACAGTTTGCCTTGATCAGAGCAGACATGCGGAGATATATGTGCTATGCAGGCTGCATCTCTTAATTGACCGTAGTCTGCAAAGGAGATGAAGTTCCTGGTTGGGCACATTTTGGGTGTTCCTAGCCTACCGAGGACACAGTAACCATTAACAGTTGCCTTTGCTTACCTGCTACTCTTGGAATGGTAATCGAGTCTTGTTCATACTTCACATTTACCTGAGGAAATAAACCAGAAGAATTAGTTAAAGTTCAGTATATATCCAACTATACAGCCCCCATATCTCTCATCCTTCTCTTTATCAGCAACCATTTTTAATTATGAGAGTCCTGTAGCACTTTAAAGACTAACAAATTTAATTTCTGCAGCCATAAGCTTCTGTAGGCTGTAACCCACTTCGTCAGATGTGGGTTACAGCCCACGAAAGCTTATGCCTGCAGAAATTAAATTTATTAGTCTTTAAAGTGCTACAGGACTTTTGTTGTTTTTGCTGTATACAGACTAACACAGCTACCCCTCTGGAACATTTTTAATTAGCTGCTCAACTATGGCCTGTCAGACTCCAATAAGCCAGAGAGGGCTGGGTCCTAAGTTTGCAAGGAAAGAGAAAGCCCTCAAGGTGCTGTTATAAAATAGAAGGTATGCCCAGGGCTTTGACAAGGAAACAAAGCTCTCACAAGGGATGGCATAATAAGGTTCACCAGTAAAGATGCATAGAAGTCTGTTTCTAGTTAAGGATGAAATCCTCCAGACAAAAGTCAGCGTTCATAGTACTGCACAAGGTTTTAGTTGTACAACTCCCATGAAAGCCATAGCCCAGCTGATGTGACTTGCTTTTAAAGACTGTCAGTGCCTCCCCGCTGTAGCATGTTCCCTAGCAGGTTGCTTACACGAGAGCTGTGTGGTGCCTCAGACAGGGACATTCCTGGAAGGGAGGCTGTATTCCACTCATCACACTCAGGTGCATACTCTCTGCTTGTGTTCCGTGGGTGACTTGCCATGGTCTTTCTGGCTGGCACCACCAGTCTGCCAGGAACATGTGGGCTGAATTAGAGAAAATAAATATATCCAGTAGGGGTATTTAAACAACAGAAGGCTTAAAGAGACTAAAATAGAGGTCACGTCACTGCTAATTCAATACCCACTGTAGACCTAGAAGGACAAAGATGCAGAGATACCATGGTATTGGGCCAAAGTAAACCCTGAGAGAGAAATTCATGAGCCTAAACAGCCCATTATATTTATTCTGGACAAGGAATTTAATTTAGATTGTTTAGTATCCAGATGTGACACACTGTCTGAAAGAACCCCTCAGAACTCCATATTTACCACTGTTACAACAGTATTTCATAACTTCACATACAATACACCAGGATATTAATATTTAGCAGATCAAGATTTTTGAAATATCATCACACAAAGCATACTTTGTACAGAACAGATCATAATTATGTATCTGCTACTAGAATAGGTTGTAAGGTAGGAAACTTCCACAAATAGCCGTTCAGGTACACTGATGAAGTGGCCAGACGTGCTAATTGGCCATTCAAAGAAGAATCCATTAATGGAGATTGTTTACAATGGAGACTTCACTGAGGAAGCAAGCAGGCAATGGACCTTGGTGGCTGACCATTGAGGATGACTTCCCAGGTCACAAGCATTGATTGTTCCAGCAAGCTGGAACAGACTATAAAAGAAGGGGAGTGACATCACTGGGCTTCTCTCCCCGCCCCCAGCTTAACACCTGAAGCAACTTTGGGAAGACAAAGAACTTTGGACTGGAGAAGGCGTGGTCCCAAGTGGGGAAAGCAATCTCTGCCTGGGTACTGAACATCTGTAGCCTACTTGTACCATCTTTCAGGGTGAGACATTTCTAGATTGAACTCCTATTAGTGAGTAGACTTTAGACTGCAATCTTATTTTTATTTCTTTGGCAAACTATTTCTAGTCTCTTTACTTACCACTTACTATCACTTAAAATGTATTTTTCTGTAGTTAATAAACTTATTTTATCTTAACCATTGTGTTTCTGAGTGAAGTGTTCAGGGAATCTCAGCTCAAGTTAATGGGGGGGATGCACAGTCTCCCCATGTTGGGGGGTGGGGACTGAGAGAGGACAGACTTATTAACCTCACTCTGACCTTACTCTAGCCAAACTTCTGACCAGAGCGAGATGGCATAAACTTGGGGTGCGCTCCTGTAGTGAAGAGCTTACGGGTTGCGGGGGTTACTGGCTGTTGCCTTGCTCTATGGTGGGTGCATGACTGGCTCAAGGACAGCATTCATGTGACTCAGTTGGGTATGGGATGACACCTGCTGTCATGCTTGGTGATAACAGGGCCCAGAGAGGCTGTCTGCGTATCATCAGCAGAAGCATGGTTGGACATCAGCCCAGGCTGCAAAGGTAAGGTGGTTCAGCAGTACCACAGATCCAAGCTACATCAGGCTGTATCTTCATGACAGCAGAAAGAGACCTTAGTTGGAAGAGGCTCTTCATTTACAAAGAGAGGCTGGAGAGACACCAGGCTGTAATACTCAGGGCAAAAGCAGTATAATTATCATTTAACACAGTCTTATGTAAAAGAAATCTTGTCAAACAAACTTGTTTTTTTTATTTTTGTTGTTTTACTTTTTAATGACTTCTGCATATTCCCATGTGCAGGAATTTAGCCAGCAGTACATCCCTTAAGAATCATAGAAGATGAAGGTTGGAAGGGAACTCAGGAGGTATCCAGTCCAACCCCCAGGCTCAAAGCAGGACCAACCCCCAATTAAATCATCCCAGCCAGGGCTTGTCAAGGTGCACCTCAAAAACCTCTAAGGATGGAAATTCCTCCACCTCCCTAGATAAACCATTCCAGTGCTTCACCACCGTCCTAGGGAAAAAGATTTTGCTAATGTCCAACCTAGACCTCCCCCACTGCAACTTGAGACCGTTGCTCCTATTTCTGTCATCTGCCACCACTGAGAACAGCCCAGCTCCATCCTCCCTGGGACCCCCTTCAGATAGTTAAAGGCATCTATCAAATCCCCCCTCACTCTTCTCTTCTGAAGGCTAAACAAGCCCAGTTCCTTCAGTCTCTCCTCATAAACTAAGTACTCCAGCCACCTAATAATTTTCATTGCCCTCTGCTGGACTCTTTCCAATTTGTTCACATCCTTTCTGTAGTGGGGGGCCCAAAACTGGACACAGTCCTCCAAATGAGGGCTCACCAATGCCGAATAGAGGGGAATAATCACTTCACTCCATCTGCTGACAATGCTCCAACTAATGTAGCCCAATATGCTATTAGCCTGCTTGGCAATAAGGGCACACTGTTGACTCCTATCCAGCTTCTTGTCCGCTGTAACCCCAGGTCCTTTTCTGCCGAACTGCTGCCTCACCAGTTGGTCCCAATTTGTAGCAGTGTATGGGATTCTTCCGTCCTAGGTGCAGGACTCTGCACTCGTCCTTGTTGAACCTCATCAGATTTCTTCTGGCCCAATCCTCTACTTTGTCTAGGTTACTCTGTATCATATCCCTACGCTTCAGTGTATTTACCACTCTCCCCAGCTTAGTGTCATCTTCAAACTCTCTGAGGGTGCAATCCACCCCATCCTCCAGATCATTAATGAAGATGTTGAACAAAACTGGCCCCAGCACCGACCCCTGGGGCACTGCCCTTGTTACCAGCTGCCAGCTAGACATGGAGCCATTGATCACTACCTGTTGAGCCCGATAATCTAGCCAGTTTTCTATCCATATTACAGTCCATTCATCCAATCCATACTACTTTAAGTTGCTGATAATACTATGGAGACCATAACAAAAGCTTTGCTAAACCAAGGTATATCATGTCCACTGCTTTCCCCACATCCACAATCAGTCATCTCATCACAGAGGGCAATCAGGTTGGTCAGACATGACTTGCCCTGAGTGAATCCATGCTGACTGTTTCTGATCATCTTCCTCTCTTCCAAGTGCCTCAAAATGGATTCCTTGAGGTCCTGCTCCATGATTTTTCTGGGACTGAGGTCAGGCTGACCACTCTGTAGTTTCCCAGATCCTACTTCCCTTTTTTGAAGATGGGCACTGCATTTGCCTTTTTTTCAATCATCTGGGACTTCCCCCAATTGCCACCAGTTTTCAAAGATAATGGCCAATGGCTCTGCAAACACATTAGCCAACTCCCTCAGCACCCTTGGATGCATTGCCTCTGACCCCATGGACTTGTGCATGTCCAGCCTTTCTAAATAGTCTTGCACCTGTTCTGTCAGCACTGAGGACTGCTCATCTCCTCCCCATTCTGTGCTGCCCAGTGCAGTAATCTGGGAGCTGACCCTGTCTGAGAAGACAGAGGCAAAAAAAGCATTGAGAACTTCAGCCTTTTCTATATTATGTCACTAGGTTGCCTCCCCCATTCTGTAAGGGGCCCACACTTTCCCTGACCTTTTTCTTGTTGCTAACGTACCTGTAGAAACCCTTCTTGTTCCCTTCACATCCCTTGCTAGCTGCAACTCCAATTGTGCTTTACCCTTCCTGATTTCACTCCTGGATGTTCAAGCAGTATCTTTATACTCCTCCCTAGTCATCTGACCAAGCTTCCACTTCTTGTAAAGCTTCCTTTTTGTTTTTAAGCCCACTGAAGATTTCTCTGTTAAGCCAAGCTGGTCGCCTGCCATATTTGCTATTCTTTCTGCATATCGGGATGGTTTGTTCCTGTGCCCTCAATAAGGTTTCTTTAAAATACAGCCAGCTCTCTTGGACTCCTTCCCCCCCCCATATTAACCACCAGGGGGTCCTACCCATCAGCTCCCTGCGGGAGTCAAAGTCTGCTTTTCTGAAGTCCATGGTCCGTATCCTGCTGTTCTCCTTTCTTTCTTTTGTCCATCTCCTGAACTCGACCATCTCATGGTCACTGCTGCCCAGGTTACCACCCACTTCTACTTCTAAGAATGTGGACTCTAGTTGAATAGAGATTGAACAGTTTCCCTCCCAAAGCAAGCATCCTCTTCAAATGCCAAGTCAACAGTAGTGCTAGCAAGTATGTATACTCAATTCCAAGTAGCCATATGGAAGTCTTGTGAAGTCAAGGCACTGAGACAGCCTTTGCCCTATTGGAATAAGCCCCAATTTTCCCAATAACTGGAGCTTTGGCTGAAATGCAGCCGGTCTATTCCCAAAATGCTTCTATCTGGATCTTAATGAGGGCTTGTATCAGAACCTAGAAGCACTACAGGACAGAAAAAGCCCTGGCATGGAAGGACTACCTCCAGCTTGAAGACAGCTAGTTAGAGTCCTGGGGCAGCACTGGCAGAAGAGGAGAAGACCTCAGCACAGATGATGATGGAACAAAAGTCCTGGAGCCAGCCATTTGATCCAAGACCTGTGTGCGCTTCCCTCCTTGTCTTTAAGAAAGTCCACCAGATGAGGGAACACCCCAAAGCTCTGTTTCCTCTTGCCTGCAGGCAGAAGGGCCAACTTTGGTCCCAACTGCACATATCTCTAAGATTTGTGAGCTTGCCTGGACCTGGACTAAGATGGAATATCATGGGCTAGCTGAGAAGACAGTGTCTTAGGCTGTGTCTACACACCAGCTGGGAGGGTGATTCCCAGTGCAGGCAGGCGGACACACGCTAGCTCTGCTCAAGTTAGTGCTCTAAAAATAGTAGTGCGGCCCAGGGGGCTGCTCAGGTTACCGCCTGAATACAATTCCACCTGACGCTCTGGGTACATGCTCAGCTGGCTAGTCCCGCTGTCGCAGCCACACTGCTATTCTTAGTACACTAGCTCAAGCAGATGCTGATGCTGTTGAGAGCTAGTGCATCTGTCTAGCCACGCTGGGAAGCTTCAGTTAGGGTATAAGTACATAATGTAAATTCATATAAGTATTTAGACCTGTGTATCTGCCTGAGATGGGATTCTGGGCCTCTGTCTCCGAGATACATGTTAGCAAAGAACAAAGACATAGTATATTCCTTTTGCCTACCCGCAATTAGATGGGTTTTTCTTTATTACTGTGGAAAAGATAAGGGATGTAGTTAAAATGTTTCAAGGCGCAGTAAAGATGTGATATATGAATGCACAAATGAGGGAAAGTTCTGACTCTTCAAGACAGATGCAAGAGCAAGGCCAAGCAACTGGCTGGGAAAGCAAGGGAGATGTTAAAAAGAAACAAACATAGGGCCAAAAAGTGACCATGGCCAAAATGTGATACCATGCCCTGCCCCTGCCATGGGGTACAAAAAGGGTTGTACTAAAGCCCCCAGATCCAGACCACCCAAAAACAGAACATGATCATATATTGGAAGGGGTGATACCGGGGGGGAGTGGGCACAGGTATAATTAAGGCCATCAAGAAAAAGGAGGGGAGAGGGGGTTTTGCCGGCATACAGACCATGGTCAGAGAAAGAGAGTTCTAGGAGAGTACAGAAGAATGGTTAGCAGGAAGGGAATTATTGGAGCATAGAGAAATAAGCCCGACTGGTATGAAGGGCTTGGAAGTATGGTTATGGTTTTAAGCTTGTCAGTGTAATCCCCAATAAACCCTTTGTGGAGTGCCTGCAGATTGGACTCTGGACTGTTGCTTTCCGGTGAACTGTGTCTGGGAACTGAGAGGGGACAGAGCAGGGGAACCCTAACAGCTTCCTCCCAGCTGCTGTGCAGATATCACCTTAGGCAAGCAACTTCTACAAGAAAGTGAACTAACTGGACTGAGCTGTTAATCTATTCCTCTCTTAATAAGATAGCAACTGAACAAACAGAAGTATAACATTTTAGGCTGGATGAAGCAAGTTTTTCAAGTTTACCCAATTTTTTGCTTTAATAAGGGTGAAGAATCAAGACATGCTAATTTAGCATAAACCCTTTCCCTCTGCGTCAACCAGGGCTCTGCCTTCATAAGCCAAGACATACTGCGAGTTCCTATTGGGAGGCAGGCGGTGAAGCTGGAGTTTCCACATGGAAAGGTTAGAAGAAACTGCATTTTAATTGGCAGAGGAAAAGTGGTGGGCTCAATTTGATGAGCAACCGGAAATGAGCGTTTTCCAGCTTTGAAGCCTATAAACTTTAAAACTGTAAATACAGATACAAATTGGCTTTTTGTCACCAAGTCTCTCTTCTGAGCTTGGACTTTGCAGGCCATTTCAATCTTGAGGTGAAATTTTTGTACAGACTTTTGAGCTGCTACAAAATGTGATTTTCCGACAGACCCCACTAAGCTGAGATTGGGGTCGTGTGTAATAGCTGGCTGCAATTTCTGCTGATGCTGTTGAGAGCGCTCTCTCTCTTAGTACTGCTATCTGAGCAGCAAAGCTCTGGGGTGACAGTGCCGTTACCTTGGCAGGCAGGACTCCGCAGGCTTTACTTCTGGGCTTTGTTCTGTGGTTTTGCTCTTGTGCTTCTTCTCCAACTGTAACTGGATCTCTCCTCCTCCTCTCTTTCTGCCATATGGATACAAGTTCACGCCAGGGAGAGGAGGCTGCTGTGCAATGGTGAAAATGGCTGGTTGATCTGATGGTGAATTGGAAGGTGGGACCCCAGCAGTCTTTTCTTCATCATCATATTTTAAATCCTATGGAAGAGGAAAAAAATTGAGTATCTGCTAAACTGAAAGTTCTAAAATGCAGCTTACAGCAAACTTAACTTTTGAAGTCTTAACCATCTATCCCTAATGCCTTCTGAATGTATTTTGTATGGAATTTCCTTGGGTTCTTTTTCTTCTGGTTTAAAAAAAGAATACAGAAAAAAGAAAATACACAAGAAAAAGTTTAGCTCTTCAGGAGTTTGCAGTTCTGCTGGCTTGCACTTTACAAAATGCCCAGTGAGTGAGTAACTTCATTTAATACAACTTCAGGATCTTTTTCAGAATTCAGCTAAAATATGGCAGAAGGTACAAGAGCACTGAACAAGATAAACAATGGCTGAGCCCATAACAGCTTACAATTCAACAGCATGCAGCTTATAATACTTGCATATGCACACACAGCATAGCCTTATTTTGCTGTACGCTTTATAAAAAGAATGAGATGAAGAATGCAGAAGTCTACTGCACACGCGACACATATATTTCATAGGCTCATATTAAATTACAAAGCTTTTGCTTAAAAGACTTTCCAAAAAAAATTAACCCTCAGATAGAGATCAAGCCTAGATCATTTCAGCTCAAGAGGTCAGAATTCCTGAAAAATGAGTGACTAAACACCATGAAAAAATATTTGTCTCCGTTATCATAAGATACAAATCAAAGCAGTAAAGATGTCCTCCCAGGAGGGGAGAAACTATCCAAAAGCTATATATAAAAAGTCTGATTTTGTTTTAAGTGGGTTTTTTTAAACTATTATATCTAAAACTACTACTAAGAACAACTATAGTAAACGAACTATTAAAAGAGCTAAGGACACAGCTGAGGAAAAACTTAACACAGACAACTGCGAAGGCTTCGTCTCAGGCTAAGGTGGTTTAGAAAGAACTGAGGGTGTTTCACCTACACATGAGACTGAATAACATGCATATGAGGACTGAATGGATGCAGCTTGAGAAATCTCTGATCAGAGGTGCAGAGCACACAAGTGCACCTAGAGGGGAGCACCCAAAGGCACACTACTCAAAAAACTACTTCCCATTTCATCTGGCTTCAGAATCAATGACAACTTCCCATGAGAGCTTGCAAGCCTTTACAGTCGTTTCTCCAATGGAAAATTCTGAGTAGTTAAACTGTATAATACTAAAGTTTACCTAGCCACCATAACAAGCTTTCCAAACTTAAATACAGACTCCCACATCACATGTCTAAGTTACGCATATCTGTCTGACTAGGAAGTAGACAGATCTGATGGATAAATGCTAAAAAACCCAAAACATTGAGAATTCACTGTTACTAGAACTAGATTCTGCTGGAGGCTGAAGAATTTGTTCAAGAATAGATGATCTATTAACATGTAGGGGAAGGCCTCAGTCTTTCAGAACAACTCTTCAGGGCTGGCTGGCTCTCATTTGTGATGCTCAAGCATCCAGCTTTTCCAGTGAACAGATTCCAACTCATTCTCTCTTCAAAAAAATAGTCACCAAGCAATTCCCACCTCCAGCATGCAGAACTTATGATGGCTCACTTGAACAGTGCAATACACTCCCAGCGATTCCAATTTATCTCTTCCCTGCTGCAGATTTAGTTCCTGGAACCAAGGTATGCCGCCATGTCTTGCCGATAGGAATTCTATCAAGCTACGGAAAGATGATGGGTCCTGGGGCTTGTCCAGGATTATGAGAGCCTCCTGGTTACCTAGGTCTAAAAGATAGTACAATTAAACTACATTACATAGCACAACATAAACTAATCTCGGAAGTGTGAAGGAGTTTTTTCTATCACTTCCCCCACCTACTACTTGCTGGCTGCTGTTTCCAGGAACCCGACATGTTTGGAGGTAGTCTCAGAATGTTTACATGGTTTATGTCAACTTTGCATTTTGATAGTCACTGCTACAGTAGTGAAGCAATACTAAGTCTATGGATTAACTCAAATTAGCATAGATACTATTCCATAGAGAAGACATAGCAGGAGAACTTCAAAGAAACTCCTGCTGGCTCCACACATACTGATTATTATAATGAGAGATGGAAAAAGCTAATGTGGGTGTATGTGTGCATTGCAAAGTCCCCCGTAGCGGTTCAGACTCTAAATGACAATATATGGTATATTTGTTTAGTGGAGATGAGGAAAGATATGGAAAACATAAACCTTGTACAAAAAAAGCCCTTCAATAGTTCAGAGGTTTTTTTAGGTCATTTACAAGACACCACCACCACCACCACCCCAGAAGCATTCCCATTTCTACTCACTTGAGTTGAATGCCTGGCCTCTCAATCTGGAGTAAATGTCCTTGGCCAACTCAGGTGAGATATGAAGGATCAAATAATACAGGTGGAAGCAACATTCGCAAAGATACACACCGCTGAACGGAAGAGTCATGGTGGTATTATCTTTGGAGGAAGAAAGATGACCATTTAAAAGTATGCTCAAATTTATGCCCCCTATAATAGCAAAACCATATTCAGGGTTTCAAAATTTCTGAACATAATATAGTGCCACAGCCAAAGGATAGTGCTGTAGCTGCTCTATTAATTTAAATTTATATTATGTGCTTTGTCCTTGTGGAAAGAAAATATCCTCCGATCAAAAACCTACTTAAGCCTCCCACATAAGAGAGTAACTAGCTGTTCATTGAAAATTCTAAAATGAAGTCGAATTTTAAAGTGTACAAAAAAACCCTCACTAGAGAATGGCAGTAGGTATCAAATACTGTAATGACTAATTCCTCAAGGCCAGCGACCAGGAGCTTTCTAGGAGCATCAATGCAATCTGCCTGCTGGGAAATCCTGGTTCTGGTTAATAAGATTTAACTACAGGGTAACCGCAGGGATACTCCAAGCCCTAAGACATGGAATAGGAAAGAGGGGCATGAAGTTCTAGGCTCTCTCTCTCTTCTGGGAGTACAGATGGAGAAGTAACAGGAATGTATGCCAGAAAGGTGTGAATGGATTCAGTGAGAGCAATGATTCTAAAAGTCAATCATTCTGATCCAATTCATACTGCCCATGGAACGCCCCCATACCAGAGGGACCTTGCTTCTGCATGCTGAGTCCAAATTCTTCATAGCCAAGGCAGAAGCAAGTGTCAAAAAACAGTTATCGTCATGGGGAGTTTCAAATGCAAAGCCACCAACTTCAAGGGATTGAAGAAAAACCCTTCTACTGGAAGACAGTGTACAAGGATAAAATTGATATTGGTTACTGACCTGTCATAGTGATAGTGACTTCTTGCACAGAGATCTTAAAAATACAAGAGACAGTTGTCAGGCAATAACTCACTGATTAGCAAATGGAAAAGTGAGAAAAGAGACATTTCAAATCAAGGTTTGTGGCTGTAATTTATTTTACTGTACTGGCCCCTGAACGGAACTCTAAAGTATGTTCATAGAGAAACTCTGAAATAAATGAACAGACTGCTTTTCTCCTGAAGGTCAGTTTTTTATTTATTTTACTAAAAGCCTCTGTAAACAGATCTATGAGTTAATAAAATTCACTGCAATTGAGAACTGGATAACACAATTTGCAATTAAAAAAATTTCATTTAGTAATTAAGGATGTTAATGTAAAATAAAATTGTATTCGATTTTTAAAAACTCTGATGTTTCAATTTCCAGACTTTCATAATGAAGATCCACCAAACAACTTTATCGCTAGCTCCATAATTCCCCCAACCATTTATATACCCATGATTTACTCAGCAATAGAGATACAGCAGATGTATATGTACCTATTTCATCTGTGTACTTTCAGGCCAGGATTTGGTATATTTTAGTTTTCACAATGAAGTCCTTGACCTCTATCAGGAGGTTCATAAGGAAGGTAATTCAGAGTATAACCTTTATTGTATACTTTGGAGGGTAGTTGCAGTTGATTGCCATCTAATTGGCAGTAGCTGTGGATCTGGGAGTGTATTAAGGCTCATTGGTAGGAATAATTAAAGTGAATAATAAAACACCTACATAAATAAACGAAGACAGGCCAAGGCAGCACGCTTTCTGTAAGAGACGTTTGCACCGCTCCAATTTACTAGAATTACTTGAACATGTCAAAGTGGATAAAGGAGAATCTGGTAACAACGTACAGTAAATGCTTTTGGAAAGTCTCTCATAAGAGACTATTCTGCAATTGTCTATGACATTTCACAGTCCTCTGAAGCATTTGATAGTGGTCAGTGTCAGAGACATAAAGACTACTAAAGGAACCTCTAGTCTAATCTGGCATGGCAATTAATAGGTTTGTAAAATATTCAAGCCAAGTGCTGCAACTGGCAAGCTTTATAAAGCATGGAAGGAAGCAGTGGTTCCAGGTCTGTGGTAGATAAATCCAAATCTAAAAGCTAGCCAGCATTCTAGAGGTACTCAAAGGCACTAACTGTCACTGACGACCAATGGATGAATAAGATGGGGGTGGGAGGCTGGGTTTCTAGGGTCTTAAAAAAAGGTTAGACTACAGAAAGTTAACTTATTTTCCAAATTCTCACATCTGCAATTAATCTCAAATATAAGAAAAACCCCTCTGGCAGGATGCTTCACATGAGAAATTTCTGGTAGAAAGGATTTATTTTGAACAAGTTAGGGCTAGGCAAGGGACCAAAATCAAAACGTACATGGGAAATCTAGTTACATCCTCAACTACTGAAAGGAAACACAGCTTCTCAATCTGTTCGAACCTGCCCAAAAGCAGACAGTGGTCACAGAAAGGAAGAACGAACATTTCCAGTGCGGGTAAATTTCAAGAACAGAAAAAGGGAGAATCTCTTACATCTAATGGAAATATATTATGCCAGTGAATCTTGTGAGGCAATCAGAATAGTAGTAGTAGTAGCAATAGTGTAGCAGTCAGAATAATGGGTCTTAAAGTTTGACACCACTTTGGCAGGAGTATTCCTGCCAGTTTCTCTCGTACCTTCTCTCTTCGACACACAAATCTGCTTCTACTGAACATCCCTCCCATCCCAAGGGAACAAGAGCTTTTAAATTCAGTACCTGAATGGGATTAATGTGAGAAAGTGGCACAGTCCCAATGCGGATGACATTGCACTTTCCCAAGAAGTTCGGGGGATCCATGCCTTCCTGCAGTTCCCTCTTTAATGACAGCTCTTTCCGAGGGGAAGCGGGCACAGAACAGCTCTCAGTCTGGCTGAGGTTGGGAAGAACATAATCTACACATGATATCTTACAAATCTTGCTGACTTTGGCACAGATGTTCACTAAATCTGGACAAAACATTAAAGGAACAAATGTTATTCTCTCAACCAACCAGCAGCCCTAATGATTCAGGGCTGCACCTGTTATAAATGCAGGATGCATTGCAAAAAGGCTTTCGACAGTCACTATATTTCTGCAAGCAAGAAATGGGTAGCATTAACACAAATTGCACCACTCCCAAAAAGCCGTGCAAACCACTGAACTGAAATACTGCCAAACAACAGATTTTGTGCAATGCTTTCTAGTGGATACATGGCACCTCCTATCTATTTATAAGGCACACCTGGTGCTACTGGCAGCCTATTCCCAGGAGACATATAGGTGCCATTGGTAAAGTCTGCATGATTAAAAGGGCCATCCTTATGGCTCTTCCCCTTTCAATTGATGTATGTATATACAATTATGCTTGTGTGTGAAGTCTGCCTCTGAGGACACACCACTAGAAGGCAGGCACACAGCCCAAATCTGACAAAGGCAAAACTATTTTTTAAAGCATTACAGTTCAAAACTTAGAGACAGCACCATTTCCATCAGCATATAGAGAATACTGAATTAGCTGCGGCAATGCCTATTTGTTATAGCTCACATATGTAATCAGCCTCTACCTGCTCCACAAGAAGGTGCTGAGTTCTATGATGCTAGGTCTATTTGCAGCATTTAATCTAAACATTGTTTACAGGGACTAGAGGAAACCAAAGTGCAAGCAAGAGCCTCTTTACCTGGAATAATTCCATCATTTTTCTGGACAGGCTTCAGCATTGGTTCAAACTGCATAGTCAAGGATTTAGTCAGCTCCTGAACGACGCACTCAAAACTACCACTGATGTATCTCTAAAACAAGAGAAGGCTTCAAGGTTTCATATTACACAATAATTTTCTTCAAATTGGATATTAATTTTTTTTCAATCAGCAGGGCCCTTTTTGTTTATTAGGCTGCTTCACCACTAAATCACTCTAATCAGGCTAAATCTCTTTGATAGTCCCTGTATAAGAGCCAAACAAAGGTGAAACACAGAGGGGAGAAGGCTCAGGTTGCAGTTTTATAGGGAAACCCTGTACATTAAATATCCAGGACACAAGCCTCCCTCTCCCATTTATCTACACATATTCACTTGGTGATTTTTCATGGCATGGGACATGTTTTTATAGAGACTTGTGGATCTGCCTCCTCTCCCATTTTGCAACCCAATGGACCCACTCTCTTCCAGGTCTCAGTTACACAACCATCAGTGACTAGGCTGGCTCCTCTTCCTTGTTTCCAACTACTTTCATACGGCTCCAGGGCTCTTTGCCATCAGCAGCCTAGAAACAGCTGGAAGCAAAGAAAGGAATCTGCACAATGGGAGCTCTCAAAATCTCTGCAGATCATGGGCTGCAGTTTGAGGACCTCCATTCTAGCAAGCAACCAACCAGTTAGTGAAACTACAAATAAATTTTAAAATCTGACCTGTTTAAATCAGGTCCAAATTATACATTCGCTAATGCAGAGGTACGCAACTTTGCTGAAGCACAACATCAACAATTTTATCATCGTCTTTAATATAGAAGTGTGGCCCCTGGAGATTGCCGAAACCAGCATGCAATGCTCCCTCTGAACTTTAGTAGGCTTCCTGTATCTCTCTGCCTCAGTGGCTCTTCACTTCTTTGCATACCTCATTTGAAGATCTATTTCATGTATTGTTTTATTCTTAGTACTATTTAACTCTAAAGCATCCTGGAATATAACAGGCATGTATTACACTATGCAAAGTTGTTTTTAACAACAGAAATCTGTCTATCAAGAAGTCAGTTTACTGATTCAAACAAGCAACCCAAAAGAGAAGGATTCTAGTGTGAAAAAAACTGAAGACAGCAGTCATGATATGTAGCCCCATGGTATCGTACCTATATAGAGACTCATTTTAAGGAGGCATCTTGCACAAAGCTTTCCTGTATGTGCTTCACACAAAATCTTTCATAGACAGTAGACATCTTTCCATCAAGTAACAGTTTCATAAAAGTTATTCTCCCTTCTCTACACTAAGGGGTGGTTATTAAAAGCACTGGAATCGCACCAGGGCTAAAATCCCAGTAAATATTGCAATGCGAGTCAAACAACAAAGAATAGGAGAGGTCCACTTCTAATACTGGCTGCAATTCTTGCTACTTACCTGCAAATGCAAAAGCTACAATGCTTTTTCCAAGGCATACCAAAAATAGCATGATCCTGTGACCTGAGAGGCAGCTGTTCTGTCACATTGTACAAGGCCAGCTACTTTCCAGAAGAGTGCTAATTCTGTTTCATCTTACCTGGAGCAGGTCAAGTTGGCGCCGTAACTTATCAGTGGCACAGCTGAACATGGTCTCCTTCTGACTGCGGATGTACTTCTGCATGAGATCTTTCATTCTCTGGAAACATCCAGGACCATTCAATTGGTTACAAACTACAGGAGAAAGATGGCATTTAAATGTCAGCACATAATCTTACAAGTGTTGGTGCAGCCTTGCTCTAATGCTACTCGACCAAGGCCTGCAACGGCAATCTATCAGGATGCCTGGTACCATATATAATGACTATTAAAATGGAAACTGCAGGCCTACAGAGACTGTAGGTCCTAGCATATAATGCTTCATTTTGAGCCAAGTGGCCCTACTAAATTGCCTGTTGGGACCAATGCACTAAACAGCCTTACTATTTGTGAACCCCAAGCTGAGGAGGAGAGAAGGAGAGAAATCTCCCTCTCAGGGACCAGAGGTGCAAAGCCTGCATGGGAAGAATAAGAATTTAAAGTTATCCTTTTGTGCTAGGCCTTTGAAATTTAAGAAATAAAAATGGGACAAGCCAATTCAACAGGAGAGTACTGTAGCGACTCTACCACCACACAGATTTCCCTACTACTGGCTTGGGAACCATTCTTTCCAATACGAACTGGCTGAATTTACAATGCACAGATGTTGAATGTCACTGCTGCAATTTGGTTCCCAGTTCAGTGCACAAGAAGCCATACACAGTCCAGCTGTAGGATTTTCCTACCTGTGTATATTGGTTTCATGCTAGCCTGTATTTCTGGCGTCAGGACACGGGATATACCACGCTGCCTTTTATTGATGTACTCTGTCTGATCCAGGAGAAAGTTACACAACTGAGAAGTGGAAAAGGAAAAATCAGTATGGTGTGCTACAAAATAGTTCCGTCATTTCAAATTAAGTGGCTGCTTATCAAAAATTGCCAGTTACCCAAGACAGTTACGTTACTTGAGTGTTTGCAGATTCCCTACAGTAAGCACAAGCAAACTACAAATTGTGAGGCATCCTTACCATATTTACCAAACACAAAACAGGCAAGTTTTGAAGGGCATCCACTGTACAGACCTCCTTGCCAATCTTACCAAAGCCTGAACAGCTTCCATTTGATGCCTCTGAATGTCGTTTACTGGCTCTGTGTTTCTGCCTTTTTCCTGGAGCTTGTTCTTGAGATCTTTGAAGAAGTACCTCAATTTATCCAAGATGGCTTTGCTGAATTGTTTGATGGATTCCCCCAGTTTACAACTGGAAGGGGAGAAATGCATACAAAAGATTAATCCAGGTACCCAAGGGCATGAATAAAATGCTGCAGTACCAAAAGGGGCATTTGGGGGCAGGCTCAACACACACTTACACTGCCATTGGAGGAGATAAAATGATGGGGTCATACTGATGTCAAAATGATGAAGTTATGTCTGGAGAAATGAGTTCTATGAAACATTAGCATTTTTTTCACAGGTGCTAAGTGTCCTTTTAGAGGACCCTTGCTGCATCAGATCAGTGTTTCTGTCCTGGGCTTTCCTACTTCTATAACACCTTCCATTAGAGGATCTCAAAGCACTTTGTACTCTTTAATGAAGATGTGTATTATTATCTAGAATCCTTTATTGTCAAAGAAGATGGACCACTGGTCTGATCCAGTATGGCAATTTATATTATGAATCTACTGTTCCAAAGTTTGGATCACTTGGGCTATAAGTGACTGATTTCTTAATTCATTCATAGTAGGATATTTTAAATAGGTGCTATTGCTCCATTATATTATCCTCCAAAGGATTAGTACATTTTATGTTCATTTAATAAGTTTCAGAATTTAATGCCTTCATCCTTGCTAAAACTTGCATTACAAGACATGTAGATATAGAGTATAAATGTTACATTTTAAAAATAGTAATTAAATACATTTTTGCAAGAAGTGACTGGAGAATATGGCCCTGATCCTGCAATTGCACTTAAGATAACTAGGCTCTGCACCAGCACTCTGGAATCTGGTTGCAAGAGGGAACTATGTGATTTCATTTAATACAAATTAGTACATAACTAATCCGTTCCCAATGCAAATTAGACACTAAATCAGCCATGTGGTGATCTTCACCTTTGGGAAGACAGGAAGTGAATTACTAGGCTCAGCCCCTCAGGGGATGAGGTCATGAAGGTTTGCCATTCCCTGTATCAACTGCCGGGATATCACTTCACACATGGAATAAAGTGGCCTGAGGACATTGGAGAACAAAGGTCATGCCTTTTGCAACAGCTCATCTCTCAGTTTTTGGCAGACAGCACAAAATTGTGTTTGTTTTTATACCAGAGAGGTTTGCAAGTGTCTTGTGTTAGTTAGAATGTCCTAGTGTGCAGTGAAGAGGAAGGTACCTGAAGACGTCGTTCCATGTCATGGAGATTGCACTGGATATTGGCTCTGTGAGTTGCTCATTGAAATCAATAAACCCACCGGTTACAGAGCTGTAGACACCTTGACGAGCACACACAGCTCGGTACGTAGCATAGGGGTATCCAATAACCTGTAAAGTGGAAAGCAAGGAGATGGAGGGTCTTGCAAAGTATTTCAATATACACAGGATACAGCAGTTCAACTCTAAAATAGGAATATATGCTCTTTGGTTGCTGACAGGTGAGAAATGAACCTTTGGGGATGACCATATCATAACTCTGCAGGGCACTGATACTGTATGATTTAGCTGTATTTAAAGTGCACAACATGCTAGAGTGTTGTAAAGTAATGCAAATAAAAGGGTGTCTCAAAAAGGTATAGTCAACTTACTATGACAATTCTTTGGCCCACTTATGGACTACTAGATGCTATTCCCCTACATAAATAAGAAGACTAAAGTGCCAGTACAAAGTAGTTTATAGGGAGATGGTGTGAGATATACTAGAATAGTGAGCACAGGAGTGCACACCCATACAATTTTATATTATTTGTAGTAAGACAGTGGTTAAAGGCTCCAATCACGGCTCTATTGTGGTAGGCCCTGTACAAAAGCACTTACTACAAAATTCAGCAATCTAGATCGCAAGTGAACTGGCAGATGGATGAAATAAAGAAATGGTTGTGCGGATTTACTAGTGTTTGTGCAGCATTTTAAAGGTGTAAGATGCTATTTAACTGGGGGAGGTGAAGGAAACACGAAACGCACCTTAGCACAACTAATGATAAACTGAGTTATCACAGCCAACAAAATCTCTATAACCCACAAAACTTTACATGACTAAAGAAGAGAGCCCTTGTAATTTTCTTCATTTCAGTGGAATGGGATCTCCAACTCTACCCTTTCCTATCACAGGTATTCACTCCCATGCAAAAATTCTTTCTACAATCACCAACTCCCCACTCCAGTTACATAGCAGTTTTAGAATGCCGCAAAAACACTAGATAGTCCTCATCACTCCCCTCCAACATAGGTCAGCATAAGCATCATTTTATATTTGCCTTCATTTGGCCATGTACAGAACTCAGTACATGGAGGGTGCAGGGGTACTATATACAAGGGCAGAAGGAAAGAGCAGCACCAAGCCTGAGACACAGGAAAGATGGCAATGGTGACAGAACAGGATAGGGTTTGGCAGACAGAAGACTTAGAGGAAAGTATGTATCTTACTGGTAAACCCCAACTTCTGACTTTGTCTTCACACAATTCCTTTGCCATTCTGGCTCCATTCTTAAGACTGGCGAGAATGAGGACAGAAAAATAGTACTGGATATCATGGAGGCTGTCATCCACTACCTCCTGGAGGAGCTTAGGTAGTCTCGACAAGCACGTCTGCACGATTTCTTGGACCTGGGCCCGGTGAGAATTGTCCTGAAAGGCAAACAGAAAGAGTCTTAACAGGGTAACGTAAAAAGCTCTTGGTGAGCTAACTTGGTACAGAACCCACAGCTCTGCTGGCCTGCTAGATCAATATCCAGAAACACAAGTTTGGTAAGGTAATAACTTTTATTGGACCAACTTCTGTTGGTGAGAGAGACAAGCTTTTTGCTACACGGAGCTCTTCTTCAGGTCTCTGCATAAGCTCAAAAGCTTGTCTCTCTCACCAACAGAAGTTGGTCCAATAAAAGTTATTACCGCACCCACCTTGTCTCTCTAACATCCTGGAATGGACACAGCTACAATTCTGCATACAAATCTACATCCCATCAGTTCCCACATCTCTCCAGTGGAAGATCCTGTGACCATAAAACCACGCACATGTCACAGATATGTGGCTGCATTACATTCAAAGGCTGCACAACACAGGGCAACAGCAGCAAGATGCCATGAGCCAAAGAATTACAGCTACTTAGCCACCCACATCTTTAACACAGAGGTACAGCCTACAGAAACTACAGGTCCCAGCTAACAGTGATTCACCATGAGCCACGCATTCAGGCCACAAGTCACACGAGGACCTGTAGTATCTTCTGGCCATTACTCCATATTAAGAACAATAAAGTAGCCATAGGCTACACTTCAGAATTTCTGGGGCTGGATATGGCTCAGAGGATGCACTTTAGCATCCCCTGATTAAATACCTTTTCCTTCCTCACTCTGCTACAAAGTGAGCATATGGGACTTAACAAGTATGCCTCACAGGCCAGCACTAGAGAGAGAACAACAGGATAGTTACAATTTTTTCTCATGTGAGAGTTTGTCTTTGATTCAAACTAGTGACTGCCCATTGTCTGCCATCATTGCTGTCACAGAAGAATTCCATTTGGAGTAAGTACTAGAAGTCAGTCAACATGAAATGCATTAAAAAAGTTAAAATTAACCCTCACACCCCAAGGAGAGAAACACAGGGCCTGTCTTGCAAACAGAGAGAAGGAGAAGATAGTTTCTTCAGATTCTTAAATATGCATATTAAGCCATACTAGGCCATACTGTTCATTTTGCTCGTTGCCATTTCAGCACTTCTCCATCTAGAGCGGGACCCAGGACAACAGCTCTAACAGCCAGCAGCTTGTATCCATAAGCCTAGAGTCCCTACAAGTCACTGCAATATGTCCATTCCATCCTATGCATGTGCAAATATCTATCAGTTTTGAGGGAACTTTTAATAACTGCCCAACCAGAATAAAAGTAAGTTAAAAATGTTAGTGCATGCTTACTTCTGCTCTCTGGTTAGTTAGATAATTGACCACTTGACTTATGACACGAGCCACATTTCTGATCACTTTCTCTGTTGCCACCATGCTATGCTGCAAGGCTGTGTGAATGGCAAACTTCTTCAGGGCCGGTATTTCTGAACAAAGACAGACAAGAGAACATTACCATTCCCCTGCACGGACCCTCTTCCTCAGAAATTATTAGGGCTGTCAAAGGATTAAATAAAACTCATCACAATTAATCATGAGATGAAAAAAAGAGTCAATTTATTGCACTGTTAAGCAATAATAGAATACCAATTTAAATTTATTATAGATATCTTTGGATGTTTTTCTACATTTTCAAATATATTGATCTCAATTACAACACAGAATACAAAGTGTACACCCCCCCACCAGCCATTCTCTGGAGGGGCAAGAGCCCCAGCAAAAAGGCAAGGGCCTCTGAGAACCAGACAGGACTGGGATCCAGCAGGGCGCGGCCATCTTAGAGAGGCTGTATTACCCTCCTCCACAATTAGAGGGTGGAAGAACACAAAAGGGATGAAGCAGTTCCCTGACTTACCACTAAAAAGAAGCGCTGGACCCACCGAGGTAGAGGAAAAGCTTTGTCACAGTATTCTATTATTGTTGAACAGTGTGATTAAAACTATGATTCATAGCGACTTTTTTTTTAATCTAGTTAATTTGTTTTGTGTTAATTGCTTGAGTTAACTGCGATTGAGAGCCCTAGAAATTATTTAAATTACATTAGCATTCAGAGTGCTCAAGCGTAATCAGGACCCCACTGTGCTAGAGTCTGTACAAACATCTAGTAAACAGCTTGGAGTCTTATTTAAGATAAAAAAGAAAAGGAAGACTTGGGGAAGAAGACTAAGAAAGAAAGTGGTGGGAAAAATTAGCAGAACTAAATGTAGTGATATTTTTAAATAGTAAGATATAAAACAAAAGTGATATCTGTAATACCTACTGGCCGTGTACCTGGGAGAATACACTGAAACTGGCCTCAAAGTTACAGGGGGTGGATCACTGTACTAGTGAGCAGTCAAGAGAACAGACCACTAGCTCAGCAGCATGACAGTTGAGTTCAGGTTAGCAGGTGTTAGTACCTGTATCCTCATCACTGTGGAAGACTTGTGGCTGTCCATCTCGGAGTAGTTTTCCATGCAATTTTAGATATTCTGTAGAACTGACTGTGAAAACCTGCAGTTTCCCATGCTGGGATTCAACTTCACCAGGGTCACTTGTGTCTGAAGTAGTTAACTCTTCATCTTCAGTCTCCTCCTCTTCCATATCTTCACCACATTCAGCAAATGCAGCTTTCCTTTTCATTTCCTGCAACAAAGAATAGCCTCCATTTCACCTCCATTCAAAGTAGACTGGTGGATCAGCTGTAGAGGCTGTGGCTAAAATCTAGTTGAGTCACTAGAACAAGCACTTCTTGTCTTTCTAAGAGATATGCTCTAGCTCAACCACAGGCTGCATTTGCTGAAGTTCTCTGGCCTATGTTATTCAGAAAGTCATAAATGGCCCTTCGTTGCCTTAAAAAATCTATGATTGAATGTACAACTCTTCTCCTGAAATTAGCCAAACAAGAACATAGAGGGGCCCTCTATTAGATGATGTGCTTCTCATTAATAAGGTACCCTAACCATTCATTAGTAGTACATATAGAAACATTAGCAATTCAGATTAAAGGAGTTGGTAGCACCAAGAACATATGGATTCCCTTCAACTTTTCTGCGAATGCTGACCTTTCATATTTCAGTTATGGTTCACTGCATCCACTGATTACATAAGAGCAGAGAAATCCAGCTGGTGGCCTGAAAGAGCCACCTCCCCTTCTACAGAGATGGAGGTGGTGTACCCATCAATTCCTACCTGAAGGCCATTGTTGAAATCCACCCAAATCCGCTGTTTGGAAAACCTATTTCGGGACTGAACACAGACCAGACTAATAGCACGAATCTTCTTATCTTTCTCTCTCTGCAAATTATTGATCTAAGTAAAGGGGAAAGGAGAGAAATGAGATTATACACAGAACAGAAGATATTTAAAAAAACCCAAAGTTCCAACGACAGTAGAAAGTGAGAGCATGAGGCCTGAAGCCTAGCATAACAGGCCAGGGCATAAGGCCTAAGCTAAAACAATGGTCAAGTCTGTTATAAAGCCAAGTTAGCAGGAGTCAGGCTGTGAACTTATGATCTCACAAAAACTGGCAAGAAGAAAGTTGATACTGCAAACACACATAATTCCAAAACATCACTAAGTATAAGAGTCTAAAAATACATATCAGAGACAGAAGGTACCAGGACATCCTAACACCAAAGAAATAACAAGGGCCACCTGACCCCCTCAAATGGCATTTTAATGCATAGAAATGTCTTTTTAATATGACACAGATGTTTTTCCTAAACCATCCAGTGCAAGGCAATGGGTGGTATAAGGCTATGTCAAGAGGTGGCAACTACCTGCGTCAAAAGGGCAGAACGAAACTTGTCCGTAACAGTGTATAAAAGAGGGTGTCAGAGGGAATGACTTTGTCTGGCTGAGGGGATAACAGAGTCCCAGTGTTAACTGAGCCGTTCCATTGTAAAGGAGCACTTGTATGTTAAGTGTACTTGTAAGCTATAGGTCAATTCTCATTGTACTTCGCTGCAATAAATCTGGCCGGGTGCCTTCGTTGCTCAGCGGATCCATGGTTGCACTGATTCATTCAATCGTGAATGCCATCTTGGTTACCTGCAGAGCTGGGACAGCACATACACAAAGGGACACGCACACAGCCAACAACTAACAAGTACTACACAACTGACAACTCCAACTGGAACCAAAAGCTGATGCTGCATGTGAGCTGCAGAGAGAGACTGCTGTCTTATTGGAATGTCATTGCTATTCAAAGACAGGAATGACAAGGTTGCCAAAGGAAATAACTTAAAAGGAAGAAGAGGTTACTCATTGGTAATTGGAGGTTCTTCGAGATACATGGTCCCTATCTGTATTCTACTGTGGGGTATGTACGTGCACCATAGAATTTGGAGCCAAAGAATTTGAAAGCAGCATCCTCTGGTCCACACATGTGCCCTGGATCACCCTCCTGCCTCCAACCAAGGGGATAAAGGACACAGTGGACCGACCATCTCTCCAGTTCCTTCTCCACCATGAATCAGAGGAGATCCGAAGCAGAGGGGAAGGAGAGCAGGTAGAAGAACACAGATAGGGACAACACATCTCAAAGAACCTCCAATTACAGGTAAGTAACCTCCTTTTCTTCTTCGGGCGATGGTCCCGACTGTATTCCACTCTGGGTGATTAACAAGCAGTACTTAAGCAGGAGGAGGATGCGAGGATATAGATGGTAGGGGCTGAGCAAAGTACTGCTGTTCCAAAGGAAGGATCAGCAAAGGAGTCCTGGACTAGGGCATAGTGTCTCAAAGGTGTGAACAGAGCCCCACGAGGCTGGTTTACAGGTATCACTTCCTGAGGTACTTCCTGAAGAGATGCCATAATCGCAATTTGTGTTCTCATGGAATGAGCTCTTACCTCATGTGGGAGGGAGACTTGCTAGTTGGTAACAGAGTAGAATGCAGTCAGAGATCCATTTGGAGATCCTCTGGGTTGGGATTTATTGTCCCCTGAATCTATCGGTTATAGCAACAAATAGTCCTGGGGATTTCCTGATCGGTCTTGTTCTGTGTAGGCAAAAGACTAAGACCCACCAGATATCGAAGGCGTGGAGTCTTTGTTCCTCTGAGGATGTGTACCAATCAGGTAAGAGAACTGATTGATTCAAGTGAAATTCAGAGACAACCTTGGGAGTGAATTTGGGGTGTAAACATAACAAAATCTTTATGGAATACAGCGTAAGGCAGATCTGCCATCATCATTCCAACTCATCAACCCTTCTGGTTGAGGTGATAGCTACAAGGAATGCAACTTTCATGGAGAAAAGAGAGAGTAGGAAGCTAGGAGTTCAAAGGGTGACCTTGTGAGTGCTGAGATAACAAGGTTCAAGTCCCACTGAGGGGGTAGGCTTGTGTGTAGTCGGTAAGGTTCCAATTAGGCCTTTCCAAAATCTGGTGGTCAGTGGTGAGCAGAGACCAAGTAACCCTAAGAAGGTGGATGGTATGCCCTAATCAATTCTAGTTGGACTCATAAGAAGCGGATGTATAGGCCTGATGTCTTTAGAGAAAGGGTACAGTCTAAAATGACAGAGATATCTGCATCTTCTGGAAGAATGTTCCTTCGGTGTGGACAAGAAGAAAAATATCTTCACTTAGCCAACAGGTATCATCTAGTGGAATCCTTCCTACCATTAGAAACTATGTCTTGTATGGCTGCAGAAGATGCATGTTCTAAGGCTGACGTTCAGCCAAAAACCAAGTCCTGAGGTGAAGCAAATGCAGATTGGGGTGTTTGATCTTGCCATTCTGCTGGGTCAGGAGCTTGGAGAATGTTAGGAGGATGATCAGTATTCAGAATGACATGCACAGAAGATTCGGGAACCAAAACTGTCTGGGCCAGTAGGAGGCAGTCAGCATAACCTGTGTGCTGTCCTGCCAGATTTTTGGGGGTGAGAACAGGTTTTTCGGCATTTATACTGATCCCCATGGAAGAGAGGGGTATAGCATCATTAGAGTTGATGCATGGGCCTTCTGGCATGACTTACCAACAAGGAGCCAGTCATCGAGGTAGGGAAAGACAATGAGACCAAGGAGTCTGGCGTGAGCTGCCATTACCGTGTATACTTGGATTGAAGACTCTAGGGGTAGTCACTAAGCCAAAAGGGAGCACTCTGTAATGAAAATGGTTAGGGCCCATCATGAATCTGAGGAAGCATCTGTGAATGAGATGAATATCTACATGAAAGTAGGTGTCCTTCATATCAAGAGCTGTAAACCACATGTCCTTTTCTGGGATGGTATTACAAAGGCCAGTGTGACCATACAAAACTAAAGTTTACAAATAAAGTGGCTGAGGAGGAAGAAGTTGAGAATTGGTCTCCATGTGCCCTTCTTTTGGGGTATAAAAAAAAAAAAAGAGTCAATTAAAAGCCTCCTTGGTATCGAGGAGGAACATGTTTTATCACTCTTCTCTCTAATACGCAGTCCACCTCTTGCTTGAGAGTAGTCTTGTGAGAGCAGTCCCTGAAGGAGGGGGGAAAATAGGGTTGTGGAAGAGGTAGGGATGCAAATTCAATCATACAGCCAGCGTGGATGATGTTCAGCACCCACTGATCTGTTATTGCACTCCAGGGGTTGAGAAAGAGTGCCAGACAACCTACAAAAGGCATGTTAAGGTCAGGCAAAGTTGGGCCTAGTGGTTCACAGCTCTTATGATCCCGTCAAAAATTGTATCTCACTGGGGGGTTGAGATTGGGATGCTGAGCCTGTTGCAGTAGGTGCAGGAAAGCAGATCTTTTGAACACTCTGCCTTTTGCATGGTAGTTCACAGGGCACCTGATGAAAAAGCCGTTGACCCACAGGTCTAGGTCTAAATGATTGTTGATGGAACTTTCTCTTGGGAGCAGGTGTATATGTCCCCAGAGAGTGGAGGGTAGCCCTAGAGTCCTTCAAAGTATGGAGGAACTTGTCAGTTTTCTGATTAAATAATTGTGATTCATCAAACGGGAGGTCCTCCACAGTATTCTGGACTTCGAGGGAACCTTGACACATGAAGCCATGATTCTGTGCATAACAATGTCAGCCATGGCTCTAGAGGATGTGTCAGCAGCATCAACTGTGTATTGGAGGGCAGTCTTTGCTATTAGTTTGCCTTTGTCTATCAATGTTTGGAAACAAACTGCCCTGTTGTGGAAGACTGTCAGTGAACTCTGCAAACTTGGAGTAGTTCAGGAAGTCTCACTTGGCCATTCATGTCTGGTAGTTGCCTATCCTGAACTGGACGTTAGATAACAAGATGACCTTTCTCCGCAAAAGGTCTAGGCACTTATGCTCTCTGTCTGCAGAAGTACACCATGGGTACTGCTGTCTAGCCCTTTCAGAAGCTGCCTGGCCTAAAGAGTTGGGAGGAGGAGGAGAAAAAAATTCAATCCCTTTGGCTGGCACATAACATTTTTCCATCTTCTTGGGGGATGGAAGTGCAGGTGGCAGGCAGGTGCCAATAACTTTAGCTGGCTCCATTATAGCTTCTTTTACAAGGAGTGCTATTTTGTTAGATACAGATGGGTGGAAGTTGTCAAGGAGTTTGTGCTGAGATTCCTAAAACTCATCAAGAGGAATCTGTAGTTCTCCAGCAACCCTACCATGAAGATCCTGGAACTGCCTGAATTCATTGGGGAGGGGGTGGGAAGGAGACATAGGGGTTACTGCTTCATCCAGATCCAGTGCATACTGCTCTTGCTCCTCTGAAGGATACAGCGGGGAAGGAAGGGGCTGAGAATCATAGTACCTCCATTGAGAGGAGGCAAGAAGTGACTCCTTCGCAGACCTGACTGACTCTGCACGGCAGTACTGGTCTCATGGCACCCCAATATGGGCAGTAGGAATCAACACAGGGGGATGTGGAAGTCCCCATGGCATGGAGTGCCAGTGGCTCCAAGTTAAATACGGAGGTTGGTCCCGAGCTGCTGTAAGTCTTTTGGGCTGTGGAGGATATGTAGAGTAAAGAAACCAAGGCTCCTCGGATGGTTTGGAGTTTCCCCAATGAGGAGAAAGCTGATAATGTTCCAGAGGCGGTGCTGCTGGAGGGAAGTTGTCTCTCAAGGTAGGAACAGGCAATAACATTCTCCAAGCTATTGACTTATCAGGTGGTGTTATAATATCTCTTGAAAGGAATGGACCCACTGGAGTGATTTTGGATCCGGGAGTGCGAAGATAGCCTGTGGATCAGCATGGGACCCAGTTCTCCCAGTGAGAGAGAGATTGTCTTTGTCTGGACCATCGGAGCTGGAAAGGATGCTAATCGAAGACGGTGCCGCAGGTAGGAGGTGAATGGTCTTTGTCAGTGCCAACAGATCCTGAGGTCTGGGAGACAGCCGAGAACAACGGTACCGACTGATCGTGTTCCGGTACCTATGGACCTTGATGTTTATGGACTTTCTTGTCAAACCTTTGTGATTTACGATCTACTAAGTCCTCTTAGGCGAAGTGCTGGGCTTGCTCAGAGCCAAATTCGACATCTTCAAAATGGATTTTGAGAAAGACAGTCTGAAATGTAGGAGAGTGCTTCCTTGGTTCCCAAAAAGATCCTGCCGGGGGTAGGTTCTCTGGCACACCAGTGTCAGACTTAATGGCAGGAGTCTCATGCCTTGCTTAGTCAGGCTGATGTACAGGGGGTTTCCCCAGCCTGGGTTCAATTGAGGACTCATGACCTTTTCCATGAGGTGTTTTCAAAGGCAGAGTTCTCACCCTTCCCGGACATGGCTGGGGAATGAGTGGTAGATAGCTTCCCCAAACAGTACAAGCATGATAGTCGTCACTGACAGAGAAGGGCTGTGGCCAGGAAATGCGAAGTTTGAAGCCCCAAGTCCTGGGCAAAGTCCAGTATCCACATGGAATATTGGGGAGAGGGGAAGTGTTTCCCCAAGGATTAATCTAGCAATATGAACTATGAAAACATTAAAATTATTAACTGTACAAGATGCTAAAAACTATTTACAAAGCTAAACAGTAGCTTTGCCAAAGCTATGGACACAGAAAGGCTCCAACCTGGTTCATACGGCGGTGAAAAAGAACTGGATAGGCAGTCTATCTGCCCTACCCATTATCCACTCAGTGAGAGGCACATGCGCAGACCAATGAACATGACTTTCAAATTCTCTGGCTCCAGGCAGATGGTGCGCATGTACAACCCACAGTGGAATACAACAGAGACCATCACTTGAAGAAGAATTCACATTTCCCCGTTAGAACAAAAAGTTGATCAGGTAATGGGTCCTGAGGGCACTCACTCTGAATTCCTTCTCTAGGATTTTCTTCCTAAGGTCATTTTCTCTCTCGAATGAGGATAGATTTTCTGCACCAGCTCCTTGTCTCTGCTGCTGCAAAAGAACAGAACATTGGAAGCATTAAGAACACTAGATGATTGAAACTCCACAGTGTCCCAATCACCAGGCAGTGCCCATAGGTAATCTAGACCAATGACTCTCAACCTTGCTAAATTCCTGTACCAAATCAGGAATGATTTGTGTTGCATACCCCAAGTTTCACCTCACTTAAAATTACTGACAAATTGCTTACTTTCTCATTTTTACAAAATCATTATAAATCAACTGGAATATAAATACTGTACTTTCATTTCAGTGTACAGTATATAGAGCAATATAAACAAGTCATTGTCTGTATGAAATTTTAGTTTGTACTATCTTTATTAGTGCTTTTTATGTAGCCGTTTGTAAAACTAGACAAATATCTAGATGAGTTGATGTACCCCCTGAAAGACCTCTGTGTACACCCAGGGGTATGCATATTTCTAGTTCAGAACCACTGATCTAGGCCTTAAGTGGGTTTTATGAGTTTTTTTTTTTTTTTTTTTAAGTGATATTTCCTAGAGTTTGGGGTGTTTTTAAATTAGAAAAAAAATTCTATGAACTAGAGACATTTGGCTAGACAATTGAACACCCTGGTTCAGATGGCAGCAGCATACCGTCCCCAGCCTCGGGGGGCAGGGAGGGTGCGCCAGGCTGGCCATTCACTACGTGCGCACGGGGACGGAGGGGAATGCAGGAGTGGGAGCAGCCGCCCCTCAGCCTCCTGCAGCGTTGTGAAGAGCTCCTGACGCTCCCCCCCGCCCCCCCCACCGCTCCAGCCCCCACTGCTCCAGCCCCACAGAGGGGCCTTGCCCCTCCTGCGTGCCCTCCCTGTGCGTCATGAAGGGCCTGCCTGGCTCCCCAGGCTGGGGGGTGCCATCTGAGCCGGCCCTGGATGAATGGTGGAGGGTAGAGGGGGGGTGATCAATGGCTCCATGTCTAGCTGAGTGGAGTTCCCCAGGGGTCTGTCCTGGGGCCTCAACATCTTTATTAATGATCTGGAGGATGGGGTAGATTGCACCCTCAGCAAGTTTGCGGACGACACTAAGCTGGGGGGAGTGGTAGATACCCTGGAGGGTAGGGATAGGATACAGAGTGACCTAAACAAACTGGAGGATTGGGCCAAAAGAAATCTAATGAGGTTCAACAAGGACAAGTGCCCTCCACTTAGGAAGGAAGAATCCCATGAAGGGCCTGCCTGGGCAGCTGCAGAAAAGGACCCCCCAGTGTGCCCTGGTTGTCCTAATGGAATATTGGGCTGCATAGGAGGGGCATTGCCAGCAGGTCACGGGAAGTGATTATTCCCCATTCGGCATTGGTGAGGCCGCATTTAGAATACTGTGTCCAGTTTTGGGCAAAAAAGATGTGGACAATTTGGAGAGAGTGCAGCGGAGGGCAACCAAAATGATTAGGGGCTGGAGCCACTGAGGGCTGGTTTAGTCTGCGCGGCTTTTAACTACCTGAAAGGGGGTTCCAGGGAGGATGGAGCTAGGCTGTTCTCGGTGGTAGCAGATGACAGAACAAGGAGCAACGGTCTCAAGTTGCCGGGAGGTCTAGGTTGGACATTAGGAAAAAGTTTTTTCAGGAGGGTGGTGAAGCATTGGAATGGGTTACCGGAGGGAATCTCCATCCTTACAGGTTTTTAAGCTGAGGCTTGACAAAGCCCTGGTTGGGATGATATAGCTGAGGTTAGTCCTGCTTTGAGCAGGGGGTTGGACTAGATGACCTCCTGAGGTCCCCCACCTGCTGAAGGCCTCTTGTGCCCCCCACCTGCTGAAGGGCTGGCCCAGCACCCTCTCACAGGCTGGCAGCCGGTGGCTGGCCCTCCCCCCGTTGGTATGCCACTGGACAAGTAACTTCAACTTTGTTTTGTGTAAGCCTCCCTAGCCATCTCACCTGAGGACATGACACAAGACACACAAATAGGCTTGGCTGCAAGCTCCTGAAGTAGATAATTTGTTTATTTTCTCTATAAAAGGCCCCTGTACAACCGTGCCACTATTAAGTGAATAATAGTTACATTCATCTATCAATATATGTTAATAATTATTAGTATTATTTTTGTAGCAATCAGGATTGGGGTCCTGTTATATGGCATGCTGTACAAATGCATAGGAAGAGACAGCCCCTGATCTGAAGAGACTTTAAAGATTAATTGAGACTGGATACAATAAATGAGCAACCAAACAGGAATGAACGGGGAAGGGAGGGTCACATCATATAGACTTCTGCACAGTCAGCTGGTTTTAAATATTTAATTATACAATATATATCAGCAATAATGAACCCTAGTATCTGAGGCAGAATTTTCATCCATCCACTGCAATTGCTATTAACGACTTTCCTTACCTACAACAAATGAAGTACAAAGCCTAACTTCCGTTCATCTTTAGACTATAGAATAGCCTTCCAAGAGAAGGAAAAGCTCTATTGCTTGGGCTGTTCCAATGTTTTGCCCTGTGTGGTCTGTAAGAACATACTGCAAGGTACAGTTCAGCACTGTCTTCTGGGTGATGGACTAGAACTAAGAGCATTTTCCTCTCTAACGTGGCAGTTTGAGAGCTGAGGATCCCCTTACATCTCCTCTTATTGAGCTGCTCCCAAGGCGTGAGTCAAATTTTCTTCATATACTATCTCTGGATTATCCATCCTCCTCTTGCCCTACTAGGGCAACTAAACTGTGAAAAGTCTTTCTCCAGCTTTGAAATACAGCCCATCCGAGTCTGAGTGGCAAGGATGAAGTTAGCTGGAGGAGGACAGCTCTTTTTCAGGGAAGCAAAGTGCATAACCACTAAAACATGATTTTCTACTGCCTGGAAGCTGTTTCCAGACCCAAACATATTTGCCACACAGCATCTTGTGCTAGGTGGGGGAAAAAAGTTACCAACCTCTTGCTGGAGTTGAACATAAAGGGTTTCCTTCTCCATTTCCATTTGCACCCGCTGGTTTTCCAGCTCTTCCAGTGACTTTTCCAAGGGCTGGATTTCATCTCTTAAATCCAGGTCACTGCAAGATCCAGGTCACTTAAAAGTTAGGCTATAAACAAAGTGAGCCACTACAAAAGGACATTGCATACACCGATATTCTACTTTAATGAAGTAGATATTTTTGCTGTAAAATAATTACACAGATATTCTGCTTTAATTGCTCAATTACTAACAGCAACTCACTGTGAACCAATCTGACAATCCTGTGCCACTTGTTTTGTTTGCAAAGCTTTTCCAGACGGATGAGTTCCATGGCTCACTGGTTGGCACAGCACACTATAATCTAGGGCCCTCATGCTATAGGGCCTGATCAGAGCCCAGTGCAGTCATGGGGAAGATTCCTATTAACTTCAATAGCTTTTGGATCAGGTTCACAGTTAGCAAAGCTGGGATATTACATGTAAAAACTTACATTTCCTTGTCGGAAATAAACAATCCAGGCAAATATTTTCCAAGATTACCATGGAGCATACAAAAATGAGACAGTCACACAGATAGGAAGGTTAATAGCAAGGCAAAAGGACTCCATCCACACATATCAATTCTGCTTCTCAGACAGTACCCAAGTGAATGTTCCCTGAATACACTCTACCTTTTAAGGGTTAGAGTGTGAACAGTAGGACAACAATGGTTTTTCCTGAAGCTAAGACAAGAACACTGCATCTTGGGGAGCAGATTACAATCCAGATCCGTGACTCGCCCTGAAGTCAGAGGAAGCTGAGAATGCTAACACCTCACAGAACTAAGCGTTTGAATTTTAAGACAAGAGACTGAGAACCTGTCTGTTATGGGCCTGTAAAATGCTCAGCAGAAAGCACAAGTCAAGACACTAGAAAGCCCAGCACACAGACACTCTGATGACAGATAAATACTTAGCACTTTTTTAGCAATTTATATCTTCAGAGCACTGTACTAGCATGAGTTAAAGAAGGTACAGTCCATTGTAATTCAATGAGTGAAAGCCTAGAGACGCATCAACTTTTCCCAATAGGAACATAGTTCACTGCTGTGGCCAGTAATCCATACAGTACAGTATGGCCAGTAATCCATACAGTAATCCATACAGTCAATCATCTGCCTAGCCCCGGCCAAACCAGAACACTTAGCTGATCATTTCCTGATTTTGTACACTTTAGGGCTCGCTTACATGGCAAGCCCTACAAGTAGTAGTATGAGCAGTTACACTCTGACTTTCACTGTCCTGTAACAGTGTCCACCACAGGATGTTAGTGCATGGCAAGCTGGTGCACTGCAGAGTCAGACCCTTGTTTGCTGCACAGTAACTTGCAAGCTCTTAGTCTCAGTGGGATCACCTCTACATTCTACCTCTACTTGTAATCTCCCGTTTTATGGAAGTTAAGAGCATCTCTTGTGCCCCTGGCAAGGTGCTGAAGTGGTTCTCAGATTAACAGAGCTTGAGTGAGCAAGCACTACCTCATGCAAGACATGCTACTGCAGCAGACTCGTAAGAGGTGAAGTTACCTGATTATTTCTGTAATGTTAAAGCTGTCAGTCTTAGTACAAACAAAAGCTAAACTCCCATATTGGCCATCCATGAGTAGCTGCCTCCGCAGGTTTGCGCTCAGAATCTCTTTGGCAGTCTTGTCATCCACTGCTCTGGTGATGCTGGCTACTACCCATACTGCGTTGCAATTCTTTAAATACTAAAGGATGGAAAGAAAAGTCAGTTTACAGGGAAACTGTAGTGATTAGTTCTAAAACTTGAGAGTTTCAACCAATTCTTACTAAATAATACATTTAGAAGAGCTGTCAAAAAGTTGTTGGTTTTCTTTTTTAAAGAAACACTGTTCATCGTTTCAGAATCTCCAAAACTGCATGGGTGTCTGAGTGGGAGAGTGACACTTAGAAATATTAAGTGGAAACTCCAGCTGGATAATGCAAGAGGAAAGAATTCCAAACCCATTTACATGCAGAGGCTTTCAGAGCTGCTATATAACAGTTATATGTGTCTAAAAGTGGTGAGTCATTTTCCAAATTTAATGTTAACAGAATGCAAAAAAATGGTTATCTACCGAAGGACCATAGTCGGTTGCCCAGAATGCACTAATACAAACACAATTTAGCAGTGATGCTGATGGGGAGGTACAAAAATGATTGCAATGGCAGAAAAGGTCTGTTTAGACACAAACACAGCTGTGTTACTTCTGTCTGGTTAACAATTCTTCTAGCTGCTTACAAAAATCACGGTTGTACTGTGGAGAGTAACAACAGTAAAACAGTAATTTCAAAAAAGAACTCTGCCATTATATTGCTATAGGAGAATTGATCTGTTGATTCCATTTCAGAGATTCCATTGTACCTCTTTGGCAGCACTATCCCTGGCAGCATTGGAATCTCGTACTCCAGGCAAATCCACCAGAACTGCCCCAGTCTTCAAGACATCAGAACCGGGAACACGGATCTTGACACATTTAACAATGGGCCAAAATTCTCCACCTTTCATGTCACGCAAGTTATCAGTTCGAGAATCAATGAATTTCTCTATTTTTGTGCGAAAATCTGCTGCCTAAGGGAGAGAAAACAAGAGTAAGGTTAACTAAGGAAATAGGCTGCGCTACTCCACTTATCATCTATATCAGTCTGCAATAGCCTGAACAGATGAAGATGCAGGAAGGTCACACCTTAAATCGTGCTGTGTTTACCTTCTCTGCAGAGATGTGTTTTACTGTTCCAAGATGCTGAGTCACTTCCTCCATCTGCTTCAGCTTTGAAAGTTCTGCTATCATCCCATATACAGCCTTCACACGACTATAGGCAGCACCAGCTTCAGTCTTGCGATCTGGGCATCGTTTCTTTAAGTTACCAGATTTGTCTTTCATATCTTCTAGCAGAGCTTTTAGCTCATTATCCCACTCCTGAAGTGGGAAATATAGAAGTAGTTGAGACAATATTCCAAAAGATTAAGTTAGTAAATTCTTATAAGTAGAATAATTATTAAAGTTAAAATGAATCAAGACTAGATACTCTGTTTGCCTCAAGATATTTTTACTGTATACAGAGGAATGAGTTTCATTACAGTTGCTTTGCTGAGACCAAGAAACTTTTTAACTGATTACACGAGCTAGTCAGCAAAATAGGAAATAATTTTCAAACATTTTTTAAAACTTGTTTTTTCCCCTTGAAGATTGATGAAAGTTTTCCACTCAGCTCTGATTCTCTCCCTAAGATATTTATAGAGCTCCCTTTTACCATAGTACCTAAGCACTAAAATTAAACAAACATACAAGCACTAAAATTAAAGATACAATATGAATAGCAATGCTAAGACTTGTGAAAGACAACAAAATGCCTACTGAGGCTGTCCACCAATGAATTTTGGGCTCCTGGCAGGTATACTACTGATAGGGTGATATAGTTCTTGACCCACCAGCTCCATAAGGTAATCATTTCTGTACACGCAGGACTGATCTTGCTACTCCCTGATTATTTATGTAGAATACAGTTGTTATATTGCCCAAAATTATGAGACTATGACAAGATTGCCTGACAGGTAGAAATACCTTGCAAAATAATTCCTAGAACCAATTTTTCTAAAAAATTATGTTCTTGATTTTAAAATGGTTAATGATGGAGAATCCACCATGACCCTTGCTAAACTGTTTTAATGACTAATTACTCTTAAAAACATATACTTTATTTCCAATGTAAATTTATCTAGCCTCAACTTCCAGCCATTGGATCATGTTAATCTTTTCTCTGCCAGATCAAAGAGCCTATTATTAAATATTTGTTCCCGTGTAGGTACTTGTACATTGTAATCATGTCATCACTTAATCGTCCCTTTTTTAAGTAAATAGATAGATTCCAGGAGCTCAATCACTCTAAGGCAGATTTTCCTTTAATTAAACTTCCTTTAATTATTCTCATGGCTCTTCTCTAAACCCTCTCCAATTTTTCAACAATCTTCTTTTGTGGGCACCAGAAGTGGACACAGGATTCCATCAGTGGTCACAGAAGTGACCAATACAGAGATAAATGTAACCTCTCTACTACTACTTGAGATTCCCCTGTTTATACATCCAAGGATCACACACGCTTTTTTGGCCACAGCATCACACTGGGAATTTATGTACAACTGATTATCCACCATAACCCCCAAATCTTTTTCAGTCCCTTTTCCCCAGAATAAAGTCCCTCATACCTATAAGCATGGCCTACATTCTTTGTTCCTAGATTTATCCATTTACATTTAATCATATTAAAAACAGTTTGCTTGCTCCCAGTTTACCAAGCAATCCACATCACACTGCACCTGTGACCTGTCCATATTATTATTGACCACTCCACCAATGTGTGTGTCATCTGCAAACTTTATCAGTGATTATTTTACATTTTATCAAGAGCTATGAACAATGTGTCCTTTTCCAGGGTTAGTATTATCAATACCAATATAACCATGTGTAATTTTAGTTTGTGAATAAAAAATGTTTAGTCATTGCAGGTTGAAACTGGGTCGCCACCACTCTTTTTGGGAACGAGGAAATATTTCACAGAAACCGCTTCCCAGATGCTGAAGAGATACTCTCTCCTCCATCAGGAATCAATATAGCAGGTATCTACTCATAAGAGTGGTCCCTGAAAAGGGGAGGTTTTGAAGGGGGGAGACAGAGAGAGAGAGCAGCTTGATGGTATAGCTGAAATGGAAAGCTGACTGCTTTTTATCCACTGTTACCCCCAGGTCCTTTTCTGCAGAACTGCTGCCTAGCTTGTCGGTTCCCAGTCTATAGCTGTGCATGGGATTCTTCCTTCCTAAGTGGAGGACTCTGCACTTCTCTTTGTTGAACCTCATTAGATTTCTTTTGGTCCAATCCTCCAGTTTATTTAGGTCACTCTGTATCCTATCCGTACCTTCCAAGGTATCTACCACTCCCCCCAGCTTAGTGTCATCCGCAAACTTGCTGAGAGTGCAATCTATCCCATCTTCCAGATCATTAATGAAGATGTTGAACAAAACTGGCCCCAGGACCGACCCCTGGGGAACTCCGCTTGTGACCGGTTGCCAGCTAGACATGGAGCCATTGATCACTACTCATTGAGCACTATGCTCTAGCCAGTTCTCTATCCATTTTATAGTCCATTCATCCAACCCATACTTCTTTAACTTGCTGATAAGAATACTGTGAGAGAGAGTATCAAAAGCTTTGCTAAAGTCAAGGTATATCACATCCACCACCTTCCCTACATCAACAGAGCCAGTCACCTCATCATAGAAAGCAATCAGGTTGGTCAGGCATGACTTTCCCTTGGTGAATCCGCGTTGACTGTTCCTGATCCCCTTCCTCTCTTCCAAGTGCCTTAAAATGGATTCCTTAAGGACCTGCTCCATGATTTTTCCAGGGATTGAAGTGAGGCTGACCGGTCTGTAGTTCCCTGGATCCTCTTTCCTCCCTTTTTTGAAGATGGGCACTATATTTGCTTTTTTCCAGTCCTCAGGGACCTCCCCCTGTTGCCACAAGCTTTCAAAGGTTGAGGCATAGGCATTAGTTTGTATGGTTATTTATGGTATTTCCTCTTCGGGGCTGGTATATACATACACCCAGGGAGTGAAGAGTTATCTTGCAGTCCTTTAGCGAGTGCGAAGACTCATCTCTCCTTTCGTTGAAAAGATTGGGTTCGAAGGGCAAGTCCTCTATCTTGTTCTGGACCTCCCTAGGAAAGTCCCCAAAGAGTGCAGCCATGATTTTCTGTGCATGTCAATGACAGCTGCCATTGAACTGGATGCAGCATCAGCCTCCTCAACCATAGATTGTAATAAAGTTCTGGCAACCAGTGTGCCTTCACCACTAAGGGCCAGAAATTGAACCCTGTCCTGCTAGGGTAGTTTGTCCTTAAAATCTAGGAACTCTGCATTCTTTAGAAAATCATACTTAGCCAACAGTGCCTGATAGGTCAATATTCTGAACTGGAGGTTAGTAGACGTAAAAACACCTTCCTCTCCAGCAGGTCCAGACGTTTAGCCTCTACCAGTGGGGGTGGTCCTTGGGTGGTGCTGCCTAGATCTTTCAGGGACAGCCTGAACAACCAGAGTTTTGTGTGGGATGGGTAAATAAAAACTCTACTCCCATGGCCAGCACAAAGGAATGCTTCTCAGCCCTCTTGGGGGTGGGGCACATGCTGCTGGTATATGCCAAATTGTTCTTGCCAATTCCAATATGGCTGTGTTCACTAGGAGGGATCCAGTGTGGGTTTCATGGGTTTCAGAATGTCCAGAAACTTATGCTGGGTGTCCTGTATTTCCTTATGAGATGTGGAGCACTTCAGCTAAACTCTGTTGCAGTTCCTGGAATTGCTTGTGGTCATCCAGAGAGGATGGTGAAGCTAGAGCAACTGCCTCATTCAGAAATGAGAAAGGTACCCCCCGTCAGTACCAGTGGAACCAACTCATACTCTCCCTTTTCTATAGGCTCAGAAGGATGTTCTGATTGTTCTCTTGGAAGGGAGGGGTGATATGACTCCTTATTAGATCACACAGATCTTGGGTGTTGTGTGTATGGGTTGTGTGCAGTTCTGTCTGTCCATACCAACAGAGCCAAAGCAGGAAGGGTCTTAGTTGGTGGATCCATATGGGGTTGGGGCATTACTGCCGATGACTGAGGTTCCCAATGTGTGCTTTTTGTCAGTACTGGTTCTCTGCTTTTTGACCTCAATGGTGGTGTTAATGCAGCTGTGTGACTGTGATACTCCTATGCTGTTCGTGGAGCTCTGCTGTTAGCTGCACTAGCATAACTGCAGCTTGTTGATTCAGCAGACCTCAATGTTCACCATAAAGACAGACCACAGTGGCACAGGCTCAGCCAGGGTTTATTATTGACAAGGCACAGTTCTAATGCCCTGGCTCAACAGTTAAAGGTACACTAACATGCCCAAGATAAGGTATTAGCTCACACCACATTAGGTCATGCCCTAGGCTTCCTTCCATTCTCCATTTATATGTTGATACAAACAAGTTACATCTTACATTACGAACATTACCACCTTTGTACCTCCTAGTTCGAACAAAACATCCTCATCCATTATTCTGTCATCCCATTCTTACCTTTACAAGGTACAGGAACACACAGACCCCACCATCTTAATAATGTGTTTAGGTAATTACTTAAGAAGTCAGTGGGTTCCTGCATCATCCTCTACAGTCAGGAACTTGTTTACCTAGTTAGCGAATATCCAGATGTTACTATTCTGACAAGATCTACTTTGATTCACTACCTTTGGGTCATACTGCTATGAGCGCCTCAGAACCCAGCAAGGCCTACAGATGGTACCTGTCAATGGCAGTGTTGCCAGTGCAGAGTCTAGTATTGGTGGAACCTTGTTCTTATCCATCTTTATATTGTGGCCTTGGGACTTGGGCCCTGGGAGCGAAGATTTGCCTGACTTGGATGGAGTTGGGGAGGGATCATCCTCTTCAGAGTAGACTTAGAGGAGACTCTGCTTTTGTGCTCATGAGAGTGTCCCCTGCTCTCCTGAGCAAACCCTGATGGAGGGTCCATAGGTGTGATCTTCTTCACTCTTGCATCAGGCCTCATGCTAGGAGACATGCTCCTTGAGAACTCTGGTTGATGTACAGGGAGGTTCCCCAGGCCTGGGTCTGACAGGAGCCTTAGAGCCTTCTCTATGAAGTGCTTTTTAAGTCAAAATTCTCACACGTGACAGGTCTGGCTGGGTAAGGCAACAGATACTGCATTTGGAGAAGATATGAGCTTCCCTGAGGCAGTACAGGCAATGCTGATGGTCATCACTGACCAGAAAAGAGCAGGGACAGGAAACGCAGCTTTTAAAGCCCAGCATTCTGGGCATAATCTAATTCCCACACGAGGAAGCTGGGAAGGTTCTCCATGGTGGGGAAACTACCTAACCACTAGCTAGTATTAATAGTTCTATTAGTATAACTACACTAAAGAGCAAACTGATGAACTTTGAAGTATTTACAGGTCTGAAGACAAGGCTAAGGCTAAAGAAAAGGAGACATGCCAGACAGTGGAGTTTCCAATTCAGGCCATTCCTCAGGTAGAAGGAACTGGAGAGGCAGCTGGTGCGAATCACGAGGAGAGCAGGAGCGCAGCTGCAGACCAACAGACACTACTTGCAAGAATTTTCCAGTCTCCGGCACATGGAGCACATGTGTACCCAAGGTGGAATACACACAGGGACCTCGACTCCAACAAGAAATGAAGTTTACTTACCTGTAAACTACGCTCTTCAAGATGGGCTCTGCATATTCACACTCATGGCATGTGCCTACTGGGCATGCTCAGACGTGGAACTTTTACTAGCTGTGCCCGCTGGAGTGCTCACAAGCTCCCACTACCCTCTCCCCTCACCACTCAAACATTCTAAGGCTGAGGTCACTTAAAGAAAAAATGTAGGCCATGATTGTGTGCGCACAACTTGAGACATTTTTCAAGGGGCCTGATTTCCACAGGGGAGCAATTTCTGAAGATCAGGTTCTTTCAACTGGGCACCCAACAATTCAGGCACCCAAAACCATTTCTGAAAATTCAAGTTTTAAATTAAATTAAATGCAAGTCACTGATGGCACTGGCCTAGGAGAAAGCTCCTGCTCACCAAGGAGAAGTGGTTTTTTCAAACCCTGGCACAGGAAGTCTTAAAAGTAACACTCAGCTAAAAGGTCAAATTACCATCATCACAGACACCACAAACAAACCCACATGTCAGTTTCACATCTCTTTGAAACAAGGTCAGAGAGATTTTAATCTCATTATATTTAGTTGTTTTACTTCTCTCTGGGTTTAGAAATCTATTACATTCCAACTGAAAATAAGGCACACGTTTATGATGATGAGAGTAACCAACAGAACAAATTTAACAAGGTCATGATGAATTTTCCATCATTAACAATTTTTAAATCAAGACTGGATGTTTTTCTAAAAGATATGCTCTAGGAATTTTTGTGGACGTTCTATAGCCTGTGTTGTACAGGTGGTCAGACTAGATCAGAGGTTCCCAAACTTTTTCTGTCACGGACCTCTCCCCCCTGTACCCATAATGGAATCTGTCCATGGTCCCCAAGGAACCGTGGTCAGGGGCCAGGGTCAGAAACGGAGGCCACAGGCAGGGCCGGAGCTGCGGCTGGGGCCGACAGTGGAGCTGTGTTTGGGGCCAGGAGCCAGAACAGAGCTGTGGGCAGAACAGGACTTGGTGATGCTCCCTTTCTGCCCCATCTGGGGGCTGTCTGGGCCCCACCATGCCCATACCCCCTCGAACATTCCCACCCAGTTTGGAGACCACTGGACTAGATGACAACAGTGGTCTCTTCTGGCCTTGGAATCTATGAAACCCTTACAAACTAGAACACAATCCCAAAGATCTAGCGGGGCACCCAAAATTTTCAGATGAATGGCATTCACATGATAGTAAAACTGTTCAAAAGGCATTGAGAAGACTGTGTTTCAAGTTGCCAACTCAGGTACAATGAAAAACATGCCCATTAGTTTTGCGGATTGGCTTTAAAAGAACTGTGCTAACTGGAACATTCACTCAGGAGTATAGCGCAACCCGTAAAGAACGGAGACTGAGAGCAAGACAATCCAAATTAGGTTAATGGGTTTCAGGAAGCCAGAATTAGAGGACAGGTCCATGGGGAGGGAGGGAGACAGACAATGTCGTAGATTTCACATTTTGCCCATGAAGACAAAATGCATCTGCACTGCACAAGAACAAAATTACTCTTCTTTAACCCTGTTTACCTTAACACAATAGACTGTCATTGTCATCATACAATCATTCTATTGGCAAAATTTAGCCATTTTAGGGATACTTAGATTTATCTTTGCTACCTACTTCTTTAGAAAGAAACTCCACATCTGCTTCATATAAACTCTTCCCAGACGTCTTGGAGATCTCCACCACCACAGCAGTGCAGGCTCTCATGGCCGATGTAGGCAGCACGGCTTCCTCATCCAGCAAGGCATTTAACAAGCTGCTTTTCCCTGCTCCAGTGTTCCCCACCACTGCAATGTACGTCTTTGGCATTTTTGTATCTTTCTGCAACTTTTCCATCTGTTCTCTTTAATTTAAAAAAAGGGGGGGGCACAATCATGAAGCAGTCACCTGGCAGCATTTAACTTATTTAAACTTCCAATTTGCATAAGTAGCTATTTTGATTAATGCGAGTTTTGAAGCCATAAATTACATACAAGATGAACTTTATAGCTGCATACAAGAAGAAATGCCTACCACGTTCCCAAAATTACCCCATCAGAGATCAAATCAGAATTAGTCATATCCTACTTGTATTCCAGAACCCATCATTGCACACTCAAACATTTCACTTACAATGTACTTCCTACTATAGAGATGGTTTTATTGGTATAAAATGTTTTATACAGGTATATTTCTGTACAGGAAGGGGAATAAACAATACTGGTATAAGGCATATTTACACTAGTAAAACTGAGAACACTCTCAAAGTTGTATCTGTATAACTATTTTGGTTAAAAACCCCACACCCTAACTGAAATAGTCGCACCAATACAAAAACTGTGTTTAGACCAGGCCATAGTAAGGTCTGCCGAAGTGGGAGGCCTCCTTCACTGCATTGACATGTATAAGGTTATAGGGGATTTATGAAGTGCTAAATAAGAGCTAAGTAAGCAAGCAGAATAGGGGAGCAAAGAGAATAGACCAAAGCTGAATGCAATGATGAGCCAAATCAACTGGGGAGAGGAGAAGAATTTAATCAGAAAAATGAGAATGATAATTGGAAGTTTAACACTTTAATCATGAGGGTAACTAACCACTGGAACAATGTAGCAAAGGTTATGGTGGATTCTCCATCACTGGTGATTTTTAAAATCAAGATCGAATCTTTTTCTAAAAGGTCTCCCTAGGAATTATTTGGGGGAACTTCTATGGCCTGTGTTATACAGGAGATCAGATTAGATGATCACCATGGTCCTTTCTGGCCTTGGAATCTAGGTATCATCTGTTCTTTTGCTGGTAGGATCGCTGCACCTTCTAATACTGTTATTTACTTGCTGCAATATTTGACAAATCCACATGATTTCCAGCTTTGGTCACTGCTTAATAATCTGGGCACATGAGCAAATCTGACCTCTCTCAAACAACATCTTTTTTCCCCTGTTAAGCCCTCTCTTCAGCAATCAACAAAATTTATGATTATTCTACAGAATAACTGTCTGCCTCCAAGATTTATGCTTATGTAAAGCTTCTACAAACAATTCAACTTATGTTTTCTTTAAGAATTGAAGAGCTCTATATAACAATAGTTTTAACAAACCAAGAAAGCAATATATAATTAGCAAGGGATAAAGATAGAGGCCCCTCAACATGATAGGACATAAATACAAGCAATAAATTCCATGGGGATTTTCTATCCAAGTGCAATAAAAATAATTCTCCTTTATTTTGTATATAACTACAGCATATATAAGTTCTGTATTGTCAGTGATGTAGATACATGCTAGTATTTTGGCGCTCCAGAGTCCAAAAGACTACTGAAAATTGCAACTATCTAAAGAGTATTTATGTCTGCTCCAGACTAACAAAAATATCAGAGCTGTGCATCTAATAAATTTCAAACCACAGAACTATGCTTACTTAGGAAGCATGTTGGGATGAACTAGCTCTTTGGGGTTCAGCAGAGAATTTCCGAGACAACAGCACCCTAATCCAAATCAGCTTCTGGAAAGAAAACCCAATATCCCTGCATCTATTGCAGGGATTTATCCAGGACTAACAGGAGTTCATGAAGTGGGTTTACTTTAGCAAGTGACCTCTGCTACCCTGCCAATTAACCCAGCGGGAATCATAACACCTGCTGCTAGCCTTCCTTAGGAGCTCAATGAGACAAGCCAGTGAACTTGGTCAGAACTCTGGCCTCGAGAACTAGGAAGAGTGATTTTCCTACAGTTTTGACTGTTTATTAACAGTATTTATCCTGCAGTAGTTCCCAGAGACCCCTGATCAGGATGAGTGTTCCATTCTGCTACAGACGGTACAAACTCATGACCTGATTCTTGTCCCAAGGAGCTTGCAATTTAAGTTTCCATTTTTAAAATAACAGGTGCTGTTGTTCTGGGACTATAATTAAAGAGACTGGCCTAGAAGCACAGGAAGACAGAAGTCTATGGTGTGCCCGTAGGCCCTTCACAGAACCAGAAAGCACCCCAGAAAATGGGAAAGTCTTTGTTAACCAGTGTGTGTCTTAGCGTATGGAGGTGGAGGAGGCCTCAAAAGTATTACAGGAAAAGAAGGTCAATATTGTACTACTGTATTCCAGCCATACTCGTTATGCACATTGACTAGAAGTTTCCAGTGATATAAAGCTTCTGTTTCTAATTTTTAGATGTCACAAGATAAAGAGACCTTAAACTGGTCTCTGGTGCAGGACTAAATTGCCAGTCTTAGGTTTCAAGAGGATGGGTATTTTTTGTTTAACATTGAGGGAGCTGTGTGTGAAACAAACACACATCTCTATAGCAGATTGAGGATTTTTTTGTTTTGTTTTTAATGGACAACTGCTTGAAGCTACTCAGAGGTTTGGAATGTTGCACAGTTCTGAGAACCTGGATTAGCTGATGACAATACATAAAAGGCAAGAGGTATATTAATGTAAAACATGGATAACACTACACGTGGAGCATGCACAAACTTGTACATCTTAAGAAAACATTCAGATAATCAGTGTTTCCTATTCAATTCATTTTCTTTCTATGTGGGTGTGATGGGGTGATCTGCCCCTTAAAGGCAGTAGCACCTAGTGGTCAGTCCACCCCGCCACATAACATAGCTCTTTAAGGGTCCAACAGATTATTATACATGAGACCTAAGGGAGATAAGAACTAGAGGGGAAGAGGCCACGGGAATGAACAGGGAATGGAGACAGGATCTTGTCACTGTTCCTGTAAGGGCCCAGGGCCAGGAGCCTTGCCGAGAGGGTGGGCCAAGTCTCCTTTCTCACCCAACCAATAAAGAATGAGCTGGGAGAAATGCCTGTAGAAATGCTGCCTCCTCTCAACAGCAGGGCAGATACCTGCAAATACTACAGAAAGTAAATAAGCTCCTGCACAACCCTGAGTTAGCAAGGGAAGGTTGCCTGGTGAACATAGAAAGCATAGAAAGATTGAGTGGGGGGAAAAAATGGTCAGCTTGGGGAAAAGCTGTCTGAGACTCTACAGTAGACCTAAAGCCTAACTCCAGCTCCAAGGAGGAGAGCTAGCAGGCTCCTATATTAAAGGAATGAGACATGGGGGATTGTCTGAAGTCTAACCCAGCTCTGGGGAAAACAGGTGGGGCCTTCTGAACAGTGGAGGAAACTGACCAGGACTTTTACATGGTCCCAGAGAGGACATGAACTGGAGAGGCTAAACAGGTGAACTAACTCTGTAGAATGAGTTAATAAACCTGACCCAGTAAAGGAGTATATGTTGGAACTGTAAATAAAACTAGACTGCGCAAAGAAAGGTTGAACTAACCTGGTCTGGGTAACTGTTTGAAAAGACTCAAGGAGCACCAAGTCTAATGCACCTGCAGGGCCACAGCAGACCACAAGAAGACATACTGGAGAGGCATGCCCTCATGACAACCACCCAGGATATCTACGTAGTTTCCTGTTCTGACCCCATTAATGTATGTTTTCACGCTGATAATCCATACTGGCTGAATACTACGTCCTCAACAGTTTCTTAAGAAATTCACCACTGGGGCAACACCATGCATGAAAAGATTCTGCCCAAAAGAAATGCTGTTCAACATTTATGATTTCTTGAGAACAGGAAATAAAAATGACTGTTTAACAAATTTACCTCTTATAAGAAGCCTAGAACATCCCTGTGAAGTGGCTGCAAACCCTACTTTACAAATGGGAAAACCGAGGCACAGAGGTTAAAGTGACTTGCCTAAGATCTTGCAGTGAGTCAGGAATCCTGCCTACCAGTGTGCTTTGGCCACTATGACCCTGCTTTCCACTAATAGTCTCATTAGTTTGACAGCTACTGAATCTCAAGAATAAAGCTTTACCTCCATTCCCCCATGTGCGCTTCGTCAATGCCCTCCACAGCACAAAGAGTCTGCGAAATTTCATCGAGCACAGTTTGACACTGACTCAACTGGACCTCAATGTCTCCCTCTGATAAAGCCCAGACTTTCTGCACCTCACTCTCCATTAAAATTGTATTACGGGAATTTGCTGTGGGAGCAGAGTTTTCAGCATCAGAGAGATTGCCCAGATTTTTGGTTTCAGACAAAAGTCCAATAGCATTTGAACTCTCTGTTAACATGGATGGAAATTCTTGCATATCTTCACCAAAATCCTTGGAATGAGAGGAAGCTTCTTCATCCGAGGAGCAAACACGCTCTGAAGCTGGTAGGCTAAACCTCCATGCCTTAAATGTACAAGGAGAGGTAACCCTACCTTGAATCTGTACGTTCATAAGATCTGCTACAGTCGTTGGTTGAAATGAATTGTCTGGCAGGGAGCTTACTGGAGTTTCTGAGGCACCATGTGGGTGCAAGGTTGAGATTACTGGAGAATGAGCTGTGGGATACTCCTTGAAGTCCAGGCTGAGATGATCAGAAGTGTCAGAAGGCGTCTGTACTTGCAGAGAACACTGCTGATTTTCTTCTTTGAAGGCAGGAAAGGCAGCAGGTTCACAAGCTAAACTGTTCAGTGCTGAGCTAGACAAATTCACACCCTCTAGTGCTGGCACACTGCTCATAAGCTTCAGAACACTCAAATCATTAGTAGTCTGTAAATCACTGGGTTCTCTCGATCCCACTGCAACGCAAGGCTCTGGAGCAACTCTTCCATCCATGTAATCAGACAGGTTAGTTTGTCCTTTCTGTTTTTGCTGGCTTCCATGGTGGTTATCTTCATTGAAGTCCTCCTCTCGGTCAGTTCTCTCATGGTGGCCATTAATCACCTTAGCAGCATCACCTGCCTCAGGAGGAGGAAGCTTTGAGGAAAAGAGGTCCAACTCTCTGTTGAAATAAGAGCTCTGAAGACATCTGCTTATGTTATTATTGACAGCTTTCTGAGAAGCACTGCTCACAGGGACTGCAGAAGAAGGGACAGGTGAATATGAACTTTTCAGCTTCTTCAGTGGTAAAGAGTGCGTGGCTTCAGGTTTGGATGGAGTTTGGGTAACATGATCAGTAAGGCTTGTCTGAGAAGTGGTGCACAATCCTGAAGCATCAGGAGTGCCAATTCCCTTTTGATTTGGTACTGGTTCCTCACTGGCAGACTCTGAAGAAATTGCAATGACAGGGGGATGCATTTTGGATGGAGGGGAAATGCTGCTTCTGTTACCATTGCCATGCTCCTCATGAGAAAGCTTTCTTTTTAACTGCGTCTGGGAATTAATACCTAGTCTTACACAGGATGTAATTTGTTCTCGTATAGGTGAGTTAGCGTTCCAATCCACTGTGACTCCAGGTGTTAAATCTTGGGGGGGGAAAAAACATCAAATATTTAGTTTGGTATTGACAGAAATCTAGACTATTCCAATCCCCACTTTGTCTCCTTGTATTCCTGCCTATCAAATACAAGTGTCTGCTACTTGCTTCTCAGCTATAACTTTGTCTCCTTTTCCTTTCCCTCCTATGTTCCCTGAATTCTGCCAATGATGCCAGCCTAGATACCCCTTTCACACACTGCTCCTTTCTGCCTTCTTCCAGGCCACCTCCAATACACGAAATGTCCTCCTCAATGTTTACCAGGTCATCTCTGTCTCTCACTCTCAAATCCCACCCCCATGTCTTACCTCTCAAAAGGCCACAACAGATTTAAAGTCACCTAATGTAACCAATGTGTCACTGCTTTACTATGTAACCACGTGATCTTTCTGCCATCACCTCTCTTAAATTCCGCTATTTTATTCATCCATATCCCACATTTGTCATGTCCAAATGTTAATTGCTTTTTGGGGTAGGGACTGTCTACTTGCTTTTGCGGAGTACCTAGCATGTTTTTGGTTGTTTGAAGAAACAAAGATAACTTGAAACATTTGGGTGTCCACCACCCTCACCCCTTGATTCAATGTTAGCTTTGCACCAACAAAAAACAGCTGCATTTTAGAGTGAGTAGCTTCATTTGTTTACACTCTGCTAATAGAGGCTTCCTCAGTTGAGAATATCATTTTTATCCTTTGATCCATTTTCATCTTTAAATCAATCAATCAATATTATTTGTTTTCTTCTCTTTACAGACTCAGATGGCACTGGTTTACATTTTTTAGGCTATTTTCACAAGTATACAGGTTAGAAACTTTTCTTTTTTAAATTAAAATTGAAATTCTGAAACAATTCCATGAACGAATTCTATGATTGCAGAGAAATACAGGGGCCTTGTTTATGTGTGTCTGCATAAATATGAGGCCTGCTCAGGCACATCTATCAGGTCTGTGTTAGGGTAGGTCTATAGTGTAATCACAGTGTGCAACTGCAGCTCAGGTAGACATGTCTCAGGTACTAGAGCAGTGAAGCTGCAGCAGCATGCACGTCAGTGTGGACTGTACAAGTCTGTCCAAAAGCCCATGACTGCAGTGTAGACATTCCCTTAGACAGAAGCCAGTGTTCCAGAACACTAGTAGGCTAGAGAACTACAATATTTGTATACTTTTCAGCAAATTTGATCAGCATTAGCCATACCACTCAGGCTGCTCTGTCCCAGTCATGAGGAGGCAGGGAAGATGAACAGAGTGTGTCTATATAAAATTATATACACATTAAATTTATAACTGAAATGCAGGAGCCAGAATAACAGAAGAAGTTTGTCTGATAAGGCAAGTTTGGTTCCAAAACACTACAAGTGTGTGACTTTCCTCATACAAAAGGAAAGTTTATCAATGTGAAACCAGACAACTATAAATTTCTCTGTACAATAGGGACTAGCATAATAAATATGACGTGTGCTGTAATAGCCAAATTAATTTATTTCTGGCAGTTCACCCCCAGCCACCACAACATACGGTTTCCCAAATGCATTTTTCTGCCTTCAGACATGTACTTTTCATTCCTTTAAAAAAAATTATTACCTTTGCAGGGAGAGCATGCAGGTTTTGTTTGAAGACAGGAGATTTCACTATGTTGTATGTTGTTGTGACCATCAAATTCAGGGACTTCATTTTGGTCTGCATCACTTTCTACCTTCAAGATGATCTGTGAACTAGGACCAGCCCCAATCACTGAATTGGCACAAGGAGCGGGAACTGATAAGTCTTCTATATTGGGCGTTTTGTCACCATTAAGTGTTCTCTCAGCCTGGTTCAGTGCTGGCATGTCATTTTTGGCTATGATGCTTTCAACATGATCTTCTGACTCCAACTGCTGTGGCAACACACTGGTTGTAACACACTGGTTGCTTTCTCTAGATGTTGCAATGAGATCTGAAGTTATATTTGTGTCTTCATCACTCCAAAACACAGCTGAGGCTTCTAAGGAGTTACAAGAAAAACCTGACTGTGTGTCAATAGCAGCTACTTTGCCACTGTCACTGCAAATACCTTCACGGAGACCATCACCTGTTCCACTAGAACTACTGCTACTAAGTGGATGGTGCTCACTTTCAACAGAGCTATTCGATATGTCAGAGAATATAAAGTCCAAATCTTTGACTTTGCTGCTCTCTTCAGACTCTACATCAGGTGACTTCAGGGGAGAATTAGCAGAAAAATATCTATTATTTAATGCTGAACACACTCTAGACTGAAACCGTTCCTCTTCAGACAGAGAATCTGCACTTGGGCTTTCTGGAATTTTACTTACTAAGTCTTTTTCTAGTACATCAGTCCATGAATCTGCTGAACCGGCAGCAAGTTCAGCAAACCTGAACTGACTGTCAAGGGGGAGAGACTGAGTCTCAGACATTAATTTAACTGACTGTTTTTCATTTACTTGAGGTTCAGTACTTGACAATAGAAGAGAACTGCTTCCCTCTCCACTTGTACTGCCATCACTGTCTACTTCAGCTACAGATTTACAGTCAGTGTCTTTTTCTACTTTACTTTCAATAGGTGGCACAAACACTTCGTGTTTTATGTTTTCATTTACCAGGTTATCAGAGTAATTTGGTTTTTTAAAAAATTCTCTCACCAATTGGGCAATATTTTTACTATTTTCCTTCTCCACCTCATCAAGATGCTGGGTTGTTTGAAGAGTGGTGTGTTTTTTAAAGAACTGCCTAACACCACTACTAACAAACCGGTCACGACACTCCTTCAAATCAGTGGGAATGGAAAACCAGGTTACATCAGGACTGGGCAGGTCAGATACAGACTCCTCCATTGAAAGAGACCCCAAACTGCAGTTTCTCTTTTGGGAGCACTGCTCATCTTCAGAAACTGAAGTTCCAGAATATTCATTTCTGCTAATATGTCTTTTTAGTGTTCTGAAAGAATTATTTTTGTTTGCCTCTTCATTCTGAGAATCTTTATTCTCTTCTTTATGAGAGTCCATTCTGTTCATAAGGTTAGATTCTGAAATGTTTAAACCTTCATCACTGTCTGCAGAAGAATCTGTACATCCTGCGGGCTGGCATATCGTTATTTGGGACTTCAGGGATTCAGATTCTTTGCTTTCTTGCTGCACGTGTACCAGTTCATTTGTTTCTGTTTTCTGATTAAATTTGTCTTTTTCTGCACAGAGGCTGGTCAGTTTTTCATTTTTTGGAGAGTCTTTAACAGTTTTTTGGGCTCCAAGAGGTGCTGCTAGTGTCCCCATGTCTAGTTCTTGAGTGCAACCATCAAGCAAGCTATCCTCAGGCTCCAGATTCTCCTCTAGCTTTTTTCCAGCTTGGATAGTATTAGAATCAGCATTCCCTACAAGTTCATCTGAACAACATACTTCTCTCTTATCCAAACCAACCTCTGCACAGTCTTTCACTGCTTCCATTTCTCTCTGGCTCCCTGATATGCAGGAAAATTCTACAGAATTATATGGACAATGTAAGAGCACAAGATCACATTCTGTAGTCGTTTGGTTCTCTGCTTTTTCTTCTCTCAGTGTTGGGCTTTTCACTAAGTGATTGAACTCACCAACTACTATACCTGTGCTACAATGTTCAGGTCGAGCAATTTTAATTTCATTTAGATCATATTCTGCATTGCAAAGAGAATAGCTCTTTTCCTCCAAACTCATGTCCGTTAACTTTTCTATACCTATCACTGATTTGATATCAGCTGTTTCAATCACTTTATCAAACTGATCTTCATCTGGGTTGTAGTCCAGGTCAGCTTGCAGAACAACACTGCCAGACACACACTTTCGATCAGAGATGACAGTGTCCCTTTCCTTCGGGATTTTGCTTCTCTCATACCGCATTTCAGTTGCATTTTTCATTCTCATGCTATTGTTTTCTTCCTTTTCCTTTTCGACTTCAGAGTCTGATATATATAAATTAAGCTCTTCTGCACTGAATGACTCAGACACCTTTGTAGGGTCAGTTTCAACTTCCTTTAGGAGGTTTTCAGCTATATTTTCTTTGGCAGATTCAGGTGTTCCAAATCCAATAGCATTTCTGTCTATACTGCATGGTTGTGTGTCCATTTCAGAATTTGGCAGTTTGATGCCACCTTCCTCTTGGCATATACTGCTTTGATTACTCCTTTCCACACCAGTTAGTGTCAAGATTTCCATGGGCATATTTTGTTCACATAGCTTTTTCAAACCACTGTCTATGACAAAATCCTCTGAATAAAGGGATTGTTTCATAGGATCCTTTTTGGATTCCAAGGCTATATTACTTTCCAAATGCTGGGACTCCACAGCATGGGAATCTGTCTCCTGCTGGTCATCAAATGCACTAGACTGCTGTCGTAATTCCAAATGGAAAGAGCTAACAGAAGAGTTCTCATTATCCTCTTGGTAATTATTCAGTGTTCCCAAATCAAGCTCACTAATGTGTGTATCAGTGTGCTTAAATTCCACTTTATCTTCTTCCAGAGTTACTGATTTTATACTCCATTTACGGTTTACTACTGCACCTCTATTTTCATCATTCAATTTCATATCGTCTTCATTCCTGGTGTCCTGCTGGGGCAAAATATAATCATTTACAGGTTCTGGATTGTTTCCCATGTCTCTTTTATTCACATAGGAAAGAGACTGCACTTGTGAACAGGAATAATCATTAAAGTCAGAGCTTCTTTCCACTACTAGAGAAGGGTGTTTGGATAAGCATAATGGAGAAAGATCACTTGCTTTTCCTCCCTCTAAGTCTGAAGAGGGATATGCTGTATTCCCTTCCAGACTGTGCGTGTGTGCTTCTGTAATGCTGTTGTGATTAAGATTTGTTTGTCCAACACATACATTTGCCATAAACTCTCTCTCTTTATCTACACCTTTGATTTCTATATTTTTCTGTTGTTCAAATATGCTGTCATTAATGACTGATCCTGAGTCACGTCTCTCTCTAGGTATTTTCATGGTTTCTTTGCTTTCAACACAATCTTCATCTGTCTTTTTATAAAATGTATTCTCAATACTAGCTGACTGATCAAGCTGCTTCCCCCCTGATGCTGTATCATCCACTACTGAGCAAGCAGTTTTCAGTTCCTGGCAATCAGTATCACACATCTCATTGTTATCATTAAGAGTGGAATCCAAAGCATGGCTGACTAGGATTTCAACTTTAATACACCTGGTGTTTGTGTTTTCTTCCAATTCTCTTTCAACCACAGAGACATCTGATTGGTCCTCTTCTTTCCATGGAGACCTCTCTCCCTCCAAAGTGCAGTCACTCTTCTGTGACAGACACTGATCAATAAGTTCTTCACCTACATTATTCGGTGGCTCAAGATTCATCACTTCCATCAATCTCTCTCTTGTGCTTTCCAAAAATGTCACTTTATTTGGAGAAGAACATGAAGCTACAAATTCTGTTTTCTCTTCAAAGGTTTCTAAGAGAGTTTCTGAAGACAGCTTTTTCTTTGCTATGGAATCTAACTTCATGTGTTTGGAGAACTCTCTCGAGGAATTTTTACTTGCATTATTATCCTGTATAGTTCTTTCATATGCCTCTGAAAACTGTTGAAGACTCAAGTTTGTGTTCACAGATACATTTACTTCTTCCTCACAGATACTAGTGTTTGACACACTATTTTTGTTTTCATTTACTGCAGGTTTTGTAGCCAGTAAGTTTATTTCCCTCTCATTTATGAGGCTTGTTTGAGTTTCCACTTCTGCATCTGATACTTCGATATAATCTTTAACTGAAGATATTCTGGTCTCTGTATCCATAGAATCCATCTTCAATTCCCTCTCATTTTTGTCTCCGTGTCTAACAGGACTATCCTTTATTGAAGAGATGGCATTTACATTCATAGCTGTTTGCTCATCATCTCCTTCAGAAGCATTTACTTCCAAATATATTTTATTGATACCAAAATCACTGGTAACCCCCTTCGGTACACCTTTTGTAGATACAGATGTAGTCATATATACATGGTCTGACTGAAAGTCTTCAGACTCTATACACACAGTGGCATTTAAACAAGCTGCATGAGAAATATTTGCCTTATTACATGAATTCTGTTTGACAGGAGCTTCAGTTTCATTTTGGGACAATGGCTGGATGTTAGCTTTTTGGTTCACTGTTTCACTGACGGACCTCTTGGCAGATGTAAAAGCCCCAGAATCTTCGTATCTGCAAGGATACTCAGGAGAAGTCATTTCTACTACTGTGGCCTGCAAACTGAAAAATGTTCCTCTCAAAGGTTTGACAACTACACCTGAATTACAAGTTTCCTCTTCCTTTGGAGATGGTTGCTGAGGTGAGCTTTTACTGTGTAAAGATCCAGAAGACGACGGCACACAATCATAAGTTACATCTTCCAAGTCTGTATCTTTAGATAGGATATGGTCTTTAGAAGGAGAACGTACATGATAGTCTGAGATATATTGTACACAAAAAGGCAGCTTTTCTGGTGCTGCGGTATCTGCATTGTTTTGCAGTAACTTTGTTACAAGCCCATTTACTGCCTCATGAGAATCCACTGATGATTCTTCCTCTTCTGAATGAAGCACATCCAGACACTGGACAATCTCTGTTCCACTGGCTCTAGAGACTTCTTGTTCTGTACCACAGCTCTGGAATAAGGCAACCCCATTAACATTGTCATCTTCATTTTCTTGGGATTCAGCAGAACCAATATCACACTCAGAACTGGACATTTCTTTTGCTGCACACATTGTCAGAATGTTATGAGCATTAGAAGAGTTCTGATATTCTAGGTTAATTAGTCCCGTGTCCGAAGGCATATAGTTCTGATCTAAAGCATTTTGCAACTTATTCTCAAAAACATGATCTCCGTGTATTGCTCTCACTTCTTTGTCTGACGTCATCATGATTTTATCATTGTTAGGTTCAGCTGCCTCTTGAATGTCTAAAGCAGTTGCAGGCTTCTGCGTTTCCACAGCTGAGGTATTATTTAAAGTTTCCAATTCTCTGTCAATCAAGGAGCAACTGTCACTTTCTACATCACTACTTTCTTTTACTGCTTCCTCATTTGGCATAAGGTGGATTTGCTTTATAACTGAACTCAGCTCATCTTTGCAGATCTCACTTTTGATTTCAGAATGCCAAACATTATGTGGAAGTTCTAAGCCTGGCACAAATGGTACGCTTACTTCCGGAGTTCTGTTTATAGTCATAGATTGAGAAAGCAAATCCAGCTCTTCTATAGAGGTTTTACCACCTACATTCCCTAGTTTTTTTGGGCTTACCACTTCTTTTGCAGAAGATGCACTATCTGGATCTTTACACAAAGCAATGTCTTCTGGGACTCTGCTTACTGTAATACAGTCATTGTTTTCTGAACAGTTTTCTACTTCAACAATAACTGATTCTGACAAGCTATTTACATTAAGACAGCCCTTTTGCTTTGAATGGGAAACGTAAGTTTCAGCATCAGTAACAGATGAAACTCCATGTGTGTTTGTATGTACACAAACATCAACATTATGCTGCTCGAATGAATACTCATTCAGTTGTTCTGTTGATCTTTCCTTTTCCATTAAATTCTCTTTATAACCACTGATTGATGACACTTGACCATTTTTCATAGCTTCATTTATTACTTCTGTGACTTGCATTTGAATGTAAGGTTCTGAACTTCCAGGAGTTTCATGTTTAGCTGTTTCTTCAGTGCTGTTAACAACATTGATCTCCATCACTTCCTCATCATTGTCAGAGTTTGCACAACTTCTAGGCACTGACTTATCAGTTACAGGAGCTAGTGGCTTAGAATCAAGGTTGCCTCCACATTCTACTTGAAATGAATCTGAAATATCTAGACTGTTATCAGAAACACTAGCTTTGACAATTGCTCTTCCACTTGGGTCACTGTCATGTGTCTCTACAGCATCCCTTGAGTGAGGAAAAGGTAGTGAAGGTTTCTGATTATCACAAGTTACAGCAGGAGGTTGTGTTTCTGTTTCACCACTGTCTTGTCTCTCATCTAGGAATGGTCTGTAAAACTTTGGCATGCTTCCTGATGTGCATGCTTGGCCTCCACTTGACGTCATACAGAGAAAGTCAGAATTAGCCAGTTCTGCTGTCCTTGCATTTTCCTGAAACAAAGACGGCTGTGTAATTTCAAAGATGCTTTGTTGAGAAGACTCTGCAGTGACTGCAGAACCCTTCCTATGGACATATTCAGGTGAAGCAGAACGTACAATCTGAGAATTAGGTGTACTATAGTCTTCCAATGAAGTATCTGGTGTTGCAATTGATCTACATGTTGCAGGCATTTCCAATTTGTTTGAAGTCACATTAACAGAAGTTGTACACAGAAAAGATTTAGCTGAAGACAGCACTGACCCAGCTGATGTTAATGGCAGAGTCACAGTGACCGTGGGAGGCTGTATATCACCACACTGTGTGCTAGATTTAGATAGAACTATATTATTTGGGACTATCTGAGAAGGCTGTGCCAACTGGGATATAATGGGAAGGCCAACATTTTTCTCAAACACCAGACTTGAGTTGTACACTTGTGGTCCTTCAGAAGACGCCAACAGTGGTAATTGAATCTGCAGAAAAGAGACAAGGGTCAGCACCATAAAGTGCTAAGTATAAATAATTGAAAAAGAATTCACTTTGGTTTTGTGTATTAAGTGTAAAAAGAAAAACTCATGTAGCAGGGATGACTTGACATTTCATATCTACTTAATCCCTCTTCACCACCACCACTTACTTACTTAGTGCCACCCTCCACCACACTACCCAAATTACTACATAAGAGAGAATTTTTGACTAGAGGGATTCCTTCCTCCCCATATGCAGCTGATGACCCAAGTTTTATGGTTGGGGAGCTGATATTTATTGCACTCCAGGTGTAGTCAGTGCTGTTTTTCAGGAACTGGGCCAAGTTCCAGTTCTTTCTCGTTCTGTCTGGCCAAAGAAGGCACCGCTGAAAGAAGTTCAAAGCAGTGCAGGGATGATCAGAGGGAATTCAGCAAGAGAAGGGGGAGGAAACAGTGCTTAGGGAAGACAGAAATTTATTACATACAATGGGTATTTATTATTTATTTCCATTTATAGGAACTGAATCTTCAAAAAAACATGTACATATACAATATGACATTTTTGTACATTGTCCTTCCTTCCCCAATTCCCCATCTTGTTTCTTGCTATCATTCATTGTATCTTGTCTAACATTTAGAAAATAAGTACACTGGGCCAGGATCTGGGTCTTATTTGTCTGAAATTACACTTGTGTACTGAACAACAGCATGACTCTTGCAATGAGCAGGGAAACTGATTCAAGAGGTCAAAGTGCATTTCACATATTTCCACCTTTAGTTTTCTCAATTGAGAAAAGGAACATTTGACAAACAAAGAAATACCCTGAGTACCGTTAGTAGTTTATTTTACCTATGCTTTGCCTCACCTGTGGTAGCGAATTCCTCATCTCTTCATGTGCACTTTGCAGCTGATCGATCCTACAGTAACAACGTTCAAACTAAAATAGAAGTGCAAGAGGTTTATCTGAAACACAACTTCACTTTAATTCAAGATCCAGAAGACTAAAATGAGGCGGCCTAATTCCTTGTAAACTGTGTCATTTGCTGCTAATTAACACACAGATGTCAGTTTTCAGGCTTAAAGGAAGTTAAGTTTTTTCAAGTCTTCCAATTTTAATGCAAGTCAGTCTTATTTACTAACCTTTAAAAGGTGGTTCATTCCCAGAATCTGTAGCATAAACAGCTATACTGATGTATTAAAAGATTCAAAGTTATCAGATTACTAAACTTATGGGAGTTCTCTTCAGTATCGTTAATTAGAACAGGGTCCTCTAAAACTTTGATCTGCTGGGAGGACCTTGCCAGGACCACAAGGGCAACACTTAACTTATTTAAGATGGATCAGATCACAGCCACCCCACCCAATCTGCAAGAAGAACAGGACACTTGGATCAAAATGGAGCACAGCATGCTGGGACTCATAGTTTCAATGGGCCCTACCTTGTATTAAGGAGGAGGGTAGCCACAGACTGCACTGTTTAACAACGTGAGTCACACTTGACCCATGAGCCATGCTTTGACTACTCCTACAACAGAAGGAACAAAGAAGGAATAAAACATACCAGAAAGTAAAATTCTGAATTTGGCTGACGAACTTGTGTTCCAGGCCTTATAGTATTCCCCGCAGGATGTCCAAACGTAACAGTATCTCCTTCCTGCAAGATAACTGTACCTGAAAATTTAAAACAAAACCAAAAAAAAAAAATATTACACACCATAACATCATTCTTTTCAAGAATTCAGAACAGCTGCTGTTGGATGTATTATATCAGGCAATAAAGAAGCTATAATGTAAATGTTAAATAAGCAAATAAATACATAGAGTGATCTATTATGTTACTCTAACATCTGATTAAAGAGAGGAATGCACAGGGTTCCTCTGGATGCCCTTAAACATCTTCCTTCCACACTCACCATTGATTCTAATATCATTGACATAAACGCCTGTCAAGCTGGAATCTGCAAGTCTGTAGGTATCAGTAGTTCGAATCACTCTGGCATGAGTCCGGGACATGTAATCTTTTCTCTCTGAAACTGGACAACTGATGAAGTAGTCCACAACATCTTTGTTTCTTCCAATCAGGGTAACTGCGTTATAAAAACTTTAAACAAAGTTTAAAAAACAAAGTCAGTTTTTTTCTCTCTGTAGCTTCTTCTGCAGAAGTCAGGATTTCATGGAAAGCAATGTGGTCACAAGAAGCTGGAGACAACACATCTCACCATACCATAAATAGGTACAGTAGAATTTCTGAGGTCTATCAACTGAATTACAGTTGGAGTAATGTATCATCATTGTCTAGTCACTATCAGAGAACCTATACGGAGCAATACTAAGTCAGCATGGTAGGGAGTGGTTTCAGGGAATACATGGGCTTGCATTTTCAGAAGTAACTAGTGATTATGGGTGCCTAGTAGTTTACAAAGGTAAACTACTATTAATAATATTAAACTAAACTAAGAATATATTCTATCAAATAAAACTCATCCCGTAACAAGTTAGTCTCAATACTGGACACAGTCCACCATATGGACCATAGCCACTCATATTTAACATGGAATACAGCCCGTAAATTACAAGCTGTTCATGCAGTGCTCATTCTAGAGCAGTGCACCCCAAGAGCTGTCGTACACAGTACTCACTGGATAACGTCTGCAACACCGGAGACAGAAGCTTTGCGGCCTATCCTGCGCAGATGACACTGGTTGCACACCCCACTGTCTGTTTGGCAGATTGTTGCCATTTCAGAGAATACAAGCTTGCTTTACATCTGGAGTGGGGGTAGGAGTAGGGGCGGAATAAATAAAAAATAAAGTGAATGAAGCATGTAAGTTTCACATTGCTCACAGAAACATTCCTGCTTTATCTACAACCATTCAATACATTTATCACAGGAACATCAAATATCACCGTCCACAAAGTGAACCAAAGAAGTGGTCCAGGGTCAAAAGTGGAGAACCAAGTTCCAACAAGGCCAACAAGCAAATAATTCAACACAGATTTCTCTTTTTCTTCCTAGGTTCCCTCAGTTGCGTAGTGCCTTCTAGCCAAAGGATCCCAAAGGGCTTTACAAATTGTGTATAGGAAACATTGTGCCCATTGTGGAAATATAACCAACTTTGGTGTGGAACGTTGCAGATCTTGCACACAACATTATACAATCATTATTAATTTTCTGATCCTAAAAGAGAATATCCTTTTCATAGTTTCCTAGGCCGGAGAGAAACTCTAAACGTAAGAACGGCCATACTGGGTTAGACCAGTGGTCCACCTAGCCCAGCATCCTGTCCTCCGACAGTGGCCATCGCAAACAGAGGCTAGGGACATTTGAGAGCATGGTTTTCCATCCCTGACCATCCTGGGTAATAGCCATCCTCCAGTAATTTAGCTAGTTCTTTTTCGAACCCTGTTATAGTTTTATCCTTCACAACATCTTCTGGCAAAGAGTTCCCCAGGTTGACAGTTCATTTTGTGAAGAAATACTTCTTTTGGTTCATTTTAAACCTGCTGCCCACTAATTTCATTTGGTGACCCCTAGTTCTTGTGTTTTGAGTTGGAATAAATAACACTTCCTTATTTACTTCTCCACAGCAGTAATGATGTTATAGACCTTTATTATATCCCCCCTTAGTTGTCCTTTTTCCAAGCTGAGAAGTTACAGTCTTATTAATCTCTATTCATAGGGAAGCTGTTCCATACCCAAAATCATTTTGGTTGCCCTTTTCTGTACCTTTTCCAATTCCAATATATCTGTTTTGAAATGGCCGACCAGATCTGCACAGTATTCAAGATGTGGGTGTACCATGGATTTATATAGAGGCAATGTGATATTTTTGGTCTTATTATCTATCCCTTTCCTAACTATTCCCAACAGTCTGTTAGCTTTTTTGACTGCCACTGCACACTGAGTGGATGTTTTCAGAGAACTGTCCACGACTCCAAGATCTTTCTTGAGAGACAACAGCTAGTTTAAACCCCATCATTTTATACAGATAGTTGGGATTATGTTTTCCAATGTGCATTACCTTGCATTTATCAACACTGAATTTCATCTGCCATTTTGTTGCCCGTTCACCCAGACTTGTGAGATCCCTTTGTAACTCTTCACAGTATGCTTTGGACTGAACTATCTTGAGTAGTTCTGTATAATCTGCATATTTTGCCACCTCACTGTTTACCCTTTTTCCAGATCATTTATGAATATGCTGAACAGTTCTGGTCCCAGTACAGACCGCTGGGGGACACCATTATTTACCTCTTTCCATTCTGAAAACTGACCATTTATTTCTACCCTTAGTTTTCTATCTTTTAACCAGTTATTGATTCAGAAGAGGACCTTTCTTCTTATCCCATGACTGCTTACTTTGCTTAAGAGCCTTTGGTAAGGGACCTTAAAGGCTTTCTGAAAATTGAAGCATTAACAGAGAAATCTCAAATAGGAGTAGAGAGGCTACTTTTCCTTTGTATTTGGCACTGTGTGCAACCATGCTGGAATTTTATGTCCGGTTCTGGTGTCCATAATTCAAGACAGATGTTGATAAATTAGAGAGGGTTCAGAGAAGAGCCATGAGAAAGATTAAAGGACTGGAAAATTATGGCTTATAGTGACGGACTCCAGGAGCTCAGTCTTCTTAGCTTAACAAAGAGAAGATTAAGGGGTGACTTGATTACAGTCTATAACTATCTACATAAGGAACATTTGATAATGAGCTCTTCAATCTAGTAGAGAAAAGTCTAACATGATCCACTTGCTGTGGAAGTTGAAGCTAGACAAATTCAGACAGAAATAAGGCATACATTTTTAACAGTAAGGGTAATTAACCATTGGAACAATTTATCAAGGGTTGTGGTAGATTCTTCATTAACAATTTTAAATCAAGATTGGGTGTTTGTCTAAAAGTTATGCTCTAGGAATTTGGGAGAAGATCTGTCTTAGTTATACAGAAGGTCAGACTAGATGGTCACAGAATTCTTTGAGGGGATCAACAAGCATGTGAACAAGGGTGAGCTAGTGGATATAGTGTAATCCAAGGATCACATTAGCCCTTTTGGCCACAGCATCACACTGGGAATTCACGTTCAGTTGATTATCAACCACAACCCTGAAATCTTTTTCAGAGTCATTGCTTCCCAGGAATATAGTCCCCCGTCCCCCACCATGGTCTGAGTATGGCCTACATTCTTTGTTCCTAGAAGTATACATTTACATTTAGCTATATTAAAACGCATGGTTTGCTTGTGCCCACTTTACCAATCAATCCACATTATTCTGCATCAGTGACCAAGCCTCTTCATTATTTAACCCCTTCCCCAATTTTTGAGTCATCCACAAACTTTATTGGTGATGATTTTATGTTATCTTCCAGGTCATTCATAAAAATGTTAAAATATCGGAGAGGCCAAGAACAATCCCTGCAGGACTCCACTAGAAACATACCTGCTCGATAAGTCCCAGTTAGCCAGCTCTTAATCCATGTAATGTGTGCCATGTTAAGAAAATTAGCATGATATAAAATTATCAAAATGTTTTGCAGTACACCAAGTCAAATACCTTACAAAAATCCAAGTCTGTTACACATCAACACTATTACCTTTATCTGCCAAATTGTAATCTCACCAAAAAAAAGATTTCAAGTTAGTGTGATTGTCCATAAAACCATGTTGATTGGCATTACCCTCCTTTAATTCTTTACTAAAAGAATCCCATATCAGCTGCTCCATTATGCTGAAACAACAACAGCAGTTATTTAGGCCAGAAGAATCTGGCTAGAGCACTGAGTTAATAAAAGATATTTAATGAAAACTGGACTAGACCTTGGTTTTAATGTCTCATCTGACAGACAGCAGTTCCAGCAGCACACCAGCTCTTAGCAACATACAAACTCAAGGACCAAAGCAGCAGCTTTTACAAAGGTAAATGGGCATTTTGCCTACACAGGACTCAAGGATAGGCCCATGCCTAGAAGTTCCACTGAATCAGCAAGTCTACAATCCAATTAGTCAGTCATTAAGAGAGAAAAAAATCCACCCCACACAAGCTTCCAAAAGCTCATATTGATATTTTAACCAATATCTTGTGACTAGTAGTTTGTTTATCCTTTACCTGCTTTAACCTGTCATTCTTAAGAGACTTCTATATTCATTATTTAACTAGATGAGCATAGGTGGTCACTGCCAACTGGACCATCTCTTGCCTACTAGCATTTAAATATTCCAGCACTTGGGTTAATATCAATAACTCCTTATTCACCAGAAAAAGGAACAGCAACAAGGATTGAAGCTACATTCAAAATCTGGGGGGTTAAATCTTCATACTCCTCCAGCACCCTAGAGAACCTTAAAACTTATTACCCTCTCTCTGACCCCACCCCTGATCCCGCCTAATGTCTGTCAGAAAGTTGTAATCTCTCTGGGACAGAGACTGTCTTCCTAATGCAGTGGTCCCCAAACTTTTTACCCCCCACCCCTCCCCACACTGTCCATGCCTCCCTTCCCCCCAGCAGGGGCTGGGAGCAGGGCCAGGTGGTACTCCCTCCTTTCTAAATTCTACTGGCACAATGCCAGAACTCCTTCCCCATAGAGTTTTGCCGCATGAAGGTCTGGACAAAAATCCAGAAAGCTTCCTTACATTTCACTATAATAGAGACTTTTGAGACATGTGGTAGAGCCCAGCTTACGTCCACATAGAATGGAAATTAGGCAACCTCTAGTGTCCTCCATGAACAACAAATAGTCTGGGTGATCGCCAGGATAATTTAGTTCTATTCAGAGACTAATAGGCCAATGTTTTCACATCTCTCTCAAGTTAGGCAGGCTCCTAAAGTGACCCATACTGGAAACAGCAGGAGCTCAGCATGAAATTTAGGCCACAGTTATGTTAGGGTAAGACTTTTATGCAGAACACACCTAAAGCCTGCAAGCACAGAGAGTACTTAAATAAGCAGCGAACAAGATATTCTTGTGCTGTTTTTGTATGCTATTACACATTTTTTATTGTGCCCCTGCTTTTTGTTACATATACGTACTTATGTTTTTTACAATGTATTTTTGTATTTGTTGAGACTATTTCCCTCACCCCTCCTTACTGTTACATACTCCTCCAGCATGTATTTTTTATTTATTGAGATTTGTTTTTTTAACTTTCCCCTTCCCACCATATATGGAGTTGTTGTTTTTTTTAAGTTGTAAAAAAACTGTTTTTGGTGACTAGTTTAAACCGGTTTAGTTTATTTTGATGAGTGAAGTGTATTTAAGAAACTGCTGTAACACTTGTACTTTGAAGTCGCTTGCTAAGCCCTTCCCAACGCGTTGCTAAATAAATTGCTTAGTATCATCTGTGTGTTTGGATTCTCTAGAGAAGAATTCCTTTTGCTTAACAATTCTGGCTCAGCGAGCAGGGTGCAGTTGGTGACGCTTGGGAACCCCCGCAACCAAGAATAGAGGTGAGTACATTTTATCTTACCACCTCTAGCGTGCACCTCGGTCTGGGTTTTCCCGGAGGCTCCCTCCACACCCCTTTTGGGTCTGAACTATCCGGATAAGAGGACTAAGCAATATTGTAGTTTAAACAGTCAGGAGGACTGGTGCGAGAAATCGCAGGAGGACTGCACTGAGTGCACGGACAGGACACTGCAGGAAATTGTCCCTGGTCAGGACGGTGCTGGGTGCATAAATCACACCACAGCTACACTGAGTGCAGAGACTGCTGAGAGCAGAAACTGCATTACAGGACACTGAACACAAAGACTTCTGCAGGCAGAGATTGTGTTGCAGAACACTGGGTATAGACGCTATACCGCAGGAATCAGCTGGCTGTATTGTTAAAAGGAATTCCACAGAGGGGGAGATTGTTGACAATTAAAAAACATAAAAAAGGGCAAAAGGGAATAGTTAAGGATAAATTAAAAATATATAAATACAAGGGATAGTTTGCTGTAGTGGTCTAGTCAAACAATAGGGAAAGCTAAAGAAAGGAGTTGTAATTTTGTGCTATAACTATGGAAAGAAGGTAAAAAAAAGAATTGTATACTCCGGAAATCTGTTGATTTGGAGAAATCCCAAAAGAATGCCTTAAGCTATCAAGTAAATAATTTAAAAAAGGAAATTGACACCATGAAAAGAAAAGCTGAAAGCCTCTAACTCCTCCGCGCACCGCATAGCTGCGGCCATGCACCAGATGAATTATTCAAATCCTGAAAACAAAAACTTGGCTGAAATTAACTGGGAGGATCTTGTCCAAAGAGTCCAAGAATGGGAACTCGCAAGATCCGAGGGTGACCAGCATAGCTGGCCTCCCCCTTATAATCCAAGTTCTGATGCCAGTGCTCCCCTAGCCCCTCTCCAAGCAACTAAATGCTGGGTAGGTCAGGGAAATAACAGAACTGGCCAGGACACTTACAAATACATTCCCCTCAGCACCGAGAAAATTCGCCTTCTGTTAAAAGACCTCCCTGATTTAAAACCTAATGACCCAAACCTCAAATTCTGAAAAAAGATCACCCAGATGGTAGCCACTTATACTTTGCACCCTAGAGATCTACACATTCTTACAAAAGCGAAATGCCCCAGATTGTCTTGGTCTAAACTTACTGCAGATGGGTTCCGTAATGGCCCTTGGGCACTATAAAATTTGACTCAAAAATGACTATAAATACCATGTGTACTGCGTTTCAGCAAACAGTCCAAGAAGCCTTTGCCAACGGTGCAGGAAACTGGGGACTCATAGTTGGCTGTATACAAGACAAAAATAAAACCGCTGCCCAATATTGCAAACGTAAATAGGATGTATATGCAGCCAATACTAATATTGCAAAGCCAAAAAAAACCGACCAAGCATTTTTAAAAATGTTAAAGAAAGCTTTAACTCTCATCTACAGACAGCTCTTAACCTAGATATCAACCCAGGCTCTGACTATGAGTCAATCTGTATTTGGGCTTCTAAATGTGAAGCAAAACAGGCCTAAAAAAATAAATAAATAAAGTCCCCCATGTTGCTGCAGTAACAACCGGAAATAAAATGACCTGCCACAATTGTGGTGCCTCTGGTCATGTGCGGAAGAATTGCCCAACCAGAGGGCAGGGTTGTAGTCAAGGGCAGGGCTGCGGCCATTTTGGGTCTCGTAATAACACCCCTCTGTCCCACCCCGGCCCTGCAAAGCCCCCCCCCGCTATACTTGGGGTGGAGGGTAAGACACTGGGCTGCTGGCTACCCGAGACGCCCAGTTCTTTCTGATACTGTGCCTCCTGCTACTGTATCTCACCCCAATCGTTCCTTTGCTAGCCCCTATAAACATCGGAGTTTAAAAAAAAAAAAAAGAAAGGTCAGACTGATTAATTAAATGAATCGCTAGGACATTTCGGCCCCCTTGCTTGTCAGTTCTCCAGACACAAACAAAAACCTCGTTAGACCATACCTCCAAGCATGGATAGGGGGCCGGTCACGCACAATGCTTGTAGACACGGGGGCTTCTGTCTTCATTACTAATCTCTCCCTCTCTACCACCAAACATTATGTCACTGTTTTGGGAGGGGGAGGGAGGGGTGGCGTGCATATCACCTCATATAAAAGCCATCCAATTCTCGTTGAATCTAATTCCTTCTTTTGGGTACAATCTTTTATGTTGCTCCAAATGCTGAAGGGACCATACTAGGCACGGATGCTCTCTCTGATCTTTCTGTTACTTTAAACCTCACTAAAAGTACTGTTACATTTACAAATAAGCTCTTGTGCACTCTTTCATAGAATCATAGAATATTAAAGTTGGAAGGGACCTCAGGAGGTCATCTAGTCCAACCCTTGTGCAACAAATGATCACTCTCCTCTGTTGCTGCTGCTAATCCTGCACCCCCCACTTGGAATGTTCTTAACCCTTTTCACGAGCTTTGTTCCAGGTTTCCCGCTGTCTGGGCAGAAGACAAGCTGTCCTGCGGTTTGGTACCTGAGCACCTTTGTCCTCCCATCCAGGTTACTGGTCAACTTCCTCCGCCTACCAAACAATATCCCCTCAAGCCTGAGGCCTGCGATGCAGTAGGTGATATTATACATTCCTTACACCAGTGGGGCATACTAGTTCCCTGTTCCTCCCCCACCAACTCCCCCATCCAGCCTGTTAAAAAGCCTGATGGTTCTTGGCGTCTTACTGTTGACTACCGTATGGTTAATCAATATGCTAATAAACTTGCTCCCATGGTCGCAAATCCTTCAGTTGCCCTTTCAGGCCTTGACCCTTCTCATTGTATTTTTAATGTGTTAGATATCGCTAATGGCTTCTGAAGCCTCCCTGTTGTGAAATCACAAAAATTCAGACAGGATGCCTTAGACTGGAACAGTGATAGAAATGCTAAATTCAGGTAGGATGTCTTAGAACTACAATAGAAATGCAAAATCGTTGGCCTATGTTGTAAGACGTTAACTACCTTTGTAATAGCACCCAGCCATATCCTGTCAGATAGATATCAAGTGACTGTATGTGACTCGGGACTCACTGGCACCAAAAGAATCACTGAGACATGCTGGCACCGTGAGACCCCCATTGTGTGTTATAAGTACCCTACGTGCGGTAAATAACCTGTTAAGTATCAGAATCTCCACTATACGATCTATATGTAAAAAGGAATCTTAAAAACCTATATAAGTCACCTGTATTTTGTACCAAGGCGAAGTTCCAGAGATCAGCACAGGGATGTGCTGTCTGGACTTCCCTACAGCTATAGCTGCCTGTGTGTTTGTCATAATTAAAGTTCTGCTCAATCCAACCCTAAAAGAGAAGCTGTGTGATCTTTTCCACGACACTGTGCATCCAGACTCTCAGCCTTGGTTTGCCTTTACCTTTGGCCCAACCCAGTTCTTCCCCAAGGTTATCACAATAGTCCCACCCTTTTCCATTGGGTTATGGCCAAAGCCCTGTCTGGGATTAACTGGTCTTCTATTAATTCCACCTGTCTACAATATGTTAATAATCTGTTATTTGCTTCCCCTACCCCCTCTGACCACCTGACAGCTCTCCAGATGCTTTTGCAAGCTTTAGTAACTGCAGGGTTAAAAGCCAGTCCAATATCTAGGTCTTACTGTCTCTCAGAACTCCAAGGCCCTCACTTCCAATTGGTGGATTGACATTGCCACAGCTCCTCGCCCCACCACAGTGCGGGAGCTACGCAAACTCATGGGCCTTTTACATTTCTGTAGGCAATATATCCCATCATTTTCTTCCTTAGCACAACCACTTAACGACCACCTTCAGAGTGCCCTTGCCTCCTCTAATTCCATTCCTTGGACCCCGGAGCATAATAACTGTTTGGCTGAGCTTAAAACAGCCCTTCTCTTCACTCCGGCACTTGGTTTCCCCCGCCCCTCTTTACCATTTGAACTTTAGACACATGTACAGGAGGGTCATGTTTCTGCTGTGCTCACACAGGCCCATGGTGACAGGCACCACCCTGTGGCCTATTACTCTACACGCTTGGATCCTGTAGCCTCTGTCCTTAATCAAGCTGTTGAAGCTGCCTTGGGCAATAACTGTTTCAGCCCTGCTGGTTTCTGGGGCTCCCCTTACTATTTATATCCCTCACGCTGTTCATAACATTTTGGACGGCGGCCGCTTTTCTAAAGTCACCTCAGCACAATAGTCTAAATTGGAATACACACTTCTTAGCTCCCATATCACCATCACCCACTCTAATCTCCTTAATCTTGCTACTTTAATACCAACCTCAGGGGACCCTCATTCGTGTCCCCTATCGGAAAACACCCTTTCCCCGGAACACCCCATTCTTAAGCAACCTTTACCCTCTTCTGACCTTACCCTTTTTGTTAAAAAGTCTCGCTATTATGCTATGGGACAGCCCGATACTGGCTGGGCTGTGTGTGACCTCTCGGGGTCATGCCTCCTTTCAAGCTCTTTACTCCCCTTCTGCTCCGCCCAAGTTGCTGAATTGGTAGCCCTCACTCACGCCTGTCTACTAGCTGAGGGCTATACCGTTACTGTCTATACCAATAGTCGCTATGCCTTTGGTGTTGTGCACGACTACCTGGATTCATAAACAGCTCGGGGATACCTCACCTTGTTCGGTACCCCACTAAAAAATGGGGAGTATATCAAAAGTTTACTAGAAGCAATTCAAAACCCATCTAAATTAGCAGTAGTAAAAATCAAGGCACACGCCAAAAACAATGACCCCTTCTCCCGAGCAAATGCAGCTACAGATAAGGCCACTAAAGAGGATGCAGTAAAACCTCAAAGGGCCTATACGGTGGCAGCTACCCAAACCTCTGACCTAAAACATACTGTTATCTAAAATACAGGAACTATGCTCTGGAAAAGAAAAATGGACACAGATCGAGAATGCATGCAAAATTGACAACACCAATACCTGGGTTACTAAAGACCAACAATCTGTGGCCCCCAGGGCAATTGTGGCTCACCTCTGTGACCTTTACCATCTGCCAACTCACCCAGGATCAAAAGCTATGCTACACCACATGAAGGGAAAATGGTGGTGGCCGAAAATGTCAGCTGACGTGCATGACTACTGCACACGGTGCCTTATATGTGCTAGGTGTAATGAAGGGAAAAAGCTTAAGGTTGCAATATGACATCAGCCTAGGCCTACAGGCCCAATGCAAAGTATTCAAATTGATTTCATAGCACCACTTCCACCAACTAAAGGAAAAAAATACTGCCGGGTCATGACTGACCATTTTACCAGATGGGTTGAAGCTTTCCTTACTGCTAAAAATGATGCCCTTACCATAGCTCGAATTCTGGCTAATGAATTCTACCCCCGCTGGGGCCTACCTTGTTCAATTGACTCAAACCAAGGTACTCACTTCACCGGACGGGTAATGAAAGATGTGTTCTCTGCTCTAAGTATCAGGCAGAAATTCCACTGCCCATATCACCCCCAAAGCTCAGAGATAGTAGAACATGCAAATCAGACCTTGAAAAAGAAACTAACTAAGACTTTAGTAACTCAGGGACTAGCGGGCTGCCGCAACTGTCAGCCACCCTCCTCTTGATGAGACTCCAGTTGAATTGGGAGTGACTCTCACCCTTTGAACTCCTTACTGGAATGACAATGTCCTTAGGAGAAGGCTGTGTAGTTCCAGCTCCTTTCCACCTGGTGTCTAACACCGCACGGGAATACATCAAACGATTAAATGAGACCCTGCCACCCTTCAGGATGACGGTTAGGGACAGACAAGCTGATCAAGATCCTTGTGATCCTCCCTCCTGGCCCGATGTACAGGAAGGTGACCAAGTCATGGTAAAAACCTACAATCTCGCCCTGTTTCAGCCTAAATATTCAGGCCCATACATGGTGTTAGCACACACAGATATCTCTGTCAAGGTGCAAGGGATTCCAACTTGGATCAATAAAACCAGAATTAAGTTATATATATATAAGTCTATTTAATGTGTGTCCTGTGCACTAATTTTGTCTTTTCAGGTGAAAGATGTTGTTCCTCATAATGATTCTTCTCCTGGGCCTCAACACTGCATACTCCTGGAACCCACCCGTAGTCCAAATCACGCAAGACACCTGTCTCAAGGCTGGCCAATACATGCAACTTCCCAAGGGGGGAGATGGCGAGTGGGCAAAAAAACCAAATGTGGGGCTTACTGCCCTACCTTCCAGAAAGAAACCCATCGTAATTCCTGGGCCCATCCACCTCTCAGATTATAACATAGCTTCACCCCTTCTGCCCACCCCCGGGAGCAGAATACGACTGCCTGCATCTAAATATGCCAAATACAACTGTGGAACTTCAACCCTAAGGACTGTCCGCCCATCCACACTAGGGGGTATCCACCTGGCCCAGCCAAATGTATTCCATTTTTGAAATGTAACACAAAAAAACAACACTTCAAGGTCCTTCCCCTCAAGAGGGCCAACCTCACTTTCTCCATAGCCTCCAGTACCATTAATGTCCAAAACATATCCAGTCGTTCCACCGGTTTGGGAAACTTTACCTGTATTTGAAGCTACAGGTTTGGAAACGGTATACAACTTAGTTTTGGGAAGGAAGTAATTCTCAGAGCAGGATGAACAAAACTTCCACCTTTGTTATAAAAGCCTGGAATGGAGGGACAGTATTGCCAAGAACATTGTTCAAACCCAGTCAGACACCTGGGATGCTCGAACGTAAAATGCTATGATTTAACTACCTGTGGTTATACTCCCTCTACCACTTGTCCTACACTCCACGCCATCCCTCTTAATGGTATTATCCATTTGGGATCTAATAAAACATCTTAACATAGTGTAATTATAGTTTCTGTTAAGGTTAAATATGATTTGTCTAATTTTACTGCACCCTTACAAAATGTATGTTCTGATCACCCTAATTCTGTACAGTGGTTACAAGAACAGTTAAAGCTATTAATGCACTAATATGCTGTCTGCGCCCACACAGTAAAAAAATAAAAGCGAGGCACCCTAAGTGACGCTGGGGGGCTATTTAGAAGCACAAACTCCATAATAAACTCACTTAATGCCAAAGCGAATAGGTCATACAATACTGGGTCAAAAGCCAGACTACCGAGGCCCTAAAACACACCAATGCTGGTTTATTATATGCCCTCACTGCAACCACAGATGAGCTCTATACAGTAATTAAAGACCCCTCCAATATTATTGTTAATATAACTAAATCCCAATTTAAGCCTGCTTTTAATGTTAGCTCATAATTTATTTAATGTATTAAAAGAAAATATGCTAGATATGTCTTGGTTTCCCCCCTTCCCACACCCGCTCCTCTTCTGCCCTTGCACACCTGGCAAATGTATCTGTCCAGATAATTGTTGCATCCCTCCTTCCCCTTGAAATCTCCTCCACCCCCTCTTTTACTTTTCTTCTTATATACCCTCTCGCTATCCCCGCCCATGTTTTCCCTTCTTTTTATTTTAAATTTGTTAGTTATGTGTCTAACAATACTGTTTATCGAGTAGGATCTTCTGGCTATGTGTCTCCATCCCCCAGTGGCGGCATGCTTATGATGACTTAATTGCTGTACAAAGACTGCTGATTATATTATTTGTTCTTTTTCTATTCTCCGCCCTCTGAACATTTCTTCCCCTGTGGTTATTACCAGCCTTCCCCTTCTGGATGCGGAGGCTGCTGTCCAAGTGTCTGCCACTCAGTGGTGCTTCACCACTACTGTAACGCATTACAACTATGGCCCACTACAGAATCCTGCCAATTCTTCCATATACCTGCAAATCAGACTCCTTCACCCTGGGTGACATTCTTCTGCCCAGCCGTGTCTTCACTGGAATGACAACACTTCCTTAGTAGTATGGCAATCTGTATCTGGACAATACCCCCGTCCAACTAGCAAAGGAACTGCTGACTAAAGCAGTCCTTGCTGCTGCCTCTGTGTCTGCCACCATCCATAAAGACATTGTTAAAGGCCGCGTGTAAGTTCAGCTCTCCAACCAGATCATAACCCGCTTGGAAGATTCAACTTCTGGTCCATCCTATGACCCCATCACCTGGTAGACCATCTTGCAAATGGCTGCCACTGCTGTTTCCCTCTTTGTTTTATTTTTATGAGTGTATGTGTTATTTTACATATATGCTTGCTAATGCCGCTTCCCTCGCAGTCCTTGTTTCTTCCCCCCGTTTTACCCATACTCCTCCCCCAACCTATGACCCCTTGCCCCTCACCCTCACTCACAAAATTAATCACGAATATAATTACATTTAGAAGTATTGACTGTATCTCACTCACAAGTTCGATATGTCAAACAGGAGGGAATCTGTTAGGGTAAGACGTCTATGCAGAACACACCCAAGGACTGCAAGCACAGAGATTACCTAAATAAGCAGCGAACAAGGTATCTCTTGTGCTGCTCCTGCATGCTATCACACACCCCTCTCTGTGCCCAGGCCTTCCATCACTTATACGTTTTCATGCCCCTCACAACGTATCTTCCTTATCTGTTGACACCACTCCCCTCATCTGTTTCCTTCCCACCATATATGGAGTTGTTTTCCCCAAGCTGCCAAAAAACTGTTTTTGGTGATTAGTTTAAACCAGTTTAGTCTATTTTGATGAGTGAAATGTATTTAAGAAACTGCTGTAGCAATTGTACTTTGAAGTCGCTTGCTAAGCCCTTCCCAACGCATTGCTAAATAACTTGCTTAGTATTATCTGTGTGGTTGGATTCTCTGGAAAAGAATTCCTTTTGTTTAACAGTTAGGAGCCTAAACTCGGGTACTTATGTTTAAAAAAAAAAATCACCTCATAGACTTAACATGTAAACAATATAATTGAGCCTCCCTTCCATTAACATAACTGTGTAAGTGGAAAGCAGAGATCCCTTTAGAGAGGAACTGGAAGACAGAGGACCACCATATCCCTGCAGAACACGATATATGGTGGATCAGTCATCAGTACCTATATCCCACAGCTTCTCTAGGTTGATACAATCACCATCACCACAGTCTTTAGTGAGAGACTGTGCGGGGACCATTCCATTAATGGTGGTTCTATTACTTTGGCAAGCACCATATTTAAGTCATAGGAGGGGGTGGCTTACAGACAGGAGGAAAGACCTGAAATAGGGTGAGCAAGAGTTCTAGACAGGAGGAGAAACAGACTGTAGTCTTATGAACTCTTTTAGAGCTAGGAAAGAATGAGCTGCCAGGATGTAGCAAGTACCAAGAACCCAGAACAAAAGAACTGGAAGACTTTCCTTCAATCTTACCCAGATGGAGAACAATTTCCACTTCTAACAACAAAGGTTTCTGGGCAAAGGCTTCCTGACCTCCAGAAATTTTTAAGGAAAAAAACAAAACAGTTCAGAGACAGTTCAAGTTGTCTGAACAGCTAGAATCTAGGCTGTCAGATTAAGGAGCATTGGATCAGGAAATATATTCTGCATCTGCCTTTGGGACAACCTGGTCCACTGGAAAAGCCACCTCCACACACTGGTCCTTGTGGCTTCAGTGTTCTATTGTACTTAGTACCATCTCAGCAATCCAGACTTACCCTTTGAAGAATCCAGACTATTTAGTGGCAAAAACAGAACTCCTTCCATATTTGGGAGGATGCTAGGGCCACCTTCAGATCCTTGGGCCTTTATCAAGATGTTTAGTTCCTCAGGTAATTGGTCCAAGAGAACAGAGTTGTCCCAGGTGAGAAACATAGCAAATGCTACTTGGTAGTTAACTATTCTCATTTGAAACTTAGCTTATGACTTCTCTCCCTAGAAGTGGTAGTGGGAAACAAGAGGAACAAAAAAGTTGACTTCTCTCTGGCAACTGAATTGAAATATTCAAATCCTTCGAGGGACTAGAAACCCACAGCTGCCTCCTTCCTTGCTGATCCCGTCCCTTTGGCTGCAGCAAGAAGCCTGCACCAGTCTTTTAATGCGCTCCTTAGGCAGTGACAGCCAGTGGGAGGGGAGCAGTGGGCCACTTTGAAAGCCCCCACGCGCCATGGGTTGGGAAACACTGCCTTACATGATTTGGCACAGTCATTCTGTCACCAGTATCACCTATTAAACTGGTATCTACACCACCCTTCCTCTTAATGTCCATTCTCCTACCCACTGATATATCCTCTCATTTCCTTTTCCTCATGCTCAATATTAAAATCAGGCATGGAGATTACCCAGGCATCTCCCAACCACCTCCCCCAAATTCCTAGTTTAAAGCTTTCTTAGTCAGTTGTGCCAACCTCCATTCTAGAAGTGCATTTCCCTCCCTACACAGGTGAAGTCCATCCCAAGAGAACAGTCCTCTGTCCATGAATGCCTACCAGTGGCCATATATCCCAAAGCCCTCCTTATAGCACCACTGCCCGAGCCATCTGTTGATCATCAGAATCTTGTCACGCCTTTGTTGTCCTCCTCTAGGGACAGGCAGAATCACATTGAAGATCACCTAAGCCTTGATTTCCTTAATAGTCTTCCCCAGCCTGGCATAATCTCACTTGATTCGTTTCAGTAAGAATCTAGCCCTATCATTTGTTCCAACATGAAGGACAATCAGTGGATTCTTTCCCACTCCCGCTATGTCCTCTCCAGCCTCAGGTCCACATCTCGTATCCTAGCACCAGGTAGACAGCACACCCTTCTGTTCTCCAGATCAGCTCTGGTTACATTAAACATGCCAATTATTTTTTTTTTCGTAAACGTTTCTTCATAGGTCAGCTTTTCTAAACTTTTTTCATTTTTGTTGTTTTCTTCTGGACTTCATCCAATTTGCCCACATCTTTCCTAAAGCATGGTGCCCAGAATTGGACACAGTACTCAAAGCTGAGGCTTTGCGCCAGTGCCAAAGAGAGTGGGAAAATTACTTCCCATCTCTTACATACAAACACTCCTGTAACACCCAAGGATTATGTTAGCTTTTTTCACAACTGCACCACATTATTCACCTTCAATTTGTGATCCACTATAACCCCCAGATCCTTTTCAGCAGTATTACCACCTAGCCAGTTGTTCCCCATTTTGTGCTTGTGCATTTGATTTGTCCTTTCTAAATGTAGTACTTTGTACTTGTCATTATTGAATTTCCTCTTGTTGATTTCAGATCATTCTCTAATTTGCCATGATCATTTTGACTTCTAAGCCTACTCTCCAAAGTGCTTGCAAACCCCTTTCTACAGGGTGTCATTTTATGAAACAAATTCTACTCCATTATCCAAATCATTAATGAAAATGTAGTACCAGACCCAGGATTGAACCCTGCTGGATTCCATAAGACACATCTTCCCAGTTTTACAGCAAACCACTGATAACTATTCTTTCAGTGTGGTCTTTCAACCAGTTGTGCACCCACATTATAGTAATTTCATCTAAACCACTTGTCCCTAGTTTGCTTATGCAAATGTCATGTGGGATAGTGTTAAAAGTCTTCCTAAAAATCAAGCTATATCATTTCTACTATTCCCCCCATCCATTAAGCCAGTAACCCTTTTAAAGAAGGAAATTAGGTTGATTTGGCATTATCTGTTACTGACAAATCCATGCTGGCTATTCCTTATAACCCTGTTATCCTGTGTGCTTACAAATCAATTGTTTAGTTATCTGTGAGAGAAAGGAACCCCCTAAGAGTCCCCTTCTTAGCACCCTTGACATAAAATCCAATAGAATGGGACAATTAGCTAAGTCTCTGCATGCTTAGATGCTTTCATACACGGAGACTTTTGTTTGTTTATTTGAAAGTTCTCTGATGCAACCTTATCAAGCCACATCCAGGACCCATCTGTAGGATATGAAGACGTTTAATACTCTCCCCACTAGGTGTTGCTCGTCAGACCTCTCCTGATCATAGTCAGGCACTGCTTCTAGCATTGGAATTTGCATTGCAGGAAGACTAGTCTCTCCTATTTCCAGGTTTAGACTTGTTCCATTTGCTTTTGCTGCAGTCTCACCTTTTGTACTCAGGAATAGCCATGAAAAGGATATTTAGACCTGTAATAAGGCTGACTATCCCTTTTCCCAGCTTTGGAGTCAGTGGGGGTTCTGCAAGATCTTTTTTGATTTTTCTGGGGATTCCACCACCACTTTGTCTAACAGCTAGCTCCCCAGTAACTGATCTCTGAATAGTTCAAAGCCGCTAACATTATTTTGCCGTGTATATCACCTTTCCAGGCTCATAAGTCCAGAGGTGGCATCTGGTCACCACACTGATGTCTTCAGCACATGCCATGACCTCCAAAGATTCTCTCATTGCATTGGCTATGAATGAAGCCACTGAGATTTTCTTTAACCCCAAACTTAACCACACTGATATAACCTTTTTTGGCAATGCCAAACTCAGTCCAGGCCAGTATTGCTATTGCAAAACATGCTGCAACAGCAGAAGACCTCAGAGAGGAAGATGCAGCCTCAAACATATGGCACAGTGGTATTTCCATTCCGCAGTTGTTGGGTTCTTTTGGAAAAAAGTCCTCTTCCCTTGGGACAGCAGTCTCTCTGACTCGTGCTGAAACTGCCCTGTTCACTTTGGGAAGAGAGACAAGATCTGGACAAAGTTAACTATAGAAAAGCAGGTTTCCTTAAAAAACCTCTACAATCTCAAAGACTTTGGCAGTGTTTCCCTTCCAGCCTTAATTACTTTTTCCAAAAAGACGTGAAGGGGAATGTGTGGTTCAGATTCTGAAGCAGTTGGAAAATACTTTTTGTAATTTCTGTATCAGTCTCCTCTTCTCCCTCCCTAGAATCTTTTTTAATGGGCTCATCTGACAGAATGAGCAAGTATCTAATCACTTTTTGTAACATCTTCTCAAATGATTTAGCTGGAAAAATATCCTCTTGCATCGCTTCATCCTGCGTTTCAGACACTGAGATTGAGAGTTTCTCTCTCTCTTGTGAAGAAGATCCTGACTTTCCACCATTTGACTTTTTCTCTCTCGGACTTAGATTGAACAAATTTCCTAGCCATCTTCTTCTTTGATTATGCCTATGAAGATGAGGATGAAAATGAATCAAATAATGAAGATCCAGACACAAACAATTCTATTCCCTTTAAGCTTTTTCTTTCCAAGTATGAAAACCTTGTGAGCAGAGCCTTTGAAATCTGATGATGAGTCAGTGAAACTGCTATCCCCAAAAGAACAGGCCAGTTTTCTTCTAAGTTTCTGAGACAATTTCTTAAACCCTTTTTCTCTTTTTAAAATTTTACTCCTTAGGGAAGATGGGGATTGGAAGCCTGAGTCAGATGTGGAGTCCTGTGAACTTCTTCTGCTAACAGGCATCTCCTTATCTTTGCCCATTTGAGAGTGGGCAGAATGCCTGTAAGGAGACAATGTAGCTACTACCTGGGGCTCATGAGATGGCAGCCTCGGAGGTAAAAATGCTTTCTGCACCAAATCCAAGAGCTCCTTAGCCTAAAAAGGCATTTCTTCTCCCCTCCATGCAGAATTCCTGACTTCTCCTGGGGCTAAACAAAGGAAATCAAATTTCTCAGTGAGGGAAGTGGAGGATAAGACTTGCGCTGCGGGACAGCATGCACATGTAAGAATCTTATCAACTTCTCCTTGCTTTGTCTGTGGCAGATCAGCCAGTCCTGCTTATGGTTTCCCTGTACAGCAAAGGGTAGCAGCCTGGTGTAACTGCCTCCGCAGCCGAACAGCTCACATCATTTTTCCACCATCCTTCAGGACATTCACAGCCTGGCTGTCAAGACTCTCCACTGGTGAGGAACCAGCTCCTGCGTCAGGATAAGGCAGCCAAAGCAAAACCTTTCCAACCTGGCAGATGAGACGGCTGGAGCACACAATGCACATGCCATTCCTTCTCCACCCTCCAGCAGAGATACAGAGCAGGAGGAACATAGCTTTGGTCTTCTGTTTGGACCTTTCTCCTAGCCTGAGCTGCCAGGAAGAAGGGGTTATGGTAATTCCAGGCAGGAGACAAAACAACTCTTCAGAGTATTTTGTTTGTTTTGTTAATTTTCTCTCTTGCATTAGATGTTACAAGAGGCAGAACAAAACCAGGGGGTCTCCAGAAGCTGTCCAATCAGCTCGGATTCTACCCCTATAGCTACGGACAGGTGAGGATCCAGACTGAAGACTTGTAGCACTATCCCTGAGAGAGAAGAGGTGACAGGGACCTCTCCCTCCCACAAAAATAAAAAGCAAGAGAAGGTAAGAGGAATTGTCACACCTGGACAGACCGTCCAATGGTCCATCTACCTCAGTTTACTGTCTCTGAAGTATCAGAGGAACATGCAAGAAACTCCGAAGTGCATACCTTTATTCATTGTATTACAGCAGTACCTAGCAGCCTCAAATCATCAGCCCCCACACAGCCAGGTGGTGAGAGTCTCAACCACAGAGAGTTGATCTAAATGGCCAAGACAAGAGGTAAGAGAAAGTTTCTTCCTGACACGTAGCAGCTGGCTTCGGCCCAAGGCCGGAGGGTTTACCTCCCCTGTATTAAAAACACAGGTTTTTTATTTTTAGTTCATAAAGGGGTAGGCACATGGAAGCGTGAAATGAAGCAGGGGGGCGGTTCCCAACTGCAGTCCAGAGAGCGCCAGCCAGGCAAATGGTTGTATCTGCTGAAGATCACATCGCAAAAAGTGAAAATATATTAAAATGTTCCCAATGTTCATTTTCCAGGCAAGCAACCGCTGCACTGCCCGGGGGACATGACCAGCCAGGCCACAGGCGCTCGCTCGCTCGCTCTGTACAGCTGGGCCCTTCCCTGGCCCTGGAGCAGCAGCAGCAGCACCCGCGGGGCTGGGGTGTCCCCGCACTGGGGCCACAGCGCAGGGTCTGAGACCCCGAGTTCCGGTCAGCGACATGCAAAACCTTCGGGGCACGTCCCCCTCCTCCCCCAGAGCCCGCGGCCGCAGCGGGGCAGGCCCCGGGCAAGCTAGGGGGCCGCAGCCCCACCGCCCGCCAGCCGAGGGGCGGAAACCGCAGCCAGGCCGTGGCCCGGGGGACAATCGGCCCCACGGCACGAACCAGCCAGGCCGGGCCGGCCCGGGCCCACCGCCCGCCAGGGACAACTGCCCCCCTCACCCGCTCGGCTCGGCTCACCCCGCGGGGGGAGGGGCGCGCGCCGCCGGCGCAGGGCGGTTCTCACCGGCTCCAGGCGGCGGCAGCAGCTTCCCGCCCTCGGGCCCGGCTCGCGCCGCAACTGCGTGTGCTGCGGTCGACGGAGCGGTGCAGCGCAGTGCAGTCCTCGGGCCCGCGCGCAGACCGCCCCACGTGACCCCGGCTGGCCACCCATTCCCCCCCCCCTCCCTTGCGTTGATTGGCTGCCGGGGCTTTGAGCGGCAGAGCGGGAAGGGGGAATCGAAACCGAAAGGCCGGAGTGGGGCGGCTCGTCAGGGCGGGCAGCGGGCAGTGGGCGGGGGCCGCCGTCCGCACACGCCCCTCGCGCAGGCGACTCTCCGCGTGGGGGGAGGAAAGCCCCCCCCGCTTCAGATCACCATGACCCCCCCCGGCCGCCCCCATATCACACGCTGCCCGTTAACTACCCCAGCCCCTCCCTGCCCCCTTCACACCTGCCCCCCCAGTCACACCCCCACCTCACACCCTGCCCCCCCAGTCACACACCGTCACCCCATATCACACCCTGCCCCCCCAGTCACACACCGTCACCCCATATCACACCCTGCCCCCACCTCACACACCATCCCCTCAGTGACACCCCATCACACCCGCACCTCACACCCTGCCCCCCACTCACACACCGTCACCCTATATCACACCCTGCCCCCACCTCACACACCATCCCCTCAGTGACACCCCATCACACCCGCACCTCACACCCTGACCCCCAGTCACACACATCCCTCCTCAACACACCCTGCCCCTCAGTTACACACCGTCCCCTCAGTTACACCCCTCATCGCACCCCCATCTCACACCCTGCCCCCCACTCACACACCATCACCCTGTATCATACCCTGCCCCTCCAGTCACACCCTCCCCAGTCACACCACCCCATCACACACAGCCCTCCTCAACATACCCTTCCCTCCAGTCACACACCGTCCCCTCACTCACACCACCATCACACCCCCTCCTCAACACACTCCCCCTCAGTCCCAACCCATCCACACTCACTCAGTCAGACTTTCTCCCCAGCAGCCTCAGCCACACATTGCTCCCTCCCGCCCAGTCACACCCTCTTCCATGGTTTTCCTCTTGCTCCTGCACTTTGGAGACATGACTTCACTCCAGCGGATATTCCAGCACGTGCCTGGCCAGGTTCCGATTTATTTCTGAAAATGGTGGGTAAGTGATTGCTTTCTACTGATCACGGGTCACAGCCCTTCTTCCCCCTCACTGCTGCTTTTAGCATTACTGATCATCTATTAATGCCCCAGGAGGAGAGGCGCTGAGGAATGTGCAATGCATTCATCCCACCATGCACTGCAAGCTCCAGGGACCCAGGGAATGGAAGGGATGAGGTTGCTCCCCCACCATTCTACTCTTCCATAGCTGCACCAGCACCTCTGAAGAAGCCTTTGATGGACCCTGAACATTTCACTACATACTCACTCTGGCAATTCACAGATGGAGACACGGTACCTGCCCCAAAACATTCCCAGTCTAAGATGCATGTGTTAGTGACAGCTATTCCTCATTGTGCTCCTCAGTTCTTACTCCAGGTCCTTGCTCCCCCAATTCAGTAAAGCGTCCTGGAAATCAAATCCGACTCAGTAGGGTCCCAGCTGTCAGTGTATATTATCATAGTTGCTAGCAAGATGATACCCATATGTTACTTCGTATTCCATGAAGCATTCAAGCTCCAGTGGCCACTCCTCACTCTGCAGGTGTTTTGTCTTGTTTCTGCTTCTGCTTTTACACTGACGAAGTGGATTACAGCCCACGAAAGCATATGCCTGCAGAAATTAAATCTGTTAGTCTTTAAAGTGCTACAGGATTCTCGTTGTTTTTGCTTTTACACTGCGAGGGGTCGTTCACACTGACCGCGCGATTCGGCAGCAGTCAACGGGAGTTACGCAAACTACACAGAGTAGTTTGTGTAACTGACGTCGACTGCTCAGATTCCCTTCTGCCTGCTGTTCACACTGCGCTGAGCCGACGGGAATAGCGTTCCCGTTGACTCAGCGCTACGCTACTTGAGGGGGTGGACTTACTCAGTCGACTTCCTGATTGATTGAGCGGTCAGTGAGAACCGCTCAATTGATCCTGAAAGATCGATCTGGTGGCGGCGATTTTGCCACCGTCAGTGTAAACGTAGCCTCAGTCTTCCAAAGCAGAGGCCTATTAACATTTTGTCTTCACCTCCCTATGGTACAGGTCTGGAAACATTTAAAATGATGCAGGAGTTAATTCATTACAATAATAATAAAGAAGACACTGAAATAATTAAGGAATGAACGCTTTCAATGTGATCTAGTTTTATAAGACTCATAAATATTTAGAGATGCTAAGTGCTACATTAAAAATGGATATTGCTTTTTTTTCCACCCTGATCTTTTGGGTGCATTTATTTAACTACTAGCCCTTTCTTACTTTTAACTGTCTGGGGAATTTGTGATATCCAAATTTCAAAGCCTGGCCAGAGCAGTCATCGGGAGATTTTCAAAGGGACAAAGGGCAGTTACATGTCTCATGCCCCATTGTTCCCAAGTGCTGTTCTCTAGAGTAGCTGCTGTGCCACTCCATCCATTTCACCAATGCCCTCTCCCTGAAATTACCACCGCTTCTCAGAGCAAACCAAGAGACCCCAGGTCTCCCCAGAGACCAAGCATGCAGACACTGTCGTGCCCCACAACCCTAGAGCCACGTCAGGGCATATCTTGGATCAGTGCCCCTCTCCAGCATAGATGCTGTACTAGTGCTTCTCTATGGGCAAACACTACCACATTTCTGAGAGGGGATAACAGCGCCCTTGCAGGGATCTGATCCTGAGAAAAAATGCAAAGGCCAAAGCTGAAAAGCCATTCACTCCTTGTGTAGCTCCACTGAAATCAGTGGAGTTACACCAGGGATGAACATGGCCCAAGATCTAAAGTCTCAACAAGCCTCCACAGTAAAGCCCACTATCCCACCGGTCAGCATACGTTATCATCCTCACTCCTGTCCTCTTATGCATGACAGTACTGCCTGCTTCCCCTGACGCCCTGTGACTCCCATTTCTGTAGACGGAAGCAGGAATGGGAGCAGAGATTAATTTCCCACATATTGCCACAGTCGCCTTTGCTGATGAAACTAGGAGTTTGATACAGAGCTATCACCAATCAATGATTCTTCATCACATTTCAAGAAAAGTGAGGAGACAGTAATTGAGTCTGAAGCTACTGAATCCTGATTCCACATTTATTATTTCCCGAATGCATTTAGTTTTCTTTGGCTTGCTCCATCCCATTGTTGGTGTATCACTCTTAGCTGGGCCTCACCTCTTTACCATACATATTCTTCATTTAGTTTCATTATAGCCAGGCCTAGAAGAGCCCATTATCACCCTGTCTTCAACGATCTCTACTAAGTATCAAGTCTGGGAATCAAGCTGATGCAGAGCCACCTAGGGGTAGCTATGACTTCAGGGATAGCTATCTGCAAGTGAGAGCTTTGGGATGAAATATTTCTGGACTTTCTGTTGCATGGAGATGAATGTATTTTGTGAAGCTGGCACGTCAGAATCACGTGGAAATGGGTTCACGTTGATTCTTGGCACAGGCAATTTAATAGCATGTACAAATCCCTTCAACAAAGGGAGCGGAAAGATGCGCGGCAGGTAGAAACCTGTGTTTGAAGGAGAGAAACAAAAAATGTATTAAGAAAAAGAATAGAAAAGCAATACAGAATAGTTTCTAATAGTGCTGTGACTACTATTGCTTTCCGTCATGTGTGTTCCTGCCTAGGGTCAAAACACATGGCTGTGTGTTACCAATGTGTCTTATGTTTATATATACATTTATAAGACTGCCAGTTGTGCACCTAATTGGACTGCACTTTCACATAGGAGAACACGTCCTCCAGAAATGACTGCCTAAAGGAGAGCACATAACATAAAAATGGCCATTCTGGGTCAGACCAATGGTCCTTCTAGCCCAGTAACCTATCTTCTGACAGTAGCCAGTGCCAGGTACTTCAGAGGGAATGAATACAACAAGGCAATTTCGAGTTACCCATGTCCTGTTGTCCAGTCCCAGCTTCTGCCAGTTGGAGATTTAGGGACACCGAAAGGATAGGGCTGTGTCCCTGACCACCTTAGCTAATAGCCACTGATGGGCCTATTCTCCATGAATTTACCTCATTCTTTTCTGAACCCAATTATTCTTTTAGCCTTCACACCTCCCCTGCCAACATGTTCCACAGTTGACTGTGCGTTGTGTGAAGAAGAATTTCCTTTTGTTTGTTTTAAACCTGCTGCCTATTCATTTCATTGGGTGACCCATGGTTCTTGTGTTATGTGAGGGGGTAAATAACACTTCCTTATTCACTTTCTTCTCCCCAGTCATGATTTTAGAGACCACTATCATATTCCCACTTAGCTGTCTCTTTTCTAAACTGAACTGTCCCCAGTCTTTTTAATCTCTCCTCATATGGAAGTTGTTTCATACCCCTAATATTTTTTCTTGTCCTTCACTGTACCTTTTCCAATTCATATATATCTTTTTTGAGATGGGGCAAGCAACAATGCACACAATGTTCCAGGTGTGGGTGTACCATGTATTTATATAGTGGCATTATAATATTTTATGTCTTATTATTGATCCCTTTCCTAATGGTTCCTACCAGTCTTTTAGTTTTTTTGACTGCCACTGCTCCTTGAGCAGATGTTTTCAGAGAACTATCCACAATGATGCCAAGATCTCTTTCTTGAGTAGTAACAGCTAATTTAGGCCCCCTCCTTTTGTATGTATAGTTGGAATTATGTTTTCCAATGTGCATTACTTTGCATTTATCAACATTGAATTTCATCTGCCATTTTGTTGCCCAGTCACCCAGTTTTGTGAGATCCCTCTGTAAAGAACAGTTACTTACCTCGTAACTGTTGTTCAAGATGTGTTGCTTATGTCCATTCTGATTCAGGTCTGTGTGCGCCACATGCACCAATGCTGGAAATTTTTCCTCTACTGGGTACCTGTAGGACCGGCTCTAGCGCCCTCTGCAGCAGCGTGCTTATGCGCTCTTATATAGGGCACTGCCAGTCCCCCTCCCTCTCAGTTCCTTCTTGCCAGAACTCCAACAGAGGGGACCAAGGATGGGTTGTGGAATGCACATGAGCAACACATCTCGAAGAACAGTTATGAGGTAAGTAACCATTCTCTCTTCTTCGAGTGTTTGCTCAGGTCCATTCTGATTCAGGTGACTTACCAGCAGTGCCTCCAGAGGTGGGCAGGAGTTCATAGCTGTGAGGATTGCAGTACTGCTCTGCTAAACCCTGCATTGTCCCGAGCTTGCTGTGTGATGACACAGGGGGACGTAAAGGTGTGTATGGATGACCGTGTAGTGGCTCTACACATATCCTAATGGGCACATGTGCCAGGAAAGCCGCTGAAGACGCCTGAGCCCTAATGGAATGGGCAGACAGGGATGCTGGAGGCATGACCCCCGCTTGCTCATAGCAGGCTCGAATGCAGGCTGTAATCCAGGACGATATTCGCTGAGATGAGACTAGACTGCCCTTCATCCGGTCAGCAATCGCTACCAAGAGTTGCATGGAGTGATGAAACGGTCTGGTCTTATCGATGTAGAGGGCTAGGGCTCCCCTTTTATTAAGAGAGTGAAGGCATCTCTCCTTATTAAAGCTGTGAGGTTTCGGGCAGAATACCAGCAGGAAGATGTCCTGGTTAACATGAAAGTGGGAAACGACCTTCGGAAGAAACGCAGGGTGTGGGCAAAGCTGGACTTTGTCCTTGAAGAACACTGCATATAGAGGTTCTGAGGTCAAGGTTTTTATCTTGGACACTCTCCATGCAGAGGTAATTGCCACTAGAAAGGCCACCTTCCAGGACAGGTGCATGAAAGAGCAGAGTGCCAATGGTTCAAATGGCGGAACAGTGAACCAAGACAGGACAAAATTCAAGGAAACCAGCTCCCAAAGTGGAGGGAAAAGCCTTTCCAGTCCTTTGAGGACTCTAACAGCCATCTCGTGGGAAAACACCAATCTGCCTTGTATCGGTGGGTGAAAAGCCATATTGCCACGAGATGTACCTTAATGGATGAAAAGGCTAAGCCTTCCTGTTTCAGATGAAGTAGATAGTCCAGGATCACCTGTATAGGAAACTTCATTGGCGAGATGTTTTGCTGGCCCACCCAGCAGGTAAAGCACTTCCATTTTGCTAGATAGGATGCCCTGGTGGAAGGCTTCTTACTTTCCAAGAGGATTCTTTGATCTTGAGCCAAACAGTGATGCTCTTCCTTGTTCAACCACGAAACATCCACACCATCAGATGCAGGGAGGCCAGGTCTGGGTGAAGCAGCTGATCTCTGTCCTGGGAGATGAGGTCTGGACGCAACGGAAGTGACCAAGGTCGAGCCACCAAGAGCTCCAACAGCATCCCAAAGCAGTGCTGACGAGACCAAGCTGGGGCTATCAGGATGACTCAAGCCCTGTCTCTTGATTTTCACAAGTACTCTGTACACGAGAGATATTGAGGGAAACACATTCATGAGACCCCTCGACCACGATAGGAGGAAAGCATTGGTCAGGGAGGCGTCCTTGGACCCCAGGAGAGAGCAGAAGCGAACACATTTCCTGTTCTCCCTGATCACAAACACGTCCTCTTGGGGAGTTACCACAAGATGTGGGGAAGATGTGGTCGGCCACCTCCTGGTGGAGTGACCATTCATGGTGAGAGCAAAAGAATCTGCTCAAACGATCTGCTAGGATATTCCTTAACCCAGGAAGATGGACTGGTGTCAGGTGAATGTTGTGGTCCATTCAGAGCTCCCACAGATGTAAAGCTTTCCAGCACAGGGCTGAGGATCTGGCTCCTCCTTGCTTGTTGATGTAGTACATCGCCACTGTGTTGTCTGTAAGAACCCGCACCACCTTGTTGGACAGATGTGGCAGGAACACCTCGCAGGCCAGACAGCTCACCTTGAGCTCTCTGACATTTATGTGAATAGCCAGCTCTTCCCTGGTCCAAAGGCCCTGAGTTCGTAGGGCACCGAGGTGGGCACCCCAGCCCACATCTGAGGCATCTGAGACCAGGGACAATGTTGGTCTTGGGGCCTCAAAAGATACTCCTGCTAGCACCTGTCATGGGTTCATCCACCATGATAGAGAGGTAAGTATGCAGGGGTGGAGGGAGGAGAAGATCATGAGAACTCTGTCCAGGGAGTGCCTGGATGGAGAGTATACTGTTGCTAACCACATCTGAAGCAGCCGAAGCCATTGCTTGGTGTACCGAACCACATAAGTACAAGCCGCCATATGTCCCAGGAGGCTGAGGCATACCCTCGCCATGGTAAGGGAATGGGTCCTTAGACTGGCTATAAGCGCCATCATCGCCAGGAACCTGACCCTGGGCAATAGTGCTTTGGCTTGACTAGAGTCTAGGACTGCTCCTATAAACTCTATTCTCTGGACCGGTGTAAGTACTGATTTCTGTTTATTCACCAGCAGGCCCAGCGACCGACATGTATCTCTTATGAGCTCGATGCCGTGTTGGACTTGTTCCCTTGATCGACGTCTAATGAGCTAATCATCCAGATAAGAAACACTTGTACTCCTCTGCACCTGAGGTGGGCCGCTACTACTGCCATGCACTTGGTGAATATGCAAGGTGCTGTGGAAAGGCCGAATGGAAGGACTGCAAACTGGCAGTGTCGTGTGCTAACCAAAAACTGCAGGAATGTCCTGTGGCCTGGAAAAATAGCAATATAGAAGTAGGTGTCCTTCAAATTGAGGGTGGCGTACCAGTCGCCCGGATCCAGAGAGCAGATAATGGCCGCTAGAGAGACCATACGAAATTTTAGCTTTTTCATAGAATCATAGAAGATTAGAGTTGGAAGGGACCTTCAGAGGTATCTAGTCCAACCCCCTGCTCAAGGCAGGACTAACCTCAGCTAAATCATCCTAGCCAGGGCTTTGTCAAGTCGCAGCTTAAAAACCTCTAAAGATGGAGATTCCACCACCTCCCCAGGTAACCCATTCCAGCGCTTCACCACCCTCCTAGGGAAAAAGGTTTTCCTAATCTCCAACCTAGACCTCCCCCACTGTAACTTGAGACCATTGCTCCTTGTTCTGTCATCTGCCACCATTTTGAAGAACTTGTTTAGTGCCCATAGGTCCAGTATGGGTCTTAAGCCTCCCTTTGCTTTTGGGATTAAAAAGTACCAGGAGTAGAATACTTTGCCTCTCAGTCCTTGGGGGACCTCCTCCATTGCCCCCACCTGCAAGAGGGCCTGTACTTCCTGAACGAGAAGTTGTTCATGAGAGCGGTCCCTGAAGAGGGACGAGAAGGGAGGGAGCGAAACAAACTGTAGGGTATAGCTGCCAGCCACCGTGCTCAGTACCCAACGGTCCAACATTATGGCCCTTCAGGCTGGGAAAAGAGAGGCAAAGTCCTGAATCCAATCTTGGCTCCGATGCTGCTTGGAGAGCTGACTCCATCAGAAGAGCCGTAAGCCTAATGTCCTGGTCCTTCTTAGTTCATGGGCGAAAGCCCTTACAGATCTTGCACATCTCGGAGACACCAAAAAAACAAATAAAACCACTAGGAAAACTGAGACTTGCAAGAACAAGAAAGTTGTTCCAGCACTGTCATGGGCGGTAAGAAGGAACTTACCTTCTTAGGGAGAGAGGGAGGGGGGCTGGCAGTGCCCTATATGCGAGCGCATAAGCACACTGCTGCAGAGGGCACTAGAGCCGGCCCTATGAGTACCACTAGGGGAAAAATTTCTGGCACTGGTGCATGTGGTGCGCACACACCTGAATCAGAATGGACATGAGCAAGCACTTGAGGAAGAGCTCTTCACAGTCAGCTTTGGATTTAACTATCTGTCACGACTGGGCATAAACAGTCCGACCCAGTGGTTTGAACAGGAGTTGTGAATCAGGCCGGGTCAGATACCAGGGAGTCCGAGTAAGAAACAGGTCAGAGCAGAGGTGGAGCTAGCCCATGGGGGACCCCAAGCAGAAATATTTTGGGGGTCCCTCCTTTACCTCTCACCCATCTCCTAAAAATACTAATTGCATTATTTCCACAAATGAACAAAATATGTGCCAACACAATACATGCTAATGCACTTGTTAAAGAGTCCATGTTAAATAAGATTAATGGTATTTTGGGGATAACACTAAATCAGGGCCTCCTTGAGCTGCACAGGACCCTAAGCAATTGCTTAGTCTGCTTATGCCTAGCGCTGCCCCGGGCCAAAGGGCAGACAAACAGTCAGGAGGCAGGCAGGGTCCAGTTACCAGGAGACCAGACTTAAAGACAGGCCAGAGGGCAAACCAGGAGACAGGGGTTAGGAAGCAGGCAGGTTACCAGGAGATCAGTAGCAGGCAGTAGCAGGAGGTATCACAGGGGAAGCCATGCTAAGCAGGGAGAACCAAGCTGCATGGACAACTTCCTGTTCCTGTGCTTAGGTTAAAGACAATCTGAGGACCACGCAGGACCCCATACGTTCCACCAATTAGATCCCTGGATTAGAGTCCTCTGTTTGAGTTCAGCTGCTATTCTGGCAGCAGTTAGCTGGTCACTGGGTGGCAGATTCGGAGTGCCTAGCTCCTAACAGCCCTGTGAATCAGGGTTCATGACCTACACTCCCTGACATCACCCCTTTCACCAAGCGGTGTGGGATCAGGCTTTTTGGGGTGGTGCCTACAGAATGCTTGCACACATGCGGAGGCATATACATTTTCTACCAGCTCCCAGATGTACTCCTCAGGGCCACACACTCCCAGTCAACAAGATACCAGGGCATGCCACATTTACGTTTAGAGTCCAGGATCTCATGAACCATGTATTCCTCATGGCCCTGTACCTGTACCAGTGGAGGAGGTGGCTGGGTCCTGTGGGGGAATAGTTTCTTGTGTAGGGTTTCAAAAGCGATATGTGAAATACTGGGTGAATCTTCAGAGAGTGGGGTAGTTGGAGTTCAAATGTGACTGGATTAACCTGTCAGAGAATCTCAAAAGGGCCAAGGATCCAGAAGTCCAGCTTGCGAGCAGTTCTATCGGTGGGTAACTCCATGGAGAGCCATACTTTTTCTTCCACTGAGTAGGTGGGGCTTTGCTGTTGATGTTGGTCTGCATACTGCTTAGTCTGCTCTTGCTTGTTCCAGGTGCTTCTTCACTTCTTCCTGGGTCCGACAAATCTGCTGCATTAGGTCTAAGGCAGCCATGTTGGGAGAGGACGTGGGTAACTAAGTATGGAATTAGGGGTGGTGCCCATAGTTGGTGGAAAATGGGCTTTCACCTATAGATACATGGTCTGCATAGCTGCAGGCAAACTCTGCGTAAGGGAAAAATAAAGTCCAATCATCCTGGTGATGACTGATGTAGCAACACATATACTGCTCAAGAATTTGTTTTTATCCTTTCTGTCTGGCCGTTGGCCTGGCAATGGTAAGCAGAGGAAAGACACATAGAATTATAGAAGATTAGAGTTGGAAGAGACCTCAGGAGGTATCTAGTCAAACCCGCTGTTCAAAGCACAACTAACCTCAGCAAAATCATCCCAGCCAGGGCTTTGTCAAGCTGGGCCTTAAAAACCTCTAAGAATGGAGATTCCACCACCTCCTTAGGTAACCCATTCCAGTGCTTCACCACCCTCCTAGTGAAAAACTTGTTCCTAATAGCCAACCTAGACCTCCCGCACTGCAACTTGAGACCATTGCTCCTTGTTCTGTCATCTGCCACCACTGAGAACAGCTTAGCTCTATCCTCCCTGGAACCCCCTTTCAGGTAGTTAAAGGCTGCTATCAAATCCCCCCTCATTCTTCTCTTCTACAGACTAAACAAGCCCAGTTTCCTTAGCCTCTCCTCATAAGTCCTGTGCTCCAGCCCCCTAATCATTTTTGTTGCCCTCTGCTGGACTCTCTCCAACTTGTCTACATCCTTTTTGTAGTGGGGGACCCAAAACTGGACACAATACTCTAAATGTGGCCTCACCAATGCCGAATAAAGGGGAATAATCACTTCCCGCGACCTGCTGGCAATGCTCCTACTAATGCAGCCCAATATGCTATTAGCCTTCTTGACAACCAGGGCACACTGCTGACTCATATCCAGCTTCTTGTCCATTGTAACCCCCAGGTCCTTTTCTGCACAACTGCAGCCTAGCCTGTCGGTCCCCAGTCTGTAGCTGTGCATGGGATTCTTCCATCCTAAGTGCAGGACTCTGCACTTGTCCTTGTTGAACCTCATCAGATTTCTTTTGGCCCAATCCTCCAGTTTGTTTAGGTCATGTTGACTCTCAGCAGGTGCAGGACCTCACACCAGAACCAGAAACCCTCGATCGGTGGTCATGCGTTCTGGAAGGCCATGGAGATGGACTACATGGCTAATCCATAGCTGGGCTATCTCTTCAGAAGCAGGAAGACCTGGCAAGGGATGAGGTGGGCCATTTTGGTAGTCATCCACTTCTGTCAAAAAATTGTTGTAAACTTGTTGGACTCTGGTAATTCTACAATTGTCGTCAGCAATCCCTTGATTCAAAGATGATTTCTACAACAGATTTACATATGGGTCCTGAGATGACTCAGGAGTCAAATCCTGGAATCACAGATCTGCCCGCAATAGGTACAGACATTTCCTAGCAGGTCAGCTGCTTGCTGGAAGATCTTTCTTTTTCCTTCTTTCTCTCTCTTTTCAGCTCCATGGGCAAGATGCTTCTCCTCAAAGCAGGCCACAGCCTGATGGAAGATCTAGCACCATTGAGTTGGTTGGTGGCTTGCTCCTCCCAGCTTATGATGTCCACATCAGTTTTCTTAAGATATGCTTTCAGTGCATCTTTGTGGCGTTTCCTCTGACCGACATGAGATCTCTGACCGTAGGTGAGCTGAGAGTAGAGAACGTGTTTTGGGAAGCGAAAATCTGGCATCCGCACACAAGGTCCAAATTAATGCAGTTGGTGCAGAAGGATTATGTCTTCATTATTATTGGTGCAGAAGGATTATTGCTGGTGACATTGACTTCAGTGAGGATGCTGGTATTAGTGCAATGATCTTTCCCACTTGATGCAAAGGATCTTCTGGAGGCATCGTTGGTGACACCTCTCCAGACTCTTGAGGTGTTGTCAGTAGGTCACCCAGGTTTCGCACCCATAAAGGAGCCTAGGGATGATAACTGTCTTATAGACCTGAATCTTAGTGTCCTTCCACAGGTCACAATCCATGAAAACATGTCAAAGCAATTTCCCAAAGGGAGCACTTGTGCACTGGATCCTATGATGAATCTCATTGTCAATTTTTGCATTGGAGAGAGAGTTGGCTACTGAGGTAGCAGAAATGCTCAACTGTCTCCAAAATTTGTCCCTCGACAGTAATTTGTGATGGATTATGTGCAAGACCTGAGGCAGGCTGATAGAGCACTTTAGTCTCTTCGATATTAAGTGAAAGCCCTAGGCTTTGCTGGTAAGCTTGTGCAAAAAGATCCAGTGTAGACTGAAGGTCATTCTCAGTATGTGCAAGAATAGCACAATCATCAGCATACTGAAGATCAATAATGGATGCCCTGAGGATTTTAGACTTCAAGCAGAGACGTCAAAGATTAAAAAGCCGCCCATCCAATCTATATTGAATGTCAACTCCAGTGGGGAAATGGTCTTTAACAAGGACCGGAGCAACTGCTAAATAGATGGAGAACAGGGTTGTGGCAACAACACAGCCTTGCTTAACCCAAGTTTTGATGACAAAAGGGTCCATCTCTAAACCATTACAAAGAACAGTTGCAGTAACTGATCATGAAGAAATGTTGGAACTTTAATAAATTTTGGAGGACAACTGAATCTGGCCAGCATCTTCCACAGGGCTTCACGATTGACAGAGCTTAAGGCCTTTATTAAATCGATGAAGGCTATGGACAAGTTTTGATTTTGCCCCCGAGAGCTTTCTTGTATTCGGCAGGCACCGAAAATCATATCGGTTGTCCCATGAGATCATCTAAAGCTGCACTGAGATTCTGGTAATATTTCCTCAGCAAGGAGAAGTAATTGATTTAAGAGAATACATGCAAGAAATTTCCCTACCGGAGATAGCAAGGCAATGCCTTGATAATTTCCACACTCCGACTTGTCTCCTTTCTTAAAGATAACAACAATATTGGCATTTCTCAAGTTTTCCGGAATTCTCTCATTATACCAGATTTGAAATCAATGTCAAGTCTCTTCAAGATTTAATGACTCGGGAGAAACTACAGCAGTCTCTCCAAGAGAGGTTCACTGCCATGCCTATAGCTGACAATGATGATGAACATTTCTGGAAGGGATTAAAGGCTGACATTCTCTTGGTCTGTGCTAAGTCTGTTGGCTATGTCACCTGCTATTACCAAGATTGATTTGATGAGAATGATGCTGAGATTCAGGGCCTGCTCAACCAGAAAAGAAAAGCTCATTGCATATGGCAAAATGATATATCACACTAACAGAAGAAAGAATCATGTAAGTAACTTAAGGCTGAAGCCCAAAGGAAAATTCATGAAATCAAAAATGGTGGTGAGAAAAGGTCAAGGAGATTGAGCTCTACGCTGATAAACATGACACGAGGGGCTTTTTTCAGGCAACAAGGGCCATTTACGGTCCACGCTATCATGGTCTCACACCATTCTGAGCCCAACATGGGTTGACATACATTAGGACAGTGAATCCATCAAAATCAGATGTAAGGAGCATTTTGAGTCCCTCCTGAACCGTGAGTCAACTGTCTCTGATGCCATTATTGAATCCACACCTCAATGACATGAAAGAGAATAATTTGCCGATTCCCCCCACCACCCTTTAAGAAGTAATATGAGCCATCATGCAAACTAAGAACAACAAGGCAGCAGGACCAGATGGCATACCATCGGAAGTCTATAAGTTTGGAGATGAAGAATTGGTAAAGAAGCTACACAAACTTTTTCTTCTAATTCTACAATAAAGTCTATGGCGATGGCCACCCAAGGTTGAGATTGGGTATACAAAGACTCGAGGAGACCATAGGGCTTCTGGCATGGTGTCTTGGCATGGGCACAAATATTGCAGGAGGCAATGAATAACTGTATCATCAGTCACATCCGGGGCCCCCAAAAGGAACTGCACATTTGACATTGGGTCCTGACGTGCCCCAAGTGTCCTGCTAGGGGAAAATTGTAGCATTGTAAGGTTGTAGATCTGCAACTCTTGTGGTTCCAGGGGGAACATAGACACAGCCCCTCACGTATGTGATCCCTTCCCGGGAGTCAAGAGGTTGCCTGTGGATAACAGCTTGTTCATCAGGCAGAATTCTTGCGGCAGAGGCAGAGCACATCAGTCTGAGTATATCCTGGCAACGAGCTGCACTGAGAAAGCTACAAGATTTGAGAACAAGGGTTGGCTCCTGGCTGGGGTCACATGGGTTGGTACCATATCTTCGGGGCAGGGCGTAGGCCTGACTATTTTTGGACATGGGGTGGTATGTGATAATGAAATCGAATTGTGAGAAAATGGGACCCATCAAAGCTGCCACTGGTTTAAGGTTTTCACTCTATGTATGGAACAGGTGGCGAGCTCCTTCCAGGTAGTGCCACCATTCTGGGGATTAAAGACTGCCTTTGCAGGAGTTCCTTATCAAGTGTTTCGTAGTTTATGAAGCTCACTCCTGCAGAGCTAAAGTAACAAGTGCACAGGTGTAACATTTGTTCAGGACCAAGTTGCTGGGAGAGGACAGCTCCAATCTCTTAAACTGCATTGAGAGCTCGTTGAGGAAAGAACTGCATCTCCCGCTACCCCAGTACAACAGGGCCCCAATCCTGATTGAGGCTATGTGACAGGGTGCTAGGCAACGGAAAGCTGGGACAGCCCTCTGTCACCTGAGCCCCAATTAAGGAAGAACACTGGAGCTGTCTGAGTAAGCCTGCACTTAGTGGAGCAGCTGCCAGCCTCATTAGCCAGGGGCTACAAAAGACTGACAGGAAGGAAGTGGAGGGCGGAAGAAAACAAGCCAGAGAGTAAGGAAGTGCATAAGCTCCTCTCAGCTGGTGGCTGACTGTGAGGCCCCTGAGGCTGTTAAGCTGAACTGTTCGTAAATAGAAGGTGGTTGGCAAGCAACCTGTAAATACACCTCACGGGCGGGAGCCCGAAGCCGAGGTCTCTGACTGCTTTGTGGACGCAGAAATCCCAAACAACAGGAGGGCCCTGTGCGAACCCACCACAGGCTACAATAATAATCCAGAACCCTGCAGCTGACTGGTGAACAGATTTTCAGGTCACTAGTAACAAGGGAGAGAGAAAGGCTATAAGGGGGGAAGAGGCAGAGAAAATCAGGGAGAAGGTAGCAATGCAGGGAACGGCTGACTATGAAAGTCCATCTGCTGGGGACTGTGTAGCGAAGGGAAGGAGGTGAGAGCCGTTACTTACGTTGGGACGGTCTCCTTCGAGCCATAGTGTTGGTCTCTCCTAGCCTCAAGATGGCCTGGCTCCTGAACAGAAACAGTAGTTAGTCTCTGCACTCTGAAGCGATGCAGACTCTTTTTCTTGAACAAGGGAGCTCATGGCAGGGATGTGAAGGAAAACCCGTGAGTGCTGGCCTATTCCTGGCTGGTAGTAGGACATCCCACCCCATACAGTTGCTGTGTGTGATTTCTCACTGCTGCTTTACCAAACAGTGTGCAATACAGGGGTGGCCAAAGTGCAACCCACAGAATCCTAGCGTATAATGTGAACCACCATCATCATATCACCGACACGTGGTCTGTAGTGACCACAGGCCCCAGCACATAATACTTCAACCTTGCCTCTGGGATAAAGATGCAGCATTGCATATTGGGACCTTTAGGCTTCATGGATCACACCTTCTGTATTAAAAGATCAGGGTGGCTGCAACCTGCTCCATTTTATGCTCCTAAGGCAGGCTCCTTAGTGGCAAACGGAGGGGGATGCAGTGGAGGAACGTGTGGCCCAGAATAAAGGATCCCATGAAGGCCTGCCTGGGAACATAGGAATTGCCAGGCGGGATCAGATCCAAGGCCCACCGGACAGTTCAGTATCCTCCCTCTGACAGTGGCCTGCACTGCATGCTTCAGAGGAAGGTGTAAGAACCCTGCAGTAGCGGAGGTGGGATAATCTGCCCCCACATTAGGTCTTGTCCTGGTCTCTGATCATTGGAGATTGGCTTAAACCCTGAAGTGCCCACTCCAAAATCTGTTATCATTAATTAGAACAACTTGGATATTGCTGGCATCCACATAAATATCCAATCCTTTTTTTAATCTTTGCCTCAATGACTCCTGTGGCAGGGAAACGCATAGGCTAATCATATGCTGTGTGAGACAGTATTTCCTTTGATTGGTTTCGAATCTCTCACCTTTTAATTTCACTGAACGTCTCTTACCACAAAAACAAGTCAACAAAGAGAACTTTGGTCACAACGAGACAAGTTTAGAGACACAATTGCTCGCTACTTTGAGTGACTGCCTCGTGGAAAAGCTAGAGCACACTCAGGGAGATATTCTCTACTCAGGCTTCAGATACAACACAGGAGCTAATTCAGAAGTGACAGCAGCTGGGTCACTGGGTAACTGTGCACTTACATTAGGTAACATCCCAGAGGCACTCAGAGTACCAAAAAGAGCTGGCCCCAGAGCGTAGCTGAGCTGGTTACATTCCCCTTATCGTGTACCTGCTTAGAGCTGATGGAATGGGAGAGCAGCACAGCGTGGACACACATCAAATGAAACAATCTAATGTTTCTTTAAAAATCAGTTTAATCTAATCTCAGGGTACGTCTACACAGTAAACACCCACAGCTGGCCTGCATCGGCTGCCTTGGGATCAGGCTGCAGGGCTACAAAACTGGGCTCTGGGATCCTGCCAGGGGGCAGGGTCCAGACTCTGGCTGCCAGCTTCAGCCTGAATGTCTACGCTGCGATTGTAGAGCCCATCAGTCTGAGCTGTGTGAACCCAAGCCAGTTCAGTGCAGTGCAGTGCAGACAGACCTAAGACTTCAGACACTTTTTTACACTTTTTTACACTAATGATAACTTGACGGCTATGACATCGCATCCCTGCAGGGTAGAGTGAAGGTTGTTTCAGTGCCTTAATTATGGAATTCCATAACGGAAGATGTTTAGCCTTGTTTTAAGTTTAACCCTAAATCTGAACGGGTGCTGCCACTCACAGCCTGTTTTCTAACATGCAGACTGTAAGCTCTTGGAGCCACCCTGGTTCGCTTTATTTCTCTGTGAAGCACCCAGCATTGTTCTGGCCATGGGCAGACTCCAGCTCCTCCCAGCACCCTGAAGAGCTATTATCCTTGGCACCGTGCGACTTACTTTGCCTACTGGGTGTATAAGAACAAATCGCTGTAGTCCCTTGCCATGACCGCCCAAGACCCTCTGAGCAAAGCTCCTGTGACCACGCACCCTGCACTGGAGATACCAAAGCCTCTTTTTTCAGCCTCCTTTCTCTGTCCAGGCAGATTTTTCAAACAAGCCATGTCAGAGGTTTTTGCAGAGCAGACACGCTGCAGCTGAGAAGGAGCCCCAATTGAGCCAAGATTTTGCCAACCCAGGCCCCAGCTCCTTGCCCTGGGAGGGATCCCGCAGGAAGGTGCTGCCCCAGCCCCCCTGCTCCCCCGCCACCAGCAGCTCCTCCTCCTCCGGCAGTGTTCTCTTCCTGGGAACCTGAAAGATGGTAACCCCGTTGCAGTAACTCACCTCCCAATGGAAGGTAAGGCCATCACCGTGTTCTTGGTTTCCTGCGTTCCGGCTGATTTTGGCTGCTTCAGAGCCTCCAAATCCCTCTTCATCTGCATTTTACAGAAATGGTTTACTGCGTCTATTGGCCACACTGATGCCAGGTCTGGGCTGCCAGCAGGTGGGGAAGCCTTGCTCCTCGCCGCAGCTTTCCTAGCCTGCAAAAGGAGTGACAGATGCCGATTACCATCAGCCAGTGCTGCCTGTCTAGAGTAGGTGCTGCCACAGGCATGACAGTGTGTCCAAAGGACATGCGGGACCTGGCAGATGGGCAGCCACCAGAGCCTCTGCCAGGTTCATTTGGCACTGACGTGGTTAAATCAGTGCCAGGCCTGAGCTCTGGCACCTCTGGGCTTGGCAGTTCATAGCCCTGGCACCTCTGGCGCCTGCTGCATCAGTCAGGATGTAAAAACGTTTCTTGAGCCCCAGCACCAAATTGCTCGAGCCGTGGCACCTCTGGCACCGGGTTAAATCCAGTGTCAAGGGCTGTTTCAGTGACACAGGAGAACGACCCTTTGAAAGTGACAGGAATATGACTATGCTGCACCGTCACCGTAGTATCTGGGCCCTCAGCCGGGACACTTCCTTTCAGACTGCCGGGCACTAGCTCTGGGGGTGGCTGCGTGGGTCTGCCCACCCCGTTAGCAGCTGGAGGGGTGGGATCCCGCGTCCTCCCTTCTGCAGGAGCTGCACACTCGGGTTGCATGCAGCTGTAGCGAGGTCACTGGTACAACGGAGCAGGTGGCTGCAGGCGTTTGGGGAGGGGCGGAAGCTGCCGGAGCCGAGAGCTTGGGGCTTGTCTTGGGGGTTGGAAGGAGGAAAGTATCATCTGGGAGGCACTTGAGGACTTCCCCGCGGTGCGGGGCTCACCTTTGAGCTGCCGCCAGGGAAGTGCCTTTTCCCTGGCCGTGCCTGGAACGGCTCCTCCTGCTCCCACCTGCTGCTCTGGTGATCCTGGAGCAAACAGACGTAACCCGTCAAAACGAACCCTCCCCCTGCCCATCGACCCCCCACACCCACAGCATGATGGGAGGGGAGAGCACGGGATGGTCAAACTGGCCCTCCATAGGGGCTGCCCCTAGAGCCCCTTGGGTCGCACCACCTGCCGGCAGACGGCGGCGAAGGCAACGTGAGAGCAGGCAGGACGAGGCCTGTATCAGGATTCCAGCCCCTCACTGCTTCCTGACCGTTATCACGGTGATGATCATTCGTTTCACACCAGCAGTGTGCGGGGGCTGCAGGGCCAAGGAACGAAGAGAAGGGTCTTGTCCCAAAACCTCACGAGTTGGACGGACAGCATCCAAACCGAAAGGGGGCGGAGGGGGCAGTCGTGGCAGCATGTCTCAGCGGGGCATGTTGCCATGCACCTTAGGAGAGGAGCCTGCTTTTCATTGTCTGTAAGAAGATTTTTCAGCCACCAGGTGATGCCCCAGGTCTGAGGAGGGGCTCAGGAGGGCAGCCTGTGGGCACAACCCCTTTGGGAGAGCACGCAAGGCCTCTGAGCTATGCAGTGGGGCCAGACTCCCCTTGCTCTGAACTAGCTCCCTCTCGCTATGGCTTGGTCCACGCTTAAAACTCACGCTGGCGTAGCTATGTGTGAAAAAACCCTCACGCCAAGAGAGGTAACTCTGCCGACCTACCCCGGCCAAGAATTCCTCCGTTGCCCTTCCTCCCACCTCTGGGGACGATGGATTAACAACAGCGATGAGAGCCCATCCTCCCGCCATAGGCAGCATCTTCACTGAAGCACTACGCTGCGCCGCTGCAGCCTTTTACGTGTAGACAAGCCCTTAGCCTGCTCCCTTCCCTGCAGTAGAGCCTACCTGCTCCTCATGGGGAAGGTCCACCAGCCTCTTCCTGTGGAAAGGGATTCTTCCCCCGGGCGGGTTGGTTTTGACACATGCATAACTGCTTCAGGGCAGACCAGAATGAAATCCCACGGGGGCCCTGCCTGGCGCGGCTTTGAGCCAGAGCCCTGAGCAGAACCCAGCCTGCAGAAGAGCTAATCCCACTGTGCGGTATTCCAGTCAGCCCGGGCCCAGCTCTAGAGGGGGAAGGAGGGAGGAGAACTGCGAATGAGAGAGGCGCCGCACCTGGAAATCCTGCATGACTCCTTCAAGCCACTGAGCACAGACTCTCCTCAGCACTGCCTTGCTGGCACACTTCTCCCTGGAAAGGTCCCAGGCGTCCATCTCCTTGAAGAAATAGCTGTGCGGATCCTCCAGACCCAGCTCTATGAAAAGAGCCTTAATGGACCCCCTGAGAGCGAGGGAGAAATCAGGGTCACAAGGACACTTGTTCCTGCCCTTAGAAGCCGATGCTAACTAGCTTTAATCGAGACACAGTTTGCAGAGCACCCAGTGGGTGGGTCGCCTGGTGGCCAAGCGAGCAGGCTTGCACGTGAGCCTCCGATAGCATCAGACTGCAGAGACCAACGCCTCTAGGGAGAGACGAGCCTGCAAGCGAGCGGCTTGTGCTGTGCTGCATGCACCCACCGCCTGACGGGAGCGGGGGCTGGGGTCGTTCCTCCCTTTAGATGGGGGGGTTGGGAGTGGTTCTGCCGCTGCCTCACGCCGTGATGTGTGGTGGGCCCCGATTCCTCAGCGACTGCTTGCGCTGCGCTGTGCACCAACCTGGGGTCTGAGGTTAGCCCCTAGCCACGCTGTGCATTGTGGGATGTCTCAGATCACACCTTGAGGTGTGACATGGGAGCGTGCTAAAGTCAAACACACGGGGCAGTGTGGGGCCAGCCCCACGCCCTGCCTGAATCCCCACTGCCTTCCTGCACCGCCTGCCCCCGTTCCCAGGTGGGCCCCTGGCTGACGGAAGTGTGACCACAGCTCTGCTGGACCCCAGGCCAGCCAGAACTCACTTCCTCAGACCAAGTGAATGGGGATTTAATTGGTCACTGCTTGACAAGGGGGTCTCCGAGTCCCCCTCTCACTGCATGCCAGCTGGAGCCTGGACCCTCAGCGTCCCGGAGCGGTACAGCGTGTCTGTCCTTTTGCAGGCTCACCTTCGCTCTGGAGCTGGATGGCTTCCCCACAGGACCAGGGCTAACACAGAAGGGAAAGCTCCCCACACCCACCCCACAGACTCTGAGTTCTCCTTTCGACGGGGGGCAATGGGCCCCTGGCACGTGCGAGGGAGTCCAGTAGCACAAGCATCACGATGACCCTTCCCGCCAGATAAACATCGCGAGAGGGAGACGCAGCATTCGATGCAGGGGCTGCACGGGACTCGCTCGTAGACGTATGGGACTGTGCACAGAGACAGAGAGGAGGTGCTACTAAATGAGCAGAGTTCCAGAGGGGCAGTCGTGTTAGTCCGTATACAGCAAAAACAACCAGGGCTCTGGGGCACTTTAAAGACTAACACATTTAATTTTTGCAGGCATAAGCTTTCGTGAGGCTCAGCTCACTTCGTCAGATGCAGAGGTAGAAATGAGACACATAGGGAGCATCATATGCATGTACAAGTGCATAGAGAACAATGGGGGAGGTGGATGAAAGGCGGGTACTTGAGGGCTAATGACAGTCATTGAGTAGGAGTGAGAATGGGTGAGCAAAGCAATTACCTCTTGTAATGAGAGAGCCATTCCAAATCTCTGCTTAAACCCAGTTTGAATGTGTCAAGTTTGCAGATCATTTCTAACTCAGCAATTTCTGTTTTAAACAGACTTCAAAGAGAAACTGCTGAGTTAGAAATGATCTGCAGATCAGTGGATCAAGTGCTGCGTCCCCCTGGGATCTCCAACACAGCCCTTTGACTGGGGGAACAGACCTGAGAAGGGTTTGACTGGTGCTGCCCTGGGATAGCCCGTGACCGCAGCAGGCCAGTTCCAGCCCTGGGCTGAAGCACAGCCCTGGCGCGAGGCACTTTACTCTAGAGCACCAGCGTCCCCCAGGCACGGAGCCCAAAGCTCACACTTGCCATGCAGGCGAGTGGTCTGAGGTCACTGATCGAGCGCGTGGCTCCATGCCCTCAGCCCTCCCTTCAGAGTGCATGCTAGTCGTCCCTGCACGCAGCCAGCCATTCACCTGCTAGAGACGGGGCCGTGCAGGAAGTAGGCCATCAGCTCCAGGAGCAGCTCCTTGCTGTCTCTGCAGAAGGTCAGGAGGGCCTTCAGGGAGGTCAGGACAAACCTTTTCTGAGCCTTTTCCTGGGACGAGAGAAGATCGAGTATTAGCCTGCCCCAACCCCAGCGAGAACGAAGGTTCCCCGTGGGACTCGAGGAGGTGCAGGCTGGGCCTGGCAAACGAAGAGCCCTAGAAACATCCATGGGCAATGTGCTGGGCAACCAGACTCCTTCCTCCCTTTGAAAACTAGTGAGTCAGGGCTGCCACGACCCTCCTCCCTCTCTGACAGGCCTCTAGCAGAGAGCAGCCGGCAGCCGGCGGGACAGCACACGCAGCAGATAGCAACAGGTCGACAGGTGCAGCCACACGCCGCAAATACTGGCACACGCACACCCACGCTCCCTCCCGAACAGGCCCAGGTTGTCCCGGCAGGGCACGGCATCCCGTCCGCGGGTGGCCCAGGCCCACAGAGACTGGGCCTGTGATGCGGATGCAAGAGCACTCTTGCACTTGGAACACGCACACAAGCACAGTGTGTACTGGTGTGCATGAAGGAGGGTCTACACCCCCTGCGGTTTCATCTGGACACACTCTTCACTCCCTGCCTTGACCCACTGCATGCCCGTGCTGTGCAGGGAAGCCATACCCGGTTCCCATCTTTGTCTGTCACTGACACCAGTGAGGGCTGGGTCTGCCTTAACATGGCGTCTGTCACGTCCAGGGGGCTGGCAGTGGTGGGGGGATGTACCAGAAGCTGATGAAGAACTTTGAGATCCTTTGGGGGTGAGAGGTGATATCCCCCTGCTGCCCTGCTGTGTGCAGCATGCACAGACACACACGGTACAGAGCAGCGTGCGCACGCCTTGTACCGCACGTGCCAGCACAGGGACCGTCTCTGGCCAGACACACCCCTGTGCAATGGGAACTGTTCCTGCTTCGGAGTCGGCACCTTGGCCTGCCTCACTCCCTCCTCAGGGCTCGGGGGGAATGACACTAATTAGCCTTTCTGGGGCTCTGAGCTTCTCCTAACTGACCCTTCGTCAGTGTGTGCTCACTCAGAGCCGCTCCCTCACACGCGGTCTCTCAGCCCTCACGGTTCAGCTTGCAGCTTCCTTTGGTCTGCTTGTTTCCTGGAGGCAGCGTGGTGGTGGCCTGCCATCCCCTGCTGTCTCAGGCCTTTCTGCCTCTCCCCCACCTCTGGTTCTCCCCTGCCTAGCAGGTCTTGTTCTCTCTGCTGGTCACAGCTGTGGGTGCCTGTCCCTATGCCTGGCAGTTCTGGCAGCTGCGTGGGGTCATGATCCAGCGGCTGGGCATAGGCAGGAGAGACCCTCCTCTCCCCCATTACAGAGTCACTTGTTTCATTTCTGCTTCCAGCTCCTTGGAGGCCAGTGGAGGTGGCCAGGAAATGACAGATTCCCCCTAGCGAGCGACCAATCCCCATCAATTCTGAGGGCTCCAAACCATAACCATTTCAGACCAGCCTGGCGATGGGGGGGGGGGGGGAGGATTACCTCTGACCTTTCATATCCAAGCACCTCTTGTGCCCGTCCAGCAGACCTCTCTACAGTTAGCACAGCCCTGGGGCGTGCTGACACCGCTGAGCCTTACCTCCAGTGTGGGCGGGTCGCTCTGGTTCAGGCTGAGGAGCAGGGCATTGCAGACCTCACGGCTGTTCTCCACCCCAGCCTGCTCGTGCAGCGTTAGGATGGCTTGGACTATGCCCGTCTTTGCACTGTAATCCACGGTCAGCAGCACTTCCAGGAGCTGGCGCACAAACCCGCTCACTCTCGGTCCCTGCAGGAAGCCCTGACAAGGGGCAAGGGGAACATTCTCAGACACTCTTTCCACCTTGCTGCCCCCTCCTTCTCATACATGGGGAGAAAATGGGCCTGCTCGGAGCCGCCTCCCCTGGGGCTATGTGGGAAGTCACACCCCCAAAGCAAAGCCAGCTGCTTGAGTTTCTGCCCTGGAAAGACATGCGCAGGGGTGTGTGTGTGTCAGTGCAACGTTGCAGGGCTTTGGTAGGGGATGTGGCAGCAAAATCAATCAATCAACCTACAGAAATGAAAACTCTCTGAGCTAACTTCTGCAGCCTTCCAGGAGAGACGTGACATGATTTCCAGCCTCTAGTGAAAGGTGGGAGAAGGGAGGAACCATGCCCAATCTCGTGGTGCAGCCTGAGCGGTAGCCAATTGTGTGTGTGACGTGGGCCCTTCTTGCTTCCTTCCAGGGCTGCAGAAGACACAACGCCTGGCACCAGGATTAACTACAGTCCATTGATGGACGGCTTCTGAATCATGCCTCACAGTAACACCGGGCACTCGGACAGCCCTTTATAGCCTCTCAGAGCTGGGCCCCTGGTAACTGGGTAAACCCCGGGAGATAGCTCTATCTCATTAGCCCACCCCCTCTGGTGGGGCACTGGCTTGCCCAAGGCCACACAGCAAGCCACTGGCACAGACGGGGTTAAAGCTCAGGGGCTCCTGGCACCCAGTCCTGTGCTCCGCCCACTCGACCACACTGCTGCGTTTGGTCCGTGTCGCAGACAGAGGCAGCTTCTCACCGCTGAGCTGAGGAAGGGGTAGATCTGCCTGAACCATTCTGCATTCTGGAACTGGAGGATGAAGGGTGGGATCTCTCCTCTGGGGACAGAGGCGTGGAGCAGCTCGTGCTCAAACCCATCTGGCTGCGTTAGGAAAAAGCTTGTCCTGCTCTGAAACAAAAGCAACGGTGAGTCAGCGGAGCCAGCCCAGAGCCACAGAAGCTGCCCTGCCCAGGGAGGCCAGCAGCATTCTTCTGCTAGCTGCCTTCCTGTCGGACAAAACACCACCTCCCTTGATGGCAGTGACAGGAGCCTGGTGCAGCGCAAACAGGCCTCTGCAGAACACCAGCACTCAGGCAATGCGCCTCGGTGCTGGCCTGTCTGGCTATTTCCGCCCTGCCACCTGCCCCTGAGCTCTGCCAATGCCCGGCCTCAGTCCTGACTGCAGCCCTTCCCACGCTTCCAGTCCTGCCCCGCGCACATCGTGCCGCCAGGGCTTCCAGCCTGTGACCAAACACAGGGAGAAACAGGTTGCCTCCCAGACAGGAGGGAAGGTAGCTCACTACCTGTCTCCCGGGAAATTAAGCAAGGTAAGACCAAAAACAATGGAAGCCCCAATTACGTACGACTCAGCAAGGGGGTGGGAAGCCGACAGGGAGGGGAGAAAAGCGTGAGGTCATCCTGAGTCTGGGGACAAAAGGGTGAGGTTGGGAAGATATAAGGAGAGAGGAGAAGCCAGCTTGGCACCCAACACTGGACAGACACAAGGGGCCAGAGCTCTTGCAAACTGAGAAAGGCGGGTCCTTCAGCCAAGGCGGCTGAAGTCTCTGGGAACGGACGACTAGTAGGGAAGCTCCCTTGAGCAAAGATTGTAGCTTGTTGAGTTAGATCTTAGACACTTTTACTTTCGGGTTTTGTAACTCTTTCTAACTTCACTCATTCTACTTTGTAACACTTAACCTATGTTCAAAAACAACGAGAGTCCTGTAGCACTTTAAAGACTAACAAATTTAATTTCTGCTGGGGTCAGAGTTGCTGCACTAGGGCTGTGAATACACACAGACACTCAGCGTATGCTTGCTGCTGACTGTGAATGTTCCAGGGAGTGAGTTACAGGAACAAAGCTTTTAAGGCACAAAAGGGTTGCAGGGTAAGAAGTGCCACATTCTTCACTGGTCTGGACTGCACCCAGAACGTGACAAAGTGTATTTCTTAAAAATGAACTAACTGCAGCAGAATGACACCAGTTCGTGCCATCTGCTGCCGAGATGTCTTTCGGGGATTGGATTAGGATGAGGTTGGATCTCTACTGACGTAAAACATCCTTAGCGTTCCTAAAAATGATAGACTATAAATTTCTAACACAAAGTTATTTAGAAAGTTCTCTCTCATTCTGGTGGATAAAGTTGAATGTAACTAAAAATTGATGGTGCAAGTGACAATGACCTGATTTCACTTGCTATGCGCAGAGTATGGTCACGTACAGTAATAGATACACATGGTGATTTAAAAGAGTCGGTTTTCCAAAGCTGTAAACAACCATGAGCAAAACTGAGTGGGAGGAAATATATAAATAAAAAATCTGGATGATAATTGGGAACTGATCAAAATGCTTTATCAGATGCCTCCCAAAAACCACAATTCTACAATCATGAAAGAAGGTATTTTCAACTTTAAAAAATCCAAAACAAAAAACCATCCTTGTTAAGAGTGGAAATGACAGCATCTCTCTCTCTCTCTCTGTACGTAACAAACGGGAAAATGGGGAAACTGATAGCAATGAGTACAAATCAGCAATTAGGACATGCAGATAATTGATAAAGGAAGCTAAAAGTTACAAATGAAATATCTATGGCCAGTAGAGTTATGGACAATATGAAGGAATTATTTAAATATATCATGAATAAATTAAATCCTAGCAATTGTATAGGTCTCATACTAGACAAGGATGGTAAAAATATCAATCATGATGCAGAAAAGACAGAGGTATTCAACAAATATTTCTGTTCTGTATTCAGAAAGAAGCGTGTGGAGGTGTTCACATCTCACAGTGATAATGAAATCCTTTCTATGCCAGCTGTAACTAGAGAGGCCGTTAAACTGCAACTATTAAAGTTAACCTTTTTTAAATGAGCAGGACCAGAGAACAGGACCCCAAGGGGCAGAAGAGCTTTCTGAACTATTCGTGTGGATTTTTAACACATCTTGGAACGCTGGGGAGGTTCCAGAGGACTGAATTTAAAAAAGCTTCTGTAGTGCCAATATTTATCAAGGGGTAAATGGAATGATCCAGGAACCTACAGGCCAGATCACCTGTAAACCATTGTAAGCCAGTAAAATCAGAGGAAGGCTGATATGGGACGTAGTCAGTGAAGGAGCAAAGGATGGTAACATAATTAATGCCAAGCCACGTGGCTTTATGAAAAAAACTTGTCACCCAAACCTGATCTCATGTTCTGATAAGATTAGAAGTTTGGTTGATAAAGGTAACTGTGCTGAGACAGTCTGACTTCTGGATGGGTGAATGACTTAGTGCCACCTGACGTTCTGATAAAAAAATATCAGCACAATGCACAATCAACATAGCCCATATTACATAGATTAAAGTCTGGTTATCTGATAGACAGCAAAAAGTACTTGTAACTGGGGAATTCTCACCCAGCAGGGGTTTTTAGTGCAGTCCTGCAGGGATCTGTTCTCAGACCAATGCTATTCAATACCTTTATCTGTGAACTAGGAGAAAATGTAAAACCACTGTTGGTAACATTTGCAGATGACGCAGACATTGGTGGGGTGATAACTAATGATGGGGACTGGTCCATTGCACAGACCAATCTTGGTAAGCTGGCTTCTTCTGAAGAACGTGTGTTTCAGCACAGTCAAACGTAAGGTCAGACATTGAGGGAAAAGACTGTAGATGACACTTCCCAGACAGGGAACTGTATCCTGGGATGCAGTGACTCTGAAAAGGACATAGGGTAATGAACCCCAGTTGAAAAAGAGCTCCCAGTCCCAGTACGATGCCATAGCTAAAAAAGCAAACACGATCCCCAGATATGCAAAGAGGAGAATATCAGGTGGAGCAGGAAGGCGCTGTTACGGCTGTGTATTGCACTAGTGAGCCCATGCCTGGACACGGTGTCCGGTTCTGGCACCCACACGTTAAACGGGATATTGACAACTTGGAAAGAGTTCAGAAAAGAGCTGCAAGAATGATCTGAGGTCTGGAAAACATGCCTTCTAGCGAGAGACCAAAGGAACTCAATCTATTTAGTTTATCCACAAGAAGGTTAAGAGGTGACTTGATCTCGGTTTATACGTCTCTGCATGGCGCAGAGATTTCTGATGGCAGAGGGCTCTTTAATCTAGCAGACAAAGGCAGAACAAGATCAGATGGGTGGAAGCTGAAGCTAAAGGAATTCAGACTAGAAATGAAGTTTGCACTTTTAACAGCGAAGGTCGCTGACCACTGGAACAACTCCACGAGGGACCTGGTGGCTTCTCCATCACGTGACGTCTTTCACTCCAGACCAGATATATTTCTAAAAGATCTGCTCCAGCTCAAACAGAAATTATGGGCTTGATGCAGAAGTGACCGTGCGGTTCTCCGGCCTGTGCGGTCAGGCTAGATCAGAGCAGTCCCTCCTGGCTGTCGAGACCATGAATCAGTCTGATATCCTGAGCACACTGGAACCAGCCAATCATCCAGCCTCCCCAGCAATGCCCCGACGCAGCCCTTCCATCAACCCAGCAATCAGCCACGGCCTTGGTTTTTCTTGGGCGGTCAAAGCAAACACTGAGCGGCCTGTAGCGACACATCATCATGTCAGATCCTACCAGCTGTACAGGGCGCCAGTGCAGAGAGCTGGCTCAGCCATGCTGACAATGGGCGATCAAACAAAGAGGTGGCTGGGAAGGCCAGGAGCCACCTTTCCAGAATCAGCCATTCCAAAGCCACAGGCCACAACAGCCAGCGCCATGGGGAACTGAACCCTGCTGCCCACACTCAGAGTGCTCCTGAGTGCTGAGCTTGCCCTCTCAGATACGGGGCTTGTGGTCTCCTAGCCAGCTGCAGCCTGCGTGCCGTGACCCTGCAGAGAGAGGGAATGGGGCGGCGTTCATGGCTTCCAGGCATGCACCAGGGACTACGAGCTGAGAGGCGTGCAGGAAACTAATTCCAAAAATCTTTGGAAAGCCACTGGCTGGGCAGGGAACAAGCTGCTGCTGTAGACTTGGCCAGGCAGAGTTTGCAGAGCAGACGCCCGGGTTCTCAGATCACCGTCTTCCCCTTTGCTGACAGGACGGCGTGGGCGAACGTCCCCACTCAGTGTCTCACACCTAGCCTGTGCCACACATCATCTCTGCGCGGAAGCCCGTCTGCCCCGGCCTTGCAGGACACAGAGCCTTCGGGGTGCAATGCTTTAGAGGGACAGTGATCACTTTCCCCAGGGGGGCTGCCCCAGCCCCCCAGGGCCTGGCGCACACAACTCCCATTTCCAGTATTCACTCCCTTGCTGCTGCGTGAGATGCACACAAATGTGGGGCCGACAGGGGCGGCAGATCACCCGGGGAGGCCCACTGAGCCACAGCTGGTAACGTGGCACTGACAGTACCTAGACCCAGCTCCTGTCCCTGTTCCCCAAGCTCCGACCCCTCTCCTGCTCCGTGGTGCAGTCCGGGAGCGCGAGGTGGGGAGAGGCGCCCAGCTTCCCTCACGTCACTCCCCAGGCGCAAATCTGGAGCATGGGGGGTTCCTCGTGTCCCCACTCCCACGCCACAGGAGCCCATGAGGAGCTGATGTGCCCCACGGGGAAGGGAAGGAAACCAGACGGGGAAGGGGAGCCTGCTCAGCGCCTCAGTGAAGCAGGCGTCGCTTCAAAGCACCCAACGGCCCCTCCTGTGTCAGGGACCAGAGACAGGGCACTCGGCCCTGCTGCGCTGGAGACACTCACCGAGGTCCGGGCAGGCTCTGGGGGCTCTGGCTCGGTAACTGGCACGCACAGCGGCACAGGCTTTTCCATTGAAAACAAAGAGAGACAGGTTCAGAGGGAGCTGCCGGGAGCGAGCTGAGCCGGGAGAGGCCTGAGGCCGGGGGCTCCCTGCTCCAGGCTGCAATCAGAGGGCAGCACGGTGCCCAGCCGTGACCCGGCCTGTTCTGCTCACAGACCGGCCCCTGCCGTGGGCACCATTCTACGGCATTCCCCACAGCAAGCACCCAACATTTCGGGGGCAGACCCCCAGACATTCCCAGAACCAGTGCAGAGCCCCTCGCGCCTGCCCCAATGGGCGGGGAGGCCGGCCCCATAGAGGGAAAGGGAAAATCACAAACATGGAAGGCCCAGGGTGTGGAGAGACCCCCGGGTCCCGCTGCCGGGGTCAGAGCAGGTGGCAGGGAGTGAGCCTCTGAGGCGGTGGGGAGCCCGCTGCTCTGTTCCATTCTGGTTACGTCCTGCACCCTGAGCTGCTAGCCCAGGTCCCCGCACCCCAGTGTCTTCACGTCTCCTCTTCCAGGGGGTGCACAGGGACGCAGCGAAGCCCCCAGCAAGGCAGCGAAGAAGCCGTGGAAAGCCAAAGGCAAAGAAGCAAGAGCGGCCAGGTGGGATGAAGGGGGGGACAGACAGCGAGTGGGGATCCCAGCACTGGGGTCACTCAGCACTGCCCGAAACAGGCGCCCCTCTCTGGACCCTGTCCTGTCCTCTCTGCGCTCGGGGGGCGAGCACAGGGAGAAGGGAAGGTGCGAGGATGGCGCCCAACCGCACCACAGGGGAAGTGAAGGTAGCATCAGATACGGGCAGCGAGAGGGGAAGCTTTACAGCTCCTGGAGGAGGCAGAGTGAAGGGAGGAAGCCTGGAGATCCAGATCGACGGGGGAGCCACAGAGACCCGCTGGAGACCAGGCCAAGCCAGGAGAGAGGCAGGAGGGCGCAGCCAGGCATGCAGGGATGGGGAGACGGTCAGCTGGGGACAGTGCTGAAGAGGCAGGGTTCAGAGCTCCCAACAATCCCCGGCAGTGACTGCGCCGAAGCCAGGCCCATGGCAGAAGCACACAGAGAAGGGGTCTATGCGGAGGCCAACAGACAGGAGCCAGTCCTTTTTGGAGGGCCATTCCAGGGAGCAGGTGCCTCGGCTCTCCCTGTGCAATGCCGACGTGCCGGGCAGGACCTTTGGCTGCTCTCTTCATTCCTGTGGCAGAGTCCCCAGGTGGTAGCTGAGAAGGACTCAAGCCGCGATGAGGCCAGATTACAGCACTTCCCATGGCTGTCTGGAATGTCACAGGGCAGACACCAGCCCACACTATGTCCTGGAGCCGCCCTGGCATGGCCTCAGAGACCGGAAGGCATGCGTGTTCCAGAGCAGCTCCGTAAACCCACCAATAAACACACAAAAATCAAAGCAGGAGCCATCAACGCCACCGGCCGGGGGCCCAGTCCTGCAGCAAAATGCTCCTCCAAGAAGGTTGGGGCAGAGGCTCCATCACTGCCTCTGGGAGGGGGTGAAAGGCCCACGCAGGGACAGGCACCTACCTGTGGCCTAGAGGCTCCTGCGCTTTCAGGCCTGCTTGCCAGAGACTCCTGGAAGAGAACCGCTGGCATGAAGCCTGGAGTAAGTTGACGGGGTTTTCCAGCTGACGGAGGCGGGCCCTGCTGCAGCGTTTCACTACCCAGACCTGCACCCCACAGCTCTCCTGCCATCCCTTCATTGCTCTCTCCTCCTTCCCCAGCTACCCGGACAGCGGGAGGCGACGGACCCATGCTCAGGGCGCGCGGTTTTCAAGAGGAGACATCCCGGCTAATTAACACCCGCCCGGGGATCAACCTGGCACTCGCTCTCCACGTGCAGAGCGTCCACCAGGCACCCACAGGCCCCCGCTGCAGACACCGCTGCAAGTTGCCCCCCGTTTACCTCCTTCCACTTGGAGACAGGCAAGGAAAGGCTGGATAACTTCTGTCGAATTGCCGCTCTCCTGGCTGTTTCCTCCTCTTCCTCTTCGGCTTCATGCAGCTCCTCGCCTCGCTCGGGGCCGGCCCCCCCCACCGGATCCTAGCAAGGAAGAGGAGGGGGAGCGGCTCCTTTTTGCCTGCTGCAGCACCCACATTCATAGCCCCGGTGCTCGAAATTCAGGTGAGCTGAGAGTCAACAGGTGGAATCTCCCTTGTCTGAATGCTGGGCCCGGGCTGTGAGCAGGCCTGGGCTGGGACATGGGGCTCTGCCCTTGCTCACAGAGCCCTGCCCCAGCATATAACGCTGGGCCCGTGAGGGCAGAAGGCTCTGAGCTGACGCCAGGCATGCGGGACGAGCCGGGAGAATGACGACGCTGCAGGAATTCACTGCTCTGCTCTCGTGACTCTGACCTTCAGACACAAGAGGGGCCCCGGGGCTCCTTGCCAGAACCCCAGCCCATGGCCGCACAGGTCGGAGGCCTGGCTCTGCTCTGGGAGGCTGCCCTGGCCCCAATCCCAGAGTGGGACAGTGGAGCAGCGGGAGGGGAGCATGGAGACCAGCACTAACCAAGCGACTCCTCTCAGTCAGTCTCCAGGACTGAGGCCAGGCTCCCCTGCAAGCCCCAGTATATCTGCCCCGGTTCTGCTCCAGGCTCGGCTGCAGCCCAGCTCCCCGTCCCCAAGGTGCTCAGCTCCCTCCATGGACAGAGGAGGCTGGGAGACGCTCTTGCCAAGAGGGTGTGTGATGGGGCGTACTCCCCACACTGGCCCTGCAAGAGCTGAGTGGGGCCAAGGGGGCCCAATCTGGCGGCAATCGGAGAGAATTAAGCCTGGGAGGGAAGCCCTGAGTAGGGGACGCTCCCCTGTGTGGGAACAGGCCGGGCTTACATAAAGACAGGGCACTGGACACAGCGGGGCCTGCGATCACTCCCTGGGAGACGAGGTGCGTTTGGGGGCTATAGGGACAGGTAGCCCACGGTTACTCCCTGGGAGGAGGGTAGTGAGAGGCTGGCAGACCCAGAGGAGTGGGGGGCACCAGGAGGTGAGGAAGAGGCTCAGGGAAAGGCAGCAGGGCGCAGGAGGGACCCACACCTTGGCTGCTCTTTAGAGGGTCCCTGAGCCAGAACCCGAGTAGAGGACGGGCCCTGGCGCCCTGCCAGCCATTGAGGGCAGAGCACCGGGGCAGCGACTGGCAGAGGCTGCAGGTCAGCAGGGACTTTGATACACACCCCCGGGAGGAGAAGCCACACAGTGACCTGGCCAGAGGGCCGCATCACAAAGGGGATGCTGCGGTTCCGGGAGCGAGAGAGGCCCATGGGCTGAGAGAGTGGCAGGGTGTAACCGCTGGAAGGGGCGTCGGCCCGGCAGAGCTGAGTCCCAGAACGGCCAGGAGCCGGCGCCATCCTGCAGTGAGCAGAGCCCCCCGGTCACGTGGGTTTTATGCTTTGTGTATCGAGCTCAACCTACAACAGCACCTGCCCTGCAGCTGGGGGAGGGCAGCACCACTAGCGCCTGCCTGCACTGGGACCAGGCCACCACACCAGCCGGACCCAGTGGGCCTGGCCATGGGATGAGCAGAGACGCAGGGAACAGGGTCACTGCATCTTTGGTTGCTGAGCGTCATGCAGCACAGGGAACCCGCAGGAGAGTCAGGGCGAGCAGAATAAACAAGGGGGCTCCAGCCTGGAACCCAGGGCAGGGGCTCGTCTGAGAAACAGGACGGAGAGCAGCAGCGCGCTGGGGAGACGCGTCGGGAGAGCTCTGCCTACGGATAGCGCTTTCTGTTCTGGGTCCGCACTCCGCTACCTCTGGCACTTCCAGCCACATTGCCAGCAGCGATTCCCCTGAAGACTCGATGTCTTCCCGGCTCCGGAACTGCTGCACCGCCACCGAATTGGGCATGAAGCCAGATGACAGCCTGTGGACTTGGAGATAAGCCGACTCCTGAGAGAGGAAGCGAAGCGTATCAGAGAGCAGCTTGCCCTCCAGGGGCACAGCAAACCACAACCCAGGGGAACCTCAGCAGCCGCCACTGTCCACGAGTGCTTTCTGGGCCAGCTCCTAAATGAGCTTCCCACACCACAGCTGCGCTGGAGGCCTGTCCAACTGTCCTTCTGCACTGCGTGGCCTGTGTGGGGACCCAGCAGGGCTGGTGGCTGTAGGCAGGGGCATGCTGCAGAGCGGCTCCTGCTCCCCTGCCTAATTCTCTAGGGGCTGTGACAGATCCTCACCCACTGTGGGGCACAGCAAGGCCTGGGAGGCCTGGGGAGGGGCTGACAGGGCCAGCGCAGTACATGGGAAACAGCTGGGCAGGGAGGAGCTCCTCCCCAGAGCAGAAGGGCTGGGACTCAGCACGGGGTGGGGCGTGCATGAAAGGAAAGATCCGGGTTTTATCCCCTGGCAGAGGGGGTGGCTCCAGAGGGAGATGCACGCCTCTGTGGCGCTACTGGACAGGAAGGTCCTACAACGAGAGGCACGTCCGCACCTGGCGCTCAGAGCGGGGCCAACAGCCTGTCCTGAGCAGGGATGGCGTGCGTGCAGCTCCGAGCTGGAGGAAGCAGGAGTCGGTGAGCTAGATAGCCACAGCCACGTGCGGGGAAGGAGAGATGCTCAGGACTCGGCAGTCGGGGTCAGAGAGGAGCGAGGCCATGGTGGCGTTTCAGGGTGATGGCGGTAGGCGTTTCCAGGGGACGGCACGGTGGCAGGGCTGGGCGGGAGTCCCAGCAAGGCTTTGCTCAGCTTACGAAGTCTTACCTTGGACGTCTGACTGCTGGCGTGAGACACGTAGGAGCTGTGGCCGCTGACTCTGGTGTTCTGCAATGAAGACGACCTGCTATGGCCGCCGGTCTGCTGGCTCCCACCGGCTGCCACGGCCTCCTGGCGAGCCTTGGAGAACCAGACCGAGGGGGAGTTATTCCGCAGGGCAGACGCCTGCTCTGGAGCTTCTGCACTGTTCTCACTCGTTACTGCCTCCCCCCACCGCACGCACCTGGCTGCCACGGCGGAAACCGCAGCTTATGGACTGCCTGGCAGCTCTCCCTTTGCCCCCAACCAGCCTGCCAGCTGCATGGCTAGAAAACCCCTGCCCTGCCCCCTGACAGCCCATTGGATCCCCTACCCCAAGCCAGTCCCGAGGTGAGATCAGAACCGGCAGGGGACCTGCTGCCTTGCCGGAGCCGGCTCGGCGTCGATCCAAGCCCTTACCTTGGATATCTGACTCCGGATGCTTTCCAGCGAGGTGCGGAGCACGAAATCCTCCAGCACTTTAGAAGCACTGGGGGGTGGACGAGCTGAACGTGAGCCACGGCCTGCGGGAGGCTCCGGGGCGTCCTCTCGGCAAACCCCATCCGCCACGGCAGCCTGGGGGACAAAGCAGCTCTGCGCACAGGTGCATGGTACAGGGCCCCCCACGCCTGCACCTGCCTGTCAGCCCGGTGCTCCACCGCCAGACACCAGCACAGGAGCTTCCAGCCCAGGGCAGGCAGAGCCCACGTGGGCCACAGTGCCCGGGCAGCCGCCCACACCCTGGGGAGCAGCTGCAGCGTTGTTCAGTGCGTCTGTTATGGGCTGTGCCAGGGAGCGACGTGGGCAGAGAGCAGGGGAGGCAGCGGGAAAGACCAGACCTCGCCCCCCTCACCACACACACACCCCATTTCAATTCAGTGAGACTATGGGTCCAACCCACCCAGGACGTGGCGACTCCCTGGCGTGGGGTGTGGGGCCCTGTGCCCGGTGCCAGGCGAGTCTATTCCAGATCCTGTGACAGGCTGCTACACACCCTGCCAGCGCTAGCCCGGCCACGACACACCTGTCACACAGCAGCAGCCAGTCCCTGCCTGGCCACCCTGCCCCACTGACACTGCCACCCACTGTATCGCTGCTGCCTGCACACCAGCCCGGCCCCACGGCCGCAGCCCCTCCACGCCTGTTCCCCTAAGACAGGCTCCATTGTGGGTGTGCCAGCAGCCCAGGCTCCTCCCTGGGAAGACGAGTTCCAGGGTGAGCAGAACAGCGGGACTCGGGCGTCTCTGGGACGTTGCTGCCGACAGACACGCGGAGAGGTGCAGGGTGCAGGTTGTGGTCATTGGCGACCCCTCCCAGCTTTGTAAGACCGACTCCTTCCCTGGGAATCTCCCCAGAGACCTGGGAGGCAACAAACTTACATTCAAACCCCGTGGGAACAGGCTGGGCACCAGCGCAGCCACTTAGCGAGTAAGGGGCTGGGGGAAGCAGCAAACTCCCCAGCCTGGCGATGCAGCCACCAGCCAGGGCCCAGCGCCAGGCAGGGAAGGGACAGGAGCAAAGGGCGCTGTGCCGTGAGCCAAGGTTGTCATCTCAGCCGTGGCCAGGATCAACACATAGGTCCCGCTGCACTGTTTTTACACTAGGGAAGCCATGTGGCCTGATGCAGGGCTCTGGTTCTGGGCATCTGGTGGGCCAGTTTTATAAATAATCCCTACCCAGCCAGATCCCCATCCCCCAGCCCGTGACCCAAGCCAGATTCTCCTCCTTCATAACCTGCCAGTCACCCAGGACTGGTCCCCTTCTTTCCCCGTCACTTATGGACTGTCCTGCAGCTCTCCCTTTGCCCCGCAACCAGATGGCCAGCTGCGAGGCTAGAGAACATAAGAACGGCCAGGCTGCGTCGGAACAATGGTCCATCCAGCCCAGCAGGTGCGGTGGCTACTGCCAGGTGCTTCAGCGGGAATGACCAGAAAAGGGCAGTCATCGCGTGATCCACCCTATCGTCCAGTCCCCGTTTCTGGCAGACAGAGACTTTGGGACACCAAGAGCATGGGACTATCTTGATTGATAGCCACTGACGGACCTATCCTCCGTGAACTTTTCGAATTCATTCTTTTTTGAACCCCATCTCCCCAACCAGCCCATTGGATCCCCTGCCCCAAGCCAGTCTCGAGGCGAGATCAGAACTAGCAGCGGACCTGCTGCCTTGCCGGAGCCGGCTCGGCGTCGATCCAAGCCCTTACCTTGGATATCTGACTCCGGATGCTTGGCAGCGAGGTGCGGAGCGTGGAATCCTCCAGCACTTTAGAAGCACTGGGGGGTGGACGAGCTGAACGTGAGTCATGACTTGCGGGAGGCTTCAGGGTGTCCTCTCGGCAAACCCCATCCGCCACGGCAGCCTGGGGGACAAAGCAGCTCTGCGTACAGGTGCATAGAACCATAGAAGACTAGAGTTGGACAGGACCTCAGCAGGTATCTAGTCCAACCCCCTGCTCAGAGCAGGACCAACCTCAGCTAAATTATCCCAGCCAGGAATTTGTCAAGCTCCACCTTAAAAACCTCTAAGGATTGAGATTCCACCACCTCCCTAGGTAACCCATTCCAGTGCTTCACCAACCTGCTAGGGGAAACGCTTTTCCTAATGTCCAACCTAGACCTTCCCCAACTGCAACTTGAGACCATTGCTCCTTGTTCTGTCATCTGCCACCACGGAGAACAGCCTAGCCCCATCCTCCCTGGAACCCCCTTTCAGGTAGTTAAAGGCTGCTATCAAATCCCCCCTCACTCTTCTCTGCTGCAGACTAAACAAGCCCAGTTCCCTCAGCCTCTCTTCGTAAGTCTTGTGCTCCAGCCCCCTAATGATTTTCATTGCCCTCTGCTGGACTCTTTCCAATTTGTCCACATCCTTGTTGTAGTGGGGGGCCCAAAACTGGACACAATACTCCAAATGTGGCCTCACCAGTGCCGAATAGAGGGGAATAATCACTTCCTGTGATCTGCTGGCAATGCTCCTACTAATGCAGCCCAATATGCCGTTAGTCTTCTTGGCAACCAGGGCACACTGCTGACTCATATCCAGCTTCTTGTCCACTGTAACCCCCAGGTCCTTTTCTGCAGAGCTGCTGCCTAGCCCGTCGGTCCCAGTCTGTGCATGTTATTGTAGGGGTGTAATTAGAGCTGAGGAGGCCTCATCTCTTGGGACAGCAGGAGGGAGGTAAATGGATCAGCGGGCTGTAAACTGAATGTCTGTGCTGGCTAAGATAAGGGGGACACCCCGTGAACCATTGACAATGGACGCAATAAGTGAGGAACATAAAGATGAGGTAAAGGGTTAGTTATACATGGACAGAGCACGCTGTGCAGGGATTGCTTCCCGCAACGTAGCCAAGCCAATCGCAGAACGTCTGATGTGATGTACAGTAAATGCAATGGAATATGTCAGTGTCTATAAAGGAAGAGGTCTGCTGTATAACTTGGGAAGTGTGATACGCCCTATACCCACCCCCTGGGTTTGAGTCTGACCAACTCAGCCTCGCTTTGCTCTGCCATTTAGAGGGATCCAAGTGACAAGACTGGAGTCAAACTGGGTTCTTGGGGAAGTGGGTGGATGAGGTCTCAGGAGCACCTCAACAAAAACAGGTTATTAGAGTTCACACATCTGACTTGTCAGTCTTCGTAATCAATGGAAACCTGCACAACACCTGTGACCCGTCCATGCCTAGGGCAGCCACCTGAAAATGCCAAGGTCAGGGCAGGCTGTAAAAGGGGAGCAGATTCTCCCAGCACTGGTGGGTGACACTGAAGTCAGGCATCCCAACCAGCCACAAACTGTGCTTCTGATTCCCTACACTGCTTATCAAGAAGCCAGTACACAAATACACACAGCCCCCTTTACTGCATTCCAGTCTCCGGCTCCCAATCAGCCACTAGGTCCAGTAAAGAGACCAGTTATTTAAACTCCATGCTCTTTACTAAAAAGGTTCCCTCTGACCCCAAGGGGTCAGCCACAGCACCAGAGCAATGTAAGTTTAAATAAACAAACAATAAGAGAATTAAACAATTAAAGAATTAAAGCAACCAGATACATACAAATGATTTGAAAGTCCATATACATCAGGTTTCTAGAAGAAATGTGGAGTTGCAGGCTTGTATAGTCCCTCTGGTGTACATCCAGTACCTGGATGGGCCTCAGTCCTTTGTTTCACAGCTTCAGTTGCAGATGGCTTGGTCCAGAGGTAGATAGGTGGCTGGAGTTGAACAGGACTGACGACAAAATGGATTCCCAGGCTTCTGCCTTATATATCCTCTGGCCCCAGCCATGCTGTTTGTGGAATTTTATAGGAACCAAAATGGAGTCCAGAGTCACATGGGCAAGTCCCCTGGGCCCCTTGCACCTGTGAATGTCTCAATGGGCCATTAAGCAGGCTGTTGTCCTGCCGCCATCCTGTCTGGGGTGTGTCTCAGACAGCACAGTTTAAAATACAGATATATTAAATATATCCATAACTTCCACTACACACATAACACCTGAACATAAACATCATCATCTGACTTAGCACATTATGGCCTTTCTAACGGTACTTGACATGGCATAGCTCACATGAATTACTGTGATTTTGACACACTGATGTACATAATATAATAAATGCCCCCCCCCCCCCCCATCCAGACAGAGTGACACCCCCAATGCGAGACTGGTATAGAAGGGAGTAATCAGAGCTCCTGAATACACCTTATACCGAATACCCGCCCCCCTTATCCAGCCAACGTGACACCCCCATGCAAAATCGATGCAGAAAGGGGTGTTTCTAGGCACTGCTGAATGCATCATAGGAACTTTCCCTTTTCAGTTTTGTATCTTCACAGCTTTTAACAGGTCTGAAGGTTTTACAAAGTATCAGGCACATGGTACATTTCTACAGATTCTGGCATTTGGAACAAATTGCAAGATTTAACATTGGCCCTAATATTAACAGCAAAATCATGTTCAGCTAAAACAGGCATTTTCTTTGTAAGGTTCACTACGGAGGTAACAATGTTATTCAATTTTTACAAACATGTAAGGGTTTAGTTAGCTCAATAGAGGGTTCTTGGTGCATAATCTATGCTCCTCTTATGTGATTTTGCAAGCTCTCTCTAAACTGTGACACGTACTCCACCACTGGTTGTTCTTTCACCTCTACATTACCCTCCCAGGAATCATGAATCAGATCCAGGGGTCCCCAGACCTGCCTCCCATAAAGCAGCTCAAAAGGAGCAAACCCTGTAGACTCTTGGAGTACCCTTCTGTACGCATACAGCAAATAAGGCAACAAGACACCCCAGTCATTCTGGCATCTGTCCACATACAACTTTAGCATAGCCTTCAGTGTCCCATTAAATCTCTCTACCAAGCCATTGGTCTCTGGATGATAAGGGCAGCTTTTAGATGACCTACTCCACACATCTCCCATAGCTGCTTAAATACAACTGACATAAAATTGGCACCACAGTCTGACAAGATTTTCTTGGGAAAACCCACTCTGCTAAAAATAGTAAACAGAGCTGTGGCCACCGTCTCAGCCTCAACATTGGACAAAGCTACAGCCTCAGGATATCTGGTGGCAAAATCCACCCACACCAGAATATACTTCTTCCCATTTCTGGAAGGTTTAGGGAGTGGCCCCCCAATATCCACAGACACCCTGGGAAACACCTCCCCAATACTGGGCACTGGCTGTAGGGGTACCTTCTTAGACCCTTCAAACTTGCACTTCTGACACAAATCACAGCCTCTGCAATAACTCCTCACTGTGTCAGGCATGTAAGGCCAATAAAAGTTTTGCTCCAGCCTGTCTCACATTTTCCTATGCCCAGACGTCCTGCAAAGGGACCATCATAAGCCAACTTTAACACCTCAATTCCATATCCCTCAGGCACTACACGCTGATGGCAGTTTCTATCATGAGGCTGCTTTTTCCTTGTAGGGAATTCTCTGTATAGCAAGCCCTCATGCATGAGAAATCTGCCTGCTCCTCCTGCTGGGACTAGGCTTTGAGTCCCACTCTGGCCCCCTCTAAAGAAACATCCTCTTGTTGAGCCTTAACAAACTCCTTCTCAATTTTACTCAAATTCAGAGCCCTTCCAGGCACATCCAACCCACTTTCAGCTGGCCACACCCGAGAGGAGTCCTCCTTGCTAGCAGCTACGGGTGGATCTTTCTCCCCTCCTCCCCCATCTGGCAGGTACCTTGCACTACCACCACACACACTAGCTAGTTCACTAGTTTCTAAATTCTTAACTGTTATCCGTTTCAAGTCTGGACTTGGTTTTAAAGAGACACCAACCATCCTCACTAGCATCTCATAAACAGGGTTCTGTTGTGCCTTCATTGCCAATCTCTGACTCCACATAGCATCAGATGTACCTGAGTCCACCAAGAGACTACAAGATGTATTCAAAGCATTCAGAGGTGAGTTTTCCTGCCAGCCCTCTCTTTTCCCAAGAGATCAACGTCACATCTCTCCTGCTGTGTAGCTTTAGCTTCCTTCTGAAACGGAGGCACTCTCTGTTCACTTACAGAGCTAACAGCCTGGAGACATTCAGGTTCCAACAGCATTGTCTCCCCACTACAATGATCAAGCACAGCCACTTGGTTACGGGGCTGTTTAAGCTCCCTCATAATTTCCATTCCATCTGGAACCCTTTCCAAGGTACCCAAATTGGACCTTTCTAAAACAAAGTCAGTGAATCCATCCACATTTGAAAAACTTTGGCCATTAGAAACTGAACCAAGTTCCTCAACATATAAACATATAAACTGTCAGCCAGAGTGACACCCCCAACGCGAGACTGGTGTAGAAGGGAGTAATCAGAGCTCCTGAATACACCTCAAGGGCCCCCTTTATTCAGCCAGCGTGACCACACCCACAAAAGACGAGACTGGGAGCTTAAATTCATAATTTTGCTAGCTACTAAAAATCAGGGACTGAGCAGACAGAACGGATTTATGGCTTATTACCACAATCTATAATCCACTTAGCCACACACACACACAGCTTTTTTCTTCTTTTCCATCTATGACAGCAGAGGTATTAACAAGCCAATTCACCTTGAACGATCCCTTGAAATATGTGCTGACTCCTTATGCTAAACACTCTGTTCCCCCTTGCAGAGCCATCCCTACGATACGGCGAATTGGGGCGACTGCCCCGGGCCCCACGCTTTGCCCCAAGCGGGAGGCGGGTGGGTGCTGCCAGGGTCCTGGCTTTGCCCCGGGCCCCGCACGCCCTAGGGATGGCCCTGCCCCCTTGTATGCAGCTGTGATGTTTTCCCGAGCTGTAGAGGAGCGCCGTGTCGCTGAAAAGCTTGTCTCTCTCACCAACAGTAGTTGGCCCAATAAAAGATCTGACCTTCCCCCGTCTCGCTCATGTTACAGGCTCCCCGAACGGCTGTCAGGTGTGTCGCAGCCAAAACCAGGAGCTTCTAATCCAGAGCCAAACCGCCCGCCCGCGCCCCAGGGAGCAGCTGCAGTGTTGTTCAGTGGGGTTTGTTATGGGCTGTGCGTCCCAAACACAGTCGCAGGCCGGTCAGGGAGAGACGTGGGCAGAGAGCAGGGGAGGCAGCAGGAAAGATCCCTGCAGTGTGTCAGTGCTTGGACTGGAGCCCTGTCACCTCCCACACCCATTTCAATTCAGTGAGACGATTGGTCTCAGGTCTCTGCCAAAGATGGGTCCCACCCACCCAGGACAGGGCGACTCCCTGGCATTGGGTGTGGAGGCTCCTCCCTGGGAAGGCGAGTTCCAGGGTGAGCGGAACGGCAGGACTCGGGAGTCTCTGGGACGTTGCTGCCGACAGATACACGTGGAGAGGTGCGGGGTGAGAGGTGGCTGGGGTTGGGGTCGGTGGCGACTGTTTTGTATTTTGTGTCGTGTCATAGCAACTGAGCTTAGCTTGTTGCCATAGCAATAGAGTTAGACTATTAGGGGATAGCTCAGCCAGTCCTGGCTGGTTTTAGTGTTAGTTCAATAAAGATGCTCCCGTGTTGCATCTCTCTGTGATCCTGGGCCGATTTCTCTTTCTGAGTACAAGCAGTTAGAAGGAATTCAACATAACAAAAGTGGCGATGGAAGATGGATTGACCTGTGCTGCACCGGCAAAAAGGTACAAGTCAAGGTAAGAAAGACCTTTTTGCTGCTTTGAGGGCCGGGCTGTTTACACTGATGGTTCCAACTGAAACTAAAACAGGCTCTGCTCTGTTCTGACTGAAGTGAAGCAGACAGAAACGAAGCAGTGCTAGTGAATGGAAATCACCAGCAATTGTGTGTGAACGACCCAACCACACATGAATAAAAGACACTAAAGACACCCTGATAAGCCAGAGACAAAATCTTACAGTAACACTGTGAAAATCCTGGAGGCACATTTTTCCCCCAGAACCGCTGGTAATTGCAGAGATTTAGGTTCCACAAAAGGAATCAAGAAGAAGATGAAACGATTGCCCAGTATGTAGCAGCTCTGAAGACGCTTGCTGAGCATCATGAATTTAATGACGTGCTAAATGACACCCTACATGACAGCTCAGTCTGTGGTCTGCACAATGAAGCGACACAGAAGCGCTGATTGACAGAGGCCCAGCTCACCTGGCAGAAGGCCATTGAAATTACAGTTTCCATGGAGCCGGCCACAAAGGAAGCCCAACAGCTCAGTGCATCAACCAGAGTGCATAAGGTGACACAAGACCCTACCCACAGCCAGTGGGGAGCCGGGACTGTTACCGCTGTGGAAAGCCGGGTCACCATGCACCGGAATGCCGGTGTAACGACCTGGTGTGTCGGCAATGTGGCAAAAAGGGACACACTGAGCGTGCCTGCAAACAGAAGAAAGAAGAGTCAAACAGAACAGGCAAACCAGAGAAAAAGCAGCCTGCTGCCTGGCGGAGCAAAAGGGAAAATCTGCACGCGGCAGAGCAGGCTCAGGATGATCAAAGTGACACCCAGTCTGAAGAAGCAGCACCACTCCATGGCTTTGAATTCTTCCAGCCCGCTGTTGATTATTTGGGACATATCATGGATGCTACTGGCCTTCGTAAGGCTCCTGCAAAAGTCAAGGCTCTTGTGGAAGCCCCACCTCCTTGAAATGTAGCCAACTTCGCTCTTTTTTAGGACTATTGAACTACTATGGAAAGTTTATTCTACACTTAGCAACACTACTAAAACCACTGCATGAACTCCTCAGACAAAAGAAGGTCTGGAAGTGGACTGAAGCCTGTGATGTTGGATTTAACAAGGCTAAACGTGCACTGCTAAGTTCAGAGGTTCTGACACATTTTTATCCATCCTTACCTCTACAGTTGGCCTGCGATGGCTCCCCTAATGGAGTGGGAACAGTCGTGTCACCCATTATGCCTTTGGGAGAGGAGAGACCCACTGCTTTTGCCTCACACACCTTAAGCAAAGCAGAAATTAACTATGCCCAAATCAAACGTGACGCACTGGGAATTATTTTCAGAATTCAGAAATTTCACCAGTACCTGTTTGGACGGAAGTTCACACTTCTCACCGACCATCGACCTCTAACATCAATTTTTGGACCACGCACAGGCATTCCACCATTGGCTGCTAGTCGTATGCAATGATGGGCATTGTCGCTTTCCACACACACACGAGGTCAAATATCAGATTCACTCTGCACTGCAACGCAGATGGTCTCTCAAGGCTGCCTTTACCAGTTAAACATCAAGATGTTGGCCAGAAAGAAATCTTCGACTTTGAACAGGTAGAGAACACACCCATCACTGCTACTCAAGTAAAGAAGGCAACTCACATTGACCCAGGACTGTCCCAAGTTATAGACCTAGTGATGCACAGAACATCTCTACGGGTCTCACCCGACCTTCTTCCCTGCATGTCCAGGAGGACGGAATTATCAATCCATTCTGGTTGCTTGTTGCAGGGGATGTGTGTCATTATTCCACCACTACTGAGATTACAGGTGTTAGAACAGCTACGTTCAGATCACTGTGGAATAGTGCACATGGAAGAAATTGCACAAAGCTACTTTTGGTAGCCTGGCCTGGACAGTGCCATTGAAGAGAAGGCAAGAGCTTGTACTTCATGTCAGAGTGTGAGGAAAGCGCCTCAGTTGGCACCCTACACCCATGGGACTGGCCTGAAAACCTGGGCAGCGTATTCACGTTGATTTTGCTGACCCGTTTGAAGGAAGCACATTCCTGGTTGTTGTCGATGCCCACTTCAAATGTCCAGAAATCTCTGTAATGCCGGCCACTACTGCTGAAAGCTCTATCCAGAGACTGCGAGAAATCTTTAGTCGTTTTGGTCTGCCAGAACCACTTGTGAGCGACAACGGACCGCGGTTCGTCTCTCAGGAGTCTGAGAATTTTATGAACTCAAATGGGATACATCACATCACTTCAGCACCGTATCATCCACCCACCAGTGGATGAGCTGAAAGGTTTGTGCAGACCATGAAACAAGCTGTAAGATCTGCAAGGGGACATTCGTCCATTCAAATGCGTCTGGACACCTTCTGACTATCCTACAGAAACACACCTCATGCTACGACCAAAGCGTCTCCGGCCTTGCTAATGATGGGACGAGAGCTGCACACTTGCTTTGATCTGCTGAAACCTGCCAAAGCACGACAAGTTGTGCAACGTCAACAGCAAAACCAAGTCACCAGACGTGCACACAGAGCAAAAGACGGAACCTTTAGTCCCGGACAGCCTGTCCTAGCTAGGAACTCTGCTTCTGGAGCTAAATGGGTCCCTGCTAGTCAGCGCCCAGACAGGACCTGTTTCCTGCACTGTCCAGACTGCAGGTGATCTCACCTGGCGGTGACATGCAGATCAGTTGTTGCCAGGTCACACACCTCCCAAGGACACAGCTCCAGTTGCACTGCCTGACCTCACCATTGCAGTGAGATATCCTCGAGTCAAGAGTCACCCGTTCCTGACGCCCCTCCTCCATCCACCTCTCAGCAGATACAGCCCCTCCGCTGCTGGAGCAGATACAACATCCTCACCTGTTCGAGTACGAGCCCATCGTTAGACCTGCACTGATAACACCTTCCAGTGCAAAAACACCCGACGTTCGCCGCAACCCACCTAGAGAGAGAGAGGCGGCCTCCTCAACGGCTGGATCTTTAGCTAGGGCAAACCCACGTGACAGGGCAGAATAATCCCCGGGGTTTAGCCGGGAACTGAGGCAGTCTGCCCTCATTCCCTGGCTTAGTGATTGTTCTGTTAAATGGGCGTTTTCATTAAGGGAGCAGGAATATGTTGTGTTTTGTGGGTCCTGCCTAATTGCCTAGGTTGCCATAGCAATTGAGCTTAGCTTGTTGCCATAACAATAGAGTTAGACTATTAGGGGATAGCTCAGCCAGTCCTGGCTGGTTTTAGTGTTAGTTCAATAAAGACGCTCCCGTGTTGTATCTCTCTGTGATCCTGGGCCGATTTCTCTTTCTGAGTACAAGCAGTTAGAATTCAACATAACAGGAACACCTCCTGGCATTGCAATCTCCCAAGAGACCTGGGAGGCAACAAACTTACATTCAAACCAGATGGGAACAAGCTGAGCACCAGCGCAGCCACTTAGTGAGTAAGGGGCTGGGAGCAGCCACAAACTCCCCAGCCTGGCAACACACCCACCGTGACTCAAGAAGGCGCTGAGAGCCACTGGCAGAGCGCACCTGATGCCATCCAGCTCCTCAGGACTGACATGCTCTTTGCTCCAACTCCCTGGTGTCAGAATCGGTACTGAAGAGCTGTCGTGGGAGGTGTCAGCCGCACACTGAGAACACGCTTGGCCGTCAGTATGATTGCGTGGTGTCTGCATGGGCGGTGTATGAAGAATTAGAGATGTGTGCAGGAACTACGTTCTAACAAGCATTAGGCAAGCAGTGCAGGAGCCCCACCAGCCCCAGACAAATGCCTGCTGTTTTGCCTGCTTGACTGTCTCCAATGCAAACTGAGCCAGGCAAAGCCAGGGCCACTGGAAGTGCACTTATACAGAGGTAAATAGAGCCACAAAGCAGCAAGCGGGAGATGGCCACTTAGCAATCACGACAGCGGATGGAAGCTGCACCCCCAGGGAGCCTTCCTGGCTCTTGAAACAGACAATGGAGAGACAGAAACAGAAAACCATTCTGGCACCCATCAACTGAGGGACTCAAGAAGCCAGAGCTCTTGAAATCTGAGAGAGATGGGGCCCTCGACCAAGGGAGGAGGGCTGATGTCTCAGGAACTGGCAGCAGGTGAGAAACCTGCTTAGACAAAGACTGTGACTTGCTGAGTTAAGTTTTAGACACTAGAAAGCAAGTTTGGTTTGGTTGTGACCTTTCCTCTCTCTTTCACTCTCCCCCTGAAATAATGTATTCTTGTTTTATCACAAAAGCACCTCCGTGCTGCTACACCGAAGTGACGCGTGAGTCTTCCGCTAACCCAACAGGCTGCTGGGGGCTCTGGCTCTTCGGAGACCGCGAACTTGATAACTTCGGTGAGTGTCCAGGGAGACGGACTGGACTCTGCAGGGAGACGCCTCTGGGGAACTTGGGACCTGGGGGTTGCTGGTTGTTGCCTGCAAGGCCAGGTTTGGACAGGCAGAGGCCTGAGCAGTTTGCTGGCCGGGCCAACCTGTCGGGGAGCAGAGGCACAGCTCGGCAGCAGCGAAGCTCACTCTTGCTGAGGCAGAGTGGCAACCGTGGCTCATGGTTCTAGGTCATCTGAGCAAGAGCCACCAACCAGGGCCCAGCACCAGACGGGAAAGGGACCAGAGCGAAGGGAGCTGCGCTTTGAGCCACGTTATCACCTCCACTGGGGTGCGGCTTGTGACTCTGGGCCCCCCTGCATTCACACCCCACGCACCGAGCTTTGTCAGAACATGCCTGCTGAGGAATCAGTCGAATACTAACCCCAGACTGGTCAGTCCTGTCAGTAAGACATGGATGAGATAACGGTGCCGGAGGAATTATGGATGCTCACTGATATTATGCTTTACTGTCTGTGACCAAAAGGTGTTGAAACCAGGCATGGCCGGGGCAGTTGATACACAGCTTTTCTCCAGACCAAAGGAAAGAAGCCAATACCTCAAACCAGGTGCAGACAAAACCAGTGGACTACTCATTTGTACCAACAGTGGCAGGAAAACCGTTTGCATCATTGAGGAAGAAGGCTGTGTGGTGCCCACCTCCAGCAGGGAAGAGGATCATTATCTGGGGATACTTTTCAGAAGAAAACACTGAGAGGTTTGCTGGATTCTAAGAAGATGGGGAGTGAACCCCTAAGTTCTTCTTCTCCTGAGGAGAAAAGAGGAACCAGCACCGTGTCCCTGAGAATGCTGGCTGAAAGCTAATCAGCCGTTGCTGGGACAGGAGGATTGGCAAGGAAACTACCTTGAACCAAGGCTGTAGCCTGTTAAGTCAGGTCTGAGCCATCAGTATCATAGAATCGAAGGGCTGGCGAGGACTCCAGTAGATCATCTAGTCCAGTCCCCTGGACTGCAACCATATTAGTACGGTCCATGGGCTAGAGAAGTGTTACCTAGCCTGGCCCTGACAAGTGTTTGTCTAACCTGCTCTGAAAACCCTCCACTGACGGAGAGTCCACAGCCTCCCTAGGCAATGTGTTCCACTGCTTTACTAGCCTGACAGGTAGGGAGCTTCTCCTAACGTCCAGCCTAAACCTCCTTGCTGCAGTTTAAGCCCATTGCCTCTTGTCCTGCCTCAGTGGATCAGGAGAACAATGTATCACCCTTCTCTTTTTAACAACCTGTGACATACCTGAAGACTGTTCTCGTGTCCCCCCTCACCTGTCTTCTCTTCTCCACACTAAACAAACCCAGTTTTTCAGCCCTTCCTTGTAGGTCGTGCTTTTTTCTAGACCTTTAATCATTTTTGTTGCTCTTCTCTGGACTTTATCCAAATTGTCCACATCTTTTCCCAAGTGTGGTGCCCAGGACTGGACACAACACGCCACCTGAGCCTTATCAGTGCTGAGTAGAGTGGACGAGTTACTTCTCGTGTCTTGCTGCTGCAGGCTTTGCTGGAGCTCTAGGCATGGCTCAGAGTGTGAACCAGAGGCAGGGAATCAAAGCAGGCCTTGTCCCATGTAGGTATTGGCTACCCCAGTAAGCCCATTCCTGACCAGACAGGACGATACAGGAACACGCAGGGTTCTCAAGTAACTAGGAAACCCAGCTCCTCAGAGGGTGGTACATGGACACACCGACCCACTGGAAGGTAAGGAGGAAATGACAGGCTAACGGATGAGGAGGTTTGGTTCAAACTAGCAGGAACCAGGCACAAGAGTGTTAACAAGCAGCGGCTGGGGTGTAATACGTAACTTGTGTGTATCCGTGCACAACAGGAGGCTGGAAGGAGGGGCATCTTTGTACTGGCCTACGGGGCGACACGGTGTGAAGTGACCAAGACCTAGGCGCAGACATACGTGTCAGCGTGCCTGTAACCGCCCAGCCGGGGCCCTCGGACTGTACTTTATCGACAATAGCCCTGGCCGAGCCTCTGCCAGCAAACCGAGCTGAACTTCGAGGCTGGCTGCATGGGCGAGACGCAGGCTCTGCCGGTGCAGCTCACACCAGCACTTCACAGCCAGCAACACTCGCAGCGCTCCTGCCAAGACATCCCAGACTGAGGGAGGGTCCCTCTTTTTGCAACAGTGTGACATTCCTCACTCAGATTTATTTTATGATCCACTATGGCCCGCAGAATCCTTTCCGCCGTACTCCTTCCTAGGCCGGCATTTCCCAATCTGTGTGTGTGCAGCTGCTTGCTCCTTCCTACGTGCAGCACTTTGTATTTGTCCTTGTTGAATTTCATCCTATTTACTGCAGAGCATTTCTCCAGTTTGTCCAGCTCATTCTGAATTTTCATCCTATCCTCCAAAGCACTCGCCACCCCTCCCAGCTTGGTATCATCTGCAAACTTTACCAGTGTGCTCTCTGTGCCGTTATCCAAACATTTCTGAAGATACTGAACAGAACCAGACCCAGGACAGATCCCTGCGGGACCCCACTCGATACACCCTTCATGCTTGACAGGGAACCATTGATAACTACTTTCTGAGCACTTAGAGAGCGTATTTTTACTCGTGTTTGTTTGGAATCCTTTCTACCTTCATTCCTTCTACCTGGGGTCACTTAAACATGTAACTTTTGGTTAATAAACTTGTCTTACTTTTACTGCAAACCAACTCAGTGCCGAGTTTGAAGGGAAGGGTGCATTTACGCCAGTTAAATTAATAAGATGGAATGTACAGACTTTAAACAGAGCAACAAACTTAAGATCTTCTGTGGACATACAGTGACAGGTGCTGTGCCGGGCAGAGAACCATCACGGAGGAGCTGCGGGCTGGTGTTTGAGGATTGCTACTTGTGAGGTGTGGTGAGGTTTGGGCCGGGAGGGCCCTGAGGAACTTGCTGCAGATGAGGACAGGCTGGTGAGGCAGGGAGCTGACAGGGGCTAATCTTTAGCACAGCTCACTCTTGCCGTGGCAGAGAGGTAACAGTGGCTCACAGCTGGGTAACCCCAGCAGCACGGCACGTGGGTCGCTGTGCCGCTTTAACGCTACGGCAGCTGCATGGCCCAACGCAGGACTCTGGCAGTGGGGCTCTGGGGGGTCAGTTATGTAAAGGAGAATAATCTCCACAAACCAGACCCTCTTTCCCCATAAGCCAGCCAGTCCCCCTGTAACGGTCCTCCCGCGGGGTATGGTAGGGAAGCATGGCCTAGTGGTCAAGGCTGCAACCCGTGCCCAGCAGGGGGGTAGTGGGGAGGGGAGCCCAGGCCCTCTCACTCCACTGGGCTCCAACCCAGGGCCCTTTGGGCTACCAGCAGTCTGGCAACCACGGCTACTTAAGGCTGCCCTCCCTGGGCCACTTTCTCTCATCCCACCCACTCCCAGTCAGCTTAGCCCAGGGCTTTCCCCTCTTGTGGAAGTTCAAACCAAAGGAGGAGGGATTACCAGAGTCCAGGTCCATAGACAGGGAGGGGGCACCCCTGCTCTGGCTACTTCTGGCCTGGGTCCTCCTTTCCCTCAGGGAGGCTTGTTGGGCGGCTGTGTCAGAGACTCTGGGCTTTCCCCGGCATGGCACAGCTGGAGCTGTGGGCTGCAGGGCTGCCCTCCTCCAGCTCTCTCGCTCTTTCCCTCTCCCTGAATTCCTCCACCAGCTGGAGCATTTGCTGCAGATGTGGCGGGACCCGGCTGGCTCACCCAAAATAATCCCTTAACCCCTTGTTACCCAGTGGGGATCTGTACCTCCTGCAAGCCAGATCCCCCCAGCCAGCCAATCCCCACAAGCCAGGTTCTCCCTCCTCCTCCAAAACCTGCCCGTCACCCCCAAACTGGCCCCCCTCTTTCCCTGTGTCTTATGGACTGCCTGGCAGCTCTCCCTTTGCCCCCAACCAGCCTGCCAGCTGCATGGCTAGAAAACCCCTGCCCTGTCCCCCTGACAGCCCATTGGATCCCCTACCCCAAGCCAGTCCCGAGGTGAGATCAGAACCGGCAGGGGACCTGCTGCCTTGCCGCAGTCGGCTCAGCGTCGATCCAAGCCCTTACCTTGGATATCTGACTCCGGATGCTTGCCAGCGAGGTGCGGAGCGTGGAATCCTCCGGCACTTTAGAAGCACTGGGGGTTGGACGAGCTGAACGTGAGCCACGGCCTGCAGGAGGCTCCGGGGCGTCCTCTCGGCAAACCCCATCCGCCACAGCAGCCTGGGGGACAAAGCAGCTCTGCGTACAGGTGCATGGTACAGGGCCCCCCGCGCCTGCCTGTCAGCCCGGTGCTCCGCCGCCAGACACCAGCACAGGAGCTTCCAGCCCAGGGCAGGCAGAGCAACCTGGGCAGCCGCCCGTGCCCCGAGGAGCAGCTGCAGCGTTGTTCAATGGGGTCTGTTATGGGCTGTGCCAGGGAGCGACGTGGGCAGAGAGCAGGGGAGGCAGCGGGAAAGACCCCTGCTGTGTGTTAGTGCTGGGACCAGACCTCGCCCCCCTCACCACACACCCAGCTCACACACACACACACACCACCACAATCCATTTCAATTCCATGAGACTCTCTCGCCACAACCAGCCTACGCGAGGCACTAGAGAGCAACCAAGCGACAGCCCCTCGGGTCTGTGCCAGAGACGGGTCCGAGGTGCCCAGGACGTGGCGACTCCCTGGCGTGGGGTGTGGGGCCCTGTGCCCGGTGCCAGGCGAGTCCATTCCAGATCCCGTGACAGGCTGCTACACACCCTGCCAGTGCTAGCCGGCCACGACACACCTGTCACACAGCAGCAGCCAGTCCCTGCCTGGCCACCCTGCCCCACTGGCACTGCCAGCCACTGTATCGCTGCGGTGTGCACACCAGCCCAGCCCCACGGCCGCAGCCCCTCCACGCCTGTTCCCCTAAGACAGGCTCCATTGTGGGTGTGCCAGCAGCCCAGGCTCCTCCCTGGGAAGACGAGTTCCAGGGTGAGCGGAACAGCGGGACTCGGGCGTCTCTGGGACGTTGCTGCCGACAGACACGCGGAGAGGTGCAGGGTGCAGGTTGTGGTCATTGGCGACCCCTCCCGGCTTTGTAAGACCGACTCCTTCCCTGGGAATCTCCCCAGAGACATGGAGGCAACAAACTTACATTCAAACCCCGTGGGAACAGGCTGGGCACCAGCGCAGCCACTTAGCGAGTCAAGCAGTGGTTGCCAAACTGTGGGGGGCACCTCCCTTGGGGGGCACGGAACAAGGTGTGGGGGGGGCATGGTAGGGCCCAGGCCAGCATCCACATCGGGTGGAGAGGAAGCACCACCAACCCCCCCTCTGCCCCCAGCTCAGCCCCCAGATCCTGGCCCCACTCTGGCTCCCACCTGCGTTCCGGGCCCCGGCTGTACCCCGCTCCTGCCTCCAGCCCCAGCCCCCTGCCGCGCTGTGGCTGGTGCCCTCTTCTCACTGTGCTCTCCTGCCCTCAGCCCCATTCCTTGCCCCTAGCTGTGGCCCTGAACCGCAGCCCTCACCCAGACTCACCTCTGGCTCCTGGGGGAACATGGACCGGGTAAAGGGGTGCATGGAGCAATAACGTTTGGGGACCACTGGAGTAAGGAGCTGGGGGAAGCAGCAAACTCCCCAGCCTGGCCACGCACACACCAGCCAGGGCCCAGCGCCAGGCGGGGAAGGGACAGGAGCGAAGGGAGCTGCTCTGTGTGCCATGTTCTCACCTCGGCCGGGGCCAGGATCAACGCAAAGGCCCCGCAGAGCCGCTGTCATGCTAGGGGAAAGAGCCGCTTTTCACACGCGTGGCCTGACGCAGGGCTCTGGCTCTGGCCTTCCGGGGGCCAATTTTGGAAGGGAGAAAAATCCCCCTCCCCCGCTAGCCAGCCAATCCGCACGTAGGCCTCGCTGGAGCCCCAGGCATAACTGACAGCGGAGCGTCGTCCCAGCTGCCAGCATTGCTGTTCTGGGAGCGCCGTGTCAGTGGCCCTAGCAGACCGGGCAGCGTGTTCGTTCCACAGACCGCGCTGCACCTCGTCCGACAGCCGCAGGCTCGGTTTGGTGGCGAAGGCACTGGGCCAGGATCACTGTGGATGGAGCATGGTCCGAGAGGCCCCGGGAGCTACAGGCCCAGTAACGCGTGTAGGTGCTAGCGCCACCAGACCGCCAGGATCCCGTCCCCTCGGCAAGTCCAAAGTCGCCCCTCCCATGACTTTGCCTTTTATACACTGAGACACACAAGCTGCGTATCATGCTCCTGCCGTGGTCACTTGCCACCCTTCCCCTTGTGCCTGCTAGTTCGACACAACAACCTCCCATTATCCCGACATCCCACCCGGATCCCGGAGGGTCGGGGTGATCCTGGCCCATCTCCTGGGAACTCATTTACATAGTGACCTGAGAGACCGGTGTGGTTTGTATCACCCTCCCCGGCCAGGAACGTGCTGCCCAGCGTGTGTGGTGTGGTATGGTGTGGTGTGGTGTGGCTGCTCTGCCGGGCCAGGCCTGCTCTGGTTCACAGCCTTTGGTTCACACCGTAAGTTATGCCTAGGCCTCCAGCAAGTCCTATGCCTGCCAGCCAGCCAGAGCCCCCAGCCAGATCTCCATTCCCCATCGTTTAAGAACTGCCTGGCAGCTCTCCCTTCGCCCCCAACCAGCCTGCCAGCTGCATGGCTAGAAAACCCCTGCCCTGCCCCCGTGACAGCCCATTGGATCCCCTACCCCAAGCCAGTCCCGAGGCGAGATCAGAACCGGCAGGGGACCTGCTGCCTTGCCGGAGCCGGCTCGGCGTCGATCCAAGCCCTTACCTTGGATATCTGACTCCGGATGCTTGCCAGCGAGGTGCGGAGCGTGGAATCCTCCGGCACTTTAGAAGCACTGGGGGGTGGACGAGCTGAACGTGAGCCACGGCCTGCGGGAGGCTCTGGGGCGTCCTCTCGGCAAACCCCATCCGCCACAGCAGCCTGGGGGACAAAGCAGCTCTGCATACAGGTGCATGTTACAGGGCCCCCCACGCCTGCGCCTGCCTGTCAGCCCGGTGCTCCGCCGCCAGACACCAGCACAGGAGCTTCCAGCCCAGGGCAGGCAGAGCAACCTGGGCAGCTGCCCGTGCCCCGAGGAGCAGCTGCAGCGTTGTTCAGTGCGTCTGTTATGGGCTGTGCCAGGGAGCGACGTGGGCAGAGAGCAGGGGAGGCAGCGGGAAAGACCAGACCTCGCCCCCCTCACCACACACACACCCCATTTCAATTCAGTGAGACTATGGGTCCAACCCACCCAGGACGTGGCGACTCCCTGGCGTGGGGTGTGGGGCCCTGTGCCCGGTGCCAGGCGAGTCTATTCCAGATCCTGTGACAGGCTGCTACACACCCTGCCAGTGCTAGCCCGGCCACGACACACCTGTCACACAGCAGCAGCCAGTCCCTGCCGGACCACCCTGCCCCACTGACACGGCCACCCACTGTATCGCTGCGGTGTGCACACCAGCCCGGCCCCACGGCCGCAGCCCGCCTGCCCCACTCCAAAGACAGCCCCCACCACACTGCCTGAGGCAGACACAGGCTTGCTCCCCACATTCAGAAAACTGGAAAGGAAGAGAGGTGAGAAAAATGGGGGAGGGGGGCCATTAGGACCAGGAAGAGCCAGGCGGTCCCAAAGGCTCCAAGAACCCAGGGCTCCCAGCTCCTGCGTAGCCTCACGCTCACTGCATGGGGCAGGTCACCTCTCAGCTAGACAGACACCAAGACCACTGTGAGTGGAGGCAGCGCAGCCTAGAGCTCGGAGCACAGGTCTGGGACGCAGGCACGCCAGAGTCCTGGCCGCTGAGGCAGCGCATGCCATGCGTCAGTGAGCCCAGCTGTGCCCGGGCGATGACCCGGGTGGGAGGGCCGTGGGCCGTTTGCAGGGCCGACGCTGCTCTCAGCTGCCCCGCCAGCACGCTGGCACGTGTTTACCTTAAGCAGCTGACATTCGGTGTTCTCCTCGGAGCCGTCGGAGAAGGCCCCTAAGAACATGTTGGAAGCAGCTGGGCCGAAGAGGTTCGGTACCGGTGCACCAAGGAGACAGGCCTCCAGAACCATGTCTGCATCAAAGGGATCGTTGCGGGGGATCTGCGGGGAAAGGTGGGGGGAGCAGTCAGCCGGCTCCATACGTGCTCCAGGCACCAGCTGAAATCCGCCCGCAGCCTCGGGCTGCGCATATCGGCGCTGAGCCAGGAGGGGCCCAGGCGGCCACCCACGCGTCTGGCATTCACATGCAGCGCTGGCCGCACCACACACACCTTGTGCTTGGCGTTGCCACAAGGCCACGGCTGCAGAGTGTGCCGTCCCCCGCCAGTGGGGTCTGTGCAGCTCCGGGCAAGGGTCAGCGCTTTGAAAAGGAGCATGGCCATGCCCACGGCCCACACAGCTGCCTAAGGGAGGGTGTTTCGAACACATCAAGCAGAGCACATGGAGCCAGCCCCGTTCCCAGTGAGCCGTGTGCTCCCGACACATACACGCACTGTAAGGCGCGAGCTAGCTGGCTGCTGGAGGGGAAGGGAAGCCAGCACATCGTGGGCTCGCACCGCAGCACTCCCTCGAGCTCACCAGGGGCAAGGCACCGTCCCGACACAGCCGCCGGTTTCAGTCCCAAGTAAGAACGGCCAGGCTGGGTCAGATCAAGGGTCCACCCAGCCCAGTGTCCTGTCTGCCGAGAACGGCGGGTGCCAGGGGCTCAGCGGGAGTGAGGGGACTGAAGTGAGGCTAACCAGCCTGTACCTGCCGGGATCACCTCTGGAGCCTTTTCAAAAACCGGGTGTCTCATTAGCTACCCCCTCCAGTCCTCTGGTACAGATGCTGGTTTAAGGAAGACGTTACACACCACAGTCAGTAGATCTGCAATTTCACACTTGAATTCCTTCACAACTCTTGGGTGAATCCCATCTGGCCCTGGCAACTTATTACTGTTTAATTGATCCGTTTGTTCCAAAACCTCCTCTATTGACACCTCAGTCTGGGACAGTGCCTGAGATTTGTCACCTAAACAGAATGGCTCCGCTTTGGGAATCTCCCTCGCATCCTCTGCAGCAAAGACCGATGCAAAGAATTCATTTAGCTTCTCTACAACGGCCTCGTCTTCTTTAGCACCTTGATCATCCTGTGGCCCCACTGATTGTTTAGCAGCTTCCGGCTTCTGATGTACTTACAAATGGTTTTGCTGTTACCTTTTTGTGTCTTGCTAGTTGCTCTTCATGTTCTTTTTTGGCCTGCCTCATTACACTTTTACACTTGGCTTGCCAGAAGGTATGCTCCTTTCTATTCTCCTCGCTAGATTTAACTTCCAATTTTTAAAGGATGCCTTTTTGTCTCTAACCGCTTCTCCTGCTCTGTTAGCCATAGTGGCACTTTTTTGATCCTCTTACTATGTTTTTTAATTAGGGGCATACATTTAATTTGAGTCTTTATTACGTTGTTTTTTAAAAGTTTTCATGCGGTTTGCAGGAATTTCACTCTTGTGACTATACCTTTTAATTTCTGTATAACTAACTTCCTCATTTTTGTGTAGTTCCCTTTTCTGAAATTAAATGCAACTGTGGTGGGCTGCTTTGGTATTTTCCCTCCCACAAGGATGTTAAATTTATTACTTTATGGTCTCCATTACCGAGTGGTTCAGCTATATTCACCTCTTGGACCAGATCCTGTACTCCATCTAGGACTGTCACCATCCTGGTCAGATGGTCGGTAGAATATTCCTACTGCTCTACTCTTATTATTTATTCCAAGCATGGACTTTCTAAACATAGGGATTTGATGGTGCAGTTTGATTCATTTAAAATTTGTTGCTGTATTTGACTATATGCTTTCTTTTACATATAGTGCCACACCCCCACCAGCACGAGCTCCTCTGTTCTTCCTGTATATTTTATAGCCTGGATTACCATGTCCCATTGATTATCCTCATTCCACCAAGTTTCTGTGAGGCCAAGAATATCAGCATTCTCATTTAGTACCAAGCTCTTTAGTTCACCCATCTTCATATTTAGATTTGTAAAGAAGCATTTATAAAATACATCACTTTTTAGCTGCCTGCCTTCACGTGATGTAATTGAAAGGACGTTTTTTTCATGTAGCTGGTTCTCTTCAGTTCCTACTTGTACTTTATCAACTTCCATCCTCTTCTCTTTACTAGGATATAGAATGTCCCTTCAATAAATCCTCCCCTACGGGGCGTCCCTGTCCAAACCACATGCTTCTCTGCACCTGTCGGCTTTCTCCCAGCTCTGAGTTTCAAAACGCCTCCGTGACCTTTTTGATTTTACGTGCCAGCAATCTGGTTCCATTCTGGGTGCAGCCCGTCCTTCCTGTCTAGGCTCCTCCTTTCCCAAAGGCTCCCCAGTTCCTAATAAATCCAAACCCCTCCTCCCTGCACCATCATTTCATCCACACATTGAGACCCTGCAGTTCTGCCTGTCTAACTGGCCCTGCGCGTGGCACTGGAAGCATTTCAGAGAATGCTGCCATGCAGGTCCTGGGCTTTAATCTCTTACCTAGCAACCTACATTTGGCCTCCAGGAGCCCGCTCCTATCCTTCCCTATGTCACTGGTACCTACATGTTCCACAACCACCAGCTCCTCCTCCACACCACACATAATTCTGTCTAGGTATCTCGAGAGAGCTGCAACCTCCGCACCCCGCAGGCAATTCCCGGTCACCACAAACCAGCTGTCTGTGTGTCTAATGAAGGACTCCCCTATTACTGTTACCTGGACCTGGGATTCCCGCCCCTGGAGAGGTATCCTCACTGCAAGAGCACACCATGACATCGTCTGGAAGGAGAGTCCCACCTATGGGTTAGTAACCGCCCCCACAAGCCACCCGCCAGCCCTTTCCCAGGCAGAACTCCTAGCCTCAGAAGAAGACAGAGCGTGTCTGGCTGGGCCCCACTGTCAGCGGTGCAGCCAGTCCACTCCCCATCCCCCTGTCACCTGGATCCTCGGCTGCCGCCTGTAGAAGAGATGCATGTAACAGTCAAAGGCCTTGTCCTGCAGCTTCTTGGTCAGCCTGGGTTTCTTGAGGGCAGGGAGCTTCCCCTGCTGAATCAGACGCAGCTCCTGGTCTCTTGCCGCCAGCTGGGCACAGGCCTGCAACGTTCAAAGGTCTCACGGTCAGTCCAGGCAGGCGGAGTTGCTCGGTGACTCTCTGGGGAAAGCGGCTGGGCTTGGGCAGCGGGTCTGCGGCTGACAGGCACGCAGTGGCATACCACCCATGACAGCATGGGGCTGGGCAAGCAGGGCACTGGGAACAGCAGACTGGCTGCCCAGAGCCGGGGCGGTGCAGGGACTGGAGGGCCAAAGGCTGTGCCTGGGACAGAGCGTGGTGCCAGCCCTTTCCCCGTCTGAGGCAGGGGCTTCTGGACCCTGGCCAGGGCAGGCGCCTGGTGTCTGGTGACTGGATTTCGTGCCCCAGCGCCCGAGGGGGCGGCCGGATGCAGAGGCTGGTGTGAGCAAGCCTGGCCACAGCAGCAGGGTGAGAAAAGAGGGGCTGGCCACATCCTCACTGATTAGCAGGATCTATCTCCCTGTACACCCCTCCCGTCACCTTCCTTGCGCTAGGGCAGCTTCCTCCGGGACCGAGCCCCGAGAGGGCGGGACCTCAGCACTGGCGCTTTGGCCCAGTGGGATTGGTGCTTTGGCCCATCCCACAGGCGCTCTGGACTGGCGCTGGGGAAGGCAGCGCCAGCATCTGCAGCTCGCCAGCCTGCTGTCGGGCATCACCTTCTCCTTCTCTCGAGACCAGTCCTTGTCCTCTCTGGGCTTCCAGCGGATCGGAGGCGTACACAGCCTGGAGACAGGGACACGCCGGTCAACGGCCAGGCTCACGGCAAAGCCCCCTGACCACCAAGGGCCATCCATCAACCTTTGCCCACCCTGGCCAGGGTGGCAACGCCAGACATGTGGCCTAAACCCTCACAGAAGCCAGAGACGGCTCCTTGGGTGCAAACTGGAGGCAATGGGCCCGGGGAGCAGATCTCAGAACAGCCCCGCTCCCCGCACGTCCCCTCCCCACAACGGCTGCCTCTCCTCCAGCTCTCGGGGCGACAGCGTCCCGCCGGAGGCTGCACTGTGCAGGGATGGGCTGCCAGAGCCAAGAGACACAAGGCAGGACTGCCTGGGGGCCGCCCCGTATTGCCCCAGTGGGGGCCACACGGGCCAGCCACGGACTGCGGGAGCAGCAGGGATGTTGGTGGAGGGCAGTGTCTGTCCCCATGCGCGTCTGTCCCCGCATGTGTGCGTGTCTGTTCCCACGTGCGCGTGTGGGGTGAGCCCGCAGTTGCCTTTGGATGAGGCCCCCCCTGTGGCTCTCTCTGGTGCCCCTCCATAGCGCCGCTCTTAGCCAGAGCTCAGCCGCTTCCCAGACCCTCCCCCAGCCCCAGCTCTGGGGCTGCGTGTCCTGCATCCAGCAGAGACACCCTCAGTCCTGACGGGAACCTTGTCTACCCCCAAGGACGCTGGGCCAAGGGATGGAGCCTGCGGAGCCCATCCCTGGAGGGGAGAGTTTTGGGGGTGGGTCTTTGGCCAGGGTGGAGGAGGTGCACCCAGGGGACGGTGTCCTACGGCCATGGCGGCGTGGAGCCGGGTGCTTGGCTCTGCCAGGGCTGGCAGGAGCTCGGAGCACCCAGCATGGCATGGTGGGGCAGCCCCCTGGCTGTGCTCACTTGGCAGCGACAGAGCGACACTCCAGAAGCAGTCGTTGTCTGGCGTCCTTGGTCAGGGGCCGCAGCAAGCTCTCGCTGACACAGGGGGGAGCGTCCAGGATGGGATCTGGGAGGCTCATGCACAGCAGCTGCCGGAGAATGAGGCCCTGAGTTCTGCCCGCTGCGGAGAGGCAGTAGCGCACAAGCAACAGCGTGGACGGAAGAGCACTGGTGCCCCTCCACGCATCACAGAAGATGAGGGTTGGACGGGACCTCAGGGGTCATCTAGTCACACCCCTGCTCAAAGCAGGATCAACCCCAACTCAATCATCCCAGCCAGGGCTTTGTCAAGCTGGGCCTTAAACCTCTAAGGATGGAGTTTCAACCACCTCCTTAGGTAACCCATTCCAGTGCTTCACCACCCTCCTGGTGGAAAAAGTTTTTCCTAATCTCTAACGTAGACCTCCCACACTGCAACTTGAGACCATTGCTCCTTGTTCTGTCATCTGCCACCACTGAGAACAGCCTAGCTCCATCCTCCCTGGAACCCCCTTTCAGGTAGTTAAAGGCTGCTATCAAATCCCCCCTCACTCTTCTCTTCTGCAGACTAAACAAGCCCAGTTCCTCAGCCTCTCCTCAAAAGTCCTGTGCTCCAGCCCCCTCATCATTTTCAGTGCCCTTAGCTGGACTCTCTGGAACTTGTCCACATCCTTCCTGTAGTGGAAGGCCCCAAACCAGACACAATACTCCAAATGCGGCCTCACCAGTGCCGAATAGAAGGGAATAATCACTGCCCTCGACCTGCTGGCAATGCTCCTCCTAATGCAGCCCAATATGCTATTAGCCTTCTTGACAACCAGGGCACACTGCTGACTCCTATCCAGCTTTTTATCCACTGTAACCCCCAGGTCCTTTTCTGCAGAACTGCAGCCTAGATCGTTGGTCCCCAGTCTGTAGCTGTGCATGGGATTCTTCTGTCCTAAGTGCAGGACTCTGCACTTGTCCTTGTTGAACCTCATTAGATTTCTTTTGGCCCAATCCTCCAGTTTGTTTAGGTCACTCTGTATCCTATCCCTACCTTCCAGTGTATCTACCACTCCCCCCAGCTTAGTGTCATCCGCAAACTTGCTGAGGGTGCAATCTACCCCATCCTCCAGATCATTAATGAAGATGTTGAACAAAACCGGCCCCAGGACCGACCCCTGGGGCACTCCGCTTGTGACCGGCTGGCAGCTAGACATGGAGCCATTGATCACTACCCGTTGAGACCGATGATCTAGCCAGTTCTCTATCCATTTTATAGTTCATTCATCCAACCCATACTTCTGTAACTTGCTGATAAGAATACTGTGGGAGACAGTATCAAAAGCTTTGCTAAAGTCAAGGTATATCACATCCACCGCTTTCCCCACATCCACAGAGCCAGTCACCTCATCATAGAAAGTAATCAGGTTGGTCAGACATGACTTGACATGACCCGCTCAGTGTCTCACTGCACCTCCCAGGAGCCCAGGCTACCTCAGCCCCACCTCTCCCAGCAAGGGGTGCTGTGGAGAGGGGGCAGGGCAGGATCTGGCTCGGGGGGGGCAGCTCACAGCAGAAGGTGCTGTGGGGGGCAGGGCAGGAGCTCCCAGCTGCCCCAGCTCCACCCCTCCCAGCAGACCATGTCCGACTGGCACAGGGGCTGGGGGGTCCGGTGCGGAAATCACACATGGAGAAGGCCCCTTGGCAGGTATTTTAGCCTGAGAAACCTGGCTCATGTGTACCGGTGACTGGGCCCCACCCGCCCCGCCTCGCCCTGTCCCCCACGCCTGGAGCCAAGCCCAGAGCTCTGCCTCCTACCTTTGTGAGATAGGGCCTGGGCAAGTACTTGCTGTGGTGTATGCGGCACAGGTGCTGCTCCACACCCAGCAGCAGGTCCCCGCAGTCGTTCCCGAAGGCCAGGCTCTCCGGGATCGTGTTGAGCTTGAGGTGTCTGAGGAGCGATGCGCAGGTGTTAGGGGAGCGTAGCATGGACCACGCCAGTCACTCAGCTCAGCTCCCTCCTCTGCTAGGCCGCACGGACAGGCAGGGTGAATGTGCTGCGCTCAACCCCTGACGTTCCCCAGCTGGCTCCCCCGGGGGTGGGTTCACACCGGGATAACCGCGCCATCCTGGGTGTGTTTGACCGGCTTTGTCTTTTGGAAACAGGACCAGACTTTAACACCAACAGCCACAACACGCCAGCTGCAGCCCCTCTCCGCTGCAGTCTCTGCCCCCAAGGGACAGGTATCGCCACCTCTGCACCTTCCTTCTGAAAACTGCCTCCCGCTGGAGGGACGGGAACAAGGGCACTGCTCCGACCGACGCCAGCCTGACTTAGCTCCTGCCGTGGCAAACGCCCGGCTGACTTTCCTTCTCCTCCCACCGTTCGGGCAGGCTGGGCGGCTCTTTAACGGGGCGTTTGCATGGGGCCCAGCTGGCCGAGCTCCCTGGATCCCAGACCTTGTTTAACAGGGCGCACCTTGGGCCCAGCCCACACAGTCCCTCTAGATTAATACACCAGCCCCGCAGGGCCATGAGACCCACCCAAAGTCCCCCACGACTGTGGCACAGGCGGGATCTGGGGAGAATCCCCGATGGGCCGTGCGGCTTGCTTGGCAGGCAGGTCTGCCCCTCACCTGAGCAGCTGGTTATGGGTGTTCCAGACCTTCACCGACCCGTCCCTGCTGGCAGACGCAAAGAGCTTCAGCATGGGGCAGCAGCACAGGCCTATGGGGCAGGGAAGAGCTGCCATTAAACAGGGGCTGGCCCCCCTCCCTCACAGCACGCACCAGGGAACCAGGAGTGCCATAAGCCAGCTATGACCCATGGGGCACCAACAACCCCTTGTCCCACCCAAGCAGGGCATAACCCATGGGGCACAGCGTGACGCTGGCAGACAGGTACCGGCTCATGCCACAGCCCCTTGTCTCAAGGGAACCCTGACAAATGCGTAGCTGGAGCTGGCCTGCCCCACCTGCGTGACAGCATTGCTCACACATGGATTAGGCTCAGCAGACGGTGGTCAGGGCTTAGTCTGTACGGAACGTGTGTGAGCTGCTGCTGGTATTAGTCTCACTGCTAACTTCTGCATCCCAGGGATCAGAGAACATTTGAGTGGTTGGACCATGAGCCTCTGACAGTGTGAATCAATCACCAGGCAGGAGAGAGTCGTCAGGCAGTGGGAAGCGTGGCTCTCCGGCAGCAGGTGATGTCCTGCCACACAGGAAAGGCCTATGGAGACCAGATGGACCATTGTGGGATGATAACGAGGACAAAAGATGTTTGTTGTTCTGCCCTCTGTCTCCCGGCTGGGAAGATGAGTCGTGCAAGTGGATTCCTCCCACCAACTGAGTTTGCAGCTCAGAGCACAAGAGAGGAGGGTGATAAAACCCCTGACAAGCGGGAATTGGCTCTCTGTGCTGCTTGGACTCGGGCGGGGGGGCAGGTTTACTAGGCAGAAGCAAGAGATCCCCAGTGCTCAGCCTGGGTTAGCCCTGAAGGACACAGAGAGCTTGCTGATCAGAGACGCTTCCATGTTGTATCTATGGTTCCCTGCGTTAATCTTGTAAATAACTCTGGTTTCCTTCCCCTAGGTAATAAACCTCTAGGTAGTTTATTGTAGGACTGGCTACAGGCCTCGTCGTTGGTGTGAGATCCAAGGCTCAGTTGACCTGGAGTACCTGACTAGTCCTTTGGGTCTGGGAGTGATCTGAATGTTGCTGTGATCCTTGGTGTAAGGTGTGGTGAAGTGAGTTTTCTCAATGTTTTGTAGGAATATGGTGTATGCCGCAGTTTCCCCTGTGTGCTGCGTGTCTAACCAGGTGATGGGAGAGGGTCTTTATAGTTGCAGAGGATCAGGTGTGACCCCACCTAGCAGCCTGGACTCCAGACCAGATCCAGGCCTGGCCCCGTTGTAACTTAGCGACCCTATGGTGAGTTCACACCCTAAAGGGATCAGCCCAGGGCCCGGTACAGAGCGTGCAAGCACTGACCTCTGGTTCCAGGCCCCAAGGGCCCGGTACAGAGCGTGCAAGCACTGGCCTCTGGTTCCAGGCCCCAAGGGCCCATCTGTCACAGCTCACGTGAGTGGGGACAGATCGCAGAGCCCCAGGGCACTGTCTGTGACACCCCGCCCAGGCTGTTGTAGGGCCTGAGGAGTTTACACTGGGTAGCTGGTTGGTGAAATCGAAGTACAGAACTCACAGCCCACGGGGGGCTCGTGCCCTGAGGCTGGTCCTCATGCTCTGGAGTCACAGCAGGCAGCTCGACACACACACACACACACACACACACACACACACACACACACACACACACACACACACACACACACACACACACACACACACACACACACACACACACACACACACACACCCCCTGCCCTGCCCTGCCCTGCCCGGGGCTGGACACTCCCTGTGGGGCACTGCTACCCCTCTGGATGCCCAGACCCACATCTGGCACCAGGCTCCTGCTCCGGGGGCCCACACAGCCCCGGAAGGGAGGCGCAGAAGCCGCCAGGCAGCAGGGCTCTCACCCGTGATCTCGTCCAGCGGGTCGTCCTCGGGGCTGTGCTCCTGGCGGCTCTGGGCCAGCAGGTCGTACTGGACGATGCTGTAGGCGGCACTGGCAGCGTCCTGGACGGCAGCGCCCAGCGTGGAGCCCAGCAGGCACATGTGCACCACGGGCTGCTGGCAGGAGAAGCTCCGCAGCAGGGTCAGGCACTCGTCGATGTAGGGGAAGATGCGCCAGACCTTCACCGTGCAATCGCCACCTGCACCGGGCCGGCAGAGGGGCACTGCCGGGTTGTCCCACCGCAGCCCAGGCCGGGCTGCAGCAGGCCCGCCCCCACCAGCACGGGCTCTGCCCTGGCCATGGCCCCACCGCGAACCGCTCAGACTTCGCCATTCAGGCGCCGCCGTCGCTGCGCTGGTCGTTAGTTTGACAAAATATGTGAAAGGGGGACAGTCCCGCAGCTCCGACGGAGCGCCAGCCTCCCACCCCCAGGATGGGGGGACACTCTGCCATGCCTCCCGGGGCTGGGGGAATACCCGGCCCCTGCCGCCCCCAGGATTGGGGAAATGCCTTGCCCTGGGGGCTGGGGGAACAGCCCGCTCCCACCCCAGGGATGGTGGGAGCACCGTGCTGCACCTTCCCAGGTCAGGCCGGGGACTGGGGGATTTCCCACCCCGTTCTCGGAATTGTTTCCACTGGAAAAGGGTGGAAAGGTGGGAATAAAACCCAAACCGCGAAAGGCCCCCACACACCCCGCCCTGATCAACATGGCGATGGGACAACGTTGTGGCAGTGTGGGTGCTACACACCCCCCAGCTCCAGGCGGGAGGGGGCTGAGGCTGGCCGGGGCCAGGCCATGCCTGAGGCCCAAGGACTCTTCTGCTGACACAGGGTCACCCAGCCCCCTCCGCCCTGCATTCCCTCCCTCTTCACCAACTGGGTTTTGTGAGCTCTGGGGCCAGGACTTGTCCAGCCCCCGAGAGCGTGACCCTGTCCCGGGGCCCCCGGGGAGGACTCTGCCCTCCAAAGGCTCCGTGGGGATCCCTGCCCCAGGCCGGCGGTCACTCAGGACACACAGACAGCCCTGGCACCCGGGGCTCAGCGCACTCACCGGCCGAGAGGATGCAGGTGTCGTGGGGGTAGGCGGCTAGCGCGGTCACCCGCTCCGAGCCGTGAGCCTCCACCCGGTACTGAACGCGGCCGGTGAACCACTGCAGCACGCAGAGCTGGCCGTCCTCCTGCCCCAGCACCGGCAGGTACCTGCGGGTGAGGCGCGTCACACGCTGCACAGCCAGAGCGTCTCCGCAGCCGGCCCGCTGGGGTGGGGGGAGCTGGGGCAGCTGGGAGCTCCCCCCCTCCCCAGCCAGGGTTCCTGCCCCACCCCCCCAGTGCTCCCTGCTGGGAGCTGCCCCCACAGCCAGGGTTCCTGCCCCCCTCTCCACAGCGCCCCCTGCTGGGAGAGGCCGGGGCTGGAGCTCCCCCCCACCGCCGGCACTCCTGCCCCGCCCCCCACAGCGCCCCGTCTCTTAGGGGCTGGGGCGTGGAGCTGGGCTGGGACTAACCCTCACCGGTTTTTGTCCTGCAGCCTCAGTGGCAGCTGCGTCCAAGACTTCTTGTCCCCTTTCTGCTCCACGATCTCCCGCCACTGGGCGTAGGCCTTCTCGGGCTCCACGACGTGGCTGTAGAGCAGCAGGCAGCAGGGCCGCGCCGAGTCGCTCCAGGGCGCCACGGCCTTCTTGATGCTCATGGGGTTGACGGCGGCGTTGACCCGCAGGAGCTGGCCCGGCGCCAGCAGCACAAAGAGGGTCTCCCGGGGCAGGCAGTAGGCCACCGCCATGGCCTGGCAAGGCCTGTCCAGCAGCAGGGTGGAGAGGACGTGGCCGGTGTGCGCGGCCACGAGCCGCACGGTGGAGTCCTGGCACACGCACACGGCCCGCACCGGGAAGCTGCCATGGGCGCTCAGGTCGGCGGTGCAGAGGTGCGTCACGGCGGCCCCCAGCCGGGTGTGCAGGGCGTAGAGCCGGTTGACCTTCCACAGGTCCACGGTGGAGCCGGACAGCGAGACCACGTACCCCCCCTCCGGGTGCGTCTGCAGCTGCTCCACCACCTCCGCCACCTGCACTTGGTCCACCTGGTCGATGGTCTGCAGGTTCCAGGTGCGAATGGTGCCATCCTGGGAGGCGGAGAGGATGAGGGGCCCCTGGGGGTAGATGGTCACCGCGGTCACAGGCCCTGCCGGAGAGGAGGGCAAGGAGGGCAGCGTCAGAGCAGAGCCCAGGCTGCGCACTGGGTGCTGCCAGTCCGAGGGGCAGGATTTGCTCCAGGTCAGGCATCCCCAGGAAAAGGCCAGGTGGGAGCCAGGGGCCAGCGTAGTGTGATGGCAGCACCCTCCCCCCATCTCCAGGGCAGGGCAGGGGGTACGGGGGTCAGGGACAGCCCATCGATGGCCAAAGGAAGTGTCCGGGGCAGGGACCAGCAACTTCAGGCAGCCTCCCACCCTGCCCCCCACATGGGGAGGGGGCCCGGGGCAGACTGGGCTCAGCCCCCGGCCCTCACCAGTGTGTCCCACGAAGATTGTCTGGATCAGCCACTTCTCGTCCCAGACCTTGATGGTGGTATCCCGGGAGGCAGTCACCACGCACGCCCCCGCCTCGCAGAAGGCAATGTCCGTGATGGCCCTGGGAGAGAGGCAGCTGTGAGCGTTCCTGCACCACATCCCAGGGCTGGACCCAGGGCCCGGCAGGCGTCTGGCACCGGTGCCAGCACAGGCAGGGTCACCCCACGACTGCACAAGTCCTGAAGCATAGGGCAAATGGCACAGGGGCTGGGCTTCGGGGGCACAGACCCAGGGGCCTGGCAGGGCTCTCTCAGCTGTAGCTCTATGAAACGCCTGCCCCACCAGTCAGGGATGGGCCGGGAGGGCTCAGAGAGGGCCCCACAGCCTGCCCCAGCCAGCGTAGCCCGCGGCCAGACAGAGCGTGGGCCCGTGGGAACAGCCTCTGAATGTGGGCATCAGCGAGACCGGCACCCCTAGCACGCACGGGGGCAGGTCCCAGCGGCGACACACGGACTGCACAGCCCCCTCCCACCGCTCACCCACGCCACAGCCGGGCACAGCTGGTGAGGAACCCACCCAGCACACAGCGCCTCCTGGCCATCCACTCCCAGGGGCCAGGCCCTCCTACCACAGCGTGAAGCTCCCCGGCAGAGCAGCGCCCCACTCCCTAGGGCAGCCGTTACCTGTTGTGAAGGTCCCTCTGAAAGGTCCGTAGCTCCCCTTCGGAGATGTTGAAGACAGCAACCCCGGTGCCGCACGCAGCAAAGCACGTCTGGGGGACGCCGGTGTCCAGGGCCAGGCGGGCGAAGGCGTCCTGAGGGGACAGGCCCAGCTGCACGGTGGCCTGGCACTGCAGCTGGCGGAATCCGTAGCGGAAGGCCCAGACCGACAGGCTGCCAGCGCCAGCGGTCACCACCTGGTTGAGCTGTGGGCTGTAGAGGCAGCAGCAGGTGCTGTGCGGAGCCCGCACCTTGGAGAGGATCTCGAAGGCCGGGCCCAGCACCTGCAGGCTGTCCTGGTCCCAGGCCACATACTTGTTGACCTGGGCGGCGTACAGCAAGCCGGCGATGGGCTCCGGGGCCCGGGCGCTGCGGCTGAACCAGCCGTCATCCTTGTGCAGGTGCAGCTGGCTCTGGGCGTCCAGGACCACGAAGAGGCGGGCGTGGCTGTCGTAAGCCACGTGCTGCACGGGCTGCGGGAAGCTGAGGCGACGCAGGTGCTGCAGGCCGTGGGTCAGCTGAGCCGCCTTCAGCTCTTCCTTCTTCATCTAGGAGCAGGAGTCATCCTCACGCGGGGCCCTGATCCCACAGCCCTCACTGAGCTGCTCGGCAGCAAACTAAACCCACAGACCCCCCACGGCCACTCCGCTCTTCGACATGGGGACCGCCTGCTGGTCCAGCACCGCCTGCTCCATCCAGAGCCAAGCGGAGCCGGCACCCTGGTGCCCAACAGCTCCAGGAGGAGGGCGGCTGCCGTGCGATACGCATGGGCAGTAGCACTTGAGCGCCTGGTAGGCTGTGGGGTGGAGTCTGGGCCCCCCCGGCTGAAGGCATCTCCTGTCAGTTGGCCGCTATGGGAGAGCAGGCTGCGTGACCAACTCCCAGGCACGGATGGGCTGTTCCCTGGAGGATTCTCCTGCCAGCTCTCGGGACGCCGCGGGGGACGCTCAGCCCCGGCACTGGGTGGGGAGGGACAAGGCAAAGCTAGCCTGGCACGGCAAGGAGCTCTGTGGGGGGAAGGCAGCGCGGGGCCTGGCGAGCGCTTCCCGGGCTCGGCGGACACAGCTCCATGGGGCCCCAGAGGGGGCCAGCACGTGGGTCTGCTAGAACGAGCGGGGCACAGACCCCGACGGACATGCCGCCAGCAGGTGGGCGTGGTGGTGCGTACACGGCCTGGCCGTGGACGGGGAGCAGCCGCCACGGCCAGGCCGCGCTCATCACCAGGGACACCAAGCCTCGGGCTGCTTCCGCCTTCCCCCCACACATACCTTCTCCACGGCGACCTGGACGCCCCCTCGGAGCAAGGCCCAGAGCCGGCGGGCGCTCGTCGGCCGGGTCTCCTGCTCCCTCGCCCCCGGCGGGGCGCTGCGGTGACGCGTGGCGCTGGCAGTGGCGGCTGTCCCCGACAAGGATGCCGCTGCAGGAAGAGAGGCTGGGAAACTCCCCCCTGGGTGCCCGTGCCCCCCCCCCACAGCTCCCCTGCCCAAGCCCTGCTCCCGCGGCTATGGAAAAGTGGCCGAGGCCCAGGGAAAACTCCCGGCGACGGGCGGGAAGAGGCGTGTGCAGGGGGCAACTGACGGGAGGCAGCAGGAGGCGGCACCACAGCTGCCCCCGTCGCGGGCACAGAGGAGGCCCGGCTCTGCACCGGGTGGTTACAGGGCAGCCATGTACAGGGGGGCGCTGGCTGCCTCCTCCTCTCTCACCTTCCTGGGCACCATGGCAGCGACAGCAGCCTGGCCCCAGAGGGGGCGTGTTGGGGGGCAGAGCCGGCAAAGGCCCAGAGACGGGGTCGACTTACAGCCACTCGCCTGCGATGCCCGTGGCTCCGTCATGGCCGTGCGCGGCGTCTCCTCCGCTCAGCCCCACGCGGCGCGGCTCGGCTCAGCCAGGCCAGGCCAGGCCACCCACAGGCTCTGAGGGGCAGGAGGGAGCCCGTTGCAGAGCCCAGGACAGTCCCTGCTGCCCAGAGGTGGCACCGGCAACCCCCCCAAGCAATGACACCCCGAGCCCCCCCCCCAGCTCACCTGAGGGGCCCTGGCCGCTCAGCAGCTGCCCCCCATCAGTCACCCGCACGGGCAGCACGTGGGGCGCTGGGTCCCTTCTACCCCGCCTGCCCTGGAGCAGCCCAGGCTCCGGCTCCCAGATCTCGGCCCCACACCGCAGCCAGGGCTGGGCAGCCGGAGCCCCCTGCCCCCCGCCCCATCCCCCACTGGCGCCTGAGCCCCTCAGCGTTCAGGCCTCTCTCGCCAGACCCCGGCAGGCGGCAGGGGCCGATGGCACCCACCCTGCACCGCGCACAGCACCCAGGCTGGGACAGGCCGGTCGCCGTGGAGACGGTTCTGTTTAGGGCCTGGGAGCGGCTAGCAGGGAAAGGCTGGGCCAGAGCAGCAGGGCCGGGAGGGGGGGAGACATGCGGGGGGGGGAGGCCTGGGCTGGGGGAGTCAGAGCCTTCAGGGGCAGGGGGGGGCTCACATCTGTGGCCTGGAGGGGTAGTCCCTGCGGGGGCTGAGGTGCCCCCCCCGCCCTGGGGGAGTCCTGAGCATGGGGGGGGAGTGAGAAAGGGGGGAAAGGCAGTGATTGCAGGGGCAGGGACGTCCCTTTGCCTCCACACACACACACACCCCCGCCGCTCCCTCCCTCGCTCCCCCCCATGTCCTGGGGCGGCCCCGTCCTCCCCCGGACCTGCTGTGCGGGGCCAGGGCAGCTATGGGCCCCACTCCTGGGGAGGCCTCGCCCCTGGGGGAGCCTGGTGTCATCTCCCCCCCCACACAGAGTGGGGCACGCAGTGCTTCGCTGAGCCAGCGTCTCTCCCCCCTCAGCCCCGTGCCAGGGGACCCAGCCCCCAGCGACCCCCAGCAGGTCTGCAACCCAGGCACCTGCTCCTCAAACCTCAGGCCCCCCATGGCCCTGGGCCCCATGCCAGCAGAGACTTGTGGTGGACCCCCCCCGCCCCCCAGCTGCCATTCTAACAGGAACGTGGCCCGTTCCCAGAGCCAGCATGGGGCAGCCCCTCTGCTGAGGGTCTGGGCACCCCAGCGCGGGGAGACAGGCAGCGGGGGGAAGGGGGGAGCTACACCCCTGCCTCTCCTGGAGCCGGCAGCTATCGTCTGAGGAGGAGGAATTGATTCGGGGGGGGGGGGGTGTGTCAGCCAAGCAGAGATGGTCACAACGACCCCTCCTGGCCTCAGAATCCATGACGATGCCAGGCCTGGCCTCCAGCAGCCCAGGCAAACACCCCACAGCCAGCAGACCCTCACCTGCAGACTGCAATGGGGAGGTGGGGCTGGGGACCATGACTGCCAAGGCCGGGCCTGAGGCAGAGATCATCCACGAACGACAAGGAACGTCTGGCGTAGCGGGACCCCAGCTCCCCGATGCCACCCTCCCGCCCACTGAGCTCCTCCCGCACCAGACCCCTGCTCGCTGAGCTGCTCCACCACCAGCTTCGAGAGCGCCCGCAGCGTGTCATGATCGGCACCAACAGATGCCTGGGGTGGGGCCAAGGTGACAACTCCCCCCCCCCACACACACACACTCACAAGAAAGTCCCGTTGCGGGCAGACACCCGCTGCCCAGAGCTTAGACCCCACTGGGTCCACGCAGCCTGTGCTAGGACGATGCTGGCTGGATCGTATCCCGCTGGAACAGAAAGGTGCGATCGGCCTGGTTACGCTCGCAGAGCACTGCCTCGACCTGCCCCCCAACCGCCTCCAGTGGGTCACTCCCTGACCCTACACTTCCCCCAGCCCTTCCGCTGCCACGCCTCACTGCCCCCAGCCCCGGGGTGGGTGCTGCAGCCGGCACAGGCCCTCCGTGCTGCCACCGTCAGCACATGGCGCCTGGGGGAGATTGAGCAGAGAAGCAGCCGGCCAGGTGGGACTGGGGGAAGATGAATACATTTGCAAACGCAGCCCCTTGGTGCTTTCTCCCCTGCTACCCCCCAGGCTTGGGAGAAGGCCCTGTAAATGGTCACAAACCTTCCCTACCACCCCCCTGCAAAGCCCTCCCGAAAGCTCTCTTGGCAGGATGCCGACAATGCCGAGCACCATCTACTGTGCCTCGGCTCTGCTTCTACCCGGCCACCCACTGTCATCTCGCTGGGAGGCAGGGGCCATGGCTCGGTTCGGAGTGCACGGCCTGAGGCACAGCGGGGTCCTGGGGCTCCCAGCTACAACACACACAAATGCGAAGATGGGGAACGCACCTGCCGGGTGTGACCTCACGAGGGAAGGAGAGAGGCAGGACGTGGGAGGGGTGACACGAAGCAACTGAACATTCAGGCTGAATCTCGGCAGGCTCATGAGCACGTGCTGGGGAAGGGGCTGCGCAGGGGCTGGATGGCAGCACCAGTAAGCGCAGGAGGGGCACCCGTGCCTGTGGCGAGATGGGCAAGGAGGAGCCAGCCCTGCCTGCGTAGCGCCCGTTTTCCGCCTGGAAGAGCCGGGAACTCGCAGAGTGGTAGCAATGCTGATTTTTCTTCCGGTGTCACCCTCCCGCCGGAGAAGCCAGCTCCTCCGGCCCAGGCTGCTTCTCCCGCTCCCAGCCCCGTGGCGGGGCAGACTCTAAAGGAAGGGGCACCAGTCACAGACAAACTTTATTGGTGTAATGATACATTGCTATGCAGTAAAGTCAAACATGAAACGGGCCCCAGCACCCCCTGCCTGCCCGTGCAGAGGAGGCTAGAACAAGGCAGCACCTTCTCCCCTCCCTGAAACGAGGAGCAGCCGCAAGCTCTCGAAGCAGCGTGGGGGGGCAGCAGCTGTGCCCTCCCGCGTGGAAAGGGGGCTCGCTGCCGGGAGGCTAGCTATGCGCCACTCGTCCCAGATGATGAACACAGGGGCAAAGGCAGGCGCGGGAATGCCAGGTTCTAGGTAGCTGGGCTGGGATCTGCTCCATGGGTCCTGGCCAGGGCCCATCTCAACCATGGATAAGGGGCGCGTGTGCCCAGACTCAGAGTAACGCTGTGGTGCTTACTGTGTTCACCACCCCCCTGCCGACACCATCGCAGAGACACCCACACAGGGCCATGCCCAGCACGTGGCATGAGTCCGAGCCACCCCCAAAACGGCCTGTTGGTGCCACCAGCCACCAGGGCCTCAGGGCCGGGCTGCCACCCTTCACCCCCATGGCCAGCCACGGCACGGCTCAGAGGCAAGCGCGACTCCCTCCGACAAGCCCTCAAATGCTGCGAGCGCGGCCACAGCACAGCCGAGGGTGGGGTGCTCCAGCAGGGATGGTCAATGCACACGGGCTACCTGCTCAAGGCAGGAGGGCACAGCCACAGCTCCCAGTGCTAGGCAGAGCAGCCTCCTTAGGCTGGGGGGTGTAAAACAGGACACTTACCTCCCCCCATCCTCCCCTAGAAAGCAAGGCCCACCTGCTCCCCACCTGAGCAGAGCCCCCAGGCACACGCCCCCAGGCTCAAAGAGGCAGACGGTTCCTGCCAAGACAGCTCATGTCAACAATGATGCACCGGCACCTGCTGGCCCTCAAAGCACTGAGCTGGGCAGACGTGATGATGCCAGCGTGTTGTCATGAGGGACCAGCAGCTGCCCTGGTGCAACCCGCCAGGGCCGGCGAGGAGACAGGAGCTGCAGGGAGCTGGGCCCAGTGATGCTGCTCTCTGCAGACGTCATGCTAGTGCCAGGACCCCCCACGTGTTCCAGTGCCCGTGGAGAGAGGGCTGCTCTGCCCATTCCTGCTGTGGCGCTGGGACAGCGAGGGTGGGAGAGAGCCGATCTGGGGCCAGTGCTGGGGAACCGGCCAAGGCAGACAGAGGGCTCGGCCCCATGGAGAGGGGTTCCAGGAGGGGAGGATGCAGTTAAACCAGAGTGTGAGTCAGGCCTGTCAGTGCGGAGCTCACAGCACGAGCCTTGCACCCAGCTACGAAAACAGGCTCCAGGAGAGCAGAGCAGGCTCCCGGCAGCCACCCGCCGCTCGTCCCCTGCGGACTCTTGCCCTGCTCTAGAATAGCAGATGCCAAAAGTCACCTGTGGTTTAAAAACAAAATCCAACCAAGCAACCGGCCCCTCCAGCCCCAGCCTGCTCGTTTGCGCAGGGGCACGGCGTAGGAGCAGCACTGAGCCTGGGCCACAGGGCGGCTGCTGCAGCCTTGGAAAAGAGCAAACCGAACCCGTGAGGTGAGCGGGAGCCAAGCAACAGCCCGAAACAGATGGACTCTTCTGGGAGCAGGCTAGGGAGGTGGGGCGGGGCGGGTTACCAACAGTTCCGAAAGAGGAGATCCAGACCAGCAGCAGGGCATGAGGATGCCCTGCCCCGCCCCGCCCCCTGCTGCTATGGCTGGACGGAGTTTGCTGTCTCGCCATCGGTAAAGGGAAGTGCCGGGGAGCAGCCTGCCCTGCTTCGGAGCCGGCAGGAGCAGGACGGTCAGTGCAGCCAGCAGATCAGTTCCTAAAGTGCATTGAAGCGTCTCAAAGACTCTGCACACAAGTGTCTGGTGAGCCGGAGCCCAGGCTGGCAGAGAGCGCAGCCTCCGCTGACCAGCTGCGCAGCATGCAGTGCCTTGGAGCAGGTGTTTGGGGGTGCTCCGGAGCCCCCGGCGCCGGTGAGCAGAGCCACGCTGCAGGCTCTGTGCATGGGGCAGATCAAACAACGTCCAGGACTGGCCCACCCTCGATGCTGATGGACTGACGACTGGCAGGCTGGCTCAGCACGGCTGAGTCCTTGGAGCTCTTCCGGACACTCACATGCAGATAACCTGCACCCTGCAAACAAGCACAGCCATCACAGCTCCGGCAGCGGCCCAGAGCCCGCCAAACAGGCTTTGGGGGAGCACAGCTGGCCGCTGCTCTGAGCCACACCCGCCGGGGGCTACACCGGTGCATGCCAGCTGGTGATCCAGAGAGCTGCCATAGCCATACAGCCTCACATCCCTCTCGGGAGTGGTGACAGCTTCACAAGTTTCAGTTCAACAGGGCCAGGCCCAGCGCCCCCAGGGCTGGAAGCTCTGCTCCCATCACCGCAGATGGGCTGGAGAGTCATGGATGGGGCCACGCCCGACGGGCGGGGGACAGACAGGGGGCCCCCTCTGCACATCCCTGCCAGCCGAGCTCCCAGACCTGTCCTCCTCGATGCTGCTGTTTTCCTTGTCATAGGCATCCATGCTCCCCTCCTGGTCATCTTCGCCAAGATCCATGTCCAGCTCGTTCCCAGCCTCCGAGCGAGGGTACGTGGATCCACTGCAGAGACAAAAGCAGCCGTGAGTGCCAGCCAGCTCCCCACGGGTAAGGCACAGCCCCACTGACACCAGTCCTGGGGGCACTGGCCTCCCGTCAGGAATCCTGCCTGCACTGACCAAGGGCTCCCAATGCAGCTGAGTCAACCACAGGGGAGGAAGGGCTGGTTGCAGGGACCCTCCCTGTGGGAGGCAGAGTGAGGGCCAGGGTGCCAGGAGAACAGCTCCCCTCTCCCTGGAGGCTGCGGCTCCCGTCCATCAGATTTAATTTAGATGTGAAGATGGGACTGTAGACGTGAAGCCCTCTCTGCGGGCAGACTGAAGGGGCCTGGCTGCTCTGGCAGAGCAGTGCGCCCCTCTCCCTGGCTGTGCAGGAGTGGGGTGCAGGTCTAGCTGAGGCCACTGCTGGGGGTCTGGGTCGAGGTGGTCCCACCAGCAGGAGGCTCTGCTTTCAGACAGGTAACACTTTCCATGAGTCCTGCGGCCTGACCTGATGGAGCGGCAGGTGAAGAAGACAATCCTCTTCAGCCTCTTATTGTAGAAGAAGTAGTTGAAGGACCAGAGGCTGCCCTCCTCGCCGAAGGGGTCCGAGTCCAGGTCTGGGTTGTAGCTGTGACATCAAGGGGGAGGGGTGAGAAACGCCCTACCTAGAGCTGCCGGTGCAAGGGGGGCTCCCCGCGTACAGACTCGCTCTCAGCCAAGGCATGCTGCTTGCTCTCGGCGTGGGGAAGGGCTCTGGCCTGACACCAGCATCACAGAGCAGAACCGACTCATAGCCCCTGGTGTTCAGAGCGCAGCACGAATGGTAACAGCCCAGCCCCCTCCCCAGAACGACCCACTAGGCAGACGGGTGCCAGGATCAGCGTTGTGCAGGGAGAACTGAGGCAGGCTGTTAGCCCCCCAGGCCGGCAGCCCCAGGCAGACCAGGAGTAAGGTATTCAGCTACGTCAGCGGCGAGCTCATGGCGTGCCCAGGGAAGGCTGCTCTGGGTGGGAAGGGGAGGGTGTGGGATCCGCTTGGCAAAGGCACCCGGCTGGCCTCATCAGCAGGACGCTCCCCAGCTCCACGACCAGCCCTGCACCATCAGGCCGCAGTCTCAAGGAAGAGCCCCGGCTCTGTACTCCCCAGCAGCACGTGGCGCAGGGCCTGGCCTCTCTGCGGCGTGGGGCTGCCCCGCGCTGAGTGTGCAGACAGAACAGACCTGTAGATGTCGCACTCCGAGAGACAGATCTCTTCATCCACAGCATCCCACAAGTGAGGCTTCAGGGCTTTGAAGTCCTCCCGGACCGCAGAGAACAGGCTACAATTCACAGCGTTCACCACCTGGAGGAGATCAGGACACAGAGTCAGGACCCTGCAGCTCTCCAGAGAGCCCAGAGCGCCCCTCTGCCTCAATGGGAGAGGGAAGCTGGGCTGTGCCTGTGATAGAGCCTAACTCCTCTGCTCTGGGGAGTCTGGACAGGCGGGTTGGGAACATTGGCCGACCCAAGGGCTCGCTCTTCCGAGCAGGAAGGAGCCTGTTTCCCATGGCACCTGCCGGAAGCAATAAGCTAACACAGCGTAGGCAGAGCCCTCCGCAGGTCACACAGCCCTTTCACTGACAGGCAAGCCGTCTCCAGGGAACCCTGGGGAAGGGAGGAGAAACGGGAGTCCAACCTAGAACACAAGATGCAGGCCAATGGGCACGCCTGTGTTAGATGCAGGGAAACCGTGGGGAGAAGCAGGAGGAAATGCAGAAATGCGCTGTGGGGCAATAGAAGCTGAGATGGGGGTGGCTGGACCTTTCACAGGATCCCAGACCAGTTCAAATGACTTTGCAGCTGCGCACGGCTCCCCTGAAGCTGTCTGGGAACAGGGCACTGCCCCGGACCGTGGCAGGAGGCCTCCTGCCAGCAGGCACAGCCTGCTCAGCCCCAGAAGGGCTCTGGACGCCCCCCGTTCAGTCAGGATGGAGTGCTGCCCCCTAGTGCGGTGCATGGGGAGCTGGCATGTGGGGCAGGGGAACCCACAGCCGGCGTGGCTCACAAAAAGCAGGAAAATGATCAAGCCCAGCCCCCACTCCTACGGAAGCGACAGCAACACCAGCCTTTTTTCCCCACCCCCCAACCAACATAAAACCTCCCCAGACAACCCCACCACCGTGAAACAGCCCAGCCCAGCCCGCAGAGCAAGGGGAAGTCAAACCCCTCTGACAGGCACAGCGCCCCCCGAAGGAGAAGGGCGTGAGAGGTCCTGGGGCCTAGCAGGGCTTGTGCTAGGGCTGCTGATTTTACGTGGGAAGTGCTGCATGATGGGCAGTGGGCTGAGACCCCAGGGACCATCTGCGAGGGAGGGGGAAGAACTTTGCTCCAGGGGCTGAAGGGGAGGGTGTCTCACTGGAGGGTGGGTTTGGAAGTGGCAAAGCAATGGCCTGGCTGCAGCCCCTCACGGAGAGGGTGGGCATCAGAGATCTAAACCCAACAGGCTGGGTCCCTGGGGCCCCCCGCCATGCCAAGCTGGAGAGAGCCCTGTCCCGGCTGCTCTCAGAAGGGCTGGGACGTGCCGAGATGCCCAGCCCTGCCAACCTCCACAGCAAGGAGCGCTCTCACCCCCGCTCCCATGGGATGCTAGCTCCCGGGCAAGGTTTGAGAGAGCCCGTCTGCGCTTCCATCCCCTACCCAGTTGAGGCTTGGCTCCCGGCTGAACTCGTGGCTCTTGGCAGCGCTGAAGTCGTAGTCGGGCCGGAAGGACTCGTTGAGCGTGGCGATCAGGTAGAAGAGGGTCTTGCGGCTACACTTGTCACTCAGGGGCCCCTCCTCGTCACCACTCTGACTCTTACTCAGCCTGCGTGCACAAGACAGCTAGGAGAGCAGCTGGGAGGCAACACACTGGAGGGAGGCCCCCGGCAGAGCCACCCCACGCCCAGGGACAGGAATCCTGTGGAAACTCCCCACCGGCTCCAGCCCCAGGGACATTCCCAGAACCCAGCAAACAAGGCCATTCGTGCAAGGATCGGACAGACACGGTCACGTTCCGCCCCCCAGGACGGACATTCGGCAGGGGCACTGCCCAGGGGGACGTGCCAGACAGCCCAAGCCGCAGGCACAGGTGGAAATGCGCACGCGCACCCACCTTAATCCAAGGCCACACTGGTCGCTTGGCATGACCGAGCACCTCACCTGCACAGAGAGAGGGCCTGGGAGCTCACCAGTCGCAGCATGCACTGCTGCATCTCAGCCTTTGAGGCTCAGGAACAGAGAGCACTAATCCCCAGGCTGCCTGTCCACCCTGGGATGTGGCCAGCTGCAACGCATGGGGCATCCTGGGGCAACTCCACCCTTCCTGCACTGGGCTTTTGCCCCAGCCCGTTGCTACCTCTTGTGCAGAGCCCAGCTGAAGCACACAGGGGTCCCCAGCAACTCCCCCCAGAAGTCCCATGCTGCCTTGTCCCTGGCCCAGAGCGGAGGGCTGGCATACCTGCTGGGGCTGATTCCTGTGGTCTGGGGGGGTGACAAGGCCTCGAGAACATGGGGCTGGCCCTCCTGGCAGAACTGCTTGAACATGTGCTTGTCATCGCCAGCCATCTTACATGAGTAACTCTCAATCCTGCAGAGACACAACACAGCATGAGGCCCGCCAGAGAGCAGCACAACATGACGCTGGCACCGAGTGCTGGGAAGTGACAGACCAGCAGGAGCTGGGTCACGTCCAGCACAGACACAGGGCTCTTGGAAATCCCCCAATGTTCCCCACCAGGCTGGCCCAGCTCCGTCCAGGGCACCAGGGGCTGCTACTTAGGAGAGATTTACATGTGAACACAAGCACGTCCTGGAGAACTGGCTGCTGGGGCTGGAGTGTGCACAGGGGAGGGAGGAGAGCTGGGCTGAACAGGACCCAGCAAAGCTCCTCCCTGAACTCTGACCTGGAACATGCCCACTAGCTGTTCTAAGGAGCCTGGCCAAGGGCACAGAGGGATCAGAACAGAGGGGCAGGAAACCCAGCTGATCGCTGCAGCATCCTGATCTAACTAGAGCCCTGCCCACACCAGGGAGTGCATGGCTGTCTGTAAGGCTGTCAGAAGAGGGCGCCCGAGCTAGTGCTGGAAAAGCTAGTGCTTCACTGGCCAGTGTGACGCTGTCTGGAATACAGCACAAACAACGAGTCCTGCAGCACTTTACAGACTAACGAATTTAATGTCTGCAGGCACAAGCTTTCGTGGGCTGTAACCCACTTCGCCAGATGTAAGGAACAGAAATCAGACAGGACGTATATATATACATTTAAGGGTAAGGAACAACAATGGGGAAGTTAGGCATGAGCAAAGTCCATTCAGTTAGAGTAGATGAGGCCTATTCACAACCTTTGATCAGAAGGTGAGAATGTGTGAACAGTGACAATTACTTCTTGTACTGAGAGAACCATTCCAAGTTCCTGTTCAGACCCAGTCTGATTGTGTCAAGTTTGCATATGAGTTCCAGCTCTGCAGTTTCTCACTGAAGTCTGTTTTTGAAGTTTTTTTTGTAGAAGTACGTCAACTTTCAAGTCAGCTACAAAGTGTCCTGGGAGATTGAAGTACTCTCTGAGTGGTTTATGGAGGTTACCATTTTTTATGTCTGATTTGTGTCCATTTATTCTTTTGCGCAGTGACATTCTGGTTTGGCTAATGTACATGGCAGAGAGGTATTGCTGGCCCATGGTGGCATATATTACATGCTTACAGACAGCCCCCCAACCTGAAGCAAATACTCACCAGCAACCGTACACCATACAAGAACACTAACCCAGAAACATACTCCTGCAACAAACCCCATTGCCAGCTCTGCCCGCACATCAACTCTAGTGACACCATCACAGGTCCTAACCCCATCAGCCACACCATCAGGAGCTCATTCACCTGCACATCTACTAATGTAATATCTGCCATCCTGTGCCAGCAACGCCCCTCTGCCATGTTCTTTGTTCCTGTTCCCGGGAAACGTGTGACACAGTGGAGATAATCTTGGGGTTTTCTCTGAGTGTGCTGTGCGTGCCTCAGTTTCCCCCTATGTTAGCCGTGTATTTTGGCGACGGGACCTGAGTTGTGATAATTGCAGAGGCCACTAGAGGGCGGATGGGCCTTCCCAGCCACTCGTAGGTACGCAGACCTGGCCAGGACCCCCTGCCCCGGCCCAACTAGTTGCAACAGGTTGTGGAGGTGGAGACCAAGGAGCGGCCACCTTGCCTGGGCAGACGACAAAGAAGCGGGGAGGGGCAAAGGGACAGCTCTGGGTGTGTGTGTGACGGGGCTGGAAGGCAGAGCCAGTGCCCGTGCAGGATTCGCAGGGGAGCAGAGCCCAAGGAGGGGGCTCTGGGGCTCCTCAGGTGGTCGCTGCTGTAACTCCTAATTAATCTGCTAACAAAGTCCTCCTGTGCTGGGATCCTGAGAACTAATAAATGCTCCTGACTCCCACGCTGGCTGGGAATTGCTTCTGACTGCACGGTGGGGAGCATGGCCCCTTTGGGGGCATGGAAAACACCTCAGGGTCCCATGCAGGGGGCCCCACAGGGGGAGTTCTGGCAGAGCAGGGTACTGGATCCTCCGAGGCCAGAGTCAGGAGGCGGCTGCATGGGTGTGTGGAGAGCCAAGGGGGCAGATTCTGAAGCACTAGAGCCCTGAGTGGCTGCGTCCCGAATGGTTCCAGAGCACAGTTCCTATGGGCTCCATCACACACCTCCAGTCAGGAGGGCAGCAGCACTTAACCTGCTTAATGGACCATCAAGGGAACTCAAATGTACAATGAACCTAGTGACAGGACGCAGGGGCTGCACTTTATGAGGCACCAGCACCTGTAAGAACAAGCCTATGGAGAGGGGACGCTGAGGCTTTTCCATGCCATAGGCTGTGCGGCCATGTTTAGGACAAAGGAAGTACAAGCCTGATGGCAGAAACTACAAAATGCAGCTGCACCCTCTCCATCTTATCTTCATCCCTGCTTCTTACTGCTAGAGCCATTCAGCTACAAGTGAAGCTGTGAAACAAGGGACTGAGACCATCCAGTGCTGGATGTACACTGGAGGAACGGTCCAAGCCTGCGAACACCACAGTTAGCCTCATAAGCGGCTATAGATGCAGTTTGAAGTCATTTGTATGTATGCGATCGCTTTAACCATTAACATCTCTCTTTGTTTATTTCTTTCCTTTATAATAAACCTTTAAGGATTGGCTGGCAGCATGGTATTGTGGGTAAGATCCAGACTTATACTGGGGTGGTAAGGGGGCTCATCCTCTGGGGGATCAGGAGAACATTTTGGTAAAAGGGAAAAGAGTTTTAATAACTTCTCTCTTTATTGGACCTAGCTGCTAATTGGAGGGCCAGAGACTGAAATGCAATAAAGGGGCCTGCGTAACTTCAGTGTGGGGGATCAGAAGCACATTTTGTGACTGGCTGGTGAATCTCACTGCAGTATTAGCCCCCAGTGCGGGAGAATCAGCTCTCCTTTTACAGCCCGCCCTGACCTTGGCATTTTAGGTGGGCTACCTGAGACGTAGCTGAATCACCGTCAGCATGGAATCAGCCAACCTGCAGCCAGGACAGAAGGCCCCCCTCGCAGAAACCTCCCCATTAGGCTCAGTCCCTTTGGACTGGCAACTAGCCCACGTTGCCTCTGGTTCAGGGGGAAGATGGCCGGCCAGCCAGCCAGCCATTGCTACTGACCAGTTAGTTCCAGGTGCAACACAGCACATGTGCCAGGCTGGAAATCCCTGCCGGGGGAGCATGAGGGTCCCAATCCCCGGTTCAGCTCAAGGGTGGATAGGAAGGGGGTGTCCCACAGCTCCCTGTGCAGGGACACTGGCTCTGCTGAGTCCACCCACATCTTCCCAGCAGGCCACAGGGTGAAACAATCCTGAGGGATGCCTGGGGGACACAGGAGTGTGATGGGGGAGGAGCGTGATGGGGGAGGAGCAGAGACAACCCTGGGAAGCAGCGGAGGGGGCTGGCCTGGCAGTGGCTGTAGCAGCAGCACAGCCATTCAGGGGCAGTTGGTCTCACTCCCTGGACCAGCTGAGGCTGGAGCACTATGGAGGCAGCAAACTGTCCCGGGGCAAACAGAAAGAGAAAGCGATCCTCGCTGATTGCCTAGGGCCTGGTGGGCTCAGGAGGCTGCAGAGCCCCTTATAGCAGAGGGAGCTGTGCTGTGGTGCCAAGTGGAAGAAGAGATTGGATTTGCAGCACAAGAGAATGATGTCCCTTCTTCCTCTTGCTCGCCCCCCCACTGAAGAGAGGAATTAACAGGCCATGATCAGCTCAGAAATCACTCTGAGGTCAGGTCTACACTTAACAATTAGTTTGACTTAGCGAAGTTGCTCAAGGCTGTGAAGCGTTTTATGTCCGGAGTGCCGCAGTTAGGTCGGCCAAACCCTGGTCGAGACATGAAAGAATTCTTCCCTCGACCCAGTTAGCACCTGTCAGAGGTGGATTAGCTACACTAACCCGTCCATGCCACGGCAGCAGTAGTGAAGACATGGCCTCAGAGACACGCCTGCCTGGGCTGCCAACACTGAGACCAGCCACACATTGCATGCACCGGGCCCTATCACGCTGCTCCGTCCTGTGTGCCTTTCCAGTGCGTGTGTCAACAGGCCAGTCGGTTTCACTTCTGATTCTTGCCACTTCCTGGCTGTGGTATCTGGGCTCGTCTAACAACCCTTCCCTTGCCCTGCACATGTCCAATGTCATCTGCAAGACTGGTTTCATGGACGTATTTCTATAGACCCCGCCCCCTAGAAATCTCAGGTAGACCTCACCTCCTGGCTTCTCTGCGAATGAGTTCCCCAAAGGAGAAGCAAGCTGCGCACACTGACAACCACCATGAGAGCAGGAGCTGGATGACAAGGCCCCGGTCACTGCAGCCTCCCATCAGAAATTACACCCAGGCCCCGCAAGGGCTCCGAGATGCTGCCCAAGAGGTGAGCGTGTAAGCAGGAAGTGTGCTTCTGGGGCTTGCAGGCAGGACACAAGGTGGTTTGCAAACTCAGACTCAGACTGTGCCTCAGTTAACAAACCAAATGAAAATGGACCGAACCTTTCAGAAAAGGCAGGAGACCCATGCCAGAGGTAGGGCTTTCTCCCTGCCAACCCTGCAGCATGTGCTCCACCATCACCCAGCAGTACTGACAGAGGCAGAGAAGTAATGCAAGGTTCCATCCAGCCACCATGGCCCCACGATCCGCTGGAACAGAGGTGTGCAACCACACTTCCTGAAGGACAGCAGGAAAAGCAGCCTATGCTGTGGGAGGCATGAGTGCTGCTGGCCCCATGTTCACACTGAAAGGGAAGTGGGGATTGGGGCACATTCTGGAGAATGTCTGCAGGAAGAGGGGCACTCCCTCTACTCCTCTCCCCTTCTCTAGCTCCATTACCCAAGAACTCCTGTTCTTTGTGTAGTGCTTCAAAAGCCCACGGCTAGAGCTGGGTGGAGCGCATTTGGAGCACTGCCCCGCCACACGCCTGGACGAGCTGGGCAATGGAATTGCTTCAGTGTTGTCTCCATCAGCCCAGGAAAGCAGTAACTCACCAGGCTAAGCTACCTTGGTTTAAATGCCATTTAAAGAGGCTAAGCATGAGCTAAGGTTCCCCACGTCTGGGATCCCCTCAGATGGATAGCAGGTGCAGCTCAGAGGCTCTGCCCCCACTACAAACTGCCCCCTGTGCTGAAGCACGTGGGCGAGGTGGAGTTAGTGGGTATCTGTGCTTGAGGGGGCCCACGGGAGCTCCTTACAGTAGTTTGCAGGCATACTCCTGGTCAGAGTTCATGGAGAAGCAGTTCCTTGGGCCCAGCAGAGACTCATCCTTAAAGCAGCCTATGGCATCTAGGCTAGCAGGCATCTCAGTCAGCCTGCTGAGACGGAGCTTCAGAGCTAGCTGGGAATGCCAACAGGAGCCGATGCAACACTCCAGAGGTGACTGCGTCGAGCCTGGAAGCAGACACCTGAGCCGTGTGTGCCCTGAGACCCCAAAGCCCATGGCAGGGCGGAACCTCACGGACAGCTGGGGAATCCCAAGAGTCTCTGATGCTAGGCCAAGGCAGATGTCACAGGCCTGTGACGTCTATGTAGTCCATTCCCTCTGCACTCCCCACATGCTAGCCGCAAGTATCTGCACAGTACCCATTTGACACTCTCCCACTCACCAATTTCAGCACCGTGCTAGTGCCTTGGCCAGTCCAGCTTTAAGTGTTCCTCATGGGGGGAAAGAGGTGCTCCCTCCCACCTGTTCCTGGGGAGGCTGCTCCCTAGCTGAGCAGATCTCACCGACAGAGCTACCAAGCTTGTCTGGCCTCCCTTGGAGGGACTTTCTCCAAAACAGGAAGAGCACGAGAAGAGGTGGCTCGAGCACTGGAAAGCACATAAAGAAGGCTGGACAACACTCACCTGCCAATGATGTGAGCGTCTCCAGTCTCCACTGTCAGCTGAGAGTTTATTGCTTCAAAACTTGAGTTCTCCAACAGCTTCATCGTCCCACTTTCCGGTTCCAGAGTGACTCAGTGGGATGATTGCTGCAAGGTGACGCTGCCTAGCACAGAGAGACAGTTTCCCATCAGCTGCCGCCCATCCCAAGAGCAGCACAGCAAGATTGCAGACAAGGCTAGAACAGCCCGGATTCCTGGGCAGCTCAGCAGAGGGCTTGGAGGCCAGCACTCATTCCCTCCTTTAGCAACAGGCTCCTCGCCAGCACCTACAGCTTACACTCTGCAAGGGCGGGCTATAAATTCCCCCTTCAGCCAGCTAGGCCAGTTCTCCCACCTGTAACCCACAGGAAACCATTTCTTCCGGTTCAGCCAGAGTCTGTGCTCCCTGACGCTACTACCCTCCCACTCAGCAAGGGGACCTGTTCTCGTCAACACACCAGCGTAACCAGCCACAATGCTCCTGGAGGTGGCAGAGCCGCCCCAGCAAAGGGATTACTCCTTCAGTGGTCACTATGGGGCTCTTCAGGACACGCTCCCAGGGGCATCTGGTAATCCTGGCTTGAGATGGCAGCTGGCGAGGGCTCTGGCTCTCGCTCCCCAGTGCTGCCACACAGAGAGAAATCTGGGCTCTCAAGAGCTATTTCCATCTAGAGCAGTTTCACCCCAGCTTCTGTATACTTCAGCTGTAGCCACTTTGTCAGACTCACGGAGGGGCTCACTAAAATCCCTGCTGGCCACTAAGGTGGAGAAGTCCCTGCCCAAGAGCTCCGTGCCCCACCCCTCCCCTGCTGGGGCCTATGGCACAATCCTGGCCTGTAACAGGAGAGTTTGTAAACAAGCAGCAGCAGGGACATGCCAGGGCAGTCGGGAAGCAGTGTCCCCTTACAGGCCTCCTGAGGGAGGCGCTGTCATGCCTCTGCCCAGACACAGGGAGCCAATCTGCTTTCAGAGAGGAGTAGGGAAGATAAGCCCTTGGGTGGGGACTCAGGGCCAGCTGCAAACAGACAGCCCCTTGAGGCTGAGTCCATCCCGGGCCCAGAGAGAGAAGCAAGCAGCAGAGCGCAAATGGGGAACCCGCCCACCGAGCAAGGTCAAATGGAGGTCGGCTGCACCAGGCCTGCAGGCCCAGCCAGACTGTGCTGCACGGAGAGGCCTGAGGCTGCTGGATGTACTTCCCCTCCCCATAACCTGGGAGGAGTCACACAGGGACAAGCCACCCGACAGGCAGCCTCAGCATTAGCCAGGCAGCTCCGAGCCTCAGCCCCTGGGACCCTGCAAGGGACAGCCAGCCTCCAGACACAGTATTACATGGGGCCACAGGGTGCCAGGACTAGGGAAGGGCAGCAGATGGCCTCAGCATGGACACTCCCACTATCTGCAGCAGACCACCCTACAGCTCCCTGCCCCATGGCGACGCTGGCTGCCACAGAAGCTAGCATTCCCTCACAAGGTGGGATGGGAAATTCATGACACACCTGCAGAGGGGCCATGCCAAGGCAGGAACCCTAGTTCTTCCTTCTGGGGAGCCCATAACCACTCGGATCCCCCCAGCCCACTCTCTTATGACTCACGTGGGCACAGACACCTGCCCCGTCACTCCCAGGATAAGTCAGTCAGAATCCTGTGTTTCCCAGCAATGCCTGGACTGATCTTACCCTGACTCTTCCTAACAGTGCCAGTGGTGCTGGGGCCAGGAGAAGAGAGGAATGAGTCCAGGGGAAGGGGACGACAGACACCCAGGTGGACGGAAGCTGCTAACAGAGCAGGAAATGACCACAAACATTCCCATTGGTCTGGGACTAGTTTGGTCCCTGGTTCCTCAGCAGGGCTGGAGCAGGAAAGGGAGCTCCCCCATCACTCAGCAGCATGCAGAACCACCTGGGGGAGGGTCACAAACCAACCAAGGCGTGTGGGACATCAAACTTCAGGACCATGGGAGCACCTGCAGGCCCTGCCTGTCATCCCCAGGAAGGGGGAGGGAGTCACAGCACCCCCAAATCTGATCTGGGACAGAATGTGGCAGTAGCTACTGCAGGGCAGGGGGCAGTGTCAGTCTGGACAAGAGCAGACTCCCCTTCCTATGAGAGCTGCCAGCGCAGGGAACAACCATCAATGAAAAACCCTACAAACAGTGAGAATGTGGTAGGTGAGACGCTGTGGCCTGAAGCAGGGCAAAGATACTAGGGTTACATTAGTGTCCAAGACAGGGGCCCCACTGGGCAGGGTACCATGCAGAGCGAGACACTCCTCACTGCAGAGCTTACAGCTGTAGCAATGGCGAGAGGACAAGTGCCTCCCAGTCACCCCACGCCTGAGGCTGAGTGCCCAGAGCGAGAAGGGTCTGTGCATCAGCAGAAAAGAGCCACATGCAGGAAGTTAAACACCCCCCACGTGATGCATGGTACGGGCTGATATTTTACACTCTGAACTCAGGAAACCAAGCTTTCTTGTGACAGAATATCTCCCCGCTCCTCCCAATCCAGCACTGAGCTCTCTCTCTACACAACACCCTTTGGCCAGGCAGGCCTGCAGTGGGTCAGGAGCAGGGACTGGGCCTTTGGAAACAAATGATGGCGTCTAGCACATTTGAGTACTTGCAACAAAAGCACAGTGATCCAGAACAGATCTTTCATGCAGGCAAGACGTCCCTTTTGAATCCCAACTACCTTCCCACTATATAAAGCTGTCGGGCACCACACCTTGCATGCTGGCCTCGGGGGTCACCAGTGCAGAAGGGTGCTGAAGAATGTCATTAAGGCTGTTACATCTGCTTAGTGCTTCTGTTTTTCGGAGCTCCGGTGTTATTAGTACTAGCAGATCGAGGGCTGCTGAATTCGCAGCTGCATATGTTACTCATGAAGAAAGCCCACAGGCTCAGTTCAGTGACAAAGGCACGTGGCCACATTTATTGCCCTCAAGGCACAGCCCTAGTGTCCTATAGGAGCTACAGTTACACTAACACGAGTGCCCAGCTGCAAGGAGTGGCTCAGTCAACAGCAGGAATTTTTGCTGTCCCCTCAGCCACACAAAGGATTAAGGCGAGGTACCCCAACATTTATAGACTGAGACAAACAAATGGGATACACAACTTATGTACCACCTTGTGTTTCATGACATTTGTTACCTGCCCTTGTTTTTGATATTTTGTTCAAAACATCCCTATTTATTGTTTTGTCAAACCATCTTATCTTGGGGGTATATCTGTACTACCCTTTCAAAATGTATTTACATAAATGTCTAGAGCTTAGTGCTTTTTGGACGTGCCTTTGTTCTAGCAATGCTAGCAGTTCATGTACTGGACACTCAATTTGTAAGCCTTTGCTTTAATACAAGGCCTGACTTACATGGCCTCAGAGCCTCTGGTTCAGGCTTCAGATTTTGCATCTGGCCCAGTGCGCCAGGTTCTCTTTTTCTACTACACCATGCAGATCTGGTCATCTCCTCTCAAAAAAGATATATTGGAATTGGAAAACGTACAGAGAAGGGCAACAAAAATGATTAGGAGTATAGAACAGCTTCCATACAAAGAGAGATTAAAAAGACTGGGACTGTTCATCTTAGAAAAGAGACAACTAAGGGGAGATACAACAGAGGTCTAAAATCATGAATAGTGTAAAGGGGAATAATGAAGTGTTATTTTACCCCTTCACATAACACAAGAACAGGGGTCACCCAATGAAATGAATAGGCAGCAGGTTTAACAAAAAAAGGAAATACTTCTTCACACAACGCACAGTCAACCTGTAGAACTCATTGCTGGGGATGTTGTGAAGGACAAAAGTATAACTGGGTTAAAAAAAAAATAGCCAAGATGGACAGGGATGCAGCCCCATGCTCAAGGTGTCCCTTAGACTTTGACAGCTAGATGCTGAGACTGGATGACAAGAGATGGATTGCTCAATGATTGCCCAGTTCTGTTAATTGCCTCTGAATTATCTGGCATTGGCCACTGTCGGAACACAGGATATTGGGCTAGATGAACCATTAGTCTGACCCAGTACGGCCATTCTTACATTAGCCTTTTTGGCCACAGTGTCACAATGGGGTCTCATGTTCAGCTGATTGTCTACCAAGACCCCCAAATCTTTTTCAGAGTAACTGCTTCCAGGATAGAGTCCCCCATCCCGTAAGCATGGCCTACATTCTTTGTTTCTAGATGTATGCATTAACATTTGGGTGTATTAAAACACATATTGAGTGTTTGCATCCAGCTCATCAAGTGATCCAGATTGCTCCATGTCAGTGACCTGTCTTCTTCATGATTTACCACTCGACCAATTTTTGGGTCTACTGCAAATTTTATCAGGTGATGATTTTATGGCTTCTTCCAGCTCACTGATAAAAATGTTAAAACAGCATGACGCCAAAAACTGTTCCCTTCAGGACCCCTTTAGAAACAAACTAGCTTGAGGGTGATTTGCTGTTTACAATTACATTTAGAGAATTATCAGTTAGCCAGCCATTAATCAGTTTAATGTGCACCTTGGGAATTTTATATCATTCTAGGATTTTTAATCAGAACATTGGGAGGTACCAAGTCAAACACCTTACAGAAGTCTAAGTATAGTACATCAACAGTATTATCTCCATCAACCAAACTTGTAATCCCATCCAAAGAAGGTATCTAGTTAGTTTGGCATCTATATAAACCCATGTTGATTTGCATTAATTACATTATTAATAACCAAGCAAAGGAAGGTAAAGTCCCACATCAGCCACTCCATTATCAATTACCTAGGTCACCCTTTTTACTTTTTTTTAAAATTGGCCCAACATTGGCTTTCTTCCTAACTCTTGCTCCTGGTGCTTACATCTGGGGGCTCATGCTGCAAAGACTTGTCCTCAGTTGGGTTAAGGAACATGGTGCTTGAAACACCAGCAGCCATGGTGAGCCCTGCTTACCCTAACCCTTCACCCACTGGTGCCACGTCCATGACAGTAGTGGAAAGTCTAGCAAAAAAATCCTAATGCATACACAGGCTCCTGGCAAGTGAAAGCCAACCCTTAATCCTGACACAGGAGGGGGAGGCGGTCCCTGACTAATTAGCAAAGAGCAGCATAGGGCTTTTATAGTGTTGGATCCAGAACAGCAACCCAAGGAGCTCCCATGCACGTCCCCTAGCCACGTTCTAGTTTGAAAGCGTTTGATGGCTCGTGTCTCCTGCAATAGGATCGGCAGGGAAGGATAGACTTCCAAAAGACTTGCTTGCTTAGCTCATCTCACGAGGCTACTGAGAGATTCGGCATCACCACAGAGAGACATCCTAGGTCACGACACTAACTCTATTCAAAAAGGCCTTTGTCTCAGACCTCGAGGTTTAGTTTACAAAGTTTTAGAGCTCCCCAATACCAGGTGACAATGATCACGCAGCAGTTTTGGCTGTTGGGACCTGAAGGAACATAGACCTCACGTGACCGTAGCCGGTCCACAACTGTGAGCAGCATGCATTGCTGCAGAAGAGAGGGCAAGAACCCTGCCGGAGACAATTGGGGGATAATCTGCTCAAAGGCGAAATTCCTTCCTACATCCTAAGTGGTGGCCAATGCTTGGAAGCACAAGACTTGAGAGCCTCCATTTTTTCCACCCCCCTCCAGGAGCACACACACTGCACTCAGCTGTCCCATGGGCTGGATCTGGCCCACAGGCCGCACTTCAGAATCTTCAGATTACCAGAATCTGAAATGCAGCCAGTCACACACAGAGGGTCTGGTTTAGCATCAGAAAGGGCTGTATTAGTCAGGTGACAGAGCATTGTGGAGACACTGTGGCTGATAAGAGGAAATAAAAAACGGGGTATCATGAAACAATTACAAACCATACTTGACAGGGACCATGTTCTGAAAAAATGTTCCTGAACCCCCTATTCTGGCCTCCAAACAACCACCCAATCTTGCCAAGTTCATCATTAGAAGCAAGCTCCCCACAGACTGGGGCCCACCAACTCAAAGCAGCACCAGACCCTGCCAAAACAACAGATGCAAAACCGGCAGACGTATCTCCACTGCTATGATGATCAACACACCTTTTAAGATCAATGGATCCTATCCATGCCTATCACAGCATGTGGTATACCTCATCGAGTGCACTAAGTGCACAAACAACAACTATGTGGGTGAAACCAGACAATCCCTACACTCTCACGTGAACTCACACAGAAAAATGGTAAAAAGACAAAAACACCGTATCATCCACCGGGCGACCACTTTTCACAAAACAATCACTCCATATCTGACCTCTCAGTCCTTGTCCTCAATGGAAACCTGCACAACACCTTTAAAAGATGAGCCTGGGAACTTAAATTCATAACTCTGCTAGACACTAAAAACCACGAGACACTGGATTTATGGCTCATTACAACAATCTATAACCCACTAACCCTCCTCCTCTTTTGTCCTCTGACTGCAAAGGTAGTAACAGGTCACTTTACCTTGAATTGTCTTTTACAACATGTGGTGACTACTTATGCTAAACAATATGTTCCACCTTGTATTTAGCTGTGATGATCCCCGAGTATCTTTTCCAGATCTAAAAAAGCTCTATGTAGCTCAAAAGCTTGCCTCTTTCATCGACAGAAGAAAAAAATATTTCCTCGGAGAGAGACAAGGTGGGTGAGACAGTAAGTGAGAACAAGAAACTTTTCAGAAGGTAAAATTCCAGAATGAGCAATTTGTGCCAAAGGTGTAAGAGGCTAAGAATATTTGTGGGCACAGTCCCAAAAGGAACCTGTGAGCTCTGGCCTCACCTCACAGACCAATTAGACTCCACCCACAGAGAGATTTTATTGCTGACAATAAAGCACTCAGAGTGCAGGTGCCCTGCTCCCCACCTCAGCAAGGTCAGGAAGCCAGGCACGTACCTGGCTATAAATACCATACCTGAAGGCTTGTTTTAAGAACTAGTTTATTTTTCCTCACAGGTCTTAGCAATTCCCCTCTCCAGGGCCAAGCAGAAAGCTCTTCCTGGAGAGTGGCTGTTCCCCAGCACCTCCAAAAAACCTCAGCTTTCATTTAAAAGGATTAATCCTCAGCTCTGCTCCAGCAGCACAAAGCTGCCACCAGTGGAAGATTCCCCCAGTGTCAGGAAATCCTCAGCTGATGCAGTTATCATAGCAGCTCCCATACCCATCTCCCAACCCCTGGACCGGGGAGTGGAGGTGGCCAGGGCATCTCTATCATCCCGAGTTACAAGAACTGGCCCTTCATAGGTTAGAGCAGCCATGTTAGTTCCTTTCTGTTGCTAGACAAGTGCTACTGGGGCAAAAGAGGCAAAATGCTACTGTCCCTCAGAGGAATTGAGAAGATGTCCAGGGCCAAAGGAAGAGAAGGGATTTCAGCAACCCTGCATTGAACTAGTGGGACCATCACCCACTTCCACAAGTTTCTGAAAGGGCCCTAGTTAGATTTTGCTGCTACAGAAAGGCAACTATGACTGTGAGTACCTCCCTCAGGAAGGGAGGGAGACAGGGCTCCCTGTGATAAGGACCATTTCTCTGTAGTTAACAAGGACTGCAATGATGACTGCAATGAACAAACAGCAATGATCTAAAGCAGGAAACATTAAGAATTAATAGTTGGAAATACTTCCCAAAAAAGAACCTTCAGGTAATGGAACAGGAAACCAGGAAAGGCCACATGATCACTATCTTGCTAGATCACTAGACATGGTGCTGATACAGGAAGCTATGAAAATTGGTTTTACAGTGAGGCAGGAGTGATGGACTCTGAGCTAAGAAAAATTCTACAATCAAATATCTACGAGTTCAACATGCTACATTAGATTTTCAGCCTTAATGCTGCACTAATGTCTGAAAACTTGGCCAACTGTGGGAGAGAAGGATCTTTTATGACCCCAGTAAAAGAGTAAAAAAGAGAAACAGTGTGAAACTGAAATCAAGCCACCTTTAACTGAAGTGTTGTGTTAAATTTCCATGAACTAGGAGTGAACATTTAAGGTAGGTCCATTTTTCAGAGCTGGAATCTCATTACTACAGCATAGACTTTGGATAGTAGATAGCTCAAAGTCTGCAGTAGTTCCTCATATTTGAGCACCAGGAGCATGTCCTGGAGTTTGTACCCCACTTAGTTACCAGGCAGCATATAACAATGGAGAGGGAGAGGGAGTGGGGGGTGCGGAAGGGGAGGCATGAAGCAGGACCAGCGCCTCTTACTCTGGGCAGTTGGAAGCCACAGCCATTGTCCGAGAGTCTGTCAGCAAAAGATACCATCTGCTCAGACACCAAAAGATTCACGACCAAACTCATGGGCATAAGGGAAACAATGAAAGTTTACCCCAGTCAGGAATGGAGAGAAGTCAAAGCTGGATAAAGTCAGGTTAGCGAACAGCTCAACTGTGACTAGAAGAGACCAGGAAAGGCAGAAAGCAAAGGGAACATGTGAAAATCAGAGGTGGGTAAAGGCGTAAGTATTAGCCCTTTCAAGCCTTCGCTTTTAGTCCATTCCTATCATCTGACTTGTCTGAGAGGAACTGCTCTTGTGGTTTCCAGATACCAAAGTGCATTATTTGGACTTCTTGAATCTTAGTACAGCTGCTGCTCATTAGAGCAGGGACTCCCTCCACCTCCTAGAGACCTTCCACCCTAAGGCTATGTCTACACTAGCACTTACTGCACTATAATTTATATTGCCTAGGAGTGAGAAAAAGCCACCCCCATGAGTGACATAAGTTACATCAACCCAAGCACTGGTGTGGACAGCACTGCATCAGCAAGAAAGCTTCTCCCGCCGACATAGGTACTGCTGCTCATGGGATTGGAGTAGTTAGGGAGCGCTCTCTCCCGTCAGCTTAGCGTGCTTACTGCAGCGCAGCTGCATCTCTGCAGCTCCACCACTATAAACTCTCAAGTGTAGCTGTAGCATCAATCTCCAGTTAGCTTCTCTAGAACCAGGAATAGCAGAAGGTGCCTCCAATTGCAAAACAGTTGGTTGAGTTACAGTAAGCAAAACGCTGGAGAGTCCCATGACAGAAACGCATAAGAACCTGAGCACATAAGAGCTGCCATACTTGGTCAGACCAATGGTCCAACTAGCCCAGTATCCCGTCTCCAAGAGTAGTCATTAGCAGAGCATCAAGGGAAGTTTACAGAAGAGGGCAATTGGAGAGCCACCCCTATCTTCTGGGAGTCAGAGATTTAGAGTTACCTGGAGCATGGGGTTGCATCGCTGATCATCTTGTCTAATAGCCACTGGGGGACTATCCTCCACTAACTTTATCTAGTTCTTTTTTGAACCAAGCAGTTATACTTTTGGCCATCACAACATCCCATGGCCATGAGTTCCACAGGTTAACTGAGCATTGTGTGAAAAAATACTTCCTCGTTTGTATTAAGCCTACTGCCTATTAAATTAATCAGTTGACCACTGATTTGTGTCTTGTGGGAGAGGGAAAGTAACACTTCCCTATTCACTTTTTCCACACTATGCATAATCCCCCACCCTCTTACTTAGTCATCTGTTTTCTAAGATGAACAACCCTAATGTTTTTAGTCTCTCCTCATATGGAAGCTGTTCCATAACCTTAATAATTTTTGTTGCCCTTCTCTTAACCTTTTCCAGTTTCCTTTTGAGATGAGGTGACCAAAACTGGACACAGTATTCAAGCTATGGATTTATATAGTGGCACTATGATATTTTCCATCTTATTTTCTAGCCCTTTCTTAATAGTCCCTAACATTCTGTTGGCCTTTTTGACTGCTGCTGCACACTGAGCTGAAGTTTTCACAGACCCTGCACAGTGACTCCAATCTCTCTCTTTCTTGAGCAGGAACAGCTAATTTAGAATCCATCATCATTCTATGCATGTAGTCAGTATTTTTTCCAATGTATATTACTTTGCACTTCTCAGTGTTGAATTTCATCTGTAATTTTGTTGCCCTATCACCCACTTTTGAGAGCGCCTCCTGTAACTCTTTGCAGTCTGTTTTGGATTTAACTAGCTTTAGTAATTTTATATCATTTGCAAAATTGCCACTTCACTGTTCACTCCTTTCTCCAGATCACTGATGAATATGTTGAACAGCACAAGTCCCAGTACAAACCCTTTGGGGGACCCCCCCATTCATCTCTCTCCATTGTGAAAACTGACCATTTATTTTTACCCTTTATTTCCTATCTTTTAACCAATTACTGATTCATGAGAAGAGATCATGTTATCACAACTACTCAGTTTCCTTAAGAGCCTTTGGCGAGTGACCTTGTCAAAGGCTTTCTAAAAATCCAAGCACATTATATCAGCCTTATCCATATGCTTGTTGACAACCTCAAAGAATTCAAATAGATTAATGAAACATGACTTCCCTTTGCAAAAGCCACAAATTGAGTTTATCTGTGTGTCTAATGATTCTGTTCTTTACTATAGTTTCTACCAATTTGCCCAGTACTGACATTAGGATTATCAGCCTGCAAGTAGCAGGGATCACCACTGAAGCCCTTTTTAAAAAATTGGTGTTACATTAGCTACCTTTCAGTCATCTGGAACAAAGGCTTGTTTCAATGATAGGTGACATACTATAGTGAATAATTCTTCAATTTCAAATGTGAGTTTCTTCAGAACTCTTGGGTGAATACTATCTGGTCATGGTGACTTATTACTGTCTAATTGAACAAACAGGCAATCAACCCAATCAACAAGCATAGCTCTGAGTCAACAGTGTCATAAAACATACCATATACCTTACATGTGACAAAGCCTAATTACAGGCACTGCCCAGCCATGGATATGTCCCAAACATGCCTTAGATGGGTTTATTGGTAAAAAAAAGTATTGCTCTGCCTACAATAACAGAAATGGGGACCTAACAAGGATGCTGCCCAATGTTTATACCAGTTGGGGAGAAGAAGAGGTCAGAAGAAACTGGTTTTGGTAGCTGATGTAACAGGTAACCTGCCTCCCTAAATGCAAGAGAGTCTTATCTTACTAAAAGACAGAGAACATTTCCTTGGGACAGGAGACTGGCAAGGACCCTGGGGCAGCCTTTAGGTTGGGAAAATACTTTCCTTCTGTCATCTAAGATTTCTGAGGCATGCAATACTTGGTAGCTTAACTTTAGGGCCTCCCTATCTGGCCACATAGACAGGTATTTATGTGGCCCTATCGCCATGCGACCAGATTCCCTAACAAAGCTTCACTTAGTATTTGAATAAACAAGTGTAGCTAGTACCTAGCTTGAATTTATGTTTTTCCTCTCTGTTGCTTACCCATAAAACCTACTCCTGAGACAAGTGGAATTGGCCTGTGGATACTGGCGATGGGGCAATCACTGGTGGGCAATGCTGAGATACTGACCTCAAGGAGGTGGCAGGCGAAGGGGGTTGAGCCCTTCCACCCAACCATGCCACGCCTCCCAGCAAGCACCCAGCCAATTCTAGGGGACGGCACGGCTAAAGGGGCAGCCCCATAACTCCCAGCATGCAACACTCCGTCCCACCTGAGCACCCCCAGGAGCTCCCAGCACCATGCTGCGCTCCATCCCAGAGTCCAGCGCTTTGCCCTGCAGCTCCCACCATGCAACACGCCAGCCCGCTCCCCGAAGTGGGGTGCAGCCCCAGGGCACCACGGTTCCCACCATGCACCGCGCCGGCAGGCCCCGGAACGCAGCTTCTGAAGGCTACCAAGCTCGGGGGGCAGAAGCGGGGGCGGGAAGAGCTACACCTCCCAGCGCCCAGTGCGTCACCGGAGCGGAACCTGGAGCCCAGGGAGAAGACTACAACTCCCAGCATACAAAGCGCCGCCTTGGGCCGAGCCGCTTCCGCCCGCCCTGCCCCGCGTAGCGCATTGCACGCTGGGAGTTGTAGTCCTCGGGGCTGCCGCGGCTTCGCGCGCCACCGACCTGCTCTCGTCTCCCCGGCACTGTCCCGGCCGGTCTCCCCGCGGCGGCTCCCTCACTCCCTGGGCGCCTGTAAGCGGCACAGCGGGCGAGGAAAGCTCGAGCAGGGCGCCTCCGCCTCGGCCGCCGTCCGGCTCCTCTCCGCGGCCCACCGGGCCTCCGCCCGCCTCGACATGTCCCCGCCGAACCGGGGTGGCGCGACTGACCGACGGAACCCGGGCTGCCTTTGCCAGCGGCGCCCACCGACCCGTCTCCTCAGGCGCCGGACGACAACAGGCACCGCCTCCGCCTCGCCCACCCCGAGCCGCGACTGACCCGCTGCCCCGGTCAGCCCGCCCACTCCTAATGGAGGAGAGAGATGCCACTCACCGCAGTCCTGCCCTCCCCTTGGCTAGCACGGATGCAAATCAAACGCGGGCCCCGCCCACCGAGGGCTGAGAGCCTGCCTCTGATAGGCTGCGGCTTCTCAGGCCCGGGTTGGCTGGAGGCTGGGACAAAGCCGGAGCCGCTGTCAGTCACGTGCGGCTGCCTGGCCGGGAGGCGGGGCGCTGTTAACGGGACACAGGCCGCAGGGGGCGTGGCCCTGACTCAGCTCACGGGGCGGGGGACGGCCAGGCACCCCCCACATCCTTCCCCAGGGCGGCTCTGTGTGCCTAGCTCCCAGGAGCCGGGCTCTGGAACCCCTGGGGCGCAGCCAGCCAGGGCTGTACTGCTCAGAGCTCTGCAATGACCACAACCCGGCTCCCATCACCCAAATACATGGGTAACCTGTGGGGAAACTGAGGCACGCACACAGCACTCAGAATATCTCCACTTCGTCACAGGGGGCCAGGCCCCTGCACCACCCCCGCAGGTGCATCCCAGGCACCCCCTCACCCCATCCCTCCCCAGAGAGTGGCCAGTCTCCCTTACCCCCCACCGGTGCAGCCTCTGCACCCCTCATCCCACCCCTTCCCCAGGGAGGGGTTCATCTACCAGCCAGATCTGCCCCACCCCAGGTCAGTTCCCCACCCATTCCCCACCCTTGGTTCAGCCCCTCCCCAATAACCCCTCTGCCTCCTTAGGGGACCCAGCCTTCCCATCAGCTGTTATCAGCCTCTAGCCTTTCCAATTGGCCTCCCTGCTCCTGGGTTTGCAGACGGTATCACTGGCATGGCATGTGGGAGTCCACACCCTTTCCTCTCACATAAGGGCCTTGGTGCCATAGGGTGAAACTTAGTACATAGTAGCTGAGTTAGCCCACAGAGGTCTGAGCAGCCTGTACTGAGGGGTGTGGCTCGCCGTTCCAGAGTGAATGAAGTCACATCCTGTCCTGATTTACAGTGGTCTGAGCTGCTTCAAAAACTACCCAGTCCTTTGTGAACCTCCCGGACAGCTGTGCTCTACGGGGATGCTAAACCAAGGACCGGGATAGAGCAGGTGCATGGCACACAGCCCTTCCAGCTGCAAGACCCAGCTCTGAGACACGTTAGGAGAGCAGATGAAATCGAACCTGACCACATCCCAATCTGAAGGCAAGGCAAGGCAAGGCCAGGCCCACATTGCTCAGTCAAGAACTGGGGACTTTACAGGGGAGGAAGTAGAATGGAAGAAGGACATTTTAAAAATAAATTAAAAAAAAAAAAAAAACCCCAAACACGGCTCCCGGAACAAAGGAAACTGTCAGAAAACTGCTTCTCGGTGCAATCTTTAATTGTTGTATGGCACTTAGATAGGAGCTTGACACTCTGCACATCTGAACCTAGCTGCTCCTTTCCCTGACGATGGCATATTCATCTCATGTCTGTTTGTGACCGAATAGGCTGCTGACTCAGTCCTCTGGTTGGAAAGAGAACATTAACCCTCTCTCTGCCAACTCTGGGTGGGGTCTGTACACCCTGGCACACCCCATCAAACCCCACATTTGCAATAAGCTCAAGCACTGGTGAGTCCTATTTTGTTTTCTTCCAACAAGAAAACAAGGGTTTTGACCCTAATTTGGGAGAAATGGGGTGGGCAGGTATGAGCAAACACCATTTTCCTCTGATGTTGCCAGACCTACCCAGGCAAGAATGAACGTTTGCGAGGCTGACTCGGTGGCCTTGCATTGGACAGCTCTACTGTGCTCCCAGCCAAGCTGTATGAGCGTCTCGTGGAGAACACACATCTGCAACATGCGCAGCCACATGTATCTTCCTGGTTCTCACTATGCTGCGTGCTGTGACTACTCATAACTTTGCAGTGACAGCCAGGAGAGCGCTAGCTACTCTTGTGACAGACAATCCTCTTTTAGCTGGGATCGGTGTAGGGCCTATGACACACATTGGAGCAGTTCTGCTTCTCTTGGACCCAGGCAATGGTGCACATGCAAGCTAGCCAGTTCACTACTGTAGGTTTTTATTACGACGACAAAGCAGTTCATAAAAACCAGCGTGGTCCTGCTAGGCTGGTAACTGGTTATAGGCTAGTAGCCTGTCAGCGATGCTTCAGAGGCAAGTGCAAAGAACCCCTGAGCAAACATTTGTGAGTGGTAAACAATGAAGAGGACATGGCAGTTATACAGAGTGCTGTGGATCACAGGCTGAGATGGGGCACAGCAAACAAGACGCATTTTAAAATGGCCAAATGTAAGGTCAGACATCTAGGAACAGAGGTTATAGGCCATTGTGACATTCCCCAGGTACCATCTGGACTGATGGGCAGCTGGTTCCCTCAGTTCTCTAACTTGGGGTGCCTTTTACATTGCTTCGGTGTGAGAGCAATCACTCCTGGTGTGCCCACACACCACCTCCAGCTACACAGTAGGAGTGCTATAAGCCAGCCACCTATGAATTACATTACAGAGCAACACCAGCAATTCCCAGTCCCAGGCTTTCCCCCAGAAAAGTACGTCTTTTACTGCCCAGAACCCTCCTGGACATTGAAGCTCATAGAAAGTCCAGCATCTCATTAATAGAAAATGATATACACAAACCTGGGTCTCTCAGATGGAGTTCCCCAAACACTTCAATTCAAACACACACACTGGTGTAGATAAAACAAAAGAGCAAGTTTACTAAGCACAGAAAGATTTTAAGTGATTACAGGTAATAAGGCACACAAATCAGAATTGGTTACAAAGTAAACGAAAGGTAAAATGCATCTAATACCTAACTTAACAAGCTAAGTGAATTCAAAGCAAAGGTTTCTCTCACCACGTGCTTTAGCCATCTCACTGTTCAGTGTTAATTTCCTTGTCCTGCAGGTGTTATTGATGCTGTGAGTAGAGATGAAGGGAGAAATATTTTGGAGAGCTCCACTCCCCTTTCTTATAGCTCTCTTTTTCTTTGAAAATCATCTCCGACTCCAGCTGAGGTTCAGCAGACAGCCAGTCTGTGGGACGGGAACCTCCACTTGTTTCTTTGTCAACCCATACATTTCTCACTCACACCCGTTTTCCTGCCAAGGAATGGCCACTTCATCAGGTAATGATCCACTTGAGTTTGTTGACACCTGGCTGAGGTGTCAGTTTGCTTTTTGTCTTTGAGGAACTGGTATGTGCCTGCTTTTCTAAACTTGGACTATGTCTCAGTAATATTATACAATAGAATCTTATAACTTTACATACAACGTTGCCACACATTTTACCAGGACAATAATGATCAGCACATTATGGGTTTTCAAATGGTACCTCACAAAGCCCGCTTTGTACAAAACCATTACAGCTTTGTCAAAAGGGTGAACAGAGGGATACAGACTGTCACAGCCATACTCACAAGATGAAGACTCACTGCTGGGAAGCAGCGACCCTGAAAAAAGATTTTGGTGGATAATTAGCTGGAAGAAAAAAGGTTGGTGAACAGTCAGCTGAACATGAGCTCCCAAGTGCGATGCTGGGGCTAAAAGGTCTAATGTGATTCTTGGATGCGTAAACAGGGGGCTATTTTATCTCTGTGTTTGGCACTGGTGTAATCACGGCTGGAATCTTGTGTCCAGGTCTGGTGGCCACAGTTCAAGAATGTTGAAAAATTAGAGAGGGTTCAGAGAAGAGTCATGAGCATGATAAAAGGATTAGAAAACCTGTATTATGGTGATAGACCCAAGGAGCTCAATCTGTTATCGCATAACCAAGAGAAGGTTAAGGGGTGACTTGATCACAGTCTATAATTACCTACATGGGAGGGGAAACAAATATTTAATAATCATGGAGGTGTAGGACTGGAAGGGACCTCAACAGGTCACCTAGTCCCCTGCACTCGAGGCAGGACTCAGTAATAACTAGACCATAACGGGCTCTTCGATCTAGCAGGAAAACATCTAACAGAATCCAATGGCTGGAAGTTGAAGCTAGACAAATTCAGACTGGAAATAAGGTGTACATTTATAACAGTAAGAGTAATTAACTATTGGACCAGTTTACCAAGGGTTGTGGTGGATTCTCCATCGCTGACAATTTGTAAATCAAGGTAGGATTATTATTATTATTATTTTTAAAGAAGACCTGCTCTAGTTTAAAAGGAATTGTTTTGGGGCAGTCCTATGGCCAGCTACGCTGGAAGTCAGACTGGATGACCAGAGTGGTCCTTTTCGGCCTTGGCAGCTGTGAACAGGGCCCTGAGGAAAGCTCCTGCCTACGTCCTGTCAGCCCGGCCAGAAGCAGGTGCAGGTGAGTCCAGGCTCCTGCAGCCAGGGAAGTGCTGGTTCTCCCCACGGCTGGTATTTGTGTTCTGCTAGCAGGGAGGCAGGCGCCCTAGGCACCGGCTGTACAAACACAGCAGGCAAGGACAGCCCCTACCTCAGTTTACCACCTGTGGGTAAGACAAGAGACAGCAGGTGCGGACAGACAGACAGACAGACAGACAGAGGGGGAAGTCCAAGGAAACCCCCAGCGCCGGCGGTCCGCAGGGCGCCCCCAGCAGCCCCGGCCCAGGGGCGCGGGGCGGGGAGCAGGGCGCGGGGCAGTGGCCAGGCCCGTGGGCCGTGCTCAGCCGCACGTGCCCCGGCCCCGGCCCCGGCCCCGGCCCGCCCGGAACGCTGCTGCGGCCGGGGCGTGTTTCCAGCCGGCCGCCGCCCGGCGGGGCGCGGAAGTGCGGCGCGGCCGCTGGCTCGGCTCGGCACGGCTCGGCGCGGCTCGGCTCGGCTCGGCGGCGATGGCTCTGCCGGGCACGCCGGCCCCTTCGGCCCCCGCCGGCCCCGCGCCGCTGCCCGTCCCCACCGTGCTCATGTCCGTGCGCGTCTGGGTGGCGCGGCCCTTCCCGCCGCCGCTCCGCCGCCTCCTGCTGCCGCTGCCGCCGCCGCCCGGGGCCGCCTCGGCCGGGGGGGACGCGCTGCTCCGCCTGCAGCTCAGCGTCCGGCCCGGCCCCGGCCCCGGCCCCGGCCCCGCCGGGCAGCGGCTCTTCCGCCTCGCGCTGCGCCACACGGACGCCCGCCGGAGCGTGGTGAGTGGGGGAGGGGCGGGCGTCGGGGGTACGGGCCGGGGGGGGTCAGTACTGGCGGGCCGGGCCAGGCCGGGGGGGGACCTGAGGGGGTGGGGCAGAGGGGTGGCGGTAGGGAGGGGGTGGGGGTACGGCCTGAGGGGGGAGGGGACAGGACAGGGAGGGGGGGTACGGTCTGAGGGGTGGGCAGGGGGTAAGTACCGGGGGGGGGGGCTGGGCGAGGGTATGACCTGAGGGGGGGGCCTGGGTGGCAGTAAGGAGTGGGGAGGGATGGGGAGGGATGGCCTGGGGGCGGGGGTGGGGGCGAGCACTGGGTGGGGTGGGACTGAGGTAGGAAGCAGAGGCCCTGGGGGGGGGGTCAGTAGTGAGGGGGGCTGGGGAGAGGGCAGGTACTGCAGGGCGGGGGGGGGGGGTTGTGGCAGGTAGGGTCTGAAGGGCAGTGGGGCACTTGTACTTACTGCCCCCCCCCCCAGCCTCCTGGGGGACGGTCACCCCCTCCTTTGCAGGCCAGCGCCTCTGCAGGGTCAGTCAGCACCAGCTCCGCCATCCAGCCCCTCCATCCCTGCCTCAGGACGGGGCTTTCTGCATCCCTGGTTGGGCCCTCCCGTTCCGTCCGTCCCTCCGTCCGTCCGTCCCCCGACCCAAGGCAGGGGCCGTTTGCTCAGCAGCTTCTGAGGCGGGAGTTGCACAGGCTTTGTGTTGCCCGGGCCTGGTTACTGCCCTGCCTCCAGAAGAGGATTTCCTGACTGCTTGGGAGGCCCTTGTGGGACAACCGCAGTGAAGCTGGGACCCCCAGTGCAAAGCCACCATTAGACTGGCACTGGCTGGCCCCTGTTGGCAGTCTGGGCAGAAAAGCCAAGGGCTGCATAGAGCTTGGAGGCTGAACTCTCTTCTCACCCTCAGAGGAGCATTCCTCCAAGGCAGGAGAGGCAGCTCCTGGAGACCCTGCGGCAGGCAGCCCTGCTGTTCTCTGCGCTGTCCCAGCTCTGGGATGATGGGAGGTCTCCCCAGGCCAGTGCTGCTACCCTGTCACCAGTCACAGGGTCCACGTTCGTGCCGCTGTACAAACACTTGACAGGCTTCACGGGGAGCATCGTGGGAAGCAGCCATTCTCTGCTTTCAGTGCTGGGCTAGAAATATCCTCCCCCCACCTGGCTGTGGATCACCTACAAGTATAAACTCATGATAAGGCTGCACTGAGTTCTGCAAAATAATTCAGCTTATAAAGTCCTTAATATCCTGTGTGTGTGTATGTGCTAGACAAAGCTTTTCCTGGCTGCTGCTGTGTTTCTGACTGAGGGGATTGAGTTCCTGGCAGCTGTATAAGAGATCTGGTGGGACACCTCTTATCACTTGGGAATTCTGAGGGGTTGTCTGACTCCCAGTACAGCATGGTCAGTGAGGAGAAGGAGCTGTGTTTGCAGCGAAGAGGAGCTGTATTAGGTAAACAGGAGTGTCATCTTTCCCCTCTCTCTTCCACCCAGATCCTTCTGTCTCCCAGCCTGACATCTGTTCTATGTCAGTTCTTATACAGTACTCATCATCTGAGTTGTAGCCTGATTTTGGGTGTTTTAGTAATTTGAATGGGGTTATAGGCTCGCCAATTGATCTGATCCGAAGATAATGAGGTTCTTGTCCTGGAGTCAGGCTCCAGAAGAGATTTATAGGGACCCCAGGGTGCACGACAGGAATGCTCACAGTAATAAAAGCTTATAAAATTATCCAAATTTAGTTATTAAAAAGCAAAATGATAGACAAATGGCTAAAAGAAAGTGAATAATCCAATGGATAGGATTACTGTCTTATTTTAGAGACTCATGTGATAGTATATTAATCCAAAGCATACTGTAGAAATATAAACCTAACACCCTTCCCTGATGATGTGGTTGAGAGAGATGTCTGGTTCCTCAACTCTTGAGTAGAGGAGTGGAGAGCTAGGCAATGCTCGAGAGCTAAGAGCTGTAAGGCTAAGACTAACTATAAATAACTTAGTATAAACGAAGGAATCTTAATACACTAACTAAAAGAAGCTTCAAGAAGGAGTAGCTGATGATTGCCCCAAGTGACATGCCCCTTTTTGCCCCTTTTTATACCCTGAGCAATATGGGTCCTCCTCCTTAGTCCAAACTTGGATTCTTCACCCCCAAATTATTAGGGTACACATTCTATAGGCTGACAGGTTTCTGTGTATTAATGACATATCCATATCCTTTCCAGATGGTTCACTTATCTCACCTTTGTTATTTCTGGCCCTTTTTGTGGGTTCTGTGGTGTATCTGTGAAGTTTACTCGGGGCATAACCTGAGACAGCCCCCTCTGTTTTGATGCCTCCTAACTTATCTAGGGTAAGGGTTATTACCATATATGTCTTATCCTTTAACTCATCACTACTTATGTTTGGGACCTTTGGCCCAGATATGTATGCTAACTGCCTTAGCTTTCAAACAGGATGTGGCCTGTAAGGCACCCTGCATTACAGCTATAATACTTCACTGTGAATCTACGACTTTATTATAATGAAACAATACTTAAATGTATAAGGAAAGATAGAGAGCTATGCAAACAAGTAGACTAGTCCTATAGGCTACAGAGTGCCTTGTATTAAACTACATGACCAGCATCTGTCCTGGGGTGTTCTCTCTCTCCCCTGGGGAGAAGTGTGTGCAGTGGGGTGTTGTGTTTTGATGGAGTTTTTAAAGTGTACTCACCGCTCTGTGGTGGCTGCTAGAGAAGTCACATTGGAGAAATTCACCTGGCTCTTGAAGTGGAAGGTGAGGTTTAGCATGGTCCTTAGGTCGGGGGAAGTTCATTCCACGGCCTCAGGTTGGCCCTGAAAAAGTTCTGTCTCCTGCATAGACAAGCTGTACCCTTATTGCAGAGAGTTCATTGCACCAGAGCTCTTGACTGAGGTCTTCGTCCCAGAACTTCAGGCTCTTTTAGACACTTTGGCCCCAGGCCACAGAGCGCCTTGAAGAGAAGGACTGAAATTTAGCCATGTTCTTCCATGAATGCCTCGACCAACAGGCTGGTGTCACAGCACTCTCCTCTCCTGAGGAAAGTCACCTGTCCAACCTCTCCTTTTAACTCTAGTCGAGGCTTTACTCAGTCAGCTTTAAGTGCAGAGAGCTGAGTGCTGTCAAAAGGCTCCATCTCCACACTTCTCCTCCTGGAGCACCTCCTTGGATAGGGACTTCCCCAGTTTTAACCAGCATGTTGTTTCTGCGGCGATGTCACCTGACTCCATCTCCCTGTCCAAACGGAAATCTTGGCTTGTCTGTGACCTCTTCCCATGGCTGTCTAGCTGGCAGCACAAGCTCCACATGGCTAGACCCAAGCTCAATCTCACCCTCTCCCAAACCCTCCCTGCTACCTCCTTTCTTGAGGACCGAGGACAACACTACCATTCTGCCCGTCACTCGGGCCAGGAACCTGGGTGTCATCTTCAACTCAGACCTCTGTGGAACCTCACATCCATACTGCACAAAACTTGCACATTCTGTCTGCATGATGTCACTAAAATCCAGCCTTTCCTTTCCAGCCACCCAGCTAAATGCTCACCCAGGCTCTCGTCTCTTCCTGCAGCACCCTGCTGTCTGGCCTTGCCGCATACCCTCTTGCCCTGCTCATGTCCACTGCCTGTTGCTCTGACCGTTTCACCCCTCCCCCTGCATGCTTCCCTGGCTCCTCCTGCTCTAAGCTATTGGTTTACATTTGAGGCCCTTCAACCTGTCCCCTCTCGTTCAGTACTGAAAGGTTGAAAGTACTGACCAGCTCATGATTCCAGCCTCCATCACCGGCTTGTTGATTTTTCAAACAAGCACCCTCCTGCTTTCTCCCATGCTGCCCTCCACTCTGGGCAGGAGCTCCCTGTAAACATCCGCAAAGCCACCTCATTGTCCTCCTCCAGATCCTTAACGCTCTCCTTTGCCTGGAACCCTACAAAATACTCAACAGGTCGGCTGCGATGTGCTGAGACCACAGCTTACGCTGATCAATAGCCTCTTGTTTCCGCATCCTCCTCTGTCTGTATCCACCTATTGTCTCTTGTCTTACGCTTAGGTTATAAGTCTTAGGGCCTGGGGCCGTTTCTTTGTTCTCTGTGCGTAGCATAATGGGGGTCTGGTCCATGAGCAGGGCTCTAGGTGCTGCTGTTACTGTCAGGAGAGTGTTTGTGTGTCTGTCACTGAGACATCTGGGCACCCACCTTGGCCACCGTGGCTCTGGAGGAGATCCCCATTCAGGGTGACTGCTTCTCTGCTGCTGATGCCCCAAGTCTGTGGGGCCGAATGCGCCCCCTCGTGCTGGCAGGTGCACTTCCCCGCTGGCGTTCCCATGGGGTGACAGCTGCAGGAGAGCCCAGGCCAGCAGCAGAGGGGGCATCGGGATTCCCTCTAGTTCTTTCTAAATCGCCCACCCTCCACTGCAGGTGGTCCAGGAGGCTGGTGCCTGGGAGCAGGTCTACATCTCCTCCAGGCTCTGCTTGAGGGGTGCTCTTTCCTTTGTGGTGTCTCATTTGCCCGGTGCTCATCCACCTCCAAGTTCCTCCCTCCCTCCCTCTAAGCGATCCATTTCTCAGTGGTGTGTGGGGGATTCTCTGAGTGTGTGGAGGCTGCTACAGGATGAGTGCTGTGTGTGCTATTTCCAGGGGGGATGAAGGGGAAGGAAACAAGCTTCATTTTGTACTTCAGCTGTCTGCTCTCCCCCTCTGCCCCCATCCCTGATCGTTCACCTGGGGACTCTCCCAGTTGCCTTCTGTCTTGGCTTGGATTTCACCAAAGAGCCATTTTAAGTGAGTCCCGTTCCATGCCCTCTCTCTGGGCACAGCTGACCTCCAGGGTGGCGGCAGTGGGGTTTGTATCTGCAGGACCCTGGCTGGGAGGTATTTTCCCTTGGGCTGCAAACTGTGCAAGGCTGGTATTGAAATGTCATTTATAGGACGTGCAGGGGAGCCTGGGAGGCGCATCCTTCAAAAGGAGAGCACTAAAAATGCATCGCAGGCTTAACATTGGCCCCGGTCTAAGCAGAAATGCCACAGGCTGAGTCAGTGTAGCCCAGCACCCGCCTCACAATGGCACTTGGGCCATCTGCCCTTTAAAGAACAGGTTTTCCTGTCTTGTGCAACACACGAGGTTGGTGACGTTGCTGTATCAGATTGCAGTGCATGTGGCCCTGCTGCTGCTACCAGATGGCAAATGACTTTCTCCTCAGCTGACGGGAGTGGCAGTGAATTTAAAGATGTGTGACGGCACTTCATGAAAGCCCCACTTGCGCTACCAGCATAGCCAGGCTTTGGGACCAGTTGGTGACACTCCGACCTGACATGGTGCAGAAGGGTAGCTCACCCTGCCGCGGCTGGGCGTGGCATAGCAGGGTCTTCTCCTCTGCTGCCCGAGGCTGCAGCCCCACCGTGACTGGGCCCTCCTGCCGGGTCACACGTAGCTAGAGCTATGAAATCCTTTTCAGTTTTTTTATGAATTTTAGTTTTCATTTTTGGAACTGTTTTGTTATTTGGTTTTATGCATTTCCCCCCCTCCGGGGTCAGGTCCTGCTTCTGGGGTGGGGGAAGCCCCCAGCACGAGCCTGCCCTCCACTGTTCCCACAGCAGCAGCTCCTGTCTAATGGGGCTGGGCCTGGCTACTTGCTCTGGGCATTGCGGCCTGGTGCCCAGGTTCACAGCACACTCGAATTTGGCCTGGCTGCTCCTCTGTCCTGGTGGCAGGGAGTGGGGGGTGGCCAGGACAAATTTGAGTGAGTGGTGCTGTGCTCCCACGTGGGTACCATGTTATTTCACGTTTGCAAATTAATGGAGTTCTACAAATAGCCCCACCCTGTCCGGGCAATCGGAGTCCAGCCCAGCAATACAGCCACATTTCACACTGACAAGCTGACTGACCTTGGGTTTTATTGCCTTCCAGCCCGTCTACCTGGGTTTCTGGGCCACTGTCCTCAGCGCTGGGCAGGGAACCCTGTTTGTCCTCTGCTCCGTGTTCCAGTGTGGGGGCGCTCCAAGCTAAGGTCTATGTGTTCAGACCCCCTGCCTCCTCCCCGCCTCTGCCTGGCTCCAGGCCCTTCACACAGCCCCTCCCTAGGCTTTCTTCTCTGCAGATCCCAAGAGAAAGGAGATGATCTACAAGGGACAATGCACATGTAAAGGCCCCGCTCCAGGCCAGCCATGCTCCAGGCTCGCTCTAGGTTTCCCCTGGCCCGAGTTGGGGCCACTGGGCCTTCCCTCACGAGCTAGCATAAGAGGTCCACACCACTTCCACTCCGAGAGAGCCACTCCTGAGATGGGCTTCCCTTTAACCACCCCTCCAGGCTGGACACCTGCCTATGTCTACACAGCAACTAGACACCCATGCCAGCAGACTCAGGCTTGCGGGGCTCTGGGGCTGTGTAAACTTGAGGGCTCTGGGATCCCTCCACCTCACAGGGTCCCAGAGCCTGGGCTCCAGCCAGAGCCCCGATATCTACACAGCAGTGAAGCAGCCCCTTGAGCTTCAGGTGGCTGACAACCCCCAGCTGTGGGTTTTTCTTTGCTGTGTAGACATGCCGCACAGGTGTAACAGGGTGGAGCTGACTGAGCCCATAGGCTCATTAACTCCTTCTGGGCCAGTGGGGGCATGGTTTACCACTCCCATATGGTTACAACACACCTCAAGTTGTGTCCACACAACTTTTTTGGCTACACAATGTGTGAATTGTGTTTGTCCATCTGCCCCTAAAACAGTCACTGATATGAACATGCCAAGGCAACATCTGGTTCGCTGTCCCAGCGTGCCTCAGAGGACAAGCACAGAGCAGCAGCTGGGGACAATGCTCTGCTGAACAGAGCTGGGAGGTAGGAGAAGCAGCCCTCCTGCCACTGGTTATATGGCTGGTGAGGGGAAGGGACTCAAACGCCCAGTCTCTGCCCACTGGGTTCTGGTCTAGGCTGCTAACAGGAAAGACATGGTTACTGCGTGGGTGATAGCCATCCGGTGTGCAGCCAGGGACACACCAAGTTCAGAGCCAGCCACCCCCCTCACTTGTCAGTACAAGGTCCTGGTGTAGGCATGGCTACCGCCTCTCTTCCCCTGCAGTGACTGCCTGTCTGTCTGTGGAAGCTGTTGGGTGCAGAAGAGAACCTCTCTCTCTCTCGGAGTGGTCTTCGTGCTATGTAGGACATCACAGTGCACTCCTGTGGGACCTGCCCCACCCCAAGTTCAGCCAAAGGCAAAGCCACTCATTGTTTTCCTTCAAATCCCTCCTCAGACTCCCCTTTGCCATGACACCTACCAACAGTTGGATAATGGTTAGGCTACGGGTGTGCTGAGACCCCTGCTTGTCATGCTGACCAGTAACGTCTCATGTTTCCCTGTATTCCACTGTTCGGCTCCATCTGTTGTCTCGTCTCAGACTGTAAACTCCTTGTCTTTCTTGTGTCTGTACAGCGCCTGGCACAGTGGGGTCTGGGCCACAACTAGCACTCCTGGGTTCTGTGTTAATAAAATAAATAATGATGGTAATAAAGGACTTAGCAGGGGATGCCGTAAGCAGAAGAGACGCCTGGGGGGGCTGTGAGGATTCAAACGTCTGTCAGCCTTAGGGAAGCAGTGCACCAGCTGTGCAGAGTGGGGCTGTAATGCGTCCCAGGACGCTGGATTTGTGGAGGAGGAGCGGGAAGGCCTTGCATGCACTAGCTGGGCAGCGATTCAGCGCACAGAGGGCTGTGTGGGAGAAGTGGGCCCAGGAAGCAGCCCCTAGGAAAGACGATTGGGCAGAGCAGGTCAGAGGTCCAGACGCCTCCTCTCCAGGCTGGAGTCTGGCTCTTTGGGTCCAAAATGGGTGTTTTGCTCTAGAGGAAAGGTCTAAAGGAGCCAATTAGCAGACAGGTAGCCGGGCAGTGTGAGGGCAGGGCAGCAGCTGGGACAGCGAGTGCGGAGGCTGCTCCAAACCCTTTCCGTGCCTGATCACAGCTCTGCTAGCTGCCCTGCCCTCTGCACGGTACAGTCCATGCCCACCACCCCCGGATCTGCCCTGCTCCTCCAACGACAGACCCTTTCCTATCTGGAGAGGGTCCCCTGTAAGGGGCGGCGCCGGTGGCCCTCCCTCCGTGTCAATCTCTGAGGGAGACCACACCTCCCGGCGCCTACGCCCGGCCCTTGGGGAGTCCCACTTAGTAGGGGGTAATTGTCTCTTGCCCTCACAGGGCAGGCAAACACGCTATGGCCTGGCCCTCAGCCAGGGACGGGCCGGCAGCGGGAATCCGTCTTCAGCCCTCAGCGGGGCGAGGCAGTAGTCTCCGGGCTAGCCACCTAGCAGGGCAGGCCGGCAAGGGGAGGAAGCAGTCTCTAGCCCCAGAGGGGCAAGGAAGCAGCCTCAGGCCTAGCCCTGTGGCAGGGCAGGCTGGCACTGGCGGAGGGGAACACAGTCTCAGGCCCTTGGCCGGGCGGGAAGGTAAGCAGTCTGTGGCCTGGCCCTTCTGTAGGGCAGGCAAGCAGGCTGGCTCAGGCCCTCGGCCGGGCAGGCAGCAGTCTAGAGCCCGAGCGGGTGAGGAAATGGTCCAAGGCCCTGCGTGGGCCTCGGGCAGAGCAGGGCAGAGGGACAGCAGTCACTAGCCCTTAGCAGGGCGGGTAAGTAGTCTATACCCAGCCCTTCGGCCAGCGTGGCAGGCAGTAAGGGACAGGCTCTGGCCCTTGACGGGCATTCACCCCAGCTCAGGGTAGGGGGGACACAGGCCCACCCATCTCCACTGCATCCCAGCCCAGGGCCCTGTCAGTGACAGGGTGTCCCATCAGCTGGGCTCCAGCTGAAACACGCCGGCTCCCAGCAAACTCAGCCGGACCATAGTCAGCTTCCCTGGGCTCCTTCTCCCATCCTCTCCCTAGAGTACCTGGTCTCCTGAGCCCTACCCCGGTTCCTCGTCGCTTGACAGCAGGTCCGGGAACTGTTCGGGGTCCTCTGCGGAGGGTAGTTCCTCTAGGTCCCAGGGTCCGTGGGTCCCTTCTGGCTCACCGGGGGTTGGTACCTCAGGCAGGTCCTCAGGCCTCCAGGTTGTAGGATCTGGGGTTCTCCTGCAGCTCATCCGGTTCAGGCAGATCCTCAGGGCCCCACGCCGTGGGTAGATCTGGCAGCATCTCCTCTGGGTAGCGGACAGGTGCAGCCGTAGGCTCAAGCACCACAGGAGAGGCATCCTTCTCCCTCAGCCGCTGGGCTCTGACTGAGCAGGCTGGCCTGGGTTTTATAGGCCTAGCCCCACCCACCTGCTTCCGGTCAGGTGCTGCCTTCCTGGGTTCCAACCCCATGGGGGGATTTGGCTCTCCCTCGGTGTCAATCTCCGAGGGAGACCACACCTCCTGGCTACACTATCCTGTGTCTGCCCTCAGTCTTGCTCAGGGCCAGGGTGGATTGATTTAAATCACCAAGAAAAAATCATTGATTTAAATCAAGTTTCCCACCGATACTTCTTCACATATTTCTTAAACAATGGTGCAAATCTGATCACTAAAACACGTGAATTTACAACTCAGTACAGCATTGTACAACATCGAGGAGGGTATACTGTGTGTACTTCTTTAGATAACTTGATTTTTATTAATTTAGGAAATAGTACATAATACTCATTACCTGTGTCAAGCTGCAGATGCAGCAGCAGCACATTAGGAATGGTAAGAACTAAATCACACACACACACACAATAGCACTTATATTTTATTAAACTAAATCTTAAATGTTACATAAATGTTTCACATTTGCAATTGCAGCAGTCTGCTGCGTTGCTGGCTGACGCCTTTCCATAAACTCTTTTTTTTTTAATTTTCAAAGTTTATTAACTCTAACAGACAAGTCATCACAACACTAAACGTACGCTGTCCTTAAAACTTATACAACTAGCTCTCAACTTCCCTACTCCCACTGTCATTTTTATTCATAGACTGAAACAGAAATACGAGTTTTCCTGCTTTTTCAACTCCCAGTCGATTTCTTAGCGTTGAGTGAATAATACCAAACGATGAATATATTCTCTCTGTGCCTGCAGAGGAAGATACGACTGTGAAAAGTTGGCTTAGCAACTGAAATAACTCTGTTTCAAGGTGCCAGGCTAATGATTTAACTGAGGAGTGATTTTAAGATACCCATGACATGGCAGCAGCATCTTCTTCAGAAGTTAGGCATCTACCTTTATATCTGGGTTCAAGAATGTTCGCAAGAAAATGAGGTGGAATTAGTGCTTGATCCATTTGCTTCTTTATTGCCTGCAGGTTAACTTTCTGGTGAGGTATTTCTTTCTTCAACGTCTCTTGAAGTGCCTTCCAAATTTCGATAGCATCTGCAATGCAGCAACAATTTCTCTGAAGTTTGTTTAAGGCTATGGATATAGGCTTCAGTATACGAAGCATATCCTCTACATTCCTCTTTAATCCGATGTTAGATACTTTGGATGAGATACTTCCATCGGTTTTATCATGGTTTTCTTCACAAAGTTTTATGAGAATAGGCCAGTTCTTAATCAATTGTTCAAAACAATCAACCACAGAATTCCATCGACCATCTTGTGGGAGAATTAGTTTGGATCCTCCTGCTCTTTTCAGTGAAGCTGAAGCAAAATGGTTGTTACGGAAGTATTTTGTGGCTTCAACATTTTCTTTTATTCCTGGAGAAGACGTACTTAAGTCTTTGGCTAAAAGATGCATTAAATGGGCACTGCAGCCATATGTTGTTAAGGAGCATCCTTCCGTTTCTTCTTCTAAGTATCTTCTCATCTTTGCCATGTTCACAGCATTGTCTGCAACAAAACTGCGCACGTGACAGTTGAATTTTTGTTCACAATTTATTACAGCTTTCACTGCCACTTCTTTTAAATATTCTGTCGTGTGGGCATTTCCTGATGTATCTATTGTTTCTGGAAGATATGCAACCCCGTCTTCTGTTGTCACACAGGCACATATTACTGGATCATTGTGTACATGGCTCCACCCTTAAGGCTTAAACTGACAAATTTCCCCTGAGTATTTCTTGCGCACTGTTCAAGTTCCTTCTCATACACTATATCTAGCAACCTTCCACCAATATCTGCTCTACCAGGTGGAGAGTAACCTGGTTGTAAGGACTCGACCATGTCAATGAAGTGTTTATTTTTTAACAATGTGAAAAGGAGAATTTGTGGCATAAATGAACCAAGCAATCTTCCAGTTTTTCTGTGGCAAAAGTGTGGAGGAATATAGGAAGCTGTGTGTGTGCTGAATAATGTCTTCCCTTTTTCTTTCCAGTCCACTCCACTGTTCCTTTCTACTCTGCCTCTGTCCTTCGTCTCTCTGTCCTAAGACAGTGTCTTAACTAACTCCTCTGCCTTGCTTGGCCCAGCTCCACCACCACATAACCACAGAACAACAACAATCCTGTCCAGCCTGTGTCTGTCTTTGCACATGGGACTTTAGTCTGCTGAGAAACAGAAACTGAAACAGAAACTGAAAGCCCAGAACTTCCAAGAAGCAAGAGCTGGTAGTTAGGCTGGACAGACTAGAGCCATTAATTCATTTAGATGAGACTGTAAGTGTAGGTTTAGCATGTTTGTGATGAGATTTAATTGTAACTGGTATTTTTTAAACGAGAGAGAAATTTAGTGTTTTATTGATGATTTAAAAAAAAAAAAAATACGATTTAAATAAAAAAAATGATTTTTTTTTTTAATTTTTTTTTAAATCAGGGCATCTGCGAGGTGGGAGACCTGCCCAGTGCCTCTAGGCAAGGTACTCGTCTTGGGCCCTGCCACACTTTACAGCTGTCCCTTGACACTGACAACAGACTTTGCATAAGAGGCAGGTAGAAAGGACCTCAGGGACTCACTGCTCTTTCCAGCACCTGGCGATGTGCTGGGTCCTTAGCCCAGCAATGAACAGACACGCTCCCTGCCCCCCAGCACTCCCAGTCGGCTCTTGGAGGCAGCTCCAAGGGGGGTATAATGAGCAGTGAGGAGGCTGGATGAGCAAGGATAGCTCCGCGGTCACATAGCTCATCCTGACAGTCCCCTTCATCATACTGCTGGGGTGTGAATTCACTTACTCCTCGGAGGAGGGGGAGGAGGAAGAGGAGGAGGTCTCCTTCCTGCCCCGCAGGTGGTAGCACAAGACAGGGCCGAGTAAGGACCCACACCTCTCTGGAGTGCAGAGGCCACTTGGTTGATCTCAGAAACAATCAGTCACTGTGTAAAAGGCTCATTCTTCTCATGCTACATTTCGAAAATGGGGTTTCACCTCCTTTCCTTCTGGCCGGGGGCTGGCCTGAGAGATGCCCCCAGCTAGCGCTTCTCATAAGCCCTTAGGACAGCAGCCAGTTGGTGGCAAGGCAGGAGGATGATCCGGATGCCTGCTGTGGCATGGCCTCGCTGTCAGGAATGGATTCTGCTGCCGTGCGCTGTGCCGGTGCCTGTCATCCCTTGCTCTGTCTGGCCTCTCATTGGCTCAGGCGAGAGGTTCACCCAAGTACAGTAGCAAATCCCTGAGTCACCCTTCATTTGACTCCCCCTCCCCTCCCTTGCATCCGCGGTGGCTGATGCTTCAGCACTGGGCTAGCGCACAAGGGCCAGAAAGTGAAAAGGCCTGAGTCTAATTTTGCGGGCCTGACTGAGAGGAGAACAGAAGGGACCCCGCTTCCTGGATTGCTGGCGGAGAGGGGGAATTCATGCGAGTGTTCGGTCTCTCAACTCTAGTAACCTTTGCGGGGAGGGGGCGTTTAACACAGGAAGTGGAACTTAAAACAAAAAAAGACAAAGTCCCGTCAGCCTCCTGCACCTCCCACATTTTTCCATGCAGCACTGAACCCTGACGCAGCCAGGTGCTGTGCTGACTCCCCGCTGTCTTTGTCCCTGGCTGTGCTGGGGGAGGCAACTGAGGGCCTGTTAGTAAGTCTGGAAAGCTGTGTGGCCCAGCAGAGCTCCTCACCCGTCTGAGGGAGGCACCAGGGAGGACAGCCAGCTCTTCAGAGCTGCCTTGCTTTCACCAGGGGTAGCTTTAGCCTGACAGGATGGGAGAAGGAACTAGCGAGACTTTCGAGACAAGCTATTTATATTCGGCCATGGCCATAGAAATGAGGTCCCGGCCTCTGGCGTTCAGTCTCAAGTTAGAAGAGAGACTGACCACACATTAGTCAGACAAGCAGGAGAGGGTGTCACAGGTGTGGCTAGAACAAAAGAACGGCTACCCCGGGTCAGACCAATGGTCCATCTGGCATGCTAGCATCTAATATCCCATCTTCTGACAGTGGCCAATGCCAGGGGCCTCAGAGGGAATGAACAGAACAGGGCGATTATCGAGTGATCCATCCCCTGTTGTCCAAACCCAGCGTCTGGGAGTCAAAGGTTTAGGGACACCCAGAGCAGGGCGTGGCATCCCTGCCCATCTTGGCTAATAGCCATTGATGGACCTATCCTCCAGGAATTTACCTAATTCTCTTTTTAATACAGTTATAATTTAGCCTTCACAGCATCCCCTGCCAACAAGTCCCACAGATTGACTGTGAGTTGTGTGAAGAAGTAGTTCCTTATGTTTGTTTTAAATCTACTGCCTATTAATTTGATTGGATGATCATAGAATCATAGACTATTAGAGTTGGAAGGGACTTCAGGAGGTATCTAGTCCCACCCCCTGCTCAAAGCAGGACCAACCCCTACTAAATAATCCCAGCCAGGGCTTTGTCAAGCTGCAACTTAAAAACCTCTAAGGATGGAGATTCCACCACCTCCCTAGGTAACCCATTCCAGTGCTTCACCACCCTCCTAGTGACAATGTTTTTCCTAATATCCAACCTAGACCTCCCCCAACTTGAGACCATTGCTCCTTGTTCTGTCATCTGCCACCACTGAGAACAGCCTAGCTCCATCCTCTCTGGAACCCCCTTTCAGGTAGTTAAAGGCTGCTATCAAATCCCCCCTCATTCTTCTCTTCTCTTCTGCAGACTAAACAAGCCTAGTTCTCTCAGCCTCTCCTCATAAGTCTTGTGCTCCAGCCCCCTAATCATTTTTATTGCCCTCCGCTGGACTCTCTCCAGCTTGTCCACATCCTTTTTGTAGTGGGGGCCCAAAACTGGACACATGACTCCAAATGCGGCCTCACCAATGCCGAATAGAGGGGAATAATCACTTCCCTCCATCTGCTGGCAATGCTCCTACTAATGCAGCCCAATATGGTATTAGACTTCTTGACAACCAGGGCACACTGCTGACTCATATCCAGCTTCTTATCCACTGTAACCCCCAGGTCCTTTTCTGCAGAACTGCTGCCCAGCTCGTCGGTCCCCAGTCTGTAGCTGTGCATGGGATTCTTCCGTCCTAAGTGCAGGACTCTGCACTTGTCCTTGTTGAACCTCATAGGTTTCTTTTGGCCCAATCCTCCAATTTGTCTAGGTCGCTCTGTATCCTATCCCTACCTTGCAGGGTATCTACCACTCCCCCCAGCTTAGTGTCATCCGCAAACTTGCTGAGGGTGCAATGTACCCCATCCTCCAGATCATTAATGAAGATGTTGAACAAAACCGGCCCCAGGACCGACCCCTGGTTCCTGTGTTATGTGAAGGGGTAAATAACGCTTTTTCTCCACCCCATTCATGATTTTGTAGACCCCTCTCATATCGCCCTTAGTCGTCTCTTTTCCAGCTGAATGGTCCCAGTCTTTTTACTCTCTCCTCAAATGGAAGCTGTTCCAAACCCATAATCATTTTTGTTGCCCTTTTTTTGCATTCTAATGTATCAGTTTTTGAGATGGGGCAACCAGAACTGCACGTGGTATTCCAGATGTGGACATACCATGGATTTATATATTGTAGTGGCATTATGATACATTCTGTTTTATTATCTATCCCTTTCGTAATGGTTCCTAACTTTCTCTTTGCTTCTTTTGACTGTCGCTGCACGTTGAGTGGATGTTTTCAGAGAACTGTCCACAATGACTCCAAGATCTTTCCTGGGTGGTGACAGCTAATTTAGGCTCCATCATTTTGTATGTATAGCTGAGATTATGTTTTCCAGTGTGTATGACTTTGCATTTATCAACATTGAATTTCAGCTGCTATGTGGTCACCTAGACACCCAGTTTAATGAGATCCCTTTGGCATTCTTTGCAATCTGCTTTGGACTTAACTCTGGTGCCCCTGGCCAGCACAGCATAGCACCACATACCCCTCCGTTGCCCCTTATCGGGTTGTGTCTGTCTAGGGGTTCCTGTGGCTTAGTCCTCTGGCTCAGTCACTTGGAGCTCCAGTTCCCTTCCAAGGTAACACAGGCCCAAACAAGCGAAAAAATTTTCTGCCCTGCCTGGGCTTGTTTTCAGCCCAGCATCCTCTCCCAGCCCTCTCTGGACTACCTTGAATCTCTGCTCTGGGGTAGAGTGCAGCTTCCCGGAGTCCCCTGCTTCCGGGCCTTCCACAGGTGCTCAACTTGCCCCTGGGATTCCTCCTCCAAACCGAGTTATGAGGCCCAGCCCAGGTGTTTCAGGCTGTCACCTGACCCCAGTTGGTCCGGTCCCCTTAGGCTGGGAGACAACTAATAATTATGACACAGGTGCGGCTAACTGAACAGGGCTGGCTAGCCCCAGGCCTCATGGCCCCTAAAGGGGCAGTCCCTCCTGTTACAGAGAGCTCTGCGGGTTGGGGAGAGGTGCCCACTGCACCAGGCACTTCTAGCTCTCGCTCTTTTTAGATGCCTTTTGTGGTTTTGTCGTGCTCCCAGGGGTGGAGAATAGACGCGGCAGTGGGTGCTGCCCTTGCGCCGTGGTGATGGAGCCAGCTGTGCCTTGCTGCAGCACGCTCCTGTGAGAGACAAGGGGCTGAGATGGCGCAGGACAGGTGGAGGATTGCCAGGGTCTTTTGTCTGGTGACTTGTGAGCTGTGCACTGCCCAGGGTTTTGGTGTGTCAGTTCTCCCGTGCCGTTGGCCCCACTGCTGCGAACGTGGGCACGTGCGTAACTTCACCTGCAGCGCTTGTGCTAAGCACCTGGAGCAGCAGCCGCACGTCACGTCTAGTCAGAGGGTCTCTGGAGGTTAAATGGGATGTCCCAGGTTAGGGGGGCCCTAGCCAAACACGGGGACCAGTCAGCACTGTGTGTGGGGAGGGAGGTACGGTGCCTTTCGCGTGTCTCGGGATGGCCTCATGACGCGCTCCTTGTTCTGTCCCCAGAGCATTGCTGAGTATAACCTCCAAGACATCTCGTACACGGTCAAGAACACCTTGTGCCACGAGCTGACGGTCCGGAGCAGCTCAGACGACCCGCTGGTGTTTAACTTCGAAGATGAGCGGGAGGCGCAGAAGTGGTGGACGGTTGTCGGCAGCTCCCTGCGGGAGGTGCAGAAAGGTGAGCAATGGCAGGTCGGGCTCTCGGGGGCTGGCTGCAGCCCGACAGCAGGTACGTCTGACAGAGAGACACTGTAGGTTTCCCCCGGCCCCAGGCCGCACTGGCGCTGGCCCAGAGCCCCAAGGCCATAGTCACTGTGGGTAATAAGGAGCAGATTGCAGACCCCTCTCAGACAGGTACAGAGCAGCAGGCAGGCCTGGTAGCTCAGCTGGGTAGCCCCCGCAGCCGCTGCCTCTCACCTCCGCTGGCTCTGGTGCACGTTGTCTGGGGCGCAGGGCATCTCTCGGGGGGTAAGCAGCAGCCTGGCTTTGCTCTGTCAGCGTTGGTGATCTGGCAAATTGCGCTGTGTGGGGTCTCCAGGAAAGCAGGAGCCTGTCTTCCCGGCTGGGGTAAGGGCTCTGCACTGGCTGAGGGTGGGAGGCAGGCAGGGCTGGCCCAGGCCGTTAGGCGGTGTCTGTGTCGGGGCCCGGCTGCGGCTGGTTGCTGTGCTCTGGCCAGTTACCAAGCTGCGGTCAGGAGTCGGGGTCAGTTTGGGTCAGGTACCAGGTTACAGACAGGAGGCGAGTAGCGGAGTCGGGGATGAAGCGCAGTCAGGAGACGGAATCTGGGGTCCCCAGCCAGGCCAGGGCTGGCGGGGAAGCAAGCGCACAGTCTGCGTCTGCTCAGACCGCTCCCTGGGCTGGCTTCCTGGTGTATAGACTGGCCTGGGCCCCGCCGGGCGGTACTTCTTGCAGTGCCTAGCTCCACAGGGTCCTCCAGCGGAAACCCAGCAATGCTGACATCGAGGCATGGTCCCCGGTTCTAGTCTGGCAGGTGCTCACAGGCGCAGCATCAGCAGGGCTCGAACCCAGCAGGAGAAGGGACGCTCTCCGGGCCGGCCACTCACAGGTTATGTAGCTCCGCATGTGGCCGTCCCTCCTTCCTGGGGTGCGGTGATCAGCACGAGACAGCCAACGTTTACACGGCCATCATTAGACTCAAGGATCAACGGGCAGTTATGGTAAACGGTGCAGTCCGTACTCCTGGGGGCTGTGCTTTGGGGCTGTTGTAGGCTCAGGCATGCGTTCCTGAAGTGGCTACTCCTGATTCATGTTCTGAAGGTTTTCCCCACAGCCAGGAGGGCTAGACGCTGAGATATCGCTATGTTTTTGTAATGCTCGCTGAGATTCTGGGGCCAAGGCGGCAGCCCCCAGGAGAACTGACTAACTGAGCAGCCACCAGCCAGCCCGGCTTGACCCCGAGCGCCAGAGCTTTCTAGCAGGGGGAGATGCCTTGTCTCTTCCCACAGGCCGCAGTCGGTGGTGGGGAGAACTCACTCCTTGTCTGGATATTCAGATACAGATCTGTCCGTGGCTTTAGTGCCAGTTCAAGCCAGGGGCTGCTGGGCCCGCATATGGCGATGTCTGGCCCCACGTAGGAGCTTCCCTGCAGCGCTGTGCCAGTCCATGTCCCTCCTAGCCTGCAGCACTCGGCCATGGCCTGGGCCTTGGGGTGACATTGTGAGAGTCCGTGCTCCAGCGGCTACCCCAGGTGTCTTCTTCACCCCTGGCCTTGTCATTGCTAGGCAGGAAGATGAGCTCTCCCCTTGTGCTGACACCCTAGGGTGCATCGGGCAGCTGGCATTTTCGTACATGTTAGCCGGTTGGAATAAACCCCGTGGGGAAACTATACACTGTCTTGTCCACACCAGATGTTACCTTGTGGTAAAACACCTTTTCCCCTAGTGTAGACGCACGCACCCCTGGGAGAGGGCCCCTCTGCAGGCACCTGTCCCAGCCCGGCTTGCCCAGCACCCCCCCAGCAGGGCGCAGGAGCAGAGTAACAGAGGAGGTGACTGCCCCTGGAAGTGCCACAGGCAGGGAGCACAGCCCTGCCCTGCCCAGGGGGGAGGAAAAAAGCCGGGGCGTGGGAGGCTGAGGGCAAAGCGGATTCACAGAGGGAGGGTGTCTGGGACCGAGTGTGGGCTGGCGGGACAAGGAGTGCTGTAGGGGCGCCATGTCCATGGCCCGGGGGAGTGTATCGCGTGTCACTTCCTAGCAACCCTCCCCCCCCACTCCCCGGGGCAGACTGAAGAAGCAGTGTGGGGTTCCAGCGGGAGAGCCTGTAACGGAGGGGCCCTTTGAGATGGGGAGGCAGAGCGTGTCTTGGGGGGCGGCTGGTGGTAGCATCCCAGGGCAAAGCATTTCAGACGGCGTGCGTGTGAACTGACGTGATTCCGTCAGTCGCCGGACACCTGGTTGGGTGGGTGGGGGCAGATTGCGATTACACCCCTTGCCATTTGCAGCCCCTCCAAAGGAAGCTGCCACAGCTGCTCCTGGCTGAACTAACACCAGAGCGTCCCAGGGATGGCCCTGGCTTGGCTGCACTCTCTCGTACGGCTACAGCTTCCCTGCCCCGACACTCTCCTGTTTCTCTTTCAGCTGCTGAGAGTCCCAGTGTGCTGGCGTCGCAGCCCTCTCCCCTGCCCGCAGCCAGCGGGAATGCCACGGCAGCGCCAGAATCGGAGACGTCTCAGCCCAGGGAGCTTTCAGAGCAAGGTAGTGAAGAGTGGAAGGTTCCCTGGCTCTTCGCCTAGGTCAGGAATTGTCACCTCACCGCAGACACGGAAGCCAAGGGCCATGAGCCCAGCTCCGCCTGCTCCCTGGCGATGTGGTGGGTGGGGCTGGCCTGTACGATCAATCCAGCCAGCTGTCTCCACCAGCAAATCCCCTTTGCATTCCTGCCGCCCTGCCTGTGCCCCTCTAGCAAGGGTAAGTACCACAGGGCCGCTGGCTGGGAGCTCCTCCTAGGGGCTGAGCAGCCGGCCTTCACTGCACACCTGCCCCTGGCTGGCCAGAGTGAGAGGCTGGCCCTGGGGAGGAGCACTCTGCCAGTGGAGCCCCAGGGCTGCTTCTGAACTAGCCTCCGCCTGTAACACGAGGTGTTTCCTCTGGCCAGAAGCAGCACTTCACCCCACCGTGCTGCAGGGCCCCCCTCCAGGCAGGCCGCGGGGGTGCCCCGTGCTCCCCCTGCTCTGTATCTCCCTGCCTTTCCCTCCTTTCCTAGAGGATTTGGCGCTCCGCCTCGCAAAAGCCATTGAGTTTGGGGACGAAGAGGCAGCCTCTGAGTGCGCCGTGGCGCTGGCTCGGCAGCAGGCTCCCTTGTGCATCCTGCTGAAGGAATCCAGCCGGCCCACCAGTGAGATCAGGTGAGCGCCTTCATGCTCGCCCCGTTCCAGTGCCAGCAGGCACCCTCCCAGCCCGGCGGGGCGCATTGCCTGCGCTGCATGAAGCTGCAGGGTCAGATGCTAATGGCCAATCTCCCTCGCTCTGCCACTGCTCCTTTCTTCCGCCCTGAACATCCAGCGCTGCCGAAGGAGCCTGGACTTAGGCTGAGCGCCCTCCAGGGCAGGGCCGGTGTGGGCAGCACCTGGCGCAGTGGGGACCAATCCTGGCTGGGGCTGTCAGTTGCCCCCAGACTAGAAATAGCCAAGAAGCTACTCTCCACAGCAAAGGGTTTGACTTTGAACGAGCTTCTCCCCAGCCTGGGCAGAGCTAAGGCACCTCCTTTCCTGTGACTGCCTGTGGGAGCTGGGCCACGGGAAGCCAAGAGCCACTGGCCCATGGGGGTCAGCCAGCCCTGGGATGTCTCTGCCCACTGGAACCTGGTCATCCCTGGGCTTCAGGGACCACCTGGCAGCCGGTGCAGTGCTGACACAGACCCTGCTGACGGGCACCTGGGCTCTTCTTTCAGGATGAAGGTTGGAGTGGAAGATGCGACGTGCTCTGCCAACATCACCATCAAGGTCCATGCTCACATGACGATCGGCACGCTCCGGCAGCAGGTATGACGCAGAGCTAAGGCACCTCCTTTCCTGTGACTGCCTGTGGGAGCTGGGCCACGGGAAGCCAAGAGCCACTGGCCCATGGAGTCCATTGTCTGCCTTTTAGCAGGGCCGCCCAGATGTGCTCCAGCCGTAAGTTCTTAGCTGCGGCTCCGCATCTGGAGCGAGAGCTGGGGATCCAGTCCGCTCCTCTCCTCTAGCAGGGCTGGTGGTTCTTCACCAGTGTTCCTTGCACCCCGGTGGACACGCGTTTCAAACCAGCGTGGCGCAAAGCTACAGGGCAGAGCTGAAAGCGTCTGGGACGTGTGCCGATGCCTTCAGGTGTTCCGTTGGCTTCTCCCGCTGTGCAGGTTTTCCAGGATTACGGGTTCCACCCCAGCGTACAGCGGTGGATCATCGGCCAGTGCCTATGTGTGGACGATCGGACGATAGGCTCGTATGGCATTCGGAAAGATGGAGACATGGCCTTCCTGTATCTGCTGTCAGCCAAGAGGGCCAACCTGTCTGAGCAGCGCTGCGAGGAGGACCAAGCACTGACCATGCTACCTCCAGCCCCCTCGCTCACAGACGGCTCTGGCACCGACGAGAAACGCAAATACAGCACCTTGCCGAACATGGCTCCAAAGAAAGGTGTGGTGTGCTTCCTTTGGCTCAGAGATGGGAGCTCTCGGGAGGGGTAGGCCAGATCCTCTGCTGGCGTGAACAGGCTCAGCTTCCCCCCAGACAAGGGAGCCCACCTGAGACACAGCAGCTGAGGATTGGGCCAGGGGTTTTACCTCTGAAATGTTTCCTGTCCCCCATATGGAGCCAGAGAGACAGGCCCAACTACAGGGTCTCAACACGTGGATGAGACAGTGGTGTAGGGAGGAGGGTTTAGGGTTATTAGAAACTGGGGAACCTTTTGGGAAGGAAGGAGCCCAGGCAGGAAAGATCCCAAAACTGAGCCAGATTGCTGGCATGTCCAATTAAAAAGGTCATAGAGGAGTTGGGAGAAAGCCGCCAGGTGCAGAGGAGCACCCGTTCCGGGCAGAGACATCCCATAGGATGAATTTGTTCAAGGGGGACCTGTGTGTCCTAGTAAAGAGATTAGGAAAGAAGTTGGTAAAGCACAGGTAGGCGGTAGTGAGGAACTGTCAAATGTAAGAGTCCCATTTAAATTTAACACACACAGGCAAGGAACTGAATACTGACAGAATGGACAAGTGCTTATATACAAATGCTGGAAGTCTAAATACTAAGATGGGTGAACTAGAGTGCTTGGCATTAAATGGTGCATTGTGGAAACTTGGTGGAATGAGGATAATCGATGGGACACAGTAATACCAGGGTACAAAGTATATAGGAATATATATACCATGCTGGCGGGGGTGTGGCACTACATGTGAAAGAGAGCATAGAGTCAAATAAAGTACTGTAAACATTTTAAATGAATCAAACTGCACCATGGCATCTCTCTGGATAGAAAGTCCGTGCTTGTCCAATAAGCGTGTCTCCGTAGGAATACACTACCAACCACCTGCCTAGGATGGTGACAGTGACTGTGAAGTGCTCAGGGAAATTAGAGAGGCTAGAAAGGCAGAAAACACAAAAATAATGGGAGATTTCCACAATCCCCACATTGACCAGGAACATGTCTCTTCAAGAAGGGGTGCAGAGATAAAGTTTGTAGACACAGTAAATGTCTGCTTTTTGGAGCAGCTAGTCCTGAAACCCACAAGAGGAGAGGCAATTCTTGATTTAGTCCTAAATGGAGGACAGGGTCTGGTCCAAGAGATAAACATAGCTGAACTGCTTGGTAATAGCAACGATAATATAATTAAATTTAACATTCTTGTGGGGAGGGGGGATGCTAAAAAACTCCACCCCATAGCATTTAGCTTCAAACAGGGGAACTGCAAAAATGAGGAAGCTAGTTAAAAGTAAATTAAAAGGAAAAGTCACAAAGATGAACTGTCTGCAAACTGCATGAAGTCTATTTAAAAACACCGTAAGAGAGGCTCAAACTAAATGTTATACCCCAAATAAAACAAAACCAAACCAGTAAGTGGACAAAAAAAAGCCACCATAGCTAGTAAAAGAGGCAATTCGAGGCAGAAAGGCATCTTTAAAAACGGGATGTCAAATCCTAGTGAGAAAAATAGAAAGGAGCAAAAACTCCGGCAAGTGACGCATCAAAGTACCAGGCAGATCAAAAGAAAAGGTAAAGAGCGGCTAGCTGAACACACACGAACTAAGTAGGAGCAAAAAAACTGTAAGTCCATGGGAAGTAGGAAGCCTGCCAACCATCAGTGGAGCACTGGCTGACTGAGGTGCTGAAGGCTCACCTGTTCTGGGACCTGGGCTGTGCAACATATCCATGAACGATCTGGAAAAGGCGGTGAACAGTGAGGTGGCAAAATTGGAAGATGATACAAAATTACTCCAGATAGTCAAGTCCAAAGCTGGCTGCGAGGAATTCCAAAGGGATCTCGCTAAACTGAGTGTCTGGGGGACAAAACAGCAGATGAAGTTCAGTGTTGAGTGCAAGGGAATACACCTTGGAGAAAATAATGCAAGTCCCAGTCTTTTTAATCTCTCCTCAGAGGGAAGCTGTTCCAGACCCCTCATCATTTTAGCTGTGCCTTTTCTGTACCTTTTCCGATTCCAATATATCGTTTTTGAGATGTGTCGACCAGAACTGCACGCAGTGTTCAAGGTGTGGGCGTACCATGGATTTATACAGCGGCAATGTGATATTTTCTGTCTTAGTACCTATCCCTTTCGCAATGGCTCCTAACAGTCTGTTAGCTTTTTTGACTGCCGCTGCACATTGAGTGGATGTTTTAGAGAACTGTCCACAATGACTCCAAGGTCTTTCTTCAGCAGTAACAGCTAATTTAGACCCCATCATTTGGTATGTGTAGTTGAGATTATGCATTTATCGACATTGAATTTCATCTGCCATTTTGTTGCCCAGTCACCCAGTTTAGTGAGATCCCTTTAGAGAGACTATCTTTAGTAATTTTGTATCGTTTGCAAACTTTGCCTTCTCACTGTTTATCCCCTTTTCCCTGATCTTTTATGAATATATTGAACAGTTCTGGTCCCACTACAGATCCCCGAGGGACCCCGCTACTTACCTCTCTCTCTTTTGAAAACTGACTTTTTTTCCTGCCATTTGGTTCCTATCTTTTAATCAGTTACTGATTCTTGAGAGGACCCTCCCTCTTATCCCATGACTGCTTACTTTGCTTAAGAGTCTTTGGTGAGGGACCTTGTCAAAGGTTTTTTGAAAGTCCAAGTACACTACATCCACTCAATTATCCTTGCGCCTCAAGGAATTCTAGTAGATTGGTGAGGCATGATTTCCCTTTACAAGAGCCGTGTTGACTCTTCCCCAACAAATTGTGTTCATCTGTGTGTCCGATAATTCTGTTCTTTACTACAGTTTCAACCACTTTTCCTGCTACTGAAGTTAGGTTTACCAGCCTGTAGTTGCCGGGATTGCCTCTGGAGCGTTTTTAAAAAATTGGTGTCACATTAGCTACCCTCCAGTTATCTGGTACAGAGGCTGTTTTCAGTGATAGGTTACACACCACAGATGATAGTTCTGCAGTTTCACATTTGAGTTCCTTCAGAACTCTTGGGTGAATCCTATCTGGTCCTCGTGGCTTATTCCTGTTTAATATATCGAACAGTAACAAGTTCCAAAACCTCCTTTAATGACAACTCTATCTGGGACGGTTCCTCTGATTTGTCACTGGAAAAGAATGGCTCAGGTGTGGGAATCTCCCTCACAGCCTCTGCCGTGCAGACCGATGCAAAGAATCCATTGAGCTTCTCCGCCACGGCTCTGTCTCCTGTAGCCCCACTGGTTGTTTGTCAGTGGGCCACGGAGGTACAGACGTGCCTGGCTGAATCAGTGCCAAACTGTTAATGTCTCTGGGGCAGGGACTGTCTCTTACTGTGTGTGCAGAGCCGCACATCTTTCCAAAGCCCCAGCCCAGGCTCCCCTCTGCCCCACTTGCTACCAGCTGCCTCTCTTTGGCCATTACGTGCAAGGTGAATGAGGCGGGTTGGGGAGAAGCTGGCTCCCGTCTGTGCTGCTGCCACTGAAATGGGAGGAGAGGGAGTGAGTGCGCTGCCCCCGGGCGGGAGGGGCAGGTGGCGCTCAGGCCATTGCAGACTGTGCCGTTCCCAGGGTATCACTGTGGTGTCATTGTGCACACGAGAGGCCCCTCCCCGTGCAGCGATCTGTGGTCGCATGGCTCCCTGCACGCCCACACCTCCAGGCCTGGGTGACCCTCTGAGCTACGCTGAACTGGCCTGGCTCAGCCAGTCGTATTTGAAATCTTCTTCCATCATCCGTGGAGGCGTCTGTAACGTGTCTGTTTTCTGGTGTCTGCTCCTCTAGCCTGGGTCGCTGACAACAGCGGGAAGATGGAAATCAGGGAGATCAGCAACCAGCTGGGTGTGCTGCAGCTCAGCAACCCCTTACACAGCCAGCCCAAAGTGCCCCTGGCCGCCGCTGCTCCACTCTCCCCTGTGCAGGTATGCATCCCGCTGGCCCCTCCCCTGTGCAGGTGTACCCCGCTGGCCCCTCCTCCGGGCTGGTATGCATCCCTCCCCGTGCAGGTGTGAACCCCTCCGCTGGGCAGGTGTGCACCCCTCTGACCCCTCCCCCCATGCAGTATGCACCCATCTGACCCCCACCTCACCCCCTCTGGCCCTCCTTTGCTCTCACCTGTGCAGGTTTGTCCCCCTCTGTGGCTGCGCCAGCCTCCCCTTCAAGTCCCCAGAGGCTCCGGCCTGAGCAGGGCGGGTGTGTAGAGCAGTAAGCGAGGCCAGTCCTCGTGCAGTGGAGTAACAGACCCACTTGTGGCCAGGCCAGCCTTTTGCAGACCCTGTCTCTGTGCCTGGCACCCTTGGCCATCGCAGTCAGGTCGGATCCCCTGCGAGAAAGTGCCCATCGAGTGCACCCAAATCAGCGGGGGGCTGACTGGGAAGGACCCCCTTCTTTCAGAGGGGGATTTTCTCTGCTGCGGTGTCTGTCGCCTGTCCTTCAGCTTTGGGGATGTGCAGGGGAGACTGTTAACCCTTGTGCTCCCATAGGCGCTGGGCGCGTGGCTCCGTGCGGGTGGTGGAGATGGCGGCAGCCTCCCTCTCAGTGCTGTGTGGGTGAAGGGCTTGTCTTGTTCTCTGCAGACGGGCTGGTCGTGTCCAAAATGCACCTTCATCAACAAGCCCACGCGGCCGGGCTGTGAGATGTGCAGCACCGACCGGCCGGCGGAGTACGTGGTGCCTGGTGGCTACAGACCGGATGAGCTGGAGCTCTGGAGGATGCAGCAGGAGGAAGAGGGGATCTTGCAGTACCAGCAGGTGAGTGGAGGCAGCTCTGCCCTGGGGGGCAGCCGTGGTGCCCTCACCGATCTGCGCGGGGCAGCGCTGGGGAGGATGGACCTATACTAGCTGCCTATCAGGAGTCACATGGTGCTGTTTCCGGGGTGCCTGGATACCCTGGCAAGGGCAACTACTCACCAGGCCCCACCATGCTGTGCGGGGGCATCTGCCTTCCCCTGGAATAGCGAAAGGCAGGCAGGGAGCGGGCAGGCGCCAGCGTGCAATGACCCGGTGGCCCTCGGATCCCCGTGGACATCGCGTTACTGCAGCGCTAGCCCTGCTGTTAACGATGAGGGCAGCCGCTGGCCGCGCTGTGCGATTCCCGAGGCACGGCAGGTGCCAGTGGGTGTGTCCCTCGTCATCGCCTGCAGCAGTGACGTTGGCTAGCACTCTGTGCAAAGGGCTGTCCAGCCTGCAGCTGAGGGGCACTGCAGCCTGCGCTTGGCATGACACGGGCTCCTGGACTGGCAGCTCCTTCCCTTCCCCTGCAGCTCCATGTGCAGAGTCCTGTGGCCGCATGGCCGGCATGTGTCTGTCGGGGCTCTGGGCTGGCAGCGGCGAGGAATGGGAAGAGCTGCGGTCGGGCTGGCTGGGCTGGTGTTGTTGGAGCTGTCTTCCCACGGGGATGGCAGCAGCAACAGACGCTCCAGTGTAGACCAGGCACCAGCGGGTTGAGCCTTTCCGAACCTTGGCTGCGCTGTGGCGTGAGCCAGGGGCGCTGCCCCCGTTGGGAACCGCGGCTCCAGCCCCAGCGCAGCCACCGCCCAGGTGCCGCAGGGCTCCGGCGAGCCAGGCTTGGCGACTGACCAAACTCTTCTCTTCTTTCTTTTTTCTCTCGTGCTGGAATCTCACTAGGAAAAGGGAAGGAGAGACGATGGCTCGGCCACACACTACACCCGGAACCCGGGCCCCCTGGATGACTTCATCCACCTCTCCTCGGAGTTCTGCTAGCCACGTCTCATGCCTAGCCGCGCTGGACTGCCCCGCCCCAGCCCCCCTCGCGCTGGCCTCAGCCTTCCCCTGCGCTGTCTGGGGCGTCCGTCGCCAGACGTGGGCAGACCGTAGACTCCGTGTCCGGCACGGAGAGCAGCGGGAGGGCTGCGGCGTTCTACTGTGCTACCCGTGACTGTGGGCAGAGCCGCTCCCAACGGCCCCAGGCGGGTGGATCCCAAGGGAAAGCCTGGGTCTGATCGAGCTGAGTCCCCTCTTTCCTTGGAGGGCCGAGGATCTGGGGGCCCTTGCGCTGCTGAGCTGGGTCTGCTCCGGCGGGAGTCCCAGCAGGGAGGCAGCTTTCTCAAGCCCTTTCTCGTCTGCCCTGCACGGGTTTGGCGATGGGGCTTCACCACGTTGCCGGGTCCTACAGCCGAGAGTGGCTGAGAGACGGGAGCCAGTGGAGGATGTGCCAGCACAGGGCCGGCCCTGGGAACGCTGCAGCTGGGAGAGGCCCGGCTGCCTCCTGTGTCTAGGGGCTGGGGGCCCTCTGCAGTGTAGCCGGAGCTCTTCAGTTTGTTTTCCCTTCCCCACCCTCCGTGGCTGGTCCTGGCAGCCATGCTCCTCCCCGCCTCGCAGGGCTGCGCAGCCCTCGCTACCCAGCTGGAGTGCGCCAGGCCCTGCCTGTTTGCCTGTGCTCCAGCAGCAATGGCCTGGTTCTCCCGTGCATAGACAGGCCAGGCGTCTTGGGCAGCTGCCCCACAGAGCTTCCTTAGGAAAGCCGGGGACTGGGCTGCTTCCCGGGCTGGCGTGTGTCTCCGTGGCCTCTACCTAGCTCTTTAAGGGGAGAGCGTCACAGGCAGATCTGAGGCCCCTGGAGAACGGTGCGGGCTGCTGTTGCCGTAAGCTCCTGTGGTGCTGTCGCTGTGACCCCGTCAGCGTGGGGAGCAGGAAGGGTGTCCCGGTTTCCCCTCCTCTCCCCAGGGATTTCTCTTCCCTGGGAAGTCTCTGCCTCTCTTCCTGTTTTATACACTGCAGTTGTCAGTGCTGCTGCCACGCGGCGATTCGGGGGACTGGGGAAGGGAGGTGAGATTTCGTGTGTACCCCCAGAGAGCCCAGGCTGCGGGGCGCTTGCTTGTTCCTTTAGGCTTACAGACAGCGGTGCGGGTGGGTGCTGACGGGGTCGCCTGCCGTCCAGCCAGCCCAGAAGAGCCGCTGTGTGTTGCAGAGCTTGTTGCCCAGGGGCTGGAAAAGGGCCCATTCCCCAGGGCATAGGGCCAATCCCTGGCAGGCCTGTGGCGGCCCTGGGACCTGCAGTGCCCTGCACTAAACCACGGGAGCTGACGTGCCCACCCAGGGCTGTGCTGAACCGACATGGAACAGAGCCACTCGCAGCCTTGACCTCCCCAGCTGAAGGTGCGGCCCCTGGCCAGCACCGGTCCCAGCACGCTGCAGGTGGGGGTGCTCAGGCCACGTGCTGGGACACCTGTATAAAGTGGGGGGCTGCTGTGGGCTACACGGCCCTGCCAGCCGTGCCTGGGTCACCTGCACAGACACTTCCTGTGCAGCATGGAGCCACCCCCTCATCTCCGGGAGCGCCTGCACCTGCCTTGAGAGGTCTGGAGTCCCACGCACAGTGGAAGGGCAGGGCCTCCTCCGCGCTCCAGCCAGCGAGGCCCTCGGGGTGGGACTTGGTGCAGGGACACACACTGGGGGGGATGAGTGCTGACCGGGGTGACTTCCTGCCAAAGGAAGGAGGGTTTGACAAATGCTAGAGCAGGAGGATCCTCCAGAAAGAGCGAGGGCCGCGGGTTCGAGGAGACGTGTTGGACTCTGGTTACGGGCTGCGAGTGGCACGTCCCCTCCCTTGGCAGCGTGGTGTGACCGTGGGCTGGGCAGATCTCGCCCAGGAACCGCAGGCAGGCGCTGGCCTGGCTAGCAGCACGGGGAGGGCAAGGGGGCCATCGGCCAGGTGGGCCAGAGCGAAGCCAGGGCTCGCGGTGCCGGGCCAGAGCTCCCACGCCAGCGTCTGCCTGACGGCTGGTGTTTACTGCACAGAGGGCGAAGGGCGCGGCCACGTTGCAGCCGGCGCTTTGCAGGGCTGGCAGAGGGCTGGGCACTGCACTGGCTGCAGGTGCGGCCGCAGCAGCCTCAGTGTAGATGGGATTGGAAGCCCAGGCCGAAGTCCCGATCCTTTGGAGACGGGCCTGGTGCTGAGGTCCAGCCCTCCCCGGGCTGCGTGTCTCCTGTGAAACACAGAGCCCCATGCGAATAGCACTTTACTGGGGGGAGCTGCTCCAGGCCCCTCGTTACTGGGATGTACTGATGCCGTGAGGGCCTGTGGAGGCCAGTCACTGATTCTGTGTCACAGTGTGTTGGAAATCTCAGCCCAAAGCCGGCACCGGCTGTAGGACGGAAGTGGCCAAAGCATCTGTCAGACACATGCTGCCTGGAGAGCGTGGCTCTGCCGCCGTGGGCTCAGCGGTGCCATGTGGTAGCCGGCTGAGGGTCGCTGGCATTGAATGGAGCAGATTGCAGCCATCACATCCTAGCGTGGCGGTCTGGGCTGTAGGGACTACAGCTCCCAGCATGCAATGGGCAGCTGGAGCACGATGGAGGAGCATGATGGGAACCCCTAGGCGAGGTAGTTGCCCTGCCCAGGTGAGGCAGGCTTTGGCCACCGGCTAGCTGAGCGCGTGCTCCTCTCCTGTAGCCTCTTGTGGTGGCATCTCTGCTCATTTCCTCACGGGGGCGTGATGGCCAGTGACTGTTCGGCTGGAAGTGTTCCTTGGTCTATTAAAGGTTTCTTTAACGAGTGTGTCTGCCGTGGTGTGTTATTCTGCAGCTGGCAGGGACTAGGGCCGGGGCGGTATGTACCATGCAGCACTGATCTAAAGGGATGCTGGCCCCATCCAGGTGCTTGAGGGGCTGATTTGGGTTAGTTCAACCTGTTCTTTACTGGATTAAGGTAACTCAAAAGGAGCCAATCGTAGCAACACAGAAGGGCCAGATGGGGTCAGAGGCGAGGTCCATCTAGCCCAGGGTCCAGTCTCTGACAGTGGCAGGTTGTGCAGAGGAAGGTGCTAGAAACCTGCAGGAGGAGATGTGGGATGCTCTGCCCCAGACTCTTCTCCGCCTGGTCTGTCTTAGCCGAGATTGGCTTACGCCCAGAAGCAGCAGGTTTTCTCTCTCCTGCTAGCACTTTCTAATCTAACTCTCGTTAATGTTCTCGTTAACCATGGAAACACCCAGTCCTCTTTGGAAGCTTGTTAGTAAATCCCCAGCCCTCGCCTTGAGCGAGAATCCTGCAGCACGAGCGCCAGGAGGAGAACCCCAAACCCCAGCACTCACCGGGGGATGCTTAACTTGGATACGTAAGCGGGGACCTCGAGCAGGGGCAGGGGTTATGTTACCTCTGTTTGGCACTGGTGTAACCGTTGCTGGGTCCCTGGGTCCAGGTCTGGTGTCCACAGTTCAAGAAGGCTGAGAAATTGCAGCGGGTCAGAGAAGAGCCATGCGGGTGACGAAAGGTTTGGACAACCTGCCTGACAGAGAGAGCTCTGTCGCTGAGTCTGTCGCTGTTAAAGAGCCGGTTCAGGGGTGACGATCTCAGTCCGTCAGTGCGACACGGAGAACAAATGGGTGGCAGGATTCGGGGGGGGCTGATGCCCCCCCTGGAAATAGTGTAAGTTCACGCGTGCCGGAGGTGGGGTGGAGGCAAGCACAGGACCCGGAGGGGCTGGAGCAGCCGCTGCAGCACCCGGCATTGGAATGGAAGGGGCCAGAACAGGCCTGGGAGCAGGTTGGAACCCCCAGGACCCTTCTTCCCAGCCTGGAGCTGGCCGCCCCGCCCCTACCAAGTCTCAGTAGCTCTCTTTGTTCCCCCTTCATACCCCTCTGGCCCCCATTGCAGGGAGCGTCTGTCCCTGCAGGAACAAATACTTGGTGCTGGGTGCCTCGTTTTAGCTGGGAAAGTTGAACACACTCCAGTGCCTGGAGATTGAAGCTAGGCAAATTCAGACTGGAGCTAAGGCGTAAATCTTCAACAGCGAGAGCAATCGGCCATGGTACAAATGCTCTGTGGCCTATGGAGAACATTTGCGTGGCCCGTTCAATTCCCTGGTAATCCACTCACCTCTTCTCAAATGCACCACTGGAATTACCCAGGCAAACCCGCATCCCTCAATGCACTAGCCAGCACCTCACCATGTTACCAGGGGTGCTTATGGACGGTCACACAGGTGGTGTCATCTGCAGCATCCAGGGAGTTGTCATCGAAGGATGGTCCTCTGCCGTGAGGGGCCTGGCTGCCCTGACTTGCATGTGGGGCTCCTTCCGCTCGGGAGGCTGCCCCCCAAGGCTGAAAAACACCACCTACCCTGGGCAGTTTAAAGGTGCCCGACACTCCTCTCTCACCCCCACTTTTTATGGGAACACCTCTGCCGCACGAAGGCAAGTGATGCCGAGGGTTCCGCTGGCCATGTGGGGCATTTTCTAGGAGTTGGGAGCTCGTCCCCAGCCCCATCCTGGCCCTCGCAGCCCTTTGAGGAGGCTAGCAGGCGGTCAAGCAAGCGCTCTTCACTGGCCCGAGGAAGGTTTGCACCATGAGAGCAGCCTGCCTTCCGCCATGACAGCATGAACTCAGGGTGTGAGCGGGACGTGTCGGTCAGTGATGACCTGCAGCCTGTCTGTGTGATGTAACTGTCCCAGAGTCACGCCCTGCGAGGGCCGTGATGACGAAGAGTCTGAGAAACTCTGGCGAGACCCAGAAGGAGTTCGCAGCTGCTCACCGTGGAGATGTGGGAATGGTACAAGGTGACGGGAGTGCATGCCCTTGTCCCGAGAGGTACCCAGAATGGTGCTGCTGGGTAGGAAGGCTTGGTGTGGCCAGACGAAGAGCAGAGGGCTGTGACTCACTGCCGTTTGCAACTGGAAACTTAGTGTTAGCAAATCAGAGAATCGTAGGACTGCAAGGGACCTCGAGAGGCCTTCCAGTCCAGTCCCCTGCACTCCAGGCAGGACCAAGCATTGTACCGTGTTCGAGCACAAGTGGTCAAGGCGATGGATGTGGACACTGCTGAATTTGTGGACTGAGGTGGCATACTGGTGCGATGGGGAGTCGGTCCTCGAGAAGGCAGATGTAGGACCTGGTGGTAACTTAGTGATAGCCAACATAAAGATTCAACTTCGAAGCAAAAATGACCAGCCGGTTATCGGCAGACTCGGTTATAAGGTCGACAACCGAGGTCCACAGAACAAGTGGAATCCAAGAAGACGATTGAATGAAAGCTGCAAGCTGGAGTACAACATCTGCTGCATTAGAGAGACTGAGGATGAACTCCTGGGGATCAGCTGCTAAAGAAGAAACCTGGGATCACGGGGCAGATTGTTGCGTGGTATGACCAACGAAGAAAGCTAAGCGCACAATGAAAAATGGATGAACTGTGCAGGAGAGCCCTGTTCCCGTCTGATGCCAGTGACAGATGCACTGATTACCGTGGCAGAAGGAGATTGGCTTGAACTGCCAAGGACTGTGGCAAAGTCGCTGCTGTCAGATCGATTGCTCTGGATCAACCGAGCCATCAGTGCAGACCCGCTCAGTCGATCCCGAAATCGACCTACTAAGACCACCTTCACAAGTGGCGCAGCGCTGCGTCGACGGGAAGGCGGTTCCCATCGGCGCAGTGCAGTGACGATGGCGCGAAGAAGGGGAGCAGAGAAATCAACGGGAGTTACACATGATTTTTGCGTAGCTTGCGTAACTCCCGTCGACTGCCGCGAATCTCGGAGGTGAGTGTAGACAGGGTCTGCGTAATATAAGCAAAACAAATTCGAAGCTGGAAGTGCAAGAAGCAGAGGGGATAACTGGGGAGTTTGAATTATCCCAGTGAACCTCCGCCTACAACTGAAGAAGTGGAGGATGCAATGTGGGCACTGAAAAGCAGTAAAGCCCCGAAAGCGAGTAACTTACCAGCAGAACTAATCCAAAGTGGTGGAGGGGCTCCGTCCAGGCACACCAGCTTGTCAGTGCCATTTGGGAGTGTGGAAGATGGTCCAAGGCTCGGACTCAGTCCCTAGTGGTTCCTGTTCATGAAGAGGAGAACTCTGCCGCTTTTGGGAATTAGTGAACCAGCTCATTCCCAAAAGCGGCAGAGTTCTACTGATTGAAGTCCACACCCCGCCCCACATGTGGCAGGCGGGGATCATTGGACAGGGCTGGCCAGCGCCGAGCCTCCGGCCCTTCAGATCACAGCCTGCCCCCACAACTGGCCTTGCGGAGGAGCGCGCACTGCCTGTGCAGCTTGACGAGGGATCCGGGCGCTGCCAGGACAGTCTCGGCCCTGGGCTCCCTGCCTCTCATTCTGCTGCTATGCCTGCGCGCTGAATGCTGATGGCGGGGCAGGTCCTCCAGGGCCCCACCAGACCCGGGGCCGCCAACCCCAATGGCTCGGAGATTGAGTGTCAGATCCCAAAATTCCTGAGGGGCCAAAAGTCATGAGACTTTGTAGATGGAGATGAGGGGAGGGGCACAATTAGTGGTGCCAAATGTACTATGGTGATTCTGCCCCCGCCACAGGAGCTCTCGCCCCACGTCGGCCTGTCGTGTTCATAGAATCATAGAATATTAGAGTTGGACGGGACCTCAGGAGGTATCTAGTCCAACCCCCTGCTCAAAGCAGGACTAACCTCAGCTATATCATCCCAACCAGGGCTTTGTCAAGCCTCAGCTTAAAAACCTCTAAGGATGGAGATTCCACCACCTCCCTAGGTAACCCATTCCAGTGCTTCACCACCCTCCTAGCGAAAAACTGTTTCCTAATATCCACCCTAGACCTCCCCCACTGCAACTTGAGACCATTGCTCCTTGTTCTGTCATCTGCCACCACTGAGAACAGCCTAGCTCCATCCTTCCTGGAACCCCCTTTCAGGTAGTTAAAGGCTGCTATCAAATCCCCCCTCACTCTTCTCTTCTGCAGACTAAACAAGCCCAGTTCCCTCAGCCTCTCCTCATAAGTCTTGTGCTCCAGCCCCCTCATCATTTTTGTTGCCCTCCGCTGGACTCTCTCCAACTTGTCTACATCCTTTTTGTAGTGGGGGGCCCACAACTGGACACAATACTCCAAATGCGGCCTCACCAATGCCGAATAGAGGGGAATAATCACTTCCCATGATCTGCTGGCAGTGCTCCTCCTAATGCAGCCCAATATGCTATTAGCCTTCTTGACAACCAGAGCACACTGCTGACTCATATCCAGCTTTTTATCCACTGTTATCCCTAGGTCCTTTTCTGCAGACTGCTGCCCAGCTCGTCGGTCCCCAGTCTGTAACTGTGCATGGGATTCTTCTGTCCTAAGTGCAGGACTCTGCACTTGTCTTTGTTGAACCTCATTAGATTTCTTTTGGCCCAATCCTCCAGTTTGTTTAGGTCACTCTGTATCCTATCCCTGTCTTCCATGGTATCTACCACTCCCCCAGCTTAGTGTCGTCCGCAAACTTGCTGAGGGTGCAATCCACCCCATCCTCCAGATCATTCATGAAGATGTTGAACAAAACCGGCCCCAGGACCGACCCTTGGGGCACTCCGCTTGTGACCGGCTGGCAGCTAGACATGGAGCCATTGATCACTACTCGTTGAGCCCTATGCTCTAGCCAGTTCTCTATCCATTTTATAGTCCATTCATCCAACCCATACTTCTTTAACTTGCTGATAAGAATACTGTGAGAGACCGTATCAAAAGCTTTGCTAAAGTCAAGGTATATAACATCTACCGCCTTCCCCACATCCACAGAGCCAGTCACCTCTTCATAGAAAGCAATCAGGTTGGTTAAGCATGACTTTCCCTTGGTGAATCCGTGTTGACTGTTCCTGATCACCTTCCTCTCTTCCAAGTGCCTTAAAATGGATTTCTTAAGGACCTGCTCCATGATTTTTCCAGGGATTGAGGTGAGGCTGACCGGTCTGTAGTTCCCCGGATCCTCTTTCCTCCCTTTTTTGAAGATGGGCACGATATTTGCTTTTTTCCAGTCCTCAGGGACCTCCCCCTGTTGCCACGAGCTTTCAAAGATAATAGCCAATGGCTCTGAAATCACATCAGCCAACTCCCTCAGCACCCTCGGGTGTTCCCACAGCAGTTCTGCTCCCCAGCCCTCAGCCCCATCCGGCAGCCTCCCCTCTGCTCGTCCTGGGCTCTGCCCCCAACCCCGCCTGACCTGGTCAGTGGGCTGCTGCAGCAGGGTTCCCTTCCCCCACAAATGGATGTATTCTCCCTGGCTTGACCCTCCAGTTAACCCCACTCTTCCAAACGTGGCCGTGGCCTGGAGTGCCAGGGTGGCCAGGCTGTCACAGAGAGGGGGGCGGAGAGGACACCAGCGTGCAGGAGGACTCACCCCACGTCTTTAGTCCCATTTCCCCATAAAGCTGCCTCCCGCTCAGGCAAGGCCGCCGCCTGCGCCCAGGTCTCCCCACGCTCAGCACCCCCCAAGATTAGCTGCACCCCCCAAGAGTAGCAGCCACAGCCGGTCAGGTTTGCAGATGACCGAATGATTAGCGGGGTCATACGTAACAGAACGGAGAGAGCAGTCCTACGGAGTGACCGGCACGGCACGGCAAGCTGGGCCCTGTCACGCAACGTGTTTCCATCACACTCTGCCACGCGGGCTGGGTCTTAGAAGGCAGCGACTGGGACTGGCACTTGAGTCACGGTGAGGAACCAATTGAACGTGAGCTCCCAGGGCGATGCTGTAGCTAAGAGAGGGAACATGGTCCTTGGATGTAGGCGCAGGGAGCGGGTCTTACCTCGGCACAGCGTGAGTGAGACCATTCCGTGGCCAGCTCGGATGTTCTCACTCCAGCAGGGATGTTGACAAACTGGGCGGGTTCAGAGACGAGCTCTGAGGATGGTTCAAAGGCTGGAAAACCCGCCCAGAGTGAGGGTAAAGAGCTGCACCTGGTCCTGAGTTCAGCCAGGAGCCGGTTCAGAGGTGACTGGAGCCCAGTCTACGCAGCTGCCTACCTGGGGAGGAGACGTCTGAGAGCTGTGGGGCCCGGCTGGCCGGCGCAGCCTGGCCTTTCTCAGGGGTAGGGGAGGGCTCTGGGCCCCAGTGGGCATCGTGGTCAGAAAAAGGCAGAACAAGGATCCAATGGCTGGAAGATGAGGCTGGAGAAATTCAGACTGCAAATCAGATGCAGATTTTTAACAGTGGGTGCTGTTAACCACTGGAACAACTCGCCTGGGGATGTGCTGGCTGCTCTGTCCCTTGGAGCTGGCCGCCCACACTGCGTGGGTGTTTCCTGCACTGGCTCAGCCAGGCCGGGCTGGATGCTGGAGGCTGCACTAGGAGGTTGTGGTCCCTGCTGAAGTCTGTGAATCGCAGAGCAAGGGGGAGGAGCTGCTGTCAGAGGCTGGAGCTTTGCCCGGGGCTTATGGCTGCAGCCAGCTTGTTGCAGCTGGCTGTGGGGCGTCCCTGGTGGCTACCTTGCCACCTACAACTTCTTGGCATCTTTAGTAAGACCTCAGGCAGCACAAACTCTGGGCCAAGGTCATTGCTGTGGGGAGAGCAGGCCCCCGTCCAACTGCTGCCCGGGGAACGGCGTCAGAGGCACTCCTCCACCCCCGCAGGTGATCAGGAACAGTCAGCATGGATTTACCCAGGGAAAGTCATGCCTGACCAACCTGATTGCCTTCTCTGATGAGGTGACTGGCTCTGTGGATGTGGGGAAAGCGGTGGATGTGATATACCTTGACTTTAGCAAAGCTTTTGATACAGTCTCTCACGGTATCTTATCAGCAAGTTAAAGAAGTGTGGATTGGATGAATGGACTATAAAATGGATAGAGAACTGGCTAGAGCATAGGGCTCAACGAGTAGTGATCAGTGGCTCCATGTCTAGCTGGCAACCGGTCACAAGCGGAGTGCCCCAGGGGTCGGTCCTGGGGCCGGTTTTGTTCAACATCTTCATTAATGATCTGGAGGATGGGGTAGATTGCACCCTCAGCAAGTTTGCAGATGACACTAAGCTGGGGGGAGTGGTAGATACCCTGGAAGGCAGGGATAGGCTACAGAGTGACCTAAACAAACTGGAGGATTGGGCCAAAAGAAATCTGATGAGGTTCAACAAGGACAAGTGCAGAGTCCTGCACTTAGGAAGGAAGAATCCCATGCACAGCTACAGACTGGGGACCGACGAGCTAGGCAGCAGTTCTGCAGAAAAGGACCTGGGGGTTACAGTGGATAAGAAGCTGGATATGAGTCAGCAGTGTGCCCTGGTTGTCAAGAAGGCTAGCGGCATATTGGGCTGCATTAGGAGGAGCATTGCCAGCAGGTCACGGGAAGTGATTATTCCCCTCTATTCGGCATTGGTGAGGCCACATTTGGAGCATTATGTCCAGTTTTGGGCCCCCCACTACAAAAAGGATGTGGACAAGTTGGAGAGAGTGCAGCGGAGGGCAACAAAAATGATGAGGGGTCTGGAGCACAAGACTTATGAGGAGAGGCTGAGGGAACTGGGCTTGTTTAGTCTGCAGAAGAGAAGAATGAGGGGGGATTTGATAGCAGCCTTTAACTACCTGAAAGGGGGTTCCAGGGAGGATGGAGCTAGGCTGTTCTCAGTGGTGGCAGATGACAGAACAAGGAGCAACAGTCTCAAGTTGCAGGGGGGGGGGAGGTCTAGGTTGGACATTAGGAAAAGGTTTTTCCCTAGGCGGGTGGTGAAGCACTGGGATGGGTTACCTAGGGAGGTGGTGGAATCTCCATCCTTAGAGGTTTGTAAAGCCCGGCTTGACACAGCCCTGGCTGGGATGATATAGCTGAGGTTAGTCCTGCTTTGAGCAGGGCGTGGTACTAGTTACCTCCTGAGCTCCCTTCCAACCCTAATTATCTGTGATCCTATGTCGCTGCTCGAGCTGTGTCCAGCGCCGTGCAGGCTGCTCCCCGGTCTCGGTGCGCCTGTGGCCAGCCCTGTGGTAATGCCCCGCGGGGGCTGACAGCGACAGTGGGGAGCCTCCCCATGCTGGGACAGGTGCCCACGGCTTGAGATGAAGTGAAATGAGGCTGGCTGGAGGCATCTGACATCTCAGCTGCCCCTTCCGCCCAGCCCTGGCTCTGGCAAGAGCCCCGGGCTGCCTGCCCGCGGGAGTGACGGGGGGAGGGCTCTGGCCGGGTGATGCCTAGTGCCTGGATGGGCATCGTGTTCCCTTCAGGCCTTACACCTGAGGAACCTGTGGGAGCAAAAATACACATTTGAAATGGTCCTGCCCCAGGGGCTTGGTGGAAAGCTCCCATATCCCGCTGGGTGGCACAGCCTGGCCCCTCTCGGGGGCAGCTCCAGGCCCACTGGGCAGCGAGGCCTGACCCCTCTGGCTCTGTTCTGCAGGCCCTGGAGGACGAGCGGCTGCAGAACTTCCAGCAGTTGCTGCAGCTGGAGGAGGAGGTGCTGGTGCCCAGCCAGGAGGCGATGGAGTGCCGGATCTGCTACCTGCCGGTGGCCCCAGGGGACGGGGTGCTGCTGCGGGAGTGTCTGCACAACTTCTGCCGGTAATGCTGCCCAGACTGCGCCAGCCCCCAGCCAGCACGTCGGCACCACGGGGTGGGGAGGGTGGGACCGGGCCGGAGCCAACAGCTCTTCCCAGGTCTCTGCCATGCAGCGCTTGGGCTGCGTCCCTGAGGCCCGAGTGCTGGCACTGTGCTGGGAGCCTGGGGCTGAGCCGGGCCATGGGGTTGCGGGGGCAGAGAGAGCTCAGATGCTGGGGGAGGAGATCCCTGTGGTGACGGCGCCTGTCCTCACAGAGACTGCCTGCGGCAGGTGATCAGCTACAGCCAGGAGCCCCAGGTCTCCTGCCCCTTCCGCGACGACACCTACGCCTGCAGCAGCAAGCTCCAGGAACGGGAGGTCCGGGCGGTGAGTCCTGGCGGTGGGCACAGGGGCTCCCGCTCGCAAGAGCTGGCCTGTCGGCCCCAGCGGGTGGGTGATGTGGGGCCGGCGTCTCGGCTTGTTCCTTAGACAGCCCCTGCACGTGCTGGGCAGCCCTGGAGCTCCGGGCGAGGCACTGCGGGGCAGGGGGGTAAATGTTACCTGGGCCCCAGGAAGCCAGGGACCTGCTGGGAGGTGCTAACCCCCCCCCATAGCCTCACAGGCTCCCCCATCGGATCCCTTCTTCCCCCACTTGGATCTTGGGGATCTGCACGCTTCAGCCAGGCAAGCACCTCCTGAGATGGGCCCCTGCCCCACAGCCAGCCTCCGCCCAGGGCAGAGCTTCCTGAAAGGGCCCCTGTAGCCCTGTCCCTGCCCCATGGCTGGCTCTGCCGTGGGGTGGGGGGGAGGCAGCTGTGGCATGACCTCCCGGGGCGCCGTGTGCCGCAGCTGGTGTCGGCAGAGGAGTACAAGCGCTTCCTGGAGCGGGGCCTGGTGGCGGCAGAGAGGCGTGCTCAGAACAGCTACCACTGCAAAACCGTGGACTGCAAGGGCTGGTGCATCTACGAGGACATGGTCAACGAGTTCCGCTGCCCCATCTGCTGGGGCCTCAACTGCCTGATCTGCAAGGTGAGCGTGGGGTACTGCGGGGAGCGGATAGGCAGGCCTGCTGGGGGCAGGCAGCTCTGCTCGCCGGTGGGGCAGACATGGGCAGAGCCCCGCTTAGAGACCCCAGCACGCAGTGCCCCAGCAGCCCAGCCGCGCTGTGTCGTTTCTGTCGGCTGCAGCTCTGTGGCAGGGATTCCTCGATCCCAAGGCCAGAAGGGACAGTGTGACCCTCCCGTCTGACCCCCTGCCGAGCCCAGGCTGGAGCCCTGCCCCCAGCTCATTGCTAGAGCAGAGCTTTTAGAAAAACAGCCCCTCTGGATTTTTAAAATGATCAGTGATGGAGAATCCATGACCCTGGAGAAATTGGTCCAGTAATTAATTGCCTTCTGTGAAAAATGAACGTCTCATTTCCACTCTGAATTTGTCTAGCTTCCAGCCATCGGGTCCTGTTAGACTGGAGAGCCCCTTCATTATTAAACCCGTGTTCCCCATGCAGGCAGTTGTAGACTGTCGCCACGTCAGCCCTTGACTTGCTGTTTGTTAAATGAAATAGGTTTAACTCCTGGAGTCTCTTAGTGTAAGGCAGGTTTTCCAGTCCTTCAGTCACACTCGTGGCTCTTCTCTGAACCGTCCCCAATTTATCCACATCCTTCTTGAATTGTGGGCACCAGAACTGGACACAGGCTTCCAGCAGCGGTGGCACCAGTGCCACATACAGAAGTAAAATAGCCTCTCTGCTCCTACTCATGTTCCGCTGATTATCCACCATGACCCCCACATCTTTTTCAGAGTCCCTGCTTCCTAGGATAGAGCCCCCATCCCGGCAGCATGGCTGACATTCTTTGCTCCTAGGTGGACACATTTACACTGAGCCATATTAAACACAGCGTTTGCTTGTGCCGTTTACCAAGAGATCCAGATCATTCTGAATGTGACCTGTCCTCTTCATTGCTTGCCACTCGCCCAATTTGTGTATCAACTGCAACCTTCATCCATGATGATTTTGTGTTTTCTGCCAGGTCAGTAATAAAAACGTTCAATAGCACAAGGCCAAGACCCAGTCCCTGTGGCTCAGTTAACGACTCCCCGTTTACAGTTACATTTTGAGACCTATCAGTTAGCTAGCTTTTAATCCACTGAACGTGTGCCACGCTCGTTTTATATCACTCTAGTGTTCACTCCACACGTCTCACTCTCGACCATCAGTGGTATTACCTCTATCAACCACCCTTGTCAGCTCATTAAAAAACCACCAGATTAGTTGGTCAGGATCTATCTTCTCTCAACCCATGCTGATTGGCATTAGTAATACCACCCGCCCTTCACTCTTCATTAATCCTGTATCAGCTGCTCCATTACTGTGCCCAGCTCAGAATTAATGTCAGGCTGACAGGCCTGTCATTGCCTGGCTCACCCTGTTTAACCTTTTCAAATATTGGCACAAAAGTAGCTTTCTTCCACTGTGCTGTTCCAAGACTTACTGAAAATCAACAGTAACAGACCTGCTGATATAAAAATGTCTCGTAGCCGCGGTCTGACCCCCTCCTGAGATCTAGTGGAACGGGAAGCAGGTTATAGGATATGCCTACAGCATCCGTTTGTTTTTTCTGAAATATAGAACAGAAATATTTATTGAACACGGCTGCCTTCTCTGCATTACTACTGATAATTCTACTATTTCCGTCTGGTAATGGACCAGTGCCATTGTTAGGATTCTTTTTGTTCCTAAAATACTTTTTAAAAAATCCTTCTTGTCCTTAACTCTGCTGGCCACAGGATTCTCCTTCTGTCCCTTTGCTGCCTGTATTAGTTTGCTACAAATCCTAGTTTCTGATTCATATTCATTACTGTCAACTTCCCTCCAGTTGTTATATGTTTTTAGCTGCCTTCACCTCCGCTCTCAGCCAGGTTGGTTTTTTAGCCAGCAGAGTCTTCTTCCGCAATTGAGGCTTGTGAGGCATCTAGTAAGGAATTCTTAAATGATTCCCAAGGATCATTCACATTTTTCTGATTAACTTCTTCCTCCTGCTGATTTGGCTGATGATTATTTTCAGCTTTGTGAAATTGGCCTTTTTAAGACACCCTGGATATATATTACTGGGCTGCAGCTTATTGTGTTTACAAATGATAGACGTGTCAATTCAAGATCACTTGTACCGAAGCTGTGTTAATTTGTAGTCCTTTGGTCAGTTCCTCTTGACCTGGCATGATGAGGTCCAAGAAAGAATCCCCCGGCGTCACATGCAACACTTCTGGAGTTAGGCAATTGTCACCTGGACTCCTTAGAACGTCCCAGGATGTGCTAGTCCCGGCAGCATGAGCCCTGCAGCACGTGTCACTCAGATTAAAGTCCCCGTGATCACAGTTTTGTTCCCTACACATGGCAGCTGGGGCGTAAGGAGCCAGTCAGTCTCTTCCCCAGCAGGATGTGGGGTCTGCAGCGGACACCAACTACTGCCCCATCTTGTACTTTATGGGCTAGGACGTTGATCCGTGCGCATTCCAGATCATTGTCTTCCACCTTGTCAATGACTCAGGAACAAGTGATACCCCTTTTGACATCATGTCCCCAGCCCCACCCCGCTGGCCCTCTCGATCCTTCCTAAACAGGCTGGAGCCATCGATTGTAACTTTCCCGTCAGGGGAATCGTCCCGCCAGGTCTCCGGCACACCAGCTCCAACGGATTTCTGCTCCGCTCCAATTCGGCTGGTTTGCTGCCCGGCTCCCAGCCGTGTGGTAGAGGCAAGTCAGGAATTTCTTCTCTTCGCGCCCTTTGGGTCCTTCATTATTTTCGTTCTCAGCATCTTGATTTCACCATAAGAGGCTCAATTTAAATGTATACTCCACATTAAAACACACAGGAAGAGGACCAAAAAAGTGCCACCGCGGCTAAACAACAAAGTAAAAGAAGCAGGTAGAGGCAAAAAGGCATCCTTTAAAAAGTGGAAGTTAAATCCTATTGAGGAAAATGAAAAGGAGCCTAAACTCTGGCAGGTGACGTGTAAAAACAGAATGAAGAACGGCTAGCCAAAGACTCACACATAACAGCAAACATTTTTTAAAGTGCATCAGAAGCAGGAAGCTGCTAAACAACCAGTGGGGCCACTGGACAATTGAGGTGCTAAAGCAGCACTCAAGGAAGATCAGGCCAGTGCGGAGAAACTAAATGAATTCTTTGCATCGGTCCTCACGACTGAGGATGTGAGGGAGATTCCAAAACCAGAGCCATTCTGTTTAGGTGACAAATCTGAGGAACTGGCCCAGGTTGAGGTGTCATTACAGGAGATTTTGGAACAAATTGATAAATTAAACAGTAACAAGTCACCAGGACCAGATGGTTCCACCCCAGAGTTCTGAAGGAATTCAAATGTGAAATTGCAGAACTACTAACTGTGGTGTAAATCAGCTTCTGTCCCAGATGACAGGAGGATAGCTAATGTGACGCTAATTTTTAAAAAAGGTTCCAGAGGTGATCCTGGCAATGACAGGCTGGTCGGCCTAACTTCAGTACCAGGAAAATTGGTTGAAACTAGAATAAAGACCAGAATGATCAGACACACAGATGGACGCGATTTGTTGGGGAAGAGTCAACATGGGTTTTGTAAAGGGAAATCATGCCTCACCAATCTACTAGAATCCTTTGAGTGGGTCAATGAGCATGTGGACAAGGGTGATGCAGTGGATATAGTGTGCTTAGATTTTCAGAAAGCCTTTGACAAGGTCCCTCAGCAAAGGCTCTTAAGTAAAGTAAGCTGCCATGGGATAAGAGAGAAGGTCCTCTCAGGGATCAGTAATTGGTTAAAAGAGAGGAAAAAAAGAGTAGGAATAAATGGTGTTTTCAGAATGGGAAGAGGTAAACAGTGGTGTCCCCCAGAGGTTTGGACTGGGACCAGAACTGTTCAACATACTCATAAATGATCTGGAAAAACCTCTGCGTGCCGGATGCTGGGAATGGCTGACGGGCTGGTCACCCTGGTCAGTTCATTCCCTCTGAAGCCCCTGCCCCTGGCCCCTGTGGGCAGACAGGCTACAGGGCAGGCTGGACCATGGGTCTGACCCCTCTGGCTGTTCCTATTTTGTGCTGCATGCTCCATTCTTCCCTCTTTGTAAACGCCCTCCTCCTCCCCCCCCCCGCTTTGCTATTAGTTTAACGCCCTCCTGGCTACTGCAGGCAGCCTGCCCCCGGGGATCCTGGGCCCACTGCTACCGAGGTGGAGACCAGCCAACCTCTACAGCCCCCTCCCCACAGATGGCCCCACGTTCCACACACCCAACCCCGCTGGTGGGTCACTTACCAGCCCCTGCCTCCTTTGCTCATGGCAGTGGGAGGAGACCAGAGCAGGGGGGTGGGGAGGGACATGGAGGAGGGGTCTGAAGCAGGGGAGGTGGGCGAGGGGGGAATGGAGCAGGTGTGGAGGGAGGGGTGAGGGCCTGGACCAGTGGGGGCAGGATGGGGAGGACGGGAGTGGAGCAGTGGGGGAAGGGCAGGAGGTGGGGAGGGGAGGGGAGGCTGCAGAGGGAGACCCCCTTGAGCGAGTGGATGGCACTTGCCCAAGGGTCAAATCCTGGCCTGGCAGGTCAATGCCGAGTGCCCCAGCCTGCCCACCCAGGGCCTTCACCCCCAGCAGTGGCCATGGGCTGGTGGAAGCTGATCACGGCCCCTCTCGTCACCCCTGCAGGCCATCCATGAGGGGAAGGACTGCCGCCAGTACCAGGAGGACCTGCAGCTCCAGGCGCAGAACGACACTGCTGCCCGGCAGACCAACGACATGCTGCAGGTGAGCGCACAGCCCTGGGCAAGCAAAGGGCCGTGGGGCAGGTCAATGGGGGGGCAGGACAGCTGGGCTCTGGCATGGTCCTGGGGAAAGCCTGTGCCCCACGCGTAAAATGGGGCTACCAGTTCCTGGCCTCACTCCCAGCCATCCCCTGCACCCCCCAACCACAGCTCTGCCAGCACCCCTCAACTCCCCACCTGCAGCCCCAGCGAGCCTGGCCCTGGGCTTCCCCCCAGCTCTGCCAGTGCCCCTCAATCCTGACCCGCAGCCGGGCTCCTTCTGCAGCTCCGCTTGGTTCCACGCTGGTTCCCAGGCTTGTGTCTTGCTGGCTGGTGCCCGACTCCCCCGCAGCGAGGGGGCGGGGCGGGGCAGTTCCACGCCAGGTGACCCTGCTGCCTCCCCCTCACAGACACTGGTGCAGATGGGCGAGGCCATGCACTGCCCCGTGTGCCGCATCGTCGTGCAGAAGAAGGACGGCTGCGACTGGATCCGCTGCACGGTCTGCCAGACGGAGATCTGCTGGGTGACCAAAGGGCCGCGCTGGGGGCCTGCGGTGAGTGTCACAGGCCAGGCAGCCCCGGCCCCAGAGCGCCTGCCGGGGGGAAGGAATTCCCCCCACAGGGGCTGTGCTCAGCCCCGCTGCTGCCTCCGCCACACAGCCCCAGTGGGGTGGGGTGTGCGAAGCAGCAGGATCCTACCCCGTGCTGGGGGGCTGCCCCTCCCCTGGGCTCCAGACGGGGATTTCCCCAGCTCCTGAGCCACTGCACCAGGCAGGCAGAGGCTGAGCGGCTCCCCCTCAAGCAGTGGGGCTGAGGTTCCTGCAGCCCCCAGGCTATGCCCCAGCTGCTGGAAGATGGGTGCTCAGGGCCGGGCGTGGGCTGGAACAGGAGGGGAGCAGCCCCTGAAGCCAGCCAGAACAAGGGGCTCGTGGGGCAGCGCTGGAGCTGGCAGCCCTCCCCTCCCCGCCGGAGACTCGTGGGGGTGGCAGCAGCAGCAGCCTTCCCTGCTCCTGGCCCCGCGGCTGTTCCTGCTGGTGCCTCCGGCAGGGTCAGGGCCGTGCTGCTCCCCTCTGGCTGCAGCCCAGGGTTAGCCCTAGCTCCCTCCCCATTCCCCACGGAAGGTGGGTGGGGGGCAGATGCTGCTGAAGGCACCCCTCTAAGCAGCCTGGGGCAGGCACCTCCATCCCCTCGGCTCTGGCTGACCCGCTCTCCTCTCCTGCAGGGCCCTGGCGACACCAGCGCAGGCTGCCGCTGCAACCTCAATGGGCAGAGGTGTCACCCCTGCTGCCAGAACTGCCACTGAGCATGTGCCCAGCGGGGCAGGTGTGACTGAGGTGGGGCAGAATGTCCCTGCGCCTCCCCCGCAGCGCAGAGTCCAGCAGGGGCCTTGCTCCCAGGGGAGCGCCCAGCCGTAGCTGCGTGTGGGGCTTGGAGGGGGCGGTGTTCCCCTCACCCGAGCCCGTCTCTGCCCCCACCGCCGGCCAGGATCCGAGAGCGGCTGGACCCTGCCCTGCGTGCCTGGCTCCGGGGCCACGTTATGGCTTCTAGGGCTAAGTGGGGGCTGGAGGGAGGGGAGGGGGAGTGTGTGTGTGTGTGTGTGTGTTAACAGGTGTCCTGGAGAACTCCTCAGCCCCCTGCCCTGTCACCTCCGCGTGCTCCCCCCACCCCAGGGCTGTTGAATGGCTAACAGGGCCCCCCTGCAACAGCTGCACGGCGGGGGCAAGGAGCTCCCGTAACTATCTAGGGAGGGGGACGTGCTGGCAGAGCAGCCATCGGGGGGGTCCTTTGGGCTGCAGGGGCAGGGCCCAGGGAAGCTGCACCCCCATCCCGTCATTTACTAGGTAGGGGGCTGAGAGACAGTGCTCCGGGCCAGTCTGAGCCCCCCAGGCCCAGCGCAGCTCTGGCTGGCGCTCCCTCCACCTGGGGCTGAGCTGCAGGGGGAGCCCTGAAGGATTTACTCCCCAGGACAGGCATGGTGCAGCACAGGCTCCTGGTGCCAGGCCTGCCTGGAGCCGCTGACAACGCCAGGGGGAGAAGAGTCAGTTTCTACCATAAGGCCCCAGTGGGGGCAGCTCAGGCTGTTAATGGTGCCACCCCCCACCTGGGCAGCGAAGAGACCTCACCTCCTAGCTGCTCCTGCAGGAATCCAGGGGCCGTGCCCCCCAGGCCAGCTCCTGGAGTTGGGGCCGGGTCAGCTGGCCTGGGTCTGGGATGGGGGGCAGGTTAGCCCCCCACAGCTGTGGCCTGCTCTGCCTGTGCTGCAGAGCACCCACCCTGGCGGCAGTCCGGGCGACGCTAGCAGCAGTGGCCAAGGGCGGGTTGCTCCTCCCCACTGCATGGGGAGCAGGCACGGAGGACCCAGGCCAGGCCTTTGCGCAGGGCCCCTCCCCACTGCCAGGTGTGCTTCACGGTCGCCTCCCAGTGCTGGGCACGGGTCCTTCGGGGCGGGGCCCATCCTCTGCCCGGGACGCCCCAGACAGCTGCAGCTCAGGGCAGAACCATTTCATAAATGCCACCATTACACGCAGGCAGGCTGTGGCTGCTGGGGATGGCGAAGGCCCGGGGACAGGCCCAGGGCCGGGCAGACCACCACACTGCACGTCTCCCGTGAAGATTTAAGGGTTTATTTCTGCCCCCGCAGCAGGCGTGTGCAGACAGCCGCCCCCCGCCCCCCATTCCCAGAGTCCTTCCCCGAGGCCCAGCAGGCGCGCGGCTGCGTGAGAGGGAGAGGACATTAAATAAGAGCAATGTGTCATGAGGAGTGAGCAGCACCCGTCTGTCCATCCAGCTGTACATACATTCCTGTTCAGGGCAGAGGCCGCAGTCTGGCTGTGCGGCCCAGGCCCACGGGGCAGGATGCTCGGGCCCAGTGCTTACTTGGGGGGCCGGTACGCGATTTTCCTGCTCTTTAGCACAGACCACTTGTGGCGCTTCAGGTAGTAGATGAGCGGTGTCAGGAGGCCAATCATCAACAGCATCTGGGAAGGAAAGGGAAGGGTCAGGCCCTGCCCTGCTCCCGGCCCCAAGCACCTCCCCACAGCAGCGCATGAACCCGACCCATGCACTGGCAAGCGGAGGGCTGGCCGCCATGGGCCGCGTTCCCCCCTCCAGCGCAGGGCGCTCCACGCCTCCCACCAGCCCTGCCTCAGCGCCGCCTGGGCAGGGACTCACCTTCAGGCCCATGAGTTTGCGGTGATCGTGCTCCGGCTCCGCGGCCCACTTCAGGAAGGTGCACACGTCTTTCGCTATCTGGGACATGGTCGCTGGGGTCCCTGGGAGAAAGCAGAGTCAGCAGGGCCCAGGCCGCACGCGCAGGCGGAGCGCGCCAAGAGCCCAGGCTGCAGGCAGGCTGGGCCAGGGCCCGGGGAGAAGCACAGGGCACAGCCAGCAAGGAAGCGACTCCAGGCACAGGCTGCAGTCGCCTCAGCCCACACTCCCCACGCGCCCCTCGCTGGACAGTGCCCCGCCCCGGCTGGGAGGTCCCGCCGCAGAGCCCCTCTCACCATCCTCGAACTCCAGGATCTCGTTGTAGATGGGCGGTGCCATGGCAATGGACTGCCCCAGGAAGTAGGGGTTGTAGTGCAGCTCCTCCCTGATGGCTACCCCGGTGGGCGGGTCGCAGTAGCCGGTGATGAGGGAGAACACGTAGTCCTCACCCCCATGCCTGAAAGACAAGGCCAGGGTGAGATCCTGGGCCCTCGCCAGACCCAGCCGCCCCAGGCCGGGGCCGCCATGTGTGCGGCTGCCCTGCACCCCGGCAGGGGAGACGGGCTCTGGGATGGCCCCGTGTGATCCCTGCCTCCGCTGATGGCAGACACCCCGCGATGGAGGCTGGAAGGAGCCCCCGACTCTCCTGCAGGCGAGGGGCGGCCTAGGCCTTGCTAAGCGTGCTCAGGCCCATCAGGACACGGCGGCAGCCTGGGCTCAGCTAGTCACCGTCACCATGTGCACACAGAAGCCCCAGCCCGCATTGCTCCAGCTCATCTGGGAGGCGTGGTGCAGCGGGCCGGGCCGTGTGCTCCTCACAGGACGACGTGCTCTCTGGTACCGGCTGCTCAGACACAGCCCTGGGCTGCAGGCCCGGTCCCGGTCCCTGCCCGAGGCTGAGGGCACTCTGGAGGGAGCCTCACCTAGCGCTGATGATGTAGCTCAGGTCTGGGGGCAGCGCCCCGTTGTTGGCCGCTCGCGCCGCCTCAGGGTTGGGATAGGGCTTGGGGAAGTAATCGGAGAGCTTGCCTGGGCGTGTGAACATCTCGCCGTTCTCGTCAGGGCCATCGACCACCTCCACCTGGCACGAGAGAAAACTGAGCCGGGCCACAGAGCCCTGGGCTGGGGCCCCCGCACCGATGGTGAGAGGCCAGCTGCCCACCCACGCAGGCCCTGCTCCCCTCAGCCAGGGCCTGGGGGGCAGTCGCACGGCAGCGAGCCCAGCTCTCCCTCCGCTCCCAGCACACATCAGCCACAGGCGTCACCTGGCCGAGCTGGGTGCAAATGTCCCCCCCAGCCAGCCCCCTGCACTCAGCCTCACCTCCTCAGCCAGGGCCTTGGCTTCCGCCTCGGTGTGGGAGACGCCGACGAGGTTGCGGAAGGCCAGGTAGTCCATGCTGTGGCAGGCTGCGCACACCTGTTTGTACACGTGGTAGCCGCGCCGGATGCTGGGAAGAGGGAGGTGGCCGTGAGCCCCTCTGCCTGGCCGAAGCCCGTCCGCTCCCCATTGCTGAGTGAGCGGGAGGGGGCTGGAGCAGCAGCCACAGCAAGCCCTCCGCCGTAACCGTGGGGAGCAGCTGCCAGGCCCCAAGCCTCCAGCATCCCCTGCAGGAGCCTGGACATCAGGCAAGGGCCAGCGAGAGCCAAGCGGGGGGGCTGACCCGTCACCCCTGGGATCCAGCCAGCAGGACCAGCTTCCCCACCTGCCTGTGCTCTGAACCCTGCAGGGGCTGCCCTCCTCCGTCAATCCCTAGGACAGCCCCGCCTCACGTACCTGCTGTGATCCAGGGAGGCCAGCAGGCCCTTGTGGCTCCAGGGGTAACTGGGAGGATGCAGCTCCAGGTCCCCGGCACTCACGGCCGTGTGTAAAGCCAGGGCTAGGCCAGCGCCGCCAGCAGCCAGCACGCCCAGCGCGGACAGCGCCACCTTCCTGCCACGGGACATGCCCGACAGCGACGACATGCTGGCCTGGAACAGACGGGAACATTCAGACTCTCCCCCTCGGGCAGCTGGAGGACAGGCCTCCCACCCCCACACCCGCAGGCCCCCCTCACCCCCCAGACTCCACGACCCGGTGGCATGGGTGGCGCTGCCCAGAGGGACCAGGGTCCAGCCTCTGGAACCTTCCCCTGCCCCCAAGAGAGGAGTGGGGGGCAGGAGTGCAGCAGGGCCCTGGGCGCCCTCCGTCGTGCCACACAGACAGGAGAACTGACCTCCCCCGAGCAGAGGGGAGACGACTCCGGTCCCCCTCCAGACAGAGTGGGAAGGGCCCGGCGGCGTCAGGAGCAGGGAGCTGAAGTTTCAGCTGTCTGCGTGGCAGCCCCCAGCTGCAGCCATGGAGGGCTAGCAAAACGAGCAGGGGGTGGGCTGCGGCTCTGCCAGGGGTGTTGTTTAAACCAGCCAGCCAGCCCCAGCCACATGGGGTGAGAGTCCAGGCCTCTCAGGCCACCCCTCACCAGACACAGACCCCACAGGGGGAACTGGGCCCAGCAACTGCCCCTCAGGGGAGCAGCAGGAAGGACTATGGAAAGCCCAGGCCCACTAGCCCTCCACGGGAGAGCACCCCCCTGGCAGAGTGGACCCAGGCACGTCCATGGGGGAGTGAGCAGGGAGCACACGCTGAGGGGCACAGAGCTCCCAGTGCAGGGCAGGACAGTAACCAGGCTCAGCCCATGCACCTCCTCAGTTCGCTGTGACCCACCACGGGCCTGCAGCATCTCCTGGGCAATGGCACGCGCCAGCCCTGGCGAGAAGGGATGGGGCCTGGCCCCCACATACCAAGTGCCTGAAATAGGACAGGCTCAACACTTAGCCACATCGCCTCATCCAGGTGCGCAGCTAGACCGTCTGTAAGCACTACCCGTGCTCCACGCCACACCCCACCTTCCCTGCGGGATTAGGTTAGAAAATGGTGAATGGTGCCTTTATTTACTAGCTTCACTCTTTATTTGGGAGTTGGGGCAGGCTCTAGTGGGGTGGACTCTGGAATTGAATTAAAATGCACAGAACAGCTTTTCAATTTTTTTATTGGTGAAATAAAACTACCTGGAGCGTGGCAGATACTTTATCAGTGCTTTACCTGTGTCTGTGCTGCATTTCAAATTAACTCGGGTTAAACAAAGGCAGCGTGATCTGCAGTTAATGAACTGAACTGATGGACCTGGCGACCAGAAAATCAACATTTTAGCGCTGGGAGATCTTCTCTCACCTCGGTTTTATTCCTAGACTGGAAAAGGGAAAAAGTGTCCCTCCTTTCCCAGCCCCCAACTGATGCGTTAACTTTGACGGAACCAGCCATGGAATTGAGCTGGAGGAAGATGCTGAATTAAGACAATATTCTCTCTGCTGCTGTCAAAAGCAGGCTCAGCCCTTCATAAACTCTGAGTCCAGGTGCCCAGCCAGCGACTCCACCAGTCCAGTACTTCGCCTTCCCTTAAAACATCAGCAGTAAACGGGTGCCTCATACTATGGTTTATGTTCCGTTTAAATGATTCTGACGGATTACAGTGAGTTCAGGCCTTGACACAGGTTGTCAATTTCACATTTAGCTTTAAATAGGCTTATTTTTCAAAACAAAAGTGTATTTAATTTAAATAAAACAATCAGTTTCCCCCCCATCATTGATTTTTACCCACCCTGATTGCAGGACAATGGGACGCAGTCAGATGCCAGTACTGGGAGTGTCACATGGATGCATGTGGCCCCACCTCAACAAGCCCCACTCAGCTAAGGGGCAAAGGGCTCAACTAGGGGCAGCTGCTGCTGCTGTTTATCTGCAGCACCATATGTCAGCAGCCATGCCAACGCAAGGACCACCACAGCCCAGTCCAGCACCATGCAGTACCACACCACAGCCAGCTGCAGCCGCACCGTAACTACCGGAACGCCTGTCGCGGAAAGCACTGCTCGGAGGATGGGGACTCGGAGCCAGGAACTCCCGGCTGATGCTGATTTAAGCAGGTGGCCTGGACAAGTCATGGCCTCTCACCATACCACTCCTTAAAGCCAGAAGAGACAGTTAGATCATCTGGTCTGATCCCCTTTATAGCACAGGTCAGGGCATTTCACCCAGTTACCCCTGTGCTGGTCCAGGAAGTTGTTTGGCGGAAGCTTCCTGAAAAGCAGCTGGCTTGGATGTGAAGCCTTTGAGGGGGAGAATCTCTAGTCCCTGGGGAGTCCGTTCCAGTGGCTCATCACCCTCACTGCTAAACATCTGAGCTAGTGTCTCATTTGAACGTGTCTGGCTTCAGCTTCCAGACGCCGGTTCTTGTTCTGCCTGTCCCTGCTAGATTAAAGAGCACTTTAGTACCAGGCGTTTTTTCCGTACATACTAATCAAGTCACCTCTCAATCTTCCGTAAGCTAAACAGATCGAGCCCCTTAAGTCTCATTGTTCAGCATTTTCTCCAGCCCTTGAATCATTTTTGTGGCTCTTTTCTGCACCTCTCCAATTTTTCAACATCCTATTTAACATGTGGACCCCAGAAGTGGGTGCAGGGTTCCAGTGTGGGTCTCAGAAATGCCATGGCCAGAGGTAAAGTCCCCTCCCAACGACTCCCGTTTATACATCCGTGGATCACATTAACCCTTTCTGGCACAGCAGCACTCATGCTGAACTGCTCATCCGCCACGATTCCTTGATCTGATCCGCTCACTGCTGCACAGGATACAATCCTGGAGCCTCTCTGACTGACTGACTGTGTGTTGCGGGAAGAAGTACTTTTCTTATGCTCATCTTAAACCTGCTGCCTATTCATTTCATTGGGTGACCCCTTGTGTTACATGAAGGGGTAAATAACATCTCTATTCACTTTCTCCACATCATTCATGATTTTATAGACCCCGATCAAATCCCCCTTAGTTGCCTCTTTCCTAAGATGAACAGTCCCCGGCTTTTTAATCTCTCTCATGTGGAAGCTGTTTCATACTATTAATTTTGTTGCCCTTCTCTGTACAGTTTCAGAGAACATGTATTCTACCGATACCATACAGCGCTAGTTTATCAGAATGTCATGAAGCCTTAATGAAAGTCTAAATCTATTACAGCTGTTATTTGATAATAAGCTCTTCAATCTAGCCGAGAGAGGTCCAACACGATCCAATAGCTGGGAGCCAAAGCTGACAAATTCAGACAGGAAATAAGGCGTAGATTTTTGACAGGGAGGGTAATTAACCATTGGAACAATTTCTCAAGGGTCATGGTGGAGTCTCCATCACTGGCCATCTTCCAATCACAGTTGGCTCTCTCTAAAAAGGTACACGCTAGGAATGATTGCAGGGCAGGTCTCTGGCCTGTGTTATACAGGAGCTCAGACTGGATGATCACAACGGTCCCTTCTGGCCTTGGACTCTATTAAAAGAACGAACTCCGGTTTGATAAGACCTATTGTCCAATAAAACCACGCTGACTGTAAGACAGACCTTAGCAGAGAGAGAAAGATTTGTTCATATTTCCTCAGCGCTAGGAAGATGCAAAATGCCTGGTGATTGAGGCTGCCTCACCAGGTGCAGAATAACTCAGAGGACAATTCCCATGTAACAGAGGGACTTTATTGCCATCAGCCCAGCTACAGCGAGCACAGGAAAGGGAGCACAACAAAGTCCCCGGGGGGAGGCCGGCTGTGGACAGAACAGCCTGCCTTTACAGACCAGGGGAAGTCAAGGCTGGCAACAGGCGCATACCCTGACAGGTAGCAGATCTGAACGGAGACAGTCACCTGGCGGCAGCGAAAGCTCCCGCTGCCCCCGCACACCCGAGGAAGCTGCATCCCTGCCGGTCCCCCTGCAACTGCCGCTGGGCGGGATCGGGGCCACGCAGCCCCCGCCCAGAGACCCTTGGCCGTGGAGCCGTTGGCAGGTTTAGTGACCAGGAGCAGGTCACACGAGCCGCAGGAGGAGGAAACTGCGGAGAGCGGGAAGGCAGAGCCGCGGGCGGCCTCCCACCGCCCAGCCCGTGCGCGCCGGGCAGAGCCCTGCCTTGACGGGCCGCTTCTGCCCGGGCCAGAGACGTGCCCGGCGCTGCACCATTTCCCCCTCGCTAACGCGCGCGCAGCCGGCCCCCGGCGAAGGACTCGGGCCCCCCCCCAACTCCCACCTTCCCCCGAAGCTGCCGGGCGCAGGGGACGCGCCGGGGCCGGGCCGGTGTGAGCGGAGCGGCGGGCGCAGCCCAGCGCGCCCCGGGAGCACGAGAAGCCCCGGGCTCGGGGCGGGGCCGGCACAGCAAACCCCAGCGGCCCGGGCCGCCCGGCCCCCACCGCCGGTACCGGCCCCGTAACGCGGCCCGGGGGAGGGATGGCCCGGCCCGGCCCGGCCTAGCGGGGGAAGGGGGCTGTGCCCGGCCCGGCCCGGGGCTGTGCTGAGGGCGGGGCGGAGCGGGCCGGGCTCCCAGCGGCTCCTGACGGCGGGTCCGGGGGCGCCGCGCCCCGGTGACCTTCAGGGCCGGGCCGGGCCGGGCGCGGGGCCTGGCGGGGGCCGGAGCCGAGGTCGGGGCCGGGCGCGGCGCGGCGCGGGGCGGGGCTCACCTGGGGGGGCCGCAGGCGGGGCCCGTGCGGCGGAGGCAGGAGGGGGCCGCCCCGAGCCCGCAGCACCAGACACCGCGCCGCCCACAGCGCCGCCATCTTGGAGAGGGGCCGGGGGTCCGCCTACTTCCCAGCGTGCACCACGCGGGCGGCCCGACGGAGGCCGGGCGGGAAAGGCGCAACGGGGTGACGCGCCGGAAGCAGCCCTGGCCTTTTGGGGGCGGGGTCAGGGCTGGGCTCCACCCCCTCCCCCGCCCCCTGGCGCTGCGTGCGCGGGCATGGGCAGAGCGGGGCAGGGGGAGCTGGGGGGAGGGGCAGGCAGGAGCTGTGAGCTGGGGGAGGGGCAGGCAGGAGCTGGGGGAGGGGTGGGGGAGGGGAGCTGGGGGGAGGGGCAGGCAGGAGCTGTGAGCTGGGGGAGGGGCAGGCAGGAGCTGGGGGAGGGGAGCTGGGGGGAGGGGCAGGCAGGAGCTGTGAGCGGGGGAGGGGGAGCTGGGGGGAGGGGCAGGCAGGAGCCGGGGGGGGGATGCAGCTGCTGCCAGACCTGGCCATGGGCTCAGCTCCTCGTTGGCACCGTGTGGCCACTGCCCCCCCACGGCTGAGCACGCGGGGCCAGGCCAGGCCAGGCCGTCTCGTCCCGGGTGGTCCCTGGCCCCGAGGGGTTGGCGCTCTGAGGACTACACCACCGTTACCAGCCCATGCTGGCGTTGCGGCTCGCCCCCGCCCCACGTTGCTGAGCACTCAGTGGGGACACGGGCTGGCCCACCCGGCGGGGCGAGGGCGGGAGCAGACAGCGGAGCAGCCCGGGTACAGGCACTGCTGTGCCCTCAGGCCGGAGCAGGGGGAACACGGAAATGTCTGAAAAACTGCTCAGAGTTCTGGATGGGCTCATGAATATTCATGAGTGCATTTGGCGACTGCATGCTGGCGTGCCTCAAAATAATTCCGAGTCTCAAGGTGTGCCGCGGCCCAGCAAAGGCTGGGACCCACTGCCCTGCACCTCACCTCTGCAATGGATGTGCGGGGGGGGAGGGGGCAGTGTTGCCACATTGCCACCCATGCAGGGGGGCTCCTGCCCCCTCCCCCCCCATGGCACCGCTGATCACCCCCTGCAGGAAGAGCTGTGGGGCTGGTGGGCCAGGCAGCAGCAGGGGGCTGCCTTGGTGAGTTGGCCCTCCTCCAGCCCCATGCACACAGCCTGAAAACCCCACCAGTGCCCCCGGCTATTTACAGACACCAATGACCTCCCCCCACCTGGAGCAGAGGCACTCGAGTAATGTACAGATTTTCTGTGTGCAAAGAACCGACTCGGGGCCCAAGAAGCCAAAGCTCCCTTTGCCGTCAGTTCTGTGGGCGGGAGAGAGGCAGGAAGGCCCCGCAATGGGGTCACCACCAAAGCCTGGAGAGACGTGTTCAACCCCAGTGTGGCCTTGAGCCAGCCCCCGTCTCGCTGTGCCTCCATGCCCAGCTGTATGGTGGGGAGAACAGCCCTGCCCCCAGGCGTGCGCCGAGGAGAACGAGAGACGGGTGGTGCCCAGCTCGGACAGGGACAGGGGCTCTGCACTATCTCAGCTCCAGGCTGCTCTCCAGGGCTGCTTCTTCCCAGGGGAGGGCCATGCCATCCCTTCAACTCGGGGGCAAGTGCTGTCTCCTGCACTCACCCACCTCCCCAACAGCCAGCAATTCCAGAGGGGGGGTCTCTGGGGAGGTGTCCTGGGGGGAGATGGAGCAGTGCCCCAAAAAGCTCTGAACAGTGTGGGGAGACCTGGACTCCCCCGCGTGGAGCTGGGGCACAAGGGCACGGGAGGAGGTGGTGGCAGGGATGAGTGTTGCCAGGGGGTGAGCTGCTGCGTTCCGAGTGCCGCCCCCACCGCCGTGGCTCCGTGGCGGATGTTAATGCTGCTCTGCAGAGTGTGAAGTGGCTGCCTCGACACTCTACTTTGCCCTGCCTGCTCTGCTGCCAGCCTGAGACACCCTGGCTTGGCCTGGCCTGGTGACTTCCCGCAGCTACCTCCTGTCCCTGGCGTCTTCCCCACCACGCCTGACATAGGGACCCCCTGCCCTGCACTGGAGTGCACTGCTGTCCTTCCAACGCCCGCTCTGCCATGCTGCCACCACGGGGCAGATGGGGAGAGCAAGCACCACCGTCACAACCCCCCCCCCCAGTGTACTCGGAGTGGGGCTGTCTCCCTCCCCCTCTGCAGAGCAGTTCCCGCCCAGCCCTGTAAGCTCTCCGAGGCAGGATCATTTAGTTTCTTACAGTGGGTCAGGGCCCAGACCCACAGGGCTGCCCCGCACGATGGAGGCTTCCGGGCTAGGAACCACGCCCACCACGCTCGCTGAAGGCTTTGCCTGTTGTTTTATTACAAAGATGGACACCCCCGGCACGCACTGGACTTTGCATCCTCCGAGTTCCACCCCCCGTGCACCAGCCCACCCTGCTGGCTGCTTTGCAGGCCCGTCCCACCTCGACAGCAGAGGTGTGTGCACTAACCCGCGTCCCCACACCTCCTCCCCCAGGACTGAGCGAGTCATGCCCAGCCCAGGCGTGAGCTCGAGGGCGGTGTCTGCAATGGGGTCCTGCCGTGCTGCCTCCCCCTCCTCCCAGCGTGAGCCCAGCCAGCTGCCCTCTGTCCGTGGGAACAAGCGGGGCCAGAGCACCCCTGTAGGCAGCCCAGCACCCTGTGCCCACCTTCCCCCGGCACACGGCTGGTGAAGGTCCCAGCATGCGAAGCCCATGGACAGCGGATTCAGGGGAGCGCAGGAACTCCTGCTCTGGGACCATCACAGCTCCACCTTCCCCAGCGAGGCCTGAGCCCAAGGCAGGGGGACCAGTTCCTGCTGCAGGCCCACCACAGTCCAAAGGTCTCCCTCTCCCTCAAGAATGAAGGCCCAAGGGTCCCACCTGAGAACCTGGAAGGCTCCAAGGCAAGCCCCGCATCCTGGGATCCAGTGGCCAGGAAAGGGCCCAGTCAGCAGCCCCTGCCCACTCCCAGGAGACGTGGGGCCAGGCAGAGGGGCCCGGCTACTTCCAGAAGAGCACGTTCCAGAGCAGCAGCCAGCAGGGGTAGACGAAGAGGGCGATGAAGGGGAAGACGATGGAGCCGTAGAGGTAGTGATCCAGCAGGCCCTCCGACACTGCCTGCAGGAAGAGCTGCCAGCACTCCAGTGCAGAGATGGGGTACTCGATCAGCTCCTGGTACAGGAAGATGCTGAGCAGGAGGGTGACAGCTGGGGTGACTAGGACCAGCAGCACTGCGTAGAGATACCTGGAGACAGACACAGGCAGGGGTCAGAGCGTGCTGGACGGGGACGTGCTGGCCAGCGAGGCTGGGCCGAAAACGGGCAACTCCCAGCACCACTGCCCCACTCCCCACAGCCAGGGCTCCTGCACCGCTCCCCATAGTGCCCCTTGCTGGGAGTTCTCCACCCAGACAGTGCTCATGGATAGAAATGGATAGAGAGCTGGCTAGATCATCAGGCTCAACAGGGAGTGATCAACAGCTGGCTGTCTAGCTGGCAGCCGGTCACAAGCGGAGTGCCCCAGGGGTCGGTCCTGGGGCTGGTTTTATTCAACGTCTTCATTGATGATCTGGAGGATGGGGTAGATTGCACCCTCAGCAAGTTTGCAGATGACACTAAGCTGGGGGGAGTGGTAGATACCCTGGAAGGCAGGGATAGGATACAGAAGTGACCTAAACAAACTGGAGGATTGGGCCAAAAGAAATCTGATGAGGTTCAACAAGGACAAGTGCAGAGTCCTGCACTTAGGATGGAAGAATCCCATGCACAGCTACAGACTGGGGACCGACGAGCTAGGCAGCAGTTCTGCAGAAAAGGACCTGGGGGTAACAGTGGACAAGAAGCTGGATATGAGTCAGCAGTGTGCCCTGATTGCCAAGAAGGCTAATAGCATATTGGGCTGCATTAGTAGGAGCATTGCCAGCAGATCACGGGAAGTGATTATTCCCCTCTATTTGGCATTGGTGAGGCCCCATTTGGAGTATTGTGTCCAGTTTTGGGCCCCCCACTACAGGAAGGATGTGGACAAACAGGAGAGAGTACAGCGGAGGGCAACAAAAACGATAGTGGGGCTGGGGCACAGGACTTATGAGGAGAGGCTGAGGGAACTGGGTTTGTTTAGTCTGCAGCAGAGAAGAATGAGGGGGGATTTGATAGCAGCCTTTAACTACCTGAAAGGGGGTTCCAGGGAGGATGGGGCTAGGCTGTTCTCAGTGGTGGCAGATGACAGAACAAGGAGCAATGGTCTCAAGTTGCAGTGGGGGAGGTCTAGGTTGGACATTAGGAAAAACTTTTCCCCTAGGAGGGTGGTGAAGCATTGGAATGGGTTACCTAGGGAGGTGGTGGAATCTCCATCTTTAGAGGTTTTTAAGCTGAGGCTTGACAAAGCCCTGCCTGGGATGATTTAGCTGAGGTTAGTCCTGCTCTGAGCAGGGTGTGGGACTAGATACCTCCCCTGAGATTCCTTCTAACCCCCATCTTCTGTGATTCCTGCCCCGCCCCTCACAGCGCCCCCAGCTGGCACAGGCTGGTGGCGGAGGGATGACCAATGAACTTGACATCCTCCAATCAGCCCTGTGTGCGTGGCCCTTGGTGGGAGAGGGGATTTCCAGCCCATGGCCTGCGCTGGCTGTTGGCTCTCATGGCAGCTTCCCGGACTCCCTACCTGTACCGGAGCCAGGACCCTGTCAGCTGCAGAGCCATCCCACAGAGGATGAGCCTGGCTAAGTTGCCCCTGCTGCACACGGGGGGCCGGGCTCAGGTGACTCATGGGATGCCGGGGAAACACGCTGGTGTCACTTACTTGGGGCCTTTGGGCTGGACGACGGCTGCAACAGGCACCATGGTGACAGCCAGCAGGAAGCCCAGGGAGAAGTTAATGAGGGTGATGCAGCCCAGCTGCATGGCTAGGTACAGCAGGGACAGCAACTTCAGGGTCATCCAGCCGCGCTCACTCCCACTGCCAGACAGCACTCTGCAGAGCGGAGAAACAGCTGTCAGACCCCACAGACATCTGCCTAGCCCCCCACCCTGGCCAGCAGAGAACGACCAGTCCCATTTTCTATAGCGCGCTGCGACAGTCTGGATCCCTCTGTTCACCCTGGTTACAAAGCTGTGATGGGTTTTGTACAAAGCGGGCCTTGGGAGGCACCATTTGAAAACTCATAATGTGCTGATCATTATTGTCCTGGCCAAAGGTGTGTGGCAGCTTTGTGTGTAAAGTGAGAAGACTTTACTCTACGACATTGCTGAGATACGCTCCAGATTGAGACAAGCAGGCACAAACCAGGTCCCCAGAGAGGAAAGATAAACTGATTCCACAGCCAGGTATCAACAAAATCAAATGGACTATCTATCGCTGGCCAAGCGGCTATTCTTTAGCAGGAAGGCTGAGAGAGAGAAATGCTCATCTTGGCACAGAAACAGGCCCACAGATTGGCTGAACCTCAGCTGGAGAGGATTCTCAGTGAAGAGAACTGCTGCAAAAATATTCCCCGATCCTCTCTCCTCCCAGCATGGACAACACTTGAAAGACAAAGGGAGCTGGGGAGAGATCCCAGCTGAAAGGTTCAGCCAGTACGACTGCTAGGGCGTGTGGTGAGAGACCCTTCGCTGTAAGCTCACGTAGCTCGTTAAGTGAGGCGTTGGTCAGCGTTTTACCTTCGATTTCTGTGTAACCAATTCTGGCTCTCATCCCTCATTGTTTGCAATCACTTAAATCTATCTTTGTGTCGGTGATAAACTTGCTGCGGTGTTTTCCTAACCCGTACATCTCTGGATCGACTGCCTGGGGAGTTCCGTGTGAGATAACGGAGCTTGTGCATACCGTTTGCTATTCATGAAAACAGGCGCTTGCATTGTCCAGGAGGAAAGAGCAGGGCAGGACCAGATGCCCAGGATGTTTCTGGGACAAGTCTGGGGCTGGGAATTTGCTGGTGTTGCTCTGTGATGTAATTCAGACGTGGCTGGCTCGAGCCCTTCCCAGATGACTGTACCTCTTTCGGGAGGCTGATTTGTCTTGTGTACCCCAAGTTTCACCTCACTTCAAAACGACTTGCTCACCAAAGCGGACATAAACATGCAGCAATGTCCCAGCACGCTAGTACTGACACACGCGGACTCTCCTTTTCCCCATGCAATATAAACACTGCACTTACATCTCCGTGCATCGCACACAGAGCAGTATAGACCCGTCCCTGTAGGAAATAACTCCGCTCGGGCTGTTGTAAAACTAGGCAAGTATCTCGCTGAGCGGATGTGCCCCTGGTGGAGAACCACCGGGCTGGAGAACTCCCACGGCGCAGCCGGGAGCGACGGACATGCTGGAGGCATCTGGGCAGACCAGGAGTGGTGGCTCTCGCAGCGAAGCAGGGTGAAAGGCACCCCAGGTTGGAGAACGGCGGGGACAGCTGTCCATCAGTCCAGATTCTGCCCGGGGAATGTCACAGTGCCGCCTGCTGGGAGAGGCTGGGGCAGCCGGGAGTCCCCCCCGCCAACACTCCTGCCCCGCCCCCATAATGCCCCCTCCTGGGGGAGATGGCTCTGCCGTCGTCGTACCTGTGACTCAGGCCAGCTTGTGCTCCTGCCGGCCACTGACTTCACCACCCAGCACAACCGGCGGCTGGCCCTTGGGGGGTCATGTCACCTGCAGGCCTTGTCCCCTGCCCCTCCCTCCCGGGCCCCGGGCTGCCCCCAGTACCTGTGTGTGTTGTGTGGCAGCGCCAGGCCGGCCACGTAGATGGCGATGACCGTCAGCACCACGGCCTCTGCCTCGGAGACGGGGAAGTGCTGGGTGGCCACGTGCTGGCCCAGCACAGGCAGGAAGTAGAGGGTGAGGCCCGTGGCATGGCAGATCAGCAAGGGCGGCACCAGGATGAGCAAGCTGGGCCGTGACTCCTGCGGGGAGGGGATGGGGGGACACTAAGCAGGGCCAGAGCCAAGCCTAGCAGGCCTCCAGCTGCTGGAGGAAGGGCCCCAAATCTGCCTCCCAGCCCCAAACCAGGCCAGCACCCGGGGCAGCTGGAACCCCAGCCCAAGAGCGGCAGCTCCTGAGGGGCTGTGTCGGGCCCATCAAGCCAAGACACCGGGAGGGGGGGGGTCGTCACGTGGAGGGAACCCCTGGTTTGACGCCCTGCCCTGCCCCTGGGCCGGTCCGCGGTCCCCATCCATGCCAGGGAATGAGGGGAAATCCAGTCGATTGGGAGGTGCTCGGATACTACAGTAGAGGGCGCCACAGATGGGTCCCGTGGCCCCACGGCGTGGGGAGCCCACAGTGACAGCGGGGAGTGGGGAAGAGCCAGTAGCCGCCCTCAGGCCTGGCGAGCTCCAGGAGCAACGTGGGGCAGCGGGGCTGGGCCCTGCGACCCCCTCACCTCGGCGGCGGCATGGGCAGCGCCCTGGGCTCCATCGCAGAGCTGCTCCTCCGGGCCCACGTCACATTTACTCAGCTTCATCCACAGGTCGAGGGCGTGGGGCAGAGTCAAGGACACCAACGGGGCAATGACCGAGCCCCCAGTGCCTCCCGCCCCCTGCTGACTCCCACCCACCCACAGACAGATCCCCTCCCCCACAGCCAGGCGCAGCCCCTGCCTCGCAGAGCAAGCACCGCACGGGGACCCAGGCCGGAGAGGGGGCAGCAGAGGTGCTGCAGAGTGGGGTGGGGCCCCCTTCTGCGTGCCCAGGGCATGCGCCCTGTCACCCGTCAGGCAGGGCTGCGCAGCTCGGGGGGGCTTGTGGAACATGGCAGCCCCTCCCAACCCTGAGTCTGAGCAGAGACCCCATCCCCCCCAGAGCCCCCCAGGCCTGGCCCTGCTGCAGCCCAGAGCCCTCCCCCTTCTCTGAGCAGCTGCTGCCTCCAGGGTATCTTGAGGACGAGGATGAGGATGAGGAAGCCGAAGGCGGGCATGTAGACACCGATGGAGACGAAGCGCGCCAGCGAGGGCAGCAGGTAGAAGAAGTAGGACTGGTGCAGGCGCTCCAGCAGGTTGTTCAGCTTGCGGAACATCCCCTCCAGGGTCCTGGGGGCAGGATCGTCAGCAGGGACGGACGCTGGCACCGTCCTCGCCCGGGGATGGCAGCGGGGGAGGGGCGCAGCCTCTCAGCCCTGCCCCGGCCGGTCCCCTCACTGAGCTAGATCAGCATTTCCCTAGGCCCCCTCAGACCCTGGCTCTGCCAACACCACTGAATCCTGACCCGCAGCCCCGCTGCCATCCAACCCTGGGCTCCCCTCAGCCCCCGCGTCCCGGCCCGCAGCCTGCGGGGGAGCAGGGGTGCTGTACTCACTTGCCCACGGTGCCCATGTCGTACTTGTACTGCCGGAAGCTGTTGATGCCGCGCACGGTGATGGCCTCGATGTGGTAGCGCAGGAAGAGGCCGTGGTCGCCCTGGGGCCGGCCGGAGCCCTGCTTCAGCACCATGAGCAGCAGAGTCTGCAGGTTGTGCACGTAGGCCGGCAGCGTGTCCCAGTCCGTGCGCTGCAACTGCAGGGCAGAGAGGTCAGGGCCTGCGTCTCTGCCCCGCCCCCCGCCAGCAAGGGGAGGCTGGCCGAGGGGCCGGCGTGCAAGCAGGAGAGGACAGGAGAAAGCAGCGGGAGAAGAGTCCGGCTGGGATCGCAGCCCCGGGCAGCCCCCCCGTCTCACCTTGCCCTGGACGGTGCACAGCAGCCCGTTCTTCTGGCAGAAGGCGTAGAAGAGGTTGACCAGGTCCAGGTTGGGCAGCTGCCCGTTCAGCCCCTCCACGGCCACGTCGAAGCTGGTGATGACGTCGCTGCTCAGCTCCAGCGAGACGGCTGCCTGGATGGCCCCCGCGCGGCCCAGCATCCCCGAGGAGTGCACCTCTGTGGGCAGAGCAGCCGCTGAGCAGGGAGCCGCCCAGCCCGGACGCAGGCAGCTCCCCCCGCCCAGAGCCAGGCCGGCCTGCTAAGGGCCCAGACAGGGGCAGAGAGCCCCACCCTGCTCCCCAGCTCAGTAACAGCCCCACTGAGAGCAGCTGGGCCTGCTCCGTCAGCGCGTGGCTGGGATGGGAGACCAGAGGGGCCTGGCACAGAGTGCGGCACCCACCCCAGGCCCCTGCCTGCCCGCGGCGCCCCACCCCAGGGCTCCCGTCCCCGCCACTCACAGCCCCGCTGGCCTCACCTGTGATGTTGACGTCGTGGTAGGCCTCCAGCCAGGCCTCCATGCCGATCAGGTCATGCTCATTCACCAGGAAGATGATGTCCTTGGCCCAGTAAATCTGACCTGCAGGCAGATGAGCAGCTGCCTGTGTCAGCGAGGGCCAGGCCGGCTGCCCAGCCCCAGGGGAGCTGCACACCCCACAGCTAGGCCCGGGGCGGGGGTGGAGGAGCTGCAGCCGAGGCAGCTGCATACCCGGCCTGCGTGGGGTGATTGGCCCGAAGCAGCCACGGGAGGAACCCGCTGGGCCTCTGGGAGTCTGTGCATAGGGCAGAGGCCTTGGGGAGCAGGCGAGGTCTCCGTGCTCTGCACCCTGCGCAGACGCCAAGGGAGGGGCTGATACACGAGAGTCTGATTTGACCACTCGCCGGGAACCCCTCGCCAGGCCGGGAGGCCCACAGGGCCCGTGTCGCCGGGCCATGCAGAGCAGCTACTCTCAGGTGCACCTGCCCTGCCACCCCCACTCACTCACCCCGGAAGTAGGAGGCCAACGCCAGCATCAGCCCCACGGCCTGGTTGTTGTGCTGCCCCGTGCTGCAGGGCACGCTCAGGACCAAGGACTCGGTGCTGGCCGCGCGCGGGGCGCGCAGGATCCCGTACACGTTCGTGCCCTTCACCATCTGCAGGGAGGGAACCAGGGGCTCAGCAGGACCAAGCCCTGCCCCACAAGAGAAGGGGTTTTGCAGCAGGGCAGGCCCTGGAAAAGCTTCTCCCCAGCACAGAGCCAAACACAGTATCCTGGTGTCTGCCAAGGGGGGCCCAGGCCTGCACTAACAGGGGCTGCGGGTCAGAACTGGGGGCACCGGCAGAGCTGCAGGGGGAAGCCCAGGGTCTGGGTTAGCAGGGGGCTGCAGGTTAGGATTGAGGGCACCGGGACAGCTGTCGGGGGGGATCAGGGCTGGGAGAGCAGGTGGCTCCCGGTTGGAACTGGGGGCCACAGGCAGACCTGTGGGGGTGGGGGGCAGCCAAGGGCTGGGAGAGCAGGGGGCTGAAGGTCGGGAGTGAGGGGCACTGGAAGGAAGAGCTGTGAGGTGCCCCCCCAAGTGCTGTCAGCCCCTCAATTTTGTTACCCCTTTTCTGTGAGCAAACCCACTGGATCAGCATGCATGGTAGGGACCTGATGAAGGGCCAGGACCCTCTGAGAAGCCCCAGGGCTCTGTGGGGAGCAGTTGGCCTGTGGGGCTGCATCTGTCCCCATGCACCAAACGCCAGCCCTGGGAGGAACTCCCCCATCCCCGGCCCACAATGCCCGTGGCATCTGTGCCCAAGCCCAGGCAGAGACGGGGCAGCTCCCAGGGCCCGGCCCGACACGTACGTATCTTTCGCGCGTCTCGTCGGGGAAGGGCAGCGTGCGGGAGAAGGGCTGCTTATAAACCTCCAGGCCCAGGTTCCACATGGTCTTCTCCAGCCAGGCCACGGGGATCCCCCTGGAAAGGGGACGGGCAGAGTGAGGAGCCGGAACAGGGCCCCTTGCCCGGGAGCGGTGAGTCGCGCTAGAGCCCAGCGCACAGCGTGAACGCCAGAGCCCAGGGCCGCGCGCTATCTGCTCTGACCCGCCCACGGTGCCAGTGTCCTGCGCAATGAGGGCAACCCGCAAGGTCCTATGGTGCCACCCCTCCACCACTGCCCCTGGGAGACCACAACTCCCAGCACACAGCGGCCTAGCTGGAGCAGCGCGCGGCCCTGGCGGGACACACCCCTGTAGTATAAAGGCAGCTGGCCATGCCGTGCCCTCCCCTCCCTCGTGTGGGCCCAGGGTGCCACCCCCTCCCCGACTGGCCCTGGGAGAAGTGCGGGGAGGCCAGGGGAACCAGCCCAGCCCACTGCTGAGGCCTGCGGGGGACGGGGGGATGGTCGGACTCACCCCACCTTCTTCTTGGCCCCACAGAGAGAAGGGCTCGCGGGCGTAGGAGAGCGCCCTCTCGCCGAACACGAACTGCTCCTCCACCATGGTGGAGCCCATGGCGTTCTCCGACATGTAGGTGCGCAGGGTGAAGGGCGGGGAGGCCAGGCCCAGGAACCAGCCCAGCCCAGCCAGGTAGCTGAGGACACTGCGGACATTAGGAAAAAGTTTTTTACTAGGAGGGGATGAAGCACTGGAATGGGTTACCTAGGGAGGTGCCCTGGCCCCACAGAGAGAAGGGCTCAAGTCTGGTTGGGGATATAGCCAAGGGGCTTTGAGCATGAACTAGGAGGAGGTCCCTTCCAACTCTAATATTCTATGATTCTGGGGCCCACGGATTTGACCCCCAGCTGGGCCCCCGCCCTCCCTGGGGTGGGACGGCTGCTCCCTGGGGTGCCGCACCCGGCACTGCCACACAGGAGACGCTGGCTGACTGCGTAGCCCCTGGCCCCCAGGGCAAGGAGGGCTGGACCCAGGGTCTGGAGGAGACGGCTCCGTTCTGCAGCCCCTTCTGCTGACCTGATGGGGGGCCAGCCCGGGGTAAGGGAGAGAATCAGAGGGAAGGAATGAGAGAGTGAGTTGGGGTGGGGAGGACGGACAGATGCCCCCCCCCATGCAGCCCAGCAGGCCGGGGCCGCGCACTCACCACAGCGGGGTGTTGAGGCGGAGGATGAGCCGGGACAGCGCCCGCCGGCGGTAGGGGTCCGAGAGCAGTCCCATGGCGGGGGGCTGGGCTGGGCCGGGGCGCTCCTGGGGGCACTGCAGACACAAGGGCAGCGGTTCCAGCTGAGGCGAGCCCAGGACCCCCCCGGCAGGCACGGCCCCCGCCCCGCTCCGCGCCACCCCGCTGACGGCCGGCTGCCTGCCTGGGCCAAGCCCCCGCAGGGCCAGCGACACCCCGCACCCGGCCTGGCCCCCGCCCGCCCGCTGTGCCTATCCCCGCGGCGTCTCGGCTGCGTGCGTGCGGGCCCGGCCCGGCAGGAACCGGGTGCTCGGCGCTGCAGGAACCGGGTGCACGGCGCTGCAGCCTGCCCGGCCCAGCCCGGCCCTGCCCTAGGGAGGGGCCCGGCCAGCCCCCCCGCGCCGCTCTGAGCGGGGCTCGGCCCTCGCTGCGCGCACGGAGCCGGCGGCCGGGGTCGTTTCCCGGGGGCTCGGCCCCGCTCCCGGTTCTCCCGGCGCAGCACACGGGGCACGCGCTGCCCGGCACTGACTCCGGCCCGGCCCCGGGCGTGTCTACACGGCGCAGGGACGCCCCGGAGCCGCCTCGGAGCCCGGCTCAGCCATGCGGACGCTCGCCGGGCCGGGTCAGGACAGGATGCGGCCCCCCCCCCGCTGCTGCTTCTAGCCCCGCAGCCGAGTCCGCGGGCCGGGCCGCGCCGGATCCGATCCCGGCCCGTCTCTGCCGTGTAAACGCGCCCCCGCCCCGCGGCAGAGGGGCCAAGTGTGGGGCAGGGGGGGCTGGAGACGGCTCTGCGCTGCCTGAGCCGCGGGGGTGCCTAATTCCCCTGGGTCGGGGTCGGACCCGCCCCCCCTGCACGGCCCGGCCCCGCTCACCCACCCCGCCGCTCCGCCACAGCCTCAGGCCGCTCAATCTACCGCCGAGCCGGGCCGGGCCGCTTCCCAGAGCCCCAGCGCAACAATCGAGCTCAGAATCATCGATGGGACCCGCGCGCCTCCGAGCTGCCGGAAGCGAGCAGGGTGTGCACAGGGAGTGTGCAGCGTGCTCGGGGACAGTGTGCAAGGAGTGTGTGCAGGGTGTGCAAGGGGGCAGTGCACACAGGGTGTGCAGTGTGTGCAAGGGGCAGGGTGTGTGTGTGTGCAGTGTGTGCAAGGGGCAAGCTGGATGTGTGTGTGTGTGCAAGGGGCAGGGTGTGTGTGTGTGTGTGCAGTGTGTGCAAGGGGCAGGGTGGATGTGTGTGTGTGTGTGCAGTGTGTGCAAGGGGCAGGGTGGATGTGTGTGTGTGTGTGTGCAAGGGGCAGGGTGTGTGTGTGTGTGCAAGGGGCAGGGTGGATGTGTGTGTGTGTGTGCAAGGGGCAGGGTGTGTGTGTGTGTGTGTGTGTGCAGTGTGTGCAAGGGGCAGGGTGGATGTGTGTGTGTGTGTGTGCAGTGTGTGCAAGGGGCAGGGTGGATGTGTGTGTGTGTGTGTGTGCAGTGTCACTGTGCTCAGGATGTCAGTGCAGGCTGCAGTGCATGCGGAGTGGTGAGATGTGTTTGTTGGGGTGAGGGTATCTGTCGCCTGGCTGGGTCCGTCTCTTTCTCTGGGGGAGGGGGGGCAGCTCAGGTCACTGTGTAGTGACGAGCCCCAGCTGTTCATTACTGGGTGCAGGTTTTGTAGTGAGCAGGGACACCTTTGATAAAGAAGTCAGTGTGTGTTCACACCTGTGTGTGTTCTTTGCACTCCCTCCCCTGCCATTTTCTCTGCCAGATGCTCCTTGTTCAGCTTCTCTTCATGCGTCCCTCTCAACGCCCTGTGCTAAGGGGGAGCAGGAGCCTTGGCCCCACTACACAGATGGGGAACCTGAGGCCCGGCCCGGGGAAGGACTCAGTGAGGGTCACACAGCAAGAGCCGAACCCAGGCATCCTGGCTGGCCAAAGGCGGAGCACAATAGGGACCTGATCCCAATTAGGACTTCAAGATGTTAACTACAAATGATAAATATCAGTGCAATTAGACCCCACTGCTCACCCCCCTAGAACTGGGGATCAAACCCAGGAGTCCTGGCTCCCAGCCTCTTCCCCCCTGGAACCACTAGACCTCACTCCCCTCCCATAGCTCCAGTCATGGACTCGGCCCCCATTGGGTGAGGCACTGGCTGAACCCAGAACACAGACAGCGCCTGCCCCAAACTGCTGACATTCTAAGGATCAGGCCAGAAACAAGCGGCAGGTACAGACCGAGCGACTGGGAACAAGACACTGCTGGGCCCAAGAGGTCCGTGGACTCAGCTCCCCATGGCCTGGCTAGCACAGAGGTTTCTGTAGTCATTCCAGGAGCTTCAGAGGCATGGCCCAGCCTTCCCATGCTGTGGAGAGGTGACCCCACGGGGAGGAAGGTGTGGGTGCTAGCTGACTGCAAGGGGGAGGGATGTAGCATAGTTCCTGGATGACCGCGAGTGGGAGGGGGGCACAAGGCATGGTCCCCAGGTGACCATAAGAGGGGTGAGGCACGGTCCTAGCCATGCCCTCCCCAGGATGCCCAAAGTCTGATGGGGGCTAGCTCTTTGCCCCCCCAGCCTGTACCAGGACAGTTGAGGGCTCCCCCCATCAGTGTGCACACCTTGCTCAGGCTCATTCCATTTACTCAGTGGCAGGGATGGTTTTGTTCACTTTCTAAAGCTGAACTAAGCTAGTGCAGAGCGCCTGCCTGCCTGCCGGGCACGGACCAGGGCGTGCTGTGATGGAAATGCCAGCACCCCTGCAACCAGCTCTAAGGCATCTAGTGCTGCCACACCCAAGGGCAGGGAACCAGACAGGGGCTCATCCCGCTCACGCTGCAGTGGGGGATCATGACAGTTCTGCCTGGCACCACAGAACAGCCATTTCCAGCCCCAGACGTAGGCTGGAGCTGACCAGTGCCAGGCTGGCTTTGCAACGTGTCTAGGCTCCCTCCCTTCTGTCCCCTGCGAGGCAGGACATCAACTGACAGGTCTCACCCTGAGAGAAGATGGGTGAGGCAATATCTTTTACTGGACGAATGTCTGTTGGTGAAAGAGACAAGCTTTTGAGCAACACAGAGCTCTTCTTTGTGACCGGTATGAAGAAAGTAAAAAAGGAAGTGTTATTTACTCCTCACAACACAAAAACTAGGGGTCACCCAATGAAATTAGTGGGCAACAGGTTTAAAACGAACAAAAAGAAGTACTTCTTCAGACAACGCAATCAACCCCCGGAACTCCTTGCCAGAGGATGTTGTGAAGGCCCAGACTATAACGGGGTTCAAAAAAGAACTAGCTAAGTTCATGGAGGTTAGGTCCGTCAATGGCTAATAGCCAGGCTGGGCAGGGATTGCTGCTCGCCAGAGGCTGGGAATTGCTGATGGGATGGATCACTTGATGATCACCTGTTCTGTTCATTCCCTCTGATACACCTGGTGTTGGCCACTGTCAGAGGACAGGACACTGGGCCAGATGGACCATTGGTGTCAGCCACTGTGGCCACTCTTATGTTCTTCAGGCCAGGCTTTCACCCAGCATTCCTGAGGCACTGCTCTTAAATCTACTGCTGGTAAATGCATGTTTAAACCATTTCTTACCCCTCCCCCTCTGCCACAGCCAGTGCTGCCTCTGTTGGTGACAGGACACAGCGCTAGAAGGGCCCCTGGGCCGCCCAGGTTGCTAAATCTTGTGTTAAATAAAACCTCCTCTCTCCACGTGCTGCTGTATCCCCCCCTGCACCAGCACCACGTCTCCAGGAACCACAGGCTTCCGGGGACCACATTTACCATGTAAAGTTCAAACAGAAACCAACCCCCACGGCCACCCTTTAAATGCAAACAAGACTCTGGCAGCAGACCCCGCTCCTCCTGCAGCCAGCGGCACAGACGCTGTGCCTTTAAGGGCCAGCACGAAGGGCACAGCCCTTCTCCCTTTGAGGCAGGCGCTGCACGGGCTGCGAGGTTGTTGGATGCATTTGCACCAGAGGCCTTCCCCTTCCAGGGAGCCCTTGCTCTAGTGCCAACGGGCAGGGCAGGCCAAGCCCGATCTCCTCATCCACGAGATGCCCAGTACAAGATGAAGGGGCACAGCTTGCTAGATAGACAGGCAGTCATGCAGTGGGGCTCCCTGACCATGTGCCCCAGAGAACCCCCACAGGGCAGGGAGTTTCTTTCTGTAAAATGGGAACTGCCACAGAACAAACATGGCGTTCATTCCACCGTAACGACTGGGAGGCAAAGAGTTAAAGCAGGAAGCTGCTGACAAGACCCCAACACCCTCATGGGCCTTCCTCTGCCTGCTCTGCCAGGGGCTCAGAACCCAGCCCACCTGCCCCCCCCCCCCGCGTTGACTGTACCCCAGGTGGGTGTATGTGCAATGGGGAGGAGGGCACTGAGCCTCAGGCTGTATCAGGCTACAAAGCATCTGAGCTGCTCTGGGCAAGCTCTGCTGGGGAAGCTCAGGGCGTGGGCTACTCGTCAGGTGGCAATGGCTTTCCCAGACCACTGCCCTTGTGCCAGAAGTGTCTCTTCTACACCCTGCTGCACTGGCAGCTTCACTGGCATGGAGCCTGGCAGGCCAAGGAATGATGAGGCCAGGAGGCAAGGGGGTCCCTGGCACTGGGGTCCTGAATGCCGCCCATGGTGTTCGAAGACCCTGCAGAGTCACCATACCAGGGCTGGGAGCAGCTTGCTACAAGCAGAGGGGCTGCCTGGGGGTGGGAGGTTCAAAGCAGACTCCAGCTCACACCGGGTTACTCCTGGGAACACAGGCAGGGTGGCCCTGAGATAGCAGAGCACCCACCCCTCCTCCAGCACCTGGCAGACTTCAAATCTGATGTGTCCCCATCAGCACTGATTCCTCTTCGCCCTGCACTCAGCCGCGGGCAGGCTGCCCTTCCGCAGGGGTCAGCCAAGTACAAAATACGGTTTGTAGCAAAACAACCTTTTATTTACAGCTGTTTTCTTAAAAAAAAACAGCCCCTGATACCTGGGGAGTGAGCAGCTACCCACTGGGACGCATGTCCCAGCCTCCCGCGGCCCCCTAGGAGAACGAGTGGGGTCCAAAGCCCGGGTGTAGCCAGCCAGGGCTATGAAGAAGGGAAGCGCAGTCCAGGTTCATCACCCATGAGAAACACCAGGTTTTACAGACACCGGCAAGACGTTCAAATGTACCAACGCGATGTTACCGCCAAGCAGAGGAAGGCAGCCTGGACCCAGCACCGATTCTGGGGCACTCCAGACCCAGGCAGCGGGATGTTAGGGCACGTTGCTGGCATGGGCACTGGCTGAACGGGGTGAACCGATCCCCTGCGGAGGTCAGGGCAGTACTCCCTGCCCCCCTGCACTGAGTCACGTGCAACGCTGGCCCTGGGCACACAAGCCTATGCGCTCACTCCCCCAGCAGCGTGGTGACCTCATGCACGTGGTCACGCACCACCTGGTCCAGCACAGCGTAGACGTCCTTGCAGGCCTTGCTGGCAGCCTCGATGACCTGCTCCAGGTGGTCCTCGTGCAGTCGTGAGTTCATCTCCAGCAGGGCAATCTGGTCCGACTTGGGCAGTAGGGCCAGGGCCACCTGGGGGCCCCCGGCCGCCTCCTCCACGTAGTTCAGGTCGGCCAGCGGAGTGTCCTCGATGAAGCCGGCGGAGCTGGCGCACACGTAGTCTCGCATGGGGATGCCTGCGTCGATGGTGGCCAGCGTGGCTGCGTTCACACTGGCACAGTAATTCCCACCGTCGGCCTGCAGGATCTGGGGAGACAGAATGCTCAGCACAGAGGGCAGAGCAGGCGACACCCAGACGCTCTAAGGGAGCTCAGAGCCTGACCCAGCATACCCACAACCCGCCTTGGCAATCAGCATTACCTGCTCACGAAATGAGACGAGCCCCATCACCCGGCGTCGCTCTGCAAACAGCCCAGGCAGCAATAGCAGTGATCAGAAAGCACTGTGGCTGATCCCACCCAGAACCCCCCACAACAAATTAACCTTCCCCATAGCGGTGCAGGAGCCACTGCCCCAGCCAGGCATGTGAGTGACCCCCCCCTCCACGACCCACAGGGGCACCACCCCCTGCCGCAATGGCTCAGCTGACTGAGGGCCCTGACAAGTCCTCGCACCCCACGATCACGTCACACTGCTCTCCAACAGGCTATCCACATAGCACTGGGGGAGGTTTGTGCCCCCGTCCCAGCTGCTCCAAGGAGCTATGACAGGCAGCTGGGATGGGAGACATTGTGCTGGGTGGGGTCAGCACGCCAGGGCTGCCAGTGCGGTGTGAGGCGCTGAGGGGGTGCTGGGAGCCAGGCTGGGTAACCCCGCACCTGCACGTAGATGTCGATCTGGGAGCGGGGGTAGAGCTGGGTGAGGATGGCTGCCTCGAAGGTCTGCTTGAGGTGCAGCGTCATCTCACTGGACTTGCGGTCGCCGTGGGGCCGGCGCTTGCGCTCGCCGGTGCTGAAGGTGGCCATGCTGTACTGGCAGTTCACCAGCGCCCGGTCGTGCAGGGCCTTGCTGCGGGAGCCGCGCATCTGCCAACAGACGGGGGTAGCAGGGCAGGGCTCCGCAGTCTGGGGGGCCAGAGCTGGGCCGTGCCGTGCCGGGGTTACGGAGCAGGACTAGGAGGGGAGGGCGCCCAGGGCCCGTTTCCCTGCGGAGCAGCAGCAGGAGGGGTTGCCCCCTTCGGGCCAGGCCACAGGCACACAGCGACCTGCACGTCCCAGCCCTGGCGGGGCCTCTCCAGGGAAGGGCCTGTCTGGTGTGTCACCCCGCAGCCTGTCCCGCTCTGGGCCCCCGCTCTGTGCCCCACGCTCTGGGCCCCCGCTCCTCCCCCCAAGGCGGCCAGTGCAGAGCCATCACCGGGCGGGGGTTAGTGTGCCGAGGAGGGGCAGGGCTGGGGGCCCGGACTCCTGGGTTCCCTGCCGGCTCGGGGGGGGGGGGTCTGTGGAGAGGGGGGGCTGAGGGCTCGGACTCCTGGGTTCCCTGCCGGCTCGGGGGTGGGGGGGCAGGGAGGAGCCCGTGGCCCGGCCGCCCTGGCTCGGCTCGGCCCGGCCGCTCACCTCGTGCGGCCCGTAGACCACGGCCAGCGCCTTGGTGTTGCCCTGCTCGATGTAGGCCGAGCCGTCGGCCTGGGCGAAGACCCCCATGCGCGCGCGCACCGCCCGCAGCTCCCCGGCCCGGCGCCCGTCCCCGCGGTACCCCTCGTCCGACAGCAGCTCCAGCCCCGCCATGCCGCCCCGCTCCCGGCCTGCCCCGCGCCAGGGACCTGCGCCCCTCCCCCCGCTCCCGGCCTGCCCCGCGCCAGGGAGCCACGCCCCCCTCCCCCCGCTCCCGGCCTGCCCCGCGCCACGGACCCCCCGCCCCTCCCCCTCTCCCGGCCTGCCCCGCGCCAGGAGCCACCCCTCCCCCCGCCCCCGGCCTGCCCCCCGCCAGGAGCCACCCCTCCCCCCCCGCCCGGCCTGCCCCGCGCCAGGGAGCCACGCCCCCCCCTCCCGCTCCCGTCCTGCCCCGCGCCACGGACCCCTCCGCCCCTCCCCCCGCTCCCGGCCTGCCCCGCGCCAGGGACCCACCGCCCCTCCCCCGCTCTCTGCCCCGCGCCACGGAGCCACGCCCCCCTCCCGCTCCCGGCCTGCCCCGCGCCAGGGACCAGCACCCCCTCCCCCCGCTCCCGGCCTGCCCCGCGCCAGGGACCCACCGCCCCTCCCCCCGCTCCCGGCCTGCCCCGCGGTGCCGCTCTCGGCGCGCTTTGCGTTGCGCCTCCCCCTGGCCGGGCCCTGCCGGTGTCCCGAGCGCGCGGGGCGATTCGGCCGGCCCCCCCCCCGCCTGTTCCCCCCCCAGAACACGCCAGCCCGTCCCGCCGCGAACAGTGCAGCACGGGGGAAACTGAGGCACGCCCAGGCTTAACAAATATTGCACAAGATTCCCACTTTGCCGCCGCTCCTCCCCCGTCCGGACCAGCCTGGCTGCAGCGCTGCCGGCACGCTTACAGCGCCAGTGCTGGGACAGCGCCCGCCGCGGGGAGCCGGGCTGGGCTCCAGCTGTCAGCTGAGAATCAGACTATGGGGTGGGCAGGACCCAGCAGGTATCTAGTCCCACCCCCTGCCCACAGCAGGACCAACCTCAGCTATATCATCCCAACCAGGGCTTGGTCAAGCCTCCGCTTAAAAAGCTCTAAGGATGGAGATTCCACCACCTCCCTAGGTAACCCATTCCAGTGCTTCACCACCCTCCTAGTGAAAAACTGTTTCCTAATGTCCAACCTAGACCTCCCACCCTGCAACTTGAGACCGTTGCTCCTTGTTCTGTCATCTGCCACCACTGAGAACAGCCTAGCCCCATCCTCCCTAGAACCCCCTTTCAGGTAGGTAAAGGCCGCTATCAAATCCCCCCTCACTCTTCTCTTTGCAGACTAAACAAGCCCAGTTCCCTCAGCCTCTCCTCATAAGTCCTGTGCTCCAGCCCCCCTAATCATTTTTGTTGCCCTCTGCTGGACTCTCTCCAACTTCTCCACATCCTTTTTGTAGTGGAGGGGCCCAAAACTGGACACAATACTCCAGATGTGGCCTCACCAATGCTGAATAGAGGGGAATAATCATTTCCCGTGACCTGCTGGCAATGCTCCTACTAATGCAGCCCAATATGCTATTAGCCTTCTTGACAACCAGGGCACACTGCTGACTCATATCCAGCTTCTTATCCACTGTAACCCCCAGGTCCTTTTCTGCAGAGCTGCTGCCTAGCTCGTCGGTCCCCAGTCTATAGCTATGCATGGGATTCTTCCTTCCTCAGTGCAGGACTCTGCACTTGTCCTTGTTGAACCTCATCAGATTTCTTTTGGCCCAATCCTCCAATTTGTCTAGGTCACTTTGTATCCTATCCCTGCCCTCCAGTGTATCTACCACTCCCCCAGCTTAGTGTCATCTGCAAACTTGCTGAGGGTGCAATCTACCCCATCCTCCAGATCATTGATGAAGATGTCGAACAAAACCGGCCCCAGGACCGACCCCTGGGGCACTCTGCTTGTGACCGGCTGGCAGCTAGACATGGAGCCATTGATCACTATTCGTTGAGCCCTACGCTCTAGCCAGTTCTCTATCCATTTTATAGTCCATGCCTCCAACCCATACTTCTGTAACTTGCTGATAAGAATACTGTGGGAGACTGTATGAAAAGCTTTGCTAAAGTCCAGGTATATCACGTCCAGCGCTTTCCCCACATCCACAGAGCCAGTCACCTCTTCATAGAAGGCAATCAGGTTGGTCAGGCATGACTTTCCCTTGGTGAATCCATGCTGACTGTTCCTGATCACCTTCCTCTCTTCCAAGTGCATCAAAATGGATTCCTTGAGGACCTGCTCCATGATTTTTCCAGGGATTGAGGTGAGGATGATTGATCTGTAGGTCCCTGGATCCTCTTTCTTCCCTTTCTTGAAGATGGGCACTATGTTTGCCTTTTTCTAATCCCCCAGTTGCCACGAGCTTTCAAAGATAATGGCCAATGGCTCTGCAATCACATCAACCAACTCCCTCAGCACCCTCGGGTGCATTGCCTCCGGCCCCATGGACTTGTGTATGTCCAGCCTTTCTAAATAGTCCCGGACAAGACTTGGCAAGAGCTGGCACCTGGTGTCACAGCCAGCACCCCTGGGTTGGGTTTACCCAAGTCCCACTTCTGGGGCACCCCAGAGGGCCACCCTCTTTGGATCTGTGAGCTGGCCAGTCCCCTTTCAGTCTCTTTTCATACCTGCCCCTACTGTCCACACACTCATCTGCCAACCAGCCCGCTCTGTGCAGACCCGTAGGCTTCCTGTCCACTAACCACATTTAAGCTCGTGGGGACAGATCTCGTAGACTGTTCCAATCCCACCAGGTTAGAGAAGTCCTCCAGCATAGTGACACCTGCTCCCGTACCCCATTTGTGGAGATATTCTCCCGTCAGGGCGGTGGCTTCCATATATGTCACACACTGGGTCTTTTGCACACCCCGAAACCTCTTCCTATGAGCCTCAGGTGTCAATTCAAGCTTAAGCAATAGAGCATTTTTGAACTGTTCATCGTTCCCAGTATCAGCTCTGTCCGTCCGGCTGTATGTCTCTGTGACAAAGTGGGAATTTCTCATGGTACTTTGGATGAGAATCATGTGTGCCTCAGTTTCCCCCATGTGCTGTATGTTTAACCAGGTGGTGAGGAAAGGGTGTTTACTATTGGCAGAGACCCAGAGATTCAGCTGTGACTGTCGCCTAACTGCATGGGCCCCACAGCCATGAAGACAATACTCTAGACATCTGGTTGTCTAGCAACTAGTGACTACAGACTGCCGATCCCCCTCTGCAGGAAGCCAGCCAGTTGGGACCAGCTGGAGAACAAGGAGCTAAGGTAGATGGTCAGGTGACGTTTGCCCGGTAAGAGGAACAAAGGACTGAGGAGGGCAGGTTGGTTAGTTGAGTGTGGCCTGCTGGAAGCAGGGATGCCTCTGGCCTGGGGGCTGCGAGAGGACCCTGAGCTCCAGTCAAACCCAGTTCGACTTGGCTACAACTTTTCTGCTCTCTGTGCCATCCCAAGGCCTGCCTGTGCCGTGCTGTGCCGTGCCCCAGACCGGTAACAATCCTTCCATTGTACAGCACTGCCCGAGAGTCACTCCAGACTAAGCTGGGAGTGCATTGCTCCAGGGGTCCAGTTCCGGTGGACTTGCTGGGGGAGCTCACAGCGTGACGCAGGGGTGCTGAAGGCTCTGAGGTTTGGTCCCAGGAGCCAGTGAAGCCAAGAGGCTGACCCCAGGGAGAGAGTACAATCCTCGCGGTGGGATGACACACTGAAGGGGTCCTCCCAGGGGCTGCTCCGCGCCTGTGAATCCATGCCAGCCTCTGTGAGCTTTGGAACCGAGTAGGGGTGAGACAGCGGAGCTGGTCCGCAGGATCAGCCTGGTTCAAATTGCAACCCTTTTCAAAGGCAGTGAGGTGGGCATCAATGTTCCCCCTCCCCCCTTTCTTAAACGGGCAACAATGTGGTATCTAGGTTCCCTGTGGAATTGGCATCCCGGGGCCTTTCCCCACGTAGCCCTCGGTGGGTCCTCTTGCCCCTCCCTTTCTCCATCTCCATCTCGTGCTTTCGCTCCCTTCTGTGGTCCGCCAGTCTCTGCTGCTCCAGCTGGAGCTGCTTCGCTCTCAGCTCCAACTCCCAGCGCTTCAAATCTGTTGAGAGGGAACCAGCTCCTGAAGACCCCTGTGGGATGGGGAACGGGGTCTTGCGGATGAGCTGCTGCTGCTCTGTCATTCTCAATCCCTCTTGGAGCCTCACTTGGGCCTGGAACCTGCTTCTTGGACCAATCCTCCTCCTCCTCCAGCCAGTCAGCAGCGCCTTGCTGAGCTTCCGAGCACTTAACCCTCTCCCTGCACAGGTGTGCCAGGTCCTCCTGCAGGAGGTGGTTCTACACCGTGTTCTTCTTGTTTTCTGCTGGTGCCTTTAGCATCCCACCACGGCCACAGAGCCACAGGATTGGTGCTAGGGCCCCCGCCTGGAACAGTTTCTAGGAAGAATCCTGCAGGGTGCCAGACCCCTGAGGGGCCTCACTCAGGGTAGCCACACGGCTTCACTGCCCCCTGCGGCTGGGCCTCTGGCAGCATGAGCTGTGTTCAGCAAGTGCAGCCGAGGCAGACCCTGCTGGAGACTTGTCCACTCTGCAGGGACTAACGCACCTGGCTCAGCACTTGCAGTGATGCTCACGCTCACAACAGTCGGGTTTATTAGCCACCTGGAAAACAGCACAGGAGGTCCTTAGGGTTGTATAGAGGTGTCACAGATCCACAGGCCGGGGCTCTCGCATGGCTCTAGACCAGTCCCTGGCAAGACCCTTCAGTGCGCCGGCCCGCTTGGGTCACACTCGCCGGGCTCAGCCCTGTGGCTCCACTACCTCCTGGGACCGACCGTCGGGGCCTCCAGCGCCCCTGCTTCACGCTGGGAGCTCCCTGCGGCGAGTCCACCTGCATTGGACCCCAGCGGAGACTTGTACCCCAAAGGGAGCCCTGCACCCCCAGCGTGTTTGAAGTGGAGTGACTCGGCCAGCAGGTAACGGCAGGAGGGGTTATTAGATGTCTGGAACCTGCCGTAGAGCAGTGGTTCCCAACCTTTTTGGCTCGAGGGCCACAGATGTAATTTTTACTACCCTGAAGGGCCACCAGTCTCCACCAGCAGGTCCCCTCCCTCCCATCCCCTACAGCCAGACGGAAGGAGTTCACCGAGGAGGCGCTCTCATCCCCCTGGTTGCTGCAGGGAAACTGTACGCGTTCTGTAGCCCCATGCACTCCACCTGGGTCCTTAGGCAGCGGCTCCCTTCTGCAGCCAGCGGGAGGGGAGCAGCGGGGCGCTTTGAAAGCCCCTGTGGGCCACTTCTGGCCCCTGGAGCACAGGTTGGGAACCACTGATGTAGAGAGTCCTCAACTAACATGGAGAACAGAGTTACAGCAAAGTCTGTCTGGGCTGGCCCAGAGCTCCCTGACCCCTCTCTAGTCCCAGTCCAGAAACCCCACCTGGCCCCTCCTCAGTCCTTTGTCCTTGTTCCTGGGAAATATGGTCACCTGGCCTCCTCCTTAGCCCTTTGTTCTCTAGCTGGCCGCACCCGGCTGGCTTCCTGCAGAGGGTTGGCCATCCATGGTACCAAATGTCCAGGCACTTGGGGTGGCCATGCTCTTTGCTGGGCTCTCCGTGGGCATGGGGCATAGGCCCCAGACAGCCAGGCGTCAGTCACACGTGGGTCTCTGCAGAGTAAACCGCCTTTCCCCCCACCTGGTTACCATGCAGCTCATAGGGGAAATATTAATATTTCCGCAATATTAATCCAAAATATTATGAAAAATTCCCACTCTGTCAGAAGAGGATTGAAGGTTAACGCATGGTCCATTCTGGTTGGCCCAGAGCCCAGCCCAGCTGTAGTGCACTCCTGGGTCCGAGCTCTGTCTGTCCCTCCCTCTGATCTCCTCTGTTGGACTCAATGAGAAACCGACTGCTTCCTGCAGCCAACGCTTACCCCCAGCTCACACCTCCCCGGTTCTTAGGTCTTGAGCTGGGAATTGTTCAGCTTCCCGAAGGGGGCGGCGAAGTCCACATCCCTCTGGGGCAGTAGTTGCTAGGTAACAACATCTGGGCAACTGGATTTGCCATTGTCGTTTCAGAGGCTCCATTGATAATGGGGACCAGACCCAGACAGCTGGGCAACACGCACACCTCTGTCTCTGCCTGCCCGGGGAGCAAACACCCTCTTCCACCCCAGGTAACAATGCAGCACACAGGAACCTGAGGCGCACACGAGCCTCGTAAAACTATTACAGAAATTTCCCACATCATCACACGTCCCCAGCCTCAGCCATCCTCCCTCCTCCCAAACACGCTTCCAAATCCCCTCCGTCCCACTCACCACTGCTCCATCACCACCACCTGCTCTCCAGTGTTGTGCCTAACCTCTCTGCCCCAGCCATCCTTCCCCTTCCCAAACACCCCCCCCCACACACACACACACCGAATCACCACTGTGCCCTATTGGCACACAAGCTGCAGGGGTTCGCACGGCGCGGATGGGTGTAGCATCAAAGCTAGAGAGAGATGCCTGCAGCGCATTCCCCCCAGCGGCCCGTTCCCACAGCACCCCTCTCCTCTCCCTGTGGCCTGCTCCGAGCGCCAGCTGTCTGCAGGGGCTGTGCAGGTGAGCACTTTGTAGGCTGCTTCTGCAGGTCTCTGAGTGTGATTCCCGGGCCGGGGGAGCGCTCCTTGGGCTCTGCTGCCCTGGGCATTCTGGGCTGCCCAGCGCAGGGCTGGTCCACACTAGGGAATCAGCCCAACCCAGCTCCGTCGCTCGGGCGGTGGAGTTAAGCTGAGCCGTGGACAGCGCGGGGTGGACAGCAGAATTCTGGCATGGACCTGGCTGCGCCTCTGGGGAGGTGGATGGGCGGCGGTGCTGGGAGATGGGGAACGTGTGTCTCTGAGAAGCCTGCAGCAGTGCGTGCAGCTGCGGCCTTTCAAGTGCAGACAAGTCCCGCAGAGAGAGTTCAAGCCGCGCCAGTTGCCAGGCAGCCCCGCACAGGATCTCTCCTGGGTTCTTTCCTTAGGTGAAGCCCAGCTGCCCCCACGAGGTTCCTCCTCCGCTCAGGCCTTACGCTCTCTGACCCGGCTCCAGTCTGCCGCCTTCCAAAGAATGCAAGCGCTCACTCTCCTGCCTTTCCTCCTCCAGTCCTGGGAAAACCTCAGCCACCAGGGCCAGGCCACACCCCCGCCCTGCCCCGTCCCCATCCAACACAGGACGGTGCCGGGCGGAGCAGGGGGGCGGAGCGGAGGCTGGAGCAGACAGATCATCTGAGGTCTCCTGCAGTGCCCCAGCTGCTCCTTCTCTGCCCGCTTTGTGCTCCGGCCGGGTCCTCTGGCTCTGGGGTTCCCCAGGCACCTCCCCTCCTGCCCCATCCTGGTCCGTGTGGCCGCTGGCCTGTGCCCTCTGCGCCCCACAGGCTCCCGGCCCTGCCATGGCCGTGCCAAGCCCCAGCAAGTTCCAGTTCGCCATCGACCGCGGTGGCACCTTCACCGATGTCTTTGCCCGCTGCCCTGGGGGGCGCGTCCGCGTGATGAAGCTGCTGTCCGAGGACCCAGCCAACTACAGCGATGCGCCCACGGAGGGCATCCGCCGCATCCTGCAGGAGGTGAGGGGCAGGGCACAGGGAGGCGGGCAGTGCCTGGGGCAGCCAGGGAATCCGCTCATAGACCTATAACGTGGTCGCAGTCCTGGCCGTGAGCGGGCATGAGATAGCCACGCGCCCCTGTGGCCGGAGCCGGGCCCCTGGCCGGCAGCTGTAACAGCCGCATGCTGGATCGGGTGCCAAGGGGCGTGCTGGGTCACCAATGCTCACTGCACTGGCACATACCCGTGGGCCTGGCCAGTCCCCGCTCCCTGCCTCAGAGGGTCCAGTTGGCTCGCTGTTTGCCCCGGTCAGCCCAGCCTGCCCTTCCAGGCCCGTGAGCCTCCTCTGCACCTCAGCAGATCACAGCAAAGGGTCGTCGGAGCAAAACCTCCCCCTGGGCTGCCGCTGGTCAGACCAGTCTGGGCAGCGTCTCACCCTGTCTGTCCGTCAGGCAGTCAGGCACACACGTCCCGCTGCCATCCAAGCAGCCCGTACCCTGCCTGTGGATCCGGCCCCCGCTGCCAGCGGCTTTGGTGGGAGGGGAGGCGTGACCTCCCTCATGAAGGTGTCGGCGTGATGCTGTCCCACCTGGGAGGGGATGGTCGTGTCTTCCTGGCCCAGCTGTGTTTGGTGCAAGAAGGGGGCGTAGCCTGTGATACCCTGAGGGGGGAGCTCTCCTGACAGATGCGTCGTGGTGGGGGGCCCCAGCACCCCCTGTTCTCCTTAAGGGAATGCTGCCGGGCCTGGGTCTGCCTGAGGAAGGGGTAGACCGTGGTCGTGCTGGGTCATGGTTCATGAAGGGCCCCCAAGGTGAAAGCCCTGAGCTGGGAGCCAGGGCTCCTGGGTGTTTCCAGCTCCTCCCCTGGCTCGTTGGATGACCTTGGGCCAGCTTCTGCCCCTCTGCGCCTCAGCTTCCCCATTGACACCTGGGGACAGTGACTCTCCCCTCCCAGGTCCATGCGCATGAGGTGCTCTGAGCTCCCAGGAGGGCAGAGGCTGCCCTGCAGTAACCAGGCGCGTCCCCGCAGGAATGTGGCTCTCCCTTTCCCTGTGACCGCCCCCTGGACGCATCGCGGATAGAGTGGATTCGCATGGGGACCACGGTGGCCACCAACGCCCTGCTGGAGCGCAAGGGGGAGCGGATCGCCCTGCTGGTCACCAAGGGCTTCCGGGATCTCCTGCACATCGGCAACCAGGCCCGGCCCAGAATCTTTGACCTGGTGAGTCCCCAGCCGGGCCTTGTCCACGTGCGCCCATCCAGTGCCCTTGTGGGCCAGGCAAGGAGCTCTCGGGGCTTCAGCTCCTGGCTCCGGGAGCATCTGGAATCTGTGCAGGATTCTCCTGCATGCTCCATCACTGCCTGAGTCAGCCCCCACCTGACCCCTTCCCACATGCTTGGGGCAGCCAGGCAGGGCGGGTGAGGCGCTGCGCCTGGGCATTGGCTGGCACAGTCGGAGCGCAGAGTTGTTCCAGCCAGCTGGGCCGGGCGCGCTCGTGAATCCAGCACGTGAGTCCCTGGGGGCGTCGCCCTGCGGGAGTGTCCCGGGAAGGGCCCCGCGCACTGACCCAGAGACAATGTCCTTGGGAACCGCGTCAGAGGGGCCCATTGTTTGGAAGGAGCCTGGGCTGGATTCCGCAGCTAATCTTGTGGCTGCAATGCCTGCCTCCCTTTATCTGCACTTGGCTGGCGCTGGGGCCACGTGGCAGCTCCAGCCTCCAGCAGCTGCTGCTCCATCCCTAGCCACAGACCCCCCAGCTGCGGCTCTCCCCTGAGGCTCCCCCCCTGCTGTTTGCACATGCCTGGTTTGAGCCTTTAATCCCCGGGTTTGTCCTGCAGGCCCCCCCCCTCCCCCCCCCAGGCAAAGGAATTGGTCTCTCCACAGAATCCTTTTCATCTCTGAGCTTCTCCAAATCAGACTTCACGGAGCCCCCCACGTGCTCTGACTGGCACTGGGGGCCCAGCGCCCTGGAGGGGGAATGACTGTCCATCCATACACTCCAGCTGGCAGGCCCAATCAGACCTGGCACTCTGGGGCTGGCAGGGGTGACTCCAGAGAGCCCAGTCCTGTCAGCTCTGGCGCTCGTTGTTCTAGGCGGGAGGCTCCAGCGGGCATGACGGGGCGAGTCCCTGCGGGCACACCGGCACCACAGCACGCCCCGCAGCAGCAAGTCTGAGCGCGTGGGTCGGCTGACTCAGGGCCCCGGGGCTCGCGCTGTGCGGCTTCACACAGCAGAGTAGACGTTTGGCCGTGGGCTGAAGGCTGGGATCCGAGACCCCCCTCGCTGGGCCTCAGAGCCTGGCTCCAGCACCAGCAGGAATGTCTACACGGCCGGTGTTAGCTCCCTGGCAGGAGCCCAAGGCGGCTGCCTTCGGCTCTGAGACTTGCTGCCCAGGTGTGTTTTGCTGTGTAGACGGAGCCTTAGCCTCTCCGGGCCTGTCGGCATCGGCAGCTCCCGGGGGCAAGAGGGGTGAACCCGTGTGTGACTGCGCCGGTCGGACGCCACAGCGAGGGGGCCGAGGTCATTGCCACGGAGCCTGTGCGGCAGCCCCTGGAGCCGGAGACGGGGGGTGGGAGTCGCCCCCAGAATGGTCTGGAAGAGGGAAGGAAATGATGCTGCCGAGGCTAAACCAGGGCCTCAAACCCCGTGGGGGCCCGGCGAGAGCAGGGCCTGAGATTCAGCTGCTCACCTGGGACAGGTGGGCGGTGGGGAGAGAACCCACCCCCGTGGGGAGCCGGAGTGGCTGAGAGAGACCGGGACGGGGGCAGGGCGTCAGCGGGATGTGGAGCAGCCTCACCCCCTGGAGTGGGGGGGCCCAGTGCACACACATGCCCCAGTCCCCATGGAAAGAGAGTGGGGGGTGGTAGCAGGAGACCAGAGTGATGGCAAGAATGGCAGCAAGGAGGGGGGAGTGAACCCCCCCATGCCTTCGCCCGGGCAGCCAGAGCAGAGGATCCAGGGGGTGGGGTGGGATGAGAGCCAGTCCCTGGATCTGCCCCAGACCATGCGGGAGGCAGGGGGAATGTGCGGCTGGCCCTGCCCTCACCTGGTCCCCACACTCCATCCTGCCCCCTCCCATGTCCCCAGCCTGGCGGTGACCGGCCCCCCCCCGTTGTGTCCCCAGGCGGTGGCCGCGCCCGAGCTGCTCTATGAGGAGGTGGTCGAGGTAGACGAGCGGCTGATCCTGCACCACCCCGGCTGCCAGCTCCCCGGGGCCGACCCCGGCCAGGCGCTCCCAGGTTGGTGATTGGAGCCAGGCGGAGAGTGGTGGAAGTGGCCGCCCAGCCGGGGCGGGGGGTAGTCGGGGCAGGCCAGCCTGCTGGGGACCCCCTCCTGGTGCATACCCAGTGGGCAGCGCCCTGGAGGGGTTCATCCCGTGTCCCTTTGCTCCTCCCTTTGGTGTCTCCCCAAGGCCCCAATTTCCCCTTCTCGCCTATTCCTGCCCCCCTTGGCTCCCTGCCCTCAGCCAGTCTCCTCCCACACTGCCCCGTTGCCTCCCCTGGCTGTCTGACCCTCCGCCCCGGGGGGCACTGGGGGTGCGGTTTGTATGCCTGGGCCCCTCTGACTTGGCTCCGTCCCCTCCCAGGCGTGACGGGGGATTTGCTGATGGTGCAGCAGCCCGTGGACCTAACCACGCTGAGGGGAGACCTCCAGCGGCTGCTGGCGCGGGGGATCCGGAGCCTGGCCGTGGTGCTCATGCACTCCTACGCGTGAGTCCCTCCAGGCAGGTTCTAGGCCGGGCCCCGCTGGGCCCTACATGGCCCCCGGTGTAGCAGGTGGGCGGGGATGTGCTGGGAGGAGCAGCGGGGCCGTGAGGGGATCCCCCGTGGCACTGGGGGTGCGGGCAGGAGCCTTCCACCCTGCAGATGCGTTGGAAACGTGCCGGGCCACATGCTGCTTTGGGAAGCGGGAGCTGCCCTGCCCCCCTTCGCTCCCCAGATCCCGGACTCCGCTCTCTCCTGGCAGCTGGCCGGTCCATGAGCAAGAGGTGGGGGCGCTGGCCCGGGAGCTGGGCTTCCAGCACGTGTCGCTGTCCTCCTCAGTGATGCCCATGGTGCGGGTGGTACCGCGTGGGTACACCGCCTGCGCCGACGCCTACCTGACCCCCTGCATCCACCGCTACCTCGACGGCTTCCGCGCCAGCTTCTCTCAGCAGCTCCAGGTGAGCGTGGCATGCCGGCACGGCTCTGTCGCTCGCATCCCCTCCAGGGACCCACCGCTCCCGCATGGCCCCAGCCGCTGGGTGGCCATTGCCCTGAACAGCCCCTGCCCCTTGGCGCTGCCCCACTGACCCAGACAGACGTGGCTCTTCTCAACTCCCCACACGGCCACTCCCAGCTCTGCCCCTCTGCCACATGGGCTCCTCTGCACCTGGTCTGTGTCCCCATGCCAGGGCCCCTCTCCCTGCCTGGGGCCTGTCCCAGAGCCCCTCGCCTGGACCCAGCCTGCGTCCCAGGGCCCAGCCCAGTGCTGCTGGCCCGGTGCTAGCTGGGGACACTAGGTCCTGCTCTGCATTTCTCCCGTGGTCCGTGCAGGGCCCCACCCCCTCCTCCCACCTGGCTCCAGGCTCACCTTCTCTCTCCGGCTCCCCCCACAGGACACCCAGGTGCTCTTCATGCGCTCCGACGGGGGCCTGACCCCCATGGGGCAGTTCAGTGGCTCCCGGGCCATCCTGTCTGGTCCCGCGGGCGGCGTCGTGGGCTACGCGATCACCACCTACAGCCAGGAGGACGGGCAGCCCGTGATCGGCTTTGACATGGGAGGTGGGTGACGCCCACACCGGGGGCAGGGGTGTTTCTCCCTCGCCCTGTGACTGGGGCTGGGGAGGGTCTCAGCCCTGTTACCAGCGGGGCCGGAGTCCCCGTCACACACCCCTCCCAGTGCACGGCAGAGCTGGCTCCCCCGGGCAGGGAGTGGCCGGGGAAGCCGGGATGTCACCCTGCCCCGTGCAGGCTGCAGGCCCCGGGGCTGGAGCCTGCTGGATGGAACCAGCTCCGGGAGCCCTGGCTGGGGCCCGGGGCAAGGGGCTGACTTGGATTTCCCACAGGCACCTCGACGGACGTCAGCCGCTACGCCGGCGAGTACGAGCACGTCTTCGAGGCCACCACAGCCGGGATCAGCATCCAGGCCCCCCAGCTGGACATCAACACCGTGGCGGCCGGCGGCGGCTCCATGCTTTTCTTCCGGTGGGTGTCTGCCTGCGCCCCCGTGGGCCCACACCAGCTCCTGGCGAGTCTCCCCCAGCCCACGGGACCCGGCTGGCTCAGCTGTGGGGCCCTCATCTCCCCTTGGAGAGGGGTGAGCCCCAGGAGGCACGAGCCCCTCCTACACACCTGCGTGACACCCCCTCCAGGCCTAGCAAGCCGGTTCTGCTTGTGGGCCGGGCGAGTGCCCCAGAGCGCGGGCTGGGGTTGGGACCTTAGCATGGTGAGGGCAGCACGGGGCTGGCTCTGCGCCGGCCAGCTGCTCCTCGGGGCTGGTTCATGTGCAGCTCCCGGGGCCGGACTGGCCGTTCTTGTTCCAAACACTCGGACGTTCCTGGCCCGAGTGCTGCACTTTGAGTTTCAGCACCGGGCCCCTGGCACGTCGGCCATTCGTGGCTCGCACCAGCCTCGTCCCGGGCTCCGTCTCCCCTCCCCGTGCTAGGGTAACGTCAGCACCCCTGAGCTGGGCGGGGTCAGGGCAGCTCCGGGAGGTGCTGCTAGGAGCAGTCGGGCTGCCCGGTTCCCCTCAATAGCGGGTGCTCTCCTGTGAGTCCATGCTGGCCCCGGTGCCCCAGTCTGGTGCGAGGGGCGCTGAGCCGCTGGTTGGGGGTCAGTAGGGGCCTCTCCCCCTCGGTCTGTGCCCAGACACCCCAGCCTGGAGCTAACAGGGGTAACAGGGCTCCTGGCCCTTGTGTTCATTGGCGATTTCCTGTGCTTCCCGGGGCTGGCGCGTGTCCCTGCCTGGTTCCGCTCTAGGTCACTCTTTTCCAGCCCTCTCTTCCCCACGTGCCTTCAGCTGGGCACAAGGTTCTCCCTCACTTCCTGTCCCAAACTGCCGGGTGCGCGGCTCTTACCCGGGGCACGCCGCAGAGCTGCAGGAGGAGCCCCGAGGCTGGCGAGTGCTGCGGTAACGTGCCCCCCTCTCTCCTGCCAGGTCCGGGCTGTTTGTGGTTGGTCCCGAGTCCGCGGGGGCTCATCCCGGCCCCGCCTGCTACAGGAAAGGTGAGGCCGTGGCTCTGCTGTCCCGGGGCGGTGTCCGTGTGGGCTGGTGAGCGGGAGCGACTGACCCCGCTTGTCCTTGCAGGGGGACCCCTGACAGTGACTGACGCCAACCTGTGCCTGGGCCGCCTGCTGCCCCAGTACTTCCCCCACATCTTCGGGCCGGGCGAGGACCAGCCGCTGTCGCGGGACGCCACCCTGCAGGCCTTCCAGGAGCTCACGGCCCGCGTGAACGCCTTCCTGGCCAGCCAGGCGCCGGACCCACACCCTCCCCTCACCATGGAGGAGGTAGCCATGGGCTTCATCCGGGTGGCCAACGAGGCCATGTGCCGGCCCATCCGCTCCCTGACCCAGGTAGGGGCGGGGGCAGTGCCACAGCCCATCTACCCCAAGACGGTGCCACCTGCCCCCTCCGCTCCCCAGGGCCGGCAGGGCACCTCCCTCCGACAAATGCAAAGGAGCCCCCACCTCTGCTCCTCCGCCAGCGCTGGGAGCAAAGCCAGATCCGGGCATGGGCAGCTCCTGGCTCTGCCACGGGGCAGCCTGTGCACCCCAGCTAGTCCAGCCACCAGCGTTGGGGGGACGGGGACGCGCAGTGCGGAGCGCTAAGGGCAGGGCTCAGGCCAGGCTGATCATAGAATCATAGAATCATAGAATATTAGAGTTGGAAGGGACCTCAGGAGCAGTGCAGCCTCAGCGAGTGGGACGGGTTCCCCAGGGCTCGTTCCGGGGGGGATGGGGGAGGATGGTCCCTGGTCTCGCTGGGGAGGGGCCTCAGTTCCCTTCGGGGGGTCAGTTCCCTGGTCACTGGGGCGGGGGTTTTGGTTCCCTGGTCTCGCCAGGGAGAGTGCTCAGTTCCCTGGGGGGGGGATGGGGGAGGATGGTCCCTGGGTCTCGCCGGGGGGGTGGGGAGGCTCGGTTCCCTGGGGGGTGGTTTGCTGTTCCTGTGGGTGATGCTCCCTGTGGTTCCGGCAGGCGAGGGGCCACGACACCTCCTGCCACGTGCTGGCCTGCTTTGGCGGTGCGGGGGGGCAGCACGCCTGCGCCATCGCCCGCACGCTGGGCATGAGGAAGGTGTTCATTCACAAGTACGTGCCGGGGAGCTGGGGGAGGGAGAGTTGCGGGCCAGGGCCCCACAGAGCCCGGGGGCAGGGGGCAGGCAGGGTGGTCTGTGTGGGGAGGGCAGGTACGGAGAGCTCCATGGGTCTCGGTGGGGAGGGGGAGAGGGCTCTCCACGTGCCCTATAGCTGTGCTGGGAGCTCAGCTCTGTACTATAGGGCGGGCTGCGTTGTTTGGGTAGGGTCGGGGGTTATTGATTTCAGTGTCCCTGCTGCTGCCTGTGTCAGAGGCTGGGGGTAGTGGGCCCGGGCAGTGGTAAGGGGGGCCCAGAGGGGGCTGGGAGAGCAGGGCCGGGCACTGGGAGTGGGGGGCGCAGCGGGGGGCTGGGCTCTGGGGGGGTCGGCTCTGCACACGGGGACCGGCCCGGGGCCACTCAGCGCCCGGCTCGGACGGGCGACCCCTGCTGCAGACAGGCTGGGTGGGCGCCGCCCTCACCCCGGGTCTCCTTGCAGACACAGCGGGATCCTCTCGGCCTACGGCCTGGCCCTGGCAGACGTGGTGCACGAGGCCCAGGAGCCCTGCTCCCTGCACTACGGGCCCGGGGCCTATGCCCAGCTGGACGAGCGCATCGCGGCGCTGGAGACGGAGTGTGTGCGGGCCCTGCAGGCCCAGGGCTTCTCCAGGTAGCCCTGGCATGGGGGCGGCCCACCTTGGCATGGGCCCAGGGGGTGGGGCACTGCTTGCAGGCCAGAGCTCCCCGACCAAGAGCCCTGCCCGGTGCATTCAGGAGGCTGCATGGGGTCACCCTCAGCCCAGGGATCCCCATCAGCCCCTCCACGGTTCTCTGCGCGGGCGGGCGGGCGGAGGGGCTCCCTGGCACGCAGTGGGCAGGCGGGTCTCTGTGCAGACCCCCTCGTCCCCCGCTAACTCCTCCCCCCGCCCAGGTCTCAGATCTGCACGGAGCCCTTCCTGCACCTGCGCTACGAGCGCACGGACTGTGCCCTCATGTGCTCGGCCAAGGGGCACCCGGCCACCTCCGAGTCCTGCCGGGCCGGGGACTTCCGGGCCGCCTTCTCCAGCAGGTGAGTGTCCCTTGCCCTGCCTGGGGGGCCGGGCCCCTCCACCCCCCCGCAGCACTGTGTGTGGGGTGCCGTCCCCTCCAGTAGGGGCCTTGCCTGGGCACCGGGGGAGGGGGGCTGCTGCAGAATGACAGACCGGCACCGTGGCATGAGCCCAAGGGCCCAGGAGCTAGTGGGCTGCCACTTGCCTTGTACCTGTCAGTCCATGGCCCAGGGGACCCCTGCCTGCCCCCCTGCCTGCCCCCTCACTGCCCCCCAGCTGCTGCCCAGACTCCTCAGCTGCTCTGCAAGGGGTGCAGCGGGGTTTGCTCCCAGCCACATGCCTGGCCCCTCCCCCACCCCACCCCGGTGCAGCATGTGTCTGGGCTAGCGGCTGCCTTGGCCCCGCAGGTACCTGAAGGAGTTTGGCTTCACCATCCCGGGGCGCCCCGTGGTGGTGGACGACGTGCGGGTTCGAGGCATCGGCAGCACCAGGATTGGCCAGGACGACCCCGTTGCGGAGAGTGGGAGACCCCCCCGCCTGGAGACGGTGAGACCCAGGCAGCCACGCTCGCTCCCCTCCCCCCGCCGTGTGCCACCCCCCCTTCCCGGGGCCGCTCCCCAGCGCCTGACACCGAGCGCTCCAGGATGTGGGGGCCTCTCCTGGCCTGTGCGAAGGCCGGTGCAGGCGGGCTCTGGGACTGGGCCGCCCCTCTCCCCGTGCAATCCCACAGTGCTCCTGCCGGCCAGCGACCTGCCAGTCCTCCCCCGTCCCCTGCCTCGCAGCAGATCCCAGGGGCTCGGCTCTGCCCAGGCAGCCCTGCCGTGTGGGGCAGCGGGAGCTCTGCACAGGGCATGCGGTGGGGGCAGCACAGGCCTGCGGGACGCTGGCAGAGTGGAGGGGGGCAGTCGTGGTCTGACTACGCTGACCCCTGCCCTGTGGGTCTGGACGGCTCCTCCGGGGCTGGGCAGACTCAGTGCCCGGGTCTCACCTGGCCTGAACTGCTGAGACACAGGCTCCATCTCCATCGGGAGTCGCGGGGGAGGGATTCCCCATGAAGTGATGCACAGCGGGGCGGGGATTGGGGGGGGCCTGGGCGCAGGCACTCACAGGGCATCGCTCCTCTCCCTGGGCAGGTGACCCGCTGCTATATGACAGACCGCCACCTGGACACCTGTGTGTACCTGCTGGAGGATCTGTCCTCGGGCCACACCATCCCTGGCCCCGCCATCATCATCGATAAGAACAGGTGGGAGGAAAGGCAGACGCAGCCAGGGCAGAGTCAGAGCTGCTCCAGGGAATAAAGCAAGGAGCGGGGCCTCAGGACACCTGGGTTCCGTGCCTGGCCTCGGGAGGGTAGAGCTGCGAGGGGCTGGGGTCAGGCGTCAGCACGCCTGGCTGCCGTTCCTGGCCCAGCCTCTGCCTTGCTCTCTGCGTGGGCAGCAGGGATTCCTGCCTTTGGGGAGGCTGGGCAGGGGGGCACCGTAGTCCCACCCCCTGCTCTGCCCCCTCCCCGAGGCCCCGCCCACGCACCAGTCCCGCTCTGCCCCAGACCCCGTTCCCACTTGGCCCTCTCCCTGAGGCTCCCCTGCCCACGGCTCAGGTCTCTTCGCCCTCCCCGCTCACATCTCTCTGTGCCACCAGGCAGGGTGGGCAGGCGCCGGGCACCCTTTGTTCTCCGGGGTGCAGCCTGTGCCGGGCCCCGTGCCATGCTCCCCGCACTGCTGGAGGGCAGTGGCTGTGGCGCCAGGCCCCTCAGGCTAGGTCTGCCATGCACAGAAGCAGCTGATGGGATGGGCCGGGCCAGCCCCTCCCATGGCGGCATGTGGAGGCCGTGGGCGGCTCCCGCTGCAGCAGCCCGGGGCGCGAGGCCATGGGCCCCGTGGGGCGTGTGGGCTGCTCACGGGATCTGTCTCCAGCCCCGCACCAGCCCTGCCCTGGGGGAGGTGCCCAGAGGCCCTGCCTGCGCCTCCCGGGGTGCTCGTGACCCGGCTGGGGCAGGTGGCACAGGATCCTGCCCGGCCCCGGTGTCCGTGTTGAGGGTAGGGAGCTCCCGACGCCCGTGCTGCCAGGTGGCCCAAGCGGTGGGCAGGGGGGGCTGAGCAGGAGTGGGGGTGGGGCGGAGAGGGGGAGCGGCTGTCTGGGGGGGCTAAGCCTCCCCACGCCTTTTATACCCGCCGCCCATGGCTCTCTGGCTGTGGAAGCCGCTTCTCCTCCGTCCCTCCTGTGCACCAGGCGGAATTTGGGGAGGACGATGGGGTGGGAAGTGCTGCTCTGGGGGCCGTCCCCAGGGGTGTGCGGTGCAGTGACACAGCCTCGTCCCTCAGCACCATCCTCGTGGAGCCGGGCTGCACGGCCTCCATCACCCGCCGCGGGGACATCAGCATAGCCGTGAGCGCCGAGAAGCAGAGCCCCATCAGCACGCAGCTGGACGCCATCCAGCTCTCCATCTTCTCCCACCGCTTCATGGGCATTGCAGGTGAGGCGGCTGCCACGGGCGCCCCAGGCCCTCTCTCCACGTGTGTCACAGAGCCACAGGATCGGGGCTCCAGCCCCAGCTTTGGAACGGTTTCTTGCAGGCCCCCTTCAGTGTGCCAGACGCCCTGGGGATCTCACTTTTCCTGCAGGGTTGGCTGTGTGGCTTCACCGCCTCCTGACGCACCCCTGGGGCTCCAGCCCTCCTGTTTCACACCATCAGCTCCGTCCCGCGGCTCTGGTGGAGACTGGTCCCTCCGCAGGGGCTAACGCGCCTCACCCAGCGTTTGCAGGGACGCTCACACAGCGCTGTCACGACAGCTGAGGTTAGTCAGTGCTAACATAAAAAGGCTGTCCTGGGTCAGACCCATGGTCCATCTAGACCAGTATCCCGTCTTCTGACAGTGCCGGTGCCAGGTGCTTCAGCGGGAGCGAACAGAACAGGGCAATTATCGAGTGATCCAGCCCGTCGGCCAGGCCCGGCTTCTGTCAGTCAGTGGTTCAGGGACACCTGGAGCATGGGGCTGTGTCCCTGACCATCCTCCATGAACTTACCTAGCTCTCTTTTGAACCCAGTTATGCTTTTGGCCTTCACAACATCCCCTGGCCGTGAGTTCCACAGGCTGACTGTGCGCTGGGTGAAGAAGTATTTCCTTGTGTTTGTTTTAAACCTTTAAATGGTTAGGTTAGAGACAACAAATCCTGCATCTTGGTAGGGGTTAGACCAGATGACCCCTGCTAACCCTGTGATTCTATGATTCTGATTTCACTGGGTGATCCCTGATTCTTGTGTTATGTGAAGGGATAAATAACACTTCCCTATTCATGTTCTCTGCACCATTAATGATTTTAGACCTCTGTCATACCCCCTTAGTCCTCTCTTTTATAAGATGAACAGTCCCAGGCTTTTTAATCTCTCATACCCCTTGTGACCCGTCCGTGCCCATGGCAGCCAACTGATAATGCCAAGGTCAGGGCAGGCTGTAAAAGGAGAGCAGATTCTCCCAGCACTGGTGGGTGGCACTGAAGCCAGACTTCCCAACCAGCCACAAACAATGCTTCTGAATCCCCACAGAAGCCAGTACACAAATGCACACAACCCCCTTTACTGCAGTTCAGCTCCAGGCTCCCAAATCAGCACTAGGTCCAGCAAAGAGACCAGTTATTTAAACTCCATGCTCTTTACTAAAAAGGTTCCCTCTGACCCCAGGGGGTCAGCCACAGCACCAGAGCAATATAAGTTTGGACCTTACCTAAAATCCCACGCTGGCAGCCAATCCTTCAGTAACTAGAACTAAAGGTTTATTGTAAAAAGAAAGAAATAGACCACGAGAGAAATGTTAAAGGGTTAAAGTAAATCACAGATATACAAATGATTAAAAGTCCATTTACATCAGGTGTCTAGAAGAAATGTGGAGTTGCAGGCTTGTATAGTTCCCTCTGGTTCACATCCAGTATCTGGATGGGTCTGAGTCCTTCAGTTCAGTTGCAAGATGAATTGGTCCAGAGGCAGGTGGACAGGAACAAAGACCAAGATGGATCCTGTGGTTTGATCTTATAAACCCCCTCCCCCGGCATGCAGCCTGTGGACAGTCACACGACCCAAAATGGAGTCCAGAGTCACATGGGCCAATCCTGGTGCCTCTTCAGGTGTGCTTGGGCCCCTCCCACCTGTGAGTGTCTCAATGGGCCATTAAGCCAGCTATTGTCTTGCTGCCTCTCTGTCTGGGGTGTGTCCCAGCCAGCCCAAACTGACATACAGAAATAACAATACATCCATAACTTTCATTTTACACATAATACATGAACACAAGTATTAGTATCTTACTCAGCACAATATATTCTTTCTAACGGTACCTGACATGATGTACCTCACACGCATTATCATGATTCTACCATACTGATGTCACACAACTACTAAATGCCCCCCTTCCCCCCCGCTCAAGCCAGCCCACGTGACACCCCTCATCTCTTTTGTTGCCCGTCTCTATACTTTTTCCAATTGTTATGTATCTTTTTTGAGATGGGCTGACCAGGTCTGCAAACAGTATTCAAGGTGTGGGTGTGCCATGGTTTTACATAGTGACATTATGATATTTTCTGCCTTATCTTTCCCTTTCCCAATGGTCCCTAACATTCTGGTAGCTAGTTTGGCTGCTGCTGCACATGGAACGAATGTTTTTACTGAACTGTGTTTTTACAGTGACTCCAAGATCTTTCCTGAATGGCAACAGCTAATTTAGACCCCATCGTTTTGAATGCATAGCTGGGACGATGTTTTCCAATGTGCAGCACTTTGCATTTATCAATATTGAATTTCATCTGCCATTGTGTTGCCCAGTCACCCAGAGTTGTGAGATCCTTTTGTAACTCTTCGCAGTCTGCTTTGGACTGAACTATCTTGAGTAGTTTAGTATCAGCTGCAAATTTGCCACCTCATTGCTTACCTCTTTTCCCAGATCAGGTCCCAGTACAGATCCCTGGGAGACCCTGGTGTATACCTCTCTCCTCTGTGAACACTGACTACTTATCCCTACCCTTTGTTTCCTGTCCTTTTACCAGTTCCTGATCCATGGGAGGACCTTCCCTCTCATCCCATGACCACTTTGCTTGAGAGCCTTTTGTGAGCAACATTGTGAAAGGCTTTCTGGAAGTCCAAGTATACGGTGTCCACTGGGTCACCCTGATCCGCATGTTTGTTGACCCCCTCAAAGGATTCTAGTAGATTGGCGAGGCATGATTTCCCTTTACAAAAACGGTGTTGCCCTTTCCCAACAAACTGTGTTTGTCTATGTATCTGATAACTTTATTATAGTTTCAGCTACTTATACCTGGGACTGAAGTAATATAAGTGAAATAACCACCTGTAATTGCCGGGATCACCTCTGGAGCCTTTTTTATAAATGGGTGTCACGTTAGCTCCCCCTCCAGTCCTTTGGTGCAGAGGCTGGTTTGAATGATAGGTTACAAATACCACAGTTTTGTAGTTCTGCAGTTTCATATCTGAGTTCCTTCAGAACTCTTGGGTGAATCCCATTTGGTCCTAGTGACTTATCACTGTTTAATTTATCAATTTGTTCCAAAACCTCCTCTAATGACAGCTCAGTCTGGGACAGTTCCTCAGATTTGTCACCAAAAAAGAATGGCTCCGGTGTGGGACTTTCCCATATGTCCTCTGCCTCAAAGACCGATGCAAAGAATTCATTGAGCTTCTCTGCAACAGCCCTTGTCTTCCTTGAGTGCTGCTTTAGCTTCTTGATTGTCCAGTGGCCCCCTGATGGTTTAGCAGCTTCCTGCTTCTGATGGACTTAAAAAATGGTGCCGTTCATTTTTGTGTCTTTTGCTACTTGCTCCTCAAATTCTTTTTTGGTCTGCCTCATTATCCTGTTACACCCGACTTACCAAAACGTACGCTCCTGTCTATTTTCCTCAGTAAGATTTGACTTCCCAGTTTTGAAAGATGTCTTTTTGTTTCTAACCACCTCTTTTACTCTCTTGGTTAGCCATGGTCTTTGGCCCTCTCACTGGTTTTTTATTTGTGGTATGCCTGTAGTTTGAGCCTCTATTATGGTGTTTGTCAAAAGTTTCCATGCAGCTGGCAGGCATTTCACTCTCGTGACTGGTTAACGCAGAGTCCAAGTCCCTGCTGGTTAGCCCAGAGCCAGGCCAACCCGTAGTGAACTCCATCTTCGGGCTCTGTCTCTCTCAGGCCTGGTCTACACTAGAAAATCAGGTTGGTTTAACTGCCTCAGCCAGGAGTGTGAAAACTCCACCCCCCGAGGGGCATAGCTGAGGCTGACCCAGTCCCCGTGTAGACAGCGCTAGATCGATGGAAGAATTCTGCTGATCTAGCTACCGTATCTCGGGGAGGTGGATACCTGTGCCGACGGGAGAACCCCTCCCAGGAGTGCTACAGGGGCAGCTGGGCCACGCTAGTGTCCTTAGTGTAGACAGGCCCCCTTAGCCTGACCTCCTTGGTCAGTTCCCAGGTGAGAGCCCCAACTAACGCCCTCTAGCAGCCAACACTTACCCCCCCCCCCCCCCCCCCCCCATGCCTTCTTAGTCCTTTGTTCTTGAGCTGGGATCTTTGCTCAGCTTTCCTGCGGGGGGGGGGGGGGGGGGGAAGAGGAACCCACTCTCTCTCTCTCTCTCTCTCTCCCTCTCCCTGAGTCGCTGGTTGCCAGTGTCCCGGGAATTGGATTTGCCATTGTCTTCTTGGATTGTCCCCCATACGTGGTCAAACCCGTCCCTGCTCAGACAGCTGGTGAATTCATACCCATGTCTCTTAGCCCGGAGAGCACACAGCCCTCCCCCGTCCCCCAGTAGCCACATGAAATATAGGAGAAACTGAGGCCCAATGGGGGTCATAAAAATATTACATAAAATTCCCACTTGGTCGCCTCTCTTCGAGACCAAACTGAGCAGGGCACTTTAACCAGTGACCTGGGGACGTTCAAACCACCGATGTTACCTGTAGATGCCGCAGCCGCTTTCCCCTCCCCTTGCTCGCTGTCCTGCCAGGCACTTCCAAGAGTCTTACCGCGCCGGGGCCAGTCCCGCAAACGCACAGCGTCCAGGCGCAGTTCAGAGCAGCGTCACCTCCTCCCTCGGGTCAGGTCTGCGGGGTGGCACTGGCAGGGCGCGGATGGAGTTTTCGTGAGGTGGCTGGTGACCGACCGACAGTGTCCTGAGCTTACCAGCCTTTCCTTTGTGCTATTGGCCCGGGGGGACCCCCCTTCTCCCTGCCAGCCAAGCCACTTGCATTTTCACTGACACCTCCACTCTGAGGCCAGCCGCCCTACACACGTACTTGGTGTAACTGTACCGAGCCAGGCTCTGGTGCAGACAGCGCTGTGTGACGTCAGCGAGCTACCGCCTCTCACGGGGGTGGAGGGAGCAGCATCTTTGCCGAAGTGCTGCAGAGTCACGGCTGCCCTGGTGCAGCTCTTCAAGGGCAGACCTGCCCCCGGTCTCCCAGCCCACTTGGTTCAAAGCCATGGCTGATAGGGGAGCGGGGCTTGGGTTTTATCTGAGGTGCTCCAGTCATTCCGCAAGGGACAGCAGAGCTGACGTCCTGGAGAACCCCAACCACCGGCCACCCCGATCCCCCCGGGGTCTGAGCTGCAGGCAGAGCAAAGGGCTCCAGTATGGGAACATTGACCCGGTCGCACAGCTCTTCAGCCTTCACTGGAGCTGCATCGCACAGGGGCTGACGAGGGGTCTCTCCGTCCCAGAATCTCTCTGCCCCATGGATGTCTCCCCATTGATCACATCCTTCCACTCCCCAGGGGTCAGATGTGTCTGAGCCCAGGAGAGTACAAAGAACATGTGTCACAGACCCACAGACCGGGGCTCTCACCCAGCTTTGTCTGGACCAGTCCCTGGCAAGACCCTTCAGTGCGCCGGCCCCCTTGGGTCACACACTCGCCAGGCTCAGCCCCATGGCTCCATCCCTCCTGGGACCGACCCTCGGGGCATTCAGCGCCCCTGCTTCACCCCAGGAGCTCTCTGCATCGGACCCCGGGGGAGACTTGTACCCCAAAGGGAGCCCTGCACCCCAGCGTGTTTGAAGTGGAGTGACTCGGCCAGAGGGTAACAGCAGGAGGGTTGTTAAATGTCTGGAACCCGGCGCAGAGAGGCCTTAGCTACCACGGAGAACAGAAGGTTACAGCCAAGTCCCTCTGCGTCTGTCCTGGAACCTTCAGACCCCTCCTTCATCCCAGTACCCCCAAAAGTGTCTCCTTCCAGCAGCCCCACACTTAACAGCCCTCCCCCAGCCCCTCCTCAGTCCTTTGTTCTCCAGCTGGTCACACCCGCTGGCTGTTAGCTGCCATCCAGGGTCGTTTGTTTCTAGGTCGGTGCCAAATGTCCGGGCAGTGGGAGTGGCCATTGTCTCTGGGCCCCTCCATGGGCATGGGGCCAGGCCTCAGGCAGCCAGGCCTCGGTCACGCCTGTATCTCTGGGCCTCTGCAAAGAGTAAACGACCCTCCCCCACAGTTAGCCACATTGGGGAAACTGAGGCACACACAATATTCATACAAAACATGAAGAATTCCCACTCGGTGACAACATGTACGCTGGTGCCTGCACTGGGAGCCCGTCTGCCGGTGCATCCTGTGCCCCCAGGAGCTGGCTGCGTGGCTGCTTTCCTCCGAAAGCTCAGTCCCACAGTTCTCTCAGCCTGAGCCACAGACTGCCTTCGTTGGCCCCGCTGTCCTGGGCCGACCCTGTTTCCTGAAGGCTCAACCAGCCTGCCCACGTATGCCTGTTTTCCTAGCAGCGTTACACCTCCATCCTTGTGGTCCCCCAGCAGGGCTCCCCTGGGGTCGGCTGCTCCCCTGCTTTGGGTTTACTTGACTCCCACGTCTGGGGCTCCTCCACTCTACCCTTCCCAGGCCAGACCCCTTGCGTCTCTCTTCATACCCAGACCTGCTGTCCACAGCTTTATCTGCCAGCTGGCCCGGGCTACGCAGACCTTAGGTTTTTGTCTAGCCACATTGTAAGCCCGTGAGGACAGATCTCATAGACGTGCTCCAACTCCTCCACGTTGGGACACCTGCCCCCTCACCCCATTTGTGGAGCTGTTCTCCCACCAGGGTGCGGCTTCCATGTAAGTAACACCCTGGGTCTTTTGCACACCCCGAAACCTTCTCCTGTAAGCCTGAGGTGTCAATTCAAGTGTAAGCTGTAGAGCCTTGTTCAGCTGTTCATAATCCCCAGTCTGGGCTCCATCCATCTGGCTGTGTGCCTCTGTGGCCCTCAAACCGAGTTATGGGCTGAGACGGGAGATGGTCTGCAGGGTCAGTCTTTGAATCACAAGCCTTCCCAACGGCAGAGAGGTAGGATCTCTAGCTCCCTGCTTAAACTGGGGTGACAATCTGGTATCTAGGCTCCCTGCGGAACTGGCATCCGTGGGTCTTTTCCCACTTGCCCCCTGGGTCCTCTTGCCCCTCCGCTTCTCCAGATCCAGTCCATGCGTTCACTGCTTTTCCTCATGGTTTGGCTGCTTCTCAGAGTCAGCTCTCTGCCTTTCTCTGCCAGCTAGCGCCTTCGCTCAGCTCCAGCTTCCACCGTTCCCATCTGTCGAGGGGAATCGGACCGGGAGGACGCCCTGCCGCCTCTGTCGGTCTCAAACCCACTTGGAATCCGCCTGGGTCTGGAACCTGCTTCTTGGTTCAATGCTCCTTCCGCAGCCGCCCAGTCCGCGGCCCTTGCTGAGCCCCCCAACTCTGAACCCGCTCCCCACACAGGTTTGCGAGGTCCTCCCTGAGCGGTTACACACCATTTCCGTGCTGTTTCCTTTGACTAATGTTTTACTGCAGCAAAATACTGCTGGTGTGTTCAGCATCCCACCGCTGCCGCCGGCGGTCACGGACACACTGGTTCGGCTTTGGAACGGTTTCTCTGAGGGCCCCCTTTGATGTGCCGCCCTCCAAGGGAGCTCCCTCTTCCTTCAGGGTAGGCCGTGCGGCCTCAGTGCCTCCACGCCTGAACCTCTGGGGCTCCGGCCCTCCTTCACACCGCGAGCTCTGCTCATCGAGTCCCACTGAGGCCAGGTCTGCACTGCGGCCTGTGTTGCTGGAATGACATCGCCCAGGGTCCAAAAAATCCACAGCCCTGAGTGGCGGCGTTATACGGACTGTCCACCCCCTGTAGACGGGAAAGCTGCTTCCATCGGCACAGCTGCCGCCTCTCTGGGAGGTGGGTTACCTACGCCGACGGGAGAGCTGGCCCAGCCACAGGGGCGCGGGCACCGAGAGGCATGTGGGCCAGGGAGGTGACAGGTGTTTGCAGCTGAGCTTTGGGAAAATCTGCAGGGCCCACGATACAGAGGCTGTGGTGAAGGCTCTTGCACCAAGGAGTGTGGCGGGTAGTCAAAGTGCAGACAGGCTGGTGCTGGGGAAGTGGGGGAGAGACGGACTCGTGGTGCCAGCTGGAGCCAGGTCTGGAGGGGGACGCCAGGTTGCTGGGGAGGGTGGTTGTGTTAGTAGGAGCATTGCCAGCAGGTAGCGGGAAGTGATTATTCCCCTCTATTCGGCACTGGTGAGGCTGCATTTGGAGTATTGTGTCCAGTTTTGGGCCCCCCACTACAAAAAGGATGTGGAGAAGTTAGAGAGAGTCCAGCGGAGGGCAACAAAAATGATGAGGGGGCTGGAGCACAAGACTTCTGAGGAGAGGCTGAGGGAACTGGGCTTGTTTAGTCTGCAGAAGAGAAGAATGAGGGGGGATTTGATAGCAGCCTTTAACTACCTGAAAGGGGGTTCTAGGGAGGATGGGGCTAGGCTGTTCTCAGTGGTGGCAGATGACAGAACAAGGAGCAATGGTCTCAAGTTACAGGGGGGAAGGTCTAGGTTGGCTATTAGGAAAAGCGTTTCCCCTAGGAGGGTGGTGAAGCACTGGAATGGGTTACCTAGGCAGGTGGTGGAATCTCCATCCTTAGAGATACTAGAGATCATCCTTAGAGATACTAGAGGGACTAGATACCTGCTGAGCTCCTGCCAACTCTAATGGTCTGTGATTGTATGTGGCTGTTGGGGTACCCACGGGCTGGGGGTTCCCGTGAAAAGGCTGCCCTTGAGGTGGGTAGTAGTCGTTTCCTCTCGCCCTGCAGAGCAGATGGGTCGGATCCTGCAGAGAACAGCCATCTCCACCAACATCAAGGAGCGGCTGGACTTCTCATGCGCCCTCTTCGGGCCAGATGGGGGGCTGGTGTCCAACGCTCCCCACATCCCTGTGCACCTGGGTGCCATGCAAGAGACCGTCCAGTTCCAGGTAGGAGCAGCTCCTGGGATGCCTCCTCTTTGGCACCTTCCCGCACCCTTGCTCTGTGCTTCGTGGGCTGGGCCCGGCCCGGGGGCTCCCCCAGTGCTTGCACCCCCTTGGCGGCCCCTGACCTCCACCCGGTGCTGTTTCAGATCCGGAACCTCGGGCCTGACCTGAACGAGGGCGACGTGATTCTCAGCAACCACCCGTGTGCAGGGGGCAGCCACCTCCCAGACCTGACTGTCATCACGCCTGTGAGTAGCACCGTGCTGGTGGCACCGGGCAGGGCAGGGCCCAGGCCAGGCGCATTTGGCGCTGCTGGGCTGCAGCTCCCCACTTTGGATCCAGCCAGAAGCTGTTCTCTGCCTCGGGGCAGCCCGGGCCCATGTGTGACCTGAGCTTGTGGGTCTCAGCCCATTTCTGAGCAGGCAGTTGCCCCCACCCCAGAAGCGCCCCCCCCAAGGGCACTGTGGCCTCAGCAGAGAGGCCGGGGCCAAGCGGGGCCGGCAAGCTGGTGACTGCAGGGCAGCGGTGTGGTCCCAGGGCAGGGACAGCGTGGGGGGGTTGCCCCCACACCTTGCTGTGCCCCGCCCTGAGCCCCTGCGGGACATGTGGGTCTCTGGCCTCAATTGCAGCTGCTCCCCCCTCCCAGGTGTTCTGGCCAGGGGTGCCGAGGCCCGTGTTCTTTGTGGCCAGCCGCGGGCACCACGCGGACATCGGCGGCATCACGCCTGGCTCCATGCCCCCGCACTCCAAGTCACTGCAGGAGGAAGGCGCCGTCTTCGTCTCCTTTAAGCTGGTGAAGGACGGAGTCTTCCAGGAGGAGGGTGAGTCTGCAGGGGGCAGGATGGAGGCCCCCTGCATGAGCTGGGGGGGTGAGGAGCTAAGCAGCCTTGGGCGGGAGCTGCCTGTGGACGGGAGACCTCCAGGGAGCCCCCAGTAGGGATCCCTGCGCTCTGGGCCTGGAGGAGCCATCCCGGGTGAGCCTGGCAGGGCGGGTGGGGCTCAGTCTTCGAGCCCTGTGGGGGGCACAGGATTTGTTCATTGGGTGTTCCCCTCCCCCGACACCCTAGGCGGGAGATTGGGTCAGTCTCGCCCCCCGATACCACCCTGCTGCCCAATGAGGACCCTGGGAGCCAGCGTGCGCCGTCTCCTCACCCCCCAACCCAAGTGTGGCTCTTGGGGGCTGAATATCCCCGTATGCAGCGCAGCCGGCAGTGCACGCTGGGACCTGTATCTCTAGGGCCCCTCTCACGCCTGCCCTTCCCTCCCCAGCTGTGACCGAGGCTCTGATGGCTCCTGGCCGCATCCCGGGCAGCTGCGGCACCCGCAACCTCCAGGACAACCTGTCCGACCTGCGGGCGCAGGTGGCGGCCAATCAGCAGGGGATCCAGCTGGTGGGCGAGCTGATTGGCCTGTACGGGCTGGAGGTGGTGCAGGCCTACATGGCGCACATCCAGGTAAGGGTGGGGGTGCAGGGCCGTCGGTTCCCCCCGACGTGGGGTGTGTCTGGCTCCCTCGCCTTCCACGTCCCGTTCCCAGCCCTGGGGCAGGCCCTGCCCCCTACCCTCACTGCTCCGCTCTGCCCCACAGGCCAACGCGGAGGTGGCGGTACGGGACATGCTGAAGGACTTTGCTGCTCGCTGGGGGGGGGCAACGCACCCCATGGTGGTGGAGGCGGAGGATCACATGGACGACGGCTCCCCCATCCGGCTGAAGGTGGAGGTGGACCCACAGGAGGTGAGCCAGGCCCCTCTGCTGGGGGTTGGGACTGATGCGACCAGCTCTTGGGAGGAGGGGGGATCTGCAGGGGGAGGAACTGGGGGCGGGGAGGGTGGGAGGATGAGAGAGTTGTGGGGAGCCAGCTGGCGGGAGGAGAGTTAACCCAAATGTGGGGGGATCCAGTGGCAGAGGTGAACTCCCATTTGACGGGTGAGGAGGGAGGGGACTGAGGCAATCCCAGTGTGGGGGGTGGATCCGTGGGGGTAACTCTGGGTTGGGGGAGGGGGGTTCTGGGCTGCCTCTCAGTCTGGGGGGGCTGTGATGTGTTCTGAGCCTGACTCTCTGCAGGGCGGGGCCGTGTTCGATTTCACCGGCTCTGGCCATGAGGTGCACGGGAACTGCAACGCCCCACGCGCCATCACCCTCTCGGCCCTGATCTACTGCCTGCGCTGCATGGTGGGCCAGGAGATCCCACTCAACCAGGTGGGGCACCCGCCTCTCCCTCCCTCGGGTCCGTGCCAGCAGCGGGACAGTTAGTTGGGGGAGGGGGGGGCACCTGCCCGCTAGAAACTGACCTGAGACCCAGCAAACTCCTTGCATGCGGCAGGGCTCCGCAGCGGCCGTGGGACGGCGCCGCAGGCCAGTCACTGCCCCCGGGCTGGTCTCGGGGGTGAGGCCCCAGGCCAGTGGGGAGGGGGGTCTGCAGGGCAGCATGGAGGGCGTTGGGGAGCATCTGCCCAAGCCCCTTTATACGGGAGCAGGGGGGAGCCAGGTGGTGCCCGCTGGGGCCCTCCCCCTAGGCTGCGCCCTCTGGATGGGGCCATGCCAGTGACCCCAAGGGTGTGACGAGCAGCGTCCCTGGCTCAGTGCAAAGCCGATGGGCATGGCGGCCCCAGGCCCCGGTGTGCACGGCTCCGCTCCTGCTCGAGCCGGGATGGGGAGGTACAGGCCACGGCAGAGCCGGGCGTGCTGGGCGTGCGGTGGCTGAGGTTGGCACAGGGTGTGCTGGGAGCCGCAGGTCTCTCTGTGCCCTGCGGCCGCGCTGGGCTGCCGTGGAGGGCTCAGGCCAGAGCGGAGGGTCCCTCACAGAGGCCCCTGGGCTCGGCGGTGGGGCAGGAGGGGCGGGCATGCTTGGGGCAGCCTGATGCCTTCTCCCCCACGGCAGGGCTGCCTTGCCCCGGTGCAGGTTCTCATTCCCCAGGGCTCCATCCTGGACCCCTCCCCAGAGGCTGCCGTGGTGGGGGGCAACGTGCTGACCTCGCAGAGGGTGGTGGATGTGATCTTCAGGGCCTTTGGGGCCTGCGCCGCCTCCCAGGTGAGAGTGTGGGGGGGGGCGGCCCGCCCCTGTGTGAGTCTGGGGAGGGGCGGCCGTGGGGCTGGGCCCTGGGTCTCACCTGGCTGGGCCCTCCTGAGCGAGGACAGGGTGGGAACACAGAGGCACTGGGGCCTGGCGATTCCTCTAGCCGGCGGGCATGGGGCATAGGGAGGGTGGCGTGGTGGCTGCGTCCAGTCAAGGCGAGGTCCTTGCTGAATGGGCCCTGGTGGCTGGGGATATCCCGCGGGCTGGGGCTGGGCATCCCTTGGGACGGGCTCTCCCTCTTCCAACTGCCCTGGCTGGGGCTGGGCCAGGGCCTGGCGGGGTGCCTGGCACCGCCTCTCCTTTGGACCGGGACCCCAGGGCAGGGGGCTGGCTGGCACAGGTGGGTCACGCTCTCCCGTGGGGGCCCGGGGCCGGCTCTCCCTCCATCTCTCATCCCCGACTCCAGGGCTGCATGAACAACATCACATTTGGGAACGAAGCCGTGAGCTACTATGAGACGGTGGCGGGCGGCGCGGGGGCCGGGCCCCACTGGCATGGGCGCAGCGGGGTGCACACCCACATGACCAACACCCGCATCACTGACCCCGAGATCCTGGAGAAACGGTGGGTGCGGGGCTGAGCAGCGCCCTGCCCTTCGCCTGGGCCACGTCTCCTTGGGGGGCACGGGGGCGGTTCTGGCAGAAGGGCCTTGTGGGGGGCGGGATGGAGCGGGTGGGGGTCCCTTGGCGTAGCAATAGCAGCCAGGCCACCCAAGACCTTTGGGGTAACCCCAGCTCTTAAGGGGCCCCCACTGAGCTGATGGGCCCTTGGGCCCCTGTAACCTCTGCCTGGGGCGGGCCTGAGCCAACTTGTGGGTCCTGGGTCACCCCTCTGTTTGGGCAGCGGGGCAGTGGTCCTGCCAGTGGGGGTGGGGGTGGGGGTCACCCGTCTCCATAGCGACACCCTCTTTCGCCCCAGGTACCCAGTGATCCTGCGTCGCTTTGGGCTGTGCCGGGGCACTGGGGGCCGCGGGCAGTTCCGGGGCGGTTCCGGGGTGATCCGCGAGCTGCTCTTCCGCCAGGAGATGCTGCTGTCCGTGCTGAGTGAGCGCCGCGCCTTCCGCCCCTATGGCCTGCGTGGTGAGCGCCTGCCGCGGTCCGGCCCCGTCTCCCAGCCCCCGCCTGCTGCCCCAGCCCCTCCCTCTCACCCCTCCACGCCCTGTCCACATCTAACCCCCACCCCCTCGCGGTATCCCCCAACCGTCCCCCCTTTAACCCCGCGGGGTATCCCCAACGGTCCCCCCGTTTGACCTTCCCTCTGACCCCCCTTTCTCTCCCGGGCAGGGGGGGATCCTGGCTCCCCTGGGCTGAACCTGCTGATCCGCAGAGACGGACGAACCATCAACCTGGGGGGGAAGACGTCAGTGCGAGTGCTCCCCGGGGTAAGAGTCCAGCCCCCCAGCAGAAGGTGGTAGATTGGGGATGGCTGTCCCAGTGTTGGGAGGGTGGGGTGGGGCTGTCTGTCTGGGTGGAGGGGCGCTAGCTGGCACGGCTGTCTCAGGGTTGGGGGGCGCTGGCTGGCACGGCTGTCTCAGGGTTGGGGGGGCGCTGGCTGGCACGGCTGTCTCAGGGTTAGGGGGCGCTGGCTGGCACGGCTGTCTCAGGGTTGGGGGGGCGCTGGCTGGCACGGCTGTGCTGTGGTCTGGCTGTACCAGACACTTCTGATTCCCCTTTCCGGGCTCTTCAGTGAGGGCTGTTCCCATCTGGGCAGGGTCTGGGGACAGCTGGACACGCAGCCCCCCTTCTCCCCTCACTAGCTCCTCCCCTCCCGTCCCTGTAGGACGTCTTCCGCTTGCAGACCCCTGGCGGGGGTGGCTTTGGACCGGCGGCTGACGCTGCAGATTCCCTGGAGGGGCACCAGCCGCCCGATGCCGGGAGGTTCGTGGAGCGCGGCAGCCTGTACGACTATCGCCGGGCACAGGAGACGGTGTGAAGGGCTGGGAGGAGCCCCCACGTGGCACGGGCTCTGGAACAAGCGGCCGTGGCACAGCCCTCTCTCCTACCCCAGCCACCAGCAAATGCCAAGGGGGCTGGCCTCCTAATAGTGAGAGCATGCTCTATTGCACCAGGACACCTGGGTTCCCTTGTCAGCTGTGCCCCACCTCGCCGTGTGATACTGCCTGAGTCCCTGCCCCTCTCTGCCCCACAACAGGGCGAGCACCTGCAAGGGTAATTCCTGGGCATTTGCAGAGGGTTTGGGCCTCGGGGCGGAAGGGGCTGGAGGCACAGGTGGGGCCGAGTCATGGCCTGTGGTGGTGGCTGGGGACCATGGGAAATGTGTCCCCCCCCCCCCCCAATGCTGGAACTGAATATCCCTGCTCTGTCGGCCCCACGGGGCCCCTGCTGCTCTCTGGGCCCATCCCTGCAGCAGCTGAGCAGATCTAACTAGGCCCCCCCCCGCGAGGAAGGGGGTAAGGTTGCTGTGGGGGGAGCGAGGGCAGCATTTGGCCCCCCAGCGGTGAGTAGCTGATGCAGCAGTTCGGGTTCTCTCCAGGGGGGGGCGGTGTTTGCTCCCATTGCAGGGCTGGGGAGTCTGCTGCCTGTGTGATGGGGTGAGAGGCACCCGCACTGCCCGGGCGGACTGGTCTGCAGGCTGTTGGGGAGGGGAGGGCGGAGGTGATGCCAAGGGCAGGCCAGTCTCATCGAGCCCCAGGCAGCACGTTCCCAGCTAGGCTGGGCTTCCATAGAATCCAGCACGGAGACTTTGGCAGTATCAGCCTCATTCGCTGGTGCTGGCTGAGCCCAAGCCGGGCCCCTGCCAAGTCGAGTAGGTCTCCCTGAGCTGTAAGGGTGGCACGGATGGCAGGAGCAGACCTGGCCTTTAGAATCATAGAATCATAGAATCATAGAATATTAGAGTTGGAAGGGACCTCAGGAGGTCATCTAGTCCAACCCCCTGCTCAAAGCAGGACTAACCTCAGCTATATCATCCCAACCAGGGCTTTGTCAAGCCTCAGCTTAAAAACCTGTAAGGATGGCTAGGTAACCCATTCCAATGCTTCACCACCCTCCTAGTAAAAAACTTTTTCCTAATGTCCCCTAGAGCCCTGCAACTTGAGACCGTTGCTCCTTGTTCTGTCATCTGCCACCACCGAGAACAGCCTAGCCCCATCCTCCCTAGAACCCCCTTTCAGGTAGTTAAAAGCCGCTATCAAATCCCCCTCACTCTTCTCTTTTGCAGACTAAACAAGCCCAGTTCCCTCAGCCTCTCCTCATAAGTCCTGTGCTCCAGCCCCTAATCATTTTGGTTGCCCTCCGCTGCACTCTCTCCAAATTGTCCACATCTTTTTTGTAGTGGGGGGCCCAAAACTGGACACAGTATTCTAAATGCGGCCTCACCAATGCCGAATAGAGGGGAATAATCACTTCCCGTGACCTGCTGGCAATGCCCCTCCTAATGCAGCCCAATATTCCATTAGCCTTCTTGACAACCAGGGCACACTGCTGACTCATATCCAGCTTTTTATCCACCGTTACCCCCAGGTCCTTTTCTGCAGAGCTGCTGCCCAGCTCGTCGGTCCCCAGTCTATAGCTGTGCATGGGATTCTTCCTTCCTAAGTGGAGAACTCTGCACTTGTCCTTGTTGAACCTCATTAGATTTCTTTTGGCCCAATCCTCCAGTTTGTTTAGGTCACTCTGTATCCTATCCCTACCTTGCAGGGTATCTACCACTCCCCCCAGCTTAGTGTCGTCCGCAAACTTGCTGAGGGTGCAATCTACCCCATCCTCCAGATCATTAATAAAGATGTTGAACAAAACCGGCCCCAGGACCGACCCCTGGGGAACTCCGCTTGTGACCGGTTGCCAGCTAGACATGGAGCCATTGATCACTACTCGTTGAGCCCTATGCTCTAGCCAGTTCACTATCCATTTTATAGTCCATTCATCCAACCCATACTTCTTTAACTTGCTGATAAGAATACTGTGAGAAACCGTATCAAAAGCTTTGCTAAAGTCAAGGTATATCACATCCACCGCCTTCCCCACATCCACAGAGCCAGTCACCTCATCATAGAAAGCAATCAGGTTGGTCAGGCATGACTTTCCCTTGGTGAATCCGTGTTGACTGTTCCTGATCACCTTCCTCTCTTCCAAGTGCCTTAAAATGGATTCCTTAAGGACCTGCTCCATGCAGGGATTGAGGTGAGGCTGACCGGTCTGTAGTTCCCCGGATCCTCTTTCCTCCCTTTTTTGAAGATGGGCACTATACCAGTCCTCAGGGACCTCCCCCTGGCGAGCTTTCAAAGATAATAGCCAATGGCTCTGAAATCACCTCAGCCAACTCCCTCAGCACCCTCGGGTGCCATCCGGCCCCATGGACTTGTGAATGTCCAATCCTTCTAAATAGTCTTGAACCTGTTCCTTCCACTGCAGTTTGCCTCCTTCCCATTCTGTGCCACCCAGTACAGCAGTCTGGGAGCTGATCTTGTCTGTGAAGACAGAGGCAAAAAAATTGGCACTCCCACCTTTACCCTTTTCCATGTCTCTGGCTCTCAGCAGGTTCTCAGCCTGGCACCACGACTGGCGTCGCTTCTCTCCCTCTAAGGCACCCCACCTTTACCCTTCCATGGGCTCTAGGCATAATGCGGTTAAAGCACCCCCACCCTTTCCTCGTTCGCAGGGCTCTGGGCGAAAGGCACCTACCCGTACCCAGTTCTCACACTAGTGCTCTGGGCGTAATTTTCTGCAGGTTGCAAGGCCTTTTACCAGTGAAAGAGCCTTGCTCAGTAATATCCTTAACCTCTGTTAACGGTTACCGAAACAGCATACAGACTGAGCATACAGGGCTCACCACGCCCAATAAGGTATTCTGAAAGCCTTGATGTGTTGAGCATTAATATCCTGTTGGATTGTGCGTGCTATCATTGGATGTCAGGTTATGAAGTTTTGCTGTGTATGTGCTACTGAAAGATGTTGGAAGGTAGGAAACACCAAAACCAGCTGTTCAGGTACAACGGTGAGTAGCCAGATGTGCTGATGGCCCGTTAAGGGGAATCTGCTCTCCATCCTAACCCCCATCCCTAGAGACTTTGCAGAGGAAGCATGTTCACAATGAACATGGCTTGACCAATGGGGGGCGGCCCCTCATGTCATATGCATGGACTTTTCCAGCAAGCTGGAAGACGCTATAAAAGAGAGGAAGTGACATCATCAGTCAGGGTGAGATATCGCTGATTTAAATCCTGTTTAGTGCATAAGAATGTAGACTGCAAAGTTATTTTTATTTCTTTGGTAACTATTTCTGGCCCTTTATGCCTACCACTTACAATCACTTAAAATCGATCTTTCTGTCATTAATAAATCTGTTTTATAATTTTACCTAAAACAGCGTGTCTTGAAGTGAAGTGTGGGAAATCTCAGCTCAATTACCAAAGACCAGTGTGTGTTCTCTCCACATCGAAGGAGGGCGGACTAATTAATGACCTTCCTCTCACCAGATTTCTGGCCAGAGCAAGATGAACAATTCTGGGGCCCAGTACATAAAAACTGGGGGGATTGGCTGATGCCATTCTCTGTGTTGGTTCCCAAGTTGCTGAGGAAAGTATTCATGTACTAAAGTTTACACATTCCTGCTCTCTAGCCGGGTGCGGGGCTCCACCTGCTGTTGTGCTGGGTGATAACAGTGCCTGGAGGGTTCTGCTGTTTATCACCAGCCAGGCATTGTTGGGAGCCAGTCCAGGCTGGAAGGGATAGTTAAGGGGGCACAGCGGTTCCACAGCTGCACCCGGGCAGGGAGGTTAATCCCGTCACAGTTTAATCATTTCTGGTTTGGCCTTGAGGATGATATTAAAGATGAACTGGCATGGGTGTAACCCCATCTGGCGTGGATGCTTTAGTCACTTCTGCACCAAGGGTGATGACTGCCTGGCTGAATGCTGCTAAGAAAAAGACGGTTCTCCCAGCTCCCACTGGCCCCGCCTCCCATCACCAGTCCCTTCTTCACTGCCAAACCCATGCAAGCTGCTCAGGTCCAGCCTTGCCTTTCTGATGTGGAGAAGAATCGATTCTGGGCATCGGACCTATGCCCATACTGTGGGAAACCAGGATACTTTGCATCAGGCTGCCCTGCCAAGGTCTGATCTGCGCCTGGGTCAGGAAAAGTGAATCCCTGGACCCGATAGGGGTGTGTAGGCTGGGCTGGTGCCCTTCCCTTTTCTCCAGCAGCCCACACCACACTTGTTGACCAGTACAATAGTTATGGCCAGTCAGAGCCCAGCACCTCTCCAATTCCCTCTGCAACTCCAGCACCTTGTGGTGCTCAACCCCAGCCTAGAGGTGCTGGTGCACTCGGGTGCCTCAGGCAGTTTCATGGATCTGGAATTTGCCCAAGTATACAATATCCCCACCCAGCACAATGACTCCCTTGAGTCAGTGGAGTCCGTAGATAGGTCACTCCTTTCATCAGGACCAGTCACCCACCAGTTGGCTCCCTTAGATGCAGCTGCCCTTGGAGGCCACTAAGAAATGTTCTGTTTGGGCTAATTTGCGAACTGCATTCACCAGTTGTCCTTGGCATCCCCTGGTTCATCACCTACGACCTGTGCATCAGCTGGTGGTCAGGCATGATATGCTTTCATTCCCTTTCTTGCCGACAGTCCTGTTTCCTGAGAGTTGAACCAGGACCAACAACCCATTGCAGCATACTCAGTCCTCCAAAGAATTCATAGATGCTAACAGAGGATCCAGAGGTGATCCTGGCAACCCCCACAACCTCCTCAATGGCTCCCACAGATTCCTGTTAAATATCAACGCTATGCCAACATGTTCAGTGAAAAGAAAGCCGACACCCTACTGCCTCATTGCAGCTATGACTGCCCCATTGACCTCCAGCCAAGAGCAGAGGTTCCCTTTGGGCACATTTACTCCCTCTCACAACCTGGACTACAGACACTCTGGAACTGTCTCGAGGAAAACCTTCAGAAGGGGTTAATTTGCCCCTCCACATCGCCAGCAGGGGCCCTGGTTTTCTTTGTGGCATGGAGTGATGGCTCCCTCCAGCCTTGTGGGGATTACCAAGTGCTGAACAAGACTACAATCTGAAACTGGTACCACTTACTGCTTATTAATGAGCTGTTTGAAAGACTCCGCCCTGCCAAGTTCTTCACAAAATCAGACCACCGTGGAACTTGTAACCTGGTGAGGATCCAGGAAGGAGCCAAATGGAAGACCATGTTCCATGCCAAGCATGTCCATGGTCATGCTATTTGGATTGAGCAGTGCCCTGGCAACCTTCTAGCATTTTATAAATGACATCTTTAGGGACTTACTGGACCCATTTGTTGTTATTTACCTGGATGACAGCCTCATTTTCTCTGAAAGTCAGAACCTCCACAGTCATCGAGTGTGCACTGTCTGGGAGTGACGACGCCAAAACCACCTCTACTCAAAACTTGAGAAATGCATGTTCAATAAGGACACAATGGAATTCTTGGGATCACCTCACCCGAGGGATTCACCATGGATCCATGTAAGGAGGTGGCAATATCCAACTAGGCCATGCCCAAGGATATATTATGTGGGGTGCAGTGATTTCTCGGATTTGCCAGGTGGTTTATTAAAGAATTCACTAACCTGGTTGCACCCGTAATAGTGCTTCTGCAACAGGGGGTTCAGTTTGTCAGGTCCATGGGGGTTCAATTAGCCTTTGATGGACTGAAGAGGGCATTCACCTTGGCACCTATTCTAATTCACCCAGATCCCGCTAAACCATTTGTGATCAAGGCCAATGCCACAGGTGCACTATTGTTGCAATGTGTGGGCCCCTGCGACCAATTCTACCCCTGTGGTTTTTGTTCTTGGAAGCTGTCCCTAGTGGAGAAAAACTACAGTATTTGGGACAATGAACTACTGGATATCAAGATGGTTTTCGAGGAGTGGTGCCACCTCCTAGAAGGAGTCCAATTCCCAGCCGACGTCGTCATGGACCGTAGGAGCTTGGAACACCTACAGACTGCCAGATGCCTTAACCAGCCCCAGATTTGCTGGTCCCTCTTCTTTGCTCACTTCGGTTTTGTTGTAACCTATCAATCTGAGGTGAGAAACGGGAAGGCAGATGCCCTATCGTGCAAAGGCTAACATCTCGAACCTGGAGAAGAGCCATCTGCCATCATGATAAAGGGGCCCAACTTTGTCAGCAGGGTGATGGACAGCAGTCTGATGTCCTCCATCTGCTCCCTGTTCCCCAACAATCCATTCATGACCCAGATCTGCCAGACCATGAACGATGCGGTTACCCAATCTGACTCCAAATTCCCACTATAGAATGGCTTCCTGTATTGCAAGGTTTTCTTACATTCCAGAGGACAACCTAGGCTTCAGGTATTGAAACTATGCCATACATTGCCACTAGTGGGCTGTTTTGGCTAATTCAGGCCAATCTGCTTTCAAAGAGCATCTGGTGGCCAGGTTTATGAGATTCCATCAAGGATTGTATAAGGTGCTGTGACCCCTGTGCCTATACCAAAATCCACAATCAAAACTCCTCAGTTTACTCCAGCCTCTGCCCACACCACCACAGCCTTGGTCTACTGTAGCAATGGCCTAGGGGGTAGCTGCTGCCTCTGCCAAGCAGGCCGGGGAGGCTGGGCATGGGGGCAACCAGCATCCCCAGCGAGGACAAAGCTCAGCCTGTTCCCTCACCCACCAGCTCCTCCCTGGGCCCAGTCTCCAGGCAGGGGGTCTGCCCCTCCTGGGATGCAGGCTGGCGGGTTACATTCCCCAGGAGCTCAGGATTCCTGGCTTCAGACTCATGATTTGTCGCTCATTCCCATGGCCACCGTCTCCCCATGGCCCCAGAGGGGCCAGAGCCAGGCAGCCATTTGCCTACCTCCTTTGCCTGGGGAAGCCAGGCTGGCACCTCCCATTGCTTCCAGGACAGTGGCGGGGGCAGCGGCTGTGTGGTATGGGGCTGCGTAGGAAACTGGAGGGGAAGTAGGGGCAGGAGGGAGGCTGGGGGTGCAGGGGGGCTGGTGGGGCACTGGCTGGGCTCTGGGCAGAGGCTCCCCTGGCAGAGGTGCTGGGCAGGGAAAGGCTGGGCTGAGAGGTTCCATGGCTGGCTCCTGCTGGGGGGACTCGTGGCTCCGGGCCTGCGGAAGGAGCAGGATTCAGGGAGGCTGTGGTAAAGGGGGGGCTGTGCCTTTGAGTCTGGTCCCAACCCCCTCAGGCCCAGGACAGCAGGGCCTCGGAGGGCTGGGCTCCCCCTTCTCTGCTCCTGGCTCGGGGCCCAAGCAGCAGCGAGACCGGCCTCCGGCCCCCACGGTCCTTTGCAGACGTTAACAGTGAGAGCCCCCAGCAGAGGTGGGTCAGCCCGTCTCTGCCCAGCACCCCAGTGCCAGGGGCATCCCCGAGCCTTACCTCAACGGCAGCCCCACGGGCCCCTGGAGCTGTACCCTGCTCCCGTCCCCGGGGATATGCAGAGCTTTCCTGTGTGCATGGTCAAAGTGTCCGAGGGAGCTGTGAGCACACGGGTGCCACCTCGCCCGCCCGCCCGGTGCAGGGAGACGCGCTTGCAGCCAGTGAGTGTCTTGCTTTGCTAGGGGCTGTGAGACTTTGGCTTTTTAACATCCCCCGGATGTGGCCAGCGGCAGGGCCAGACTGTATTTGCACGGGCCCAGCCGCCCCGCACAAGGGGACAGCTGTGCCACAGGCTGCGGGTGGGTAACAAATCGCTCAGGTGTGAAATGCCGGGGGACGAAACGTTCTCGTTATTGTAGGAGCCCAGGGCAGCAGGTCTGTGCTTAGCCTGCTCTGGTTGAAAGGTGGCTGTCACCTGAACGGAGCTGGCTGAGCCAGGGGCTCGGACGCCAGCGCCCTGGGACGGTGGAGACAAGTGGGGACGGGTGTTCCTGCCTGGAAGTGGGGGCTCTGCCTAAAAGCCCCAGGCAGGGTTTCACCGCCCCCTCCCCCAGTCAAAGACAGGGCTAATTAAGAGTCCATTAGGAGGCTTTTGTTTTGTTAGGTGCTCGCCGGAGCTGGACTCATCTGCTGTGGGATCGCGCCGGCTCCTGCCCGCTTCAGCCTGAGCCTCACCCCGAGGAGCTGCGACCCCGAGGAGCCGTCTGAGCCTGAGAGCTGGCCGGACGCGCACGGGCCATAGTGTGAAGCAGGTGGTAGCTGGTGAGGGTGTGCGGCGGGGTGGCTAGCAGGCGACTGGCGCAGCAACCTGTGGGTAGCCGTGTGAGCAAGCTGCCTCCTTCCCCTGTGAGTGGGCCGGGGGCTGTGATGCCGGGGGGGCACCTTAAAGGAACTTCTCGTTGCTGAACTTTAGAGCCTGAGGCAAAAGGAAGCTGCCCCATGCGGGTGTTTTGCTTTTGGTTTTATGCCTGTGAATCCTGCCTGTGGGGTTTTCCCACGTCCAGGCCGGGTCATTTCCCCTTTTGTTCAGCTTCTCTTCCACGCTCGGTCTCTGTGCTGCGAGAGGGGATGTGTTGCCTGCAGAGGCGCCCGGGGGTGGGGGGTGATTGCCCCAGGTCACTGGGTGGGGGCTCGGGCTCGATTGACCCCGGCCCGTGTTGCCGCCGGCTCCGACTGGCAGACGGGCGCCATTACTGTAAATTACCCGTTGCTCTGTGTTTCTGTTAGAAGAAGCAAGTCAAAGAAATGCACCTGGCCCTGGAAGTGGAAGGTGGGGCGGTTTGGGATGGTCCTTAGCCCCTGGGGAGGGGCTGTGAGGCTGTCAGGATGAGGGGTGACCATGCATAATATTATTGGGATCCATATTGCCCAATGACAATGACTTGGCTGAGATGGGCCATGGCAGGAATTCGCTGCCATTGAGAAGCATGTTTACATGGATGTCAGGTTTGTATGACGAGTTCTAAATAGACGTGTCTGGCGTGTCTGCATTTCAGCTCGTGCAGTGTCCCTGGGCGACGCCCCAGACAGCAGGACAGCAGCCCTGAGCCTGCGTAATGGCCCATCCAGAGAACTGACAGGTCCAATGAATCCAGTGAAAGAACCCAGGGGCTGCACCTTACGGGCCACCAGGGCACGTAAAGACGTGCCTACAGACAGGGCACCTGAGGCTTTTCCCGGCCATGTGCTCTGGGGCTGTGTTTGGGATAAGCCACATGGCAAAGGGACATAAAAGGCAGCTGCACCATCCCTATCTTGTCTTCATTCCTGCTTCTCACCATGTCTGGATCAACTCACCTACAACTGGAGCTGTGAACAAAGGACTCAGACCCGTCCAGGTACCGGGTGTGCACCAGACGGGCGGGACCAGGCTGCAAACTGCACAGTTCTGCTGCGAATCTGATATCCATGGACTTTACAGTCACTTGTACATGTCGGATTGCCTGGACCATTTAACATCTCTCTTCTCCTTTCTTTCTTCCCTTTTACAATAAACCTTCAGTTTAGTTACTAAAGGGTTGGCCGGCAGCGTGGTATTTTGGGTAGGATCCAAACTTATCTTGGGGTGGTAATGGGGCTGACCCCTCGGGGCTCAGGAGAACATCTTTGGTAAAGGAGAGAGAGTTCTAATAGCGTATCTCTTTATTCAATCATTCATTTCCATGGCTGACTGGAAGCCAGAGACTGAAATGCAGCGAAGGGGGGCTGTGTAACTTCTTTTTGTTTTAGCTTGTCGATAACCAGTGTGGGGGAGCAGAAGCACTGCTGGTACCTGGTTGGTGAATCTAACCTCAGTGCCACCCACCAGTTTGGGAGAATCTGCTCTCCTTTTGCAGCCTGCCCTGCCCTTGGCATTTTCAGGGGGGCTGCCTTAGGCATGGATGGGTCACAGGGGGTCATTCCAGTCTCCGACGGGCCCCGGAGAAAGTTCTGTCTCTTGCACCGACGAGCTTTGCTCTTACTGTGAGCGCTCCATTGCACCACCAGAACAAAGTGTGCGACTGTGGTCTCCAGCCCGGAGTCTTAGACAACGTGTTAGTATCCTGGGCCTGGCTCTGAAGGTGGTTTGAAATGGTGTGGGTACGAACGGAGGGCAGGCGTGATGGGCTGGCGGGAGCCTGTGTCGCTGAGGAGACGCTGCATTTTTCTCAGCTAGCTGGAGTTTCCTGAGTGAGGCCGGCTTTGTGCCCGCACATCGCACTGCTGGAGCGCAGCCGAGAGGGGACAAAGGCATGAATAACTGAGGCCAGGGCTTTGCCCACCAGGATGGGACAGAGATTTCTAGCCAAGCAGAGCTGGGAGGAAGTGTCACTCGCGGATGCGGCTATGTGAGAGCGCAGCGTCAGCTGGGAATCCGAGCGTGCTGCTAGACTGCGAATGAGCTGACTAGTGGTGGGCGTATCGTCAGCCACTGGAGATGGTGGTTTCCCAGCAGGCAGGGTGCAAGTAGCAGGCAGCACCAGAGACGGAAGCTGCGTTGGCTCTGCTGTGCGTTTCTCTCCCCCTTTGTGTGTTTGTCTTGCTTTGTCCTCTACGAAACAGGATCGGACCAACACCAGTGACAGCCCAGCCCAGTGCAGCTAACTTCTCTGTTCCCCTCAGAGCACAGTTATCACCCGGGATCCCAGCTTTCCGGAATAAAAAACCGGAATTCTCCGATAAAACACCATCGAAATCCGTATTTTTCTGGGGCAAATGGATTTCTAGGGTGTCTGGTTATTACCAGTGTTAACAGCAGCTCAGAGGTGGTCAGACGGGGGAAGAGTCCCTGTTAACATGTCTCTGGCTAAAGGGGACGGGAACAAAGGGCGCTGTTACAGAGGCAGCCTGACTAACACCTGACAACGTCCAGCGCTGTCCCTCTTTTCCCGTGTGTGTGATAAAAGGAGAGAGGTTGTTGGGGGTGTTTGCGAGGGCACTGAGTGCCTGAGCGCTAGCTGCTGGCATCTCCTTTGGCGCTGTTCAGCGACAGGCTCACATTAACGCCTCTGACCTCTGGCTGGGATGGCTTTCGCCCGTGTCCGTGGGTGCAGCAGCACCCACAGAAACCAGTCCCAGTGTGCGCTGGCTGCCCTTGTGCAGCGCTCCCTGCTCCGGTTTGGCCCAGCTGGTGTCGGAGGGGCGGCGGGGTGTGACCTGGTGCCGGCTGAGGCTGGCTCAGAGCTGAGTGACACTGTGACCACATGCACCAGGTTGCAAAGCGGAGAGTGGGGAGCTGGGACAGGAGCCGCCACTGCAGGGTGTGAGGGGGGGCTACTCCCCAGTCGTTCCCCCCCCCCCATGGCCTCTTCTCCTCCCCAGGCCATGATTAGGGTTGGGGCAGTGTTAGCTTAGGGCTGTGCACCCGCTGAACAGAAGCCACATCATCCTGCTCCCTGGGCCCAAGTATTCCCTGCAAATGACCACACCCCACCCCAGCGAGATCAGTGGGGCCCTCTGTGCTCTCAGCCCCTGCTGACTGTGCTGAGCAGAGCTCACTGCTGCTGGGGCGGGACTGGTTTAAACCTCTTGAGTTACCACATGCGTGTCTTGATTCATCGATTCCATTGTAACCAGCTAGTCCGACCTCCTGCACCACGCAGGCCGGGGACCTGCCCCCAGAGAACAGCAGCTCTGTCAGACAGACAGCCAGGCTTGTCTGAACCATTGTCAGCGACGAGAATCCACCACACCCTCTGGAAATCGTTCCAATGGGTAATCACCCTCCCTGTTAGACACGCACGCCTTGGTTCCAGCCTGGCTGTGTACAGCTTCCACACCCACCATTGGATGGGGTTAGCCCTTGCCCTGCTGGACCGAAGAGCCCGTTACTAAATGCGTCTTGCCCCAGTGGGTGCTTTCAGACTCTGATCAAGTCACCCTTTAACCTTCTCTTTGTTCAGCTAAACAGATGGAGCTTCTGGAGTCCATCACGATATAATCCTTTCATAACTCTCAGGGCTCAGCTCTGATCCTCTCCCATTTATCAACATCCTTCATGATCTGCGGGCACCAGACCAAGAGCCAGGATTCCAGCAGCGGTTGCGCCAGTGCCAAACCCAGAGGTAAAACCCGGCTCCTACTAAGATGCCCCTGTCTGTGCATCCCAAGATCGCTTTAGTCCTTTTGGCCTCAGCATCACACTGGGAGCTTATGTTCAGCTGATTCTCCACCACAACCCCCGAGTCACTGCTTCCCAGGATAGAGTCCCCCAGCCTGCAAGAATGGCCAGCATGCTTTGTTCCTAGCCAGAGACATTTACATTTAGCTGTATTAAAAAGCAGAGTTTGCCTGTGCCCAGATTTCCAAACGATCCAGATTTCTCAGAATCAGTGACTTGGCCACTTTGTTATTTATCCTCCCCCAATTTTTGTATCATCTGCAAATTTTATCAGTGATAATTTTATGTTTTCTTCCAGGTCATTCACAGAACTGTTAACTAGCTAGGGTCAAGAACCAGCCCCTGTGGGTCCCCACTGGAAACACACCCACTCAGTGATGATTCCCCTTACAATTACATTTTGAGACCTATCAGCTAGCCAGTTTTTAATCTATTTAATATGTGCCACAGTTCTTTTATAGCATTCTAGTTTTTAATCAAAATGTCCTGCAGTACCAACTCAAACATCGTACAAAAGGCTATTTGTCAACCATAGTACCTTTATCAACCAAACTTGTAATTTCATCTAAAAGAGATATCAAATCAGTTTGACAGAATCTATTTTCCATAAACCCAGGTTGATTAGCATTAATTATATTACTCTCCTTTAATTCTTTATTAATTGAGTCCTGTATCAGCCACTTCATTATCTTGCCCAGGACTGATGTCAGGCTTACAGGCGTATGATTACCTGATGCATCCTATTTACCCTTCTTAAAAATTAGCACATGAGCTTTCTTTTAGTCTTCTGGAATTTACCCAGTGCTCTAAGATTTATTGCAAAATCAACCTTAATGGTCCAGTGAGCGCCTCAGCCAACTCTTTTAAAACTCTTGGAAACAAGTTATCTCAACCTGCTGTTTGAAAAAATGTCTAATTTTAGTAGCTTCTGTTTAACATCCACCTAATGCTAGTGGAATGGAAAGAGTGTTATCATCACCATATGATGACACTATATAATTTGTGATTTCCCCAAATATAGAGCAGAACTATTTATAGAATACTTCTGCCTTTTCTGCATTATTATTGATAATTCTACCATTTCCATCTAGTAATGGACCAATACCATTGGCAGGATTCTTTTTTGTTCTTAACATATTTTTTTTTTAAAACTTCCTTAGTGTACTTAACGTTGCTGGACATAACCGTCTCCTTGTGCCAGTGGCTTCCCTTATCAATGTTCTACAATTCCTAACTTCTGATTTATATTCATTACTAGCAACTTCCCCTTTCTTCCATTTGTTTATATATATATATAGATATATATATACACACACACACACACACACATCCATCTTTGTCTTTGTTCCTGTCCAGTCTGCAGACACACACCTATCTCTGGAACAATTCATCTTCCAACTGAACCGAAGGACTCAGACCCATCCAGGTACTGGATGTGAACCAGAGGAAACTATACAAGATTGCAAATCCACATTTCTTCCAGAAACCTGTAGTATATGGACTTTTAATCATTTGTATATCTGTGATTTACTTTAACCCTTTAACATTTCTCTCATGGTTTATTTCTTTCATTTTACAATAAACCTTTAGTTTAGACACTAAAGGATTGGCTTACAGCATGGCATTTTAGGTAAGATCCAAACTTATATTGATCTGGTGCTGTAGCTGACCCTTTGGGGTCAGAGGGAACCTTTTTAGCAAAGAGCAGAGAGTTTGAGTAACTGGTCTCTTTGCTGGGCCTGGTGCTGATTTGGGAGCCTGGAGCTGAAATGCAGTGAAGGGGGCTGTGGGCAGCTGCCCCCCCCCCCCCCATCCACTGTCTCCAGAACAAACCGCTGCACCCTCGCGGCGCCGGCTGCTTGTGCTTGCCGGGCACAGCCCCTTTGCTTCGTGATATCCAGCGTGGGGTAATCAGAAGCAGTTCGTGGCTGGTTGGGAAGCCGGGCTTCAGTGTCACCCACCAGCGTGAGGAGAATCCGCTCTCCTTTTGCAGCCTGCCCTGACCTTGGCATTATCAGGTGGCTACCCTGGGCACGGGTCGTATCACAGCATATATGATAATGAGAGAGATAATTAGGTGAGGGTTGTTTATGGACACCCCGCCTATCACTAGCTGTTCTGATGACCCCACTTATCATTTGACAAAGGGTGGAAACCCACTGTAGGTAATTAGCATATATGATAATGAGAGAGAGAATTAGGTGAGGGTTGTTTATGGACGAGTATAAGTAGTCACTATTTTGACAAAGGGGGGGCGCTCCATCAACACCTGACTGGGGGGGAGGTGCTGCCGGCTGGAGCAGAGGATCCACTGACTCCCTGGCGGGGCCCCTGAAGAAAGCCGCTCCTGTGTGCAGCCGCCTGAGAACTGCTGAGCTCTCCAGGCTGTGAGTGTGAGATACTGCAGTGAGCTTTGTATCTAACGCGTCTGTCTATAGAAAACCGCGCACATTAAACCTTATCGATCTGCACATCGGGCGTGCCGTGTCTGATCACACAGTGTCCAGCGTCCCTGGGCGGGATCCATCAGCTGTGATGAGACGATTTTTGAGGCGTACGGTGCAAGGGTTTCTCTCACTGCTTGTCAGCAGGGTAGCACCCTGTCTGGCACGGCTCTGGGCGAAGCTGCAGCTGGATTTGGCTGCAGGAGTAGGGCACGATGTCGTCTCAGGACCGTGTTGTGAGTCAGGCGTCGAGGGGTTGCCACTCCCGCTCTCCTTTCGCTAGCACCGGTCTCGGATACGGAAGCTTTTGTGGCTAACCCGGGTAAAAACCCGTGGGCTGGAGGAGCATGTGGAGGCTTGCTGCTCCCATGGGAACAAGTCACAGAGACAGAAGAAACGCTGGGCTGCTTTACGTGCGCTCGTTGTCGTAGCTAAAACCCTGACTGAAGAGTTGAGGAAGTCAGCCCAAGAAAACACGGCGCTGCAGGAACAGCTGACAGCACGCCACGGTCAAGTGCGGAAACTGGAACTAGAGCATGAATCGTCAGAGTCCCACTGCCGCACCCAGGGCGAAAGGTGCCGCTGCCCCGGGGCAGAGCGGGAGCCGGGAGGTGCTGGGTCACTGACAGGCCAGGGTAGGGCAAAGGGGGACTGGCTCAGTGGAGGATCCGGGAGGGCGACAGGAGCCCCGAGGGCTGAACCCCGACACCTCCCCGCAGGCCGGAGCTGTGAACTCAACGGAGCTGACGGGCCATGGCTGGGATAAGCCCCGTCTTCGGGGACACAGGGCCACGATCAGCCGGCACTGCCGCGGACAGGCGGAGGTTGCTTGGCTGGGTGCTCTGACCCTGGCCTCGGCCAGGATGGTCCATGCAGGAACCTTGGCTTCCCTGTCCCAGCCTCCGGCCCCCGCGCTCCGGCCGACTGACAAACCCTGCTCTGCGCGGGGCAGCCTGCCCGGAGACGCGGCTAAGGGGCTTGGGCTGGACCCGGGGCTGTGGATGGGCCTGTAGCCAGGTCTATCTCGAGGGCCGTGCTGGGCAGGACGGGGGGACGCAGGACCCTGGGGGCCTGGCCCTGAAGGGTTCCTCCGGGGGCTGTTTGAAAGCTGGGGTGTAGCTCTGTGCCAGCCTGCAGCTGTCCGAGGAGAATCAACCCCAGCCCCGCAGCCCTGGTACACACACAAGGGCGGTGGTAGTGAAAGCTTTATTGAGTCCAGCTCCACAGCCCCCCTCCGCCCCCCTGGGGGGCACAGTGCTAAGGCTGGGAAGACCAGAGCCATGGGGAGGCCCCTCCCGGCACCACGGCCCAGCTGACGGCCCTCTGCCCAGCTGGGGGGCAGACTGGCCCCGTGGCCTACTGTGGGTCTCTGGCGCCCAGGGGCCATGCCTGCATTTGCACGCCTCACGCCGCCCCCCCGCGCAGGCAGGTGTCCCCGGCTCCCACCAGACAGGGCCACCCCAGCTGCCCTCGTCCCACGCTGGCAGGGGAGGTGAGGGTCCCAGCCTTCCCTCCAGAGCTCGGGGGAGCCCCGGCGCTAGTAGAAAGTGAGACCCTGAGACACGAGCCTCGTGTGAGAGACGAGGCCGGAGGCTGGAGCTGAAGTCTCAGCCAGGCCCTGCCGGTCGAGGGCGAAGCTAGCAGGAATCAGGCTGGGCCCAGAGCCCGGCCCCACCTTCCCAAGAAGCGCTAGGCACACGCGCGTCCTGGGAGCTGGTCCAGAACATCCTGCGCCCAGGAATGGGACAAGCTCCCTCCCCGCGGCTCAGGAGTACGCACGGCCCCCCTTAAAGGGAAGGCCAGAATGACAACGTGACGGACAGAGACGCATGGAGCAGAGCAGAGCATCCTGTGCCAGGTGAAGGCTGGTGTCTGGCCGCGCCAGAGGGGCACCTCGCAGCTGGGCTGTCCCGGTGTGCGGAAGAGGAAGCGTCTTTGCGTGGCCGAGTGAGGCTGGAACATCCCGCCAGTGACGGAGCCAGTCCGTTGCCGGGGCAGCCATGTGTTAAGTGCCTCGCTGGCAATAAAACTGGCCTGGAGCCTTCGCTACTGAACCGGATCTCGGGTCTCGCTGGTAATCCCGGCGGGGGCCGCGGTCCCAGCGATCTGTGCAGAGCTGGGACCGCACACGCACTGGGAGAACACACACGCAGCCAAGAACGGACAGCGCCCGCCAGCTAAACCCCAGCACCCTGGCTCGGAGGTGGCCCCGGAGCCGGCTGGACCCATGGGGCAGGGGGCACTGAGCTGGGTGGGGAAGCCGGCTGGCAGCCCGGGAAGTAGCCGGCCCAGGAAGTAGCCGGCCCCTCGTCCTGCTGCAGTGGCTGGGGTCTGCAGAGGCAGCTCCCCACCCGCCAACACTCCCCTGCAGCCCCGAGCCCAGGCCCATCGGTGCTGGGTCTCACCGGCCAGAGGGGGCAGAGCTGAGCAGCAGCCTCCTGCCCTGGGCCCCCCGCCAGCCCGGGAGCCAGGTGCCGGGGCTGTCCCCCTCCTGGGACACTGACCGCGGGCTCTGGCCAGCACAGATCCACCTCCCACGGGACCAGCAGAGCCCCAGGGGTGACTCCTGCCCCATCCAGCCCTGCAAAGTCCCAGGGGCCCCTTCGGTCCGGCCAGCCCCATGGGCCCTGGCCTCGCAGCCTGTCCAGGTCCGGGGGGGAAGGAAGAGGACACAACAAGGGGGGAGGCCCTGCCCAGCCCCACCCTAACAAGGACTCTTCATCCACTTTCCTCCTTGGACACCGGGATTCACACTCGCTGCCGTCACCACGGCACAGGGTTCAGGAGCAGCCGCAGCCCCACGGCCAGGTGGTCCGAGCAGCCGGCCAGCTGGGTGATGAAGGAGAACTTCTCCACCGTCTGGGCAAAGCAAGGGACAGCGGGGTCAGTGCCCAGGGAGCACACAGGCCACCTCCCTGCCCCCCAGGAGAATGTGTGTATGTGTGGGGGGGGGGACACGACTGAGACTACATATCCCAGCATGCAGTGCATCCAGGCCTGGCTGAGCCAGAGCAGGGCAGGCTGGGACTCGTAGTCACCATGGGCTGAGCACTAACACAACTCAGCTCACTCCCCTTCCCGGCCATGGCCAGGCCAAGCTCCGTCCCCCACTGCAGGGCAGGAAACAGCCCGGCGTGGGGCCGAGGGCCCAGCCAGCATCACGCAGCACGTCAGTGTCAGAGCCAGCAGAAAACCCCAGGCCCGGACCATGCGGACTGGCTCTTTGAGCAAGTCACCCGTCCCGCGAGCAGTGATTCCGCGAGGCCAGCCCCCCTGCAGCCTGGCCCCATGGCACTGGGCCACGAAGCCCCCAGAGCGCGAGAGCTGCTGAGAGCCCCCGAGGAAGCCGATGCAGAGAGTGTGGCTACCCGGGGATCTGCCCCAGCCACCTCCCCAGCCAGCCCAGCCCCCCACGGCCCTACCAGACCCCCACAGCTGGCCTCTGAGTCAGGCGGGCCTCAGAGCTGGGCGCCCGGCCGAACCTGCCCTGTGCTGGCTGGGAGCTCCCCTGCACCCTCCTGCCCTTCGCTCCACAGACCCAGGCAGGGCCGTGGGCTGCAATGGGGTTACCCCAGGCCGGGCAGGGAGCCGGGGCCCCGCTGGACACTCACCGTGGCCAGGCTGATGGGGGCAGGGTGCTCGCGGTACAGGATGTAGTCGACGCGGCGTCCTTTCCAGGGGCCCCCCGCTGCAGAGGGGTCGGGGCGGCCGTCCGGCAAGATGGGACCCGCTAGGTACTTCCGCCTGCCTTCCTCTTGCTCCAGGGCCCTGGGGTGCACATGGGGAGCCATCAGCAGGGGAGCTGAGGGGCCCAGTGGCGGGGGAAGAGGAGGAGCGGGGGGCTGGGGGGGGGGGTGGTGCACGGCAGGGCCATGCACAGGGTAGCCCCAGTGTCCCATTACCCTCTGCGGAGGCGTGGGCAGAGACTGCCTCGGACCTGGGCTGAGCGCCCCTCTGACCCCCAGCACCCTGAAATCCACAGGGCCCCCGGGTGCTTCCCCCCACCCCCTAGTGCTCTGGAACCTGCAGGACCCCCGGACGCTCTCCCCCCCTGCTCTGGAACCCCCAGGGCCCCTGGACACTCACTCCCCCCAGGCTCTGGGACCTGCCGTTACCGTTTCAGGCCCGCTGGGGTGGCCACGGCCTGGTCGTGGATCTCCAGGTAGTTCAGCATGGTGCCTGCAGGGACGTGAGCTGCAGTGAGAGCCGCCCCCACTGTGCCATCCCCCCATCTTCCTTCACCCACCCCCACCCCCCACAGGGACGTCAGCACAGACCGGGGGGAGGCCGAGGCTAGCCGGGCCTCTGAACCCCAGGGCCCAGGTGTGTCACCCTGGGCTGCCAAAGGCTGGATCCGGATGTCTGGCTGGGATGGTGTAGTCGGGGCTGGTCCTGCTTCGAGCGGGGGGGTGGGACTAGATACTCCTGAGATACCTTCAGACGGAGGGAGCAGCTCTGGCCCGGCCAGCACGTACCTATGGCCCAGGGCTTGTCCTGCCTCGGCCCCGCTCGGCACGGGTCTTGGTACTGGTGGAAGATTTCGTGGGTCTGCTCCAAGTGATCCCCTGGAAAGAGCCCGCAGAGTGAATGGGCCCATCTGCCCCTCCCCCTCCCTCGCAGCCCACCCCTCCCCCTCCTCACCCACTGCCCCTGCAGACTGCCCCCCCCCCCCCCCCCGCCTGCTGGCCACCCCTCCCTGCTTCTTGGGTGACACAGTGGGAATTTTCTGTAACGGTTTTGAGTCCTGTGTGTGCCTCAGTTTCCCTCCACGCTTTGCTGCTCCTGGAACAGTGCCGGAGAGCCGGGTGCCCGTGTCACCTCGCTGTCCGGCTGGAAAGGGGCAGGGTCATTAACTAACTGGTTGAAGCAACCCAAGATCATGAGAGGGGCCAGGGATGGGAGACAACAGGCAGTCCCCGGGACCGAGCAGGTCCAAGCGGCAGGCTGGCTGGGCTCAGGGCCGCCCTTCGGAGTGACCCAGATGCTGTCTCCTGCTGGACAGAGCCGCCACCCTGGGCTAGCTCCTGGCGGCGCTGGGCAGGATGGCCCTGGCGTACCTGCCTCTCTGGGCTAGCCCACGGGTGTTCGGATCCAGGGCCAGGGGACTAAGCAAAGGCCAGCAGCGTCGCTGCGGATACCCAGAGAGCCTCGCGCTCTGGAGGGCCCGGTACCTGCCTCCCGCCAGGGTCTGGCGTGGCTGGAGACGCTGCAGGCAGCCCTGGAGAGAGGGGCAGGCTCTCTGGGGCCCGACGACCCAGCCCCGGAGCCTGGGCTGGCACGCCGAAGGGGTCACTCCCACGGGGCGGGTTTACACGCTGGGCCCAGACCAGACCCTGTGACTTCACGACACCGTGTCACCCCCGCCCCGCCAGGCTGTTCCCGCCTCACCCATCCCTGGGGGCTCCCCCTGCCCCCCGGGCCCAGCCCCCCACCTGAGGAGCAATTGTCAAAGTTGAGGTCCCCGCAGAACACGTCGAAGGCGACGACGTCTCCGGGCTGCGCGTGGATGTCCTGGAACAGCTGCACCCAGGAGAGCCCCAGCGTCAGCTGGTCGCAGCGGATCTCCGCGTCGGCTGGGGGGACACAGGCCTGTTACCAGCTGCACCCCGCAGCCAGCCCCAGGGTGTCCCACCCGCCCCACACATGGGGTCCCCTCTGCTGCCGGGGACCTGGGGCTGGGACAGCCGAGGAGCCAGTGCCCAGGGTGCCAGGCAGCACCAAGCCCGCCCCAGGGAGGGCTCAGAGGCTGGGCAGAGCGGGGAAGGTGGGGCTGGGGGTCCGGACGGGCTGTTCTCTCCCTCCCCCCACACTTACCTGCTGGGGCCTGCATGTGCGTGCAGTTCAGGTAGCCCACAATCCTCTGCCCTTCTGCCACCCCAAGCTGGACCTAGGGGGGCACACAGAAACACTGCCAGTTACGTGCTGAAAGGCCATGGCTGGGGCCAGGGCCGGGACCCCCATTGCGGGGGGAGGGGGCGTTCGGCCAGGGCCACAGCCAGACCCGCAGGGAAGGAGGGTCAGTTTCACCTTATAAACAACACTGAGGACCTGTGCAGGGAGACGCCCCCCCACCCGTCACAGGCCCACCTGTCCTTACCCGGGGATGCCCTGGTATTGTCTGGCAGGTCCCAGCACCTTGCGGGAGGGAGGGCTGACCCCTGGGGTACATCTAGACAGGCTGTGGCAGCGAGTCCCCCAGCGTCAGAGCCCCAGCTCCAGCCTGAGCCGCGCCTGCCCCACTAGCCCCATCTGCCAGGGCCGGCGGCTGCTGCATGGCGGGCGGGGCCCGCACACCCGAGCTCCTGCTCCCAGCGCTGCCAGGAGGCAAAGCCTTGGACAAACACAGCAGTTTCCATCCCACGCTGGGGTCACGCCTGGGGCAGGCGTTCCCAGGCCTGGCCAAGGGCAGCGGGACCAGGAGCCTGGAGCGATCCCTGCAGAGACGCTGGGCCTGTGGGGGTGGGGAAGAGCACCAGGGGGGGTGCTCCTGCCACCAGCCCCCAGATCCCTCTCTGGTGTCCCCAGGGCCCAGAGGATGCTGGGATTTGGGACAGACGCTTGTGGGATAGCTGGCAGCCAGCTGTCTGCTCCTGCCCGTGCACAGGGCTAGGCTGAGGGGCCTCGTCCCGTGGGGCTCAGGGGTCCCTGCAGTAACCAGTCCCCGGCTACCCACCGCTGCACACACGAGTCACAGGCGGAACGGTGCCGTGTGCACACCAGGGCGCACACTCAGGGCCTCCCCTCCCCGCAGCTGGGACACACGGGGGAAGGGCAGAGGGCGAGGGACACAGCCAGGGTCACTCGGGGAGTCCAGGGCGGAGCTGGGAAGAGACCCCCGGAGTCCTGGCTTCCAGGCCGCTGCTCTAACCTGCTACACCACCCACTCCCGCCCCTGCCCAGCACCTTGCAGAGAGTGGCGGAGCGTGCACAGACGCAGCGAAGCGCTGGGCAGGCCAGGGAGGGAATGACCCACGCCGCCCTGCAGCCACCCCGGCGCGCGGCCAGGGCAGAGGCAGAGTGGAGCGGGCCATGGGCGCCCAGCTGGCACAGCCCCTCACCTGCACAGACAGCAGCCCCTTGGCAGCGAGCGCGTCCTCGCCGGTGCCGTTGGGGTAGCAGTGGTACTGGACGGCCAGCACGGGGTAGCGGCTGGCCAGGAAGAGCCCGCTGTTCAAGATCTTGAGGGCAGAACAGCCGTGCAGCCCGTAGACGCCCACGTCGTACACCAGGTGCTCGTAGAAGGGGCTCAGAAACCGGCGCAGGCGGGTGGCCGCCCGCGGGTCGAACACCTCCTGCAGGCACACGAAGTCCGCGTCCGGGGGGAAGGGCACCGAGACCTCCCCGAGCCCGGCTTCTCCCGCCCCGTCAGGCACCTCGATCACCACGCTGGCGTCAGGGCGGGGGGCCCCGCTTCCCGGCCGGGGCGGGCTGGACGCGGTGGCCCCGTACTTGCAGGGCAGCGGGAACTGGCTGTTCCCGGGGCTGGCGAGGCCGGCCCGGGCATCCCCCTGCGTGAGGCACTGGCCGACGCGGGCCACACGCTGCCGCATCTCTCCCAGGTTGCTGAACTTGGCCAGGCCGTCGGGCAGGAGGCACACGTTGGCGCTGACGAAGCTGAAGGCCTTGCCCGTGCCCGGCAGCTCCCAGGGCTCCGGCTGGCGCGAGAGGATGGTGTGCTGGTAGGCGAAGGGCCGGCGGGCAGCCTGCAGGGGCAGCCACAGCAGCAGGCCCAGGATTGCGGCCGGCACGGAGAGGACTAAGAGCAGCAGAAGCAAGGGGCTCGTGACCAGGACCCGCAGGGGGTAACTGGGGCAGCGCTGGCGCTGGTGCTGCCACTGCTCCGCCGTGGTCTCCCGGATGGCGAGGAGCTGGTCAGCGGCCCAGTAGCTGGGGAACAGCAGGCGCTGGCTCAGAGTGCAGAGGCCGCTCAGGAAGCGGTTTGGGAACGGAGACTCCCGCAGAACCATGCTGCGCGGCACCGGGGCAGGCGAGCCTGGGTGTCACTGCTCCGGCTGCTTCCCGGGGGCTCCCAATGCACCGGCCCCAAGGTCCTGCAGGGCGGAGGAGCTGCTGATCCCGGCCGGCTTCGCCTCGGGGCAGGCGCTGCAGGGAGAGAACGGGCAGAGCTCAGCGCTGCCAGGGGCTGCCTGGCATTGCCCAGGAGAGTCGCCGCGCGACGGGCTCGGACACTGGCATCTGCTCCTGCCGGGTACCTGGGGTGGGGCCTTGCCAGGCTGGGCAGGCAAACGAGCCCCAAACGCCCCCGAGCACCGCCAGGGCGGGGGGGTCACAGGCGGGGGGCGGCCAGCTGGCACCTCCCCTGAACGGGGTTTGCAGTGGTTCCCCCAAGAGCCGAGGCCTGCAGCGCACAGGCAGGGCCTGAGCAACAGCAGACGTCCCTGGGCCTGAGCCCCCCAGAACAGGGCCTGCAGACGCCCCCCAGCCCTGGACGGGGCCTGCAGATGGCCCGTGAGCCGCCTCCCCTCCCATCCAGAACAGAACCTGGGCTGGGGAAAGAGCCTGCGGCCGGGCTGCAGGCAGAGACTGGCAGGGCCACGGAGGGGACCGGGCCCCGGGCACACTGGGGGGTTCCTGCTGCACATGCTCGCTCTGGCTAGGCTCCCTGATGAGTGTCAGGACACCAGCCTGGCTAGTCCCTGGGCACAGGGACCGCGTGTGTCTCCCTCCCCCCGCTCAAGTGGGGCTGCACTGGGCAGCAGGTTGCGTCTCCCTGACCCATGCCTGGCCCCACGCCCCTGCCCTATCGCCCTTCCCTGGGTTCTCCTGCCAGCCCAGCTTCCTCACCCGGCCCTGCCCGGCCCTCAGCTCGGCCTGGACCCCTCCCCGCCCTCCCACTGCCCCAGTCCAGCTTGGCCCCCTCCCCACTCTCCACGCCCCCCACTGACTCTCCCTTGTCCCCCCCAGTCCGGCTCCATCACCCTGACCTACTAACCCTGCTTCCTGAGCCACCTGCACCGGGCCCAGCCCCACTCCCCTGGCCACCCCTGGTGACCCCCAGACTCCCCTCCACGCTGCATTTCATGGGGCCAGCGATTCCCAGGTGTCCTGCAGGCGGCAAAGAGCCCCGAGCAGGGAGGCCAGGACGCCTGGGTTCTCCCTCCGGCCCTGGGCGGGAGGACTAGTGGTTAGAGCAGGGGGGGGGGGTTGGGAGCCAGGACTCCCCGGCTCTCTCCCAGCTGTGGGACAGGAGGGGGACTAGTGGTTGGGGGGGTGGACACCCGGGTTCCATTGCCAGCCCCCCGGGACATCGGGGAGTCCTTACCCCCCCCAGCACCGGTGCCGCCCCCCTTGGCTGCCAGCAGCAGCAGCAGCAGCAGCAGCCACCTGCCCGGTCCCGAGGGCCCCCGGGCTCCCCGCTCTCACCTTGCGCGGCCGGGGCCGGGAGCCGCTGTCGAGCGCGGCCGAAAGCGAAACCGACAGCGGAGCCGCCGCTACCTGGCCGGAGCCCCCGCCCCGAGCGCTTAAAGGAGCCGCAGCCGGGCAGGGCCGGGGTCGCCCCGGCACGGCCCCGACCCCGACCCCGACCTCCTCCCGGGCACCGCCTGCACTCCCGGCCCCTCCCCGGCACGGTGCGCCCCCCCGCCTGCCCGCCCGGCTCACTGGGGCTGAGCCCCCCAGCGCAGCGCAGCGCAGGCAGGATCTGTCCATGTCCACCCCTCCCGGCCGGGCCGGGCCGGCCCTTCCCCGTCAGTCCCACTTGTCCTGCCCGCCCCGCATCTGTGCCCGGCTGTGCCCGGGGCTGCGGGTGGAGGCGGCGCGTCCCCACCGCCGGGGCCGGGAGCTGAACCTTCCCCTCTGCGCACTCGGCAGCCCTCGCCGCTCCCAGACCAGCACTGCCCAGGTGGGGAAACTGAGGCACGGGGTGGGGGGCATGGACCGAGGCACGCAGCAGAGCCAGAGACGAGCACCCGGCCCGGGTGCGGCGCTGGTGGAGGGGCTGGGCCGGCAGACAGGGGCCGCGCTCTGGAAGGTGCCCCCAGGAGGTGCCTGCGGTGGAGCGGCCCCTGCGCTCGGGGCGCTGCCTGCCCACCCCTGGGGCGGCCCGGCCCGGCCGTGCTGGGCACAGGGGGTGTCGGGAGCGGGGCTGGCTGAGCCGGGTCAGTGCACGCCGCCCGGCCCGCAGCACCTGCCCCCTCGCCCACCCGAGAGCTGCCCCCAGCAGGCGCGCCGGCCCCCTCCCCTGCCCCCGGCCCCGGCAGGCCCCTCCTCGCCCCGGCGTCACCAGCCAGGCCTGGGACGTGCCCCCCGCGCCGAGGGCAGCAGCAGCAAAGGTCACCGCGCAAAGCCCCGAGGCGCGGGATGGGCGAGTTACGCCGCCCGGGGACCAGCTGTTCGCGCTGGGGGGCCGGGTGCAGACGGGCGGCGGAGACAGCGGCGCCCCCCTGGGCGGGCTGGGCGGTGCGGTGCGGAGGAGAGGGGGTGGCTGGTGGGGTGTCAGGGGTGTGGTGATGGTTTCCAGCACAGGGGGTCGCAGGCCCAGCCCAGCATCCCGCCCCAGTTCCCTGGATGACCCCTTCCTAGGCCCCGGATTCAGGAACTCCCTGCAATCTCCCCACACCCTCCCCCTGCCAGGGCTGTGGGTGCCCCTTCCTCTCTCCCCCCATCTCCAGCCCCAGCTGCACAAGCAGGCACCCATTGCCCTTTGGCCCAGGGTTCTGGGGCTGCCTGAGGGGTGGAGGAAGGGGCGGGGGCGAGTGGCTGAGGGGAGGCGCGTCCCCCTTTGCCGGCGGGGCCCAGCGCCCTGCATTTGGCCCTGCAGTGCTGCATGAAGCAGCAGGGCCACCACGGCCTATCAGCAGGGCAGGAAGGAAGCTGCTGTTGGTGGAAATCCAATCTAAGCCGCCCTAGCAAGCACCTGCCTCTGCTCCGCAAGTCTGCCTCCGAGCCCCTGAGCCCCACGGCCCCCGCCTGCTAGCACAGCCCTGCTGGGAGCCAGAGTCTCCAGTGGGAAGGATGGGGCAGACCCTGCGTTCCCCTGTGGTACCTGAAGGCACCTCTGCACCCCCCGCCCCCTCCCACTCCTTACGCTGTGCCCTGGCGTCGGGGCTTACGCATCCCGCAGCTTCTTTCCTGTACGCCCGACCTCGCAGTGAGCGCCCGACGCACCTGGAGCAACCTCCCAGCGAGCGCTGGCCTCGCGGCCTCCAGCCACCCCTCTGCAGGGAAGTGCAAGTCAGCTGCAGTGTGCACAGCGCTGCTTCCTGCCCGGCCCGCGCTGCCCTGAGCCCCCAGCCCCCCCCCCATCCGGCTCCTCACAGCTTTGTACAGCGCTGTGCGCGCCTGCGGCACCGGCACGAGAACCACAGCGCTGCTGAGCCCCCGGGCAGCTGGGGGGGGGCTGGAGGGCACAGGGCGGGCGGGGAGCTGTCAGGTAGGCAGGTCCCAGTCCAGGGAGTGCGCTTTGTCAGCCAAAACCAAGCCAGGCACCCGCAGGCAGATGCCAGGGCCTGGGGGTTACGTGCCCAAGGGCTTCCCCAGTCTGCCCCATGGATTTCAGCTGCCCCCCCGGCAGAGCCCATATTGCCAGAGCTGTTCCTCAGAGCAGCCAGCAGGGATCTGCTGGGGCGCGGTACAGCGTGTCAGCCCATAGCCACACAGAGCGTTTTTGGGAGTCCAGGGAACAATCTGAAACTGAGGCCAGAATAATTACCATGGGGCTGAGGGGCTCTCTCCGCCGTGCATCAAGACCCACCACGTGGGAGCAAAGCACCACTCAGGCGTGGCATGACCAGAAGGGGCACGACGCCACTCAGTCTGGAGGCCCTCTCAAACGCAGGGCTGGGTGCAAACTGCTCCTTTGACCTCCCGGGTGGCCCTGACTTGCCCCCTGCAGCGGACGTAGGAATTGCCAGGCTGGGGCAGCCCAGTTTCTTGTCCCTGACAGAGGCCAGCACCAGCTGCCTCCAGGAAAGAAGTCCAAGACACCTTGCAGCAGCAGATGGGGATATTCAGCCCCGTGCCAGCCCCGTCTTGACCCTCATGGCCAGCGAAGGTCTCACCCTTCGGTCCCCTGTTTAGCACCAGCTCCCCGCACTCAGGATATCCTCACTATCCACAGCAGTGTCCAGGCCCTTTCTGAATCACGCTAAGATTGTGACCTCAACAGTTTCCTGTGGCAATGAGTTCCACAGGCTAATTACACGTGTGAATGAGGATTTCCTTTCATCAGTTTGGAATTTGCCACCTTTGCATTTTCTCATCTGTCTCCTGTTATGAAATGGGGAGCACGAGGCGCCCCTTCCCGTCTCTATCCCAGTCATTATTTGATCATGTCCCTTCTTGTTCCAGCGCTGAGCAGCTGAGAAGTTCAGATCCAGCTCCATACTGCACCCAGTTCATTTGACGTTTGAAGGCACTTATCTGGTCCTGTCATCAAGGCCCCAGGGGCCACGGGATCCATCATGTATTTCTCCCCACACCTCCTCACGGGGCAGGGCAGCGCTGTTAGCGCTGTTTGTTAGCGCATGCTACGGAGGCACAGCGAGGCTAGGGGACAGGCCCCAGGTCACTCACACAATCTGTGGCAAAGATCTGAACCCAGCTCTCCCAAGTCCTCAGCTGGGGCCGTAACCACTGGCCCACCCTCCCTCCGCATCGCCCTGCAGCGGGCCCCACCTTCACGCTGACACACCCACACCAACGCAGGCATTTGCAGAACACTGAGCTAAGGAGAGAAGCAAACACTGATTGTGATGGAGCATCCCGGGCTGACCCCAGCCTGGGTGCGAGTCCCCAGGGTCAGCTGACCCCTGCCTCCCGCATTCAGCGGGGATAAGCAGGGGTGGCGGGTATCATAGGCCTGGGAAGGCTCAGCCTTCCCAAACAGCCAGGTGGGCCCCCCCCCGCTCGGCCCTGGGGCCCCGCCCCTTCCTGCTGTGTCCCCATGGCCCCTGGCTCAGCCTCTCCCCCAAAGCAGATGGGGACGGGGGCTATGGGACAGCCGTGGGTCTGGAACTCAGGGTGGCTGGGGCCGGCGCTTCGGCACCTGGCTGGTGCTCTGGGGCTGGCCCTACACCTAGCCAGCACTCCAGGACCCGGCCCTCCGGAGCCGGGGCTGCCAGTGCTCCACTTGCCTGGGGCTGGGGCAGGCGCTTGGGCCGCTTGGGTGGGGCTCTTCCAGCCATGGTAGGGTAAGGGGGCTCAGGGCTCTGGTGAGGGAGGGGGCGGAAGGGGCGTGGCCTCAGGTGAAAGGGGTGGGGCCATGGGCTGGCTGCCCCGAACGGGGTGGGGGAGCCACCCATGGTTTAAGGCTGAAAAGGACCTGTCGATCATCTACTGGCACAGGCCATTCGATTTCACCCCGCTACAGAACGGGTTTTGTGCGCGGTCATTTTATATTTACTTCCAGGTCACTGATGGAAACATTGATTGGCTTCAGGCTGGGAATGGATTCCTGGGGAGCCCCACTGGAAACACCCCCTTCGATGCGGAGTCCCCCACTGGCTACTGTGACGCTGGGCCCAAAACAGCCACGCAACTTTGCACGTTGCAGGGCCCAACTCTGCCCTTTGAAGATACATTATAGGAAAATACCAAGGTGGCGGGGGTCATTTCTTAGAGGTAGATGAGAGCTGTGACCTGCAGGTGCATTGTTGGCAGTTGTTTGATGTTATTGTCGTATCTCTTGTTAGAGGTTAGCACTGTGGATAAACTGCTTTCCTGCTGGTCACTGTTCCATTGATTAACAGTTCAAAAAGAAGATCTGAACACCGAGCTGGAATTCTGACTGTAACCATGCGACTGTCTGTATTTCTCGCTGAAGTGTAAGCAGTGAACACCTGTGACTGGTTATAAATGGCCAGTCACCTTGTGCTAATGGTACGAGTTACATAAGAGATGGTACGGCAGAGTCCCGAGTGATCAGCTATTGATTGTTCAAGGAGATACCTGCTGTCAAGAACGTACCAGTCAGCCTGCATGGAGCTATGACAAGCTCTAGGGCACTGATCCTTTTATCTCCAATCTGTCCAAGCTCGTCAGGGGAAGTTTGGATCACAAGGCTGAGATCCCAGCGCCAGCCTGGAATCACCCTGCTCATCCTCATGGGAGAATCTGAACAAACTCTGCACATGGACTAGTTAGTTTTCCTTCCTCTGGATCAACTCATCTACAACTGAAGCTGTGACTCAAAGGCCTGAGACACGTCCAGGTACTGGCTGTGCACCAGAGGGACTGGAGAAGCCTGCAACTCCACAGTTCTACTGAAAACCTGATGTAAATGGACTTTCCAATCATTGTCTGTATCTGATTTGCTCTAATCCTTTAACATTTCTCTCATGGTTTGTCTCGTTCTGTTTATAATAAATCTTTAGTTTTAGTTACTAAAGGATTGGCTGGCAGCGTGGTATTTTAGGTAAGATCCAAACCCATATTGATCTGGTGCTGTGGTTGACCCCTTGGGGTCAGAGGAAACCTTTGTAGTACAGAGCAGAGAGTTTAAATAACTGGTCTCTTTACCGGACTTAGTGGCCGATTGGGAGCCAGAGGCTGCAATGCAGTAAAGGGGGCTGTGTGCATTTGTATTTTAGCTTCTTGATAACCGGTGTGGGGAATCAGAAGCACGGTTCGTGGCTGGTTGGAAAGTCTGACTTCAGTGTTACCCACCAGCGCTGGGAGAATCTGCTCCCCTTTTGCAGCCTGCCCTGACCTTGGCATTTTCAGGTGGCTGTCCTGGGCACGGACAAGTTACAGCTATTTCCTGAGAGCTCTCCCAAAGCCGGTTCTCAGCCCACGGAGCTGGCGCCCCGGGCTATTGCCCTGCTCTGTTTTGAGTCAGAAAGCGGCATGGCACCAGCTCACCCGGCTTTGCGTCGCACAGCCAGGTAATGCAGACAGTCCAGCTAGACGATTCCCTGGGTGACCTGTGGACGCTGCAGTCCAGTTCTCATTAACCAGCCTTTCAGCAGGTTGGGCAGAATTCGCCCGGGCCAAAGGCTGGCCCCAGGATGAGGGACTGGATCTGTCCCCCTGGAGCCCTTGGTACCCTGCTGCCGGCCCTTGGCACAGGGGTGGGTTTCACCAGGCCCTGGCTGGTGTCTCTCTCTGCCATTGAGAAGTTGCCACCCACGGACTTCCTGTGGCTTGGCTGCGGCTGAGCAATTCTGTGGGCTTAGTGAGCAGCCCCGGGCGCCAGCACCCAGCGCTTGTGGCTTGGCTGCGGCTGGAGTCACCTGTCGTTCCAGGGAGAGTGAATCACTCCTTGGAAACTGGCACGGCTCCAGCTCCTCGCAGACAGGCTGGGCTGCAGGGATCACGCCCTGCTGCTGGAGCCCATCAGACCCTCGCCTGCTTTTCTGCATCAGCTGAAGGGCTTGGAAAAAAACCCATGGCTGCTATTTGATTGATTGCTATTTGATTATGTGAATTACAGTCATGTGTCGGGGCCCCTGTCCCTGACCAGGCCCCTGGTGTGCATGGTGCTGTACAGACACAGAGCGAGAGGAGGGGGCCCTGTCGAACTCGATTCGATGTCCAAGGCCAGGCTCCCATGCGCAGGGTGCTCTGGGCAGGGGGAGTCGGACAGGAAGAACTCCGTAAAGTGCAGAGAAGGAGCGTGGTCCAGCAAGCCCTGAGATCTATTCCTGACCCTGCCACTGACTGGCAGGGTGACCTTGGGGGAGTCACCTCCCATCTCCGGGCCTGTGTTTCCCCATCGAATCCCTCCCTGAGCTCTGTGGGTGAACAGTGCAGGATGGCATCTAGCTCTGACTGGCTGCCAGGTCCCGCACCGCCTTAGGGTGGGTCCTACCAGGGGTTAGTGTGTCCCGGACTCGGATCCCCTGGCAAGGAGGGTGGTGTAAATGGCTGGAGCTCAGCCAGCCCCTCTATGCTCTGCTGTCCCTCCAAGGAAGGAACATGGGCACTGCCAGGCGGGAGCAACCCAGGGCAGGGTCTGGCTTCTGGTTCTGTGTTTGTGCAGCACCCAGCACCGTGGGGCACTGGGCTACAGCCCACATGCTCGGCTCTATGGCAATACAAATAATACATCAATACGCCAGCGGCAATCGCAGAGAGCAGCGCTCCCTGGGGACCTTCTGTCCAAACACAGGCGCCGGGGGCACACACGCACACACACGCACACACACCGGGTCCTTTTTCAAAGCCTAATGTACCTTTGACCTCACCAATACCTAGTGGCCATGAGTTCCTCAGGCTCCCTGTGCATTTTGTAGTATGGCCTTTCCTTTGATCAGTTTTACATTCGTGCCTCCCCGTCTCCCCTTGCTCAGGGTGGTTTTTTATATGAAGAGACGAGCCCACAACACACACCGGGAGCCGCAGCCCTTTGGCCCCTGAACCCTTGGCTGAGAGCGGAATAATAGCACTGAAAGGACGCAGCTGCCACCAATGGCAACAGCTGGTCCCTGGTGGGACTCCAGATTGGCAGAAGGGCCTGGTATGACCTAAGAACCTCTGCCAGTGCCTCACCTCTATTCCCAGAGAAAAAGCAGATCCAGGGAGTGTCTCCTGACCAGCCTCGCTGTGAAGACTGGTGCAGAGAAGTGATTTACCTTCTCTGCAATGTCCTTATCTTCCTTGATTTACTCCCTGCTGCCTCCCCGCTCTGTTCACAGGCCTCTGCCTTCTGATGTTTCAACCAATCCTGGCTGCTTGGTTTGTGGCCTTTGGCCCTTTGCTGGCCCAGTTCCCTGCTCCCCCTCCTCATGCCCTGCCTGGTGGCTTTGCATCGCTGGATTCCCACTCTTTGGAGGAGCCCTTTGGGCCTGAACAAACTTCTGCCTTTTCCTAGGGAGCCATCCTGGGCTTTCCTGACCTCTCTGCGACCCAACCCCCCCCCCCCCCCCCACTGCGAGGTACGAGGGGGACGGCCCTGGCACCCTTCCTCTCCTGCCGTGTAATGCAGGCTCTCTGCAGACCCAGCTTGCGCATCCAAACGCTGACCTGATGGAGAGCCCGGCTCGACGGGGAGAGTTACTGAATCTAGGCTCACTGCGGCTGAACGTTGCCAGCTGGGTCTGAGGGTCTGTCGTGCAGGGGCCCTGCCTGGCAGCTTCCTTTGGCAATATTCTATGGTCCATCACGGAGGGCAGAGAACCTGAGCACCATGGACACCCTCCAGAGCCTGCTGAAGTCAGCAGGAACCTTTCCATTGTCTCCACAATGGACTGGGCCCTCTCTGGACACTGGATGTGTGACTAGGATGGCTCTCCCCCACCTTCGGGGGCTGCCCAGCTGGAGGGGAGAGCCAACGCCCCAGGGCTGGACTCACGCAGGGACACTTTCCGTGCGCCAGCCTCCACTCTTGCAATTCTCCAAGCATGGCTGCTCCTGCCCGCTTCGGGTAGGAAAGGCAGCAGCCAGGTGCCCAGCGGAACGGATCACGCCAGGCCTAGTTCCCGCCGTTGGCTCCGCATCGCATGCCCTGTTCTGGGCCCAGTGGGGGACAGCACTTACCTCTGCCGGAATTGATCTGCCTACGTCTCACGCCCCGGAACTCAGCAGCCCGTTTGGTTTGTCCGAGTTACATCTTACGGTCCCTGGGCAGAACGGTGACCAGCTGGCAGCTCCGGCCAGGATGCGGAAGGTGTGTGCGGGGCAGGCTGCTAGCCCTGGAGAAACTCAGCTGAAGACCCGTCTCTCTGCCAGCAGGCTGACTGTGCTCTGAGAGCGATAGGCTTCATTGTGAAACGCCCCGTGACACCTGGCTGCACAAACACGCAGGCTGGCTGTAGGCGTGTTCGGAACTCGTGCTCACTCCACCTGTGAAATGCCCTCGGCTCTGGCCTAACAGGTCTTGCTTCCAAACTTCCTGCACTTTAGTATGATTATATCCTCATTTGACTGTGCCCCAGCGCACGAGTACAGTCACAGGGCCTGCCCCAGAGAGCCTACAGTCGGACTACAGCCAAGCCACAAGCACTGAAGCTAGTAACCGCACAAAAGGAGGCAGCAACGAGGAAGGGCAAGGGTCACTTGCTTACCTGGTTACTCAGCTGGCATGGCTTGGACTCTGTCCGTTGATTGTCTGCTGAGCCTTTCCACGGGTGAAGAACACGCGCCGCCAGAGAGGTTCGTTTTCAGGACAATTTTTTAACTCTTTCTGCATCATCCTAGTAACGCACGTGTCAGGCGCTTGGAAGAGGCTGATTTCCCAAAACTCAAAAGTATTATGTGCAAAACTGATTAGAGGAAGAACGTCAGCAGAGATGTGACCCACAACTGGGAGCTGTCCACGCACCTTTTCTAGAGGTCCCAAAAGCCACAATTCACCAGTTAACAAACAAACGAACAAACAAAACCAAAAACCTACTTTGGTTAAAAATCATTTGAATAAGAGGAGACAGAAAGTGGCAATGAAAAAGGAAAAGAAAATCATTATTTAACACAGGGGAGGTAGCTGACAATGCATATCACTCAGAAGCTAAAAACCACAAGCAATCGATGTGAGAAGCTGAAGGTAACAATGAAACTGTGGTGTGTAACCCAGCATTTAAATCAGCTTCTGTCCCAGATGACTGAAGGATAGCGAACGTGATGCCAATTTATAAAAAAAGCTCCAGAGGTGATCCTGGCAATGACAGGCTGGTAAACCTAACTTCTACCAGGCACATTGGTTGAAACTATAGTAAAGAACAGACTGATCAGACACACAGATGAACACGATTTGTTGGGGAAGAGTCAACATGGCTTTTGTAACCTCACCAATCTACTAGAATTCTTTGAGGGGGTCGAGAAGCATGTGGACAAGGGCAAGCCAGTGGATATAGTGTACTCAGATTTTCAGAAAGCCTTTGATAAGGTCCCTCACCAAAGGCTCTTAAGCGAAGTAAACTGTCATGGGATAAGAGGGAAGGTCCTCTTCTGGGTGAGTAACTGGTTAAAAAGATAGGAGACAAAGGGTGGGAATAAATGGTCAGTTTTCAGAATGGGGAGCAGTAAATAGTGGTGTCCCCCCGGGGTCTGTACTGGGACCAGAACTGTTCAACACACTCATAAATGATCTGGCAAAGAGGGTAAACAGTGACGTGACAAAATTTGCAGCTGATACAAAACTGCTCAGGATAGTTAAGTCCAAAGCAGACCATGAAGAGTTACAAAGGGATCTCACAAACCTGGGTGACTGAGCAACAAACTGGCAGATGAAATTCAGTGTTGATAAATGCAAAGTAATGCACATTGGAAAACATCATCCCCACTGTACATATACTATGATGGGGTCTAAATTAGCTGTTACCACTCAAGAAAGATCTTGGAGTCACTGTGGACAGTTCTCGGAAAACATCCACTCAATGTGCAGCAGTAGCCACAAAAGCTAACAGACTGTTGGGAATTGTTAGGAAAGGAAAAGATAATAAGACAGAAAATATTGTCTTGTCTCTGTATAAATCCATGGTGCGCCCACATCTTGAACACTGCCTGCAGATCTGCAGATATATTGGAATTGGAAAGGATACAGAAAAAGGCAACTAGAATGATGAGGGGTATGGGACAGCTTCCATATGAAAAGAGATTAATAAGACTGGGATTTTTCAGCTTGGAAAAAAGACCATTAAGGGGGATATGGCAGAGGTCTGTAAAATCAGGACTGGTGTAGGAGAAAGTGAATAAGACGTGTTATTTACTCCTTCTCATAACACACGAACTAGGGGTCACCCAATGAAATTACTAGGCCGCAGGTTTAAAACGAACAAAGGAAGTATTGTTACCCCCACACTAGGGTGCCCCATGTTTACCCCAATCCATAGGGTTCAAGGCATAACCGGTTAAGGCGCCCCCACCCTTTCCCAATTGATAGGGCTCCAGGGGAAAGGCACCTCCCCTTACCCAACTCACACTCGAGGGCTCAGGGTCACCCATTCCCGGGCCGTAGGGCTCCAGGTGTAACCCGGTTCGTTGAAGTACCCATCTTTTCCCAGCTCGTAAGGCTCCAGCTGTAATTTTCTGTGGGCTTGTGGGTCTTTTACCAGTGACGGAGCCTGACACAGTCACATCTTTATTCTCTAGTGTGGCAGAGGGCCGGCTTCCCTCTAGTGGGTCTGGCACTTCACCTCTCCTAGTGGGCCAGGGAGTCGCCCGTCACCCCGGGGAGGGGGGGTAGGGACCCGGGCCTGTCCGCTCCTCCGGGTCCCAGCCCAGGGGCCCTATGTGTAGCAGCTGTGAGCTGCTGGCACTGTATTCGCAGTTGCAGTCTTTTCCCCTGGGCTACTGTTCCCCCCTTCAGTCCTTCTGGCCTCTCGGCCCGGTTTCCTTGCTGCCCAAACTGGGCCTCCTGACCCAGGACCCTGTGCCTGGGGGAGTGTTTCAGTCCGGCCGGGGCAGGTTTCCCCCCTCCTGGGCTCAGTACCTCTCTTGGGACTTCTCCGCTCTTCCACACCTCCACTGTACTCCTGTCTGCTTCTTAGCACAGCACAGCACAGCACAGCACAGCACAGCACAGCACAGCACCCCTACTCCTCCAGCTTGTACCCTGTCTCTCTGGAGCAGAGGGCTTTTATCTGGCACCTGGCTCGGCCTTAATTGGCCTCAGCTGCTCCGACTTGCCCTCTGCTGACTCTGGCTAGTCTGCAGGGAATAAAGCCCTGCTCATTCTGGGGCTAACGTACCGCCCGTCATGGACTCTCCTGCTGCCTGCGCTATATGACACTATCTATTAACAGTTACCCAGACAGAACACACACGCGAAGCAGATGATGCTCCCAATAAGACAGACAAACTTCTCCTGGTGGCCAATCAGGATTAGATCATCTGGGGACTCCAGTGTCTGTGAAAACAGTTGGCCGGGTGTTGAGGTCTGGCAGCTCTGATCCTGGGCCGTGTCCTGCAGTTCGATTTCAAAGCACTTCCTTTTGGACCCCAGTTTATAGTGTTAAAACTTGGGTCCTGCTTCGCTGTCCCTTAACCAATCATTTTAAACCAGAGCACTACAAAACACCAATCCAAGCCCATTGCAAAGCAGTTCTGTAACCAATCATATCCCACCACCGTAGTGATTTAAATAGTGCACGCTTCGTTTTTCAACAGACAGGCACAGTCATAGAATCATAGAATATTAGAGTTGGAAGGGACCTCAGGAGGTCATCTAGTCCAACCCCCTGCTCAAAGCAGGACTAACCTCAGCTATATCATCCCAACCAGGGCTTTGTCAAGCCTCAGCTTAAAAACCTCTAAGGATGGAGATTCCACCACCTCCCTAGGTAACCCATTCCAGTGCTTCACCACCCTCCTAGTAAAAAACTTTTTCCTAATGTCCAACCTAGACCTCCCGCCCTGCAACTTGAGACCGTTGCTCCTTGTTCTGTCATCTGCCACCACCGAGAACAGCCTAGCTCCATCCTCCCTGGAACCCCTTTCAGGTAGTTAAAGGCCGCTATCAAATCCCCCCTCACTCTTCTCTTTTGCAGACTAAACAAGCCCAGTTCCCTCAGCCTCTCCTCATAAGTCCTGTGCTCCAGCCCCCTCATCATTTTTGTTGCCCTCCGCTGCACTCTCTCCAACTTGTCCACATCCTTTTTGTAGTGGGGGGCCCAAAACTGGACACAATATTCTAAATGTGGCCTCACCAGTGCCGAATAGAGGGGAATAATCACTTCCCGTGACCTGCTGGCAATGCTCCTACTAATACAGCCCAATATGCCATTAGCCTTCTTGACAACCAGGGCACACTGCTGACTCATATCCAGCTTTTTATCCACCGTTACCCCCAGGTCCTTTTCTGCAGAGCTGCTGCCTAGCTCGTCGGTCCCCAGTCTGTAGCTGTGCATGGGATTCTTCCTTCCTAAGTGGAGGACTCTGCACTTGTCCTTGTTGAACCTCATTAGATTTCTTTTGCCCCAATCCTCCAGTTTGTTTAGGTCACTCTGTATCCTATCCCTACCTTGCAGGGTATCTACCACTCCCCCAGCTTAGTGTCGTCCGCAAACTTGCTGAGGGTGCAATCTACCCCATCCTCCAGATCATTAATAAAGATGTTGAACAAAACCGAGGACCGACCCCTGGGGAACTCCGCTTGTGACTGGTTGCCAGCTAGACATGGAGCCATTGATCACTACACATTGAGCCCTATGCTCTAGCCAGTTCTCTATCTTCCAGTCGAAGGACCAGACAGAAACCATTCAGATAACAATAGAGAAGTGGGTACCATGAAGACAAAACACTAAGAAATGTAGATTTTACAACCACAAGTGTTGATAAGCGATTCCTTGCCAGACAGAATGCTAGCAAACAAAGCTTTCTTTAAACAACATAAGATTTGTTTCTTTATCTGCTGGTGGGAGGTGCTATTAGGACAGTATCACCTTCTTAACAGCCCGATACTGCATTGTCTTGATGTAATTTCGGGAATGGGAAGATGTGTCTATGTACTTCTTAGTTTATGGCTGCTGTTTCTCCTAATACAGATGCTACTGCTTAGCCAACAAAACGAGTCCTCACACCTTACAGTATTTCTTCAGACAATGCACAGTCAACCCGTGGAACTCCTTGCCAGAGGATGTTGTGAAGGCCAAGACTATGACAGGGTTCAAAGAAGAACTAGCTACGTTCATGGAGGTTAGGTCCATCAGTGGCTGTTAGCCAGGCTAGGCAGGGATTGCTGCTTGCCAGAGGCTGGGAATGGCCGAGGGGATGAATCACTTGATGATGACCTGTACTGTTCGTTCCCTCTGAAGCACCTGGCATTGGCTACTGTCAGCAGACAGGATCCTGGGCTAGCTGGACCGTTGGTCTGACCCAGTGTGGCCGTTCTTATGTTCCTATGCTCTGAAATATCTATGGTCAATCATTGGCTACTGTCAGCAGACAGGATGCTGGGCTAGCTGGACTGTTGGTCTGACCCAGTGTGGCCGTTCTTATGTTCCTATGCTCTGAAATATCTATGGTCAATAGAGTTAAAGACAATGAGCGGCAAGGTTTCAAATACGCCACGAATAAAACCCAGCTCTAGATGGAGATGGGAAATTGTCAGTAATGATGCAGAAAAGCCAGAAGGGTGGAAGAGTTCAGCATTTGGAGCCAGGACAGAAGATGTATTCGTGTCATGCAAGGAGGGTGAAAGCCTTTTTTGTCCAGCAGTAATTAAGGAGGGTGTTAAACAGCAGCTGCTAAAGCTAAACATTTGCAATCAGCAGGCCCAGCTAATCTGCATCCAGGAGTTTAATTTAAAAGTTGGCTGAAGAACTCTATACTTCCTGTGTAAGAAGAGGGTAGGAACTAGGCAGGCTCCAGAGGATTGTGGCAAGCCAGTGTCATGTCAAAGAGGGCAGACAGGATGGCCTGGGTAACAATAGACCAGTTACCAGACATTGGTTCTGGGTAACATAATGGCACGATGGACACCGGAGACTGAAAGGATGGGACTGGAGTGAATGCCATCCATGGAACGCAGACTGTCCAATCACCTTGGTACCATTCTTTGGGACGTTTCAAGGCTGGCTGGTGAAGGTCCCGAGGCTGTGACAATATCCTTAGATTTCTGCCAGGCATCTAACTTCCTGTCACAGGGCATTCGGAAGCCAGAAAGAGCTGCTGGGTGGTAAGTATTGAAGAGGACAGGCACTGACACAGAGCGATCTGAACGCTCACTGAGCGGGGACTAATGAGAGAGCATGAGCTCAACACAGCCAGACGCAAGGTCACGTGTTCGGAACAAAGAACGCAGGTCACACGTCTTCGATGGGGGCTGTGTCCTGGCATGCGGTGACATGAGAAGGACTCAGTGGTCATGGTGGAAGCCAACTGAAATTGAGCTCCCACAGCAGTGCTGTGTGGCAAAAAGGGCTAACCATAGACTCATAGAAGATGAGGGCTGGAAGGGAGCTCGGGAGTTCATCTAGTCCCACCCCCTGCTCAGAGCAGGACCAACCCCAACTCAATCATTCCAATGTGACCCTTGGATGCTAAGCAGGGGACCACTGAGTAGGAATCGGAAGGGGATATTGTCTTTAGACACGGCATTGGTGAGTCCATCACTGAGTACGGTGTCCCGTTCTGGTGTCCACACTTCAAACAGGATGTTGACAAATTGGGACGGGTTTGGACAAAAAAGCTACAAGGATGATTCAAGGTGTGGAAAACCTTCCTTGTAGTGAGAGAGTCAAGAGGAATCTCATCTATTATCTCCTTAAAAGCCATAACCCTTAACCGCCAGTCTCCTCTGCTGCTTCCCACTCCCAAGACAAACATGTTTTAGCCTCTTCCAATTGAAAAATACCGACCCTGGACCCACTTGCCTCTCCACCTAGTGCACCATCTCCCTTCTGTCTTTAATCTCATTAAACTCAATCACTTCACAACCAATGGCTGGAGTTCCTCTCCTCCAGTTCCACTCGAGACCCTCTCAAGGTCAGCTTCCATCCTGGCATTCAACTGAAACAGTTCTCGTAAAGTCTCTAGTGACCTCTTCCTAGTCCAAGCTCAGAATCAAGTCTCCAACCTCAACCTCTGTGACTGGTCAGCCGGCTTTGACATCATCAGCCACGCTCTTCTCCTAACGGGCCACAAATGGAATAGGAGCCAACAGCCTGACACAGGCGTGAAAACGGTTGGGCTGCATTAACTGGAGGATCATGGATAAGAAATGGGAGATAATGATTCCGCTCTACTCAGCACAGGGCAACCCCAGCTGGAGTCCTGCATCCAGCGTTGGTGCCACGCTTCAGGAAGGAAGTGCACAGATTAGAGAGAGCCCCAGAAATGACGAAAAGTTTAGAAAACCTGACCTGTGAGGAACGGTTAAAAAAACTGAGCACGTTTACTCTTGAGTAAAGAAGACAGAGGGGCAGCGGATACCAGCCTTCGGCTATGTTAAGGGCTGTTATAAAGGCGGACTATGACCAATTTGTTCTCCATGTCCACAGGAAGGCAAGAAGTAATGGGTTTAATCTGCAGCCGGGGAGATTGAGGTGAGATATTAACTCGAAGGGTAGCTAAACTCTGGGCCAGGCTTCCCAGGGGGGTTGTGGAACCCCCGTCACAGGAGCTTTTTAAGAACAGGCTGGACAAACCCCTGGCAGGGGCGGTCTAGGGTTACTTGGTCCTGCCTCAGTGTGGGGTGATGGCCTAGATGGCCTCAAGGTTCCTTCCAGCCCTGCACGGCTATGACTCTACAAAACCCTGTCCGCCCTTGGACTCTGTCATTCCCCAGTTCTCCTCCAGCCTCTCTGATTGCGCCTCAGCATGTCCTTTGGAGGATCTGCCTCATCCTCCCATCGACTTTCTGTGGGGGTCCAATGGACTCGGTCCTTGGTCCCCTTCTCTCCTCCCTCTGCAGCTCTGTGCAATCGCCTCCACACACACACACTTTTCCATCAGCTAAAGAATAAAAATACTTGGATTTGGAAATGCTGCTGCAATGCCTCCTGGGCGTGGTACTGCAATTTTCTCAGATCCCCATTCTCCTCTCTGCGTCAGACGTCTGGGCTGGATTACTGTGACACACAGGCCCATTGCTGGATTGCTGCTATATGTCAGCAACTCTTGCCAGGCCTGACATGCTCACAACACCACACTCACTGTTGTCACGACAGAGACCCAAAAGGAGACCTGTGATGCATCTCCGGAACACTGGTAACTCACTGATAACTAACAGCCTTGTGCTAGGTATGTACAGACTGTGTGAAAGAGTTAGCGCGAGGTGCTAGAATTAGATTCTGAAACTGTGTTTGGCAAGCAATGCGTAAACCCTGAGCAAGGCATTCATAGAACCATCAAAGATGAGGGTTGGCAGGGAGCTCAGGAGGTATCTAGTCCAACCCCTGCTCAAAGCAGGACAAACCTCAGCTATATCATCCCAGCCAGGGCTTTGTCAAGCCAGGCCTTACAAACCTCTGAGGATGGAGATTCCACCACCTCCCTAGGTAACCCATTCCAGTGCTTCACCACCCTCCTAGGGAAAAACTGTTTCCTAATATCCAGCCTAGACCTCCCCCACTGCAACTTGAGACCGTTGCTCCTTGTTCTGTCATCTGCCACCACTGAGAACAGCCTAGCTCCATCCTCCCTGGAACCCCCTTTCAGGTAGTTAAAGGCTGCTATCAAATCCCCTCTCACTCTTCTCTGCTGCAGACTAAACAAGCCCACTTCCCTCAGCCTCTCCTCATAAGTCTTGTGCTCCAGCCCCCTCATCATTTTTGTTGCCCTCCGCTGGACTCTCTCCAACTTGTCCACATCCTTCCTGTAGTGGGGGGCCCAAAACTGGACACAATACTCCAAATGCGGCCTCACCAATGCCGAATAGAGGGGAATAATCACTTCCCACGATCTGCTGGCAATGCTCCTACTAACGAAGCGCAATATGCTATTAGCCTTCTTGACAACCAGGGCACACTGCTGACTCATATCCAGCTTCTTGTCCACTGTTACCCCCAGGTCCTTTTCTGCAGAACTGCTGCCTAGCTCGTTGGTCCCCAGTCGGTAGCTGTGCATGGGATTCTTCCGTCCTAAGTGCAGGACTCTGCCCTTGTCCTTGTTGAACCTCATCAGATTTCTTTTGGCCCAATCCTCCAGTTTGTCTAGGTCACTCTGTATCCTATCCCTGCCCTCCAGGGTATCTACCACTCCCCCCAGCTTAGTGTCATCTGCAAATGTGCTGAGGATGCAAACTACCCCATCCTCCAGATCATTAATGAAGATGTTGAACAAAACCGGCCCCAGCACCGACCCCTGGGGCACTCTGCTTGTGACCGGCTGCAAGCTAGACATGGAGCCATTGATCACTACCTGTTGAGCCCAATGATCTAACCAGCTCTCTATCCATTTTATAGTCCATTCATCCAACCCACACTTCTGTAACTTGCTGATAAGAATACTGTGGGAGACGGTATCAAAAGCTTTGCTAAAGTCAAGGTATATCACATCCACCACTTTCCCGACAGACACAGAGCCAGTCACCTCATCACAGAGGGCAATCAGGTTGGTCAGGCATGACTTGCCCTGGGTGAATCCAATGTGACTGTTCCTGATCACCTTTGTCTCCTCTCTCATTGGGTCAGCCCCGTGGTTCCACTGCCTCCTGGGACCGACCCTCGGGGCCTCCAGGGCCCCTGCTTCATGCTGTGAGCTCCCTGCGGTGAGTCCACCTGCATTGGACCCCTGGGGAGACTTGTACCCCAAAAGGAGTCCTGCACCCCCAGCGTGTTTGAAGTGGAGTGACTCAGCCAGCAGGTAACAGCATGAGGGTTGTTAAATGTCTGGAACCCGGCGTAGAGAGGCCTTCGCTACCGCGGCGAAGGGACAGTTACAGCCATGTCCATCTGGTTCCAGCCCAGAGCCCAGAGTTCCCTGACCCCTCTCTAGTCCCAGTCCAGGAGCTTCTGGTTCCAGCAGTCCCAAACTTAACCCCCCCACCCAGCCTCAAACCTGTTCAGTTCTTTGTTCTTGTTCCTGGGAAACGTGTGATACAGTGGAGATCATCTTGGGGTTTCCTCTGAGTGCTGTCTGTGTGTGCCTCAGTTTCCCCATATGTTACTGCTGTATTTCGGTGATGGGACCTGGGTTGTGATCATTGCAGAGCCCACTACAAGGTGGATGGGCCTTCCCAGCCACACGTAGGCAGACAATGGCCAGACCCCTTTGCCCTCCTGGGCCAACCAGCTACACCAGCTTGTGGCAGGCAGAGAGCAGGAGCAGTGGCCCCTTGCCCAGGAAGGAGACAAAGGACAGGGGAGGGGCAGGGGCCGGCTCAGGGGAATGGCCAGTCCCCTGTAAGCCAGCGCAGGAGCAGGGCCTGAGAACGGGCTCTGAGGCTCTGCAGCTGGTCGCTGCTGTAACCTCCAATGAATCTGCTAACGAAGTCTGTCTGCGCTGGGATCCTGAGAACTGACAAACCTGCTGATCTCCAGGCTGGCTGGGAATCGCTTCTGACAGCAAGGCGGGTGCATGGCCCCTTTGGGGTGTGCAGGGATCCACAGGGTCCCATCCAGGGGGACCCACAGGGGCAGACCAGGCAGAGCAGGGGGCTGGATGCTCCGAGGCCAGGGTCAGGAGGCGGCTGCACAGGTGTGGGGAGAGCCGGGAGGGGGCAGATTCCAAGCACTAGAGCCTGCACTGGCTGCACCCGAGTGGTTCCACGGCACGGTTCCTGGAGACACCGTCACAACACGGTCACCCGGCTGGCTTCCTGCCGAGGGTCGGCCATCCGTGGTCGTCAGCTGCTGGGTACCAAATGTCCAGGCACTTGGAATGGCCATGGCCTTTGCCGGGCTCTCTGTGGGCATGGCGCCAGGCCCCGGCCAGCCAGGTGTCAGTCACACGTGGGTCTCTGCACAGAGTACGCAACCTTTCCCCCCGGGTAACGATGGATAAAAAGCTGGATATGAGTCAGCAGTGTGCCCTGGTTGTCAAGAAGGCCAATGGCATATTGGGCTGCATTAGTAGGGGCATTGCCAGCAGGTCACGGGAAGTGATTATTCCCCTCTATTCGGCATTGGTGAGACCCCATTTAGAGTATTGTGTCCAGTTTTGGGCCCCCCACTACAAAAAGGATGTGGACAAGTTGAAGAGAGTCCAGCGGAGGGCAACAAAAATGATGAGGGGGCTGGAGCACAGGACTTATGAGGAGAGGCTGAGAGAACTGGGCTTGTTTAGTCTGCAAAAGAGAAGAGTGAGGGGGATTTGATAGCAGCCTTCAACTACCTGAAAGGGGGTTTCAGGGAGGATGGGGCTAGGCTGTTCTCGGTGGTGGCAGATGACAGAACAAGGAGCAATGGTCTCAAGTTGCAGTGGGGGAGGTCTAGGTTGGACATTACGAAAAAGTTTTCCCCTAGGAGGGTGGTGAAGCACTGGAATGGGTTACCTAGGGAGGTGGGGGAATCTCCATCTTTAGAGGTTTTTAAGCTGCGGCTTGACCAAGCCTAGGTTGGGATGATATAGCTGAGGTTAGTCCTGCTTTGAGCAGGGGGTTGGACTAGATGACCTCCTGAGGTCCCTTCCAACTCTAATATTCTATGATTCTATGATTCTATGCCTGGTTAACCATGCAGCTCACAGGGGCAACTGAGGCACACACCCAAAATGCTCATGCAGAATATTATGACAAATTCCCGCTCCATCACAACTGCCTCCGCTCTGCACAAGGGAACCCGCGACGCTCCCTGGGGCATGGGGAAGTAGCAGCCAGTGGGCCGGTGCTGGCCCATGGACAGTAACGGGTGAGGGCGGCCATTGTGGATGAGGGAAAATTTGTGAGTTGGGGACGATGGTTCTGTTTTCACGAGACTGGTGAAGAAAAGAACCCAAAACTGCAAGAGCCACAATGAGACCGCGAGGGCTGGCAGCCCAGCCTGTCTCGTGGGTCCCTGCGCTCCCCGTCCTCTGTCTGTCTGTCTGCACCGTGGTCTACTTGTTACACTCACACTGGAAGCTCTTTGGGGCAGGGCCTGTCTCTTTGTTCCGTCTGGACAGCGCCTAGCACAGCGGGGGCTTGGTCCATGGCTGGGGCTCCTAGAGCAACGGTAACGCAGACAATATGTCATCATCACACGCAGCTAATTGAGGAGAGGGCGAAGCAACGCTTTAATCATGGGCTCCAAGGCCCAGATCCTCCACGGGATTTAGGCTCCGAATTTCCTTTGAAATGTACAGGAGTTCCTTTGTGCCTCTGGACCTAAGTACCTCCCAGGGAGATGATTTCTGAGCGCAGAGGGCTCGTTAATGCGGCAGGAAAAGGCAGAATGAGCCCCAGCGGCAGGGCTGAAGTCACTAATGCTCAGAGTGGAAATAAGGAGCAAGCATCTACCAGGAAGGGGAGTTAACTCTTGGAGAAGTCACCTGGAGTCTAGACACGCAGACTGGGCACCTCGTCCTACAAACCTGCTCCACCTCGCCTGGCGTCCTGGGCTGGACGCTGGGGTCGCTGGCGGAGGGTCTCTGGGCCGCGCGCTGCACGAGGGCAGGCTGGATTAGGGAATACTCCCTTCTGTGGCATCGTTTGCCCAATAGCTGCTCCCGGGAGCCAACTCCTCGGGCCCAGGGTGGAGCAGGCGCACACACCCCCACGGCCCTGCGCTGCCTGCACAAGTTCTTGGCACAGCCCCATTACCTGGGAGTTGGAGTTGCCACATTTAATAAGCACATGGGGACGGAGGCGCCCCGGGGAACGCTGGCAGCTCTTTGATGTGCTCCGGCCATACAGGAAGGTGAAAATCGGTTTGACGTGGTCTCTGGCCGGATTGCAGGCTGCTCCCGGGTGCCCTGTTGCAATCCACCACGCGCCCGCCTGGAGAGACAGGCCTGGGTGGGTCTGGATGTTTTCCTGCTTCCTCTCTTCCAAATCCCTCCCCTCGTGCCCAGCTGCGCCCCTTCTGCTCTAGGAAGAGCCAGCAAGGAACGGGGCTTTCCAAGGGAGTTCGACCACACGCAGAGCTTTAGCCAGAAGGTGCCAGACGCCAGCGCTGCCTGGCAGAGCTGCCCAGGTCGGTCTGAAATGAGAGCCGAGAGGTGCAGGCAGGACGTCCGGGCAGCAGGTAACACCCAGACAGTTGTGAGCTAGGGGAGAAGTGGGGGGGCAGCTCCCGCTCAGGTCAGCCCTGCCACCCTGGCTCCAGCCCCTGCGCCAGCCATTGGCAGCAGAAGCAAAGTCATCGGCTCACCCCCCTTTCGTTCAGCCGGAAGTACCCAGCAAGCCATGCCGGCAGGGCGTGAATGAGCTCCCCACGACACCTAGTGACGGGCCGGGGGCAGGACGTCGGGAGCAGGCCGGCTTTGCACAGACACGCCTGCTCTGCCTGGTGCACACAGTGGTGCAGCTCCGCCTGCCTGATCCGTTTGGGCTGGTTCCGGGCTGCGAATCGCTCTAGGACGGCGCGCAGGGTCAGGCACGGCTGGATCCTTGTACAGGGACAGGCTCTCAGCAGAGCCCTCGCAGGCCGCCCGTTAGCGAGTTATTCTGCACATCACCGAGCCAGGGGACCCTGTGGGACAAAGCGGGACTTTTCGGTGGCATTGTATGAAGCCTGCGTGTGACTCAGTTTCCCCAGCATTTCGCAGGTTACCACGGGCGGGGAGGGGGCAGGCTAGAGCCTCTGCAGGGAGGCTGAGCAAGGCGCCCCAGCTCGGGCGCAAAGGACTGGTCGGTGTTGGCTGCACCGGGGAAGTGACCAAGGAGGTCAGATGGACAGACAGGCAGTGTGGGACCATGGGGCTCACTCCAGCTGGGCTGGGCCCCACACTTAACAACCCCCCCGGCCACTCCCCAGTCCTTTGGCCTCCCGCTGGCTGCCGAAGAGGGTCGGCCATCCATGGTTACTTGTTGCTAGGTGCCCAATGTCCGGGCAGTGGGACTGGGACTCTCCCTGGGTATGAGCCCCAGGCCTTGGTCATGCCTGTACCTCTGGGTGGCTGCAGAGCGTAAACCACCTCTACCCCCCCCCCCCCAGTTCACCATGCACCACCGAGGGGAAACTGAGGCACACACATACTCCTACGAAACATCGTGAAAGATTCCCACATGCTGGATGCTGCCATCTCAGGCCCCTCACCCCATCCCTGACCCCCACCAGCTTCCCCCAGACTCATTGAGCCCCTTCACTGTACCTCCTGCCCGCCCGGCCCCAGTGACAATGGGGCTCAGCACCCAGCTAGACTGGGGATAGAGACCAGCGCAGAGGGCACCGAGGGAGCCGCAGCCTGTGTCCTGTGGGGCTTGAGGCCTGGGGAAAGGGCAGCCTGGCCCTTGGATGGCGGCTCTTTGGGGCAGGGGCTGTCGTCGTCATCCACGAGTGCAGCATCTGGCCCAATGGGCCTTGGGCCGGGCCCTTTGCTGGCGACAGACAGGCCCGGGCTGGTATGGCATCCCTGTGTCCGACCCGCACCGAGCGTCCGTGTGGGGTCCCTGGTGAAAGCGCAGCACTAGCTGGTCGGCTCGGTTATTGCGGCGGGTTTGTATGGGGAACACACGGTGTTACACACTAGCCTGCTGGGCTGCACATCGCCTGGAGGTGAAGTGTCATGGGTGGGGATGCGGTCTGCGAGCTGAGCATTGCTGCCGTCTGTCGCCCCAGCCCGGTGGGTACAGGCTGCACCCGGTGCAGGTGTGAGAAAGGTGCCCAGGGAGGGGCTCTGAACAGGGCCCCTCTCAGGGCTGAGCGGACGTTGATGGCGCCCTGCTCATGGAACGAGACAAAGCCTGGTGTGCTGCTGTCTAACAGTGCCACGCACACACGCCCCATGGCTACACAGCTGCAATAAACCTGCTGCACCGTTGGTCACGCCGGCTGTGACAGGAAAAGTCACAATCTGGCACGTGTGATTCTCCTGGCTAACTCCATGTGCATCGGACGCTCTGGATCGCAAACGTGCGTCGGCTGCCTGGGGGACCCCCTGCCTCCCCGCCAGTTACATCAGCGCTAGGCAGCTGGGCGTTGGTGGCCCTCACAACGGGCCAGTGACGGAACCGGTCCCGCCAGCCAGCTCTTCCTGGGGGTGCCTCAGACAGCGAGGGACCAATGGCCACCCCCTGCGATTCCGCACAACACGTAGGGGCCTGGGACACGGTCCGTCTTGGGCCAGGGACTTTCCTTGCACGGGGAGTTTGTTTGGTACAGCACATTTCCAGGCATGCTGCAGAGCACATAAAAGACACCTGAGGCAGCTCCATTTTGCCTCTAATTCTCTGGCCTGTGGATTTACAACTAAAAGGAGCATCTTGAGCGATGGACTGAGACCTGCCGAGCTTCTGGAAGCCACCAGAGACTTTGGCAAGCCACAGCCTATTCCAGCACTGCTCCAAACCTGCCCTAAGCATTCTGCAAGCTTGTGTACGTAGTGAGCTGTTAACCAGTTATCACTCTCTGCTTCTCTTGTCTTAATAAATCTGCAGTTCGTTTACTAAGGGTTGGCTGACAGCGATATTTGGGTCAGCTCTGAGATACATGCCGACTTGGGGGGTGTGGTAATCGGTGTTGGTCACCGATGTTTATCAGTGTAGGCTGCGTGCGTGTGTCCCTGTGTAGATGCTGTCCCAGCTCTGCGCAGGAAACTGAGACGGCTCTCACAATCGAATGAGTCGACACGACCACAGATTAGCTGAGCAACGAAGGCGCCCAGGCCAGGTTTACTGCATGCGGCACAATGAGAAATGACTTACAGAGTATCTCTGGGTCAGTTTCGCATAGGCGGCGTTACAATGGTCTCGGCCCAACGGCGGGACTTTCCGTTATCCCCTAGACTGGACACCAGTATTCCCTCTGACACCCTCTTTTATACACTGTTACATACACTTTCGTTCTGCCCCTTTCACGTAGGTAGTTGCCACCCTCCTGACGTAGTCTAATACCACCTTTTTCCGTTGATTGGCTGATTTGGGCACCGCCACTCCATGTATCATTTCTATCCATCAAAGTGTCATTTCAGAGAGTTAGTATCTTGGTACCTCCTATACATTTTAGTAACATTTTGGCAGTCTTACAACCTTGCAGAATCAGCACTTTCCTCTACCAGTCTCAGTTAACTTGAGTGACCCCTTATACTTCTGTTCACTCGTTTTTTTCCATTTAGGCCTTAGCCTGTTTTACAGGCCTTAAGCTCTCACTTCTTACTACATGGGGTATGTGTCTCTTCTGGGGTTGGTAGAATTGGGTTGTCAGTAACCCCTCACTATCTCCGCCTTGTTTATCTGGGTGGGAGCCAAGGGCTGGGCTGCCTACCGGGAACGTGCGTGGCACCTGGTTAACCAGTGCGATACTGCTGAAGCGCTTTAGTTACTGGCTTGGTGAATCTAAAATAAACCACTAGTTTGGGGGAGTGGCTGCCCTCTTTCTTGCAGACTTCCCTGAGTGTGACACTGTGTGCTCCATCCCAGGCACCTGCTCACGCCTGGGACTGTGTAAGAAAAGAAGAGACATTAGCTGGCATTCATTATGGTGCAGCTCCTCTGCCAGCAGTGGGGGGGTCTCAGGAAAAGTGGATAAGTGCTGTCCAGACTGACCAGTGGGTGAGAAATGTCCTATTGACCTCCCGGTGAGCTGGGAGGCAGCAGATCCGTGTGCACTGCCCCAGCACCAGGGGACTCGGCGCTTGGTGACCAGGTGAGGCGTGTAAATTGCTAGTTTGCAGCAGGAAAGGGCAGGGCTCCTGGAGCCCAGAGCAGCGCGCTGGTGCTGCCAGCAGCTGGTAGCTTTGAGACAACTTCCCCAAGGGGCACAGGCAAGACATGCTCATGCTGTGAGAAGGTGGCAGAGCTTTACCCCAGACACCTTGGTTAACCCTGAACGTGTCACGCTGCTGCTAGACACACTGGAGGATTGGGCCAAAATAAATCTGATGAGGTTCAACAAGGACAAGTGCAGAGTCCAGCACCTAGGACGGAAGAATCCGATGCACAGCTACAGACTGGGACCGACGAGCTAGGCAGCAGTTCTGCAGAAAAGGACCTGGGGGTAACAGTGGATAAAAAGCTGGATATGAGTCAGCAGTGTGCCCTGGTTGCCAAGAAGGCTAATAGCATATTGGGCTGCGTTAGTAGGAGCATTGCCAGCAGATCACAGGAAGTGATTATTTCCCTCTATTCGGCACTGGTGAGGCCACATTTGGGTATTGTGTCCAGTTTTGGGCCCCCCACTACAAAAAGGATGTGGAAAAGTTGGAGAGACTCCATCAGAGGTCAACAAAAATGATTAGGGGGCTGGAGCACAAGACTTATGAGGAGAGGTTGAGGGAACTGGGCTTGTTTAGTCTGCAGAAGAGAAGAATGAGGGGGGATTTGATAGCAGCCTTCAACTACCTGAAAGGGAGTCCCAGGGAGGATGGAGCTAGGCTGTTCTCAGTGGTGGCAGATGACAGAACAAGAAGCGACGGTCTCAAGTTGCAGTGTGGGAGGTCTAGGTTGGACATTAGGAAAAGGGTTTCCCCTAAGAGGGTGGTGAAGCCCTGGAATGTGTTACCTAGGGAGATGGTGGAATTTCCATCCTTAGAGGTTTTAAGGTGCAGCTTGACAAAGCCCTGGCTGGGATGGTTTAGTGGGGGTTGGTCCTGCTCTGAGCAGGGGGTGGGACTAGATACCTGCTGAGCTCCCGTCCAACCCTCATCGTCTGTGATTCCATGAACACAGCTAAACACTAACAAGCGACAGAGGGAAGAGAAACCTGGGGAGCAGCTCCACTGCAGGGGGTAGCCATTTGCACAAGAACCCCAGGCTGTCCAGGGGGCCGCACGAGCCGCAGGGGAGAAGTGGGGCAGAGGACATGCCAGAGTAAAAAACTGCATCCAGAACGACATGCGCTGGGGGTGTGAATGTGTATGTGTAGGTGTGTGTTTGTGTATGGCAACCTGCAAAAGTTGTGTGTGGATGTGTATTGCAGGGGAGGAATGCCTCGGAGAATGCCCTTGCAATTGACAAGCTGGTTGTACGTGTGTCACTGGGGCTGGCCTACCCGCCGTGGTCACAGAGGGCTGGTCTGTGGCAGCTGTAGGAGACCAGGGTCAGGCAGCGTTGGTACGGAGTTTATTGATCCCGTGCTGCGTGGGTCTCCAATGAACATCTGGGGCAGGCCTTTTGCTGATTGTTTAATGGGTTTGCTGGGGCACGGCGCTCAGCTCACCAGATGAACATGGGCTTGCCGTCATCTCTGGACAGATGGTAAAGGCACTGGAGCAGCATGAGGGTGTTGTTCCGGATGGTGGGGGGCACCGTCTCCGTCACCACCTTGCGCAGGAATTCCAAGTTGTTGTAAGAGCTGGTTTCTGTGGCTGCCAGGTCTGGCCGCTCCCGCAGAATGCCGTAGGTGTTGACAATGTACTCCGTGAAGGGTGGATGCATGGAGGGATCGTACCCTATAATCCTCAGGCGGTTCATGATCTCCAGGAAGCGCCGCGTCATCGCTGTGCACTGTTGCTCGTCCATTTGGTTGGTGACGACATCGGTGGAAGCCTGGAAAGAGAGGAGGGAAGGGGTACAGCACCCCGAGATCAGGCACCCCCAGGACTTTATCTTGGGGGGGATAGAACAGAGGAAATAGGATTCAACCCAACACAGTTAGCCTGTGGGACTCCCTGCCACTACATTTCCAGGAGTCCAAGAGTCTGAAATGGGATGAGCGACAGTTGTGGAAAATCTGCCAGCCAGAGCTAAGGGAGTCACTGCTCACACCTAACAGAGCTGTCAGGCGGGCCCTGGTCAGGGCCAGCCCCTCTTTGAGAGGATTGGTGGACCTCCCCCGTGGGAGTTCACCCCACAGCTGATGGTGACAAGGCAGCTGGTAGCTCCGGTCAGAGCTCCCAAAGGTGCTGAGGGTCCCAGTTCACCGGTGGGGGACCTTCGAAGCAATGTGACACGTGCGGTTGTATTCTTAGATCAGATGTTACCTACACCCCCTGTAACGTACATGAGTGTAACTCAGTTAACCTCTGGTCGCAATATCCTGTCTTGTGGCCTAGAACTCTGTCATGACCTCCACATCCTGCAAGCAACTGGACTGAATGAAGGCTAGGTCGAAAGGCCTGTATTTAGCGGGTTAGTGGGACGTTACTTGGTGTGTCAGCTCTGCGCAAGAATTGTCCCTGGCTGTCACACCATGTTTACGTGAGCCCGAAGTGGCCCCTCGCACGGAACTGAAGCCTTCGCACTCGGCCTGACTTCCCAGCACGGGTTATGGTGTGCAGGACAACGGAGAGCCATAGCCTTTGTCTGGATTCAGCCAACAGAGGTGGACCCAGGAGGTGATGAAAACACTTGCCGGATGTTTTCAGCTACAAAAAGGCACGCGGGGAGCCATTCTGCGTCTGTGGGGGCATGCAGCTAACACACAGAGGGCCCCAAAAGCCATTTTTGGGATGCCCTGAGGGAACTTATGAAGAGACTGGCGGACTAGTCACCTCTGCTATCCCTGGGACTCTGAACTCTGAGCCAGCTTTAACGTGTTTTACCTGCTTTAACCAGTGCTCATTGTGCGCCAGGGCTGAGCCCCGGCCCCTCGGGGCTTAGCAGTTCCTAGCCCCGGCCCCTTGGCTCCTGCTGCATCAATTATGAAAAAAAAAAAACTTGCGTGAGCCCCGGCACCTCCTTCATTACAATGAAGCACCTTTCAACAAGTCTCATTTATTTTGCTAGCTAATAAATCTCTCATTCCGTTTCCTAAAGGGATCGGCTCTCAGCACTGCCTTGGCTGAGATCTGGGGTATATTTTGACCTGGGGTAAGTGACTGGCCCTTTGGGGCTGGAATAAGCTAAACAGCGGGTTTGTTTCAATCGCCTTTCGTCACTGAGTCCAGTCTGCCTGGGCGGTAATATGGGCAGGCATGTCTAAGGGGCTGTCTGTGCCGCTGTGGTAAACCAGCCCAGTGAGCCAGGAGTTCCCGTGGGGTTGGTTTGCCGAAATCTAATGACAGACTATATCACCGGTTTGGGGGTGTCTGCTCTGGTTTCTGACAGTCTGCTTGAGACTGGCTCCCAGTTGTAGCCACCCTGCACCTTCCTCTGAAACAGCCGGTGCTGGCCACCCCACTAGGGAGATGGGCACCGGGGCTGCAGGGCCGTGGGGTCACCCTGCTGGGAGACGGGCACCGTGGTGCTGCCCCACAGGCAGGCCCTGTGTCCCTGGAGCACGGCTGCAGGACGGGAAAGGCTAGTTTGAAGGGCATTTCAACGGGAACAGCCCTGTCTGTGCCCGTCCCGTCCACGCGGCCCAGGGCCAGGGCTCGTCTGGGGTGGCTGGCTCTTGCTGTGAATGCAGCATCCAGGGCGTTCCTGCCCCTTCCCGAGGAGGGCGCCCTCCAGAGAACCCCGCCGTCCTGCCTGACACTCAGGGGATTCTTCCTGCGGCTTTGTCTGCCCAGCTGGGCCAGGCTCAGCAGTGGGTTGCTGCTTGGCGCTGGCCCATTCGTGCAGCCATTTGGGCCCATGGCGCTCAGCGGCCCTCGTCTGCACAGGGCAGCTGTGTGGGTTGCCGGGTGCCGTTCCTGTGCAGAGTGCGGGGCGACGCTGTCTATCCCAGGGAACTGGGCACAGGGCTGGCCCTTCGCCTCGAGGGCCGTGCTGGGCCCACACTGACTCTGCTGTGACCCAGAGCCCTGACCCTCCGATGGGCTCTGCCTGCGATGAGCTGGTGGATTCTCAGCCCTTTTTCTTGTGGCCAGGCGTCCACCTTGCCACACCCCATCGCGATCCAGCAGGGAGTGCGTAATGTGCCCCTCTCCGGGGGACCTGCGCCGCCCCCAGGCTGCCTGTCCCGCAGAGCAAGGTTGGACGGCTCCCCTCTCACCCAGCTGTGGGGAGCTTACCCTGCCCCTCCCAGGCTGCTCTGGGATGGAAGAGACGACCCAGACTCCCCGACTGCCATTTGCCAGCAGACTGGAAGTGGCCCGGGGTAGGTAATCAGCCCCCCGGCTCCCCGGCAGCTGGGGCACTGACAAGGGGGCAGAAGGAGATGGTTGTCCCCGCCCTGGCGGGATGACCCAGCGCCAGGCATAGGTCTGCCTAGGCTGGGACGGTGGCTGCGCACACAGCCTGGCCGTAGCCCGGGCGTTGGGGGCAGCGTGCCAGCCGCAGAGCAATGCGTGCCCGCCCCTCAGCGGCTCTCCTACCTGGATGATCTTCTCCGGGATGTTGTTGACAGTGAAGCCATAGAGCCGCACGCGCTCGGGGAAGATGCTGGAGAGGATCCTGCGGTCCAGCTGGAAGGCGATCTCCCCCACGATGCGCTCCCAGGTCTGCTGCCTGTGATCTGCAAGGCCCAGGGAAGCCGGTCAGCAAGGGGCTGCTCTGGCTGCGGCTGCTCCAGGGCGTCGGTCACAGGCCCCAGTGGCTGGTGCCCCTCACCGGAGGCACGACCCATGCAAACAAACTGTTTCGATGGAGATGCCCCAGCTGCATCTCCCTGTGTGCACTGTCCCTCCCTGGGCCTGCCCGGCCGGACTCCCACCGCTGGCTGCACGGTGACTTCCCCATGGACGCTGCAGGCTGGTTAAATCCAGGCCTCCCCCGCCAGCCGGGCTGTCACTGAGACACACCTGGGCACCCGCCCTGACCACCGTGGCTGCAGAGGAGACCCCTGTTCAGGGTGACCGGCTGACAAAGGGGGCGCTGGGATTCCCGCTAGTTCAGCTCCAGGTGGTCCAGGAGGCTGGCGCCTGGGAGCAGGACCACATCTCCTCCAGCCTGTGCCGCGGCTTCCTGTCCATTCTACCCTCACGTCCTCACGCCGCTTCCCGGCCGCCCGGCTCCAAATACAATCCAGCCCCCTCCTGCTGTTCCCAGAGCTGTGTCTTCTGCCCCGCTCGCCCTGATACTTCTTAGCCACCCGCCTGCCCTGCGCTGCACTGCCTCAGAGCGGCTCCCCTGCCCTGCCACCCCCCCTGTGCTAGCATCGCCGAGGTGAGCGCTAGCACAGGCAGAGCAGGGCTGGGGTAAAGACGCTTGTGCCCTGTCTGCATTAGTGCTGCCCTGGTGGACGTGCTCAGGGCTAGTGCAGTGGGGGAGCGGGGTCCTGAAAAGGGGCGGACAGCCCCGGGATTCCCCAGCAGAGCGTGACGTGTCTCCCCTCTCTGTGCCTAGCTGCGTGGAGATAGGAAGCCGGGAGGCTGGGCGGGCAGCAGTCACGGGAAGGCTTCGCTCCGAGCCCGGGCCAAGCAGAGGGCTTCCTGGACAGCCCTGTCCGCACCTCCCGGCCCAATAACGGGTCAGAGAGGCCAGAGTTCGGGCTGATGGGTAGCACCAAAGCCATGCTCAGGACCCTCAGTCAGTGGCACTTCCTGAGTGCCGCGCCCAGCACCTGTGGGTCCTCAGCCCCTCGGGGCAGCGGGCGTTTGCCAGGCTGTGGGTCACCCCCCGGGCGATCACACCCACTCCCAAGAGGTGCTGGCCGTGGGCCTCTTGCGCTTCTCACCCTGCTTCTCCCTTCTGGGCCCTGGAGCTCAGCTACGAAATCTGAGCAGAGGCTCTCAGGCAGGAAGAACCTCGGCCCGGCCCATCCCACAGCAGCGCTGTACAGGAGGGAATAACCGGCTTGCGGCTCATTTCAGGAGGGGTTTGGAGGAAGATAATGAGGCAGGTTCTGTTTGCAGGAAGGTCTTCCCCACAGAAAGGGGCAGCAGGGGTGAACGCATGAAAGGGCCGGCTTGCAAATGGAAGAAGTGGGTGATGGAGGCTGGACCCATCGGCAGAGCAGGGGCGGGAGACACTAGCTCAATAGCAAATGAGAGACGAGAGATAAGAATGGCCGCACTGGGTCAGACCATTGGGCCGTCTAGCCCTGCATCCTGTCTGCCAACAGTGGCCAATGCCAGGGGCGTCAGAGGGAAAGAACAGACCAGGGCAATTCTCCAGTGATCCAGCTCGTCGGCCAGGCCCAGTATCTGGCCCTCAGAGGTTTAGGGACACCCAGAACTTGGGGTTTTGTACATGACCATCTTGGCTAATGGCGATTGCTGGACCTGTCCTCCAGGAACTTAGCTAGTTCTTCTCAGAACCCTGTTCTAGTCCTGGCCTTCACAACATCCCGGCAATGAGTGACACAGGCTGACTGTGTGTTGTGAGAAGAAATACTGCCTTTTGTTTGTTTAAACCTGCTGCCTGTTCATTTCACTGGTGACCAACCCCCAGTGCCTGTGGTATGTGAAGGAGGAAATAACACCTCCGTATTCCCCTTCTCCACACCAGTCTTGATTGTAAAGACCTCTGTCATAACCCCCTGGAGTCAGCTCTTTAATAGGCAGCGTGGGGCTAGGCTGTGCATAACTTGGAAAATGAAGACAAGTAGCTTGCTTGTTGCAGTGGAGAAGGGCTCAACAGGTAGTGATCAATGGCTCCATGTCTAGCTGGCAGCCGGTCACAAGCGGAGTGCCCCAGGGGTCGGTCCTGGGGCCGGTTTTGTTCAACATCTTCATTAATGATCTGGAGGATGGAGTAGATTGCACCCTCAGCAAGTTTGCAGATGACACTAAGCTGGGGAGAGTGGTAGATACCCTGCAAGGTAGGGATAGGATACAGAGTGACCTAAACAAACTGGAGGATTGGGCCAAAAGAAATCTAATGAGGTTCAACAAGGACAAGTGCAGAGTCCTGCACTTAGGACGGAAGAATCCCATGCACAGCTACAGACTGGGGACCAACGAGCTAGGCAGTAGTTCTGCAGAAAAGGACCTGGGGGTTACAGTGGACAAGAAGGTGGATATGAGTCAGCAGTGTGCCCTTATTGCCAAGAAGGCTAATGGCATATTGGGCTGCGTTAGTAGGAGCATTGCCAGCAGATGGAGGGCAGTGATTATTCCCCTCTATTCAGAACTGGTGAGGCCACATTTGGGTATTGTGTTCAGCTTTGGCCCCCCCACTACAAAAAGGATGTGGACAAGTTGGAGAGAGTACAGCGGAGGGCAACAAAAATGATTAGGGGGCTGGAGCACAGGACTTATGAGGAGAGGCTAAGGAAACTGGGCTTGTTTAGTCTGCAGCAGAGAAGAGTGAGGGGGGATTTGATAGCAGCCTTTAACTGCCTGAAAGGGGATTCCAGGGAGGATGGGGCTAGGCTGTTCTCGGTGGTGGCAGATGACAGAACAAGGAGCAATGGTCTCAAGTTGCAGTGGGGGAGGTCTAGGCTGGATATTAGGGGAGAGTTTTCCCTAGGAGGGTGGTGAAGCACTGGAATGGGTTACCTAGGGAGGTGGTGGAATCTCCATCTTTAGAGGTTTTTAAGGCCTGGCTTGACAAAGCCCTGGCTGGGATGGTTTAGTCGGGGTTGGTCCTGCTTTGAGCAGGGGGTTGGACTAGATACCTCCTGAGATCCTGTCCAACCCTCATCTTCGATGAGTCTCTGATTCTAAGGGGGCGTCAGTGGCGGGATGGGAAGAGAGGGTGACGTGGTCAGAGCAGCCAGCCGGGGACGTGATCTGTATCTGCACAGCAGCGTTCTGGATGTAGGCGGGGCAAGGTTGCATTTGTCCGTGGCAGAGAAGGATGTTGCAGTGATGTGAACAGGAGCTGGTGAAGGCCGAGGGGAGATGTGCAGCGGTGTGGATGGACAGGAAAGGCTGGAGTTTGCAGAAATAATCTGTGAGATTTAGATGTGAGGCCCTAGGGTTGAAAATGATGCCCCGATTGTGGGCCGAGTGACAGAAGATTCTGGACTATTCTGGTCAGGTTCTTGTCCCGCGCTCATCACCACAGTGTCAGATCGCCTTCTGGCCGTGCACTAAGTGATGTGGCTAACACCGGCCGGCCCGGCCGTGTGACGCCTTCTCTCTCCCTCCCTCGGGCAGCACCCCTGTGCAGGGGGCGTTTTGTTGGGTTTTCCAGTGTCCACGTTGCTCTGTGTTTCTGCCGGCGGCGGGGGGCAAGGGAGGTGTGCACCTAGCATGGGGAGTGTGGGCGTGAGGTTTTGGATGGCCTGTAGTTCCTGGAGAATTGGTCCCACAGTCTGTGATGGGCCCCCAGGAAAGCTCTTCCTCCCACCCCAACGAGCAGCCCCCTAACGTGCCCCTGGTGCCAAAGAACAAGACAGAACAAGGAGCAACGGTCTCAAGTTGCAGGGAGGGAGGTCTAGGTTGGACATTAGGAAAAAGTTTTTTACTAGGAGGGTGGTGAAGCATTGGAATGGGTTACCTAGGGAGGTGGTGGAATCTCCATCCTTAGAGGTTTTTAAGCTGCGGCTTGACAAAGCCCTGGTTGGGATGATATAGCAGAGGTTAGTCCTGCTTTGAGCAGGGGGTTGGACTAGATGACCTCCTGAGGTCCCTTCCAACTCTAATATTCTATGATTCTATGATTCTATGATTCAAAGGAGCGGAGCGACTGACCATAGTCCGCACCCCGGAGCCCGTTAGATACGGGGTGCCTTGCAGAGAAGGACCGAGACCAAGGGCTGGATTTGGCTGATGGAGAAAGGAGGGAGCGTGCAGGGCTCGGGGGGGGGGGGGAGGTTCGCAGCTTCGCTGAACGGAAGCTGCCGGCTGGACCCCGAGGAGACGGCAGACAAGACTGGCAGGCCAGAAGGAGACAGGTCTGGGGCGGAGAGGTCGAGCTGTGAGTCCTCAGCATGCAGACACTGACGCGGTTTGTGGTGCGAAGAGATTGCCCAGCGACGGGGCAGCAGGAGGACACAGCCCTGTGGGACCCCCCGAAAGGTGGAGGGAAAGGAGGAGGATGCTGTGAAGGACACGCTGAAGGGGCGATGAGAGGCAGGATGAGGCCCAGGAGAGGCCCGTGTCACCGGAGGCAGGTTTCTGGACAAGCAGGGCTGGCTGGCGAAGGCAGCTGGCAGGCGAGGGGGCTGGGACGGAGCGCTGGCTGTGAGCGACTGTGTCGCCTCAACTCCCCGCGGTTGTTTTGGAAGGGGCAAGGCCAGCCCTGCGTCCAGCCGGGCACTGCTGGGGCACCCAGCCCGCCACGCTCTCCGACGGCACTTGGACCAGCCTGTGTGTTCGCATTCCCTCGTGCCTCGCCCGGCCTGACCTCCTGCGGGGAGAGTCGCTGCGTGTCTCGCAGCTGAGGGACGGGATGGTTCTGGGGACATTGATCATTTCCTGCCGGCAGAACCACACTCTGCGGTGAGCCCCCGTCCCACGGCAGGCTCTCTGGCTGGCACACGCTGCCCTGGTTGCCAGCCCTGAAAGGGCCCGGGAGGCCAGCAGAGCTGTCTGTTGCGTTTCCGGGGAGCTGCCGGGACGGCCCATTCCCATCTCCTGCCTGTCTGCCGCGAGGGTGGAGCTGGGCTCGCTTTACGCCCCGAATTGGGCACGTTTGACTAGAGCCTCGTGGCTTAGTTTGGGCTGTTCCCAGTACAGACAGCCTCAGCCCCAGCCCCAGCCCCTTTGGGACCGATCCAGCACCAAGAAGCTTGTTAACCTCTGACCCCGGCAGAGCACCACAGCCAGACTGGGCGGAATCAGCGCAAAGGGAACAGATGCGCTAACGCAAGGCACATGCAGACATTCCTGTCAGAGGGGCTTGGCAGGGGAGCCTGAAGCTGGGTGCTTGGCGTGAGGCCTCCTGGTAGATGGAGCTGGCGTAAGGCCACTTCGGGGCTCATAAAACGTTGCATAGGTGAGTACCCTGGGGTTAGACACCGTACGATGAGCTGTGTAAACGGTCCCAGGCGTTCCTTAGCTGCCCTTCCTTCGCCGCACTGCCTAGAGCACCGGCGAGCTGCGCCAACGCGCCTGCAGCAGTTGGCAGGACCCCAGAAATGGGGGCAGGAACGGCAAATGGGGGCAAGAGGCCTAGACATAATCCAAGAACAAAGCTGCTCTTAGCGACAAGTGCACTTTGCACCCCAAATTCATCAGGCCACACGCCCTCCTGTCTCTGGCATTTGCGATTCATGGCCACCGATGCCACGTCACGACCCATCACATCTAGACCAGGGCTGGTCACGTGCCAGCCACGGGCTCCTGGACTGCCCTCATCCATCGGCGTACCAGGCACCGGCTGTTCTACCTCTGCGTGCGCCAGCGCCCCCAGGACGTGCGTGACTGGGCAGTTGGAGGCAGGGGGAGAAAGAAACCAGGCTCCTTCCATTTGTTCCCTTTGTGCATTAGCCACTTGGGCCTCGTGAAGCCTGCTGAGCTCAAGGAGCGTCGGAGCCAGAGGGACAGATTCCCGCTCTGTGGTCTCTGGCTTTGCCGGGCTGTGCCGTGTCTGCTGTGGCACTGCCACATCTCCTGGTCTGAATTCGGTGTGTGTCTGAATGCCCCAGCCCCAGGGGCAGGGACAGGGGAGAATCACAGCAGCCTCTTTTTCCTAGTCACTTTCCAGCCCTCGTGGTTGCAGAGAGAATCTGGAAAAGGTGCCCCGCAGTGCAGACAGCAGAAGGCAAAGAAACAGATCCTGGACCGTTCAAAAGCATCTCCTGATTTTAGGCCCAGACTCCTCCATTTGGAAGGGCGGGGATGGTGATGTGGCTGCCACGCAGCCACGGGGGCAGGGCACGTTTCACCCAGGACCACCTGGACACAGAGCCACCAAAACCGGCAGGACGGTGCAGGGCCAGGACCTGGCGACATGTCGAGAGCCCCCAGGTTACACGCTGGTGATGTCCCGTTAATACTGAAGGGCACCCAATGCCGGCAGGCTGCCAGCCAGCCGTGTGCCTTGCCACGTGGCCAGCCTGCATTGCATGATGGGATGTGCAGCCCCCATCTCCACTTGCCGTGGGGAGCACCCTGGGGTGATAGGTGCAGTGGGGGCTGACGGGGCCCTGCCGGAGCGTGCGGGGCTGGGCCGGCCAGCAGGTGGAGGTGACGCAGGGAAGCATTGGTGGGCGCCTACACACGAGTGTGGAAAAGCGCAGTGTTCTAGACGTGGCTCCGTGGCACGGTGTTGGCCAAAATCTTGTTTTTGAAATACATGTAAGAACAGAGCCACAAACACCCCCCCCCCCCTCCTACCAAAAGGTACATCAGTCTGAATCAAAAGCTAAAACCTCAAACTGACTCTTACTGTTCTACCCTTTTACATGGTAATTCAAGTCTGTCTGCACTTTGTATAATTTTAAGATGGTTTGTAAATGTCTGTACTATGTCCACTGGCCAGTTTATCTGTTCATTTTACCTGCTTCCAATATATTTGTAAAAATCCTATTCTAAGTACAAAAGCCACACTGCAATGTAATGTATCTATCTAATTGTGAAAGACACTGTCAAAAATGAAATAAGGTTTGCTCTAAAAATAATATGTAAGTTCTTCAGCTAGGAGTTGGCCCTGAGTGATTGAAGTGTGAATGGCTGAGCAATTGAGTTGGGTGTAGACAAAAAGAGTGATTGAACAATTGGTCTGAGTAAGGGATATCGAAACAGACATGAAGAAAACACCAGCCTCACCTAAAACGCTTGAGGGAAGAAGAAAGAAGCAAAGATGATCAAATGGCCGAAGAGGAGCCCACCCTGATAACTCTGGAGCCAGCCCATTTCAAAGGACAAAATCTGATCAGGCTTGCAACAATGTGGGTGATGGAGGATCACACCAAGAATGCAGTTGCAGCATGACAGAGCAAAACCCATAGACTGACATGGGGTCCTTTCCCTATAAAATGGGACAAGAAGATGAAGGCTGGAGGTTCGGGTCTACAACATCACATCAGCCAGGAGTGCCGATGCGCATCGGCAGAACCTTGCTCCTCATCCTCATGCTCTAGTCACCTGGCCAGTGACTATCATGAGCACCAAGAGGCTGGTAACTATGACATCTGGAAGATCCCTATGTATGTTTGTCTGTCTCTATCTGTGTGTGCCTGTCAGTGTGTGTGAATGTGAATGAAAGCATCAATTGAAACATGTCTCTGTAATTTGTAGTATTGATATAATGTTAATACTGTTTTCCTAGTGTTTACATTATTATTAATGCTATTTCACTAAGTAGAGCACAATATTAATGTTATTACAGTGTTGATACTTTTCTTTTCTTTGATACTATCTACAGAAGTTTCTGTGTTCACAATAAATGCGGCTTGTTGCCTTATCCCCTAATAAGATCCTGTAATATTTGTTATTTGGGTAACAACGGCACCGGGGCTGTTCTCAGCCACAGGCCCAGGACACAGGCAAAGATACCTGCCAGCCCAGGCCCCCCATTCCCAACTGCCTGGCTACCGTGGAGCGAGCTGGCGATGCCTCAGCCATTTCCGTGGGCTCCGGGTGCTCATGGAGTCACCACCACCCGCAGGCGCTTGCCAGGCGGCTCGTTGCCAAGGGGCCCCATGGTGGCCACCACTTACCTCTCACCACGTTGGCCCTGGAGCCGGCCCCTTGCGTCTGGGCCCTATCGGCGGCTTTGATGATTTTGCGCGTCATCTCCTTGGGCCTGACATCCGGTGGCGGCTGGGTTTCCGGCGTGGACGAAGACATCCGGTAGTTGATGGGGGAAGTCCTGGTGGTGGGGGAGGAGATTCTCTGCGGGAGCACGGTCAAGTCGTTGGAGAAGACGTCTTCGCTGCCGGTCGAGTCCCACGGTGAGGAGGCGTGGGAGACGTTGTCTGCAGCGGCTGCGGGGACAAAGAGCCGCCGTGAATGTCTCCGCAGGGCCAGGCTGGCCCCCTGCACTGCCGGGGCGTGCGGGCCACACTGTCAAAGCAAACCGGCCCGCAGCTTGGCGGCCCCGGGCCTGCCTGTCCGTCCGCCTGGGACGCTTCTGCGGCCACCGTCCCAGACTTTGACCCAGGGCCCTGCCGAGTGGGGGGACCGGCTCCCTGCCGCCAACACCAGCTCGGGGGCCGGGGTGGGATGGGTGCATTGGAAAGACCCTGGCTCCCCACCCTGCAGCCCGAGCAGGATAACCCAGGAGAGACCTGGAGAGGGGCGGAATCCACATCTGGGGCGTCCTGCTGACAGCTGGCACCTCAGGGCCACGGCGCCGTGGGCAATCCTGCACCAGCGCAGAGAGGAGCCACCAGCAATGAGGAGGTGGCAAGCGGGAAGGAGCTAAATTCACCTGCCTGGCCAAGAGACAGACAGCTCTGGTGATAGGGGGCAGCCCCAACGGGGCCTCACTCAGAGCGGTGGGGTGGAAGGAGTTTCTGAGGCTGCAGGCTGGGGGAGTACTCAGAGCCGGGGGGGGGGGTCTCTGAGGGTGCAGGCCCTGAGAGGCTACTGGGGGGGTCCGTGAGGGTGCAGGCCCGGTGGGGTGTATGCAGAGCCCTGGGGCTAGGAGGAATGGGTGAAAGGACGGGCCATTCCAGCTGAGGCTCAGCAGAATGTTGTGGGGCGGGAAGGGGGTCGCACTGGGGTGCCGTGTCCGGGGGGGGCCCACTGGGGCAGTCAGCACTGACTGGGCAGAGCCCTGGAAAGCCAGCCAATGGCCAGGCCCTCAGGAGCGGTGTCCAGCATGAGGGGGGCTCTGCGGAACTGCCCCCAGCCCCTCAGCCCTGGGGAACGGAGCGTCCTGGGTCTTTGGCGCCCGCCGGCAGGCGCCCCCCGTATGTGGAGAACCCAGCTGCCTTGGTCTGCCCCAGAGCCGCTCCCACTGCCTCGGGTGGGTCTGGCTCGTGCTCTGGGTCGGCTGACGGCAGGTTTGGGGTCAGGAAGGGATTTCCCCCAGGTCAGAGTGGAAGGTCCTTTGGGGTCTTTCGCCTTCCGCTGCAGCGTGGGGCGCGGATCAGCTGCCGGGGTCACCTGGGCCCCTCTGGCCTCATCAATTCCCTGCTGCTGCCGGGGCTCGGCCGTCGGGGGCACCTCGGTGGCTCCCCGCGGCAGCGCGGTGTCCTGGGGCTGAGCTCTCTGCGCTAGCTGCAGTGGCTGGGTCACACACAGGGGGACGGGCTGAGATTCTCTGGCCTGGGCCGTGCAGGGGGCCGAGATGCTCTGCGGGTCCCGCTGGCCTCCCCCGGCAGGAAACGAGGCACCGCGGGGCAGCCATGGGTCTCCCAGCACCCGGCCGGCACAGCCCGGGGGCTCCTGCGCTAAATGACTGGTTCCCCACCTGCGTGTGCAGCCCCCCCCCCCCCACACACACAAACAGCCTCCGCACGTCCCCCCACGTCCCCTGCCCCCATGCACACACGCCCACCCGCGCGGCTCTTACCTCTGAAGTTGAAGGTGGAGGGGAGCCGGATGTACCTGTACCTTTTGCTTGTGTCCGCCGAGTCCCTGTTGGAGGAGGCCGGGGTTCGGGCGCGGGCCTCCGAGATCTGGCCCTCCGACAGCGAGGCGGACTGGGAGACGGACGTCCTGCTGCCCGAGGAGGCCAAGGGGAGGGGGGCCATGGAGAGCGTCCCCTCCTCAATGGTGTCGGTCCACACCGGGGAGCTGCTCGGGTGGAAGGCTTGGGACTCGGCTGTGGGGCCTGCAGAGAGCCCAGGGTCAGTGCCGGGGGAGCGCCTGGCCCGCACCCTGAGGGTGGGTGCAGGGCCCACCGCTGCGGGCTGGACACGGTCTCCTGTCCTAGCCTGCCCTGTGTGCGGGGGGGGGTGCAAGGGAGACGGCGGGGACGATGGGGGTGCACCTGGTGTTTTCTTCCCCCTCCCAGCACGTCCCTTCTGCCAGCTTTGTGCAGAGACGAGCCCGGCTCTGCACCCGCCGCCCGCTGCCGCGCTGCAGGCCAGCCCTCCCTCCGTGGGCAGGGCAGCAGCAGGGTCTGGCGCCGGGGGTCTGGGCTTGGTTAGCCCGGCACGGTCCTGGTGCAGGGCCCATGGCTGAGCGGTGCTGAGTGCCCTGCAGGCTCTGCACAGAGAACGGGGCAGCGCTCAGGGCTGCGTACGGGCCCTATAAAGCAGCAATGGCCCCTGCACAGCTCAGGGCCCAGCCGCCAACAGGTCACCGGAGACAACAGTCTCCCCGCTGGTGAGGGAGGCTTGCCTGCCCATAGAGAGATTCTCCCCCCACCCCCACCCCAGCAGGGCCGGGGTGCCCCGGGTGCAAGCCCTCCCCAGGAGCCGTGCAGACAAGCCGGACGTAGACTCCTTGCTCTGGGGTGTAAGTGAGAGAGGACCAGGGAGACGTTGCGACGGGGCTGTTCAGTGGGGCAGGAGTGGGCTCCGGCGTGCTGGTTTCTTGCAGCGAGCTCTGTCCTGAAACTGGCACTACTGAACCAAAACTAGCCTGATAAATTGTGTGTGTGTGAGTGAGTGAGTGAGTGAGGAATGTGTGTGTGCAGGGCGTAAAACCACACCAGCCGAAACTGCTCTGACAACAGGAGGGGAGTGAAGACGCCAACTGCCCCATCCTGACCCTGACGGCCGAAGAACGCCAGTCCAGGACCCTCCAGTTCAGAAACCAGAGACTCGCCCTGCTTGCAATCAGCTGGTGATTAACGGCTCTCCTGACACAGCCAGGCCCATGGCAGTGTCAGAGCTGGGTAAACACACGGCCACTTTGGGTCTCGTTCTGCAATTGTCATCGTGGAGCATCGGATTCGCGTCCGACAGCGGCCTGGCTCCCTCCTGATGCCCAGCCTCGTTGGCCACTCGGCGGCTAACGGGACCGGTCGTTGTATCAGCCCCGCTCGCAGGACTTTCTGGGTGTGTGTGCGTGCGACGGCCTGTTGCTATTCTCAGAGGTACACTGAACGTGGCGTGGGGCCTTGTCCCCCTGAAGAAGATCCCGCTCGTCTTTTCTAAGTATAACGCAGGGTCCCCTCCGGGGTTCAGAAAGCTCAGCTCCCGGGGCGGCTTGGTAGAGCCACAGCTGCCTGGCCCCCTCCCATGCCCCCTGGGCCCGGGCCCTGCCTGACCTGCGCTGAGGACGTTGCTGTGCCCTCTCTCGCTGGTCCTGGAGGAGGTAGCTATGGGCGGCTGCATCTCGCCCCCCACGGCCTGGCCCCTAATGACGGTTCTCAGCTGCTGGTTCTCTTTCATCAAGTCCACCAGCTTCCTCAGCTCCTCGTTCTCCGCGATCAGCGCCTGGATCTCCCGTTTCAGCATGTCATAGCAGGCGAACACGGGCTGGCCGTCAAGCAGCGGGGAGTCCCTGCCTGTCAGCGACGCCATGGCACCAGGTGGTTCAGAGGCTCAGCTGGGCCGGCAGCTGGCCATGCGCCCCTCTCTGGTCTCCACTGCTGGCTGGCTGGCCGGCCGGTCGCCGATGACATGGCAGGGCACCCGGAAGACATTGTGATGTAACTCCCGCTTCAAAGCCGGAGCCCGGGGGGCTGCCAGGGCAGCGCTGGCACTGCTAGGGCTGGGAGGAGGCCGGGGGGCAGGCGGCTCGCATGAGCCGAGGAGGCGTCTCCGGTCAGCTCTGCCCTGGCTTTGCTCCCCGGGACACTTGGCTTTGCCCCAACACGTCCCGGGCGCTCCTCACCAGCACGTTCCAACCCCTCCACCCCCCTCCGGCTTTTCCGGGGCAGCCGCGAATGGCCCAGCCGGGGCCCCCCAGCCGGCCTGGCCCCGGAACCTCGGGCTGGTTCCACGGAAGGCGTCACAAAGGGATGCGGGAGTCCCAGCCCCCCCCGTCTCCTCTGCCCCCCAGAATGGAGCCGCAGCAGGCGTGAGGGAGTGGGGCTGGCAGCTCCGCCCAGCCCTGTGCTGGCGGCTGCCATGTCTCATGGCCGGCACTGGTGCCCGTGTGCCCCGTGTGCCCACAGCACAGCAGGTCCCCGCGGCCAGGCCTGCGGGGAGCACCACGTCCTGTGGGAACGGGACAGCGGCGTGCGCCCCGCCAGAGACTGCCGTGCCCGGGGCCCCGGGACCCGCTGGGGCGGGGAGGGTGCCAAGACCAGCCCTCTGCCAGCGACAGGTAAACCTCCAGTTCGGTATCCACGAACCCCCCTTCACACACCCCATGCCCCCCCTCGTGTCCCCACATGCCCTGCACGGGCTGAGGTGGCTCGGAGGAATCTCAGCTCCTGTGGCGACGGGGCCCAGCCAGAGGCCAGGGGGATGGGCGGGGGCTCTGGAAATGGCCTTGCATTTCCTCCCCGCCCTGCGCTGGGGCCCATCCTGGAAGGCAGGTGCCAGGCCCAGGTGGCCATTGGCACCAATGCAAGAGGTCCGGGGCCAGCGGCCCTGCTAAGCCAGCTGTGTCCAGGCCGGGCGCTGGCTGGGCGTGGTTTGTGGGGGCAGGGCTGGGGGCACTGGGCACACAGAGGCTGTGCACAAAGCGGGGTGCAGAGGGGACCTGGTGGAGGAACCTGGCTCAAGGAGAAGGCCCGGGGGTCGGCTGACGTTAGCGGCGGGCGAGCGCAGAGCCAGTCCAGGGACGGTGTCTTCCAGCAGCGTGGCCCAGCCCAGGGCCAGGTGCAGGACATTGAACCTGTAGGTCCAGGGCCAGGTCGGCCAGGCACCGTGGGGGCCAAGGGGCTTTCTTCTGAAGCTGCAGAAGTTGGTACCTGCTGGAGATGAGTGAGAGCCAGTGGCAATGCTGAGCACTGCAGCCTGCCTCCCAGCCCCTGCCACGCTAGCCCAGGGCAGCACCGGGAGTCCGGCTGCAGACACCAGAGCCTTGGCCACCCCAGGAAATGGAGCTGGGCATGGAGCAGACACAGGCCCTGAGCTGGTGTTGCTTGTGGTCGGTGCAGCCTGGGGGGGCAGCTGGACCGCGCTCTTCAGTTCAACTGCACCTGAGCAACTGGACCCGCCCTCTGTGACCAGCTGACTGCTCTGTGGATGTGGGGAAAGTGGTGGATGTGATATACCTGGACTTTAGCAAAGCTTTTCATACAGTCTCCCACAGTATTCTTATCAGCAAGTTACAGAAGTGTGGGTTGGATGAATGGACTATAAAATGGATAGAGAAATGGCTAGGGCATCGGGCTGAACGAGTAGTGATCAATGGCTCCATGTCTAGCTGGCAGCCGGTCACAAGCAGAGTGCCCCAGGGGTCGGTCCTGGGGCCAGTTTTGTTCAACATCTTCATTAATGACCTGGAGGATGGGGTGGATTGCACCCTCAGCAAGTTTGCAGATGACACTACGCTGGGGGGAGTGGTAGATACCCTGGAGGGTAGGGATAGGATACAGAGTGACCTAGACAAATTGGAGAATTGGGCCAAAAGAAATCTGATGAGGTTCAACAAGGACAAGTGCAGAGTCCTGCACTTAGGACAGAAGAATCCCATGCACAGCTACAGACTGGGGACCAACGAGCTAGGCAGCAGTTCTGCAGAAAAGGACCTGGGGGTAACAGTGGATAAGAAGCTGGATATGAGTCAGCAGTGTGCCCTGGTTGCCAAGAAGGCTAATAGCATATTGGGCTGCATTAGTAGGAGCATTGCCAGCAGATGGTGGGAAGTGATTATTCGCCTCTATTCGGCATTGGTGAGGCCACGTTTAGAGTATAGTGCCCAGTTTTGGGAAGGATGTGGACAAATTGGAGAGAGTCCAGCGGAGGGCAACAGAAATGATGAGGGGGCTGGAGCACAGGACTTATGAGGAGAGGCTGAGGAAACTGGGCTTGTTTAGTCTGCAGAAGAGAAGAATGAGGGGGATTTGATAGCAGCCTTTAACTACCTGAAAGGGGGTTCCAGGGAGGATGGGGCTAGGCTGTTCTCGGTGGTGGCAGATGACAGAACAAGGAGCAATGGTCTCAAGTTGCAGGGGGGGAGGTCTAGGTTGGACATTAGGAAAAACTTTTCCCCTAGGAGGGTGGTGAAGCACTGGAATGGGTTACCTAGGGAGGTGGTGGAATCTCCATCCTTAGAGGTTTTTAAGGCCTGGCTTGACCAAGCCCTGGCTGGGCTGATTTAGCTGGGGTTGGTCCTGCTTTGAGCAGGGGGTTGGACTAGATATCTCCGGAGGTCCCTTCCGACCCTCATCTTCTGTGATTCTGTGGTGCTCACCCCTGCCCTCAGGGGCACATCACTGAATGCAGACAAGGCTAGAGATGCTCCAGCCAACATTTCTAACCCTGACCTGCCACCTGAACACGTGGCCTGGGCTTGGCATCAGAGGTGCCACTGACCAAACAGAGTTAAAGGAAACCCAACGGGAGCCCTGGCCGGACCGGTCACACTTCGCAGCCCAGGGGAAGGAGGGTTCCCGCTCCCGGCAGGAAAGCAGAACACAGCCCCGGCTCGAGAACAAGGTGTATGTTCTCTGGCTGGCAGGAGGAAGGGCTGCCCTTGGGAGAGACACGGAGCCCTCCCCGGGACTGGCGCAGCGTCCGGGGCTGGAGCCAGAGATGAGTGCGCTGGCCTGGCCGGGAGGGGCTAGGTCTTCACTTCGCTTCTCTGTGCTGAGTCTGAGTGAGGGCGGCCAATGCTGGCTCCAGCGGCTAATAAACCTGCCTCTGGCTTGTGATGCTGCCAGGTGTCAGGCAAACAGCGGCTGGCTGCTTGCGTCCTGAGCAGTGAACAGATCCATCAGGAACCTCTCTCGGGGACGCGCAGGGCAGAGGTGCCGCGTGAGGCAGGAACGCTGGAGCCCAGCAGCTCAGTCTGAGGGGCAGAGAGGCCGTGGGGCCCGCTCTGAGGGGAGAGCGGGGCCCCTACAGGCTCCGGCACTCTGAAGAGGTTCCTCCAAGGGACCGTTCCGAAGCTGGGGTGCTGCTCCCTGTGCACCCGCGACACGGGGCTTTGGGCTGCGCTGGGCGTGTGTCACCGGGTGAGCGCCAGCAAGTCTAGCTGAGTTCAGATTGCTGGGGGAGGCGTGTAGACACGCCAGGCCAGAAGGACAGGGGCGGCAGCGCAGCTGGCGGAGGAATTCTGGGGTGAGTCACGCCCCGAGGCGATGTCTGCACTGCCGGCCATGCCGCGGGCCACGCAGGATGGATTTTGCGGGTTCGACCGAGCGGCAGCGAAGACTCGTTCGATTGAGCCCGGGAGCGACTCTGTAAATCCACCCCGGGCAGTGGCGCAGCGCGGCGGCATGGGAGGCATTTCCCGTCAGCGTGGCGGAGTTGCTGTGGTGAGCAGACGTTCGGCAGTCGATGGGAGATACACCAGTCACTGTACGTAGCCTGCCTATCTCCCGTCGAGCGCGGTCAGTGTAGACAGGCCTAAGAGATGTAGTGAAACCGGTGTAGGTTCCTAGTGTGGACCAGGCTGGCGCAGGTCTGCCCGAGCTCCCCGCTACGCAGTCACCTAGCACCTCTCTTCTTTGGTCCCCCGGGAAGTCGCTGCCATGTTCCCCAGGCCAGCGGGCCGGGGCTTCCCAGTCATCGCATGTTCCCACCTGCTCTCCAGCAGAGGTGTTGGTTCCAGTCAGTCTTTGCTAATGTAAACTGGTCCCAACCCACGCCATCCCCCGCTCCTCTGGGAGAGGCCGGCTCCTGCGGGGAGCCGTAGGAAGTGGGGGGGTGAACACAGCAGTTATAAAATAGAACCATTCGCCACATCTGCTGTTCATTCTGTCCCCAGCCTTTCATCCTTCATTGGGTGAACCGGCTCCTGCATTACTTTCAATTGATGGGGTGAAGTGGGAATTTGCTGTAATATTTTCATGAACCCTACGTGTGCCTCAGTTTCCCTCTGTTCTTTGCATTGCTACCCACTGGAAGGGAAAGGGCTAAAGTCTGCTTTTGGAGGCAGTGCAGGACATGAGGTGTGAGGACTGAGACGTGACAGGCAGGGGGTAAAGGGCTGGCTCCTGGAAAGGGCTGGCTGCTCACACCTGGGACTGAGTGACGAGGTCAGAGAGAGATGGAGCCCGGGACAGATCCACTACAGCTTGGCTGGCTGATTGCTCCGGCTCGCAGATGGACGATGCTTCAACCTTCAGCTCTCTGTACTGCCCCAGGGATGGCCAAGGCTGTGTCCCAGCTGACCAATAAGCCTGCGCTGTTTTGAACTGTGGCTGGGTGTCACTGCAAACACCGGCCATGGGCACTAATCCCTGCAGAGCAAACATGTCTCTGCGCAGAGCTCACGGCGTGATGCAGGAGTGCTGGAGCCCGGGGGCTCAGGAAAGAGGTGGTGATGCTGCATGGCCTGCCCTGGGGGAAGAGTGAGACCCCCTGGGGGGTTTGCATAGCAGAGGGGTTCCTGCATGGGACAGTTCCACAGTTCCTCGGGTGTCGCACAGAGCCTGGGGATCTGTAAAAACTGTCCGGCTAACCAGCCAAGAAATACCGGGATAATCCCACTCGAATACTGGCACGACATTAGCATTCATCCAGTCTTCCAGAATCCCCCCGGCAGTGCAAGATGTATCAGAATGAACGTCAGCTGGACAGAGATCACCCCAGTCACGTCAACCCTTGAGACTCTGGGTGCAAGTTATCTGGGCCTGCTGACTTTAAACTGTTTATCCCGAGGAGGTGCTCCGCACGTTGTCCTCTCACCAATGGACTGGTAGTATTTCATCACCCTCGTGTGACAAGAACACAGCATCCTGCTTCTTTCTGAACACAGAACAGAAATACTTATCGGACACAGCTGCATTTTCTGTATCATTAACAATTTTACCATCTCCATGGGCCGTGAGCCTAACCCATTGCTAGGATTTCTCTCGTTCCTAATATACATTTAAAACTCCTTCTTACTGTCCTGAGTTGTGCCAGCCTGGCGTATTTCACTTCTCTTATCAATTATCTGTGCTTTGTAACTTATCATTTATATTGAAGGGACAGAGTCTCCAGTAAAGTCCCGGAATGTATCGGGGACAGCTTTTTTTCCAGAAAGTGAAGGCAGTAACTGGGAGACAGCCATCTGAGCTTTGATTCTGCCCAACAGGGAGGAACTGGGAGCAAATCTGAACATGGAAGGCAATTTGGGTGAAAGTGACTGTGAATGCCAGATTTCGTGATTCTAAGAGAAAGGAAGGCGGGAGAGCAGCAGATTAAGGACAATGGACTTCTTCGAGTTCATTAAAGTCGGCTTCTGGGAATGGGTAGGTAAGATCCCATGGGACGAAAATTGAAAGGAAAAAGGAATTCGGGAGAGCTGGCATTTTCTCAAGGAAACAATGTTAAAGGCACAATTGCCAACTATCTGGGTGTTAAGGAAAGGCAGGAAGAATAGTAAGAGGCCAATATGGCTCCATCAGGAGCGCTTTAATGACCAAAAAAATAAAAAGTGGAAACATGGAGGAATTGCTGAGGAAGACAGAAGAACAGGACAAGCACCTAGGAACAGAAACCAGAAAGACGAAGGCTCGGAATGAGTTACCCCCGGCAAGGGACATACAAGGCAGTGAGAAGAGGTGTTTGAAATACTTTAGGAGCAAGAGAGAGACGAAGGGACGTGTGCGTCCTCTGCTTCGCACTGAAGGAGAGCTAATGATGGACGATATCAAGAAGGCCAAGGTGTTTAATGCCTCTTTTGCTTCAGTCTTCGCTGAAAACGTTAATGGTCTACACTCAGCACAATCAGTATTAACAGCAAGGGGGGAGGAATGCCAGGACAGGAGAAATCAGGTTAAAATATTTCGATCCATTGGATGGATTCAAGTAGGCTGGGCCTGATGAAAGTCATCCAAGGATACGAAAGGCAATCTCAGAACTGTTAGCAATTACCTGTGTGAACTCCAGCAGATGGGTAGGTGCCAGACAACTGGAGAAGGGCTAACGTCGGAGCTGTCTTTCAAAAGGGGAACAAAGAGAACCGAGGAATCATAGACCAGTCATTCGATGCCTGGACAAACACGGGAACAAATGATTAAACAATCCATTTGGAAGAACATGGAGGATAACAGGGGTCTAAGGAATAGCCAGCATGGGTTTGTCAAGAACCAGTCATGCCTGTGACCCGTCCGTGCCCAGGGCAGCCACCTGAGAACGCCAAGGTCAGGGCAGGCTGTAAAAGGGGAGCAGATTCTCCCAGCGCTGGTGGGTGGCACTGAAGTCAGGCTTTTCAACCAGCCACAAACTGTGCTTCTGATTTCCCACACCGGTTATTAAGAAGCCAAAATACAAATACACACAGCCCCCTTTACAGCATTCCAGTTCCTGGCTCCCAAATCAGCACCAGGTTCAGTAAAGAGACCAGTTATTTAAACTCTCTACTCTTTACTACAAAGGTTCCCTCTGACCCCTTGGGGTCAGGCACAGCACCAGATCAATATAAGTTTGGATCTTACCCAAAATCCCACGCTGCCAGCCAATCCTTTAGTATCTAAAACTAAAGGTTTATTGTAAACAGAAAGAAAGAAACCATGAGAGAAATGTTAAAGGGTCAAAGCAAATCAGATACATACAACTGATTGGAAAGTTTATGTACATCAGGTTTCTAGTAGAGTTGTGGAGTTGCAGGCTTGTATAATTCCTTTGGTGCACAGCCAGTACCTGGATGGGTCTCAGTCCTTTGTTTCACAGCTTCAGTTCAGTTTAGTTGTAGATGAGCTAATCCAGAGGTAGGTGAAGACTAAAGACAAAATGGATCCCGGGCAGCTGCCTTTTATGTCCTTTGGCCTTTGCCATGCTGCTTGTGGGATTTTACAGGAATACGATGGAGTCCAGAGTCACATGAGTAAGTTTTGGTGGCTCATCAGGTATGTCCCTGGCTTCTCCCGCTGGGCCCACTGTATTTCCTTAATGGGCCATTAAGCAGGCTAGTGCTGCAGCCCTCCTGTCTGGGGTGTCGCTCAGACACAGCACGATATGAAATACAGACACATCAACCATGTCCATAGCTTCCATTACACACATAACACCTGAACATAGACATCCTCACCTGACTTAGCATCACAGCCTCTCTAACAGTGCCTGACACCGCATATCTCACAGGAATTATTGTGATTTTGACATACTGATGTTAAATAATATCATAAACCCCCCCCCAATCTAGCCAGCGTAACCGTGCTAAACCAACCTCATCCCTTCTTTGAGAGGTTACTGGCCTACTGGATGGGGAGGAAGCAGTAGATGTGATGTGTCTGGATTTTAGGGAGGCTTTTGACACAGTCCCACATGACATTCTCACAGGGACATGTGCTCCAGATAAAATGACCATACGGAGGGTGTCACAGATGCACAGGTGCGGACGGGCTCTCACCCAGCTTTGTCTGGACCGTGCCCTGACAGGACCCTTCAGTGCACCGGCCCCCTCGGGTCACACACTCGCCGGGCTCAGCCCCGTGGCTCCATCCCTCCCAGGACCGACCCTCGGGGCCTCCAGCGCCCCTGCTTCACCCTGGGAGCTCCCTGCATCAGACCCCCGGGGGAGACTTGTACCCCAAAAGGAGCCCTGCACCCCCAGCGTGTTTGAAGTGGAGTGACTCAGCCAGCGGGTAACAGCAGGAGGGTTGTTAAATGTCTGGAACCCGGCGCAGAGAGGCCTTAGCTACCATTTAGAAGAGACAGTTACAGCCACGTCCCTCTGGGTCCAGCCCAGAGCCCAGAGCTCCCCGACCCCTCTCTAGTCCCAGTTTCCCAGCAACCCCACACGTAACACCCCCCTCCCCGACTGCTCCCCAGTCCTTTGTTCTGGTTCCAGGCAAACACTGTCACCTGGCCTCCCCCTTAGCCCTTTGTTCTCCAGCTGCTCAAACCTGCCTGGCTCCCTGCAGAGAGTGGGTCATCCAAGGTCGTTAGTCGCTAGGTACCAAATGTCCAGGCAATGGGAGTGGCCATTGTTTTCTGGGACCCGCCATGGGCATGAGGCCAGGCCCCAGGCAGGCAGGCATCAGTCAGACCTAAACCTCCGGGTCTCTGCAAAGAGCAAACAAACATCCTTGTCCCCCCACCTGGTTAACCATGCACCTCATGGGGGAAACTGAGGCACACATCGTATCCATACAAAACATTATGAAAAATTCCCACTTCCTCTCAGTGGATGTATAGCTGGTGGGACGGCTGTTCTCCCAGAGTAATTATCAATGATGCGCTGTCAGACATGAAGACATGTCTGGTGGGGTCCCACGGGGTGAGTCCTGGGTCTGGTCCTAGTCAATACTTTCCTTAACGACGTGGATAATGGAGTGGAGAACATGCTTACCCGGTTTGTGGATGGCACCACGCTGGGCGGCGTTGCAAGCACGTTGGAGCACAGGATGAAAATTCAAATCAGATTTGACAAATTGGAAAGTTGGCCTGAATTCAACCAGATGAAAGTAAATAAAGAGCAGTGCAAAGAACTTCATTTGGGGAAGAAAACTCAAAGGTACAGCTACAAATGGGCAGTGACTGGCTAGGCCAGTGCTAGCTGTGCTGCAAAGATCTGGGGTTACGGTGGAGCACCACAGCTGTGGGAAAGGCTGATGTCATTAGCCGGAGTGGCATACGTAAGGCACAGGAGATCACTGTCCTGCTATTTTCAGCACTGGTGAGGCCCCACTGAGGCCCTGTGTCCAACAGGAATGATGTGGACAAACTGGAGCGATTCAGAGGAGAACAACAAAAACAAGGAAAGGTTTTAGAGACCCCGACCGGTGAGGAAAGGCTAAAAAACCTGGGCATGTTTAGTCTAGAGAAAAGCAGAGCGAGGGGGGACCTCAGAAGGTCTTTAACTCCATCAAGGGCTGTTACACAGAGGGTGGGTCAGTTGGTCTCCAAGTCCACAGGAGGCAGGACAAGACGTCACAGGCTCAGTCTGCAGTAAGGGAGATTGAGTGAGAGATTAGGAAAAACTTGCCAACTCTCTGGGGAGTTAAACTCTGGACCAGGCTTCCCGGGGGTTGTAGGATCCCCATCACGGGAGGTTTTAAAGAAGGGGTCAGGGATGGTCTAGGTTTACTTGGCCCTATCACAGCGCAGGGGCCGGGACCTGATGACCTCTCTGGGTCCTTCCAGCCCCACATTGCTCTGATTCTGTGATGATAATGCATTTTAATACAGCTAAATATAAATGCATCCATCTCGGAAAAAGGCCTGTCGCCATACTGACAGGCTGGGGGTATATCCTGGCAAGCAGTGACTCCGAAAAAGATTTGGGGGTTGCAGTGGCTAATCAGCTCCGCATGAGCTCCCAGTGTGACGCTGGGGCTAAAAGGACTAATGGGGTGCTGTGGTGCACAGACAGGAGTCTCTCGAGTAGGAGCCGGGAGGTTCTTTTACCTCTGTGTTTGGTGCTGCTGCAACGGCTGCTGGAATCCTGGGTCCAGTTCCGGTGCCCACAGATCAAGAGGGATGTTGATAAATTGGAGGGGTCACAGAAAAGCCACACGAGTGATTAAAGGGTTTGAAAACCTGCCTTCGAGCGATAGACTCCAGGAGCTGAGTCTATTTAGCCTAACGAGGCGCAGGTTAAGGGGGTGACTTGATGACAGTCTTTAAGTACCTGACTTAATAAAGGCTCTTGGCTCTGGCAGCGAGACGTCTAACGGGACCCGGTGGCTGGGCGCTGAAGCTAGACACGTTCAGCGGGGAAATGCGGCGGGCATTTCGAACAGGGAGGGTAATTAACCCCTGGAACCGTGTCCCAAGGGTGGTGGTGTTTAAAGCAGACAGGCTGTTCCCCACACGCTCGGCTCCAGGGGTTATTTGGGGGACGGCTCTGGCCTGTGCTACACAGGAGCTGACCAGATGGTCACAATCGTCCCTTCTGGCCTTGGAGTCTCTGACTGTCGGGCCCCAGATTGCAGCGTGTTGGCCTCAGAGACCTACCCCGGCTGCTGGGCGAGTCAGCGGCAGAACCAGGCGTTCCTGGCTCCCGGCTGCTCGGCCCGTTGGCCCCGTCTGCTCTGGCCGATGTGTGGGGGCAGTCCCACCCCAGGGCTCTCGCTGTTTAGCTCCTTGCGGGAGGGGCCGCGTCGCCGGGTCTGGACAGGACCTGGTGGGCATGTTCCCTGAGCCACAGCGACGGCTGGTAGCAACGAGGCGGCGGGTTGAGGCGGAAGCTGTCCCACGCCCAGCTGGGACCCCCCAGGGGTTGTTAATATCCCCCCGGGCCTGAGCCCCCAATGCCCTGATTGCAGGTGCGTGGATGGAGCAGGGCTCCGGGCACAGCCTCCCCCGTCGGGGCGCTGTGGGTGGCGCGGGGGCCGGGCACAGGACACCCCTTCACTCTCGTTTTCTGATTGCAGGGGTCTCTCCGCCCGGTGGGAGCTTGCTCCTGGGGGACGCACTTCCCGGCAGCGTGGCCCCAGGGCGGCATCTCCAGCCAGGCCGGGCACACAGCGGGCACCGCAGCTGGCATGCCAGAGCCGGGGGGATAGAGCGAGATGCCTGCTGGGCCGAGGCCTGGCCCAGCCTAACCTGTGCCCAGGCTCCCTGGCACCGAGAGGAGGCGGCAGTGGCCAGCGAGGGCAGAGGCGCCGAGGCACTGCCATGCCAAGCAGAGCTGCCCTGCGGCCCGGGGGCACCGTCACGCTCCGCAGAGAGCCTGGACAGCTGCAGGTTCTCCACTGCCACCTCCTCCATCAGCACCCCCAGCCTCGGGGAGGGCAACGCCCACGAGGGCGCCGGGGCGCTGGCCTCAGCCCCGGAGTCGGGGGGGCCGGCCGAGGAGGCCATCCGCTCCATGCTGGGCTGCGTCTCCATCAGCCCCGGGCCGGCGGCCCTGCCCCTCGGCATCGACAGGTCGCCCACCACCAACAGCACCGCGGCGCAGCTGCTGGAGGACTTCCTGACCCAGAAGGTCCGAGCGAGAGACCCGGACGCCCGACCGGCCGGCCCAGAGGGGGCTGGCCCCCCAGGGCAGGGGGACGTCCCGCCCGGACCGATGCACCCCACCGCCTCCACCTCCCTGCAGCAGCTGCGGCACCACAACCACCGCTTCCAGCTGGCCATGGCACGCTTCGAGGGCAGCGTGGAGGCCTGCGGCTGGCAGCGCGAGCCGGGCGGGCTGCGGGCCGGAGACCCCAGGCAGGGCTGGGCGCTGGAGGGCAGGCAGCAGGGCAGCTGCTGCGGGGAAGCCAGAGGGGCCAAGCCGCGACCAGCACAGCGCAGCGGGGCGTGGCCGGAGGGGTGCGAGCGCCAGAGCTGCGGGGCACAGCACCGCCACGTGGCACCGGATGCCGCCCGGGGGCATCGCTGCCACGCTGCAGCACACGGCTGCTGCGCCACGGTTGAAGTCGTGGGCAGGCGGCCTTGCCAGGACCCGGGCCGAGACCAGAGCGCTGCACTTCCCTGCCGCTACCGGGAGCCCTGCAGAGACGGCCCCAGCCCCAGCCCCGCCTGGGAACCCCAGCGCCACGGCAGAGGCCCTGGCACCCGGGCGGCCAGGGCTGGCCAGGGGGAACGGGCCGGTGCCCGCGAATGGCTGGAGAAGTGCCCCAGCGACCTGCCCCCCGCACCCGCCACCCCCCCCAGGGCCCAGCCAGCGCGGAGACGGGGGCACTCGAGCCACAGCGCCGGCTGCCTGGCCGCCCACGCGGCGGGCTCCGGGGCCAGCACCGCCTGCTCAGAGCACGTGGCAGGGAGCCCCTGCCAGGCCCCCAGGACAGCTGCCAGGAGGCCCCGCCGCGCAGACTGTGACGCCCCCCTCTGGCCTGGCAGGAGCTACCCTTGGGAACCGGAGCCCAGGATGACCCCACACATCCCCCAGGTAGATGGGGGGTCTCACACCCCCTTCCTCCCCCACACAGAGTCCTGGACCCAGACTCCCCTGGAGAGTCTCAGCCCCCACCCCTCCCCCAGATCCCTTGCTGCAGGGGGGGGGGACCCGGACTCTCCCTGCACCCCCTAGCCACCAGCCGGGGGGTGGGGGTGGGGGAGCCAGGCCTGAATCCGGGCTGGGCTGGGGACACTGCAGCAGCACCCTTCATGGACAGACCTTAGCCCTAAAAATAATACGGAAAATTCCCGCTTCATCACAGTCCCGGTCCGCACTCTGCCCGCCCCCGGGGTGCTCCACTCCTCACTCTGCCCGCCCCCGGGGTGCTCCGCTCCTCACTCTGCCCCCCCCACAGGTTCCACTCCTCACTCTGCCCGCCCCCGGGGTGCTCTGCTCTGTCCTTGGCCCCTGCGAGAGGCTCGGCCTGGCCCTGGCCCAGCCCCCGACTTGCCCCATGCCCCGTGCTCGTCCTCCCAGTGAGCTGAGCCGGTGCCTGCTCCGCGCCCCACGGGTCCCATCAGCTCCGCTCCCACCCTCGAGCAGAGGGGAGCGTGGGGAGTCCTGGCCTGCAGGCTCCGGCTCCCGCTCAATGCCCGGCAGCGACGCCTGAAGCCCTCAGGCCGGAGCAGTCACAGAGCAGCACGGCCCGGAGCCTGGGCCGCCCAGCGGGCTCTGCTCTGCCCCCGGGGAGCCACCCGGCCCCAGGGCAGGGGCGAGGCTGCTGCCTCTGGGCTCCATCTCCCTTTTCTCTCCGCCTTGGCCACAGCCCGTCCCCAGGGAGCTGAGCTGCAGCGACGCGGACCCCGGCGAGAGCCCCGAGGGCGACTGCACCTGCACCCGCTGCACGACGACATGGCGGCGCCCGGGGACCTGGAGCCGGAGCCACCCCTCGCTGGGTGGGGACGAGCGGGACTCGGAGGGGGGCTGGGCCTGGGCCGGGGAGAGGGGCAGGGACCGGGGCTGGGCCGGGGAGCAGGCCAAGGACCCATGGCAAAGGGACAGGGGCAGGGAGCGAGGGAGGGCCACGGAGCAGCAGTGGGGCCGGCCCAGGGGCCCCAGGCGGGGCCCCACCAACAGGGTGCAGCTCATCGCCGAGACCTTTGAGCGGAGAGCGCGGTGCGAGGCCGCGAGGGCCGAGAGGGAGAGACGGGCTCAGGAGCACAGGGCTCGGGGGGGCCCAGGCAGCCCGGCCAGGGAGCCCCGGGGCCCCAGGGGCCGTTCCCAAGAGCCCAAGAGAGGCTGCGCCCCGGCCAGCCGCCCCACGCAGCAAACTGCCCCCAGCCGGGCTGTGGCCAAGGCCCAGCCACAGGCGCTGCCCCGCCCCGGGAGGGCAGCCAGAGCCCAGCGGAGGGGCAGGCATCTCAGCGCCTGGCTCTGAGAGGGGGGGGGGGGGGCGCTGCAGGCTGGGGGGCCAAGGGGGGGAAGGAGCTGGAGGAGGCTGCTGCAGGCTGGGAGGGGTGGGGGAGGGTGCTGGGGGGGGGGGGGGAGGACACTGCAGGCTGAGGGGGGGATGGGAGGAGGCTGGGAGGGCTGCAGGCCGGCGGGGCTGTGGGGAGCGGCAGGGGAGGAGGGCGCTATGGGGCAGGAAGCCTCGGCACATTAAAGTCCCTGCTGGCTAAGGGCTGAGGATTTGCTCTTAATGGAAAGATGCCCCCCTCCCCAATCTGCTACTCCAGCTTGTGCACCCTGCCCGCTGTCCTTTCTGCAACGCCAGCCCCACGGCCCCCCTGCTCTGAGATGGGTCCCGAGGGTGCAGCCCCCCAGGACTCACTGGGTCCTCAGCAGGGCCCAGGAGTTCGGACCCTGCGGAAGAGCAAGGGAGACGCAGCCCGGCCCAGCCCGGCACCTTTATTCCTCACCTGGAATCCAGGACCACAGAGGCCTTGGTCAGCCTGCCATGAGAGCCCATCGCCTGCCCCTTGGGGCAAAACCTCCGGGAGGCCCCTCGCCCTGCCCTGCCCTGCCCTGCCCGCAGCGCTCCTCACCCCTGTCCCGACACCTCAGCCTTGTCTCCCGCCGCTGGCGCTGCCTCCACAGACGCTGTCCTGGGATGCCAGGCCAGTCCCGGTTACCAGCCAGCTCCACTCACCGGGGGACAGCTCTTACCCCCCAACTGCCCGTCCTGCCCTGCCCCAGAGGAGAAATTAACTGCAGGAAACGACGGGGAACCGGAGTCACGTTTTTCATAAAAACATTCGACATTTCCGCCAAGTCCCGCTCCTGCTCCCAGCGCTTTTCACACAGCTTCAGGCTAGAGGGGATCCTTCGACCAGCTGCTCTGCCCCGTCCCTCCAGCCCAGGCAGCGAGGTCGCCCTGTGCGAGCTGGTGCTGGGCTGTGGGGCGGGCGCTGGCGGTGGGTAAGTGCATGGGGCGCCGGGCCCCGTGCTGGATGAGGTAAGCAGTGTGTTCCCCCCACAGGTACAGACACTGGGACAGCTGGGGGGCAGTGCTGTCTTGTGGGAGCCAGGGACCCCTCCTGCCCTGTGCAAGGGGGTCCAAATGCAGGCTTGGCCCCGGGCGCCAGAGACTCAGGGTATGCCCCTGGAGCCAGGTGGGAGGCCCACCCAGGGTGGTTTGCCCCAGGCCCACCCCCCGAGGACGGCCCTGGACCCGCACAGCACAGGTCAGGGAGTCCCCCCGTGTCTTCTGCACTGAGCCCAGTGACTTGGGTGTGACCAGCGCATCCACCAGAAAGGCAGCTAGGACTGAGCTGGGGACTCAACGCAGCCCCCGGCCGCTAGCCAGCGTTCGGCCGCTCACTGGACTGACGCGTGAGCCTCATTCCCTATGTCCATGGGCCTGCTTCCACCTTCCAGCCATTAGTTCTTGTTCTGCGTCGCTGCTAGATAAAGGCCTCAATGCCGGGCACGACACCTGTCATGAAATCGCCTCTTGCGCAGCGGGCGAGCTCCAGGAGCCTGCCTGGCAACACCTTCTCCAGCTCCTGCATCGTTGTTTGCCCCCGCTCCACTTCGACACCAGCCCCTTTCAAACCTGGGCACCGCAACTGGAGATGGGAGGCCGAGGTTGGCCTGGCCAACGCCATATACAGGGTAAAATCACCTGCCTCTGTTCATTAACCCCCGGCTTAGCCACCCACCCAGCAGCGGTGCCACCCATTAACACCCACCCATCACGCCAGCCCTGTGCCAGAGCCCCACACTGGGAGCTCACCCCACGCTGCTTGTCCACGCTGGCCCCTACATCCACTGCAGAGTCACGTATACAGCCCCCCGCCCTGGCCTGCCTCCTGGGTCCTAGATGTGGGACCTTGCCTCTGGCGGTGTTAAAACGCGTTGGTTCTGACGTGCCCAGCTCAGCAAGCGACGTCTGTCATGTCCTCCCCACTGCCCGCTGAGCCAGCCCTGTGCTCCAGACACCTCCCCACAGCCAGACAGGATCTAGCGCTTCGGAGGGGGCCTGCCACCCCGGCTCTCCCCACACCCGCACTGTCGTCTTCTCCCTCTGGCCTCGGAGGGGTCAGAGCTCCTGCTCCGCCAGGAGCTGCCCCTGCGGGACCCCCTGCTTGGAAGGGTCCTGGGGAGTTCCTGTGCCCCCCCACGGGGCCGGGCGCCCAGGTGCAGTCACGCGATTCCCAGCCAGCGTGGGAGGCAGGGGGTTATTAGTTCTCACGCTCCCAGCGCAGGACGTCTAATTAGCAGTGACAGCAGTGACCGACCGACCACCGGCAGAGCCCCATTCTCAGGCCAGCCCCTCACAGGGGACTGGCCTCTTCCCCCCAGCCACCGCCTGACCCGTCCCCAGCCCCTCGCCCGTCCTTTGTCTCCTTCCCCGGCTAGGTGGGCACTCTCCTGGTCTTCACCTGCTCCAGCCTGTCCCAGCTGGTTGGGCCGAGGCAGGGGGTCCTGGCCCTTGTCTGCGTAGGCGGGGCAGGAGAAGGACTGGATCCCTCCCGAGGTCCCTTCCAGCTCGAACCGCCTCCAAGTCTATGAGTAAGGCCCAGCCACCCTCTAGTGGCCGCTGCACTGATCACAACCCGGGTCCCCTCACTGCAATACAGCAGTGACATATGGGGAAACTGAGGCGCGCACACACAGCACTCGGAGGAAACCCCAACATCTCCACTGTGTCACAGCAGTTTCCAGCCGCAAATATGACCAGCCATGGGTGACAGCATCCCCAGGAACCAGGCTCTGGAACCACGCGGGTGCAGCCAGTCAGCTCTGTAGTACTAGGAGTCTGCCTCCCCCTTCCTCATGGCTCTCCCCACACCCGTGCAGCCGCCTCCTGCCCCTGGCCTCGGCACATCCAGACCCCTGCTCTGCCTGGTCTGCCCCTGTGGGTCCCCCTGGATGGGATCCTGTGGATCCCTGCACACCCCAAAGGGGCCCTGCACCCACCTTGCTGTCAGAAGCGATTCCCAGCCAGCCTGGAGCTCAGCAGGTTTGTCAGTTCTCAGGATCCCAGCGCAGACAGACTTCGTTAGCAGATACATTGGAGGTTACAGCAGCGACCAGCTGGAGAGCCTCAGAGCCCGTTCTCAGGCCCTGCTCCTGCGCTGGCTTACAGGGGACTGGCCATTCCCCTGAGCCGGCCCCTGCCCCTCCCATCCTTTGTCTCCTTCCTGGGCAAGGGGCCACTGCTCCTGCTCTCTGCCTGCCACAAGCTGGTGTAGCTGGTTGGCCCAGGAGGGCAAAGGGGTCTGGCCATTGTCTGCCTACGTGTGGCTGGGAAGGCCCATCCACCTTGTAGTGGCCTCTGCAATGATCACAACCCGGGTCCCATCACCGAAATACAGCAGGGACATATGGGGAAACTGAGGCACACACACACAGCACTCAGAGGAAACATTAGGAGCATCTCCCCTTTGTCACAGCATGGCTGTGTCTGTCCCGCCCTATCACCGAGGAAAGTGTTGAAAAGCATCAGGCCCTGACCCAGGCTCTGTGCCCAGCCCCGGGAACCCCTGGGTGAGGATTCCCTGGACAGTGGCTGGGGCAGTTAGCCCCTCTCACGCCGTGGGACGTGCGCTGTTGGTACCACAGCAGGGCTCGTTTTATACGCAGCTGCTCCGGTGGGATTTAGTCAGGGCTCTAGGGCCAGGTGTATGACAGCCTGCTTTATTCCAGCCTCCCGTGTACTCACAGCCCAGCCCAGCCCGCAGGGAGGTTTGTCTGGGTTAACCTGCTCCTGGCTTCCTGCCTCCTCCTGCTGTGAAACGAGCCCCTCATCCTGCTGCGCTGCTCCCGGGGGAGCAAAGCTGGCACAGACCCACGCCCCCCTGCCGCGCCCCTTGCCTCTGGGCTTCACCCAGTGTACAGTGCATGCTGGCCACCACCTGCTCTCCCTGGCGCAGTTGCTGCAGAACCCACCCTCGCCCCAGCACATCCCCAGGGGGCCATAGCGGCCGCAGGGAAGCAAAAGGGGGAGCCGACTCCCTGAGCTCAGTGAGGTTACAGGGCAGGGACTCGCCCGCACAGCGGCTTTTCTAGCAGCCCCTAAAGGAACAAAGCTACCTCCCAGGGACGTTCCTGGGTGTGGGAGGGAAGGCAGGGAGAGGGGGTTGCTGAGGGAGGGTCCCCAGCCCCACGGAGGGCTCCCCGGGCAGACATGGCCTCCCGCAGCACAGGCCCCACTGAGCACGGCCGGGCAGATGCTGGGAGTGGCCCAGCTAGTCCCTATGCACAGTCCCTCTCCTCCAGGGTTTTTGAGCAGCCAAGCCCAGATCTTGGCTGAGACGGGGACGAGTAGCTGCTGAATTACGGGGAGAGGTAAAGGCAGGGGGGGCACGAACCCACCTGCGCCAGCACCTGCCGCCTGGCTGCCGCCATGCAGCACGGGCTGAGTTTAGGACCCCAGCACGGCCAGGTCCGACAGCGCTTTCATGTTCCAGCCTCGGGCTTGAGGCTGCGGGAAGCGTCTGTTGGACAGAGGAGGGCCCGCGAAGAGCAGACTGGGTGGAAGAACAGCCATTGGCATATGCAGACATTGCTGGGGAGTGTCTGTAGGAGCCACCTGTGACCCAGGAACCGTTGGGTGCCAGCCGGCAAGAGGCGCAGGGGGGCACAGGAAGCTGCTGAGACGGGTACGCACCTTCTAATTCACCCCACTGCAGCATGGGAACCTCCAGTAAATGCCAGCACGCCCCTGGTCAGCAGTTTCCGTGTGAAATGGAGACACCGCGACCGGGTACGGGGCTAGGTCCGGACACGGAAAATCTCTTCTTCGGCTGGCCAGCAAAGGGGAGAAGCAGGTTTTCTGCCAGCTGCAGACACAGCGCTGGTCTGTCAGTGCACACGGCAGCTGCTCAGGGGCCAGGGTCCCCCAGCCCGTGTGAACGGAACGCAAGGGCAAGAACCCAAGAGGAAAAGAAAAGCAGCCGGCAGGCGGAGCGTCTGTCGCAGGGCCCCGCCGGTTCGCTCCCGGCATCGACTGCAGGGGCAAAGACGACATCCTGGCTCGTTTCACCGAGGAAGCAGGGACAGGGAGCTGGCTCACGCCAGAGGGGCTCAGCACGGCTTGGCTGAAATCGCTGCAGCGAACTTTGGTTGAGAGAAGCTTCTTTAGACGTCAGGGGCACCGTTCGTCGGTGGTACCGGAACTGTTCACTTCCATTAGTCTTACCCCTGCTCACCTGCACTTCGAGGATAGTAAACGGGTTCTCGTCTTCACGGTAAGAAATCTACGGGCAGTGCACCCAGCCGAGGCTGGCCCTGCCTGAACCTCACAGCTCTGTTCTGCTCCTGGGGAACAGCGGGCCTGCTAATTTGGCATGTCTAGAGAGTGGGCCGGGCCCCTGCAGGGAATGCCCTGGGTGCCTGTTGCTAGCCTGTATGGAGCCAGTGGGGACTGGCAGGCAGCCTTGGTACTGCCAGGGTGGGGGGTTTCCAGGCCTGGCCCCAGCAGGCATGGAGAAGGCCGCTTCCCGCTAAGGGCAGGTGGTGGTGAGGGGCCCGGCTACAGTCACACCCGCCTAGGAGACGGGTGCTGTGGTGCAAAGCCCAGCCAGGGAAGGACAGAAGGAGCCCAGTGCTTCGTACAGTCTCACTTTATTAGGGCAGCCTATGCGTACAGAGCAGTGCAGAGCGGCGCTGAGCTCGGGGATGGACGGCAGGGCAGCATGCAACAGTGCAGGGCCCAGGCAAGAGCCAGGCACGCAAACCTCCCTCCACAGGTGTCCAGGCAGCGCAGCCGGTGCTACCGGGAGACATTTTGTGGCTGGGGTACAGCGGCTGCCTGGACAGAGACGGCATTTCTAGCCAGGCCCCTACGCACCCGGGCTCTGGCAGGGCCTCCCCTGGCTCCGGGGTGTGGGATCGACCCTTGTGCAGCCGGGGGCGGCAGCACCATGCAGTGCAGGGAGGGAACAGGGCTCCTGGGCCCAGATGGTGCAGGAGGCCCCCACTTGCTTCGTGACAGCTGCTCCCCGTGCTTGGTGGGTGTGCAGGCAGGCATGCTTGCTGCTCCGTCACCGAGTCCTCTCCTCCGGCTGCTAGGGAGATGGAGCCGGGAGCCCAAGGAGGAGGAGACCTGCTATGGAGCAAGAGCCTCCTCGGCCAGCCCCTTCTCCCGTCGGTGTCCAGCAGTGCACGGAGGAGGGGCTCAGCTCCAGGAACGCAGCCCCCTGGACTCAGGGACCGGGGTGGGGAGGGGATGGCAGAGCTGTCTCTGGGCTCCCAGCATGGGGCACCAGCGCTGCTCTGCAGGCCCAGACGGGTAAGCCTCACCCCGGTCTCTTGCGCACAGGGGGCCCGCTGCGAGCGGGGGTGGGCTGGGGCGGGGGAAAGGAGAGTCTGGACGGGTGCAGGTCTCACATCTAACAGAGTTTTATTAACAGCAGCAGCCAGTCACAAACAGAACAACAGGGACCTGGGACCCGGCCTTCCCGCTGCCCCTAGGGGGAGGGCGCTGGGCTGTGGCCCACACCACGTGCTCGTAGGAGGGGAACTGGGCAGAGCCCTGCAGTCGCTCCCTGGGCCAGCCACGCAGAGGGCCTCGGGAAGCAGGCGCGAGGGTGCCGGGCTGCACACCAGGACACTCTGGGGAGTGGCCGGCACTCAGCCCACCCCGTTAACCACCTGCCAATCCCCCATCCACAAGCACGGTTACGGCTCTCCGAACTTCGTGAGCACAGGCAGGCGCTGCAGGGCACCCAGCAGGGGCAGCGCTCGGCGTGCTGGATCTCCGGGCCAGGCGCTAACAGACGCTCTCCATGGTCATCACGCCGGCTGAGAACACCAAGGCCTGATCTACTTGCGTGAGGCAGCCCTGACGCTAGAGGGCAGCACCCGGGGCCAAAGACCAACTTGGGGCGCGGGAGGGCTTCAATCCATTCACCCCGGGGAGGGCTGGGGATGCAGCTGGCTAGTGACAGCTGAGGGGAGCAGCAGCTACCAAAGAGCTGCCCCCGGCTGCCAGGGAGCCGGGCACGTCCCTGGCCAGGAGGGGGGCTGCCCGAGGCTGGGCAGGGGGAGCAGCGGGCTTGAGACAGCGACCAGGCAGTGACACGACGCGGTGTAGACTAGAGCAATTTATACGCCCCCACCCCACGTGCACGGGCAGGCCCAGGACAGAGTCCCTCACCCCATAACAGCACAGGGCGGGTCCTTCCAAAGCCACGCACCTCACCCCCCGCAGCTCAGATGCCCCCAGGCCCACTGTCTTTCCTGAAGAGCTGGTGAGGTGACCAGGGTCAAAAGAACTAGAACGTGAGAACCAACGACGAGATGCCATGAAAACATCAAACCAAATGGCTACGGGGAGCAGGGCTGGGGAGGGGGCAGTGACACGGGGCTGGCACATGGGCAGGAGTTACCCTACTCTCCGCAGCAGCGGGCGGGCGGGCGGGAGCTACTCCTTGGCTCGGCCGATGATGGCCAGGATGTAGAGGAAGATGTTGATGATATCCGTGTAGAGGTTGAGGGCGGCGAAGACGTACTCCTCCGGGCTCAGCGCCAGCTGCTTGTTCCCCAGGATCATCTGAGTGTCCACCGCTAGGAACTGCAAGAGAGGAGGTGGGGCGTCACCCGGAGCTGCATGCCCGGCTGGCACCAGGTGGCCACAGCAGCACGCTTTCTGTAGGGACCATGCCCGGGGCACCCAGCCACAAGCCTGGCCAGCCACTCTGTTCCCCACAAGCAAAGGGGCAGAATGCAGCCCCCGCCCCGCACACCCAGGGCTCACAGCGCAGCGCGCGGCACGGCAGGAAGAATGGCCCGTGGCGGGCTGTGCCTCTTGTCCCCCAGCACGCAGGGACCATGCCGTGCCACCCGTGCCTGGGGGCTGCAGGAGCAGAGCACTGGAGGTTGGGCGTTTTGAGGGGAGGGGCCATCCCCTGGCCCTGATTGATGCTGCCCTGCCCAGCCCCTCACTCCCTTGCTGAGCTGAGGCTCAAAAGTCCCGGCCTCTCCCTGTGGCCTCTAGATCCAGGCACTGGTCCCAGGACCGGCACAGACAGGCTCTCTGGCGGCCACTGGACGCTGCTGCTAGTGGCTGTGAAGAGGCCATCTTGAGAACAGGGGTGTTTATCCAGGTGTGATGATCACTGGGAGCCCCGTGTTCACACTCACCCCCACCTTGGGCAGGGGGAGCCAGGCTCCAGCTGGGACTACGGCAGGACAGTAACCAACTTCCAAGCGGTGCCATGAAGAGGGTGTGAAGCTATGGCCAGTTCTGGAGCTGTCCCCAAAGGCCTGGCCCGAGGGGACGGCTCTGCCCTCCAGCACATGCCCACATGGGGCCGGACACACAGCTGGACCAGCAGCAGGATGGGGAGGATTTTAAGGCCTGAGGGCACGCCTGTGACCCTGTGGGGTTTGGTTTCTCAGCCATGGTGAGGCAGCCGCCTCCCCATGGGGGTGGGGGTCATCAGGTGGAGCAGTCCCCTTTGGGGCCCTGGATGCAGGTCCCTAGCTGAGCACCAGGCTCCTGCCCCCTCACCAGCATGTGGGTCCCAGCTAGTGCCTTTCCCACAGGCAGGCAGGGATCAGTCAGAGATGGCACAGTGGTGCTGGCTCTGCTCCTGCCCCCAGAACCACGCCCCCACCCCGCCGCAGACACTCACGCAGGTGAAGAGCAGAGCTCCCAGCGAGGCGTAGACCAGCTCCATGATGCGGTTCCGGATGAAGATGCACAGGATGGAGAAGACAATCAGCACCATCAGGCAGACGACCAGCACGCCCCGGCATGAGGTGAAGTCATACTTGGTCTGCAGGCGAGGACCACAGGAGCGTCACACGCAGGCCCCGGCCCTGCCAGGCCTGCGCCTGGCCCCAGCCCTGCCCCCCTCGCTGCCAGGACTCTGGCTGGGTCCAGGTCTCTCTGCTTTCCAGGCAGCAGACAGCTCCCCCAGGAGACAGACGCGGGGCGCTACCACGGTGCTGGCTGGTGCCCCAAGAGCAGCCCCACCGCAGGCCGTCCATGGCACGGCTGGCTCTGCAGGCACATCCCCCGTGCACAGCACAGGCTTCACCCGGATTCTGCCAGCCCCATGGCCTGCTCCCAGACTCTGCCATTCCCACGAAGCACCATCGACCCCAATAGCAGCCGGAGCCAAGGGCTCCAGGGCATTAACCCTTTTGCAGCACCAAGGCACCGATGGCGCCAGGGAAGCTACTGCAGCTGGGACCAGCTCCCAATGGCAGGTGTCTGGCTGAGGGCACGGCTGGGCAGTGACCCAGATGTACCAGGCGTGCCAGGGTCCCAGGGCTAGCCACGTCCCCCAGGGGGGCAGCCTGGGGCTCCCGGCTCCCCACACTCACAGCTGGAGGAGAAAGATGTCAACCTTTCATTCCCTGGATGGCCACAGTGAAGGGGCTTCAAGTGAAGGGTGCCCAGAGCCCTCCCACACCTCGCCCAGCCCAGCCCAAGACGAGAGCTGGCCAGGAGGTAGCCCAGCCCCTCACCTGCAGGGAGAAGAGAACAACGGTGAAGCAGACCACAGCTGTGATGCCCACGGCCATGATGACGGCGTCCGTTTCGTAGAAGCTGGCGATCATCCCCACCATGTAGGAGAGGCTCAGAGTCAGGATCGACTGGGGGGCGGGGGAGAACATGTGTTAGAGGGGGGCAGGGACCCGGCAGGTGTCGTCGGGGCTCTGCTTTGCTCTCCGAGCGCACGCAGGGCAGCGGCATGGGCACAGACGTCCAGCTCCAAGCCCTTAGCGCCACGAGAGCCTTTTTCCCCTGGGGAACCTTCTGCTGCATGCCCCAGGGGAGCCCCCAGGCCTCAGCAGACGGGTCCTGGCCTCAGGGGCCCATCAGTTCAAGGGGCTGCCTCCAACCTGCGCTGGTTTGGCTGTGGGTGGCGCTAAGCTGGAAACCTACAACCCCAGAGAACGGGCACCTGCGGAGAGATCTCTGCTGCGCCTACAGCCAGACACGGGGCACGAGGCGCGTTCGACATCGGCCTTGCAGCCTGGGCAGTGAGACGGGGTCTCCACCCCTGGCTCACTGCAGTCAGCTCTGGGACGGGAAGGGACGAGCCCCACGGCCAGCCGGAAGAGCGTCATGAATTGTTGCCCCACCTCCCCCACGGAGGGTGGCCTCAGGGGCAGGGCTGTTAACGGCTGGGTGCTCAGGACCCAGCAGGCTGTGCTTGGGGTCAGCGCGGACTCTGGGAGCAGCACAACAGAGTCTGCGGCACAGCGCTTCCCAGTGCCAGACGGCCCAACGCCGACTCTGCACTGCCCACCCCCAGCGGCGCTGACTCCGCGCACTCGGCCTGAGAAAGGTGTCGCACGCCTGGAAAGAGGCAGGAGCCCAGAGGCTGAGGAATGCCTGCACCCTGCACGAGAGACCGGGCAGGGGCCATTCCCCAAGCCCCTGGGGCAGGCACACCCAGCCTGGCAGTGCAGCTCAGCTCAGGCCGGGCACACAGCTCAGGGAGGGGCCAGTTCTCAAGGCAGGATGGCTGGGGCAGCAGGAAGCGCAGGGAAGGGCACGGCCGATGGACAGCGTGACTCCAGCCTGCCCAGAGCAGGAGAGGCCCCTCCAGCCCCGCACCCCCAGCGAGTGGGGATTTCAGGGGTGGGGCCCGCGGGCTGGGGCTCACCAGGGCGACCAGGTTCCAGGGGTACTTGCGGCGGAACTCCCCACAGCAGCTCAGCACGATGAGCGAGATGAAGAAGACGGCGTAGGAGACGTAGTACGTCCAGACGTTGCGCTTCACAAAGCCCTTCACCCCCTCCACAAAGGTGAAGATGGCCACGAAGGCGAAGGTCACACTCAGCTGGAGGGTCAGCACCAGGAACACCTGGGGGGAGCACGCAGCATGGTCAGGGCAGGGCCCTCCCCCCCCCGCAGGGGAATCCGCCCCCCCCCAGCCCGTGCCCGGCGCGCCGGGAGCCCCTCACCTTGCGGATGAAGGCCCGGCGGATGTTCTTGTCGTCCCAGCGGGTGGTGGGGAAGTCCTGGTTGTCATAGTACGAGGGCGGCCCCTCCTCGTGGTAGTTACTGTGCAGAGGAGCTGAAGGAAGAAGGGGGGTCAGGCACTGCCCTTCAGCTTCCCACCCCCCAGGCCATGCCCAGGCCCTCACCCTCACCCAGGAGCAGTCCAGCCAGAGGCAGAGCTTGGCTCCCGAGGACCGGGTCCCAGGCCAGCCTGCACATGCTGCCACGCCTTGCTCCACGGCCCCAGCGCTGGGGATGGGGCTGCCGCCCGACCCCTGGGAGATCATGGCCTGGCTATACCACGGAGCAGCAGCTCACCAACTTTGGTGGCCATGGGGCCAGGTCTCCACAGCCCATGGGGGGGGCTCACTCCATCTTGCAGTGACAGTGCCGCATGGGGAGAGAAGAAAGGCAGGGGAGGGGTCAGGCAGGGCTGCGGAGGGGGGCGCTGGGCAGAGCTGAGCTGGAGCACGGCCGTGCCTGCTACGGCTGGGCTGGGACATGCCTCCCACCCGCATTCTGCACGGCCCACCTGAGAGCACCGGCGTGGGGAGGCAGAAGCCCACACCCTGCCGCCTCCAGGGGCTGGAGGGAGCCTAGGGCCGCCCGCCACGCCCAGCCAGTCTCCCTCAGCAGCAGGGCTTGGGACCCCCCGCCCGCCCCAGTCACTCCATGCTGGTTTGTACTGCGGGGGAGCCACAGACACAGCTCTGCTGCCTGCAATTCCTCCCTCCGGCGGCTCTGTGTTGCCCCGAGAGCTGGGAGATGCCTGCACAAAGGCAAGATCGTGACAGACCTGGCAGCCCTGTGACCCTGGCCTGCCATGCACCCCTTCCCCCATGGTGTAGGCCAGCAGGGGACAGGGCCCTGGCATGTGGCTAGTCCTCACTGGCCCCAGGGAGGGGAGGCAGCAGGAGTCTCCTCTTCTCTCCCTGGGGTGCAAGAGAGCTGCAAGCAAGGGACTCTCCCCTTCTTCTCTAGAGGAGACAGCAGCTGCTGCCCCCGGGCAGAGTCCCCGGCCGCTCTCATCATCAGCACCAGGGAGCAGGCAGGTGAGCCCCAAGCCATGGCCACCAGTCAGCCCGATTCAGCGCTGCCCTGAGCCCTGTCCAGGGTGGAGGGGCCCAGAGCCCTCAGACTGGGATTGTTCCCTCTGCCCCACCGGGCCGTGGAGTGACAGGGGCTGGCACTGAGGCCATTGCAAAGGGGTGTCCAGAGGCCTGTTTACACAGACACCGCACCAGATTAATTGGCTTCCATCTCCCCGAGGTCTGAGTCCTGGGTTTTTCTCACAGCAGCACCATCTCATCCATCACTTCACATAACCCAGAACCCTCACTGGCCCCTGGGACGGAGCCAACCCTGCATCTCTATCATCCCATTTCCTGGCGCTCACCCCACCCTGGAGGCCCAGCTGTGCAGTGGCCACTTGTGCTATGTCCTGGGCCACAGAAGGTGCAGAGCAAAGCTGGGGCGGGGTGGGAGGATGGGGGAGAGCCGAGCTGCTGAGCCCCAGGAGTCCGGGAGTGCGGCGTGCCAGCAGGCCAGAGGGCACCGCTAGCTGCAGAGACTCGTTACAGACCCTCCCAGCCGGACCGGCAGCACCTGCTGTGACTCCAGGTGGGCAGAACACCGCCTCCCAGCACCAAGGCGTAGGGGGTCCCTCAGCCCTCCCCACTGCCCTCACCCCACCTGCCCCAGGAGCAGCGATGTCACTTACAGCCTTGGTCCTCTGAGACTATGGCCTGCGGCTGGGCGTACGGCGGCTGTGCATACGGCCCCGGTGGATACGGCCCCTGAGGATACATGCCTGCTGGTGGATATGGCCCCTGAGGGTATGGGCCCTGGGGATACGGGCCAGGCCCCTGAGGGTATGGGCCCTGGGGAAAGCCCGGCTGGTTGTAGGGTCCTGGCTGGAACTGGGGCTGTGCGTAAGGTGCTGCCGGGTAGGGGGGCTGCGCATACGCCGGAGGAGCAGGAGGCTGCTGCCCAGGGCTCTGAACGGGGTAGCCATCGCCCGACACCAGGAAGCTCTTCTCATGTGACATGTTCCCCGGCACTCACTGCCGCTTCAATGCTGAGGAGAAAACACAAGGGGGGTGGGTTAGAAGTCTGGCTCCTCAGTCCCCCCAAACGCCAGCCAGCCACAGCCTGAGGGGCCCCCCAAAGCCCAGCCTCCCAGGCAGACCCGCCCCAGGGACCTGTCCTTTCTGGAGTCGACAGGAGACACTCCGCTCTCCCTGCCGGCTAGAAAAGGGGAATTACAGTCAGCCGCCTGTTTCTGCTATTGGGCAATGACTTGTCAAGCCGTGTTTCCTGCACAGGGCCACATGACACCCAGCTGGGGCGCAGGGAGAAGTCAGGGCCCTTACTGCAGTGCAAATTCCACGAGGGAGCCACCCGGGCAGGGCGGGGCAGGCTGGGGTTAAGGCTCTCAGCAGATCAGGAGGTGGGGGTTCAGTTCCCAGTTCTGCTCCTGACCCCGGTAACCTGGAGCAAGTCTCTGCCGGGCCCTGCTCCTGGCAACCCTGTACCTCACAGGGCTGGGGGGAGAAACCCGGTGTCTGGGAGGCTCAGGCATGGCAGTGGGGGCCACAGAAGCACTGAGACACTAGGTGGAGGTGGGGTCCCCCCCACAGCAGCTTGGGACAGCTGAGGGCATCTCCCTCCTTGGCACCGTCACCTAGCGACAGGGACAGAGCCATGCACGACATGGGCACCGCAGGATCTGCCCTGCCACAGGTGTGCCCCCGACATCTACAGCACCCAGTGTGCCCAAGAGTCCTGCCCACCCCCTAATTGGCAAATCGCTCCCCCAATCGTGCAGCTCCAGAACCCATGTGCGCCCCCTCTCCCCCGCCCCAGGGACCCTCTGGGGTAAGCATCACGTCCCAGACAAATCCTGCACTGACTGGCCCGCGAGCTGCACCCTGGCGAGGGGCCCAGCCCTTTCCCAGTTCTGGACCCGCACGGGGGGGTCACCCCGCGTCCCTGCTAGGCAGAGGTGCAAGCACCGCAGTGCGCCCGTCACTGAAACACCAGGCAGCTCTTTCTGGGGGACGCCCCCCATTTGCCAGGACCCCCGGCTCGAGCTGGGTGCTTTCCCCACTGAGGGGGTGTCCCCCGGCCTGCCCCACGCCACCGCCCTTCACACAGCCCGTCTCCACCCCAGGACACGGGCGGCTTTGCTAGTCCGGGCTCCCTCTGCCAGGTCCCCGGCTGGGCAGCAGCACGCAGATCCCCCCGCCCCTGTGCCCCGGGGACCAGCCCTCGGGAGCCCGGGGAAGAGGAGGTGCCGCCCGTGGGGTCAGGTGCCCTGAGAGCCCCCCAAGCCAGGGCCAGCCTTAGGGAGGATGCCTGCCCAGCCCCCATCACCCTCCGGCCCCGTTGCGCCCCCACCGCCCGGGGCTCCCTTATGTGACTGACACCCTCGGCCCGACCTGCTCCTTGCCTCTGGACCCCGGCACCCCCTGCCACGGCCCCCCCAGCAGCCGCCCCCCCCCCACGGCCGGCCCTGCCGCCAGCAGAGCCTCTGCCAGAGCAGGCTGACCCAGTTCCTGCGGCTCCGTTGCCACGGTAACGAGGCCTGGTGCCAGCTCTCCACCCCGAGCGCCTGCTGGAGCAGTTCCGGTTCCGGTCCTGCCCGTGTGGGGGGAGCTGGGGTTGGGACAAAGGGGAGGCAGGAGGGAGGTGACCCCCTCCCCAGATCCTGGCCCAGCCCCTCCTCCAAACCAGGGGCCCCACTACTCAGCTCTGCCTCCTGCGCCCGTGCCCCAGGCCACTGCAGGCTGGGAGGGAAAGGGGGGGCCTGGCATGGGGCACGGGGCCAGAGGCTACCCGAGGGGGCCTTTTGTTCGGCCCGCCGGGTGCGAGCTGGTCCTTCCGGCCCCACACGGGGCTCGGCTGTAAAGGCGGCCCCTTCCCTCCGGCTGCAGAGCCTCCAGCGAGGCGCAGCGGGAACGCAGCCACCAGGACCAGGCGCCGGAGCTACCAGGAGCCCGGGCCCGAGCCGGAGCAGGGCTGCTCTAGCAGGAGCCCCCGGCAAGGGGCCGGATGGAGCCGCCGACGCCTGGCAGGCCAAACGGAAGGGCCTGCTGTCAGAGGCCCCTTCCCTGCCTCGGGGCACCCTGCAACGGTGGGGGTGGGTTGCAGGTGCCTACCATCACTGCTGCACGCAAGGATATGTCTACACAGCCCGCCAGAGAGTGTGTGTGGGGCTTCAGAGCCCCAGGTGCAACTCAAAGTGCGTCTACACGGCTGTTTGTAGAGCGCCAGCCCGACCCAGCTAGAAGGCTGCACGGGCTGTGCACACACACCCCAGGTGCCTGGACGGCCTCCGGCTCCACACAGAGACACAGGCTGCCAGCCTCAGCTCCCCGTCAGGAAGCCCTGAGCATGCAGCACATGCCAGGATGCCAGCTGGGGGCTGTCAGGGGCCCCCTGGCTGTCTCAGGGCACCCCCAGAGGTGGGGAGAGCACAGAGCCCCCACTGGCACAGGGGGTGTTGGAGCTGGGGGGAAGGGAGGGGCGGCAGTGGGGTGGGAAAGGAGAGTCACTCTCCAGTGGAAGGGAGAGACATAGGGCTGTGCCCTAAGGGAGGGGGCAGTGAGCAGGGGACGAGCAGCTGAGGGGGAACAGGATCATGAGGGAGGGGGCACTGAAGGTGGGGGGCTAGGAACAGCTACGTGGGTCGTGGGGGGCAGAGGGCACCCTCACCACTCCCTGGGGAGAGACCGGGGACAGACCCTTGTGACCCAGAACCGTCACGTGCACTAGCGGTAGCAGCTTCGAGGACAGGCGTTCATCCGCGCCGTGCGGGAAATTCTGCCAGCAGGCGCTGAGCTCAGCTCGCAGGGCAAGACGGCTGTGCCGCTGGCCCACACAGAGTCCGACCTGTGCTCCACCGGAGCCCGTCCAGCGGGTACGGCCGCGTCAGCTGCCACCAGCAGGCACGTCCACTGCTGCCGGATGTTCCGGTAGCACCCAAAGACCTGGCACCATACAAACCCTTCAGAAGGGTCACCCTAGCCAGTGCCCGGTCCCGAGCGCTCAGAACACGCCGTGTTACAGCTGAGTGGGTCTGATACAGATTTAATTCTCTCCCTTTGGACAGGAGGCAGACACAGGGAGTGCTCCTGTCTGCTAATTTCTGACTTACCTGCAAGAGTTAGCATTTTCAGGGGCTTAAGTAGCCCCTGGAATCATGGTTAAAGCTGCCCCCCATGAAATCTGAAAGGGTGCCCCTGAAATGGTGGCCTGGCTGGAGCTGTTCCCCCCCCCAAACAGATATAAAACCCCACCTCTGCGTGGAACAGGCCAATTCCCAGAGATCGAGATCACTTCCCGGCAGCGTTACTCAGGCCTCACTTGCTCAACAGCCGACCACGACCCTGCCTGTTCTCTGGTCACCTAGCGAACCTCCCCTGGCTGTTCCAGGGAGGCAGGGCCCCCGCCCTCAGGCCCCTCTGCCCACCACGCTGAAGCAACACAGACAAGTCCATTTCTCTTCTTTCTAGTAGCGCTGACCACAGCCCAACCGTACTGGCTGCAGGCCAGGGCTGCAGCTCCCTACAAGCCGTCGGAGGCACCGTTAACAGCATGGGGTAGGAACAAGGGCACCTTTTTATGCAGCTGCGTTATGTCAGTGTCCCCCTTGGGCAGCTGGCCAGTTGCCACGACCCTCGTTCAGGTATAAGGCAGGCTCCTGATATGACAGGCTGGCACGCAGTGAAACAGGAGAGGGCCCCTATATGCCAGAGGGCCTGGGAGCAAGAGCCAAAGTTCACGTCACCCAGAGTGCCAGGGGCCTGCCTCCTCCCCGCAGGAGATGCAGGAGGCTGGCCACAGAGCACTTGCCGGGTTCAGCAGGGCAATGCTCCTTCCTGTAAGCAAGGGGAGCAGTGGGAGCCAGGCATGCTGCCGCAGGGATCATGGGAAATCCCATCTAATTCCCAGCATTAGCTGCCCCACTCACATGACATGGTGCTGGGCTGGCTCCGGCACTCACAGGACCGGCGCTGTTCCCTGCCCTGCTTTCAGTCCAACTTTCCCCTGCAAGCAGTTTACAGGCACAGCTGCGCCCTCAGACCGCACGAGAGGCCACAGCGCAGCATCCACCATGGCACGCCACCCGGCCCGCTCCCACAGCGCCAACCAGGGGATTCAACGCCTTCAGTGAAACGCAGCCAGCGTCAGCCACGCAGCCCCGGCATCCAGCTACACAGTGCAGCTCTGCCCACGGCACATGCCCCAACCCGCCCATCCAAACCACAGGAGTGGGTGCTTCATTTGGTCCTGGTGCAAGGAGCCATATCAGGGACTGTGTATCCCCAGGACAGACATCCTGGGCAGCTGCAGTGCAAGCTTCCCGTTGGCCAGCACATCCCTCCCTGGGCTAGGCCACCATTACAAGCGGGAAGGGGGTGTGATGAAGTGGGAATATTTTGTAATGTTTTTATGAGTCCTGTTTGTGCCTCAGTTTCCATGGCATGCTGCACTGTTACAGTGGGGCGGAAAAGCACCTGGCTGCTCTCCAGGCAGGCTGTCTGGGCCTTAGGCAGGGGAGCACAGGGGAGGACAATGACAAAGCCAGTTGCCTGGACATTGACAGCTAGCACCCAATGATCCAGAGGGATGCGGGCTCCATCTCTCCTCAGTGGCTCCATCTATCCTCAGCGGCTGAGCAGCCTTTCCCCAGCTCGCCATCAAAGGACTGGGTGGCATTGGGGAGAGGAGGGGGACACAGGTGTTGGCTGCTGGAAGGAGTCCGGGCTGTCACCCGGCATCTGACCAAGGAGGTCAGAGAGACAGGCTGAGCTTGAACCCAGGAGTTCACTACAGCTGGGCTGGGCTCTGGGCCAACCAGAATGGACCATGCTTTCGCCTTCATTTCTCTAGACTACCTCAAGGGCCTCCTGGGCTGGGCTGTGCTGTGGAAAGAATTGGCTTATTCGTTAACGCTTCCTGAGGGGCGCTGGGTGAGTCTCCAACAGGGTCTGCCTGACCTGGGCTCGCCGAGTGGAGCTCTCAGGATACAGCAGGGGGCTGGAGACTCAGAGGTCCAGTCTAGGAGGTGGTGAGGTTGTGTGGGCTACCCCGGTGGAAGAGTGGGGCCCCTTGGGGGTCTGGCACACTGAAGGGTTCCTGCTATAGAGCTGGGGCCGCAGCACCGGTCCTGGCAGCCCCACCTCCAGGCCTATTTGTCCTCTGTCTCCCCACTCAGACTTACCCGGACCAATCTCATTGCTGAGGGGGTGTCTGAAGCCCATGTCCTCCCAGATGCCCCTTCACAGACTGGGCAACCAGAAACAATCCATACCAGCCTGGGCTTGAATCTGCCCCAGGCTCAACCGCCCGCTCCCAGGAGCCAGCCAGGCCCGAGCCGTCCCACTCAGCATGGAGCAGGGCCTGTCTCGCCCGTGAAACACCCTGCACAGCTCCCCCAAACTTCCCTCTCCTCCCACTGGCCCCCAGAGCGTCCCGGGTAACACCGCGCACACATTCCCCCTGACACTGGCCTTAGCAGCGAGTCCCGGCGCTGACAGCTCTAAGGCAGCATGCTTGGCAGACCTGGAGGACGGGTCCATCAGTGAGTGTGGGCCAAGCGGGTCAGGGACACAACCCCAGGCTCGGCTGTCCCCAAGCCTCGACAGCCAGAAGCTGGGCCTGGCTGATGGACGGATCACGCAATGCCTGCGCTCCGGCACCGGCCCCTCTCGCAAGACGGGCTCTAGACGGACCACGGGCACATCCCGGAGCCCCTGCCCTCCCCAGCTCCGGCAGGCCCATGTGCTCCTGGCAGCTGACTCTGTGCGGCCCGCGCGGTGAGAGCAGCGGGTTTTGCAGGCATTAGCAGGAGGCTGGGTTTCCGGCAGCACCATAAGGCACACGGTGGCACAGTCACAGCCACACAAAGGGGCCCTAGGCACGTTAGCGCCCGGTGGGCGACTGTAACAGACTGCGCTGCGGCCCTGAGCCACCCAACGCTGGCCACCAGCCTGGCCGCTGCCCTGTGAGGGCAGACAGCGGAGCCCCTTCGGTCGTGTGAGTCACAGCAGCAGTCGCACTAGCTCGGGCAGACATGCGAGGGCTCTCAGCCCTCATGCTTCAGGGCGCAAGCTGGTCACCATCTTGGGAGGCCTGGCGACCGGGGACCCTCCCCCGGTATAGCGATACACCAGCAGGCAGCGTATTTACACCCCATCTCCCCGCACCACACGCACGTATGAGCACTTAGCACCTTCACTTGACACATCCAACGCTGGGCACTGCCAGCCCCGGGACGCCAGCCAGCCTGGAGACAGCCTGCTCCCAGCCAGCCTGGAGACAGGCAATACCAGACATGACGGGCCACTGGCTACGCCGCCTCTCGCCCATTGAGAGGCTCCCTGGCACCAAGAATCTAAACCTTACTCAGCGCAGCCCGCGAGAATGCAGAGCCTGGCACGGAGGCTGGAGGGGCTGAGAATCTTCAAGGTAGGGAGATGCCATCCCCAGCTGGTGGCGGGGAAGCAGGGCGGGACAGCAGGCACAGGGGACATCCCCCAAAACCACCCAGGACAGAGACAAAGCTTCCTGGCCTAAGCCACTTGCCCCACGCCCCCAGGGTGCGTGGGGGTCTCAGTCCAAACCAGGCGCCCCTCCCCAGCCGCGAGCGGGGTCCCAGATACATACGGTGCTGGGTGGAGTCAGACAGTCCTTGGTTTACGATGTCCAAAGCCCCAGCAAACAAACACCGTGTGCGCCCTGTGCTGCCCCGGCCTGGCGGCACGGAGCGGTGCTGCAAGCAGGCCCAGATCAGGCCCTTATTTCTTAGCCACACCGGCGCGGAGCAGAGCGGAGCGGAAGGGTCTCTCTACCAGAGCACGGTGCCCGATTCCCAGAGCGTCTGGATTCCCAGGGCCTGCTGAGTCACTGGCTGAAGTGCCAGGCAGAGTCCGGAGCGGAGCGGAGCGCCGTTCAGAAGTCTGCAGCCCCGTCTGGAAAACACCCTTCTTCTCCCAGCTGCGAACAAACCAGCCTACTCCCTGGAGGGGGCGGAGAGAAAGGCTGTCTGGCTCCAGCTGGCAGCTCAGAGCACCAACGCAGCAAGCTGCAAGTCTAACGCGGCGAGCGAGCCCCCTCAAGCGCACCAGCCGCACGCTCTGCCTCCCCACCCTGTGCACGCACACAGCCTCCCCGCGCTAATCCTGCCGGGTTCGCTCCTTCACTAGCATAATCCCACGGCTGTGACATCACCCGCACAGGGCCAGCCCCACAGCTCCCTCGGCAGGAGGACCAAGGCTGCAGCGATCACAGCTCCGAGTCAGAGACGGACACCGTGGCCTGCCACCTTCTCCTAGCCGAGGCCTGCTCCCCAGCTCCAGAGACAGTGCCAGACCCAGCACTGCCCGGGGGCCCAGAGAAGCCCCCTGCGTTGCTCGCGGTCAGACCCATTGCTGCGGCGCTGGCTGCCCAGGTGTGCAGGCAGGGGAGCCTTGCACGCTGCAGCAGAGGGCCCCATGGGAGTAGGCAGGCGAGAGCAAGGCAGTGCAGGTATGCACACGAGCTGGGATCCCACCCGGGCTCGCACTGACGCCGGGGGAGCTATCCACAGTCAATTAAACCGCAGCTGTCCACACCACAGCTTTCAGTGCCTCTGGCTCCTGCACAGCTCGCAGCGCCGCCCCTCTGCCTCGGCTGCCTCCAAGAGCCGAGGACGCAGGCTGCTGCACGCCTTGAAACAGGACCCATTTGGACCCAACGAATCACAACTTCGCCAGCCGGACCAGTCGGGGAAGAGCAGCAGGAACGTCAGCTCCCAGCACCCAGCCCGGCCCATTGCCGGCGGAGCAGGGACAGGAGCCCTCCTTTGCCTGCTGGGCTCCAGGACCAGCACCCTGCCTGCAGCTGGAGCCACCCTGCTCGATCGGGCCTGGGCTAGTGCCAGAGCCAGGCAGCGAACCATGCCAGACAGAAGTGAACGTGGCTGGCAGCCCCTGCCGGGCGGGGCAGGGTCAGAGCATCGGGAAGGCAGCCGCACAAGGAGACGGAGGGGTGGAAGGCGGCAGAGCCAGGGCATGTCTTAGATACAGAAGGGGGGAGGGTTAATCCCACCCCATCCCAGGGCAGGAGCAGGGAGCTGTCACCGCTACGGCAGAGACTGAGCCCCTGCAGCACCCCTCGGCCTGGGCAAGTTGCTGCCGGGAGCGTCCCTCGGCCCGGCTTTCCCGACAGCACCGATAAGCAGCTTTGCTTTAACTCTCGGTAATTCCACAACGTGGCCTATTTACAGCCTCTGAAATCCTAATCCCGTCGCTGCCACAAGGCGGGGCCGGTTCCTGGGGCCGCATCCCAAAGGGGCTCCCCATCCCAAGGGCCAGCAAGAGACCCCCCCGCGCCCGCCGTGGGGCCTGCTCCTCCTCCGGCTAGCGAGGAGAGGATGTACCCAGCCCTGGGATTAGCTGCACCAGATTAGACTCCCCGCACGCAGCCCCACGTGAGGTCCAAGCCCAGCCACAGCCGCCCGCCACCGGGAAGGGGCTGCCCTGCCCGTCACACAGCACGCCCTGGAAAACTGCCTGGGGCTTCATCTCGGCTAGCGAGTGGGACAGAGTCTGAGGCTGCAGGTCAGCACCTCCTGTGTGCATGAGGTGGGGCCGGCCTCCAGTCCCTGTGCCCTTCCCAGCCTGGGGTTTTTCAGAACATGTCCCTTCCCCCCTTCCCCCCCAAACAGCTCCAGCACCGCCCTCACCCCCCACTCCGAGTCTCCCCAGGCAGCAGCAGAGCCATTCCAGGGCCAGAAAGGACCACCCTGACCTTGTCTGCCCTTCTGCGTGACTCGCGTCAGCCTCACCCAGTGACTCCTGCATCCAGCCCGTTAACTCCGGCTGGGCTAGAGCAAAGCTTTTAGAAAGATCCAGCGTGGATTCCCAGATGCCAGGCGACAGAGCCCCCCACGTCCCTAGGTGAGCAGTCCCAGGGGTGCATTATCCTCCATCACCGCTAAACAGCTGCACCTTGGGGCTCGGCTGCATGTGTCTCGCGTCAGCCCCCAGCCACGGGAGCTCCTTCTGCTCTTGGCTGCTAGGATGCAGGCGCCTCACCAACCCGCAGCCCTGCCACTTCCACACCGCTGCCCTTTGGGACAGACTTCCAGACCCCGTGATCCAGCCTGTCCTCCTGTACAGCACCCACCACTCAGAGACCTGCCCCAAAATACTCCTACAGCAAATCTTCGCTCTGACAGCAGAGCGCCTGTCGGCAGACTCGGGCAGACAGCCCCAGGTACCGTGTTCTTCCCAACCACAGAGACTAGGAACCATTGCTCTGCAGTAGCTGATCATACAATCATAGAGTTGGAAGGGGCCTCAGCAGGTATCTAGTCCCACCCCCTGCTCAAAGCAGGACTAACCTCAGCTATATCATCCCAGCCAGGGCTTTGCCAAGCTGGGCCTTAAAAACCTCTAAAGATGGAGATTCCACCACCTCCCTAGGTAACCCATCCCAGTGCTTCACCTCCTGCCAAGGGGAAATGTTTTTCCTAATATCCAACCTGGACCTCCCCCACTGCAACTTGAGACCATTGCTCCTTGTTCTGTCATCTGCCACCACCGAGAACAGCCTAGCTCCATCCTCCCTGGAACCCCCTTTCAGGTAGTTGAAGGCTGCTATCAAATCCCCCCCATTCTTCTCTTTTGCAGACTAAACAAGCCTAGTTCCCTCAGCCTCTCCTCATAAGTCCTGTGCTCCAGCCCCCTCATCATTTTTGTTGCCCTCCGCTGCACTCTCTCCAATTTGTCCACATCCTTTTTGTAATGGGGGGCCCCAAAACTGGACACAATACTCCAGATGTGGCCTCACCAATGCCGAATAGAGGGGAATAATCACTGCCCTCCATCTGCTGGCAGTGCTCCTACTAATGCAGCCCAATATACCATTAGCCTTCTTGGCAACCAGGGCACACTGCTGACTCATATCCAGCTTCTTATCCACTGTTACCCCCAGGTCCTTTTCTGCAGAACTGCTGCCTCGCTCGTCGGTCCCCAGTCTGTAGCTGTGCATGGGATTCTTCCGTCCTAAGTGGAGGACTCTGCACTTGTCCTTGTTGAACCTCATTAGATTTCTTTTGGCCCAATCCTCCAGTTTGTTTAGGTCACTCTGTATCCTATCCCTACCTTGCAGGGTATCTACCACTCCCCCCAGCTTAGTGTCATCCGCAAACGTGCTGAGGGTGCAATCTACCCCATCCTCCAGATCATTAATGAAGATGTTGAACAAAACCGGCCTCAGGACCGACCCCTGGGGCACTCCGCTTGTGACCGGCTGCCAGCTAGACATGGAGCCATTGATCACTACTCATTGAGCCCGATGCTCTAGCCAGTTCTCTATCCATTTTATAGTCCATTCATCCAGCCCATACTTCTTTAACTTGCTGATAAGAATACCGGGGGATACCGTATCAAAAGCTTTGGTGGACGTGATATACCTTGACTTTAGCACTTTCCCCACATCCACAGAGTCAGTCATCTCATCATAGAAGGCAATCAGGTTGGTCAGGCATGACTTGCCCTTGGTGAATCCTTGTTGACTGTTCCTGATCACCTTCCTCTCTTCCAAGTGCCTTAAAATGGATTCCTTGAGGACCTGCTCCATGATTTCTCAAGGAATTGAGGTGAGGCTGACCGGTCTGTAGTTCCCTGGATCCTCTTTCTTCCCTTTCTTGAAGATGGGCGCTAGATTTGCCTTTTTCCAATCATCATGGACCTCCCCCAATTGCCACGATGCCTTGGTCCCTCCCCTCCCCCTGTCCGGGGCCAGCTTCCCAGGGGCCAGCAGTGAGCTCTGCAGTCCCAGGCTGTGGAACAGTTCAGAGGCTGAGCCTGGCCAGCCCCAGCAGGGCATGACCCAGGTCGAGGAGGGCACACTGTGCCCTCTGCGGGGAGAGGAGGAGCACAGGCAGCGCCCCTGTGCTCAGAACGCTTCCTCCCGTACCAGAGCTAGCAGGAGACCCGCCCTGGGCAGCTGGCTCAGAGCCAGGGTGGGCTGGCAGGGAAGGGCCAGCGGACACAGCACTGGGCTGGGACTGCAGCTCCTGGCTCAGCGAGGCTCCTTGCCTGCCTGTGGGGCACTAACAAGCGAGGGGACGAACCCAGTGGGTGGAGCAGCCCTTCGGAGGCAAGGACGCCTGCCCTAGACACCTCTGTGCAGCCGCCTGGTCCCCGTCCCGCTGCAGGCCCGGAACGCGGGGCACAGGAGAAGGCGCTCACGGCAGGGAGGTGTCGGGCTTCACATCGATTCCGATCGAATCTCCCTTCCCTGCACGCAGCCCCCGAGCCTCCGCTGCTCGGTTCTGGGCTGCTGCTCTCACGGCTGAAGCTGCACCAGCGAAACGCCAGACAGGGCTGTGGAGCAGGTGCATGGGGGCGGAGGGGGCTGGGTGAGCTCAGACACCAGCAGAGCCCCTGGAATCCCTGCACTCAACTGCGGCAAAGCAAAAAGTGCTGTTGCTGGCTGCCTCCTTGGTGCCGTGACAGAAGCAGCTTGTCAGAGCCCCTGCAGAGCAGGGATTGAGAAGCCAAGTGTTGCCTCTGCCAGGACCTGCACCAAACAGCCTGAATGCAAACACCGGCGAGTCACAGCTGAAAGAACACCCCTGCAGCCCAAGGGGGCTGGGAAAACAGGCCGCAGGAGTAAAAGCTGCAGCAAGGACATCTGCATGTGCACAAAATCCTGGCTTCCTGTGAGCGGCTCTGTGCAGTCACCCTTCAGAGCCCACGAGCCCAGAGCAGACTCCCAGCACGGCTGGGCCCCGGAACTGGCAATCAGCGAAGGTGACTAGCAGCTATACGGAGGCAGGGAGGAGTCCAGAGCCCCGAACAAGCTGCTGACGGAGTTGGTGGGTCTATTTATAGCAGCCCTGGTTAGCACCACCCCAGCGCTTTCTGCATCAGATCCAGTTTCCATGTGAAAGCCGGGGCTTCAGGGCTGTCAGATGCAACCAATTCAAGGCAGCGCCAGGGTGAAGCTCAGCTCCCTGCTGCCAGCCTGGTGAAATTACCTGCCTACATGTGAGGAGCTGAGAGTCCCCATAAAGGTCTTTTCTCCAGCCCAGGCTCTCCTTCGGTCTGGTATCAGCTGGCACCTAGCAGGGCCTGGCGACAGCGTATCTGCAGCAGGGCTGGGATGCCCCTGCCAGACACTCGGGTGACAGCATGACCCTGCCCCAGGAACACACCCTAGACGAGCACTGGCTAAGCCGGTGTGGGGCTCAGGCAGTGGAGAGAGCAGGGCCACTGGAACGAACCCCCAGGCTCAGCTCAGACCATTTACATTTAAAGCCAAAAGGGAAGAGCTTTAAATGCCTGGACCCTCCATCCCGACCTCAGGCAGTGTTCTCGGCACTATGGCCCAGGCTGTGGCTGGCCTCCAGCTCACGGCACCTGCAGCCCCAAAAGCCATCAGACCTCACTGGTCCAGTGGCAACGTCTCCTGCTCCGTGGCCCCAGCACAGCATCTCCGTGGCTGTAGGAGAGAGGATCTCAGGCAGATTGAGGGGCATCATTTAAGCAGGGGGAGCAGCCAACAGGCACATGGCAGGGGACTGCAGGTCAGGGTCCAGGGGCACAGGCAGAACAGCTGTGCAGGACGCTGGCACAGCCCCTGCCTGCTCGGAGCTCTGCAAAACAGAGCCGGCCCTGCACTCTCACCAGGGCCCTACTGAATATCCATCTCCTCCCAGGAGGAGGAGCGCTGTCAGTCACCAGACGGTGCAGCCTGGGCAGGGGCTGGAGCTGCTAAGAAGGGAAGGAAGCAGGCGGCAGTCACGGGACCGCACCTTGGCTTTTCCCACGCCAGCAGCAGGTGCAAAGAGCACCTTCCCCGAGGCCGGCTCTGGCCCAGTCTCTCCTGGTGCACGGAGCACAGCAACACTGCGGCACCAGGGGTCACTGCACAGGTGCAGGAATTCAACGCGAGTCACCTAGAGGGGGTGCATACGAGCAGTCCGACGGCAGGGCTCATCCCCAGCCAGGTGCACAGCCCACGCCAGGAGGAGCAGAGACAAGGCAGCCCGGAGTCCCGACCCACAGCGGCAAATCCAACACCCCGGTGCACACGTTTCAGGAGACTCTTGCTCCCCCCCAGCCCCGTTCTCGCTGTGCTTACCTTTCCATTCCCCTGCGGGGGGGCCAGCGCTGCCCTGCATTCCTGAACACTTGGGCCGGGCCTGAACGCGTCTCTTGCTGTGCCCCCCGCAGCACTGACCCCCATGCTCCCCGTGATCTGCACACAGGGCAGCCACAGACACTGCCTCGCCCGCTGCCCTTCCGACACCACCCGAGTGGCGCACGCCGATAGGAGCCGGCCCTTCTGCCAGGCTAATTAAGAGGCTGCCACCAGACATCAATCCAGGTTCTTATCACCACCGCCGATAGCGCCTGCCCCTTAGCTGCTGCTGCCATGAGCGTGGGGCACAGCCTGCCCCTCCGGGGGCAACAGAGTGGCAGGGGCTCAGGGACAGATGCCCCAAGCCTGTGCCCGTGAGGGACGAGGTGCACCTGGCTTGGAAGGGCTGAGCACCTGCAGCTCCCGAGGCCGGCCAGCGAGAGCTGCCCATGCCCTGGGCGCGACCCTGCTCTGAGACCAGCGACAAGGAGCGGAGCCCACCCGAGACCTGACATGACACGCCCTCGCCAGCACCCAGGGCCCTCGCCCGCCGCCCAGGGGCACCCCGCCGCCCACGGGCACCCCCCAGCCGCCACCCGTGGAGGCCCAGGCCAGTGCCAAGGCAGGGGCCCAGTGTGAGGAGGGGGCGCTGGAAGCTGGCGGGGGCTCCCACGTACATCTGTCCTGCCGCCGGCCCCAGCGCTGCCCGCACCCGGCCCCTGCCGGGCACAGACCCCGCGGAACACACGGGCCGGGACAGGACAGGACAGCCGGAGGCGCAGCTCCCAGCACCCCGCACCGCCGCCCCCCGCAGGCAGAGACCGAGGCGCAGCTCGGCAGGGCCGCGTGCGCCCAGCTCTGGGGAGGAGCACGGCCCGCAGCGGGCACCGGGCCGGGCCGGCTCCTCGGGGCAGGGAGCGGGCCGCGCTCGGGCTCAGGGCTGCGCCCAAGGCACCGCTCCCCGGGACCGGGACCCGCGACGGGCCACGGAGCCAGGGCGCCAGCGCTAGTACCTGCCCCGGCCCCGGCCCCGGCCCAGCGCCGCCCGCCCAGCGCATCCCGCACCCGCACTCCGGCCCCCCAGCCGGACACTCACCGCGCGGGGCCCGGCTCGCTCCTGCCTCGGTGCTGCGGATCAGGCCGAGCGGGCGGGGGGGCTGCGCGGGCCGGAGATAGGGGCGGGGGCGTGGCCTGTCCTGGCCCCGCCCCTCGCCCCGCCCCGTCGAGCTGCCAGACCGGAAACGGCGGCGGAGCCGCGCCCACATCAAAGGCAGGCGCCAGCTCCTCGCTCCCTTGGCGTGGGCCCAGCCCGGCCCGGCCCGGCCCGGCATAGCCCAGCCCAGCCCACGGGGCGGGGGTCCAGAGGCCGGCGGGGGCCGTGCCCAGGGCGGGGGGCAGGTAGAGGGGGGGGCCGTGCCTAGGGCGGGGGTGGCGGGGCCCCGCAGAGCCCCGGCCCGTCGGGGTGTTCCCCGTCGCGCAGCACCGATCCGGGCGGGGGGCACGGCCCTGACCGCCCCGTGGGCTCCTTGCACGGGCACCCCAGCTGCCGTCCAGTCGCGGGGTGCTCCCCGCTCCCCAAGTCACGGTGCCGCCGGGGGCTCCCCGGCCAGGCTCCCCGTGCAGTGGGAGCCCCCGCGCAGCCGCCCGCCCTCAGCCAGCATGAGGCAAGCGGGGCCCGGGCCGTGACAGGGCCAGAAACCGACCCCAGGTCGGGCGGAGGGACGCCGGCGCCCGTCTCCCCGCACGGGATCTGAGACCCCCCCAGCCGGGCCCTGTAGCCTCCCGGACCTGCCCCCCGTATTAATTCACGGGCACAGCTGCATGCGCCCCTCTCGTTCACGAGGTGCCCGCCCAGGCTCATGGTGGGGCAGAATTCAGCACCTGGCATAGGATTCTCCGAGCCAGCCAGCTGAGCAGGGAGCCCCCCCCGGCTAGTCAGGAGCGAAACGCCCAGGAGAGAGGTGGGGTTTAGGGCCCAGATCCACAACGGTCCCTAAGTGCCCAACTCCCCTAGCTCTGGCCCTTGGGCAGCGCGGTGATGGGCAGCAGGGGATGCCTGTCTCCTCTTGGGATTCTCTGAACCCGCACCTGGGGCTAGGGGCCTAAGCCAGGTCAGCCAGATGAGGGACACATGCCCCCCCTTCCCACTAGCCACTGGAACCAGGGGGCGGCTGGGTGTTCTGGGGCACCCCCCTGCCCACCCTGCTTGCCCTCTGCTGTCACTTGTGCGGAAGAGCTGTGCTCTGAGCTCGCCTCCTGAACCAGGCCCCACCAGCGAGACAGGCCGGGGTCCTGCTGGGACGTGGGTCTGAGCGGCGTGTTAGCTGGGGGGAGGGGGTGCTCAGGAATTAGGAGGCTTTTCTGATGCCCACAGGGGGAAACCTGGGCATCTCTGGGCATTGAGGTGCCTGCAGGGTTAGCGGCAGCTGAGCGGGGTTTTATGACTGTCGGTGGGGTCTCAAATATCCTTACAATCACAGGGTTAGCAGAGACCACAAGGGTCATCTGGTCTAACCCCCGCCAGGATGTAGGATGTGTTGTGTCTGGGAGGGGGGCCGTCCGTATCTCTCTGGGATGCTTGTCACTCGGCATCCGTGTCCCGGCAATTGGATCTGCCATTGTCTTCTCAAGAGCTCCATCGATATGGGACCGAAGGCCCAGACAGCTGGGCACCATCCGCACCTGTGTCTGAGCCTGCCCTGAGAGCAGACGGTGCCTTTTCACCCACTAGGCAACAATGTAGCCTGTGGGGAAACTGAGGCATACATCGGCACCCTAAAAATACCACAAAGCATTCCCACTTGTCACACGTCTGTACCCAGCATTGGCCAGACTGCCGCTGGAGCACTGCGTCCGGCCCTCGCTCTGCAGTCCAAGGTCTCTGTGGAAATACTGGAGCGCGTTCAAAGGAGGGCTGCATGCACGCCCCAGGGCTGGGAAACGCCTTACAGCAGGGGCTTATGGAGCAAAACTATTCAGCCGGCCAAAGAGAAGGTTCGAGGGGACCTGATGGCTGGGTCGCTCTGCAGCCTGTAGTGCCTGGCTCGGACTGGACGGCTTTGGAGTCTGACTCTGCAGATCCCCTCTTCATCCCGTTCCTTCGTGGGCCGTGGTGTGAGCGGGACGGCGTGCATCGCCCTCGGTGCTCAGAACACTTGTGCTCTTCCTGCGCCAGCCCCATGACCAGAGGTTGCGGGGAGGGGCGCTCACCTTCCTCTGAGGCATCAGAGACAGGCCGCGGCTGGAGATAGGGCCCCGGACAGGGTGCGCCAGGGCTCAGAGGTGGTCCCAATGATCCTCTACCTAGCAGCCTGGTGGGTGGGTCTGGCTCGTGCTCCGGGTCGGCTGACGGCAGGTTTGGGGTCAGGAAGGGATTTCCCCCAGGTCAGAGTGGAAGGTCCTTTGGGGTCTTCCGCTGCAGCGTGGGGCGCGGATCAGCTGCCGGGGTCACCTGGGCCCATCTGGCCTCATCAATTCCCTGCCGCTGCCGGGGCTCGGCCGTCAGGGGCACCTTGGTGGCTCCCCGCGGCAGCGCAGTGTCCTGGGGCTGAGCTCTCTGCGCTAGCTGCAGTGGCTGGGTCACACGGGGACGGGCTGAGATTCTCTGGCCTGGGCCGTGCAGGGGGCAGAGCAGATGAACTGAGGGTCTCTCTGGCCTTAACCTCTGTGCAGCTCTGGGAGCGGAGGGGCTCAGTTTAGCCAGGCGAGTTCAGACGGAGGGCGAGCCGTCCCGGGGGTGTCAGAGCCACAGCTGGCATGGGGACCCGTGAGCCATGGGGATGGCAGTGCAAGCGTGGGCATGGCGGAGACCAGCCCCGAGAGGGCGCGGCGGGAGAAGAGCCTTGGGGGCCCATGCAGAGGGGAGGGGCCCACCCCCGAGATGCTGCAAGCATGGCCGGGAGGCACAAGGGGACGGGTATACAGGAGTCCCAGGAGGCAGAGATTAGCTTGGGGCAGCAATGCCCTGGCACCCGCTCAGGAGCAAGGGTCAAGATCTCTGCTGAGTTCAGCCGGCCCAGCCCTGATTTGCAGCTCTTTGGAAGCAGCACGTGCCTAGCGGCGAGCCAGGCATTGGCTCCACACTGTCTCCGAGTGCCAAATCCTCTCAGCTGAGCCTGCCGCAGTCCACCGCACCCGCTAGCACTGCTGGGCCACTGGGTTCTGCCCCTCCTGAGCCCCCCGCCTCCTGCCGCACAGCCCCTAGCGCCGGCACGGACTCTGAGCACCGCGCACCCAGCTGCCTACCCTGCTCCTGGTGGTGCGTGGCTGATGCAGACTTCTCCTGCCCACGAGCCCGCCAGGCCTGGCTCTGCCTGCTTCATCTGCGGGTTTGGCCGGCTCACAGCCTGGGTGGGATGGCGGCAGGCCAAGGAAGGTGTCTGGAGACACTTTAATAAGCTCCTGTTAATTTATTGATGTGTTCGGGGCCGATCACGAGCTCTGTGCTGTTCAGGCCACAGCGTGGGCGGTGAGTGCTGTGCAGCGCTCTGGGCTGCGGGGAGACGGGGCGCCCTGGGGCGCACGGTTATCGCTCACGCCATGGGGCGCTGCGTTAGAAGTGTCCGCGGCACAGAGCGGGCAGGCAGGAGGGCGAGCTGTGATGGGGAGGGCGCACCAGGCAGAGTAGGCTTGGAAATGGGCCAGGGCCTCCGGGCTACGCGGCTGGCAGAGCGCACGGCACGGTGGGGATGTGGCAGCCCTGCAGCGTGTCCGGCTCATTCCCCTTCTCGGGGGCCAGCGGAGAGCTGGGCCTGGCGCAGCCCTGCACGGCGGTTGGGCTGCCAAAGTCAATAGACTCTGGTGCCAGAGCCACACGTGGCCGTGGTGCAGGGAGCAGGAGCCAGGGTTCCCCTTTGCACTGGAGTCCAGCTCGGGGCCCTGTCTCATTGCGTACCGCGAGGGAAAGCGGGGCTGGCCTCAGAGCCCTGGCTAGGCTCGGCCAGGAAGCACCCGCAGGTCGTAATCAGGGGAAGCTGGAGCCCGGCTTGGGATGGATGCTGCAGCTGCATGCAGGGCCTCTGGGGCCGTCCGGCGTGAAGGGTTTCTCGATCACTGTGGGCCCGGGACTGTTGCAGCTCCAGGGGGAAGGAACCCCCACATCCCCCAGGAACCAAAAAACACGGGGGGTGATTCCAGTGATTCACCTGAGAAACACGTCCAGCGAGGGACCATCCTGGGGAGGCTCGTCTAGCCTGAACCCACAGAACCATAGGGTTAGTGTCCGCCTCTTGGTGAGTTGGAGTACCTACACCAATGGAAGAAGCTCTTCTGTCAGGGTAGGTAGTGTCTTCACTATTAAGTCCAGTGCTGTTAAGTGTAGAATCATAGGGTTATCAGGGATGGTAAGAGTCATCTAGTCTAACCCCCTGCCAAGATGCAGGATTTGTGTCTAAACCATCCAACAGATGGCTATCCAGCCTTCTTTTGAAGACCTCCAGTGAAGAAGCTTCCACAACCTCCTGAGGCAATCAGTTCCATTGTTCTGCTGGTCTTACAGTGAGGAAGTTTTCCCTGAGATTTAATCTAGAACTGCTATGCTGTAGTTTGAACCCATTGCATCTTGGCCTGCCCTCTGTGGCAAAAGAAAACAACTTTTCTCCATCTTTTTTATGGCAGTCTTTCAAGTATTTGAAGACTGGCATCATGTTCCCCTGTTAATCTCCTCTTTTCCAAACGGAACATACCCATTTCCTTCTGCCTTTGCTCATACAGCTTGCATTCCATCCCTTTGGTCATCTTTGTCACTCACCTCTGGATCCTTTCCAGTTTCTCTACATCCTTTCTATACATTGGTGACCAAAATTGGACACAGTACTCCAGCTGTAGATTGGTACAATCGTCTGCCATGACTTGTATGCTATGTCTCTTACTGCAACCTAAAATTGCATTTGCTCTTTTTGTAACAGCATCACCTTGCTGACTCATGTTGAGGTTGTGTTCCACCACAGCTCCCAGATCCTTCTCAACAGTGCGGTTGTGAAGCCAGTTATCCTCCATTCTGCATTTGTGCATTTGGCTTTTCTTCCTTAGGTGTAGCACCTTATTTTTGTCTTCGCTGAATTTCATTTGATTGTCAGTAGCCCAGTTCTCTAATTTATCAAGATCCCTCTGAATGTTAGCTCCATCCTCCAAAATATTGGCACACACGCACGCACGCGCACGCACACACACCCCCTGCCAGCTTTGGGTCCTCTGCAAACTTGATCAGTGCGCTCTCTATTCCTATAGACAGGTCATTAATAAAGATGTTAAACAACACCAGACCCAGAGCAGAGCCCTGGGGAACCCCACAGGAGCCCTGCCACCAGTCATTCCATTAATAATTACTCTTTGCGGTTGTTTAACCAATTATGTATCCACTTCATGGGAGTTCCGCTTTCTCCAGCTTACTTATCAGAGTGTCCTGTGGGATTGTGTCAAAAAGCCTTGCTGAAGTCCAGGTATATTATGCCTACTGCATTCCCCCACCCACCAAATCAGTTACCCAGTCAAAAACGAAACTCAGGCTGCTTTGGCTTGATTTGTTCTTGGTAAATCCACGATGATTGCTAGTGATCACCCCTTCATCCTCCATCCCGGAACGTTTTATACCTTGCTCTGGTAGCTTCCCAGCTATCGAGGTCAGGCTGCCAGGTCCATCGTTCCCCGGCTCCACCTTTTCCCCTTTTGAAAGATGAGCACAATGTTAGCCCTTCTCCAGTCTGCCAGCGCCTCTCCTGTCACCCAGGAGTCTGCAATATCATTGCCAGTGACTAAAACTTCTTCAGCTAATTCCTTCAGCCCCCTGGGGTGAACAGCACACGGCCCTGCTGATTTGAATTCATTCAGATTGCTCAGCAATCTCTGACGTGTTCTTTACTTATCCTGATCTGCCTTCCTTCCCCTTATCGCCTGTGGTAATTTCCCTAGTCATCCGGCCACGTTCATTTTTGGGAGAAGACTGAACAAAGGGGGCATTGAGCAGCCCTGCCTGCCTGTCATCTTCTGTTACCAGCTCGCCTTCTCCATTGGGCAGCGGACCCACCCCATCCCTGATCTCTCATTTGTGTCTGATGTATTTGCAGAACCCCTTCCTGTTGTGTCCTACCATTCCTTGCCGGCTGTAACTCCTTCTTTGCCTTGGCTTTCCGGATTTTGTCCCTGCACGCTCGCGCTGTTCCTATGTCTGCTTCCTCGGCGACATGTCCCTCCTTCCGTTCCCTGCATGGAGCCCTTCGGAGTTCAGAGAGCTAAAAAGCCACTTGTGCAGCCACTGGCCTCCTGTGGCTCTTCTTTTCTCTCCTCTGCCCCAGAATAGCTCCAGGATTACATCTTCGAGGAACTGCCAGCCCCCTTCGACTCCTTTTCTTCCTAATGGGTCTTTCCTGGGACCATGCCCACTACTTCTCTGCGTTGGCTGAAATCTGCTTTTCTGACGTCCAGTGTCCTTGTCTCGCTGTCCTTCTGTCCATAGGGTCTGGAACATATCCGATCGTGGTCACTTCCGCCCGAGTTCCTGACCACCGTCACCTTGGCAACTAATTCATCCCTGTTGGTCAAAACCAGATCCACACTGGAGAACCCCTAGCTGTTTCCTCGCCGTTCGGGATCAGCAGGCTGTCCTGCAGGACATATTATGCTTGGCTGTAATAGTCTTCCAGCAGATAGCAGGGAAGTTAAAATCCTCATTAATGCTAGCACCTGTGTGTGAGCTAACCCTGTTACCTGCTTGTAGAATGACTTGTCCGCATTCTCGCACTCATTCGGTCTGTTACGGACCCACCGTGACATCGCTGCTCTTCTTTTCCTGTGATCCCCACCCAGAGACTCACCAGGTCTGTCGCTCACTTCTGCTTCCCCTGGGAGCGCGTGTATCCTACGTTCTCGATGCGCAGTGCAACGACTCCTCCTCCTCCCTTCTCCCTACGCTCTTGGAGCAAGCTATACCCTTCAGCGCTTGCTTCTCCAAGTTGTCCCACCAAGTCCTGTGACGCCAATTAAGTCATAATTTTCTTCCTATCCCCTGACTTCCAGCTCAGCTCGCTTGTTCCCCATCCCTGGCATTGCTAGACAGGCATCGGCGATATTTTGTAGGCTGCCCTGTAGCTTTTCTACCCACCTCTTTCATGCAGTTGTGCTTTCTAGTCCCGTCTCCAGAATTTAGCCCCTTTCCCTTGACTTGGTTACTTGCGCCTGGATGTGCATTGGCCGGGTCTTTGTCATCGCCCCTAGGACCTAGGTTAAAGCTCCCCTCAGCAGGTTCGCCAGACAGCGTCCAAAGATGCTCTCCCCAGCCTCTGATAGATGGAGCCACCTCGGCACAGTGATCCCCTTCCCTGCAACAGGAAGACGTCGTCAAAGCCCTCTCGCCGCCACCACTGCATAGCCCCGCGTTTACTGCTACGATCTGACGGGCCGTGCCCGGGCCTTGTCCGTCAGCAGGGAGGCTGGGTGGGACCCCACTTGTGCTCCAAACCCTGTCACCGTTTTTCCCAGCACCACCTAGTCTGCAGTGAGCCGCTCCAGGTCATTCTTGGCAGTATCGTTGGTGCCTACGTGGCGAAGGAAGACGGGGGAGTGGTCCGAATACACTGGTTGTAACTGGGTTTTCCGGAGACCAACAGACAAAGAAAAGGGCCCTCTTTGAGCCAACAACCAGGCAGGGCTGCCTGCCCCGGGGGCTCTGCAAGCGTTGCAGGAGAGTTGGAAGCGCTCTGGGGGACAGGGCCCATGAGACTGGCGGGTGACCTCGGGGAGCTTCTCGCCTGCGTACAGGAACTTGGGTTGGTTTTTCTCTGGTTTCTGTGTCATGCTTTCACCCTAAGAATACATGCACCTCGCCTTGTGAAGGGCCGTGCTGCAGCCCGACAGAAAGGCTAACCTCAAGCGCTGGCCCCCGTCAGACCAGCTGGGGAAATGACAGCGAGGCGCAGAGGGTCTGCAAGCCTAAAGCCCTGGCCCGGGCGGACAGAGCCGCAGGTCTCCACCCAAGAGCCTGAACCTTCAGCAGGTGCCTTGAGGAAGCCCGGCAGGGGATCAGGTGCAGTTTGCAGTTAGCTGTGAAGCGGTGAGAGGGGGGCACAGGCTGGCTGGCTCAGCCACGCCGGTAGATACCCCACAGAGGATGCTGAGCCGGGCAGGATGCCTACAGAGGGCTGGGAGCGCTCAGTGAGGGCTGCAAATGGGTGGTTGGCGGCTGGAGAAGGGCGGCTGCCTGGCAGATGCTCTGCAGGGACGGGGAAGGTTCCAGGAGGGCGGTTGGCTTCTGAGCCTGGCCCTGGAAGCCAGGAAATGGCAGGTCGGTCGACACTGCAGCATGAGCCCAGGGTCTGCGGGCTCGCTGTCAGTTAGTCTGGCCTTTGGTGTCCACGCGGACAGACTACCCAAGGGGCAGAATTTCTGGGCCCAAGTGCCTCCACTGCACGACACAGGGCCCGAGTCGGGACCGCCCCCAGGCAGCCCAGCGCCCTGCCCAGCTGGGGCTCGAGCCCCTTGTTTGTGCTGCATGGTGGGAAAACCCCCACCGTCCCCCCCAGCAGCACTTTACAGGCAGTTGTCACAGGGGCCAGCACGTCCTGCCGAGCCGCAGGCTTCCCACAACCAGAGCCGCCACACAGAGGAGTCACCGTGTGAAGACCTTGTCCTGCCTGGGCGTTTGCTGGGTCAGGAACCGGGCAGAGCCCCCAGGAGACGCTGGCTGGACGTTCCAGCCCGTTTTCTGACTGGCGCTGGCACCTGGCGGAGGAGGAGGAGGAGGACAACACAGATGAGGCAACTGCTCACGGCTCCTGGGAGAGCTGCTGCTGCCCCCGCCTACGCTGGGTCTTGTGCAGCAGGGCCGGGCCCAGGCTGGTGGGGTCACATCATCACGTGGGCCTGGGAAGACCAGCCGTGGCGCCTGAACGTCCGTGCAAAGCAAACAACATTTCCGGAGCTGTGTGAGCAGCTTGCCCTGACCCTCCAGTGTCACGTCATGTCCATGAGGGCAGCCGGTCCGGTCCGGTCCAGATGTGGGCTGCTGTCACCGCCTGGGAGCTGGCTGCCCCGGCTGCGAGGGGTGTGCTGCTAAGCACTCGGGTGCTGGCACGTTGGCTGAACAATGCGGTGGCAGCAGTTTCAGCGGTGATCGGGCGGGTGGTTTACCCCAGTGATGGGCCAGAAAATACCCCTGAAGTAACTGCTGGCTGTGAGAGAAAGGGGTTTCCAAACTGGGCCAGGGCCACTGTGGGACTCGTGTGCCCAGCGTTTGCCCTCCTCAAGGAGCTCACGAGCACACAAGCCACCAAGGGCACTACCCCCTGGCAGGCAGGCCCTTGCGCACCACCGGGGCCAATTTATGGACGGGAAACGTTCTGATGCCAGTGTTTTCTGCCGGCTTTCTACTGTCCTGGGCAGGCCCAGGCACTAGTGCCCCAGGTGGCAGGGACACAAACAGAACAACTGCCCCACTGTTATTCTGGGGCCCCGCATGAGCCCCTTTTGCCTTGGCTTGTGAACAGCGTCCTGCTTTCCTCTCTGACTCACACGCTCGGCAGCGTAGGACGGTGCTTGGTGAGCAATTGGCAGATTGAAACGCTGCCGGCGCTGTTTGCAGAACCGTCTGGGTGCCAGTGTCAGCAGAGGACCCCCTCGGTGTTTTCACCGATGGTTCAGAGGCGGGAGATCAAGCCACCAGGGCTTGGTTCCTCCCCTGGTCAGGTGAAACATTGCATTGCCGGCTCTGTACAATTAGCGGAGCCGCGTGTGGTTGTTAAGGCAGTGAGTTTTGCCTTTGGCCAGGAATGGCCGGCCGTTAATGTTTATACAGATAATTGGGTTACCTTTAAGGGGGCCTCAGAATGGCTCCCTTACTAGCAATCGCAAGATTGGCATCTGCGGGGGGCGCCCAGAGTGGGGGCACAGTATTGGCAGCAATTATGGGACCTTGCCCCCCGGCTGTGGGTCGCCGTCCGACATGTTCGTACACACCAGTCTCATCAGAGCCGGCCTAGGTGGCTAATGCCGTAGCTGATTCATTGACCAAAACAGCGGCCTCCCTTTACATCCCTCGCCCCCTCGAACCTGGGGAGATCGGCCAGCTTGCATTTACTGGTCCAATGGGGGCGAGTGAGGAGAGGAAGTACGTCCAGGTGGCCAGAGCTGTGACCGGTTCCCGCAGCGAGGGGAGCCCCGGTAGTCCAGGTCTTCAGGGACTTGGAGGCCAGGTTCGGCCGACCACGCACCAGCGAAACGGATACTGGCACCACTTTAAACATGCACAGGTTGCCAAACGGCGTGCGCAGCACCAGGTCCTTCATGAATTCGGTATCCTGTACCATCCACAGGACAAGGCAAGGTGGAAAGACAAAATCAGGCAACAAAAACTAAATTGCAAGTATCACAGGAGGTGTTTGGCAGAGGATGGGGCTGACAGATCCCATGGGTGCTCCAGGGGATAAGACCCGATGGGGGGAATGGTCCCAAAGCCCTTTCGCTTGTATGATGGGCCGGCCGCCCAAACTTCCAAGGGCGCACGTCCCCAGGAGGGGAATCATTCCCCCAGAAAAGAAGGTGTCGCAACCCCCTATGGGAACTTGGATAAAATTCTCCCTTAAGCCCGGGGCCAGAAGAGAGTATCAGGGGCTAGTTATGGCGTGGGGCCAGGGTAATACTATACTGGGGGGTGAGCATGGATGTCGTTGGATCCCAGCTAACCTGTCCTTCCCCTTTAAGCATGAAAAGCCTGACTCCAGGGACTCTGATCCTGACCAGCCTTATCCTGGGGACTGTGGGACAGGGAAGTAATCCTCGTGGGTGGTGGAAGTCGACTACGCCCGAGTCCAGTTTACTTCTGAGAGGTTTCTTCTCCAATCCTGGAACGCCAGTACTCCAAATGGACCGTGGCAGCAGGGTCCCAACCAAGCGACAGAGTACGGCGTGCATTGGTGCATCTGCTTCAATGCCCAGGGGTGGCCAGGAGCCGTGGTTTGGGGACAGACTCACCAAGGGATTCATGTTCCTGATGCCTCACGGGACTTGGCCTTTCATTACTGGATAACTCCCCGACCAAGAACTAACTGGACTGTAGTGAGTGGGGAAAGGTGATGCTGTGCCTGAGCTACGTGATAATGAAACAACGCCGGGGAACGGAAGTTATAATCATGGGCGGGGACGGGCTCAGGCTGCGTCTTGCGATTATTATCCATGGGGTGCTGCGTGGTCCGGATTGCAACCGGGTGGGGAATACGTCCAGGGAGGCAGTCACTTCGGTGTTAGGGGTAAGAACGCCAGAAACGTTCATGGAATTCCCCCAGACCCTTTTTGAGACACGTCACTCTCGTTGGGAGGAAACATCACCAAATTGCACCCATGGGGCCGGCCCTGGGCGAACCCCATTCTTCAAGCATGGAAAGGAGGCTCACGGTCATCCCGCCAACCACAGGAAGTAGAGACAATCTTAGGGGCAGTCGGGCCAGCCGGAGCTGCCCTTATTGCTATGGACCTGCAAGTGGCTCGTGACAGTGGCCCAAATGGGCCAGTTGACCAGTCAGGCGATACAAGGACAGGTGATATCCAAGTGACTAGCTGCCCCTGGTGCAACTGAGCCGTAGTCGGGTGGGAGGGGGTAAGGAGTCTGACAAATGAAAGCGCCTACAATCCTTGTTGATCCATTCAGCGGACCCGGGGCTCATCTCTACAGATCTCGGGTGGTGCCCAGAGTGTAAAAAAGTTCGGGGAAATGGAGGATGGTCGTGGATTACTGGGAGGTCAATAAGCATACAAGGGTACCGTCCTCCGGCATCCGCAGGCCCCTAGCAGGGTATATACATGTTAGGTCCAAACCCTTCAACACCCCAGTTCCCCCCGTGTATCCCTACACCCCAGTTCCTGTGATCCTGGCAAGGAGGGTCTGGATGCCTAGGAGTCCCACCCAATGGATCACCCGACAAGGGCAGTTACTGGATCAGGGGGGTTGTGAACAGTGGGGACGACACGACTGGATGTGCCCATTTCACAACTCCCTGTTGGACCCAGCCAAGAATCTCAGGGGGCCGTGGGAGAATGTGTGCTAGATGGGGTTTTTAACCAATCAGCGGTGGTCCTTACCAATCACGTAGGATGCTTATGCGTAGCTGCGGTAACCCCGGTGCGAGGGAGTGATCGGAGCACTAGCAGTCCCCCAGTCCGGGAATGTAGGTGGAATGCCTTGGCACTGGAAGCCAGCGGCCAGATTTTTGCTCAACACTGTATAAAAGGTCAGAGAGCTTGGCCCGTTTTTTCCCACCCAATTGGACTGTAGCCTTAGAACCCGGGACTCGGTATATGAGCAGCTCTCTGACCCGGAACAGATGCTAGAAGATTATCGGGGGCCCTAGAACAGGAACAGGGCCTCCAGCCTCCACATTAGTACAAACTACGGCTGAGATAGACTCGGTGTCAGGGCACCATTGGTATGCTATTTTCTTGGGCTATCGTCCCTGCTGGACGGGGATTATGGATCTTCTGCTCCACCCGGCGGTGCTCAGACTGAGCTCTTTTGTGATCATCTTGCTCCCAATGGCATTACTGAGCTGCTATGTATGGGTCTGGGCCAATACATAGACCATTGCTTTGCCCTGCGGTAAACTAACGGGAGGGTTGTGTGGCCCAGAGCCGGGTGCGTAACCGCAGACGCCTAGCGTGTCGCATAGGAGGAAGTCCAGAGCTGGCAGAGGCCGGGTCTAGACATCCCGTTTATCGACTCGGAGCACTGGGCCTGTGTTAGTTTCCCCCGTCCCCTCAACGGCAGTGGAAAAACACCGACAAGGTGCTCGCAGGGGACAAAGCAGCCAGACGGAGCCGAGCCATCATGGACAGGAACGGATCATCTGTGGAAAGGATTCTCACCAGCCAGGACGCTGGGGGGCTCCCGAGAAGTCAGGTAACACCTGACGGGGTGTGCGCTGTCCGTTGTGGGTCCCACACCTGACGGGGTGTGCGCTGTCCGTTGTGGGTCCCACACCTGACGGGGTGTGCGCTGTCCGTTGTGGGTCCCACACCTGACGGGGTGTGCGCTGTCCGTTGTGGGTCCTGCACCTGACGGGGTGTGCGCTGTCCGTTGTGGGTCCCACACCTGACGGGGTGTGCGCTGTCCGTTGTGGGTCCCGCACCTGACGGGGTGTGCGCTGTCCGTTGTGGGTCCCGCACCTGACGGGGTGTGCGCTGTCCGTTGTGGGTCCCACACCTGACGGGGTGTGCGCTGTCCGTTGTGGGTCCCACACCTGACGGGATGTGCGCTGTCCGTTGTGGGTCCCACACCTGACGGGGTGTGCGCTGTCCGTTGTGGGTCCCACACCTGACGGGATGTGCGCTGTCCGTTGTGGGTCCCACACCTGACGGGGTGTGCGCTGTCCGTTGTGGGTCCTGCACCTGACGGGGTGTGCGCTGTCCGTTGCGGGTCCCACACCTGACGGGGTGTGCGCTGTCCGTTGTGGGTCCCGCACCTGACGGGGTGTGCGCTGTCCGTTGTGGGTCCCACACCTGACGGGGTGTGCGCTGTCCGTTGTGGGTCCCGCACCTGACGGGATGGGCGCTGTCCGTTGTGGGTCCCACACCTGACGGGATGTGCGCTGTCCGTTGTGGGTCCCGCACCTGACGGGGTGTGCGCTGTCCGTTGTGGGTCCCACACCTGACGGGATGTGCGCTGTCCGTTGTGGGTCCCGCACCTGACGGGATGGGCGCTGTCCGTTGTGGGTCCCACACCTGACGGGATGTGCGCTGTCCGTTGTGGGTCCCGCACCTGACGGGGTGTGCGCTGTCCGTTGTGGGTCCCGCACCTGACGGGGTGTGCGCTGTCCGTTGTGGGTCCCACACCTGACGGGGTGTGCGCTGTCCATTGTGGGTCCCACACCTGACGGGGTGTGCGCTGTCCATTGCGGGTCCCACACCTGACGGGGTGTGCGCTGTCCGTTGTGGGTCCCGCACCTGACGGGGTGTGCGCTGTCCGTTGTGGGTCCCGCACCTGACGGGGTGTGCGCTGTCCGTTGTGGGTCCCGCCGCGCTTGCTGTCTAGTGATTAGAGCTCTGTAATAAACTCTGTGTGGTTGCTTGTACTCCTTGGCTCCCTGGCACCTTTGTCTTTAATTGCCCAGGACCGCACCCCCCCAGCACGCTGGGCTCCAGCCCAGGGCCCAGCAACCCCGCTTTAGGTGAGCTCCAACCTTGTTGCTCTTTCCTTGGGCTTTTTCCTACTTTTCTTCCCTTTCTTCTGCCTCCTCCCCCCACCCCTCAGGCCATCACTGGAGCCTCCTCTGCTCCCCCCGGCTCAGGGCCCGTAAGGCCAGACGGGCCCATCGTGATCCTCTAGTGGCGTTGGACTTCCTGCACCGCACAGGCCACAGAGCCGCGCCCACCGCCGCTGGCTGTAACAGACCCTCCCCTCTGGCTGAGTACCTGCCGTCCCCACGTCATGACTTAAAGACTGCAAGGGACAGAGCCTCCACCTCTGACACTGCTTTAACCCTGCCAGGGACCCGCGCCCCACACTGCAGAGGAAGCTATTTCACCCCCCTCGGTTCTGCCAGAGTCTGTGTTGCAGGGCAGGACCCAGCACTTACGCGCCCCTCGCTCTGCTCCTGGCCTCTTCAAACTCCTCGCCAGGAAATGCACGCACCGTTTCTTCCCACAGCCCTTGGCTTGCTTGCTAGCTAGCTACATCCCGGTTTTATCTGAGCTCAGCCTGCCTCTGCCCAGCTGGCTTCAGCGTCCATCAGCCCCGATCAGCCCTGATTCCTCCCGATGCAGCCTGGCATGAGGTTACTGACTCTGGCCTTGTGTGGGGTGGCCACCCCCTCCTGGAGCAGCATCTCTCTGTCCCTTCAGAACAGCACAACAGCCATGGAGACAGGTCATAGAATCATAGAAGATGAGGGTTGGAAGGGACCTCAGGAGGTATCTAGTCCAACCCCCTGCTCAAAGCAGGACTAACCTCAGCTAAATCATCCCAGCCAGGGCTTGGTCAAGCCTCAGCTTAAAAACCCCTCTAGAGATGGAGATTCCACCACCTCCCTAGGTAACCCATTCCAGTGCTTCACCACCCTCCTAGGGAAAAACTTTTTCCTAATGTCCAACCTAGACCTCCCGCCCTGCAACTTGAGACCGTTGCTCCTTGTTCTGTCATCTGCCACCACCGAGAACAGCCTAGCTCCATCCTCCCTGGAACCCCCTTTCAGGTAGTTAAAGGCTGCTATCAAATCCCCCCTCACTCTTCTCTGCTGCAGACTAAACAAGCCCAGTTCCCTCAGCCTCTCCTCGTAAGTCCTGTGCTCCAGCCCCCTCATCATTTTTGTTGCCCTCCGCTGGACTCTCTCCAACTTGTCTACATCCTTTTTGTAGTGGAGGGACCAAAACTGGACACAATACTCCAGATGTGACCTCACCAATGCTGAATAGAGGGGAATGATCATTTCCCGCAATCTGCTGGCAATGCTCCTACTAATGCAGCCCAATATGCCATTAGCCTTCTTGGCAACCAGGGCACACTGCTGACTCATATCCAGCTTCTTGTCCACTGTAACCCCCAGGTCCTTTTCTGCAGAACTGCTGCCTAGCTCGTCGGTCCCCAGTCTGTAGCTGTGCATGGGATTCTTCTGTCCTAAGTGCAGGACTCTACCTTGTCCTTGTTGAACCTCATCAGATTTCTTTTGGCCCAATCCTCCAGTTTGTTTAGGTCACTCTGTATCCTATCCCTGCCTTCCAGGGTATCTACCACTCTCCCTAGCTTAGTGTCATCCGCAAACTTGCTGAGGGTGCAATCTACCCCCTCCTCCAGATCATTAATGAAGATGTTGAACAAAACCGGCCTCAGGACCGACCCCTGGGGCACTCTGCTTGTGATCGGCTGCCAGCTAGACATGGAGCCATTGATCTCTACTCCTTGAGCCCTATGCTCTAGCCAGTTCTCTATCCATTTTATAGTCCATTCATCCAACCCACACTTCTGTAACTTGCTGATAAGAATACTGTAGGTGACCATATCAAAAGCTTTGCTAAAGTCAAGGTATATCACGTCCACTGCTTTCCCCACATCCACAGAGCAGTCATGTCTTCATAGAAGGCAATCAGGTTGGTCAGGCATGACTTGCCCTTGGTGAATCCTTGTTGACTGTTCCTGATCACCTTCTGTCATGCGGGCTGGCTTGAGTGGGGGAGTATTTAGTATATTGGGTGACATCAGCATGGCAGAATCATAATAATCCATGTGGGATATGCCATGTCAGGTATGGTTAGGAAGGTTGTAATGTGCTAAGTAAGATAATAATACTTGTGTTCATGTGTGATATGTGACATGGAAGTTATAGATGTATTTGAGATATCTGTATTTCAAATTGTTCTGCCTGGGCAACACCCCAGATAGGAAGGCTGCAGAACAATGGCCAGAATAATGGCCCATTAAGGCATTCCCAGGGGCAAGGGGCCCAGAGAAAGAAGCCAGCATCACCACTGAGTCACCAGAACCTGCTTACGTGACTGGACCCCAGGCACACCTGAAGAGTCACCAGGATTGGCCCATGTGACTATGGACTCCATTTTGGGTCTGGTGACTGCCCACAGGCCGCATGGCTGGGGGAGGGGGTTTATAAGATCAAACCACAGGATCCATCTTGGTCTGTGATCCTGTCCAGCTGCAGACACACACCTACCTCTGGATCTATTCATCTTGCAACTGAACCGAAGGACTCAGACCCATCCAGGTATTGGATGTGAACCAGAGGGAACTATACAAGCCTGCAACTCCACATCTCTTCCAGAAACCTGATGTAAATGGACTTTTAATCATTTGTATATCTGTGATTTACTTTAACCTTTTAACATTTCTCTCGTGGTTTATTTCTTTCTTTTTACAATAAAACTTTAGTTTAGATACTAAAGGATTGGCTTACAGCGTGATATTTTAGGTAAGATCCAAACTTGCATTGATCTGGTGCTGTGGCTGACCCTTTGGGGTCAGAGGGAACCTTCTTAGCAAAGAGCAGAGAGTTTAAGTAACTGGTCTCTTTGCTGGTGCTGATTTGGGAGCCTGGAGCTGAAATGCAGTAAAGGGGGCTGTGGGCATTTGTGGACTGGCTTCTTGATATCCAGTGAGGGGTAATCAGAAGCAGTTCGTGGCTGGTTGGGAAGCCGGGCTTCAGTGTCACCCACCAGCGTGAGGAGAATCTGCTCTCCTTTTGCAGCCTGCCCTGACCTTGGCATTATCAGTTGGCTACCCTGGGCACGGGTCGTATCACACCTTCCTCTCTTCCAAGTGCCTTAAATGGATTCCTTGAGGACCTGCTCCATGATTTTTCCAGGGATTGAGGTGAGGCTGACGGGTCTGTAGTTCCCGGGATCCTCTTTCCTCCCTTTCTTGAAGATGGGCACTATATTTGCTTTTTTCCAGTCCTCAGGGACCTCCCCAATTGCCACGAGCTTTCAAAGATAATAGCCAACGGCTCTGAAATCACATCACCCAACTCCCTCTGCACACTCAGATGCATTGCATCTGGCCCCATAGACTTGTGTATGTCCAATCTTTCTAAATAGTCTTGGACCTGTTCTGTCAGCACTGTTCACCTCCTTCCCATTCTGTGCCGCCCAGTACAGCAGTCTGGGAGCTGACCTTGTCTGTGAAGACAGAGGCAAAAAAAGGCATTGAGTACCTCAGCTTTCTCCACATCCTTTGTCACTAGGTTGCCTCCCCCATTCTGTAAGGGGCCCACACTTTCCCTAATCTTCCTCTTGTTGGTAACATACCTGTAGAAAACCTTCTTGTTCCCCTTCACGTCCCTTGCTAGCTGCAGCTCTAATTGTACTTTGGCCTTCCTGATTTCATTCCTGCATGTTCGAGCAGTATTTTTATACCCCTCCCTAGTCATCTGACCAAGTTTCCACTTCTTCTTGTCCCTCGGGGCAACCCACAGTATCAGTTATTGTTCTGATGACACTGCCCCATTGTGCTGGGCGCTGCGCACACCCGGCAGCCGATGGTCCTGCCCAGCCAGATGCAGGGTAGGAGACCCCAGCAGAGGGACCTAGGGCACAGTGGTACCATGACGGAGGGGGTGGGGGTTAGTTATTTGCACAGCCTCAGATCTGAGCGAGCGATTCATACAGAGGCAAGGGTGGGCTGGGCTTGGCCGGGGTCTGGTAACCCATCAGAGTCCTCCACTTAGGAAGGAAGAATCCCATGCACAGCTACAGACTGGGGACCGATGAGCTAGGCAGCAGTTCTGCAGAAAAGGACCTGGGGGTAACAGTGGACAAGAAGCTGGATATGAGTCGGCAGTGTGCCCTGGTTGTCAAGAAGGCCAATGGCATATTGGGCTGCATTAGTAGGAGCATTGCCAGCAGGTCACGGGAAGTGATTATTCCCCTCTATTCGGCACTGGTGAGGCCGCATTTGGAGTATTGTGTCCAGTTTTGGGCCCCCCACTACAAAAAGGATGTAGACAAGTTGGAGAGAGTACAGCGGAGGGCAACAAAAATGGTGAGGAGGCTGGAGCACAAGACTTATGAGAAGAGGCTGAGGGAACTGGGCTTGTTTAGTCTGCAGAAGAGAAGAATGAGGGGGATTTGATAGCAGCCTTCAACTACCTGAAAGGGGGTTCCAGGGAGGATGGAGCTAGGCTGTTCTCAGTGGTGGCAGATGACAGAACAAGGAGCAACGGTCTCAAGTTGCAGTTGGGGAGGTATAGGTTGGACATTAGGAAAAAGTTTTTCACTAGGAGGATGGTGAAGCACTGGAATGGGTTACCTAGGGAGGTGGTGGAATCTCCATCTTTAGAGGTTTTTAAGCGGAGGCTTGACCAAGCCCTGGCTGGGATGATATAGCTGAGGTTAGTCCTGCTTTGAGCAGGGGGTTGGACTAGATACCTGCTGAGGTCCCTTCCAACTCTAATATTCTATGATTCTATGATCATCTCTCTAAGGCAGAAGTTCTCACTGGTTGGGTCAGGCCGTGGCGAGGCGCCTACACTGGAGTGAGGGGTGCTGGGACCTGGCCCTCGGACCCTGCAGTCCCTGCAGCGTGATCTGAGCAAATGACGCCATCTGCACCGCGCCTGGCCCGGTAGCACTATGCCAGGGCCGGGTGGCTGGACAAGGCCGGCTGTGTTGCAGTTTGAGCATTTGCCCGCTGTCTCCTGAACACTGGCCGTGTGGGGGGCAGCATCCGTCTGGCTGTGGTGGGGCGGGAGGGCTCCACGTCAAACCACACACCAAGGCAGGGGTGAGCAGAGTCTCTGCTCCAGGGAAGGGCAGTCACAAGTCATTGAAAAACCTGGCTCCAGCCATGCCCTGTAGCTAACGTGCCGGGGAGCTCCCTGCAGTGCCGTGCCAGGGCCTGCTCCAGGCCGGGATGGAGACTGCCCTGCCCTGCCCTATCCCCGATGGGGACCCCAGAAGGAACAGGCTGGGCCCTGGAGCTCGCAGGCGTGCAGCTAGAGATCAGCCTTCCCTGCCCAGCAATGCTTGGGGAAGGGCAGAGCTGGGCACCAGGGGCACCGGCGGCTCCTGGGTCCTCCCTGGCTAGATTCCACCCCTTCCCCTGCTTCCATGCAGTCCACGGCTGGGATCCCCAGGCTGACCTGCTCCTGCCTCGAACAGGCCTGAGAACTGTGACCCAGCTCTTAGCCGGCCAGCCTGGCTTTCAGCGTTGCCAGCCCCGGAAAATCCACCCCAGCCCTGGGGAAACTGTCACCTTCTGTCCAGTCTGTGTCTGGCTGATGTTCGCCCTTCCCCCGGCAGACGGGTGAGCCCTTTCCTCCACACTTCCAGACGGTCACTGGCTCCTTGGGCAGCTCCCTGGCCTGGCTGTGGGACGGGCCTGGCATGCCAAGCCCCTGGGCCTGCTCTGGATGCTAGTGGGGGCTCTGCTGGGCTGGGGCTCCCCGGCTGTTCCCCCCGGCCAGTCATGTGCGGCGTGGCTGTGCAGATGCCACGCTGAGTGGCCCTAGCCTGTGTGAGGACACGGGGCTGGATGGAGCACAGCTCTGACCCAGGCTGGCTGTTCTTACGTTCCACACGTAGCTTGCAGCAGCCTGGCCGGGAGCAGTGCACGGACGCCAGTGCCAGGCGATGCACAGCACGCCTGGGAGCAAGCCCTGGGCAGCTGTTTGCCTGCAGCTGCTCTTTGCTCTGGGTGGAGCAGGCCAGAGTGCTCCCCCGGGCACTGCCCCCCCCCCGCACACAGACGCACCCTCGGCAGATGGCCCTGCCGCTGCCCTGCAGTCCCGGGGGTGGGGTGAAGAAAGAATTCATGGCACAGCATTGTTTCTCTTGTACTGAACTAGTAGCAGACACCACTTCTTCTTTTACTGACAGAAATCCTCTTTACAGAGTTTGTCTTTGGAGTAACTCCTTTTCTTAACGCTTTGAATTGCTTGTCCTCTGACACTGACCCTGTAACAAGCTCCCTTTGGAACAGCACACCCCCTTTCGCATTAACCGGTCTAGGTCGTGCTGTGACTTCGTCTAGGTGTGCGTCATTTCATTCAGAGGTGTGAGGGGATCAGGCTCCGGAGCCAGCCATCAGCCTGTCCTGATGATCAAACACCAGCACCACCTGATGGCTGAAGAATGCAGCCAGCCCCCTGCAAAAGCAAGAAGAATCCACCCCTGAACAAAGAATAAAGTCCCATTAAGAAGAAGGAAGTCCCATCTGTGACCGCCTGGTGACCAGTGATCACACAGAATCCCGGGGCAGCATGACGCAGCAGAACCCAGAGACTCCCATTCAAACTAAAACCTATGAACAGATGGGGAAGGATGGAAAAGCTTTGGGTAACGTTCTGCATGGCATCAAAGAGCATCGGCGCGCGCCCGACAGAGACCCCCTCTCCCTCGTGCCTGGCGTACCTGGCCAGGGAACCGCCACGAGCTGTGAACACCAGCAATGATCAGGACTGGTAACTGAACCTGCCGTGCTGCAGAACGCCCGGCATGCGCTACGAGATATTAGCTATTAACGGAGCTGTGTTTTCTCATAATAAATGTGGCACGTTGCCTTGTCCCCCAAAAAGATTCCGTGTATTTTATAAGCATAACACGTGCAGGAAAGCTCCCTGCAGCCGGCCCCCCACAGCCAGCCCTCCACCGCCTCCCTGCAGAGCTCTGGGGCTCGAAGCTAGACGGAATCAACATGCAAGTCAGTCCAACATGCAAACAGGGTCAGGTTAGGTACACAGGGAGCTCGGCCTGCTGGGCTCCATGGCAAACACCCCGTTAAAGAGCCGCCCAGCCTGCCTGTATGGTGGGAAGAGAAGGAAAGTCAGCTGGGCGTTTGCCACGGCAGGAGCTAAAGTCAGGCTGGCGTCGGTCGGAGCAGCGCCCTTGTTCCCGTCCCCTCCAGCAGGAGGCAGTTTTCAGAAGGAAGGTGCAGAGGTGGTGATACCCAGCCCTAGGGGGCAGAGACGGCAGCAGAGGGGGCTGCAGCTGGCGTGTTGTGGCTGTTGGTGTTAAAGTCCGGTCCCGTTTCCACAAGACAGAACTGGACAAACACACCCGGGGGGTGGGGGGATGAGAGCAGCAAAGATCGAACACGCAGTGTCCGCCTCTGGTGCTGCCTCTCGCTGGAGAAAGACAGGCGCAGCGCACAGCTCGTCAGCCACGCCGGGACCTGGCACACTCGTGCCAGCCGCGGGCTGTTCGGGGCGCTGAAGTAGCTGCTGCTCCGTTCACAGGCTCGCGGCGATGCTGCGCAATAGTCTTGGCCGGCTCAGCCAGACACTTACTGCACAGAAGGAGAAGGAGAAGAAGGGGAAAGGGAAGAAACAGGACCCGTGGGGTGGGATTTAGCCTAACCTGGCGGCGGTGGGGATGCCACCCGGGTCCCACTCCCGGGCCTGGGCTGGTCAGGCCGTCTCTCAGGATGGGGGGATGAAGGCCAGGCTCCCAGGAGGCGGTGGGGTGGCAGCCGGGACGGTGAAGCCTGTTCCTGTAGCCAATTTGTGTCAATGCTGCTTTCTTTACGGCCCCTACAGCGAGCGATGGGACAAGCCCAGCCTCCAGTTCGACCCACGGTCCAAGGAGGCAAGCCAACACTGGGCCCTTCATCTCCGCCTCTCGCCTGCCGCTCGCCTGGTACCATCTCCACGTGGCCTCCGAGGGCTCCGGGGCTGCCGGTCTGCACCGGCTCCGGCTCCCTTCTCCCAGCACCCTCGGCTGGCCCCGGTGACGGGACGTGAAGCAGCTTTAGCAGCTTTCACCCGCGCACGGCGGAGCTCGCAGCTATGACAATGATCACAGGAGAGCCCCGCGCCCCGCCTCTGACACAGCCCCCTGGGCCCCCGGCACCACCCCCACGTCCCTGCACCCCCAGCACCGCCCCCACGTCCCTGCACCCCCCAGCACCGCCCCCACGTCCCTGCACCCCTGGGCCCCCGGCACGTCCCTGCACCCCCAGCACCGCCCACACGTCCCTGCACCCCTGGGCCCCCGGCACCACCCCCCACGTCCCTGCACCCCCAGCACCGCCCCCACGTCCCTGCACCCCCCGGCACAGCCCCCGCAGCATGCCCACGGGCGGGGGGTGGGACGCGCTGAGGTCACGGACCAGAGACACCATCTGCGAACCCGGCCCCGCCCCGGCGCTGAGATCTCCCCGGAGCCCCGCCCCCGGGCACGCGCTGCCGATCCCTTGGCCCCGCCGCTGCCGGGAAGGGGGCGGGGCGGGGCCGGGCAGGGGGCGGGGCCATGGGGAGGGCAAGGGTTGGGGGCGGGGCCGGGAAGGGGGCGGGGCCACGGGGAGGGCAAGGGTTGGGGGCGGGGCCGGGCAGGGGGCGGGGCCATGGGGTGAGCAAGGGTTGGGGGCGGGGCCGGGCAGGGGGCGGGCCATGGGGTGAGCAAGGGTTGGGGGCGGGGCCGGGCAGGGGGCGTGGCTCTCAAGTTTCGGTTTCTTTTCCGGGGCCGCCCTGGGCCAGCAGCAGGTGGGGCTGGGTGAGTTTGGGGGGCGAGGACAGGCTGGGGAGGGGAGAGTGTGGGGGGCGGGCTGGGGCCCTTGGGGGGCAGGGAGTGTGGGGGGGGGCTATGGGCTGGGAGCTCCCTGCCGTGTGGGGGGCGGGCTGGGGCCCTTGGGGGCACAGGGTTGGGCGCCCTGCGGGGGGCTGGGAGACCGGGGGGCTGGGGGAGTCCTGCCGTGTGGGGGGCGGGCTGGGTGCCCTGCGGGGGCAGGGGGAAGGGGTGTGGGGGGCTGGGGGTGCCCTGCCGTGTGGGGGTGGGTTGGGTGCCCTGTGGGGGGCAGGGGGTGTGGGGGGCTGGGAGTGTGGGGGGCTGGGGTGCCCTGCTGTTTGGGGGGGGTAGGTTGGGTGCCCTGTGGGGGGCTGGGGGTGCCCTGTCCCGTCCCGTCCCATCTGGGGGGCAGGCTGGAGGCACCCTGCCCCTGCCCCCGGCGGTGGGTGGGCGCCCGGCAGGGCTGAGCAGGGTCCGGTGCCCGTGCAGGATGGCAGAGGTGGCGGTGGACGTGGACGTGGAGGCGGACGTGGCGGCGGTGCGGGCGCTGGAGGTGCTGCGCGTCCCCCCGGAGCTGGAGGAGGAGCTGCTGGTGCTGTACTTCGAGAGCAGGCGGCGCTCGGGGGGCGGCCCGGTGCTGGACTGCCGGCGCCAGGGCAGCAGCGTCATCCTGACCTTCCAGAGCGCCGAGGGTGAGTGCAGGGCCCGAGCGGGATAGGCCTGCCGGCCGGGGGGCTTAGCCCTCCTCTTCCTCCCCCCCCCCCCCACACTTCCCCTCTGGCCTCTGTGGGGTGGGGGGCACCTCCTTGTCCTGGCCCAAGCTGGTGCCATGGGCGCCGGGGGAGCCGGGCTGCTGGCCTGCAGGAGGGGCAGTCCGTCCCCGTGGCCACGCTTGGCAGGACGGGGTGACCCACGGTGCCCGTCTCTCCGCCCCAGATGCGCAGAGGGTCCTCGCCAAGCCCAGCCACACCTTGCAGGACGTGGGGCTGGCCGTTCGCCCAGCTGCCCCGTGGGATTATGGGAAGGTGCTTTTCCGGGGCCTGAACCCCCAAACTGACGGCAGCCTGCTGGAGCTCTACGTGGAGTACGTGCTGAACTGCGAGAGCACCGCCATCCACCGCAGCCCAGCCGGGGACCAAGCCTTGGTGCAGCTGGCAGAGCCGCTCGGGGACGCAGGTAGGGGCTGGCTGGTCTGGGGGTGATCTGGGGCCCTCGGGGAGCTTAGGGCAAGGAGGCAGCAGGTGTGGGGGGGACGAGAGGGGCCCGAGCGCAGTTTGGAGAGCCAAGAGCTGAAGGTGTAAAACAACCAAACAGATGTTTTGTGGGTCTGTCAGCAGCCTGAAATGGGTCTGCGGGGCCACCAGCGAAGCCAAGGACTTTGCTGAGAAGCGAAGGGATTTCTTTACTCAGTCCTCACTGCAGAGCAAGTTGGGAAGATTTCTTCCCTAGGCCTGCTCTGCCCCTAAGATGTAAGTCGCCTTCGCCGCGTTGCTCAGGGCTCTGGAAAATGCCCTGCCCTGCGTGACGTTGTTAGTTGACCGAACCCCGTACATCCATCGACGGAAGACTTCGTAGTGGTGCTGTCGCGGGGCGGCTGTAATGTAGACATGCCCCCGGTAGCAAAGATGAGGTGCTCTGAGATCTGGCTGTCAGGGGAGCTGCTGGAGCAAACGGATCATCTAAAAAGCGCTAAGCTCCTGGACCCAGCTGGGCCAGTCGAGTCCTGAAAGAGTTGAAGGCTGAAGTAGCTGAGCTGCTAAAAAATATACAACCTCACCCAAACCAGCCACTGTCCCAGAGGGCTGACAGCAGGGCAGCACGTCTGGTACTTCTGCTTCGACAGGGCGCTAGACGAGATTCCGGCTGTGAGCCTCACGTCTGGCCTGGCGAGCTGGCTGCGGGTATCAGAAATAGAATAACGGCCCCGGGAAGGTCTCGCCAGCACAGATCCTGCGAGTGGAAATAGTGTCTGGTTGGTCTCCTCGAACTCCTGGCATGTCTCAGTAAAGCCGTGACTAAAGGGGACACGTTTGACGTGCTTCCACTCAGCGTTTCTAATGGCCTTCGCCAAGTCCTGCACAAGAGGCTACCTGCCCCCCCAGCCAACTGCCCCAAGAAGTTAAACCGCCCATTTGGATCATGGCCTAAGGTTAACAGCAGGAGCTTTAAGGTTCGGGCCCTGAGGTGTTCGGTAGAGCTGGGCAGGAGTTTTCCATTGGAAATTCACTTCCACAAAACCGTTTTCTGTTGGAAAATCATTCCCATCTCTGCAGCTCCCTTGGCAGCCGGCCAGGCGGGCTGTCCGGAGCCGGGGCTCTCCGGCACTGCAGGCAGCCCAGGGAGATGCCGAAACCTTTTGAAAGCCCAAAACGAAATGGCCTTTGGACTTGTTCCGAAGCAGACGGCGCGGCTCCTGCTGCGCGGTATGCTGCCAGCTTTGTGCCATTCCGAGTCAGGTTTGGGGAGTCCTAGGGGAGGGGGATATGGGTCTCCAGCCAGCTCTGCCATTTGTGAGACCTGAGCAAGCCAGGCGAGGTCAGCCGGGTTCAGGAGGGGCCAGGCTGGGTCAGGGGCAGAGGAGCATCCCGAGTTAGGGCAGGAATGCTGACGCCCGATTTGGAGGGGAGGTGAAACACGCTGCGCTGGGTTTAGTCCCATGGCTGTCTGCTAGCCCCCAGGCTCACTGAATGAGGGGCCGCTTAGCTCACCTCTGCACCAGCGGCGTTCTTGCACCTTCCTTGGCAGCCGCTGGTGCTGCTGCTTCAGAGACAGGACCCAGGGTTGGCTGGACCTCGGCTCTGATGCAGTCTGGCTGTTCCTACATTCCCCCATCCGCGGATCCGCACCCCAGATCCCCACCCGCTCTCCTCCAGCTGCAGCCTCAGCTCCGGGAAGGCAGCCCGCAGTTCCTGCAGGGTCAGGCTGGACTGCAGCGGTGCTGCATCCCCAACGCTCACGCAGATCGCCTGGGTCCCGCCATCCACCACTGCTGCCTCCCGCGGGTGACGGGAGCGACCCCTTCCCAGCGGCTGTTGGCTCCTGCCATGGCATGACCGGGGCCTGGGAGGGAGCTAGTCGCTGCTGCTGTCTCTCCAGCTCCCGCAGCCGCCCTGGGGAAGCCTGAGGTGAGCACAGCCGCTGGCTGGAGTCGGCCCTCTCCTGGCACTGGCCCCGCTGCACTGCAGGGGGGTGTTGGTCCCTTTTGGCTCAGGAGGGAGCTTGTGGCAGAAGTGAGAGCTTGCGGCGCCTCTGAGAATCAGACTCCTGGTCTCTGCCCGTGGCTGAGCTGAGCTGTCCTGGCCAGGCGTTCCTGATCGCAGTGGGTATGTGGGGTGACCTGGCGCCTGGCCAGGAGCCTCCCCACAGCCCCTTCTCCACACACACCCCCCGGGAATCCGGAGGGGCATTGCTTCCTCTCTGCCCTTGGCCGGGGTGAGTGTCTCTCTGCCCTTTGCCGGTCCGCCCATGTGGGGCTGCGGGAGGGGTGTGTCTGCCCTCGGCCAGTCCGTGATGTGGGGCTGCAGGAAGGGTGTGTCTGCCCTGGGCTGGGGGCTGTGGGAGGGGTGTGTCTGCCCTCTGCCAGTCTGGGCCAGGGGGCTGGCGGTGGCAGGCTCACTGCTCTCTTTGCCCCGCAGAGTTCCTGGGCTTGGAGGAGCGTGTGTGCCGCCGGCTGCTGGACGGGATGCCCGTGACCGTGGAATGGATGCAGCAGACAGACAGCATCCTGGTGCGGAGCCAGGGCCCCAGGCTCAGCAGGGACCTGCTGGAGCTGTACTTTGAGAGCAAGCGGAGTGGCGGCGGGAGCGTGCAGGCCGTGAGGCTGCTGGCAGGGGGCAGGGCGGCCGTCGTCTCCTTCCAGGACCGGGCAGGTGCGTGGGGCCAGGGGCGGGACAGGGTCGTCCGTCGCTGCAGCACCAGCTCGGGGTGCAGCGCTCAGCTGTCGGCCACGGCTCTGGAGCTGGAGGACGTATGGAGGCTGTTCTGGTCGGGCGTGGATGGGTATCTGCTGCGAATGCAGGCGGGTGCCTCCAGCCTGGCACCGGTGCGAGGCCTAGGTCACACAGGCCCAAGCGCTGCCGGCAGAGAGGCAGGAGACCCCTGCTGCTGGCCCCCAGCCCACAGTCGGGAGCCGCCCTTCTGCCCGGGGCAGAGGCAGGGAGCCGTGCCGGATCTGGGTGGGGTTTGCTGGGGCAGCGTGGCACAGCACGGCACCCCTCGCTGGGCACTCTGGGTGCGTCTGTCTCCCCGGGGCAGCTCTCTAACCCGGGTGCCCGTTTCCCTGCCCTGCAGCTGTGCAGCGGGTGCTAGAGAAGCCCCACCGGCTACAGGAGAGCGACCTGGAGGTCTCCCCCTGCTACGACTTCCTGGAGCCCCCGGACGATGCCCCGGAGGGGGACGCCGAGGCCCCGCAAGGGGAGGCAGCAGTGGTGGATGGCGGGACCCAGGCGATCTGCGTGAGCGTTGGGGATGCAGCAACGCTGCAGCTGCTGGAGTCCAGCCTGGCCCTGCAGGACCTGCGGGCTGCCTTCCCGGAGCTGCAGCTGCGGCTGGAGGACAGCGGGGCGTGGATCTCGGGTGGGGATGCAGCCCGGCGGCAGCAGTTACAGGAACGGCTCATGGAAACCCTGCACGGGATGGCCCAGGAGCTCCTGCCCCTCCCGGCCCAGTCCCTGGACTTCCTGCAGCGCGGTGACGTGCAGGAGGAGGTGGCGCGGCTGCTGGCCAGCCAGGGCGTGCCAGCCCGCTACGCACCCAGCGGGGGCGCACTCAGAGTGACGGCGCTGAGCCCTGCGGCCGCCCGAGAGGCCGTCTCCTTGCTGAGCATGGCCCTGAGCCCCTTCTGCCTGGCGGTGTCGGCGCAGCACCGGCACGCCCTGGGCTCCCCGCGCTGGCAGCAGCTCCAGGCCTCGCTGCGCTGCTGCACCGTGTGCCTGGCCCCGGGCGGTGACCACCTGCAGGCCCTGACTCTGCGCAGCCTGGAGCAGGAGAACAGGGAGAAGCTGCAGGGCTTTCTGCAGGACACGGCCCTGGACGAGCGGCTGGTGGCCATGGAGCCGGGGATGCTGCGCTACCTGCAGCTCTACTACCAGGAGCTGCTGGCCGGCATCGCGGAGGTCACCCTCCTGCCGCTGGAGGGCACCGACGTCACCGGCTTCAGGGTGAGGCTGGGGCGGGGGACCAGGTGTGTGGGGCTGGAGGGGGGAGGCAGCTCTGGGCCCCCGTCCTTGGGCAGCCTGCGGGCTCCTCCCTGTGGGTCCTGCTTAGGGAGATGCAGCCGGTGGGACTACAGGTCCCAGCAGCCAGTGCAGCCAGGTCACATGGTGCGTGGCTGAGCATTGCATTCTGGGAGCTGTAGTCCGCCTGGCGCTCAGCACAGGTTTGACGGGTGGGTGTTGCAGCCAGCTGCATTCACAGTGACCCTGGCTGCCCCCCTCACCCCACATGACCCACGGGTGGAGCTGGCGCTGAGGGTCCTTCTGCCAGACATGTGCAGAGTCTGCCGGTGCCTCACGCCGTCTCTTCTCCTCTCTTGCAGCTGAGCGGGGAGGCAAGCGCGTGCCAGGCGGCTGCCGAGTTCCTGCAGAGCCTGCTGAGCACCATCAGCGCTCAGCCGCTGACCCTGCACCACCCTGGTGTTGCTCGCTTCCTGCTGGACGAGCGAGGCCAGAGCATCCTCCGGGAGCTGGAGAGCCGCTTCCAGTGCGTGATTGGGCTGGAGAAGGTCCACTGGAGCCCCCCGTACGCACAGGTACGGCCACGGGGCAGGGGCGCCGGCTGGGACCCAGCTGTTCCCAGGGCCAGCTGTGGCGGAACCAGCACAGCTCATGCCCTGCACCTCCACCCTGCCTTCCAGGCTGAGCTGTGGCCATTGGGGGGGCTGGGACAGCCACTGCCAGGTGGGGGGGCTGGACAGTGGGACTGGACGGGGGGTGCAGCTCTCTGGGGGGTCTCCAGGCAGGTGGGGCAGGCGTAGGGGGCAGCCAGCTGAGGGGGGTTGGGGCCGGAGGCTGTTAGCGGTTGGTTGCTGGCAGCAGCATCTGTGGACAGGGAGCCGGGTCCGTGGCAGGCGTCTGCAGTGCTGACTCTGTCCTGCCTGGCTGTGTCCCAGCAGGGGCTGGAGGTGCCCAAGGAGCCCATCCCACTGAGCTGCCGCCGTGACTCTCTGCCCACCGCCGAGCTGCCGGACGGCGCCAACACTGACTGGGCTGCCACCAACCTAGGTAGGGACTCGGACCCCAGCGGGCTCTGCCCTGAGCCCTCTGCCCGGGGGAGGGGGCAGGGACTGGGGGCCCCCCGCCCTGCTGGAGCCCTGGTTAAAGGCCTGGAACTTGCTGGCTCTGCGTGGCTAATGGGGGTGGGGCAGAGACAGTATTGCTCAGGGGCCCGATCCTGCAGCCCCCCGTGGGGCCGGCCAGCGCTGTTAGCCTGCAGTCACGTCCATTCTCCTGCGCTTGCCGTGGGGCCCCACGCGCTGCCACGGAGGCTGCTACGCCGTGCCTCTCCGGGGCAGCCTGTGCCATGGCCCTCCCTGGCGCTGCGGGCTCTGGCCCCGCTGGCAAACCTTCCCCCTGCTCAGCTGTGCAGAATGGGCCCAGGGCAGAGGTGAGGCCCTAGGCCCCATCTCTCTCCTCCCCGGGCTGCTGCATGAGCCGGGCACTGCCTGTCTGACCTGCCATCCCTCTGCAGAGGAGATCAAAGGCCTGCTCGCCACCCTGGAGCCTGGAGACGTGGCGGAGGTTCCCCCGCTGGCTGCCCCTGCCGCCGGGCAGGCCCCGCACTCGGTCACAGGCGGCTCGGAGACGGAGGTGGAGGCGAACTTGGACCTGTACACGGAGCCTGAGGAGGCCCCTGGCACCGCTGAGGGTGCGGCAGAGGGGGCGGCAGTGACGGCGGAGCGCAGCGTGGAGGAGGAGGCGCAGCTGCTGCTGGCCATCCAGCAGTCCATGGACAGCCAGCGGTGGGAGGAGGAGGAGCTGCAGCGTGCCACAGAGCTGTCCCTGCGCTCTTACCAGCAGGAGCAGCACCAAGCCTCGGCGGAGCCCGCGCCCGACCGCAGCCTGCAGGTCGCCCTGGAGGAGTCCCTGGAGGAGGCTCTGTGTGTGGCTGGCTCAGCCCAGCTCACCATCTACTCGGCCTTCGAGCAGGACGTGAGTGCGCTGCCCGGGCAGCTGGAGCAGGCGCTGCGGGCGCAGCAGTGCCAGCAGGAGGTGCTGAGTGAGGGCCTGCGGGGCCTGCCGTCACGCTGCCGCGGGTACCTGGCCCAGCTGCAGCGCCAGCATGCGGTGCGCATCTCCCTGCAGGGCGTCACGGCCACCGTGCACGGCTTCGCCGACTACACCGCCCGCGCCGCCCGCGACCTCAGCCTGCTCCTCGACCGGCTGCTGCAGGCCCCGTGCCCGCTTACGGAGCCAGCAGCGCGCTGGGTGCGTTGGGACCCCCCCGGCACCGCCGCCCCCTACTCCTCAGAGGCCTGCGCCCTGCTGGAGCACGCCTGGCGCCAGCAGCAGAAGCGGCTGGACGTGCTCTTTGACGGCAGGCCCTTCACCATAGACTTTGAGCGCATGGAGGAGTACGACATTGGCAGCGCCTGCACCCTGGCCATCGCCCGCACCGAGCCCCAGGCCCCTGGCACTGGCAGCCCCACAGGTGAGTGCGCCTGCGGCCCTGGGGACAGAGGGGCGCTCAGCACTGTCCCACCGAGCCCACCCGGCTGCTTCTCTAGCCTGCGTGGTGCAGGCGGCTGGTGCATGTCCGCTGGGGCGCTGGGACCTCCAGGGGTGGAATCCGAGGGTAAGGTGAGACAGGACCAGTGGGTTGTCCAGTCTGCCCTCCTGTATGTTGCAGCCTTCCCCCCTTCCCCTCCCCCCCCCCCCTTCCGGCCTGCATGCTAAGCTGGTGTGTGCCACAGGCCGAGAATGGGAGGGACCGAGGACCCCGCAATGGCAGGGAAAGGATGATGTGAGAGACACCCAGATAATCCTGGCAAGGGACACGCACCCCACGCTGCAGAGTAAGGCAAAACCCCCCAAGGTCCCTGCCAGTCTAAGCTGGGGAAACCTAAGAACGGCCACGCTGGGTCAGACCAATGGTCCAGCTAGCCCAGTGGCCAGGCCAGGTGCTTCAGAGGGAACAAACAGAACAGATAATCAATCATCCAGTGATCCATCCCGTCAGCCATTCCCAGCCCCTGGCAAGCAGCAATCCCTGCCTATCCTGGCTAATAGCCATCAATGGACCTAACCTCCATGAACTTATCTAGTTCTTTTTTGAACCCTGTTATAGTCTTGGCCTTCACAACATCCTCTGGCAAGGAGTTCCATAAGTTGACTGCGTTGTGTGAAGAAATACTTCCTTTTGTTCCTTTTAAACCTGCTGCCTATTAATTTCATTGGGTGACCCTAGTTCTTGTGTCACGAGACGCAGTAAATAACATGTCCTTTCTCTACCCCAGTCCTGATTTCATAGACCTCTGCCATATCCCCCGTAGTCATCTCTGTTCCAAGCTGAAAAGTCCCAGTCCCATTAATCTCTTCTCAGAGGGAAGCTGTTCCATGCCCCTCGTCACTTTTGTTGCCTTTTCTGTATCTTTTCCAATATATCGTTTTTGAGACGGGGCGACCAGCTCTGCAGGCAGTGTTCAAGGTGTGGGCGTGCCATGGATTTATATAGAGGCAATGTGATATTTTCTGTCTTATCTGTCCCTTTCCTAACAATTCCCAACATCCTGTTAACTTTTGTGGCTGCTGCTGCACATTGAATGGATGTTTTCAGAGAACTGTCCACAGTGACTTCAAGATCTTTCTTGAGTGGTAACAGCTAATTTAGACCCCATCGTTGTATATGTACAGTGGGAATGATGTTTTCCAATGTGCATTACTTTGCATTTGTCAACACTGAATTTCATCTGCCAGTTTGCTGCCCAGTCACCCAGGTTTGTGAGATCCCTTTGTAACTCTTCGCTGTCTGCTTTGGACTGAACTATCCTGAGCAGTTTTGTATCATCTGCAAATTTTGCCACCTCACTGTTTACCCTCTTTGCCAGATCATTTGAGTATGTTGAACAGTTCTGGTCCCAGTACAGATCCCGGGGACACACCACTGTTTACCTCTCCCCATTCTGAAAACTCACCATTTATTCCTACTCTTTTTTCCCTCTCTTTTAACCAATCACTGATCCCTGAGAGGACCTTTCCTCTTACCCCATGACAGTTTACTTCGCTTAGGAGCCTTTGGTGAGGGACCTTGTCAAAGGCTTTCTGAAAATCTAAGTACACTATATCCACTGCATCACCCTTGTCCACATGCTCATTGACCCCCCTCAAAGAAGTCTAGTAGATTGGTGAGGCATGATTTCCCTTTACAAAACCCATGCTGACTTTTCCCCAACAAATCGCGTCCATCTGTGTGTCTGATCATTCTAGTCTTTACTATAGTTTCAACCAATGTGCCTGGTCCTGAAGTTAGGCCGACCAGCCTGTCATTGCCAGGATCACCTCTGGAGCCTTTTTTAAAAATTAGCGTCACATTAGCTATCCTCCTGTCATCTGGTACAGAAGCTGATTTAAATGCTAGGTTACACACCACAGTTAGTAGTTCTGCAATTTCACATTTGAATTCCTTCAGAACTCTTGGGTGGATCACATCTGGTCCTGGTGAATTATTACTGTTTAATTTATCAATTTGTTCCAAAATCTCCTCTAATGACACCTCAACCTGGGACAGTTCCTCAGATTTGTCACCTAAAAAGAATGGCTCCGGCTTAGGAATCTCCCTCACATCCTCAGCCGTGAGGACCGATGCACAAATTAATTAATTTGCTCCGCAATGGCCTGATCTTCCTTGAGTGCTGCTTTAGCACCTCCGTCACATAGTGCCCCCACTGCTTGTTTAGCCGCTTCCTGCTTCTGATGTACTTAAAAAAATTTTGCTGTTGTTTTTTGAGTCTTTGCCTAGCTGTTCTTCAAATTCTTTTTTGGCCTCCTAATTCTGTTTACACTTTTCCTGACAGAGTTTGTGCTCCTTTCTATTTTCCTCAATAAGATTTAACTTCCACTTTTTGAAGAATGTCTTTTGCCTGTAACTGCTTCTTTTACTTTGTTTAGCCATGGTGGCGCTTCTTTGGTCCTCTTCCTGTGTGTGTTAATGTGGGATGTACATTTCAAATAGAGCCTCTATCATGGTGTCTTTAAAAAGTTGCCTGTGGTGCAGGGATTTCACTTTTGGCACTGCCTTTTTAATTTCTGTGGGAAATTCCTGCCCACCCCACATGGCAATCGGCCAGCCCCTGAGCGTGTGAGCAAGAACCAGCCTGCCACGCACCTGGAGGATGCTCAGTGCCACGTCAGAGCCCTGGCTCGTCCCATCCAATGCCCCATCTCCATCTGTGGCCAACTCTGACACTTCAGAGGGAGGAGATGATAGAGAACAAAACCCAGACCTCACGGGGGGAGGGCTCCCTTCCTGACTCCTGCCGGTGGCCAGCGAAGGCCCTGAAGCATGAGCCGATAAACTGAAAGCAAGCCCCTGCCCCGCCATCACAAGCCGCCCCTTCCTACGACCCCCGTCGAGAAATTGTCCAGCTCTCCTGAAAGTAATGACACCATTTGCCCTTACGACTCTGGGTGGGGGCTGCTCCAGAACCTCCCCCCTTGGGTGCTTAGAAACCTTCCCATTTCCAGCCTGAACTTGGTCATGGCAAGTTTATCCCTATTTCTCCTTGTGCCAGCATTGTCCTGGAGCGTCAGTACAGCTTCACCTCCCTGGGATTGATTTCTGCAGAGCAATCCGATCCCTTCGTAAGCTAGGCTGAACAAGCCAACCTCTTCTGGTCTGTTCTCATCCGATCGGCCCTCCGAGGCCATATAAGAATCCAGAGAGCTCTGCTCTGCACCTGCTCCTCTTCCTGAACATGGGTGACCTCAGCTGGACACAGAATTCCTAAGGCACTCATCCCTGCCTTGTTCAATGGCATTAATACTCCCCTCCCTCCGTCTCTCCTCTGTTGCATCCAACTGATAAGCCGCTGCGCCCCCCCTTCCCCCCCCAGCTTGTCGGAGAAATTGTTATTATTAGATCCTAAGTGCTCGCACTTCATACTATTGAATTTCATCCCATTCCTGCCACTCCAATCTTCAAGGTCAGCCAGACCTTCATAGAAGGTCAGGGTTGGAAGGGACCCCGGGAGGTATCTAGTCCAACCCTCTGCTCAGAGCAGGACTAACCTCCGCTAAACCATCCCAGCCAGGGCTTTGTCAAGCCTCAGCTTAAAAACCTCTAAAGATGGAGATTCCCCCACCTCCCTAGGTGTAACCTTCCTATATAATAGTCCATCCCCCTCTGTATTGATGTATCCTCCCAACTTTATATCATCAGCACATTTCAGTAGCACGTGCCTACTTTTTGGGCCAAGCTCGTTAGTAAAAATATCGAATCAGATCCATCCCAGGACCGATTTCCTCCAGGACGGTGTTTCTCAACCTTTGAAGTAGCAAGTACCCCCTAACTTCTGAAAATTGTAAGAAGTACCCAACACCCAATTTTCCACGGGATTGTATGTTTACAGATTAACGTGAGCCACATGTTGGAAGAAGGGCTGAGTATATAAGGCTGTGATAGGACTGATGTCAGGTCTAGTGTGGGTAGGGTTACCACCTTTACCCTACTGGTCTGAACACTGCTGAGCTCAGAGGAACAGCTCTGGAACTGCCCAGATCACCTGCTTTCCCTTTCTTAAATGCACGTCCCACGTTAGCCCATCTCTAGTCCCACGGCTCCACCCCACACCCAGAGCCAGGTTTGTGGCAGATCTTAGCTACCTCCTGTGCCAGTTCTGCCAGCACTCGGGGTGGAGATTAGCCAGGAGCCCCGAGCTGAGCACATGAAGCTCTTGACGTGTTTCTTCCACTTCAGATATCATCGTCATTCCCATTTCTGCACACGCTTTTCCATCAGCCCCATGTGCCTGGGCCACATTGTCGGCCTTGTTGGAAACCGAGGCACAATATTCAGAGAGTTTTGGGCCAGACCTAGAGTAGCGTTAATCTCCTCCCCGGCCATGCTGCATGGTGGCCCAGCCACCGCCTGCCTTAGTCGCTTTTTATTGATGGGACTGAACAGCCTCTTCCTGTTTCTTTTAATTCCTTGGCAGGAGCTAGTTCAGTTTGACGTCGAGCAATTCGCAGTTTGTCCCTACGTTTCCCAGCCTCCGTGACGTTGCCTTCTTTGCTGATCTGCCCCTTTTTCCGTTCCACGTCGGCTCTCTGCTCACTCCTCATCGCCTTTGGAGGTGGTTATTCATCATGCTGGGTCTGGAGCCTTCCCACAAATTTCTCTCCTTTACTTGGTCTGCAAATTGCCAATGGCAGGGTTTGCACAGCTGATTGGAAGAAATTCCAAGCCTCCTCCACAATTAATCCCTTGTGCTCTTCAGTCCTGCTGGCTCCTTTAACTCATCCCCTTAGTTTCCTAGCGTCTGCCCTTTCGAAATAAAAACCGTAGCTGATGAGCTGGTTTTGATCGTTTTTCCCTTTCATTTAAACGAAAACAGCCCGTGGTCACTCGACTCAAGGTTATTTTTCTCTCCTGCCCTCCCTGCTTACCAGAGTGGGATGCAAAACGGCATCCCCCCTCCTTGGTTCAGCAATGATTTGATGTAGAACTCTGTCCTCTGTCACAGCCGGGAATAAGTGGAACTTACCATTGTTCAGAACATAAAAACAGGCAGACTGGGTCAGATTCATGGTCCATCCGGCCCAGGGTCCTGTCTGCCCACAGTGGCCGGTGCCAGGAGCTTCACAGAGAGTGACCAGAACAGGGCAATTGTCGGCTGATCCATCTCCTGTTGTCCAGTCCCAGTTTCTGGCAGTCAGAGGTTCAGGGGCACCCAGAGCATGGGGCTGTGTCCCTGACTGTCTTGGCTAATAGCCATTGATGGACCTATCTTCCATGAACTTATTTGACTCTTTTTTTGAACCAAGTTATACTTTTGGCCTTCACAACATCCCCTGGCAGGGAGTTCCACAGGTTGACTGTGCGCTGGGTGAGGAAGAACTGCCTTTTGTTTGTGTTTGTTACTAGCATTTACCCTCCAATTTGTATCTGGGAAGTGAGTCTGCCACTGGGACACAATTCCCCAAAGTGTTTCTCTCTCATGAATTAAGGAGATCTCTGCCTGTACCCAGGGCTGATCCTGGGGTCTGTAGTAGACCCGAACACTGTCCCCACAGAACCTCTTCTACACTCCTTCCCCAAAGTGATTTGACCCAAACACCCTCTGGTTTTCCATTTCGTGTTTCCTGGTGTACAATGCGGCCCCGCCACCTTTATTTCTTCTCTCCTAAGCAGCACGTGCCCTCAGCGCAGTATCCCTCTCCCACGGGCACTCCGCCAGCTTTCGCTGTTCCCTCTAGCATCCGGTGTGGTCTCCTGCACCAGAACTTCCAGATCTTCCACGTTATCGCCCAGCCTCCTGGCATGCCCGTACAGACATCTCAGCTGTTCCCTTGGGCCCCGCTCCCACAGCTGCTTAGCCAGATTAGGTAGAGTCCTTGCCCCCGGTCTCCTACTGCAGTCCGCTGTGATGCCTCCGTTCTCCATGCTGCCCTTGTTCCCCCCTCGCCCCACTCTAGCCTGTTAGCCCACTTGCCTCCTCCTCGTACTCAGGCCAGGCGTGGGAGGTTTCCCGGGTCTCTCCCGTCTCATCGGTTGTGGAGCTGCCCCATCGCTGCACGTCAGCGCTGCCAGCCTCACTGGTCTCCAGCATGGAGAAGCCTCTGGAGTTTTTTGTCAGCTCTGAGGCTGTTTTACTCTTGGTTAATGTGAGAGGTGGGGTCGTGACACTGTCACTAACAAAGGGCCCCCCCCAAAAGGCTGAGAACCCTGGGCTAGGTTGTGATGGGTCCTTCTGCAGCCGTCTGTGACCCCAGTGCATGGCTGGGGGCTGTGCTGCAGGCAGCGAGGTGGGGGCTCGATGCAGTGCGTGGGCGGGTGAGCTGGTAGAAGCCCGAGCGAATGGGAGTCCTGTGCCCCCAGGTACGGAAGAGAAGGGCCTCGAGCTGGGCCTGGACGAGGAGGTGAAGCTGGTGCAGGTGGCCGAGGGCTCCGAGGAGTTCCGCGAAACCGTGCGCAGGTTCTACGACACGCTGGAGGACTTCCACAGCAAGATCCGCATTGTGAAGGTAGGCGGGGGCCAGCGCGGGCAGCACAGACGGCCCCATGGCTCTGGCCAGCCACCGGGGGCCGGCTGTTGGATTTTGTTCGCCCACGACCCAGCGTGCGGCAGGGGAGCCGGTGCCCGGGAGGACGTTGGTGCCGTTTATGGATGGTCCCCAGCCTGTGGGGGTGGGCACAGAGCTTTGTCCATCCAGTGCAGGCTGCAGCACCAGCAGCAGCACAGCCATTCCAGACTGACGGAGGTGGGGCCGCTCAGCCTGCGGGACTCCCTGCCACTTGGTGCTGGCGGGGCAGGAGCACAGCCTGATTCCGAAGAGAGGGGCTATGCCTGGCGCCCGCGTCCATGAGGCTCCCCAGCTGCTCTAGCCACCCTGAGGTGGTGGTTCCCTGGCTCACCAGTGCTGGGGGGTCTGAGGAAGACATCGCCTGAGCAGGGCTGCAAGCTGGCCTCTAGGGCACCCCCAGCCAAACTCCTGGGGAGCCGCTGGCCACGCTGGCCCAGGAGGCCATGAGCCCAGCCTCGTGGATTATCCCGTCTGCCCATTCGGGGTGCCTGGCCCTGCCCCGTTACAGAAGGGCCTGGGCTGGCGGGGCCCTGGGTGACCCATGTCCCTGCTGCAGGTGGAGAAGCTGATCCACCCGCTGCTCTACAAGCAGTACCAGCTGAAGAAGGTCTGTATGGAGAAGGCATGTGGCCACGAGGCCGTGGAGCGGATCCTTTTCCACGGCACCACGGAGGAAGCCAGCCGGGAGATCTGCCAGCACGGCTTCAACCGCAGCTTCTGCGGCAAGAACGGTGAGCGGCCTGCAGCGGGCGGTGCGTGGGCTGGAGCTGGGCGTGTGGCAGGAGTCGCACCGGGAAGGGGCCAGGCCCAGGCACTCGTGGAACTCGCGGTCCCCAGGACTCAGCCTCCTGCATAGCAGAGAATGAAAATGTTTATGGAATCGACTCTGCCTGGCAGGGTCTATCCCTGCTCTAGGCCTCCACTGGCTCTGGAGTCTTCTCCCGGAGCCGGGGATAGAACCCAGGAGTCTGGGCTCGCAGCCACTCCCCCTCCCCCCGTAACCACTGGACCCCGCTGCCCTCCCGGAGCCGGGGACAGAACCCAGGAGTCCGGGCTCGCAGCCGCTCCCCCTGTAACCACTAGACCCCACTGCCCTCCTGGAGCTGGGGATAGAACCCAGGAGTCCGGGCTTGCAGCTGCTCCCCCTTCCCCCTGTAACCACTAGACCCCACTGCCCTCCCGGAGCCGGGGACAGAACCCAGGAGTCCGGGCTCGCAGCCGCTCCCCCTGTAACCACCGGACCCCACTGCCCTCCTGGAGCTGGGGATAGAACCCACGAGCCCGGGCTTGCAGCTGCTCCCCCTTCCCCCCGTAACCACTAGACCCTACTGCCCTCCCGGAGCCGGGGATAGAACCCAGGAGTCCGGACTGCCAGGGCCCTGCCCTTCCTAGGTGCAAGTGTTGCCCTGGAGCAGGTGCTAGCCTGCCCCCCACCCCCGCTGTTCTGTGGGGGCTGGAGCCCGGAGCCCGCTGCGCTAACCCTGTCCCCCTGCCCCCCAGCCACGCTCTACGGACAGGGGGTCTACTTTGCGGTGAATGCTGTGGTGTCAGTGCAGGAGCAGTACTCGCCCCGCAGTGCTGACGGCAACAAGTACATCTTCGTGGCCAAGATCCTGACCGGGGACTACACGGCGGGCACCCGGGACATGCGGGCGCCGCCCCTCAAGGAGGCGGCCGAGGTGCCGCTGCGCTATGACAGCGTGGTCGACAACCCCAAGAAGCCGGCCATCTTCGTCATCTTCAACGACACGCAGGCCTATCCCCAGCACCTCATCACCTGCCAGCTCTCCAAGCCGCCCGTGCCACGCTGACCCCCCCGGGCCTGGCCCTGCTCCGGCCTGCGGCCAGCCTTGTCCCCAGCTGCTGCCGTCGGGTTCAGTGCCCTAGCTCCAGCCTGCCCTAATGCGCAACTTGGCTGCTCTGTGCCCCAGCTCTCAGCCCCCCACACCCCGCCCCACACCTTCCCTGGGAGGGCATGGCTGGGCTCCTTGGCTGAGCTCTGCCCCATGGTGCGGGCAAGGATCAGCCCCTGCCCTGGAAGCTTATCCTGGCCTGACTTGGTGCTGGCACGGCTAGGCCCACGGGCTCGACAGAGCTGGGCCCCTCCCCCTGCAGCTCCCTGCCTCTTGCACGGGGTACAGCCCCTCACTCAGCATCTGCACAGGGCGCTCACGGCCATGGTGGAGGTATGGGGGGCCTGGCAACTAGCCCCGGAATAAAGAGAAACTGAACTTCTACCTCTGCGTGCCTGGGCTGCGGGGGGCAGGCAGGGGCATCCCCCCTTGGTGCAGCTGTAACGCCAGCTCCAGGAGCTGTGCCTGCCTTCCTTGCTTGCGGGAGGTGGGGATCAGCGCCTGCTGCTACCAGTGGCGCAGCGCCCTGGCCTGGCTGAGGGGCTGTGCTGGTGTGATGGAGTCCCACGGGCGCGGGGCTCTGCAACCACTCGGGTGAAGCCAGACACAACTCGAGGGGAGTGGTTCTTCACACCAGTGCAGCCATCTCCTCTATCTGGCCTCAGAGGGTCCAGCCCCCTGCTCCACCGTGAGCCCCACGGGGGGGGGGGATTCTGGGGAGCCCTACACATCCCCCAAGGGGCCATGCACCTGCCTTGCAATCAGAAGCAATTCACAACCAGCACAGTGAGCAGCAGGGTTTATTTGCTCTCCAGAACCCAGCGTTACAGCAACGACCACGGCCCCAGGGGCTCCTGGCCGTTGTCTGGGCAGGTGCAGCTAGAGGAAAGTCCACCTGGCCTGCAATCATCTCTGCAATGATCACACACCCTGCTCCCATCACTGAAACACCTGAGTAACACATGGGGAAACCGAGGCACACAGTATTCCAAGAAAACATTAAGCCTATCTCCACGTGGCCACAGCTGGGGCAGGGGAGGGTCCCACAGTCGCTCCCGCTGGCGATGGGAAAGGGGAGCGTTTCCCTGAGCCTGGACACGGTGCTGGCAGGTGGGAGGCAGGTGGCTGCAGCTCTGGTCCTGCCTAGCTCCCTGGGTAAGGCCGGAAGAACGGGGCTGGCTCAGCAGGGTAATAGGAGCCACCCCAGGGAGATTTCTCCTCCCTCCCACCCCCCAATGTCTGGCCTGTGGGGCTGGACGTCAGCACCACGACTCCTGGATCCAGGGGTTTGGGGCCAGATGGGATTCCCAGGAAGGCCCCTCAGCCCCGCGGAGAGCCTTGGGCTCTTGACGGGGAGGGGGCAGCCTTGAGGGAACAGCCCGGGGGGGGAGGGGGGGTGTCGGGCAGCTGGAGAGGGGTGGGAAGAGGCTGCTGTGACCATCCTTCCAGCCCCTGCCGCGCCGGCTCTGCTCTGAGCACAGGCGCTGCGGGGCAGAGACCTAGCTCTGTGCGGGGTGCAGGCTGGGCGAGCGACGTCCCTGCCCTGGCTGCGAGGAAGCGCCTGTGTGACCTGCCGCGGACGGGGGGCCTGTGTAAAGCCGGAGCTCACCTCAGCCAGGCCGGGAGTGTGCGGAGTCGCAGCGCTAGTGAGCAGGGCTCTGGATACGCCTCTAGGCTGACGCAGGTCCCAGTGCACACTTGGAACACGGGCCCCCTCCCACACACACGCCCTGTAGGGGTTGCAGCCTGGGCCGGGCCCCTCTGGGCCCCGGTAAAGTGTATCCCTTCCCCCGCCCCAGTGGGGGTCCTGGCTGCAGGCTGTGACGATAGCTGGGCTGAAACCTTCCAGTGCTGAACGCTCACAGCTCTGGGGGGCAGCTAGTGCAGATGTTTAACGTGACCTGTATTTATATGTAGCCAGCGTGGGTTCGACAGCCAGCACTGAGAGGGGAGTGGGGTCTAGTGGTTAGTGTGGGGGGGGGCTGGGAGCCAGGACTCCTGGGTTGTAGGCCTGGCTCTGGCAGCGGAGTGGGGGCTCCTGGGTTCTGGGCTCAGCTCTGAACCTGATCCTGGGGTGACTGAAGTAGAGTGGCCCCGTGCCCCCAGCCCCAGGTGCGGTTCTTGGGTCCATGTGAGGCACTTGGTCTACATGGGCCAGTGATTTCTGAGAGCGGCCAGCTCGTGACTGGGCCGGCTCAAGGTAGGCCTGGCCCAGTGGCCTGACGCTGGGGCTGCGCAGACTGGCCAGCCCTGGGGCTAATGTGTGTCTGGAGCAGCACAGCCGGAGTCTCCATCGCCCCAGGCCGGACACCTCTAGCCCAAAGCCGGGTGCCCTGGGGGGGTGGGAGCTTCTGGCCATGGGGCCCTCGGGGCCCGGGGCTCCCTGCTCCTTCTAGTGGTGCAAAGCGGAGAGTGTGGCCCGGCAGCTTCATTTGCATAGGCTGTGACCCACAATTCCTTTAGTGCCCCGGCAGGGGTCACCCTACGGGGACATGCGCTTGGCTTGCGGGACGGGGGGGAGGCTGGCAGCCAGGGGGTGCATGGCTCTCTTGTGCCGGGGAGGGGGCTGCAAAGAGATTCATGGGCGCGGGTGCGGTGCCTCCGTGCTGCAGCGGGGCTGTGAGGCTGTGGCGCTCGCTGGGCTGATCGTGTCGATTTTCAATAACTCCCGGCGCCCTGGGCACGTTGCAGGGAAGCGGCAGAAAGCGACTGCGGGGCCCGCCTGTAGAGAGGGCAGACAGGATGAGCTGGGCGATTTCACGCCTGGCAGCCTGACTTCGATCTCGGGCGAGATAATGGAGTGGCTGAGACGGGCCTCGATGAATGAATTGAGGGCAGCAGATTAATGCCAGGCAGGAGGGGCTGGTTGAAAGGCGGGGCAGGCGGCGTGGGGTGCGCTGACGGGTGCGGTCGGTAGAGGCAATGTCCCGCTCTGCTCAGCGCGGGGGAGCTGGGTCCCGGTCCGGCCCTGCACCTTCGGAAAGCTGTGGATAATTGGGGAGAGTCAGGCGGCCCGCCTGCTGCGGGGCTACCCCAACGCCACCGGGGGGTGGGAGTTTTGCCTGAGCTGCTGGGGCGACTAGATCATCAGGCCGGGCCCGTCTGGCCTTACAATCTGTGAGACCAACAAACAAACCGAGGAACGGGTCAGAGCCCCCGAGCTGAGGGAAGGTTCAGCAACGGGGACCCCTTTAGTCTTGAGACAAGCAGCCTGAGGGGAGCGGAGCCAGCCCCCCAAGGCGAGGACGGGGCTGGGTGGTTCTGTCTCCACGCCAGCGAGAAGACGTAGCGTGCAGCCAGGGAGGCTCAGGTCAGAGCTTAGGAAAAACCTGTCCCGCGCGCGGGAGCTCGGCTCTGGCTGCCCGGGCGGGGGGCTGCGGGGGCCCCGCGTGGCAGGGCTTCAGGAACGGGGGGACAAGCAGCAGCCAGGGCTGGCCCCGGGTCACTTGGTCCTGGCACTGCAGGGGCTGCCGTGAGGGCCCTTCCAGCCCCATTTCTCCACGGCTCGGTAACCACGCAGGGGCTGGGCCCCGTGCGCTGGCTGGCGGACAGGAGCTCTGGGAACGCGGGGCGGTTCCCACGGGGGCGGGAAGGCAGCGAGGTGGACGGCTGCCAGAGTTCCTGGGGGTGTGTGTGTGTTTTACTCCGCTCTCGCATGTACGCGGGGCGTTGTTTCCCTTTGCACAGCCCTGCAGTGCTGGGCCGTGGGGCGCTGCTGCCTGCCAGGGACCCCGCTGTGGGGGCAGGTCTCGGGAGGGGGGCGGGCGGGTTTGGCTCTTTGCCGAGGGGTGCTAGGTGCACCGAGCCCAGCCTGGGCCTGTCCCCGCCAGAGCGCCCCAGACAATCTCCCTGCCTGCCCTGGAAATGGCTCTGCTCTTCCTGGTTCCTGGCACTAGAGGGGGCCCCGGCCCCGCTGCAGCAGGACCCCCCCCCGCCCCATTGCCATGTGCCAGGCCCGGTCTGGCCTGCTGCCCGCGTGTGGGGCTGGGCTGGAGCCAGCCCTGGCAGCTCCATGCGGGCGGCATTTCCGCCCCTTTGTGTGGCTGCGCCGTGGGGCCCGGAGGGGGAATGTTCCAGCAGAGCCCAATGGGGCGTGGCCCCCCCTCCCTGCACGTGTGGGGCTGCTCGGCCTGGGCGGGGGGAGGGGGCCTCAGGCTCACCCCCCAGCACAACAGGGGCCTCGGGTACAGGAGAAGGGGGGACTTTGCCAGCGGGATCCCTGGGAGGGCGGGGGCAGCTCTGGGGGGGGGGGGGATGCTCATGAGGGCAGGTCCCTGGGCTCAGGGAGACGGTGTGCTGGGGGGACGCGGCCGCCAGCCCGTGGGGAAGGGGCAGCGAGGGGCTGCCGTGGGGCCGGGAGGTTGATGGGGTTGCAATGCAGAGGGCAGTGCCGGGGGGGCAGGGAGGGGGGTTGCCTTGGGTGGAGAGGACGGAAGCTGGGGTGGGGCTGGCGATCCTGGGGAAGTGTCTCAGGAAACTTGGCCTCAGCCCTGACTCTGAATCAGAGCAAGACGGCATCCAGGCTCGTCTGTGTCCAACGCGTCCTGCCTCCTGGCCACAAAGCGGGGCGCTGCCAGCGGGGCCCGGGCTGGGCTAGCAGGGGCTGCGGGGCGGGGCTGAGGGGCACCGGCAGAGCTGGGCGGGGGGTGGCAGAGGGCAAGAGAACAAGCGACACGTGACAGCCGTGGGTCACGTTGCTCAGGGCACGACTGGCAGGCGCCCAGACACCAGGGGGATGAGCACAGCATCGACCCACACAGGCCGGAGCTGGCTGCGGCTCAGAGGAGTCCAGGGCGGCGGGAGCAGGGGGCTGCAGGGCGGGAGGGGGGCAGCGCAGAGCCCGGGGCTGCAGGGCAGGAGGGGGGGCAGCGCAGAGCCCGGGGCTGCAGTCTGCCCAGCTCCCGTCCCTCGCGCACCGGCTCGCTCAGACCCGCAGTTTCACAGGCACCACACCGGCCGTGAGTAACTGGCTGCAAAAGTTGTTCAAGTTTGCGCAGCCTGAGCCGAAGCCCCGGCCCCCATCCCTCCCTCTGCCTGCACCCGCGGCCGGGGCTGGGGGCGCCGTGGCTCCAAGTGGCGGGGCCAGCGCTGCCCCTGCCAGGGCTGTGGTTTGGCGCTGGAGCCGCTCTTCGTGCTGGAAAGGAGACGAAGCCGTTTGGAACATTCCTTCCCTGCAGCCTGGAGCGGCTGGCTCGGAGCCGGGGCTTAACTCTGCCTGTGCCGCGGCCCAGCGCCGCCTGGCCAGGGACCCCCGGCCGTGCGGGGGAGTCCGTCCAGCCCAGGCCCCGGGCGGCTGGCAGCTCCTCCACGCCCGCCCGCAGGTGCCCCTGGCCTGAGCCTGGCTGGAGCGCAGCAGGCCGGAGGGGCTGTGTGTCTGTCCCAGGGCTGTGTGTCTGTCCCAGGGCCGGGCCCCTTGTCACTGGCTCTAAGCGAACTCATGGCATGGCTCAGCCTGGCGTGGAGACCCGCCTTTGTCTGCAGAGTTACTGTGCGCGCCCCAGACATGTCCTGTGCACGCACAGCTGGGCTTGCCCTGCGCAGGCCACAGCCCCCCCACCCAGGGGCCGTGCAGCCAAGCCTGGCTGGCGCTGCGACACCCCCCCGCCGTGCCAGCCACAAGGCCACGCAGCTCAGGGGCCTCTCAAAGTGGGCGCGTGGCGACGGTGCATGCCAGGCGTAATGCGCCGAGGGCTGCTCAGACCCAGCACAGAGCTGGGCCCTGCCCCAGAGAGCCTCCAGTCTGTGTCTGCGCCAGGCGGCGCCCTGGCAGGCAGAGCAGCGGGCGGGGGCGCAAGGACGCAAGGGGACGATATCGTCCAATAGACCAGGCAGCCCATGGCAGCCGAGAGCAAGGGGTGGAGCAAACGGCCCCGGGGCCCGGGGAGAAAGGCAGGGCTCTGCACTCCTGCCTGCACTGTGCACAGGCTCCGGGGTCCCTGCTTCAGTGCTGGCGGCTCTGGCTGGCCACTCCACGTTTCTCCCCGGGGGAGCTAACGCTCCTGGGGCCTGGGCAGGGGCACGTTAGCCGGCACGTGGGCAGGACAGACCTTTCCCTAGTGCAGACAAGGCCTGTGGGCGTCTCCCTCCCCCACGCCCACACGGTGCCACGCCAGCAGAGCAGCGCTGCGCCGACCCCCTTCCCAGCGAGGGGCAGCCCCCCGCCGCAGAACGCTGGCCACGGGCGGGCAGCACTCCTGGACATGGCCCCCGCAGCCCGGCCCCTGTGGAGCAGAGACCTGGCCCGGCCTGGCAGGGGCTGGCTGGCGGCTGTAAGACCGGCTGGACTGGGTCACCCCCCAGCCCATCCAGCCCAGGGTCCCGCCTGCTGCCAGCAGCCGGTGCCAGGTGCTTCAGCGGGAGCGACGTGAACAGGGCGATTATCGCGTGATCCAGCCCGTGGGCCAGGCCCGGCGTCTGTCAGTCAGAGGTTGAGGGACACCCAGGGCAGGGGGCTGCGTCCCTGCCCATCCTGGCTCGTAGCCGCTGATGGACCTACCCTCCAGGAACGTATCTAGCCCTTTTTGGAGCCTAGTTATACTTTTGGCCTTCCCCACAGCGCTGGCGGCAGTTGCACAGGCTGACTGGGCGCTGGGCGAGGAAAGAACTGCCGGGTTTGTGTGAAACCTGCTGTTCGCTCCGTCGGTGCCCCTGGGGCTGCTGTGAGGGGAAGGAGTAAACAACACGTCCTTAGTCATTTCCCTTCACCAGTCACCATTTCAGAGACCTCCAGGCCTGCCAATGGGCGGGGAAGCAAGTGCCCACGGGCTCAGAGATTTTAAACGGGCCCAGGGCCATGGGGGGGGTGAAGCTTCCCCTGGAGGAGGCTAGTTCGCCGTCCCCCCCCCCCCCAGTCTACCCCTGCTCCACCCAGGCCCCACCCTTGTCCCACTCAGCCCGCTCGCTGCTGGGTCCCTCCCACCAGCCCCCTTCCCGCGCAGCCCCCCAGCTGTCATCTGCTGCCTGGGGGTGGGGGACCGAGGGATGGGGGGAGGGATGCAGCCGGGAGCAGACTGAGCTGGGGAGGGGCGGGGCCTGGGGAGCAGAGGCGGGGTCTGGGGCGGACTGTGGGCGTGGCCATGGGTGGAAGAGGCGGAGCAGGACTGTTCTGCCCTGGGCCCTGGAATTCCTGTTGGCGGCCTGGGACCCTCTGTGTTATCCCGCTTCAGTCACCTCTGGTCTCAGCTGGACACTCCCCGGCTTTGTAACCCTCCCACCGCAGCCGTTCCAGCCCCCCACACGTGTCCCCCTTGCTGGACCACAGCTCTGTTGTGAGATGGGGCGTCCAGACCTGCCGCAGCATCGCCATGCGGGCGTGCCACGGTGTGTACACAGGCACCGCGCTATTGTCTGAGCCTGTCCCCAGGACGCCAGCAGCCTGGCAGCTTTTCTGAGAGCCGCTGCCCACGGAGGGGCTGTTGTCAGAGGGCTGTGCACAGCAACCCCACGAGCGTTCCTGGGTGTAACAGCTAATCCAGCCCCAGCAGTCTGTGTGTGTGGCCGGGCTGGTGTTCTCCACCCTGCAGCACTTCGCACTGATCAGCACTGACTGGCAGCTGCTCTGCTGGTGCCCGGTGCCCAGGGTTGTGAGGTCCCCTGCAACTCTTTGCAGTTTGCTTTGGCCTTAACTGTCCTGAGGGGTTTTGTCTTGGCTGCAGCCTTTGCCACCCCCCAGAGTCCAGTAGCCCAGTGGTGGTGCCGGCTCTGGTAGCCGCCCGCTCACCCCAAGGCATGGCAGAGGCTCTTGCCAAGGGCACCCAGGCTGGGGCCGCAGAGATTGGTGCCGGGCGACTCTGGACAGCCCCGAGGGCAGGGTGGGACCCGCATCGCCGAGCAGCCGGCCTGGCTGCGTGGGGGAATAGTTGCCTGTGGTTTTCTGGCAGGACTGCCACGGGCTTTGTCTGCGCTAGGCAAAGGGGTGTCCTTGCTAAGGGGGGGCTAAGGGGGGCTCCCCCTGTGTTTACCTTGGCCTGTCCCACATGGGAACTTCACCCCCCGCCCCCATGTCCGTCACCCCCAGCTGGGAAGCCAGCTTCTATCCCTGTGTACTCGCACTCTCTGCCCGCCCAGCTTGGCTTCTGACAGATGCTGAGAACGAAAATAATGAAGGACCCAAAGGGCGCGAAGAGAAGAAATTCCTGACTTGCCTCTATTGCACGGCTGGGAGCCGGGCAGCAAAGCAGCCAAATTGGAGCGGAGCAGAAATCCGCTGGAGCTGGCGGGACAGAGACCTGGCGGGACGATTCCCCTGACGGGAAAGTTACGGTCGATGGCTCCAGCCTGTTTAGGAAGGATCGAGAGGGCCGGCGGGGTGGGGGCATGGCAGAAATGTCTCTCTCTGTACAGCAAAAACGGCATTGCCTGTTTCAAAGTCACTAACTCAGAAGAAAATGATATTGAATAAGATGGGGTGTTAGCGAGTGGCTCCTACAGAGCTCCCACTCCCCAATCCCGTGGGGAACAGGCCAACCGGCTCCCTGCACCCCTCGCTGCGAAGTGTACGAAGAAAAGCGGTGTGGTCATGGAGCGCTCCTGTCTGAGTGACACATGCTGGAGGCCTCGGGATGTCACTCCTAACACAAGCTGGGAATTTCTAGACATTACAGATGCCAATTTCTTAACTCAGAAAATGTTGCAACCAACACCGGGGAATTCTGCCTTCAACTTTGTCTCGACAGCGAGGGAGAAACTGATCACAGAACTAAAAGATAACGGTGACTTGATACAACTGACCATGGCTTGATCAATGTATAATGTGCAAATGGAATGAAGTCCAGACCAGTAAGATATACACTCGGTGCTTTGAAAAGGCCAATTTCCCAAAGCTGAAAATATTATGTTCCAAATTAGCTGTGAGGAAGAATTTAATAAAAAAAATGTGAATGATAATCGGGACTTAGAATCACAGAAGATGAGGGCTGGCAGGGAGCTCAGGAGGTATCTAGTCCAACCCCTGCTCAAAGCAGGACCAACCCCAACTAAACCATCCCAGCCAGGGCTTTGTCAAGCCGGGCCTTACAAACCTCTAAGGATGCAGATTCCACCACCTCCCTAGGTAACCCATTCCAGTGCTTCACCACCCGCCTAGTGAAAAACTTTTTCCTAATGTCCAACCTAGATCTCCCCCACTGCATCTTGAGACCATTGCTCCTTGTTCTGTCATCTGCCACCACCGAGAACACCTAGCTCCATCCTCCCTGGAACCCCCTTTCAGGTAGTTAAAGGCTGCTATCAAATCCCCCCTCATTCTTCTCTTCTGCAGACTAAACAAGCCCAGTTTCCTCAGCTCTCCTCCTAAGTCTTGTGCTCCAGCCCCCTCATCATTTTTGTTGCCCTCCGCTGGACTCTCTCCAACTTGTCCATATCCTTCCTGTAGGGGTGGGCCCAAAACTGGACACAATACTCCAAATGTGGCCTCACCAGTGCCGAATAGAGGGGAATAATCACTGCCCTCCATCTGCTGGCAATGCTCCTACTAATGCAGCCCAATATGCTATTAGCCTTCTTGGCAACCAGGGCACACTGCTGACTCATATCCAGCTTTTTATCCACTGTAACCCCCAGGTCCTTTTCTGCAGAACTGCTGCCTAGCCCGTCGGTCCCCAGTCTGTATTTGTGCATGGGATTCTTCCTTCCTAAGTGCAGGACTCTGCACTTGTCCTTGTTGAACCTCATCAGATTTCTTTTGGCCCGACCCTCCAGTTTGACTTGTTTAGTCTCTGACTTGTTTAAGCACACTGTACTAGATGTCCAAAAAGCCACAATCTCACGCTGGAGGAAGAAAGCATGTTGGTTAAAAAGCTGATCTGATTTAGAGGGGACGAGAAGGCAGCTATAACAACACTAACAGTATATAACAGATGGAAGAAAGCAGAAGTTGCTATCAATGAATCTAAATCATAAGCGAGGAACTGCAGAAAATGGGTAAGAAAAGCAAAGGGACACATGGAGCAACTGATGGTCAGCAGAGTTAAGGACAATAACATGGACGTTTTAAGGAATATTACAAACAAACAAACAAAACCCTAACACCGGCCGAGTGCTAAATGGAATTGGTAGAATTATCAATAATGATGCAGAAAAGGCAGGTGTGTTCAATAAATAGTTCTGTTCTGTATTTGGGGAAAACCAGACAATATAACCATCTCATAGAAGGCTCTTGCCATGCCTCTAGCATCTCAGGAGGGTGTTAAACTACAGCTGCTAAAGCTAAAAATGTTTAAATCAACAGATCCAGAGAACTTACATCCAAGAGTTTGAAAAGAGCTGCCTCAAGACTTACTCAACAATGAATGTGGAGCGCTGAAGAAGTTCCAGAAAACTGGAAGGAAAATGTCGTGCCAATATTTTAAAAGAAGAAACTGGATGAGCTGGGTAATTACAGGCCTGTCAGCCTGCCATTGATCCCGGGCAAGATAACGGAGCGGCTGATGTGGGAACTAAAGGAGGTGTGATGGGGTGTCTGCCCCACACTGGCATTTAAGGGTTAAAAGCAGCCCTAGGTAGGCTGTGTGGGAGACAGCCAATAGGAGAGAGGCTGGGAGGAGCAGCCAGTCACAGACCAGCAGGCCCATATAAAAGGAGCTGCAAGGCAGGGCAGAGCAGAGCAGTTGCTGCCTGGAGCTCAGGGGGAAGATTGGGTCTCTTTCAGGCTGAGAGGCCTGTGGCAGCTGAGACAGTGTTACTGCTGGAAGTGGGTGGTAGGAGGCCCTGAGGATGGCCAGAGAAGGTGCTAGGGCTGGGGGATTTTCCAGGGAGATAGCAACAGGGAAAGAAGTTTAAGGTGCAGCAGCAGACTGCGATCCACAGGATCCCTGGGCTGGGACCCAGAGTAGTGGGTGGGCCTGGGTCCCTCCCCACTAGCCACTGGGGAAGTGGCAGAATAAGTGACTGCAGGAGCCACTGAAGAAGTGGTGGGATTGAGAAACTGCAGTGGCCACTGAGAAAGTGGCTGGACTCCTGAGGTGCCAAACTTCCCCCAGAAGAGGGGAACATGGATTGTGGCTTGGCTGGAGGGCTGAGTCACAAGGAAGATGCTGCAGGTCCCAACAGCTGCAGGAAGGGCCACAGGTGAACTGGGAGGCAGAGTGATGGTGTGCAGACTGGGGACATGGGTGTTGGCTCCAGCTAATCCCCAGACAACCAGCAGGAGGCACCAGTCCGGCGGTGAGCGATGCAGATCTGGCACAGGAGGGCCATGTGATTAATGCTAACGAACTTGGGTTTCTGGACATAGAACCTCTCAAACGCACTCGATATCTCTTTTAACGAGGGTGGTCGGCACAGGTAACAGGCTGATGTAATTAACTCAGATTTCTGGTGTTGGACGTGGTGCCACAGGACACTGATTAAAATACTAGCATGACATAAAATGAACACAGCCCACATTAAACAGATTAGAAACTGGCCAACTGATAGATCTGAGACTGTAACTGGGGAATCATCATCAAGCAGGTACATTTCTAGTGGGGTCCTGCAGGAATTGATTCAAGTTCAATGTCTAGCTGGCAGCCGGTCACAAGCGGGGTGCCCCAGGGGTCGGTCCTGGGGCCGGTTCTGTTCACCATCTTCAGCAATGATCTGGAGGATGGGGTGGATTGCACCGGCAGCAAGTTTGCAGATGACACTTGTCACACTGTATGAATGAGGGGGGCCGTTGGGGTGTATTCAGGAGCTCCGATTGCTCCCTTCTACACCAATCTTGTGTTGGGGGTGTCGTGCTGCTTAGATTTTGGGGGAGGGACATTTAATATATCGGTTAACATCAGTGTGTCAAAATCATAACGATTCATGTGAGATGTGCCAGGCCAGGTCCTGTTAGAAAGGCTGTGATGTGCTAAGTCAGATGATGATGTTTATGTTCAGGTGTTGTGTGTAATGGAAGTTATGGATGTATTTGAGATAGCTGTATTTCAAATTGTGCAGTCTGAGTCACACCCCAGACAGGATGGCGGCAGGACAACAGCCTGCTTAATGGCCCATTGAGACATTCCCCGGTGCAAGGGGCCCAGGGGAAGAAGCCGGAGATACACCTGATGAGTCACAGGACCTGCCCATGTGACTCTGGATTCCCTTTTGGTTCCTGTGAAATTCCACGAGCAGCATGGCTGATGAGGCACCAGGACTGGCCCATGGGGCTCTGGACTCCATTTTAGTTCCTGTAAAACTCTACAGACCGCAGGGCCAGGGCCAGAGGGTATATAAGGCAGAGGCCTTGGGAATCCATTTTGTCTTCAGCCAGGACTCAGCTTCAGGTACCAACCTACCTCTGGATCAGCTCATCAACAACTAAACTGAACTGAAGCTGTGAAACAAAGGACTGAGACCCACCCAGAGATTGGGTGCACACCAGAGGAACTATATAAGCCTGCAACTCCCCAATGCTTCTAGAAACCTGACATATATGGACTTTCAATCATTTGTATGTATCTGATTTGCTCTGACCCTTTCACATTTCTCTCACGGTTTATTTCTTTTTACAATAGACCTTTAGTTTAGTTACTAAAGGATTGGCTGGCAGCGTGGTATTTTAGGTAAGGTCCAAACTTATACTGATCTGGTGCTGTGGCTGACCCCTTGGGGTCAGAGGGAATCTTTGTAGTAAAGAGCAGAGAGTTTAAATAACTGGTCTCTTTACTGGACCTAGTGGCTGATTGGGAGCCGGAGGCTGAAATGCAGTAAAGGGGGCTGTGTGTATTTGTATACTGGCTTCTGTGGGGATTCAGAAACCCAGTTTGTGGCTGGTTGGGAAGTCTGGCTTCAGTGCCACCCACCAGTGCTGGGAGAATCTGCTCTGCTTTTGCAGCCTGCCCTGACCTTGGCATTTTCAGGTGGCGACCCTGGGCACGGGATGGGTCACAACACTAAGCTGGGGGGAGTGGTAGATACCCTGGAGGGTAGGGATAGGATACAGAGGGTCCTAGACAAACTGGAGGATTGGGCCAAAAGAAATCTGATGAGGTTCAACAAGGACAAGTGCAGAGTCCTGCACTTAGGACAGAAGAATCCCATGCACAGCTACAGACTGGGGACCGACGAGCTAGGCAGCAGTTCTGCAGAAAAGGACCTGGGGGTAACAGTGGATAAAAAGCTGGATATGAGTCAGCAGTGTGCCCTGGTTGCCAAGAAGGCTAATAGCATATTGGGCTGCATTAGGAGGAGCATTGCCAGCAGGTCGCGGGAAGTGATTATTCCCCTCTATTCGGCATTGGTGAGGCCGCATCTGGAGTATTGTGTCCAGTTTTGGGCCCCCCACTACAAAAAGGATGTGGACAAGTTGGAGAGAGTGCAGCGGAGGGCAACAAAAATGATGAGGGGGCTGGAGCACAAGACTTATGAGGAGAGTTTGAGGCAACTAGACTTGTTTAGTCTGCAGAAGAGAAGAATGAGGGGGGATTTGATAGCAGCCTTTAACTACCTGAAAGGGGGTTCCAGGGAGGATGGAGCTAGGCTGTTCTCAGTGGTGGCAGATGACAGAACAAGGAGCAATGGTCTCAAGTTGCAGTGGGGGAGGTCTAGGTTGGACATTAGGAAAACATTTTTCACTAGGAGGGTGGTGAAGCACTGGGATGGGTTACCTAGGGAGATGGTGGAATCTCCATCCTTAGAGGTTTTTAAGGCCTGGCTTGACCAAGCCCTGGCTGGGCTGATTTAGCTGAGGTTGGTCCTGCTTTGAGCAGGGGGTTGGACTAGATACCTCCTGAGCTCCCTTCCAACCGTCTTCTATGGGTTTATGACACTGGCCAACGCACTGTGAGGTTGGGGTTGCTTGTGGTCACCTGCTTTTTAATGTGGTTGTGGTGCTTTCTCAGACTAACGTTTGGTTCCCTTTTAATAAAAGTTCTCTTCTGTTCTACACAGATTCAGTGCTTGCGAGAGGGGAAGTGTTGCCTCTTAGAGATGCTTGCGGTGGTGGCTAGCTTCCCCAGATTACTGGATCAGAGCTCCAGCCGGTTCTGTTTTTTTGGTGTTAAGAGGAACCCCCAGATATTCATAGAATCATAGAAATTGAGGGCTGGAAGGGACCTCAGGAGGTCACATCTAGTCCAACCCCCTGCTCAAAGCAGGACTAACCTCTGCTATATCATCCCAGCCAGGGCTTTGTCAAGCCTCAGCTTAAAAACCTCTAAAGATGGAGATTCCACCACCTCCCTAGGTAACCTATTCCAGGCCTTCACCACCCTCCTAGTGAAAAACTTTTTCCTAATGTCCAACCTAGACCTCCCGCCCTGCAACTTGAGACCGTTGCTCCTTGTTCGGTCATCTGCCACCACTGAGAACAGCCTAGCTCCATCCTCCCTGGAACCCCCTTTCACGTAGTTAAAGGCCGCTATCAAATCCCCCCTCACTCTTCTCTTTTGCAGACTAAACAAGCCCAGTTCCCTCAGCCTCCCCTCATAAGTCCTGTGCTCCAGCCCCCTAATCATTTTCAGTGCCCTCCGCTGGACTCTCTCCAACTTGTCCACATCCTTGTTGTAGTGGAGGGCCCAAAACCAGACACAATACTCCAAATGCGGCCTCACCAATGCCGAATAGAGGGGAATAATCACTGCCCTCCATCTGCTGGCAATGCTCCTACTAATGCAGCCCAATATGCTATTAGCCTTCTTGGCAACCAGGGCACACTGCTGACTCATATCCAGCTTTTTATCCACTGTAACCCCCAGGTCCTTTTCTGCAGAGCTGCTGCCTAGCTCGTCAGTCCCCAGTCTGTAGCTGTGCATGGGATTCTTCGGTCCTAAGTGCAGGACTCTGCACTTGTCCTTGTTGAACCTCATCAGATTTCTTTTGGCCCAATCCTCCAGTTTGTTTAGGTCACTCTGTATCCTATCCCTACCTTCCAGGGTATCTACCACTCCCCCCAGCTTAGTGTCATCTGCAAACTTGCTGAGGGTGCAATCTACCCCATCCTCCAGATCATTAATGAAGATGTTGAACAAAACCGGCCCCAGGACCGATCCCTGGGGCACTCCACTTGTGACCGGCTGCCAGCTAGACATGGAGCCATTGATCACTACCCATTGAGCCCGATGCTCTAGCCAGTTCACTATCCATTTTATAGTCCATTCATCCAGCCCATACTGCTGAAACTTGCTGATAAGAATACTGTGGGAGACAGTATCAAAAGCTTTGCTAAAGTCGAGGTATTGAACCCGGCACTGGCTGCTCCGACTCCACCTGGCAGAAGGGTTGCACCGACCTGCCCTGGAGAACAAATATTTGATCCTAGCCGAGGCAGAGCGTAACAGGAGCCGATGGCTGGCAGCTGAAGCTATGCAAATTCAGGCTGGAAATAAGATGTGAATTTTCAACAGTGCGAGTAACTAAGCGTGGGAACCCGTTCCCCCGGCTCTGGGTGGATTCTCCATCCCTTGGCTCCTCTTCTCACCGATCTGGCCTAGGACTGATGTGGGGGCAGTTTCCAGGCCCACTCTGCCCCCAGCCCTAGTGCCAGTCCCAGCCGCCACTGCCCCAGCTCTGGTGCCAGCCCCTGGCCCGACCCACGGCCCCTGCTCTCAGCTCCCAGCCTCCTCCACAGCCCCTGGCTCGGCTGGAACTCTAGCCCTGGTCCATGGGGCACAGAGAGTCTGTTGCTGGCAAGGGGGGTGAGAGGACAAGTGTGGGGACCACTGGCCCAGATGAAGGTAACGGCCCCTTCTGGCCTTGGAGTCCATGGTCTGCTCTGCACCGTAAACACAGGCTGGCCTGTCTCCGTCCTGCGAACGGCCAGGCTGGCTCCGACCAAGGGCCAGCGAGCCCAGGATCCTGTTGCCCCTGGCACCGGCCGCTGTGGGGCTTCAGAGGGAATGAGGAGAACCGGCAATCAGCGAGGTGCCAGGCAAACCTCCCGCGGGGCAGGGGCAGATGCTGCCCCACAGCACTGTGCTTAGATCAATCCCCCTCGCCCCCGTGGACACAGCAGGGTCGACGAAGACCTGCCGCTACTGGATTCACTGACGCGCTGGGAAAACCCCATCCTCCGCTACCGTGACCGTCTACACTAGGGCGCTGCAGCTGTGCTGCTGGCAGCATCGACACACCCTCCCCCCATGAAGGCGGACCGCTGGAGCCCCCCCACGGCAACCCCCACTGGGAGAGGCTGGGGCTGGGGTAGCCGGGAGATCCACCCCACAGCCAGGGCTCCTGCCCTGCCGCCCACAGCGCCCCCCGCTGGGAATAGGGAGACAGCCCGGCCTGCCTGTATTGGGGGCCCGTGGAGCCCCTGCCAGGCGGGGAAGGTGAGGGGGGAGGGCTGGAGCCGTGGAGAGGGGTGGGTGGATCTGAGGGCTGGGGGCTGTGCTGGCAGCTGTCCGAAACCATGCACCCTGCTGGCCTGCCCCCATGGAGTTGGGGTGTGACCCCCGCCCCCGGCTGACGCGTCCCCACTGAGGCTCCCTGGCTCTGCATGGGGCCCTGCTGTAGAGGGGGGCTTGGAGCAGTGCCTGGGCTCTGCTAGCGCGGCCCCCCCCTCGGTCACCATAGTGAGTCACAGGGAGGGGCTGGAGCACATCTGGAACACAGCTGGCCTCTGCAGCTGTGCGGGGCTGGCAGGGTTAAGGGGGCCGGCTCTGCACACACTCAGCCACTCCGCCGCGCCGGGCAGCGCCTTAGCATGTCCCCCCGGGGCCCGTGGGGGCCGAGGGATCCCGCGTGGCTACTCCTGGCCTGGGTCGCGGCGCTCGGGCTGGGCCCCGTCTGCATCTGGGTCCTCTTTCTGGTGTGCTCCCGGCGGGGCCGGCAGCCGGCCTGTCCCGGGGCCCTGCCGCTGGCAGGTAGGTGCATGGGGGGCCCTCACCCTGCCCCCGGCCTGGTGCTGCCCCGGCAGGTGTTTGGTCCTGGCCTGGGCCAGGGGCTCGTTGCATCCCCGTGTCACCAGCACAGGCAATGCGGTGCGCCTGGCCCAGCCCCATGGGGAACGCCCCTCCCCCCGTGCAGGCTGGCCCTAGAGACACGGTCTGGGCCTGACCCCAGCCAGCCTTGTGTCAAGGGGGGGCCTTTTCCTGGACAGTGCCGCCTGGACAGAATCAGGCCCTTGGGGGGGCTTGTTGGCGTGAGGGTTTGTGCACGTTACCCAAACCATCTATGATGCCGGACCCGGCCCGCGTCACCCCCCAGCCTGGCCCCCTCACCCCGCCCCCAGCCCAGTCCCTCCAACTCCCCCCAATTGGGACCCCCTCACCCTGCCCCCAGCCCAGCCCTGTCACCCGCAGCCCGCCCGTGGCCCGGCACTCCATTTCCTCTCAGCCCCTACCCCTTACGATGTCCCCATCAGGATCGGGCCCTGCCACGCCAGGCACCACAGGCGCCCACAGACCATCCCCAGCGAGCTCACCACTACCTTCAGACACGGTGTAAGACACACGTGTGCCAAGAACGGCGGCGGGGGGAGGTTGTGTGCGGGGGGGTGTGTGTGAGAGTGAGCGAGAGCCTGACTCAGGCGCCGAGACACAAGGCGAGTGTGAGAGCAGCACCGCCTGTTACCGGGGGGGGGGGGGGGAGGTCTCCCCACAGCACTGCCTGTTACTGGGGGGGGGGGGAGGTCTCCCCACAGCACTGCCTGTTACCTGGGGGGGGGTCTCTGCTCAGCACCGCCTGTTAGAATCCTAGATCAGGGATGGCAGGAGCTCAGCAGGTATCTAGTCCAACCCCTGCTCAAAGCAGGACTAACCTCAGCTAAACCATCCCAGCCAGGGCTGTCAAGCCTCAGCTTAAACACCTCTAAGGATGGAGATTCCACCACCTCCCTAGGTAACCCATTCCAGTGCTTCACCACCCTCCTAGTGAAAAACTTTTTCCTAATGTCCAACCTAGACCTCCTGCCCTGCAACTTGAGACCATTGCTCCTTGTTCTGTCATCTGCCACCACTGAGAACAGCCTAGCCCCATCCTCCCTGGAACCCCCTTTCAGGTAGTTAAAGGCTGCTATCAAATCCCCCCTCACTCTTCTCTTTTGCAGACTGAACAAGCCTAGTTCATAGAATCATAGAGTTGGAAGGGACCTCAGGAGGTCATCTAGTCCAACCCCCTGCTCAAAGCAGGTCTAACCTCAGCCTCTCCTCATAAGTCTTGTGCTCCAGCCCCCTCATCATTTTTGTTGCCCTCCGCTGGACTCTCTCTAACTTCTCCACGTCCTTTCTGTAGTGGGGGGCCCAAAACTGGACACAATACTCCAGATGCGGCCTCACCAATGCCGAATAGAGGGGAATAATCACTTCCCTCCATCTGCTGGCAATGCTCCTACTAATGCAGCCCAATATACCATTAGCCTTCTTGGCAGTCAGGGCACACTGCTGACTCATATCCAGCTTCTTGTCCACTGTAACCCCCAGGTCCTTTTCTGCAGAACTGCTGCCTAGCTCGTCGGTCCCCAGTCTGTAGCTGTGCATGGGATTCTTCCGTCCTAAGTGCAGGACTCTGCACTTGTCCTTGTTGAACATCATCAGATTTCTTTTGGCCCAATCCTCCAATTTGTCTAGATCACTCTGTATCCTATCCCTGCCCTCCAGGGTATCTACCACTCCCCCCAGCTTAGTGTCATCCACAAACTTGCTGAGGGTGCAATCTACCCCATCCTCCAGATCATTAATGAAGATGTTGAACAAAACCGGCCCCAGGACCGACCCCTGGGGCACTCCGCTTGTGACCGGCTGCCAGCTAGACATGGAGCCACTGATCACTGCCCTTCGAGCCCGATGATCTAGTCAGTTCTCTGTCCATTTTATAGTCCATTCATCCAGCCCACACTTCATCTTGCTGCTGCCGTGGGGGGATCCCCGCTCAGCAGCGCCTGTGCCAGTGGGGTCCCACAGGGCTCGGCTCTTGGCCATGCCCTATTTAATATCTTTATGAGTGTCATTTGGGGAAACCATAAAATCAGCCCTGATAAAGTTTGCAGCTGACACACAAATGGGGGGTGTGGTAAGTGATGAGAGGACACGTCACTCTGCTTCTCTTGGTAAACTGGGCACAAACAAACACTGTGTATTGTCATAGGGCTCACTAGAAATGTGTCCATCTAGGACCAGCAACCGTCAGCCACACTTACCCGGGGGGCGGCTCTGTCCTGGGAAGCAGGGACTCTGGAAAAGCTCTGGGTGTGGCGGTGGAGAGTCCGCTGAACATGCGCTCCCGGTGTGACGCTGGGTCAAAAGGGCCAGTGCGTTCGCTCCTGGGATGCATGAGCAGGAGACTGTGGAGTAGGAGCCGGGAGGCTATTTTACTGCTGGATTTGGCACTGGCGTGACCATCACGGGCACCCTGGGGCCAGTTCTGGTGCCCGCAATCCAGGAAGGTTTTGAAACGTTGGAGGGGTCAGAGAAAAGCCAGGAGAGTGATTAAAGAATTAGAAAACCTGCCCTAGGGTGCTAGACGCCAGGAGCTGAGTCTGTTTAGCCTAAGGAGGCGCAGGTTAAGAGGTGACGATGACAGTCTGCAAGGACCTCGCTGGGGAACAACTAGGTAATAATGGCTCTAGCCGGGCCAGGCTTATCACCATCCGGTGGGTAGAAGCTGAAGCTAGACGGGTGCAGACAGAATTCCTGGCGTTGCATTTCTCGCAGGGAGGTAATTAAGCCCTGGAACAACTTAGCCAGGGCTGTGGTGGATTCTCCAGCCCGGGTAATTTTAGACTCAAGACAGGCTGTTTTCTGCTCTAGTTCCACCGCAGGACGCAGGATTGAAGCAGTTACTTCGCTGACTTGCAGATGATATTGCTGGGGCGGGGGGCAGGAAGCCTGCAGTGGTGCGAGGCGGCAGGGCGAGGAGCTGTGCTGGGTTATCTTTGCTTTCCCAGCCTGGCTCCAGGGCCCTGCCCCGCCCTCCCCAGCTACACAGCAGGCGGTGGCACCTGGCCAGGCCTCACTTGGTGCCAAGTTTATGCCCGCTTGGCACAGCACCTGGGGTGCTCAGAACACCCCATTCCCCAGGCAGAGGGACCAGTCTGCCCCAGCCCAGCCCAGCCCCCCTCTGGCTGAGCCCAGCTTTAACGTCTGTATAGCAGTGGGCTCGGGGGCAGAGACAGCCCCTTTGCACTCCTCCCCGCCCGAGGGGGCTTGTGCGCTTGTGTTCCGCCACCCGCCACCGGCCAGAGCGACAGCTTTCCACACCGCCGGCTCCAGCACTGCACCCGGGCACCGGGCCAGCACCAGCTCCGAGGGGACGGTCGCCACCCCTCCTCCCGCAGTGCCCTGGCTCCTAGCCACACGCGGCACCAGGTGCCATGGCTGCAGGCTGCGCCACGCCCAGCTGAGATCACACCTGGGAGCCGGCACCTCAGCCCAAGCCAGCCCCCCGCTGCGGCACCCTCGCCGCGCGACGTGCCGAACAGCGACACAGCGGTCTGTCTGCTCACCAAGTGCAGCCGGCAGCGCTTCCACGCAGACCCTCCTTCCTGCAGGACAGCTTGCTGCGGGACGGGTGTGTATGGTGCTGAGCCGTGGGGGGAGGACACCGGCGTGGCAGCACGCCCTGTCAGCGCAGGCACCGTTCCCTGTTTGTCCCGTGCCGGAGCAGCGAGCGACGGTTCCCTGCAAGGCTGGGCGCTGCCCCCCGACTGGGCGCGCTGGGAGAGCAGCACGCGCCGCCTTTGAGAGTAGGAGCAGCCAGACCCGGAGGGTGCTGCGGGCGGCTGACTCTGCTAGCGCCTCTGCTCCCGGGCGTTAGTGTCTGCGGCTGCTTATCTGCGTTCACAGCGCGCCCGGCTTCCGTCCCAGCGCGCCCTGCTGCTCTGCCGCCCAAAGACTAACGCAGCAGCTCAGGGCCGCCAGACACAGCCTCCGGCCAGCCGGCCAGGGAGAGTCCGGACCAGCACAGGGCCATGGGACTGCGCTCTGAGCCCAGGGCGCAGTGTGAATCCAGGGTGAGTCCGGATCCACTCCGGTGTTCCTGAGAGCAGAATCGGCTCATTGGTGCAAGGGCAGGAGAGACCATGGCGGGCTCTGCTCAGTGCCGGCGCCTGCAGGGCCACAAGCACGCACGTGGGCACCGGCTGGCACACGCACACACTCGTGTGGGCACACGCACACACTCGCATGGGCACTGGTTGGCACACACACACACACACACTCGCGTGGGCGCTGGCTGGCACATGCACACACTCGCATGGGCACTGGTTGACACACAGACACACACACACACACTGGTGTGGGCACTGGCTGACACACACACACACACACACACACACACTCTTAGACCGGGGCTCGCAGGGGGATGCTGCCGCAAACAAAGCCCTACAGAGGCATCTGGTGCTGGGGCAGGGCGGGGTGAGCGCGTCTGTGCCCCACGCCGGGGGGACCCTGCCTGTCAGCCGGGGCCGGAATTCAGAGACGCGCCAGCGTGAGGAAGGGGCGAGTTGGGGACCTGGGGACTCTGAGTGGGCAGTGCACTGGGTGGTGGGGGGGGGTGTGCGTGCGGCAGTGCGACGTGTGGGGGGGTGTGGGGCGGTGTGATGTGTGGGGGGTGGGGGAGTATGTGGGGGCGGTGTGATGTGTGGGGGGTGGGGCATGGTGTGCTCTGTGGGCAGTGGGGGGTGTGGGAGGTGGGGGGGGTGTGTGTGGGGCAGTGCAACGTGGGAGGGTGGGGCACGGTGTCCTGTGTGGGCAGTGGGGGGGTGTGGGCAGTGGGGGGTGTGTGTGTGTGGCGCAGTGCGATGTGTGGGGGGGATGGCGTGGTGTGATGTGTGGGCGGTGGTGGGGTGTGGGGCAGTGCGATGTGTGGGGCCCAGTGCATGGGGTGGTGTGATGTGTGGGCAGTGGGGGGTGTGTGTGTGGGGCAGTGCGATGTGTGGGGGGGTGTGGTGTGGGGTGTGTGGTGTGTGGGGCAGTGCGATGTGTGGGGGGGTGTGGCGTGGTGTGATGTGTGGGCGGTGGGGGGGGCAGTGCGATGTGTGGGGGGTGTGGTGTGGGGTGTGTGGTGTGTGGGGCAGTGCGATGTGTGGTGTGTGGGGGGGGCAGTGCGATGTGGGGGGTGTGGTGTGGGGTGTGTGGTGTGTGGGGCAGTGCGATGTGTGGGGTGTGTGGTGTGTGGGGCAGTGCGATGTGTGGGGGGTGTGGTGTGGGGTGTGTGGGGCAGTGCGATGTGTGGGGGGTGTGGTGTGGGGGGTGTGGTGTGTGGGGCAGTGCGATGTGTGGGGCCCAGTGCATGGGGTGGTGCGGTGCCATTGCTGGGACTCTAACGTTTGGCTCTGTCGTCCCCGCCTCCCCCAATACCGCCAGCGTGCGTGTCTGTCTGTCTGTCTGTGCAGCCCCTGACGCCGTGTTCGCCTCTGTTCCAGGCACGCAGCCGGCAGGTCGGCGCTCTCAGGCCAGGTCGGAGGTGAGTCGTGCCCCGCTCGCACTGCTGGGGTCCCGGCCCTGGGTCCCGGCTCTGGGTGTCCCGCTCCCGCCCAGCCTTGGCCCCTCACTAATGATGAGAGCAAAGAAGCCGGCAGGTTCCCCCGGCCCCTGGGTGCGCCCCCCAGCTGTCCTGGGCAGCCGTTCCCCGCCCGCCGCGTCTCACCAGCGCCGGGTCCCGCGTGTGAGCCCATTGATAAAGAACCCAGCCACGGAGGCGGTGCAGAGGAACCCGGCCCCAGTCCCTGCCACGCGCGCTCGCTCGCTCTCTCGTCCCCATCTGCACCCCGCTGCGGTGTCCCCAGGAGCCGCCCGTGGCCTGTCTGCTCAGCGCCCCGGCCGGCCAGCCTGCAGGCACCCCCGAAGCCCGGTGCCCTGCCCCGGCAGGTCTGTGCCATCGCAGGCCGGGCGCTGAGCGGAGAGCCTGGCCCGTGCCACGTGTGCTGGGACCTTTGTCCCCGCTGCAGGGGCCCACTCACAGGCAGCGGGGCAGGGCCGAGCCGTGAAAGGCGCCTATTGTCTGGCCTGCTAACGAGGGAAGTCACTTCACTGTCGCTTAATCACGGCCAGAGCGGCTGGGCCGGCACGAAGCCCTTCGCTGGCAGAGAGCGAGAGGCCAGCGCTCAGCCGCTCTCTGCAGCCGCAGCACCCGCTCGGCCTCCCGCTCTCCGCAGGGGGCGCTCTGGGAGTGGGGCAGGAGCCCGGGCTGGGGGGCAGCTCCCGGCTACCCCAGCGCCAGCCCCTCCCCGCAGAGCTCTGCCCAGGACGTGAGGGGGCCGTGCGCTGGGGGACCTGCCGGCCCAGGTTGTGCAGCAGGGCGGGCCGGGGGCGATGTCGCACTGGGGCAGGGTCAGCATGATCCCCGCCGGAGCCGGGCAGTAGCGCTGGGAAGGGAGGTGCCTGGGGGCTGGGGTGCGGCTTGGGCCTGGGCGGGGTGCCCGGGGCGTGCTCCCGGCTGGGACTGACAAGGCCCCTTTGCCTTGCTTTCTCAGAGGAGAAGGAAGAAGGGTGCGAAGCCGAATCCTGCTCCTAGCCGGCGGGAGCCGCCCCAGGGAGCACGGGGGGTGCTGCACGAGGAGCCCAGGAGGGCCGGCCCACACGTGGTAGCCCACGCACAGGTAGGAGCCCCCGGGGGATGCTGAGCAGCGTGGGGGCTGGGACCCCCGGCATGGGGCAGGCGAGGGCACCCTGGCACCCTGGGCAGGGTCCCACCCCCTCGGGCAGTGGCCCCCATGTCCCAGGCTCTCCAGGTCCTGCTCCAATGTGTCCCGGGGCCGGAGATGCTCCATGGCATGCAGGGTCAAAGGGCCGGGCCCCCGGCTCCTGGACGTTCCAGCACACACAGGGCCAGGGCTGTTCCCCCCACTGGGCCGGGGCCTCTCCTCCCACCCCCCGTGCCACAGGTCCCCATTCTCGGCTGGAGCTGAGCTGGGCTGGGGCTGGTGTGGGCAGCAGGGGCCCTAGACCTCGCAGCCAGGGGAGGGCGCGCGGGGATTGGGTGCGGATATTTGAGAGCCCCGGGCCTGCCCCCGTGTCTCTGACCGGCTGCGGCTGGGCGGCGGAGGTGGGAGAGCGGGCCGGATGACGCCGGCTCCTGCGCGGGCAGTGAGCAGCTGCAGCCGGACGTGTGGTGTCGAGGGGGCGGGCGGGAGCCCGGGGGGAGCCCAGCGCGGCTCTGTCAGATGCCCTGCGCCGTCCCATGCTGCGGAGCCCTTGGCTGCGGCCTCGTGTCTGTCTGGTGGGGAGCGTCTGCGCCTGGGGGCGGCCAGGCCTGCGCAGAGGTTGCAGCGGGAGAACTGTCAGCGACACGGTCCTAGCAGAACAAGCCCTGGCGTGGGCGCAGGGAGGGCGGTGTAACGGCGCATCCTAGTGCGGCTTGTTCCCTTCCCTCCGGGCAGAGCTGCCTGGGATAACAGCAGCATCGCACGAGGGGCTGCACCAGGTCAGCGTCACTGCTTAGCGCGGCCGGCAGAGGTCAGATCCTTTCCTTCGGGGGCGGAGACGAGCTTTCGAGGCCTGGGGAAGGCGCCCAGCGAGTCACAGCTACGCACGAGAGGGGACAGCTACGTTAGCACATCTTGTGAGGGCTCGTTCCAGGCGCAGGGCCCGTTAACTCCCTGGGGGGCTGCAGGTAGCTGGGATGAGCCGTGGAGCCAGGTCCTGGGTTCAGAGTCTAGCTGTTGTGGATGGAGGCGCCCAGCCCGGCCCGGCCCGGCTCAGGCCGGTGCTGTGCAGGTTTCCCGTGGGGCCAAGGGCTGGGAGGTGGGGCTGGAGCGATGGTGCAGGGGCTGTTCTTGTCCTCCTGTCGCTTTGCTGCGAGTCCCTGCGAGGGCGCGGTTATCAGTGCGCGGGAGGGGGCACACAACACCCGCCCGGTCTCTCCCGGGGCTGCCTGGGCCGGCACAGCCTGTCTCTGCGCTTCCAGCGCCAGCTCCCAGTGGGACCCACCTCCCTGCGGGGCAGCTGCTGGACTCTCCCCCTGCGCCCGCCCTCTGCATGCCCAGCTCCGGCCTCCCTGCCTGCGCGCGGGGATCAGAGCTGGGGCCGGGCCAGCCACTGCTTGTGCTCGCTCGGGCCATGGTCACAAGGGAGTCGCTGTCCTGTTCTGGCAGGCAGCGAGCAGCTTCCTGGCCAGGGTCTCTGGGGCTGGGTGCCTGCATGGCCTGTCCCACGATCACCAGCATCGCACCGACGGCTTCTTCCAGGCCAGGCCAGGCGTTTCCCTGCCCTCCGGGTACCTGCCAGGCTGTCTGTTAGGGAGCAGCTATTTGCTCAGAGCCCTTGGGACGGACGGTCCCTCTGCTCTTGGCCCAGCCCAGCCCTCCCCCCATGCCCGGGGGCTCCCTTCAGGCCCCCTTGCATAGCTGGGGGTGTTGGCGCTCAGCGCCCGCGGGTTCCTCTGCGGAGGTGCTGGTTGCTCGCTGCCCTGCGGGTGGCGCCGGCTCTGCCGACCTCCTTCCTGCCTCGGCTGGCGCGGCGCTAAATAAAGGGCGCGAGGGATCAGATGGGCCACCATCATTGGGCCTTGTCTAGGGCACCAGGCCTGCACCGCAGCCTCTCGGGCATGGCCTTGCTGGCAGGGTCTCAGTGGAGAAGCTGTTCCCCAGTGCGGGGAGGGGCGACCCACGTATCCTGCCTGTCTGTCTGCCTGTCTGTCTGTCTGCAGCAGCCTCTCGCCAAGGGCTCAGGGGCTGCCTCGCCGTTCTCCGGGCACGCTGGCTCCCAGCTCAAAGTGAGATCGGACGCTCCAGCGGGCAGTGTCCGTGTCTCGCCCGGGCTGTGCTGGGCAGCAATGGGCGCTGGTCTCTGGGAGCTACCACAGCTGAGCCACGACAGCCCCTTGGCCGCTGAGCCGTGGGCTGCGGTGACATTTAACGTAAGCAGGCTCCCTCAGGGCCCCGTCGGTGCCAGACCCGACTGGGTGTCCGGTGCGGGCAGCTCTGCCAGCCAACACCGTCTCGCCCTGTGACATCCAGCTGGGGCATTGTACCCACCGATGGCCGTGCCCAGCGCCCCCGGGAAGCCAGGCCGCTGGGGTGAGGTGGGCAGCCTGGGGCGTCGCACTCACACAATTCGCACTCCTACCTCAGCTGCACAGGGACAGGCTCCCTGCAGCCGTGTGTTGTGGTGAGGGGTGATTGTGAGGCAGTGTGCGGGTGCTGAAGTGGGGGTGTGCACAGGGGTTGCCGGGGGTGCAGTGGAGGGTGACTGAGCTGTGTGGGTGTCGGAGTGGAGGTGTGGGCGGGGGTTGCTGTGTGTTGTGGTGAAGGGTGATTGTGAGGCAGTGAGGGTGTCGGAGTGGAGATGTGCGCTGGAGTTGCCGTGTGTGCAGGGAGGTGGCGGTGGGCCTTGAGGCAGTGTGGCTGGGCAGGGCATTTCCTGGAGCACAGGGATGCACCAAGCAGCTGTCTCCGGGGTTGCTGGGGTAGGGACAGGAGAGCTTCTCCCCCGGCATAGCTTGTGTCCCTGGCAGAGATGGTTTTTGTGCTGACTGCAGAGCGTCCGCTGCAGCGCTGCTCATGTAGACAAACGTGCTGCCAACCGATACAAAAGGGAGTAAGGGTGACCCGGGGCACTACAGACCCGCCAGCTTCACTTCCATGCCCGGACAGAGAATGGAGCAGAGAATTAACACTCAGTCTGCAAACACCTAGACGACAACAAGGCGAAAAGCAACAGCCAGCCTGGATCTGTCAAGACCAAATCGTGTCAAACCAGCCGGCAGCTGTCTGCGTCGGGGTAGCAAGGCCAGCGGCCGGGGGGAGCGGTGCATGTCGTGTATCTTGACTTTAGTGAGGCTTTTGGTCCTGTCTCACGTGATCTCATAAACTAACTAGACAAATACAACCTAGAGATGGAGCTCCCATAACGTGGGCGCAGAACGGGTTGGAAAACCGTTCCCAGCGAGTAGCTCTCCGTGGTTCCCAGCCACGCTGGAAGGGCACTTTGAGCGGGGTCCCGCAGGGATCAGTTCTGGGTCCGGTTCTGTTCAATAGCTTCGTCAGTGGTTTGGATAACGGCACAGAGAGCACACTGGTAAAGTTTGCAGATGATACCAGGCTGGGAGGGGTGGCGAGTGCTTTGGAGGATAGGATGAAAATTCAGAATGAGCTGGACAAACTGGAGAAATGGCCTGCAGTAAATAGGATGAAATTCAACAAGGACAAATGCAAAGTGCTGCACGTAGGAAGGAGCAAGCAGCTGCACACATGGGGGAAATGACGGCCTAGGAAGCAGTGCTGCAGGAAAGGGATCTGGGGGTCACAGTGAATCACAAGCTAAATATGAGTCAACAGTGTCACACCGCTGCAAAAAAAGCAACCATCCTTCTGGGATGTATTAGCAGGAGTGTTGTAAGCAAGACACAAAAAGTAATTCTTGTCTGGAGGGTGCAGTGGGGGGTGGAGTATTAGTGTGGGGTGTGCAGTGGTTGGGGTGTGCGGTGTGTGTGTGGGTGTGTGAGATAGGGTGGGATGTATGCAGTGAGGTGGGGTGACGGGGTGCAGTGTCTGTGGAAGGTGCAGTATTAGGGTGTGGTCTACAGTGTGGGGGTGCAGTGTGGGGAATGCAGTGTGTGTGGGGGTGCGGTGTGTGGGAGGTGCAGTGTGTGTGTGGGGGTGCAGTGTGGGGGTGCAGTGGTTGGGGTGTGCAGTGTGTGTGTGGGGGTGCAGTGTGTGTGGGGTGCAGTGTGTGTGTGGGGGCAGCATCCGTAGACCATGTAGCTGTTCAGCTGCAGGCCCAGCGAGACTCGCAGGGAAGGCATCTCCCGCTGCCCCCTGCCACCCGGCCCCACCGCTCTGCTCTCCAGGCCCCCAACCCACCTGCTCTCGCTCTGTTCCCTGGCCTGGCTCCAGTGACTCAGGCAGGCCCGAGAGCTCGGTGCCCGGAGCCCGGCATGGGGAAGCTGCTGGGCCCTGCCCCTTGCTGGCCCTGGAAGGGGTCTGGGCTCCCCCTGCCCCTCCCACGGGTGGCACCAGCAGGGCCCCTGGATACCAGTAGATGGGCACGTCCCTGGGGCGTGGCTGGGAGCCCAGCCAGGGGAGGGCGCCTGCCTCAGTGTCTGGAGAGCCCAGGGGAGGGACGGTGCTGGGTGGGGCAGGCTATGCCCCAGCGAGGCCAGGAGGAGGGCAGAGGGCAGAGATCCCCACTTCCAGCCCCCAGCCAGGGGGGGGGTGCAGTGTGGGGGGGAGCAGGGGCTGGTCATGCCTCCACTCACGCTCCTGCCCCCTTTGAGCAGCCGGGCTCAGCCCCAGAGGCACCTGCCCCGAGGGCCGTTCTGGCCTCCTGGCTGGCAGCAGACTGCACAGACTCGGGGAGGGGGCGAGGGTGGCAGGGGTCAGGGATGGGACCGGAAGGGGGTCATGCTGGGGGTGCCAAGAGGGGTCATATGGGGGGCACAGGCAGGGGCTTGCCCTGGGGGGCACTGGCACGTGAGCCCTGCCCTAGTAACAAATGCTGGACTGTGGCTGGCTGGGACTCGGGATCTGTGGGTTCGTCCCCACCTCTGCCACTGACTCCCCGAGTGACCTTGGGCAGGTCCCTTGGGCCAACACTTCCCCGGTGCCCCTGGCTTAGGGTTCTTGGCCTGGGCTGGCTTGGAGCTGCTTTCTCTGGGCACCAGGAGCCTGCAGCTGTCACAGCCAGGCCGCCCGTGTCTGAGGGCGCACGCCTGGAAAGCCACTGTTGGCTTTGCTCTCTGTGTCCCCTTCTGCGAAATGGGGCTCGCGCCCCTCAGTAACGCTGGGCCAGGGGGCACTGAGACCGGGCGCTGGCCTGGGGTAATACACTACTGCTCGGCGGCTGTGCCGGGTGTTTAACCAAGATCAGGGCATGGGAACACGCACTGTGGTCTCTGCGTGCGGGCGATGGCTCCGCTGCTGCAGTGAGCATGGGGAAGGATCTGGCCCTGCAGGCTGCTCCAGGAGCTGGGTTCTAGCTGCAGTGTAAATCTGGAGTGACTTCTCTGAGTCGCGGGCATGACGTGCGCACTAATGCGGAGGCTCGGCCGTGGTCGGCTGCCCAGATTAGTGCAGGGCCCCCAAGCAGAGGGCTGTGACGGGGGCGGTGGGGAGGTGTCAGGTCAGAAGGGACCGTGAGATCTGCCAGCCCGGCCTCCTGCAGCCAGCCCCCAGCAGCTGGGCCAGCCAGGACACCCGGCTAGTTACTCTGGGCTAAAGATCTCCGCCTTCTCTCCAGTCTGACTTTGCCGAGCTTCAGCTCCCTACCCTTGGCTCTGTCCTGCCCTTTTCTGCCTGATGGAAGAGCCGCCCGCTGGCAGACGTCTTCTCCCCAGGTAGGCAGCTGCATAGGCTGGGTTTGAGTCACCTCTTAACCGGCTCCTGGCTGAACTCAGGACCAGGTGCAGCTCTCTACCCTCACTCCGAGCGGGTTTTCCAGCCTTTGAACCGTCCTCGGAGCTCGTCTCTGAACCCGCCCAGTTTGTCAACATCCCTGTTGGAGTGAGAACATCCGAGCTGGCCACGGCCTCACCTGGCAGTGCCGAGTGCCGGCAGCCTCTCCAGCCGCAGGCTGAGGAAGCAGAGACGATAGTGAATGGTGGGTGGGGGGCACACACCCCAGTGAGAGCAGAGCCGGTCCCCAGGGCAAAAGCTGGGCTCGCGCTTGGTGTGGGGGGGACCCAGCACCTGGGGCTAACCGCCGCATACCCGGGGAGTAGCTAATGGGCAGCAGTTGTGGCTGAGAGCGTTGGGGAGCGGGCCAGCCCTGATGCTACGGTGATGGGCCATAGGCGTGCATGGGAGTTTGTGCTGGCAGATTGTAGCTAACGAGGCTGCACGCACAGCAGCCTCCTGCAATAGGGCAAAGCCCTGGGCGTGACTGTAGGGGCAGCAGGGGCAGCAGGCTTCAGGGTGAGTCTCTCTGGGGGTTGGCACAGCCCCTCTCCCCCCACGGGACCTGGAGATGTCTGCTCAGCTGCCCTCCTGCTGCCCTAGGGGGTGAGTGCCTGGGCAGGCTTCGCCCAGCTCTGCGGCCTGTGCAGGGTTACCCTGGGGGGCGTCGGAGGGACCTGGGGGGCACGGGCAGGGTTAACTGCTGGGGTCCGGGTCCAGAAGGCTCTTTCCTCTCTGCCTGCGCGGCGCTGGCAGGGTTAACGCAACTTGGCGGCCCTGCCTGTCTGTGTACAAGTCCCATAGGGCCAGTTCTTCCGCCTGGCCACGGGCCAGGGCTCCTTTGTGTGCCGTGAATGGGAGCCACACAGCTGCCTGCCCGGGCCTGGTCAATAATTCACAGGGGGCTGGCACTGGGCGAATGTGGGGGAGAGACTGACGCCTCCCGCTGACTGACACCCCTCCAGCTACAGACACCCATACGCTGACACCCCCTGCTGACTGACAGACACCCGCTGACTGACGCCTCCCGCTGACTGACACCCCTCCAGCTACAGACACCCATACGCTGACACCCCCCGCTGACTGACATCCACCCGCTGACTGACGCCTCCCGCTGACTGACACCCCTCCAGCTACAGACACCCATACGCTGACACCCCCCGCTGACTGACAGACACCCTCCACTGACTGACACCCATACGCTGACACCCCCTGCTGACTGACAGACACCCCCAGATCCTGACTGACTCCCACACCCCACATCGACTGACAACGCCCCCGCCTGACACGCCCCGCACAGACACGCGGGGTAACCGAGGTGCACCCGCCCGCCCACGGCGCGCACAGACACGCGCACGGAGCCCGGCGCTCCGCGCACGGACGGACGGACCGACTCACTGACTGCAGGGCTGCAGCGCGCGGGGAGGGGCTTGGCCCGCCGGGCTCGGAGGGGAGGCGCAGCCCGGCCACCCCGCCCCGCCCCGCCTCGCCTCGCCTCGCCCCGCCGCCGGCGGGCCGCGCTGCGCTGCGCCCATCCCATCCCCGCCCATCCCCGCCCCGCGCGCTGCCCGCACTCGGACTCGGACTCGGCCGCGGTGAGTGGGCGCGGGCTGCGCTGCGCTGCGCTGCGCGGGGGGCCGGGGGCTGGGCCCGGCCCGGCTCCGACCTGGCACCTGCGGGGCCGCTGGGGCGGGGCGGGGCAGGTGCGTGGCGCAGCCGGGAGCGCCCCGGGGAGCCCGGCCAGGTCGCTCCGCCTCGCGGGGGCCGCCCCCAGCTGGGCCGGGCCGGGCCGGGCCGGGCCGGGCCGGGCCGGGCCGGGCCGGGCCGGGGGGGGGGAGGCTGCGCCGCCCCCGGGCCTCGAGTCGGGGGACGCCCACGTTGGGGGCGGTGAGGGGCTCGGCCCCGGCCGGGACTGGCCCGAGTCACGCTGCTGGGGCGCGCCGCGCCGCGTGGGGCCGGGCCGGGCCGGGCCGGAGGAGCCCTGGGGCGGGGAAGGGCCCCTGGGCTGGGGCCATCAGCGGGAGGCGGGCGGGCGGCCCCCCCCCCCCCCCCGCACTGGTCCCCGCCTGCCTGCGATTGGCGAGCCTGTCTCCAAGGCAACGGCGCGGTGCGGATCCGCTCATGGCTGGGGATGCGGATGGAGCTGGGGATGCAGATGGGGCTGGCACTGATGCAGCCCGGCGGCGTGGCCGATCCCAGCGACTCGCCAGGCTGAGCCACGCCAGGGCCCAGAGGGAGGTGCTGGGGGCCCGGCAGGGAAGTGGGGGGCCTGTGTGGGGTGAAGCCGGGGCCACATCCTCTGCTGCGTGGGGGTGTAGCTGTGCTGTGGGACTGCAGCGTCTGCCCCACGGGTGCTGGGGGGCAGCGGGGCCTGGCGGGTGCCCAGGTGTCTGGCGGGGTGAGCGCGGTGGCGAGGGAGCTGTGGCCAAGGGCCTCCCCCCCTCAGCGGGGGTCCGTGCGGTGACCCCTGCCCCTTGGCTCCGGCCTGGGAGAGGCCGTTTCTGTGTGGGTCGCAGTGATGGGGCCGGGAGCTCTGTCCCGGGGCACAGGACCAGCATCGTGGCCCGGCTTCGCAGACCGGGGCCTGCACTCGGTGACATCTCACCAGCCTCTCCTGGCCGGGCATCCTCTGCACCAGGGCTGAGCCGTGTGGACTGGAGGGAGCCCCTGGCCCGGGGATCCAGTGTCCGCGTGCTGGGGAGCTGCGGTGGGGAGGGGTACAAGGGTGCGTTGAGGCCCCTTTCTGGGGAGACGGGCTCTTCGTGGCAGCTGCGGTAATGCTGGAGAAAGCCTGCGAGCTCTGCGGCAGGCATCCCTGTGGGTGTCGGTGTGTGGATGTGGGTGCGGATAAGGGCGTGTGGGTGTCTGAGTGCGGGGAGCAGGGGTGCGGGTAGGGGTGCGTGGGTGGGCGCGTGGGGGGCTGGGTGGGTGCAGTGGGTGCGGGGAGCAGTGGATGTGGGTGGGCGCGTGGGGGGCTGGGTGCGGTGGGCTGTGGGTGCTCCTGTATCTGTAGCGATGGGGAGGTGCCCAGCTGTTTGTCGGGAAGCCATCAATGAGGTGTCTGTCCATGACACACGGCTGGGCCTCGGCCTGTGAGAGGGTCTGTCTCTGCCCCCTGGCTTGCTGTGCCTGTGGGGCCCTGGTACGGGGGTCGCTGATCGTTGCCGTGAGCGGTGGGCTCTCTGCCAGGTCCATCGCTAGCACACAGCAGCGGTGTCCGTCCCCTCCTGCCTGGGACGGGGGCAGAGTTACTGTCCTGAGCTGAGGGGATTGTGGGGCTGCCGGGGGCAGGGCTCACCCCAGATCTCATGACCCCTTGGGACAGAAGCCAGGGGTAGAGCCCGGACAGCCTGGTTCGTCTGTGCCTGAGTCACGATGCTGCTCTCCTCCCCCATGTGGGTGCATGTCTGTCTGTCTGTCTGTCCATCGCCCCAGAGCGACGTCCGTGTCAGCACGCCCCACACACAGGGTGGCTGCGGGATGAGACAGACCCTGTGCCCAGTGTGTGACCCACCCATGGAGACTCAACCCCATGCCGGGTGGGTGGCGTGTGGAGGGGCAGCTGCTGTTTCCTCCCCGCTCCCCGGCCTGGGTATAGCGCCTCCCGTGGGGACGCCCCTCCGGCTGAGCGGCTGGCCGTGGCGTAGCAGGGCCGTGGCCTGGACTCACGCCGCTGCGGCTGCCTCTGACCCGAGATCACAGCTTCTGAAAACAACAATCCATGGAATAGCCCCCCACGACACCTGCCCTTGGGGGGCAGCGTCTGTACCCACGGCACCCCCAGCCCCGACTGGCCTGCAGAGAGAGATCCCTGGGCCCCCTGCCCCGCGTGGCTTCCCAAGGAGAGTGTCCCCGTTCTCTCGCTTGTTCTCTTTGGAGCCAAGGGGGATGTGACTCGCGTGTTTGCGACTTTCCCAGACTGGCCCGAAGCGTCCCAGGGTGCACGTCTGCCTCCGGCTGAATGTTTTGGGAACGTTTCGGCTAAAAGGTTCCGCCGCTTCCGGGATGGGGTCTGGGGAGACAAGCTGGTTTGCCGTGTTCAGATCTTCTCGTGACTGTTCCTTTGAGACGCTGTAAAGCCTCCGTGCCTCGGGGCCGGGACTTGCCGTGTGGCCAGGGGGCGGCTGCGGTGTCAGCGATGCACCTTGTGCTGTTCCCGCTCAGATCGGTCCTTCACGAGCCTCGGGAAATCCCAGCATGCACGTGCTCAGTGGGGACGTCTTAGCGTTCGGCCGCTAAACTCTGGAGAGTCCCATCGGCTCTGAGCGTGCCCCAGCCTCTCTCAGCGCCTGCATCGCACTGGGCGGCGTGTGCTCCGTCCTGGGCAGCGACTTTCCCTGCCCTTGCTCTGTCCTCTCGGGGCTCCCGCTGGCACCCAGCAGCAGGGAGGAGGGAGAAGCTCGCCGGGAATGCGGAAGGGCGTGGAGCCGTGGGGAGATGGCAGAAAAGGCTGCAGCAGGGTGGGCAGAGACAGGCTGCGGGAAACGTGTGGGGTGGGGAGATGGGGCTGGCAGGGGGAACAGGGACCGTGGGGTCCGTACCCACTACCTCACGCGCCCCTCCAGAGCTTGGAATTGAACTCGGGATTCCTGCGTCTTAACACTCCTGTGGTGTCAGCAAATCCCTGAGCCCCGCTGGCAAAGTGCGTGTCTCGCCCCCTCTAGTGCTGGCCCACCCAGAGGATGACAACCTACTACTGCCCTCAATTACCCGGTAGCTCAGCTGGCGGAGGTCTGCGGTTTGCAGAGAATTATGAAGGCTGGTGGACGGGTGTGACACAGTGGAGATAATCTTGGGGTTTTCTCTGAGTGCTGTGTATGCCTCAGTTTCCCCCTATGTTAGCCGTGTATTTTGGTGATGGGACCTGAGTTGTGATCATTGCAGAGGCCGCTAGAGGGCGGATGGGCCTTCCCAGCCACTCGTAGGTACGCAGACCTGGCCAGGACCCCCTGCCCCGGCCCAACTAGTTGCAACAGGTTGTGGAGGTGGAGACCAAGGAGCGGCCACCTTGCCTGGGCAGACGACAAAGGAGCGGGGAGGGGCAAAGGGACAGCTCTGGGTGTGTGTGTGACGGGGCTGGAAGGCAGAGCCAGTGCCCGTGCAGGATTCGCAGGGGAGCAGAGCCCAAGGAGGGGGCTCTGGGGCTCCTGAGGTCGTCGCTGCTGTAACTCCTAATTAATCTGCTAACAAAGTCCTCCTGCGCTGGGATCCTGAGAACTAATAAACGCTCCTGACTCCCACGCTGGCTGGGAATCGCTTCTGACTGCACGGTGGGGAGCATGGCCCCTTTGGGGGCATGGAAGAACCCCCGAGGGTCCCATGCAGGGGGCCCCACAGGGGGAGTTCTGGCAGAGCAGGGTACTGGATCCTCCGAGGCCAGAGTCAGGAGGCGGCTGCATGGGTGTGTGGAGACCTGGGGGGAGGGGAGGCAGACTCCGAAGCACCAGAGCCCTGACTGGCTGTGTCCCGAGTGGTTCCAGGGCCCGGTTCCTGGGGACTCCGTCCCAAGGGGTAAATACTGATGCGGGGGGGCAGGGCAGTCATACAGTGCAGCCTGGATCTCTCAGTAAGAGGGTCTGTGTTTTAATGCAGGGGTATGCGTCTAGAACCAGGAGCGCAGGCCTGGCTCCGGAGAGCAGAGACTGAGCAGGACCCAGGGTCAGCGTGCACTAGCATCCAACGTGAGCGCCCCGTGCGATGCTGTGGCAAAAGGGGCTCGTGTGCTCCTGGGCTGTGTGACCGGGGGGGTGGGGGGGAGGTGATTTACCTCTGGCTGTGGCGCTGCTGAGACCGATGCCGGCTGCTGCGTCCAGTGCCAGGCTCCGCGTTTTAAAAGGATGTTGGAAAATCGGAGAGGTGCTGAAAAGAGCCACAGAAATGGTCCGAGGGCTGGAGAAAAGGCCCCAGCATCTGTGTGTCTTGTCGGTCGCCTGGGGGGTGACGTGATTGCGGTGGGTCAGGAGGTAGCGCTGGTACTAACGGCTCTCCGGTCTGCAGGGAGAGCCAGGGCAAGCTCCGCTGGCTGGCACGGTCCGTTAATACGTCACCCGGGGAGGCGATGAGCGAGGGGAACAGGCTCCATCGCGTGGTGTTTTTGGATTGGCCGGCTGCCTTTCTGGAAGACGCTTTGGCCAAGCGGCAGGTGCAAAGCGCTGGCTGCACGCAGGGGCAGCTGGGGGAAGTGCTGTAACTGTGCTGGACCCGGTATGCTGCTCCGCTCGGCCCTGGGAGCCTGGGTCTGTGGGTGGCTGAGACGTTCCCTGCCCCGCGGGTGACCCACGGCGGTGCCAAGGTGATGCCACATGAAAGAATTCCTGGTTTTCCAGTTTGGTTTTTTAAGCTCCCCATCCCAGAGCAGGCCCGTCCTGGTGCCGTGGGAACCACGCTGCAGGAAGGGCTGCCTCGTCGTGCAGGCGCGAGGGGCAGAGCGAAGGTTGTGCGCTCAGCTCTAATTCTGGCATTTCCTGGCTTCGGAGGCCTCACCTTTGCACCCTTGGTCGTGTTCTTCTGACCCAGCTTGGTGAGGAATTCTTGCATGTCTCCCTGAGATCATTCAGCCTGGGGCTGGGCCTTGTCCCGTGGGGTGTGGGGGGTGGGTACAGTCATACCCAGCCACTCAGGTGGGCCGTGGGTCCTGCCTGCTGGGGTTTGCTCGCTTGTCACAGGCAGAGCAGCAGGCACTGGGTCTGCGGGAGGCCTGGGGATTGGCTGTCTAGAGGGCAGTGGCAGGGAAGAGGAAGCGGAAGTGTGGAGAGGGGCGCAGGCTGGCGCTGTGGGCAGCACGGGGGGGGAGGGGGTGTGTGACAGGAGCCTGGGCTGAGGCACAAGCTGGGGTAGAGCACGGCTGATATTTCGGTACACAGCGCAGTGGGGATCCAGGGGCAGGACCTGGGAATGTGCAGAGACCGGGTCGTAACCGTGGTAAAAGGCAGAGGCTTTGAGTTGTCCTTGGTGGTGAGTGACAGGCTGTGTGGGTGCATGTGTGTCTCACGGACAGAGGAGTTGTGCACAGGCTGTGCTGGTGTGTTAGACAGCCAGACGTGTGTTGGGCGCTCGGGTGAAGGAGACACCGGGCAGACGGGTGTGCACAGAGGCTGGACTCCTGAAGGAGGGTCAGGCTTCGTGGCGCTTGTCACTGACACAGCGGGTGCAGAGGGCTGGCTGGTGCGTTGCACGGCTGCTGCAGCAGGGTTCCCAGGGCAGGGCAGGCCTGGGGACCCGGCTCTGATACTCTTCTCCTCTGCAGGAACTGATGTTTGTGGGCAGGAAGGAGAAGCTTAGGATGGCGGAGGAGAGCTCCAGTGGCAGCAGCAGCTCCCCCAGCCCTGGAGACACTCTGCCTTGGAACCTGGCCAAGCACCAGAGGACCAAGAGAACCAAGTCATCCTCGGGCAGCGGGACGGTGCTGGACCCGGCGGAGAGAGCCGTGATCCGGATCGCAGGTAGGGTGCTCCGGACGCTGGCGGAGGGTGGGATTGCGCCGTACGGGCAGAGGGCAGCAGTTCTCGCCCCTCTGAGGATGGTGAGGTGCAGACACTGTGTGAATGATGCAGATTGACTGACAGCTCGCCACCAGTCACCCTGGGGGTGTTTCTAGGGGTGTCCCACTGGGATCTGTTCTCAGCCCAGCGCCAGCCAGTATCTTTATCAGTCAGCTGGAAGAAAACACAAAACGAGGGCTGGTAAAACGTGCAAGGACACGGTCATTGGCGGTGTGGTGAATAACGGGACAGGGCAGTCGTGCAGCCCACTCTGGGTCGTTTTCTTCTGCACAACGTGTGCTAGTGGTGCAGGAACAAAGACCATCGATCTCATGTGTAGAATGGGGGCTGTAGCCTGCAATGCAGGACGCTGGGCCGGACGTAGGGCTCGTGCCTGGGAACCAACGGAACACGAGCTCCCAGCGCGATGCTGGGGCTGAGAAGGTGGATGTGATCCCTGGAACCGTGGAGTGGGAGCACAGAGGTGGGGTTACGTTGTGAGCTCATCCTGGGGCCTGTGCGCCCCTCTGGTGTCCGCACGTCAGCAGGGATGTTGGCGAGTTGGACAGGGCTCCGAGAATTGCTCCTGCCTCACCGTGAGAGAGCAAAGAAACTCAGTCTAGAGCTGACTCGATCTACGGGTACTTACAGAGCATGCGCTTTCTGATAGCGGGCACCTCGTTAGCCTGGCCAGGAAGGGCAGAAGGAGATTTGCTGTTGAGAAGCTGAAGCCAGACAAAGTCAGACTCGGAAGAAGGTGCAGTTTTCTATCAGTACGGGGAATTAAGCACTGCGACAACTCACGGGGGGACGTGGTCGGCTTATAAAACGTGTGCATGACACCAGGCTGGGAGGGGTTGCAAGCACTTTGGAGGGCAGGACAAATTGCAGGATTCGTCTGAACTCGGCAAGATAGCCAGGTGCAAAGTGCTTCGCTTCAGAAGGAAAAGTCAAATGGGAGTAAGTGGCTCGGTGGAGCGCGGCTGGAAAGGCTCTGGGGTTAGTGTATCACAAATGGAACAGGAGTTGTGAGTGTGATTGTGTTGATGTAGCTGTGCTGGTCCCAGGATATTCGAGAGAAGGTGGGTGAGGTAATGTCTCTTCCGGGGCCAACTTCTGTGGTAAAGAGGACAGTGATCAGCTGTTCTCCATGTGCACGGAAGGAGACGAGGCGATGGTGTAATAGCAGCGAGGGAGATTGAAGTCAGAGATTGGGAAAATCTTTCTAGCTCTCAGGGGAGCTGAGCTCTGGACCAGGCTTCCCAGAGGCTGTGGGGTTCCCGTCATTGGTGGTTGGACAAACCCCTGGCGGGGCCGATCCAGGGTTACTTGGTCCTGCCTCAGCGCAGGGGGCTGGACTGGATGACTTCTCTTGTTCCCTTCCAGCCCCTCGTTTCTGGGACTCTGTGAGGGTGGATTCTCCGTTGCTGGGAGCCTGTGACTGTAGACAGGATGTCCCTGCTGGGGCTCCGCCGGGGTTCTGGGCTTGCTGCAGGAGTCACTGGGTGAGGGGCTCTGTGCTGTGACCAAAAAGATTTGGGGGTCGCGGTGGCTAATCAGCTCCACACGAGCTCCCAGTGTGACGCTGGGGCTAAAAGGGCTAATGGAGTGCTGGGGTGCACAGACGGGAGGCTCTCGAGTAGGAGCTGGGAGGTTCTTTTACCTCTGTGTTTGGTGCTGCCGCAACAGCTGCTGGAATCCTGGGTCCAGTTCCGGTGCCCACAGTTCGAGGGATGTTGATTGACTAATTCAGAGAAGAGCCATGAGAATGGTTAAAGGGTTAGAAACCTGCCTTCCAGTGAGACTCCAGCTCAGGGGTTCCCCACCCATGGCCTGGGGTCCAGAAGTGGCCCCCGGGGTCTTTCAAAGTGACCCGCGGCTCCCCTCCCGCTGGCTGCCTACGGACCACGGCGGAGCGCACGGGGCTACAGGACGCGTGTGGTTTCCCTGCTGCAGCCTGGGGAATGGGAGATCAGCAGGGAGGGAGGCAGCCTGCTCGCCCGACTCCCTCTGCCTGGCTGCAGTGGGGGTAGGAGAGCAGCCAGGACCCCCCATGCTTGAGGAGGGGCAGGACTGTAAAATTAATCAGTGCCTTCCGGTTAGCTGCCAGGCCCCGTGCCTGTGTGGTGCCAGTCACTCAGCTACACGAGTGCTCTGTCTGTGAGCGTGTGCCGGACTGCCAGTGACGGGTAGGTGTAAAACAGTGACTGCAACAATGAGCGCAGCCGCATCGAACCGCTCACCTTGAACGTGCAGTGATTTGTTGTCCTCACTGTGCGCACGTCCACACGTGGGTTCGGCGTTGACAGGCCCTCCAGGGTTGTGTCAATGGTATTTGTGCCCTGGAGCCAGAAGCGTTGGGACCCCTGCTGCAGCTGCACAGAGCAGGTTGAGGGGGACCTGATCACGGTCTGCAGGCACCTACCGGGGAGCAAAGCTTTGCAATGGGCTCTTCCGCCTGGCAAAGGGCGGACCGGCTGCGGTGGCGGGACGTGGGAGCTAGACACGTTCAGGCGGGGAATAAGGTGTGTGTGTGTTTCCAGCAGGGTGGGTAATTACAGGTTCCCACGGGCCGTGCCGCAGACCGGCTGGTTTTCTGCACCGTCTGCTCTAGAAGTGACTTGGCGCCCGGCTCTGGCCTGTGTTACAGGCTCACAATGCGCTCTCCTGGCCTTGGGATCTCTGCGTCTGTGACATGGGGTCAGACTGGATGATCCACGGCCCTTCTGGACTTAAACTGCATGGCTAGAATCTGTAAATATCTGTGCCTCAGTGTAGGAACGTATGAGCCGCCACGCTGCATCAGAGTGCTGTCCATCTGGCCCACTCTCCCGTCTCCAGACGTAGTCTGTAGCAGAGCTTCGGGGGAGTGAACGGAACAGGGCAGTTAAGGAGTGATCCACCCTGGTCTTCCACTCCCAGCTTCTGTCCGTCCGAGGATGAGGGTCATCCCAAGCATGGGGTTTCATCCCTGACCATCTGATCCATCACAGCCTCCTGCAGCAATGAGTTCCACGGGTTAATCGTGCATCGAGTGACAAAACATTTCCTCTTGTTTGTATTAAACCTGTCGCCTGTTAATTTTGTCTGGTTTTTGTGTCGTGGGAAAGGGTAAAGAACTCTTCTCGAGTCACTTCCTCCAGCCAGTCGTGATTTTACACGCCTCTGCCATCTCCCCCTTAGTCCTCTCTTTGCTAAACGGACAGTCCCGTTTTCTGTGGTCTCTCCTTGTGTGGAAGCTGTTCCATGCTCTTCAGCATCTTCGCTGCCCTTCGCTGAACCGTGTCCAGCCTCGCTGTGTCCTCTCTGAGATGAGGCGACCTGCACACAGTATTCCGGGGTGGGCGTGCCATGGATTTATGCAGGGACGGGATGATCTTTTCAGTTGTATTTTCTATTCCTTTACTAGTGGCTCCTACCATTCTGCTGGCCTCTTTGCCTGCCGCTGCCCACGGAGGGGTTGTTTTCAGAGAACTGTCCACAGCGACTCCTGGGTGGTAACAGCTAATCCCGCCCCCATCGCTGTGTATGTGGAGTTGGGATTCTGGTCTGCAATGTGCATAGCTTTGCAGTTATCAACACTGAATTTCCTCTGCCATTTTGTCACCCCCCCCACCCCCCCCCCCGTCTTGAGACCCTTTGGAACAGGGGAGTCTCCAAATGGGCAGGGGGGACCCACCCTGCACAGAGCCCCTGGAGCAGTGTCGCCCCTTCCCTGCATAGACGCAGCAGCCCCCGGGTGCCGGCTCTGTGGCGGGGCGAGGCTGCATTGATGGGCGGGGGGGTCTGTTGTGGGGTGGGGCAGTGGGGCATCACTGCACTGGGGGGGGGGGGTGACTCTGGGGAGCTGCACCTGCTCTGTGGCTCGCACCCCCTCCCCCTGCTGGGAGCGCCCGCCAGGCCGCCGGGCAGTTGCTGTAGGGCGGGTACGGGGAGGGTGGGACAGGGCTGTGGGGAACCCGTCGGAGCCCATGCAGCCGCCAGCGATGTACTTCCCCATCCCAGCCAGGGCCCTCTCTGGGGGGAGCTTCTGGCTGGCGTTCCCCGGGGCGGGTGGGGGGTGTCTGTCTAGGGAGGGGCCCACAGGTGGGGAGAGACAGCGAGCGTAGAGGGACAGAGCAGGGTGAGCCGTGGGGGGAGGAGTCAGTGCCCTGGCTCCTGTGGAGAGGGCCCCCCTCCCCCCCCCGCTGCAGCTCCCGCTGCAAGGGACAGCTGGGGAAAGCCGCTCCCAGGGGTGCCGAGGGGGGATGTCGCTTGTCCCCCCACCCCGCCATGGGCTGGGGTTTGCCCTGGGCTCCTGCTGCAGTGACAGCAGCTGCCATTAGGGGGCCTCCTGGCCCCGAGCACGGTGGGTCCTGGCTCCTGGCCCCGGGTCGCGTCTGCCGGCCAGCGGGGGGGAGGGGGTCCTGCCCGTCCCGTCCCGTCCCCGGGTGTTGGTGCGCCAGCCGCAGAGCAGACCTAGCCGAAGCGGGGTCTAGGACCCGGCACCCACATCCAGCAGCGCGCACGGCCTTCAGGAGCTCCCGCCCGGGGAGCAGCCTGCCCTCTGGGGCCCCGCGTGGGGCGCTGGAGCTGGCCCCCTGGCCCCTCCCAGGCTGTGGCTGTGGGCTCAGCCCTCCCGCGGGGTCAGCGTGGCCCCTGGAGGGTGTGGGGCTGTCGCGAGGCTCTGCGGGGTTTGGCTGAATTGTTTCCACTGCCTGGTGCAGCGCGGCCGGTCCCCTGAGTGCTGGGCGCTGCCGGGCGCTGCCGGGCGCTGGCCAGACGCTTTGTGGGCCCATGTCGGTACCAGGGTGTCGCACCTGGGGGGCCAGGGGCTGCAGGGAGACCCCCCCAATTGCAGTGACTGGAGCTGGGGAGACCCCAGTGGGGTCCATCCGGTCTGTCGCTGGGGCCTGGGCACGCCCGGCCTGCAGGCCCTCTGCTCCGTTCCTGGACCGTGAAAGGAGCCAGACCCCGGGGGCTGGGGCGGGGCTGACTCCCAGTCTCCATCCCGCTGCCAGGGGCTTCTCCGGGCCTTTCGCCCAAATGGTCCCTTTTACCATCCCCCGACCTTACCCCGGCCCCACCCCCCAGCCGTCTCTCGCCCCCGTTTGTCGGGGGATTGCAGCATTCTGGGGGGGCCGGGCTGGATCCGGCCCTGGGAGCAGGGGGCTCTGTGCAGACACTGGCTCCCATGGCAGCAGGACGGTTCCACGAAGCCTGAGCTGCCACCACGCTGCTCGTGCCCCTCCTCGCCCCCCAGCCCGGCACAGCGGGACGTGGGGGTCCTGGGGTCGGCCTGGCCAAGACCTCTGCCCGTCTGTCCGGGGTCCCCCCCAGCCCGGCCTAGTGGGGTGTGGGGAGGGTGAGGGCGGGGCTGGCCCTGGGGTAGGCCTGTCCCATGCACCCCCAGCCCGGCACAGGCCTGCCAGGGCTCGCAAGCCGTGGCGAGCACCGTCTGGCTCAGGGCGCGGAGCTGGCGGGAGCCGTGGGCAGAGATGCCCCACGGCAGCGCAGAGCCTGGGCCCAGCCTGGGAGGCAGGAGCCCCCAGCCCTGGCCTCTCCCTCTTCCCCCACAGTCACAGCTCTGCCAGAGCGGGGCGCCTGTGCCCCCAGCCCCTCTGGCGCCTGTGCCCTGGGCCCAGGCAGCAGCATGGGGCGGGAGCCGTTCCCTGCCCAGGCACCTGGCAGTGCATTCGGGGACGCCTGGGGGTGTCTGTCAGTGCCAGGGAGGGTCCCTCTGGGGCGTTCTTGGGGCATGGGGGACCCCCCACCTGCTGGGCTGGGCTGACGGGGCTGGCCCTGCACCGCCCCGTCTGTGGGGCACGCTGTGGGGATAAGGCCTGAGCTCCAGCGGCAGCATGGAGTTGTGGGGGGGCTCTGACCAGTAAGAAAGAGACTGGTAGCGTGGCTGTAACTGGTATTGGTGGGGGTGGGGGGGGTGCTGAGGCCTGTGGGTAGGGACTGTGCGTGGGGTGGGGCTCTGCCTGGTGGGGGCGGGGCTGGGGCTCTGAGCAGTGCTCTGCCGTGTGGTGGTGGGGGGTGTGTGTCTGAGCAGTGCTATGGTCCGTGTGGTGAGTGGGGGGGGCTGTGGTGCGTGGGCTGGGGAGAGTGGGGGGTGGGGTGGGCGGCGGGGGGTGGGCTGCGCGCCCCAGGCTGTGGTGCGTGGGCTGGGGAGGTGGGGGATGGGCTGCAGGCGGGGGGAGGGTGTGGGGCCCCGGGCTGGGGATTGCAGAATGGTGAGGGGACGGGCGGGATTGCAGGCTGGTGAGGTGCCGGGCCGGCTCCGGGCTGGCGGGGCGAGCGCTGAGCCAGGGCTGCGGGCGGGCACAGACCCTACGCGCGGGCAGGCGAGAGTGAGGTCGCATCACGGGCGCAGACGTGCCCCGAGCTCCCGTGGAGATGGTGCCAGCGGGGCCCAGGGAAGCAGCAGCCAGGCCGGCCGGGGGAGCCCCCCCGACCTGTAGGAGCCTGCGCTGCCCTTGAGGTGTGCCCTCCCTGCCCTGTGGGCGATGGCCGGCATGTCCCGTGCGCGGAGCGAATTCTCCCCACACTATTTCTGGCGGGCGCCGGGCTCTGCCCCTCCCTTCGCACCAGATTGGATTACGCCAGGGCTTTGTGCAGCTAAATTTAGTGCTGGGCCCCCTCCCCCCGCGTGTGGGTCCTGCGTCACCCTGGCTTTCCCAGTGACTCACCACGGGCCGGCCCTGGAACACGCGGCACCCAGCGAGCGTCTGGCCCGTCGGAGCAGCCAGCGAGATGCCATCCTGGAGCCAAGCGAGGGCCTGATGGCTCGAAATAGCAGCTGAGTTCCCTGCGCAGCACTGATCCCGGCCAGATCCAGGCCCCGCACTGGCTGCCCCGCGCCCAGCTCCGTGCTCATGGCGCACCTGGGCCGGGCGCGTGTCTGCGCTGGAGGCGCACGGCCCACTCAGCCCGGAAAGCAGCCAGTGCGGAGCAGGGCAGAGGCTGGCCCCGGCCCGTTGCTTCCATGCTGGGGACTGCCAAGTCCCTGCCCTGGAGCGGAGGGGGAGGGAAGATCTGAGTGCAGGGGGGGGACGACTGGGCAAGGCTGGCTGGGAATCGCAGGGCCTGATTTCGGAGACGGAGCTTTACAAAGACCCCCTGCTCCTGGGGCTGCCCCTGGCGAGAGCCCGGGCCGGGCCAGCAGCGTGCGGCTCCCTTCTGCTGTGCACCCGGGTGTGCGGGGTCCTGGTGCAGGCGGGGGGCCTACATCTGCAGCCAGGGCGGCGGGGGAGCTGGCCAGCAGGTCAGGCTCTGCAGAGCACGTGGTGAAGGAGCGCGGGACAGGCCGTGCGAAGTGGATTGACTGCCCCAGGATTCGGCAGGGCAGCACGGTGCCAGCACAGGGTGGGGCAGGAGCAGATGCAGCTGAGGGGCGCTGGTACCTTGTGGGAGGTGCCGGCTGCGGGGTCTGGGGAGCGAAGCGGAGTCGCCGTTCACACTAGAAGCGCTCCTGAAACCGGGGCGGGGGAGCCGGAGCCGGGAATGCGCCGAGAGCCAGCCGCAGTCACTGCTCCGGGGACTCCGTTCTGCAGGCCCCTGCGCCTGCTCCTGCTGCGTCTCCAGCGCGCTGCGGCAGGCCGGCGGGGCCCTGGGCGGCAGGAGCCCTGTGGGCCGGTGCCGGGGCCTCGTCCCTTGTTCCCAGCAGCACCGTGTCTGTAGCGGAGGGAACCGGAGCCATCCTGCCCCCGGAGCCCTGGGCAGGGTCATCCTTCCTCGCTGTGGGCTGCCGCGCCGCGCCCCCGAGGGGCTGCACTCGGGCTGGCAGCGATCCCTCCCCGGAGGGTGGCGATGGGACCCACGGCTATCTGGGGGAGGGGGCAGCCCCCGTCAGGCTGTCTGGGAAGTCCCTGGCTCACTTGGGCTGGGGGCGGGGCTGTCTGGAAGCCCTCCGTCCCCTCCCTGGCACCATGGCGTGGGGCAGTGGGGCAGAGGCAGACACGGGGAGCCCTAGCCTGCGTCCCTCCCTGCGGTGCTCTTCGCCTTGTGTGCCGGGCCAGGCCGGGCCGGGGGTTCTCAGCGCCCACCGGGGCAGCCTGTGCGTGGGCCGTCTCCGGAGAGCGTCCTGCCTCGCAGCCCCGCAGCCGGGGGCGGCTGTTCCTTTAAGGGGTAGGGCCAGGCCGGCTGGAATGTCATTCCAGCCGGGCTGGGCTGGGCTCTCCCTCCATGCCTGCCAGCCGCCCCCTGCCTCCCTCCCAGAGACACCTGGAGCTGGCCGCCACAGCGCTGACCCATGGCCGCTTTCAGCCTGAGCCGCCTGCCCCCCAACCCCGAGGAGAAGGACTTTATCCAAGCCTACGAGGAGGTGCGGGAGAGATACAAAGGTACCAGCCGTGCCCCCTTCCCCCCGGCCCCCCCGGTGCTCCAGGCAGGGCGTGGGGGCTCCGGTCCTGCGCCCAGGCTGGGAGCCAAGCGCCGGGGCTGGGCCAGGGAGCGCCCGTGTGGAGCCAGGGCGCGCTGTTCGTTCCCATAATAGGGCACGCCAGGCCTGGCCGGCAGGAGCCCTTCACCAGGGACCGGCTGCCAGGGCTGGGGTTCGGGTCCCAGGGGAGGGCAGGAGTGGCCAGGCTGAGGCATGGGGTGTGCGAGCCCTGGGGGCTGGGCTGCCGGGGGGCAGGTAGAGTTGTCCTGCTGTTGCCGTGTCCAGCGCTGAGCGAGCCGGGGCGTGCAGCGCGCACTGACTTTGGGTGCCTGACGCCAGACCCCCAGGCTGGGTTTCAGGGTGCTGGGCATCGGCTGCCCTATGGGCCAGTCAGGCCCCATGTCCTCGTCTGCGGGCCCTGGAACCAGAGGCCGCCGTGGGGCGGGGGCTGGCAATGCCGTGAAGGCCGGAGGTGGAGCTGCAGGTGGACCCCCTGGTGTGGGGCAGGGAGGGGGGCTGGACCTGGTACCAGCCCCTGCAGCAGGGGCCTGTGTCCGGGCATGTCTGCGAAATCCTGTTCTAGCCCCCCCCGCCACGTTCCCCCTCCCTCATGTGAGAGGCCTGCTGAGCCTCCTGCAGGGGGCTGGGAGCATGGGGGCCGGGCGGGGTGCGTGGGGGGTCAGGAGAGTGCTTTGGCTGGGATACAGACTCCCTTGAGCCCAGGACTTTGGGCCGGCGTCAGTAGTAACGAAATCCCTGGAGTTATTTCGACTCGTCTGGCTTCCCTTCGAGCCCTGCCCCCTGGAGCCCTGCCCCCCGGAGCTGCCCCCCGTTCTGAGTGGCCAGGGCACGATCAGGCTTGACAGATACAGCAGAGTTGGGACTGGCTCTGTGCAAGGGTGGGACCCCCCCCGACCCCCTCACGGCCAGGCCTGCCCCGTGGGGGCCTGCTGGGCAGGTTGCAGGGGCGCTCGCGGGGGCTGGGGGTGGACGGGCCCCAGGGAGGGGAGCGCCTGTGGGTCCCTGGCTGGAAACGCCGCAGGTCACAGGAGGGCCAGGGCCGTCCCTGGGGGCTGTGGTGCAGGGCAGAGAGCAGGGCCCTGCCGTCGGCTCGTGGCAGGGGAAGGGGTCTGTCGGGAGCGGTGGCTCTCCTGTCCCCTGTGCCCCTGCGTGGGTACGCAGCACCGTGCTGGCCCCCAGCTGGCCTTGGCCCCGGGGTGCCGTGTGCCCTCGCCCTGCCCATGGCGTGTGCCTGGCTCGTCCTGGCCGCACAGACTGGGCGCGGTCGGCTGCACGGCTCTGCCAGGGTGCCAGGAGGGAAGGCCCCTGCCCGGGGGGTGGGGGGGGTGTGACTCTGCGCCCCTAGGTGATGCACAAGCGCTGCGTGTGCAAAGGTGTGTGTGTGTGTGTGTGCGTGTGTGCGTGCGTGCGCGCCCGTGCGCTGCCCTCTGCTGGCATGTGCCTGTCCCTGCTGGCTGAGCGGGCAGAGACCCCTGCCGGCGGGTGCTGCTCTCCCCGGCGCTGGGAGCAGGAGGGAGGCAGCTCCCCGGTGCCGTGGAGCTGGGCAGGGCTGGTGCGGAGCAGCCCCGGGCTGGCCAAGGTCACGAGGCAGGTGAGGCGTGGAGCTGGCCCCAGCCCAGCAGCTCTGCCCCTGGGCTACTCCCTCCCCAGCTGTTGAGCTCCGGTGTCCCCCTGGCCGTAGCTGGGGGTGGAGCGCGTCATACCTGGGGTTGGGGCAGGGGGGAGCGCGCCGTACCGGGTGGGGGTGTGGGGCAGGGGGGAGTGTGTTGAGCCTGGCGCCGTACTGGGAGGGCAGGAGGTGTGGGGCAGGGGGGAATGTGCCGTCGCTGTCGGGGAGAGGTGGCACGCTGTACTGGGGGGGTGGGGGGAGCGCGCCGTAGCGGGGTGGGGGGAGCGCGCCGCAGCGGGGTGGGGGAGGAATGCGCGTGTGCCTGCCCCTGTGCTCTGCCTGGTGCGTGGGGAAGCGGTGGGTGGCTGGCCCTGCCCGGGCTGTGTGTGGGCCGGCGTCGCCCGGCCAGTGTCTGCTCAGGGCCGGTGGCCGAGCGGGGCCCTAGCTCCTGGGGGTGGGGGTTGGCCGCGCTCCCAGTGGGGCAGGGGACCATCTCCCCAGCAGGAGAGGGGGCTGGGCCTGACTGGGGAGGCCTGGAGGGGGCCCATGGCGGGAGGGGACTCCAGCCGGGCCTGCGCCCGATGCCCAAGGCAGGGCTCCCTCGCTGGCGCGTTGGCAGGGCCTGGATCCCGTTGCGAGGGGCCATGCCGCTCTGGTTGGCGCTGCTGGCGAAGCGGCTGTGGTGGACGTGGCTCGGCCCCGCTGGGCTGTACAAACGCTGCTGGAGCGACCCAGGCTCTGCGCTCTGGCGGTTGAGCTGTGTCTACACTAGGGCGTGCGGGGACCCCGGCTCTGTAGTCGGGGCCACACCCCTGCCTGCCAGCTGTGTCCACACAAGCCCCTAGTGCGGAACTGGCCCCAGGGAAGTGAGTGTCATGGGGGGAGGGCAAGGGGCCCTGGGAAGGGCAGAGGAGGAGCGAGGTCGGTCCCTGCCCCACAGGAGAGCAGTGGGGCGCAGGGGCCCGGGCCCCTCTGGCCATGGGAGCAGCGTTTGGGGATGGCCCCATGTGATCCAGGCTTGGCCTGCACTTAAAACTCAAGCGCCGTAGCTATGGCACCTAAGGGTGTGAAAGATCCACCACCAGGCAGGCGGGTGACTGGCGGGATGGGGGAGCCCCGCCCGTCGCTGTGGTGCATCTGCACCAGGGTGCCGCACACCGTAGTGTAGACGGGGCCGTAGGTCCGTGGAGACAAGAGAGGCCGGAGAGCCCGGTGAACGGGCAGCTCGGTGCCAGCCAGCAGCCGGGGTCGCCTGCTGAGTCCTGCCCATGGCAGGCGCTCTGCGCGCCATGCACCCCGCCGGAGAGGGGCGTGGGCAGGCCCTGCTCGGCATGCGGGGGGCAGCAATCCTAGAGGGCAGGTCCCCCCGGCTCAGACAGGGCCCAGCGGGAATCGGGGGGGGGGGGGTGCGGAGGTGGGCAGTGGGGTGAGGAGGGGCAGAGAGACCCTGGCTGGGAGAGCCGGGGCTGTGCGGTTCGGAGGGGGGCTGTGTTGGAGGGATGCAGAATAACGATGGGGGAGGCAGGCTGGGCACGGGGGCTCGTCTCCCTCGCCTGCGGGCCCCGGGGTGTGTGTGTGTGTGTGTGTGTGTGTGGTGGTGGTGGTGGTTGTGGGGGGGGGGACCTCGCCCATCTCACGTGCAGGTCCGCCGAGGGGGGCTGGGATTCCCCATCCCATGTGCAGCGAGGTCAGGGAGAGACGTGCAGAGCAGCCCGCGAAGCGTTACCCGAGGAGCTCCCGGGACCGGTGTCTGGAGGGAGAACTGAGTGTTGATAACTCACTGATAAGGCCGGGCAGAGCAGACTGGCGGCTCGCTGCACAACATGAGGGGCCCGCGGTAGCTGTCACCGCTCCGCCGAGAGACCGTGGGGTCACGGGGAACACCCACTCGGTGTGCAGCGGCGGCTGAAGAGGCCACGAGGCTGTGGGGAGTTGTTAGGAAGGGAGAGAGAACAAGACCAAGTATCGTGACGCCTCTTTATAAAGCCTGGCATCCCACACCTGCAATGCTGCGTGCAGGTCTCTGCGCCCCTCGGCACGGATCCCGTGGAGCTGGAAAAGGTTCAGAGAACGGCAGCAAAGATGATGAGGGGATGAGAAGAGGATTAAAATGACGGGGGCTGGTCAGCTTGGAAAAGGGACGACTCGGGGGGGGGTATGACAGAGGTCTGTAAAATCACGACTCAGGCAGTGAATAAGGAAGAGTTATTCAGCCCTTCACATCACACACGAACCAGGGGTCACCCGATGAAATGAATAGGCAGCAAGTTTAAGACAAACACAAGGAGGTATTTCTTCACACACACACACGTGTGCGCGCGCGCGCACATGCACACACACACACCGTTAACCTGTGGAACTCATTGCCAGGGGATATTGTGAAGGCCAAAAGTATAACTGACTCCAACAAGGACTAGATCAGTTCCTGTGGGCTGTGTCCATCCGTGGCTATTAGCCAGGAGGGTCGGGGACAGCCGCACACTCCAGGCAACCCTAAAGCTCTGACTGCTGGGAGCTGGGGCTGGATGCCCGTGGGTGGATCGCTCTCACGGGCCAGTTCTGCTTCCGACCTCTGATGCTCTGGCACCAGTCGCTGTCAGAGGCAGGATCCTGGGCTGGCTGGGCCGTGGGGCAGCTCTTAGGTTGTGCTTGTCTTGCATGGAGGTGTTGGGGGTGCTGATGTTCTCTTGGCCCGTGCGCAGGCCTGTGAGGGTCGCCCGTCCAACGCGCAGGGCCATGGGGGGGCAGAGGCTGGGGGGCGTAACCTATCTGACACGCAGGGCCATGGGGGGTCAGAGGCTAGGGAAGGGGTCACCTGTCTGACACGCAGGGCCATGGGGGGTCAGAGGCTGGGGTTCAGGAGTGGGGGGATTTGGGGTCCAATGGAAATGGGGGGTTCTGTAGAGTGCCTGGTGGTTTCTACCAAAACACCACAAAACACCACAACAAATTGGTGCCCTTGTTATTCAAAGAACAAATATCCCAGGACCTGTCAGGGGCGAAGGAACAAGGCCCGTGTACTGCGAACGCAGGAATTTGGTCAGTAGTGTCAATGAAAAGAAAAGTATCAACAGGGTGATAACATTGATACATGGTATCAGTGATGTAACCACTAGGAAACAGCACCAACATTGTATCAATGCTACAATTACCGAGCCACGTGTGTCAGTTGGTGCTTTCACTCACACACACTGACAGACAGACACACACACACACACACACACACACACACACACACACACACACACACACACAGACAGACACACACGTGGGGTCTCACAGATGTTCTAGTTACCAGCCTCTGGGTGCTCCTGGCAGTCACTGGCCGGGCGCTGCAGCAGGACGGTGAGGAGCCAGGCTCTGCCGATGGCGCCGGTTCTCCTGGCTGGCTGGTGATGTAGACCCCAGCCTCCAGCCTTCATCTTTGTCCCGTTTTATAGGGAAAAGGCCCCATGTCAGTCTGTGGGTTTTGCTCTGTCCTGCTGCATCTGCATTTGGTGTGATCCTCAATCACCCACATTGTTGCAAGCCTGATCAGATTTTGTCCTGTGAAGTGGGCTGGCTCCAGAGTTATCAGGGTGGCTCCTCTTCGGCCAGTTGAAATTATCTTCGCTCCTTTATTCTTCCCTCAGACCTGTTAGGTGGGGCTGGTGTTTTCTTCCTCTGTTTTCTCTGACCAATTGTTCAGTCACTCGCCCTGTCTACACCCACCCCGATTGCTCAGCCATTCACACTCCAGTCACTCAGGGCCAACTCCTCGCTGAAGAATTCACGAGTTATTTTTAAAGCAAACCTTATTTCATGTTGCCAGTGTCTCTCACGATTCGGTTGGTGTGTTACACTGCACAGGGTGGATTCTTACACGTAAACTCGGGTTTTTCCAAAGACAGTGAGCGTGGGTAACATGAACAGATGAAATGGTCAGTGGATGGTTTTACAGCTAGACGGATACGAGGCGCAGCCAGACGTGGATTACCCTGCAGTCAATGGCGGTTTTAGAAAGGCTGACGTGACCGTTTCGAAGGGTAGAACAGCACCTGCCACTCAGCCGAGGTTTTAGCTTTGGTGGAAGTTAGTGTGTTGGGCTGAAGTGCCCTGGTAGGAAGAGGGGTGTGTGTTTGTGGCTCTGTTCTTTTGTGTATTTCATGACAACAGGATGGGGCCAACACCCTGACCCCGCGGCAGTCGCTCCTGGGGTGGGGGGTTGCCTGGCTCTGGGCAGAGCAACCTGGCACTCGGGGTCCCAGAGCCCCTCAGGCCTGCGTAGGTTTGACTCAGCTGCCTCCCCAGGACGTGGGGGTACCTGGGCCAGATCGGAGCGAGTGGCGCTGTGACCCCATGTGCCAGGCTGCAGGGCCTGGAGTGGGGAGCCAGGCCAGCCCCCTGGGACGGGAGCTGTTGTGGGGTGACCACAGAGCAGGCTTGGCTTGTTCTCCTCCCACCGCCCCAGGGCAGGCCCTGACCGCGGACACCCCCTCTCTGCCCCCCCCCCCCCCCGCCGATAAAGTGAGTCGGAAACCTCAAATAATTTCCTGGGGCTGACTGAGGGTCCCATTAGAGTAGCGCAGCCCCTCCCCCAGCTTCTGCCCCACCCGCACCCTGGGGCACTGACTGCACAGGGTGCATCCTCTTGTGTCCCCTGCACCAGAGGCCCCTTCGTGCTGCGTGGGGGCTGCCCTGGCGGAGGGGAGCCGCCCCCGGGAGCGTCCCAGGCAGGCAGCTCCTTGCAGGCGGCCAGCGCTCCGGGAGCCGAGGGGCTGCGATGTTGAGGGCCGGCCCGCTCTGGCGGCTCTCGAGGCCGCGCTGGATTGCGGGGCCTGGGCGGCGCTGCGGCCGCGCTCGCTGTCACTCGGGGCCTGGCCACGCTGAGGCTGGGTTTGGTGTCCGAGCTGGGGGATTTTCTTGTGCAGGGAGCAGCGTCTCACTGTGCACCAGGAGGGACCGGCCCAGGCAGTTCAGGGGAGAGGCAGGGCTGCCGTAGCAGCTGGGGGTGGGACCTGCCCGGCAGCGGCTCCAATCCCCCCCCCCCCCCAGCTGCTGGGCCATGTGCTCTAGGGACAGGGGCTCTAGGGACAGGGGCTCTAGGGCAGCTCACGGGGAGGGGAATACGGGGGGGGGGGGCGAGAGGTCCCTCTGCCTAGCGCTGGCGTTGCCTGCAGGGGCGGTGGGGGCGGCCCCGGTGCTCGGCCTGCCCCAGATGGGCTGCGCTCTACGGCCTGGGCCTTCTGCCTTCAGTGTGCACGGGATGGTAGAGCCGTGCCCCCCCCCCCACCCCACTGGGACCACGGCCCAGCCTCGCTCCCTCTCCAGGGCTTGCCCCGCCCTCACTGCCGGAGGGGGAGCTGCAGAGCCCTGCCGGGAAAGGGGTCATGGGCCTTCCGGGCTCATTGCCCACGTGGCCTGGAGGGAAGTGGGCGGGGCTCCCTGGAGAGGGAGGAGCCCAGCGGTGGGCTGGGCACCGTTAATGCAGCCCTGCTCGCCCTGCGGAGGCTGGGCTGCCCCAGCACACAGGGAGGTGGAGACCAGCTCGGTGCCCCTCTGCCAGCCCCGAGGGTGCCGCCGGTGGGAGTGAGCTGCACCGTGCCCGTGCATGGTGGGTAGGCTGGGCATGGGGCACACGGTCACACCCCATGGCTGAGGCAATTGGGGGGGCAGGGGCTGCTGGTCGCAGGTTCAGTCCCTGCCGCGGGTCGGTCCATCCGTCCGTCCGTCCGCACACAGCCTGCGCTGGGCACTGCCCTGAGAACTGCCAGGGCTGCCCTTGGATAGCATCTGTCCCCCTCTGCCTGTGGGCCTCATCCGCAGCCCCCTGCCGGGTCACGCCTGGCGGGCGGGGAGAGGCCATGCTGACGTGCTGGCTGGGGCGGCCCTGGCCTGCCCTGGGATCCACGTTGCTGGCGCTGGGAGGGTGCTGGTGGTGTCGCGCCTTCCTGTCTAGGTCTGTGCCCCGGGTGCTCCCCCTGGTGGGTTCCCCGGGGCTTGGCTGCTGTTGGGGGTCCCTGGCAGGGGGCCCGTGGCGGGGTGTAGGTGCTGGTGTGCACCGAGGCAGTGGGTGCCGACGGGAGCTGGGAAGGGACACGGGGTACCACTGGCTGGCGTGAGATGGTGCTTGGAGGCTGGCGGGAGGGAAGCAATGTGCCCGAGTGGGTTTGGGGGCTGCAGGGCCCTGCCGTGGGCGGAGAAGGGCAGTGTCCCTGCAGGGGGCTCTCTGTACGGGCTGCGTCTGACAGGAGCCACGGCTAGGCTAGCTGCCACGTTGGGCCCAGGCGGGAGCCCCAGCTGAGAGCGTTGGCCCCAGGGGGGGCAGACGTGGGGCACCCTCAGCCTGCCCCACCTGCCCCAGGGCCAGCCCAGCTGCTGTCTGCAGCCCCCAGGTGGGGGCAGAGCCGGGATTCCTGCATCCCTGACGCCTGGGGAGGCCTCGCGGGAGTCGGCGGGGCCTGGGCCAAGGCAGCACTGCTGTGTCCAGCGGCTTGTCAGCGCAGAGCTACACTGCAGGGCCGCACCTGGCGTAGGGCCAGCGCCTGGCACGGGGCCTCCTGCTCTGGATTTATCACCCTGCTGCGAGGCGCCTGCGGACCGGCAGCGCTAGCACAAACCGGCACCCAGCAGGGAGCAGCCGAAAGGACGGAGACCTGGCGCCTGCCCCAGCCACAGCCCCGCAGGGAGGGCAGCATCCCTTGGTGTGCAGGGCCTGCGCCCTGTGGGATGCTGCAGAGGCCTCTTCCTGCCCGTGCTCTGGGTGTGCTTGGGGGGCGTTGTTGGGGGGATGCCGGGCTGTGATTCAGATGTGCGAGGGGCTGTCACCGCCTGCCCCGTAACCCTCCCCGCGCTTTTCTGTGGTAGCTCCCAGCCTGGGCGGCTCACCATGCTCCCGCCAGCGTGCAGGGCATGTCCTGAGTGTCTGTGTAGCCACAGCCCCGCAGCTCTGACCCGGCAGCCTGTCAGCAACATGCCAGCCCCGCTCCGGCTTGCACCAGCCGTGGTTACCATTCGCAGGGTGACCCCAACACACTCCCGGGCCCAGATTTTCCCCAAAAGAGTGTTCTGCCCTGTCCCGCCCTCTCCTGGGCAGGCCAGGTGGGGAAGGGCCGTTCCCTGGTAAAGGGTCAATATGCAACAGGGTGCTCCTTTCCCTGCGCGTATCAAGCAGCTCACTTTACACACTGCTCTGGATTGGTGCAGATTAAAAACCAAAACGAGCTGATCCGCAAAAGAAGACTGTGATTGAATGCAGGTGTCAGGTGGTAACGTCAGCCCTGGGTCCATGAGAAATGACGAGAACGTGGCTAACACTAACCAGCTGGACTCGGTGCAGGGTAAACTCCTCCCCACCAGACCCCAGCAACACGGCTGAGGAAATTCTCAGGTCAGGATCTGCCCCCAAAGTCACAGGCCTGCTTCCTTGTCGTCTTAGGTGAGCGCGAGCGAGCGAGCGAGGGGTGTCTGACCCTTTCTGGTATAGTCCAGGGACCCTTCGCGGGGGATGGGGCCGAGGGTTACCCCTCACAGCAGAGTGTATTCAAACACCAACGAAGGTGACATGCAGGCTGGGGGTGAAGGGGGCTCCATGGTCTCGCTTCTCAGCCGTGGTTGCTGAAACGTCTCCTGCCATCTCCTGCTCTGCTGTCCCCAGGACCGTGTTTACGACTTACTTGTAAACGGAGGTAAACACACAGTTCTTCGGTCAGGATCCGTCTGCCTGGGCCGGGCTGTCTGGGTTTGCACACGTGCGAAGAACAGCAGGCACGGGGACTGGTGTGACGTACGATCAGGGGTCGTTAGTTTTCAAATGCTCCCTCCCACTGCGTTGTTTGCTCACAGATGTACGGGGTGTGTAGGTGTGAACACCAGGCGCTCCAGTCACAGAGGGGCAGGGTGTGTCCCACAGGCCGTGGGTTTGCATGGGGGGAGGGGCAGGGAGTGTCCCCTGGGGGTGTGGGGGGCTATAGAATGGGCTGCCACAGAGCATGGTTCTGGACCAGGCCCTGACTCCCACCTGGCATGGCTAAGCAAGGGCGAAGGGGGCTGGAGACTGGATGGCACCTACCTGAGAGCCCCTCCCCCCAAGGGGGCAGGATCAGTGAGTACCACCCATGGGGAAATGGTCCCTGAGCCTGCACGCTCACACCCTGCTCCTCTCTGCCCACGCATGCCCAGGGGATGTGTCCCTCCCCCACAACCCTGCCCCCTCCCCTGCACACCCTGCCCCCTGTGATGGAGTGGGAAATTTTCCATAATATTTTGGATGAATATTGTGTGCCTCAGTTTCCCCACTCTGATGCATGTTTAATGGGGGAGGGGAGGGGGGAAGGGTTGTTTGCTCTTTGCAGAGGCCCAGAGATACAGGTGTGACCAAGGTCTGGCTGTCTGCAGTCTGGGGCCCTCCCCCCCCTGCATTTGGCATCTGGACAGCCGACCCTTCCTAGGCAGGCAGCGGGAGATCAAAGGACTGGGGTGGGGTGTTAAATGTGGGGCTCCTGGACTGGGACTAGAGAGGGGTCGGGGAGCTCTGGGCTCTGGGCCGGACCCAGAGGGACTTGGCTGTAACCGTCCCTTCTCCGTGGTAGCTAAGGCCTCTCTGCGCCGGGTTCCAGACATTTAACAACCCTCCTGCTGTTACCTGCTGGCCGAGTCACTCCACTTCAAACACACTGGGGTGCAGGGCTCCCTTTGGGGTACAAGTCTCCCCCGGGGTCCAGTGCAGGTGGACTCGCTGCAGGGAGCTCCCGGGGTGAAGCAGGGGAGCCACGGGGCGGAGCCTGATGAGTGTGTGACCCAAGGGGGTTGGGCACTGAAGGGTCCTGCCGTGGGATCTGCCCCTGCCATGAGTCAGTGGGGCCAAAGAATCAGTGCCCCACACCCTCCCTGGGCAGAGCTGCAGGGCCAGGGCCAGCCTCCCAGAGCCCCTTGGCGAGGGGCTGTGTCAAGAGCAAGTCCTCTAATGCCCCACGCATGGGCGAGCAGCTGCCTCCTGTGGGAGCGGCTGGGGTGCCGCCATGGGCTGCTGGGCCCAGGCCATTGGTCCCCCGAGCGCCCCAGGGCACAGATGGGCTGAGCCTGGGTGCGGACTAGTCCCGGGTCTCCGGGGTCCGTCCCAGCCCCGTGAGGGCGAGGTGGCTGGCACGGGCCAGCCCCGGGTTTCTCCTGGCTCCGAGCTGGGCCCCGGCTGGCTGTGCCTGGGGCAGCTGCAGCGATGGGCCCTGGCGGCCCTAGGGCCCGGCCCCTCGAGGCAGGGCTGGACCGGGCCGAGTCCCGCTGGGCGCCGTAGGCCCCTGGTACCCCCTGGCTCTGGGCCCTGCCGGCACCGGGCCTGGGGTCGTGGGAGAATCGCAGCTGCCGGTTCCCAGGCTCCCTCCCGGCCGCGCGCTGGCAGGGGAAGCTGGGCCGCGGGGGGGCCCGGGGTGGGGGGTTGGGGAGCGGGGCCAAGTCCCTGTTTTCTTCTAAAATCTGGTTTTTAAGCCGGTTTGGTCATTGGGTCGGGGGGGGAGGGGACGGACACGGGGGGCGGCGCGTCCTCCGCTGCCGCAGTAGCCGGCCCGGCCCGGCGCGCCGCTCGCCGATCAATGAATGGGCCGCAGTCCCGGCCCCTGATTGGCTGCCGCGGGCGGGGCGGGGCGGCTCCCCCCCCCCGTTCCGCCCCGGCGGTGCCGGCCCCGCAGAGCCGGGCTGGGCGAGGGCGCAGCGGCCACCCCGGACCCGCCATGGCCGCGTCCCGCTGCATCCAGCACGAGATCAGCTCCCTGAAAGGTACCGGCCCGGCCCGCGCGCAGCCCCTGCCCGTTCGCACCCGGGCTTGTGGGGCGGCCGGGGGGTCTCCTGGGCCCTTGCACCTGCTTCCCGGGGGCCTGGCTCGCCGGGATTTGGGGGTTGGCCCGGCCCGGCCCGGCTCTTGCCCTGTTCTCCTGGTGCATGTGCGGGGGGCTGTCCTGCTTTGCCCCACTGATGGGCCCCGGGGCCCGGCCGGCGTTTAGGGGGCCCCCATCTCGTGGGATCCGACGTGCCCCAGGCTCTGGGACATCGGGTGGGCTTTTCCATAGCTGCCCCCGGGCGCACCCGCCCCTGGCCCTGGGGCCGTGCTCGGTGTGACGGTGCGAGGCGGGTGACCTGGCCACGCAGCCCGCGCTGGTTCTGGCCCGGTGCCGGTGCTGGTGCTGGTGGGAGCTTCAATGCAGGCGGCACCTGCTCTCTGTCAGCTCTGGCCGGGCTGTGCAGTGCCCCAGGGCGGCCGTTCGGGTCAGTACCCGACGCTCGGCTCCGCCAGACCATAGCTCGGCTCCATGCTAGAGCCTGGGGGCCGGGGCCGGGCCCTGCTGCCTGTCTCCGGCTGCAGGTGCTGGTTCCAGGCATGGCCACAGCCGGCCACGCAGGGCATCTGTGCCACCCCTGGGACCGCGGGGCCCTGGAGACTCCACGGCCGGCTCTGCCCAGGGGTGGGGGTTGGCGTGCTCTGTGCTCGGCTGGCTGCCCTCTGGGTGCGGCGTTTGCTGCTGGGTGTCAGGCTGGGGAGAGTTTCCGGCTGCAGAGGCTGCCAGGGCAGCGGGGAGCGGAGCAGGACAAGGGGGGGCTGGGCTGCCGAGCAGGGACCCAGCTGTGCCCTGCGGGCCAGGCTCAGGGCTCGTTCTCTGGGAGGGACGGGGCTGGGCTGGTGCCTGTCTGAGACTGGGGGCAACGTCCAGCCCTGAGCACCGGCCCAGACACCAGCTAATCCAGCTGCTCTAGATAAGGGAGATAGCAGCAAGGTCTGCGGGTCACCGCGGCGGGAGCCCAGGGCTGGGCAGCGGGGGCTGCGTGTGGGCTGGGGGGTACAGCAGGGCTGTGGGGCTCTGTTGTTACATAGACACTCAGCCTTAGCCAGGAACAGGCCGGGGCCATTGGGCAGATGGTACTTGGCACGTTGCAGCTGCCCAGCGCTCGGTGGGCCGGGCCGTTGTCGGTCGGTCGGTCGGTGGGCCGGGCCATTCACCCCAGGCCAGTCCACGCCCGCCTCTCCCTGTCCATGGCTGCCTGGCGCTGGGGGCAGGTGTGTCGTGGCTCGTCCCTGTCACGCAGCCCGGCGGAGGGGCCCAGGTGAGGCCTGCGTCAGGCAGGCAGATGCTCAGGCTGTGCTGCCCCGGGGTAACAGGACAGCCCTGGTGCTCCCTGCCCTGGAGCAGGGCCGTGGGATAGTGGGGGGCGGTGGCAGTGCCGAGGGGCTGTGCCGAGGATCGTGGCTGTCAGCGTGTGGGTCTCGGGGCTGACTGGCAGCCAGTTCTGCTGTGGGTCCCCCCTGCCCCTGGCTGCGATTCTGTCCTGCTGGTGGGGCGGGCTGGGCTCCGGCGCTGGGGGCCCGTGCTGCTCTGATGGGGGCTGGGCTGGGCCGGGCCGGGCGGGGGAGCCCTTCCCTTTTGTCTGCCCGGCTGATTTACTGTGCGAATGGGCAGCCCCCCTGCCAGCTCTAGCCTGATGAATAATCCGGCCCCGCTCACCACAGCTTCCAGGCCCTTCCTTGGCTCTGGCCGCGCTGCCCTCCACAAACAGCCGCTTTGTTCCCGGCTCAGCGTGGAAAGCCCTGGCGCCCCAGCCCTTGCTGACTGCAGCGCTCCCAGGCCCTGGGGCAGAGGTGGGAGGAGAGCTCGCTGGCCAAGTGCCAGGGGTCAGAGCTAGCTCAGAAGGGCTCCATGGGGGACCGGCCCATCCCCACAGGGAGCCGGGAACGAGGGGGCGACTCGGTGCCCGCCAGGCGTCTGTCTCCACCATGAAACCCTCCGCTGCCGCCCTGGCCATCCGCGAGTGAGCGGGGCAGTCGCAAGGGGGCTGCGGTTGGGGATTGAGAGGCATTAGCAGAGCTGTGGGAGCCCAGCACCAGGGTCAGGAGGGAGGGGCGTCAGCAGAACAGTGTCGGGGGTATGTACTGGCATGGGGGGGCACTGGGGAGTTTAGCAGGGTCCCGGGGCTGGGCTGGAAGCTGGGCACCTTCAGACGAGCCGTGGGGTGCAGTGAGTCTCCGTCCCTCAGCCGGTGCCGAGCCCAGGAGGTGGTGCTGCCGTTTGCTCCGGCAGGGCTTGTGCAGAGGGAAGCTTTGGCTCAAGACCCCCGAGCTCCGCCGGGGCGAGAGGCTGGTGCAGGGCCCCAGGCGGGTCGCAGGGCGGGTCACAGGGCAGGTCTCTGCCCCCAGGCGGGTTGCAGGGCGGGTCTCTGCCCCCGGGATGCAGCAGCTCAGGCTGGGTGATCAGAACAGTCCTGCTCGGCTTTAAACTCTGTCAGTGGGGGGGCACCGGCAGGGCTGGGCTGGGGGTGGGGAGCCCAGGGCTGGGGTAGCAGGGGCTGCGGGTCGGGAGTGAGGGGCACCGGCAGGCTCACCTCCTGCTCGGCTCCTAGAGTGTAAGGCCAGAGGGGCCCATGGCAGGCCCCAGACCCTGCCCCCCCCGTAGCAGCCCCAGAACCTGGCTGGGCCGCGGCTCTGCGATTCGGGCCCTGGCTGGCGCTGGAAACTCTTCCTCTCCTGGGAACGGAAGCTCTGGGAACTGCTGGGCCCGCGGTGGGGACGGGGAAGCACAGTGCGGCTGGCTGGGGCGGGGGAGGGGCGGAGGGGTGGGCCTGGGGGGCTCTGGTGAGCAGGGCTGGCGTGGGGGGGGGGCCGGGGCCAGTTCCGCCGCCCCATTGTGTAGAGTCAGGCTGCTGCGCTGAGTCAGCGCATCCTGGCCGCACAGGGATTGCTGCAGTGACACACGTCGTGGGGGGAGGGGAGCTGGCTTAGGAGCAGTGCGGGGCATGGGGGGCAGGCCCAGCCTGGCGGGTGTGGTGCCTGGCCCTGAGCTGAAAGCTGGGCCTCCCGTCAGAGCAGCCGAGTGCGGGACAAAGGGCTCCAGCGTTGCTGCAGACCCTCGTGTGGGGCCCAGGGATCCGGGCGCTCCCCAGCCGCTGTCCAGAGCCGTTCCCTGCATGGCCCTGGCTGGCCGGGGGCTCCTGCCTCCCTGACGGGTGCTGGCGGCCCGGGGACGCTGCCCTTGGCAGTGCCCTGTGCGTGGAGGGGGCTGGGCGGCAGGTGCAGGTGGCTGACAGCTGGACTGGGAGGGGCCCAGCTGGGATCCCACCTGGAGCGCACCGGCTCCCCTGCCGGGTGCTGAGCTGCGGGCATGTCCCCGGGGCGCAGGGAGGTGTCTGGGCCTGGCCCCCAGGTGCCCAGCGAGGGCTGGGTGCAGAGCCAGGCTCCCCGATGCCCCCGTGCAAGCTAGCTAGTGCCGAGGCCCCCCCCAAGTGCTGCAGCCTCTGCCGCAGCCCCAGCTCCTGGCCCCTCCTTTCCAGGTGGTGGGGGGTGCGGGTGGGGGGCACTCGCTAAAGGAGACCAGCAGGGGGGCAGCTTTGCGGGGTTCTCCCCCAGCAAGTGAACATGTGGGCAGCTGGCCCAGTGAAAGGCTGGTGGGGGGAACAGAGCAGTGGGGGGAACAGAGCAGTGGGGGTGCCGGGGGGCGGGGGGGGGGGTTCCCAGGGGTTTCTGGAGGTTGCAGGGCAAATGAGCCGTTTCTCCCCATGGCTCACACCCAGCCCCCCCGTGTGTGCCTGGGTTGTCTGGCTGGGTCCCCCTTGCTCCGCGGGGCTGGGTGCTGAGCACAGCGCGTAGCTGTTCTCCGGCCGTGCCGGGCGGGGCTAAGGTACCCTGCAGGGGTCTGCTGCCAGGGGAAGGGGAACCAGGAGTGTCACGAGTCATCCTAAAGATGGGACCACGAGCAGTGGGGTGTCCCCAGCGTCGGGCCGGTGCTGCTGGGGAGGGCACCCCACACCCTCTAGGGAGTCCTTAGGAGTCTCCTGTCCAAGTGCAGGGCTGAGCCGCCCCGTTGTAACATTGGCCTCCGGGGAGCCGTGCTGAGAGAGCGTAAACCGGGCAAACTGCAAAGAAGGGGGCAGGCGAAGCCCTAAACACGGGGGGGTTTTCTCTCACACGATATATCAGGCCAGCAACAAGCAGCTTCTGATCAGCTCCGTACTCATTCAGAAACAAAACCGTGTCAGCAGGGTGCCCTGGTTGTCAAGAAGACTAATAGCATATTGGGCTGCATTAGTAGGAGCATTGCCAGCAGGTTGAGGGCAGTGATTATTCCCCTCTATTCGGCACTGGTGAGGCCACATCTGGAGTATTGTGTCCAGTTTTGGCCCCCCACTACAGGAAGGATGTGGAGAAGTTGGGGAGAGTCCAGCGGAGGGCAACAGAAATGATTAGGGGGCTGGAGCACAAGACTTCTGAGGAGAGGCTGAGGGAACTGGGCTTGTTTAGTCTGCAGAAGAGAAGAATGAGGGGGGATTTGATAGCAGCCTTCAACTACCTGAAAGGGGGTTCTAGGGAGGATGGAGCTAGGCTGTTCTTGGTGGTGACAGATGACAGAACAAGGAGCAATGGTCTCAAGTTGCAGGGGGGGAGGTCTAGGTTGGACATTAGGAAAAACTTTTCCCCTAGGCGGGTGGTGAAGCACTGGAATGGGTTACCTAGGGAGGTGGTGGAATCTCCATCCTTAGAGGTTTTTAAGCTGCAGCTGGACAAAGCCCTGGCTGGGATGGTTTAGGTGGGGTTAGTCCTGCTCTGAGCAGGGGGTTGGACTAGACACCTCCCAGGGTCCCTTCCAGCCCTCATCTTCTGTGATTCTCTGAAAACACAGTTTCCTTAAAACTACCCAGCCCTGTGACTAGCCCCCGACAGCCTCGTCAGCTATGACCGGGGTTGCTGAAAATCTCTATCCATCATGTGTAAAAAGTTCTGCCCATCCCAGAGATCAGTCATGTTACCAGACAGGCCAGTGACTAGTTCAGATCTTACCCAGAGACACGCTTAAAGCCGATGCTTGTGAACGCTGCATTGTTAGTCTCGAACTACCACCAATCCACTGGCATGTCCCAGCTCCAGCCTGCTGGGGAGCAGCGACCCTCCCCACCTTCGTATTTTAGAATCATAGAGTTGGAAGGGAGCTCAGCAGGTATCTAGTCCAAACCCCTGCTCAAAGCAGGACTAACCTCAGCTATATCATCCCAGCCAGGGCTTTGTCAAGCCGCAGCTTAAAACCCTCCAAGGATGGAGACTCCACCACCTCCCTAGGTAACCCATCCCAGTGCTTCACCACCCTCCTAGGGAAAACGATTTTCCTTTCATGTCTTTAAAGGTCAGACTCAGGCCATGCAACTTGCAAACTTGCTTAGCTTTTCTGGCCCAGCGTCACACCCGCTTCGCTTCTGAGCGTCCCAGCTGAAGGCGGGGTGGCTGCTGGTCCGGTCTAAACCTGCCGTCTCCCGTTTGGAGGGGGCAGCCACGCTGGCCCAGGGCCCGGTCGCAGGAGTCTGCGGCGGCCCCGGTGCGGACAGACAGGGCTGTGGCCCAGGGCAGCGAGGCTCTGAGGTGCCCAGGGGCTGGGCCGCGCCGCTCTCCTGGGTGGGAGTACCAGCGCGTTGCCGTCTGTGTGCCAGCGCCTGCACGGCTGGGGTCTGGGAGCTGCGTGCAGCGAGAGACGGTGCAGCGTGGCAGGGTCTCTGCTCACCCGGAAGTGCCCCGGCTGGCTGGAGACAGGCCAGGTCCGGGGGAGAGGCTGTGCAGCGTGGGGCTTAGGGGGCAGCAGGCAGAAAGTGACGGAGTTGTGGGTTCCCAGGCCCATTGTGACCCTGCGGGCAGACCCTGCGTAGCCCAGCCAGAGACCTGCCCCGGGTCGGTCCTGGGACCGGTCTCCTCGAGCAGCATCCAGTCTTGATTTAAAAACGCCTGGTCCCCGAGAGGTGAGAAACGCCGCCTGCTTCCAGTCTGCGTCTGTTCGACCTTCCCCTGCTGCAGGAAGAGCCCCTCGCAGACCTCTGACCGTGCAGGCTGGGCGGGCGCCTGCTCTTTGTTCTGCTAAGATCGAGCTCCCAGAGTCTCTCAATCCTTCCATCAGCCTCGTGGCTTGTCTCTGACCCCCGCCATGTGCCAGCACCCTAGGCTGCGGGGCTGCACCCCGGCCGGGTTCCAGCAGCGCCGAGCACGGAGCTAACATCCCCCACTCAGCCCCGTGCACGGGTAATTGCAGGGGGAGCCCCTCAGCCGGCAGCAGCTCGGTCCCTTTGCAGCAGAGACCCCGTGGGTGCAGGGGCCCCAAAGCCCAGCCCGGGGCTTGGTACCTTAGGAAAAGCTGGAGAGGGGCAGCGTGTGGCTGGGGGCTGGGGCTCCACCACAGCCCGGCCTGGCACTGAGTTCTGGGCTGATTGGAGCAAAACCAACAGCAGCTGGGCAGCCCCTGCCGGGCACCCTGGGGTCTCTGGTCCCTCGGGCGGGGGTGGAGGGGGCTCAGATTTACTGACCCACTTTGTCTGGGGATCGTGTTGTGGGGGAGGGAGAGTCTGTGGGGTGGAGGTGGGGCGGGGGGGCTGTCGTGAGGGGCAGGGAGTGTCTGCAGGGTGGGTGTTGGGGTTCTGTCGACGTGGGGGGGTGTCTGCCAGGGGGGTGTCCATAAATGTGTGGGGAGGGTATTGGGGGTGTCTGCGGGGTGGCGTTGGGGGTTCCGTCGGCCTGGGGGGGAGGGAGGGTGCATCATTCGTACAGTGGAAGGGGCGTGGCCGAGCTGCTCTGCCTGGATTTGCCTGGTGTCCTGGGGGGGCTCGGGCCCCTGGGCAGCGTCTGGGGGGGCCCGGCCTGCAGCAGGGTTACCTGTTCGCAGGTGCAGCGTCCCGGGCGCTGCCGCCCCCTGCTGCCGGCAGCCAGCACTGCAGGCACCTAGCCCGGAGCCCCTCAAAAGTAGGGCTGGCGCTGACCCTGCCTGGGATGTATGTGGGGCCTCGGCTCCCAGCCCTGCTCTGGTGTGAGCAGAGACCCACCTCCCTGCCCCCCAAAAGGAGGCTGCTTTGCCTGCCCCCCTCTGTCCGAGCCAGGGCTCTGGGGGGGCTGTCAGTGCCTCGAGCCGGGGTGAGCCAGCCCCGAGCTGGCAGGGCCTGGGGCCGTAGGACGCGGCGAGGGGGCTGCAGGTAGCTGGGATGAGCCGTGGAGCCAGGTCCTGGTTTCAGAGTCTAGCTGTTGTGGATGGAGGCGCCTGGCCCGGCCCGGCTCAGGCTGGTGCTGTGCAGGTTTTCCGTGGGGCCAAGGGCTGGGAGGTGGGGCTGGAGCGATGGTGCAGGGGCTGTTTTTGTCCTTCCGTCGCTTTGCTGCGTGAGTCCCTGCGAGGGCGCGGGGTCGTCTGCGTGCACCCCGCGGCCGGGGCTGGGCGCTGAGTGCCTGCACGAGGGATGGCACGGGTTGCGATGGGCGTCCCTCGGTCCGGTGACCTGCAGGGGGTGTGCGCGGGGGTCGATGCTCGTAGCAGTGGATCATTGTCTGAGCGTTGCATCCGTTGTCCTGGCAGGTCTGGAGCTGCGCCGAGTTGGTGTGTCCTGGTCTGTGGGGAGTGTGGCGGGGTTCGGGGGGAGTTTGAAGGCCAGAAGAGGGCGTTGGGCGTTGCTTTCCGGACCCGGTCCCCGCTGTGTTCATCTTTGATGATACCCCGTGCGTGCACCATGGGGAGCTGGGCTCTTTTCCGGATGAAGCACGTTTTCCCGCAGGCGGCCGGTTCCAGGATGCGATCTCCTCTCGGGGGTGCGTGCCCGTGGTCAGTGGAGGCAGTCTGAGCGTGTTCGCAGTATCCTGGGCTTTCTCCGTGGGGCGTGGGCCTGGTGGGAGATCGTTGGGTTCCTGGTGCGTGCGGGTGGCTGTGCTGTGGAGGGTGGGGTGGTGATGGGGGCTCCCCCGCTGAAGATGGCCGTGGTCACCAGGCCGTGGAGGCTGGTGCGGGGTGTTCTAGGGAGCGTCGGACGGAGGGGGTCTGTCTAAAGTATTTCTACGGCCTCCGTCGCTGGGTCATTGAACCCTTACAGCAGCTCCCCTCGCACCCTGGGGGGGCAGGCCGGGCTGTTCGCCCACAGCACAGATGGAGACGGAGGCTAGAGACTCCTGCAGCTGCCCAAGGTTGCCCTCGGCATCAGGCCTTGAACCTGCAGCTCCCAAGTCCCAGCCAGCGCCCGACTTACTGGGCCCCCCGACGGCAGGTCCTGGTTTCCCAGGCTCCCTGGGCTGCAGCTGCCGGGACCTGACCTGGCTCAGCAGAGCGGGGAAGAGCCTGGGTGGCGGGTGGAGGCCGGCCGGTGTGCAGGGCCGTGGGGGCGCAGAGCTGGCTGGAGCAGTGCATTGGCGTCATTCCTGGGCGGTTCCCCGTGGGTTATTCCAGCCCCCCGCGGCAGAGGGGTCGCGTGGCTGGAGGGGAGCCTGCTGGCCATGGGTCCTGCCCCATGTCTCTGCTGCCCAGCTGGCTGGACTGGGCCGGGGCTGCTGTGGGGGGGGCAGTGCCCCCCTGCAGAGGCAGGTCCTAGTGTGGTACACCAAGGGGGCTGGGGCTCTGGGGAATGGCCCACGAGGGGTATGGCCCCGCCGTGCAGCAGGAGGGGGGCTGGTGCTATGCATGGGGCCTCCCAGCTGCCCTGCGCAGAGACTGGCACGCCCCGTGCCCCCCAGAAATAGACTGGGGCGGGGGCAGGAGGAGGGCCTGCAGAGCCTTGGCCAGGGCTGGGCCGTGGAGCCTTCCCGTGACTTGCCGGCCGCTCGCGAGGCGTCTCCCCAGCGCGCTGGGCCCGGCTTGTGGCTTTTTGCCCCGTTCGCTCCAGGCCGCAGGCAGCAGCAGCTGTCTGGGGAGCGGGGCCTAGCAGCTGGGCGCTCGGACTCCTGGGTTCTGTTGCTGGCTTTGGCCTGCTGTGTGCCGCTGGGCAGCTCCCGTCCCCGTCTGGTGCCTCAGTTTCCCCTCAGTACAGTGGTGACTCCTGGAGGCTGCGTGGCTTGTCGGGCACTGAGCGCTGGGCAGTTCTGGCCCGGCTCCCCCACCCCCAGGTGCTGGTTCCTGGCCTGTCAGCCTCAGGGCGCGGAGCAGAGCGTGGCCGGCACGTCACTGGTTAAAGCTGGCCTACGCCCTCCCTGCCTGGCCTCTCCGGGCACGGCGCCAGGAACGACAGCAATGTGCCGGGGGGGACGGGGAGGGGCAGCTGGAGCCCCCGGGGACCGGAACCAGAGCCTGATGGGCCCCTTCTGGCTCCGTGCCCTTCCCCCTCGCTCGTGGAGGGTCTGCCCCCCCCGGGTGGGGCACAGGAGCTGTGCCGGGGTCGCGTCTGGCTGCGTCTGTGCAGTGGCGAGCAAAGCGCGGGGGCGCCCGCCTGCCCCGGGCCCCGGGCCCCGCTCCCCTCACCCCGCCCCACTTGTGGGAAAGTGTGATGCAATCCTGGCCGGCGCCGAGCGCGCGCTCGCCACACAAATCTGGCAGCTTCTTCCTCCCCCGGCAATCTCGGCCCCCCCACGGCCAGGAGGGGTGCGCGGTCGGGCGGCCCCACCTCCCCCCGTGCCCATATCCGCGTGTGTGTCACAGCCAGGGAGTGAGCGGGGGGTGGAGCTGCTGCCCCGAGCGAGCCCAGCCTAGCCCAGCCGAGCGCGCGGCGGCTCCAGCGGCTCCGGCTGGGAGGGAGGGAGGGAGGGAGGCAGGCAGGCGTGCTGCTCCGGGCTGTCCCTGCGCCGCGGGTCCCGCCGCGCCCGCCATGGTGGCCGGGATGCTGATGCCGCTGGAGCGGCTGCAGGCCATCTACGAGCTGCTCTTCCGCGAGGGCGTGATGGTGGCCAAGAAGGACAAGCGGCCGCAGAGCTTCCACCCGCAGCTGCCCGGCGTCACCAACCTGCAGGTGATGCGGGCCATGGGCTCGCTCCGCTCGCGGGGCCTGGTGCGTGAGACCTTTGCCTGGCGCCACTGCTACTGGTACCTGACCAACGAGGGCATCGCCCACCTGCGCCAGCGCCTGCACCTGCCGGCCGAGATCGTGCCCGTCTCCCTGCAGCGCGTCCGCCGCCCCGTGCCCGCGCCGCGCCCCACGGCTGGGCCCCGGGTGCAGACGGTGCCGGGCCCGGCCGGCTGTCCCCCGAAGTGCCCGGCGGGCGGCGAGGAGGGCAGGGGCTCGCGCCAGGCGTACCGCAGGAAGGAGGCGGCCCAGGAGCAGCACGTGGAGCTCGTCTCCGTGAGGGGAGTGTCCAGGCCGGCCCCGGAGCCCAGCCCTGCCCCAGGTTAGCCGGGGGAGGGGGCGGTGTGGGGGGGGGGAGCTGCTGGGGGCTGGTAGCTGCACTGGGCGGGGGGGCTGGGCGGCTGCCTGCGTTCGTTCATTCATTCATTCATTCATGGGGGGCCGGTGCCTGAGCGAGCGGCGCTGGGGGGACCTGGCAGCGGCCTGTCTTGGACGGCTGGCCCGTGGGGCAGGCGCGTTCCCATGCAGAGTGTGCGAGGTGCAGGGCTGGCTGGCTGTGCTGGGCGCGGGACAGGCGGGCGGCAGGCCCAGGGAGCCCCGGCAGGCCCAGGGAGTTGCCGACAGGTGCAGGTTTCTGTTCTATCCTGGGCCCCCTTCTCTCCCTCTGGAGAAGGAGCGTCGCCGCCCTGTCCTCCAGCTGCTTCCTTCTCTGGCGGCCAAGGTCAGGGGCGGGGGCCCAGGCAGCACCCGCCTCTCCTGTGGGGCCTGCTGCAGGCAGAGCCCCTGGGGTGCAACCTGGCCCGGAGAGCCATGTGCAGGAGGGCGGCTGCCCGGCCAGGCCGGGGGTCAGGGAGCCCTGCAGCCACGGGGCCTGTGCTGAGCCGCAGAGCAGGGGCGCGGGACCCTCATCCCGGCGGGCGTTTGGCACGTACATGGGGTGGCAGGCAGCATGGGCCGTGCGGCATGTGCCGGGGTTGGGCCTGTCCCAGGAGATGTGCCCAGCCCACGAGGGGCACAGCTCTGGGGGAGGGTCAGGCTCAGACCGGGATGGGGGGGCCAGGCCGGCTGGGGGCTGGGCTGGGGCTAGTGTCACACCCGGTCTGCAGGAGGGGTGCAAGCTTCTTACCAGCCAGCGATGGCCTGGGCACCCGTCTCCCTCCCTCCCATGCTGCTCCAGGGCAGGGCCAGCTTGGCGACCCAACTGTGCAGGGGGCAGGCTGCCCGCCTGGGCCTGGGCATCTCGTGGGCTAACTGCACCCCCCCGGTTCAGGCCACGGCCACGGGGGACGAGGGCCTTCATGGGTGGGAGGGGGCAGGAGAGGGGTGGGGCAGGCATGTGCCAGCCTGGGGCTGCAGCGGGAGTGTGAGCAGCACGTTGGCACTAACAGGCTCACCCTGCCTGTGGTGCCCTGACCGGCTGCAGCTCCTGGGTGCAGCCCGCAACAAGCGATGGAGAGCAGAGCCCAGGGCAGGAGCCGCTCGCTGCACCCTGCACCCGCCCCAGCGCAGACCCCCAAGCTCTGGAGGGGCCCCTCGCAGCCTAGGGCCGATGGCTGGAGAGCCTGTGCCCCGGGGGGGCCTGTGCCCATGTGAGAGGTGATCCCCCAGCCCGGAGCTGCCTGCTGCTCTGCTCTGCTCTGCACAGCCCCTGCTGTCCCCCAGCCCCTGGCCACGCTGCCCGCGGTGCCAGCTGAACCCAACGAGATGCCCGCTCTCTGGAGGAGGGGCTGGCGTCCTGCTGCCCCACGTGCCAGCTGCACGGCCCGTCCCAAGGCAGGGTGGGTCGCCCCGGCAGGGGGGTCCCTGCCCCTTGCAGGGTGGGGAGCAGCCCCGCCCAAGGCCTGGCCCTGCTGCAGGCGGGGGTGACTCAGCCCAGCTGCTGCCTGGCAACCGCCTGGTGCCAAGTTTCCAGCAGGAAATGCCCCGAGCCGGCCTGTTCCTGGGGCGTGAGTCAGCGGCAGCTCCTGGGCCCCAGCCTGGGGCTCCCAGGCCAGCCTGGCCCCTGCGTCCTGCCGGGGGGGCTGCTGCAAGGCGGGCTGTGCCCTGCGGCTCCCGCCCCGCCCAGGCTCTGGCAGGTAGCATGGCCTCGCCCCGCCCCGGCCCGCAGCTGCTCTGCCGAGACAATGAGCTCTTTGTCCAGGCGTGGCCGCCGGCCCCACTGCGCCAAGCTGCTCACCCACGGGCTGAGCGCCCCCTGCTCGGCCCGTGGCCCTGGCCCACGGCCCTGGGCTCCCCTCCACCCCCATGCCCCTTAAGCCTGACCCCCAGGCTCCAGCTCTGCGGCCTGGGTTCCCCACCCCTGCCAACGGCCCCATAGCCAGGGGCCCAGTGTCTGCCTGCTGGTGCTGTTCAGGCGGGCGAGCCGGGTGTGCCGGGGGCAGAGTGCGGTACCCAAGGGCTCTGCTTTCTCTCCCCATAGCATGTGGGGGTGGTTAGTGGAGCCAGGACTGCTGGGGGTGACCCCCCTGGCTCACGTCCCACAGGGCTGGGGCCAGGGTTCCCAGCGCGCCTGGCTGGCGGGTGGAGAGAGGACTGCTCTGGGCGATGGAGGGGGGCAGCGCTACAGGCCAGCTCGGACCGGGACTGTGCCGGGTTCTGGAATGGGACCAAACCCGTCCTGCCCCTGCCCCTGGCTCCATGCCTCGGGAGGACAAAGCCCTGGGCACGGCCCCAAGCCCCTCGGCACCTCTGCCCAGCGCTGGGCGGTGTGAGCGCGCCCGCTCTGCCCAGCTGGCAGAGACTCGCCGGGGGACTGGCAGGGGAGGCTGAGGGAGCTGGGTCCTGTCCGGTTTCTCCGGGGCTGGAATCGCGTCTCCACGGCCACGCGCTGTCCCGGCTGGAGGAGCTGGCTCAGAGCAGCCTGAGGCCCCGCCGGCCTGGACAAAGGCACCGGTGCTGCCATGTGGGGAGGAAGCGCCAGGGCTGGGAGCTGGGGTGGGTTTCCCAGGCCCATCAGCTGCTGCCGTGGAGCAGAGGGGCTGCATTGCTGAATGCCACAAGAATCCTGGCCGCGCTGCAGCGGCAGCTGGAGTACATTTGGGGCGGCTGGGGCGGGAGCCGGCATGCGGGCTCCTGGCTGCCAGGCGTCAGAGTGAGGAAGAGGAAGGAGGCCGTGGAGCTGACTGGGCTTGTTGGGGCGGGAGGGGGCCGCTGCAGACTCAGGCAGGAAAGTGTGTGAGCGGGAGCAGCCGCTGCCGCTTCCCAGGCTGCGGAGCCGGGAGCCGCCGCTCTGGGGTCTGCCTGGCACCATGGACTGGGAGGATGGCAGGTACTTCATGGAAGATCTCATCCAGCAGGGCCAAGGTAGGAGCCCAGGGCAGCCGCCTTTCCCAGCCCGTGCCCAGGGGCTGGTCTCTGCCAGCAGCCGCAGCCCCTGTGCAAAGTGCTGTGCGCTCCCTCTCCTGGAGGCAGCAGGCTGGGGGGGGAAGGTGGCGGGGGGGGGGTCAGAAGCCTTGCCCCCTGCTGGGGGTCTGGGACATGGGGCTGGCGGAGCCCCACTGCAGTGCCCACGGGGGGGTTGTGAGTGGGGAAGGCCCCTGGGCACTGGGAGCGGTTTCTGCCCAGTGACTCTAGCTGGCCTGGCCTCGCCCTGGGGCGCTGGGACCAGAGGTTCCCAGCCCTGGGACCAGCGGGCAGCGGTCCCCCAGCTCAGGCCCTGCTGTGACCCGCCACCGCGGCCCGGTCGCACCCCCAGGACGGGGTCAGGATCTGGCTCTGCAGCTAAGGGCTCGTCCCAGAGCCTGTTCCGGGGTGAGGGATCCAGTTCCGCTCCTTCTCTCAGCCCGCTCCCTACTCAGCTGCAGTGAAGCCCTGGGCTGGAGCTGAGTGCTCAGCTGGGTTGGAGTCTGGGGCAGGGGTGTCCTGGCCCGGGCAGAGCTGGCTGGTGTCCCGGGACGGCCCCGCCAAAGGCAGGAGGGATGCTGGGGCTGGGGGTGTTTAGCGCCGGCTGTGCCGGGGGAAGGGCTCCCACATCTGGGCGGCGGCTGTGTGCTGGGCAGCTGGGGCTGGCCGCGTTGGTGCCCACCTACCACGCAGCCTGCGGGGGAGCCTGGGCCAGCCTCCCAGCCCAGCGTGGACGGGCAGGGGCTGTGTGATGGGGGGGGGCTGCGTGTGCTGTCCCCAGCTGGGGGCAGTGGCAGGCGTGTTCCCCAGAGCGGGCCGGCTCCCTGCACCCAGTGGTGCTTGGGCCTGAGGGAGCAGGGGGCGGGCCGGGGGCATTCAGGGGCGCCGTCGTGACCGAGTCCCTGGGGAAGGAACCAGCTGCTGCCTCCGAGCTGGGCGTGGGGCGTCCAGCAGCATCTCACGGGGGAGCGCAGAGCTGCACCCGCGGCTGGGATGCCAGTGCAGAGGGCTTGGGTTGGCTCCGGGCACTGCAGGGGGCATCTGCCGAGCCATGGCTGCCCAAGCGCCTCCACGGTGAGGCCGGGGCTCGGGGGCGACACGGTCAGGGACGTGCTGGTGTGGGATTGTGAGCCTGAGAGGGACTTTGGCCCTCCCCTGCTGTGCCGTCCAGCCTTGGCAGCCGCCCTTCGACCCCAGGTAACACATCAGTGCCCCCTGCACGCTCTGCTTCCCCCCTGCACACACGCTCCAACCGGTCCTGGCCAGGACCCGCCCGTGCTGTGTGGGGACGGGACGGATGGTGGCTGAGTATGTGCCATATGGGGGGCGCTTTGACAGGACCCAGAGGGATATGGGTGGGGCAGGCTGTGCCCACGCCTGTTCTGCCCAGCACAGCTCAGGAGGATGCTGGCCCCGGGCCTTCGTCTGACTTGCTGCTGCCAGCCGGGTCCAGGGCGAGCGGGCTCTGTGCCGTGCGGGACGGGCCCCCTAGCCCCAGAGGGTTCTGGGGAGGTGTCTGGCATGGGGCAGGCCTGCTGCACACCTTGGCAGAGCCCCAGTTATGGGGTTCCCATCTCGTGGCGGGCTGGGGCTCAGCCATGTGCCCATGGGGCCTGTGGGGCTCCAGCTGGCCCCTGGCTGGGTCCGAGCCCCTCCTGCGGGCTGCGGCTGGGCCCTGCTGCTGTTGCCATGTCAGGCGTCCAGAGTTAGAAGATGACGGTGTGTGGGATATTTATATCCCCGGCTGCTCCCTCCCCTTCCCCGTGGGCACAGGGGTCGGGCTCCCATTGCGCAGCGGGCAGCTCGGTGCCGCTGTGAGCTCCTGCCCCTGCCCCGTCCGTCCCGTCCCTGGCCGTGGAGAAACTGCTCACCCATGAAGATCGTGCCAGGTGGGTGGCTGGTTGCCTCGCCCACACGCGTGCCCAGCCTGTCGGCGCCGGCTGGGCTACTCCCACCCCAGCCGGTGGGGTTATAAAAAGCCCCTGGTGCCGCCTGCCGCGAGCGATGGGTGCGGTGCCGTGGGGTGGCCTGTGCCCCCCTCTCTGTGCGGGAGGCAGAGGCCGGGCCGCGGCCGTGGGGTGCCTGTACCTGCCCCTGCCCCTTGGGGCTGGCCATGAAGAGGGCCTGGGCCACAGCAGGGGGAGGGCGCGGGGGAGCTGGCGCTGCTGGGGGGCGAATCTTTGTTCTTAGATCTGGCAGATTAGGCAGGGGGCAGGTGGGGTGACAGCCCAGGGGTGGGCTCGGCTGGGTGCAGTGAGGGGTGGCAGGTGGGGGGCTGGGTGCTGTTGGGGGGCTGCAGGGGCTGGGTGCAGTGAGCTGGAGGGGGGCTGGGTACCCCCCGAGGGGCAGGCGGGGGGGCTGCAGGGGCTGGGTGCCCCCCAGGAGCACTCGTTCCGTCCTAGAGCAGGGCCCGGGGGCGGGCGGGGGGAGGACCGCGGGCGCCGCCAGGGGCGGGCCGGGCCGAGCCGAGCCGCAGTGCGGGGCGGGCCGGCGCAGGGGGCCGGGCCTGGGCTGGGGGCGGCCCGTGCAGGAGCCGCTGGCGGGGCCGGGCGCAGGGAGCCGCTGGCGGGGCCGGAGGGAGCCGCTCGGCCCGGCCATGGACGCCCCCCCCCGCCCCTTCCCCAGGTTGGTGGCCGGGGCCCACCTGCTCGCGCTGCTGCTGGCCTGGCGCTGGCGGCGCCGCGCCCCAGGTGAGAGCGGCCGGGCCGGGCCGAGCCGAGCCGAGCCGGGCTGTGGGCGGCCGCTTCCCCCGCCCCCCGCTGCCAAACACCGACACGTGTGCGCCGCGTTAACCCCTGCGCCGCCGCCTGCCGCTCGGGGCCGGGCTGGGAGCCGGACTCCTGGGTCCTCTGCCGGCGAGGGGGGCGGGGAGCCGGACTCCTGGGTCCTCTCCCGCCTCTGCCCCAGGCTGTCCTGTGACCCGCGGCAAGTCATTTCCCTGCCCTGAGGACTGCCCTCAGTTTCCCCTGGGTAGCGTTGCCTTTGCCGGCGGGGCCAGGGGTCTGTGGGGTGCTGGGCCCCTCTGGGAAGGCTCCCCAGCTGGGCGGGCAGGGGCAGGGTTGGCCCGTGGCGTGCAGGCTAGCAGGGGCCCCGGGTCTGGATGTGTGCAGCCGGCGCGTGGCTGGCTGGGGGTCGGTGCGGGAGCCGGTGGCACCGGGAAGGGGAAGGGCCGGGGGTGCTGCGGTCCCTGGAGAGCAGCTGTGGCTCGTGCTGTGTGGGTGCCGCTGTCTGTCAGTCCCGAGCCAGGTGCCTGCTGGCGGCTGCTGGGCCCGGAGGGTGAAACGGGTGAGCAGCTGCTGGCTCCACTCCTTGGCCTGCCCTAGGAGATGCCGGCCCCGCTTCCCCAGCCCCGGGAGCTGAGCCGAGCTGAGCTGAGCTGCTCCAGAGGGATGCCGAGGGGCTCTTAAACACCGGGCTGTTCTGCCAGGCCCTGCTGAGGGTCGACTTTGCTCCAGTCCAGCACCCTCCCCCCCCACCCCAGTTCTGCCCTAGAGCGCTAGGCCCTGCCTGCTGCCCTCCCCAGAAGTGGCTCCATCTCCAGCGCTGGGACGGGACTGGGGTGGCTGGCCCTGGACCCCCCGCGCATCGTCCCAGGTGAGTGGGCGGCTCCCTCCCCGAGGTCTCTGTCCCTAAAGGACTCTGCCTCCTGCACGCAGTCCTTGCTGGGACCTGGCCAGAGGAGTGGGGGTGTCCCCGAGTTCTCCCTTCAGCAGAGCCTGGGGGGTGCTGAGCCAGGCTGTGGGGCCGGCTGAGCTGAGTGCAGCCCGGGCTCTGGTTCCTCTGGGGCAGGCTGAATGGCTGTGGGGATGGGGCTCCGGCGGGGCCTGCCTTGTGCCCTCTGCATTGCTGGGCTGGCTGGGGCTCCCTGGGACCGGCAGCAGCGTGCTGGGAGTTGGCGTTTGGTGATGGACGGAGGGTCGAGTGCTGCGTTTCTGGGCCTGGGCCAGAGCGGGGCCCTTTGGGGCAGTGGGCGCCCCCCCATCAGCGTTGGCAGGGGAGGAGGTGCGCCTGGGCGTCACCAGCAGGCAGACGCAGTGGGGCTGCCGGCCCTGGGGAGGCAGAGGGAGGCTTTTCTCCTGGTCACTCTGCCAGCTGCAGCTCCCTGGCTGGGAGGGGGTGCGGGCACAGCGCCAGGCGCAGCTCTCTGTCGCCAGCAGGAAGCAGGGAGTGGCTGGGGGCTGGGCTGCGGGTGCTGTCCCAGCTGCTGCATCCAGGGTTATTTGTCCATGATGCTGACGCTGGTTCTCCAACCCCCTTCCTTCCCCCCCCGCTATTGTCTTCTCCACCCAGCGCCCTGGCAGCTCCCGCTGCGGGGGAATAGCTTGCTGAGCTTCCCCTCCCCCTGTTTTCTCTAGGGCTCCCAGCCCCCCCGCCCATGGCCCCTCCCTTCTCCCCCTCACCTTTGTGCCAGCCTCCCGTGTTTGCAGTCCACGCCCTGGCGGCTGGGCAGAGCCGGGGTGTGGGCAGGTTCTGCATCGAGCTGCAGATTGTTTCCTCCTGGGCAGACAGCTCCTCTCCCCCGCCCTGGGGCATGGCCTGCCAGTCTGGCCAGCCTGTGGGGCAGTTTGGGGGTGTCAGGATTCCAGGGTTCCTGTTCCTGCACCCTGCCCGCCCCCGCCCCTCTGGTCTCCCTCGGCCTGGGGACCATGCCCGGCGGGCTCTGGGTGCGCGTCTGATGCTCACGGAGCCCCTGGGGGTGGGTGGAGGATGCACCCCTGGAGCTCGGCAATGCAGAACTCCACGGGCAGGGCCCGTGCCCAGCCCCCCCCAGGCGCCGGCCCTGCCTGAGGCTGCTTCTTCAAACTGGCTGGGGCCAGATCCCCCGCGTGCCCCCCCCCCTGTTTCCAGGGCGTTGGCTGCGGTTTCCGTGGAATCCGTGCAGGGCATTCGGCTCGTCACGCTGCTGGCTGGTGGCGGGCGCTGGCCCACGTTGCCATGGCGGCAGCAGCTCCGAGAGCCCACATATGAGTGTTCAGGAAACCGCCGGCGTGGGCTGCCCCCCTGCCAGCGGAGCTGGTGCCTGATGCGTCACGCTGGATGGCAGCCCCAGCGGGGCAGCCTGGCCGGCCGGGAGGTGCCCTCCCCACCCCCCGTTTTCGCTGCAGGGCCACGAGTGACCCTGCCTGGGCCCTGGCGATGCCGCGCGCCCAGCTGCTCTCCCTGGGGAGCCCGGGCACCTTGACGGAAAGTGGGACAATGTCTCTGGCACGGGGCCATGCCTGCTCAGAGGGCATCTGGTTCCACCCTCCTTCCCAAGGTCGCACCTGCCAGGGCCTGTCAGCGCTGCGGTGGAGTCCTTGACCGGGACAGGGCTCGTGTCTGTCCCTCCCCCCGGGGACTGTGGGCTGCCTGGGACAGACCCCCCCTTCCCCTGACAAAGGAGGGCTGTGTCTCCAACCTTGTCCTGGGACGTCCCACCTCCCCTGGCTCCGAGCGCAGCCTGGTTTGCGCTCAGGACTCCTGGGTTCTCTGCTCCTGGCTGTCGGGGTTAAAACCCCTCATCTTACGTCCTGGGCGTGTCTGGGGACGTGGGGGGCCGGGTGGGGTGAGTCCAGTAGCTCCTAGTGAAGTGTCCCTGGAGCAGTGGGGGAGCTGCCCCTTGGTGTCTGGGGAGCCCGACCCCGCTTGGGGGTATTTTTAGCAGCAGCTTCTGTCTGCGTGGCATGGGGGGAGAGTGTTTGTCTTGGATACCAAATACCAGCCCTGGTTACCGCGTCTGGCCTCCCCGCTGTGGGGCACTGGGCCTGTGGGGCTGTGTTTCAGGAGCTCCGTGTGCCCCACGTATCAGCTGCACCTGGTGCTCAGTGTCAGAGTCTCCCTGCCTGCTGTCTTTGGCCACTCGGCTCTGGGGGCGCCACGTCTCGCCCGTTGCTGTCTGAGCGTGGCCCACCCCCCGTCTGCCCATGGCCTTGGTGTGAGGGGGCCGTGCCAGGGGAGATGTTTGCCCCAGTGCTGCGGCAGGGCTAGCTGGCTGTAGCCTGGCTCTCTGGTGCTGCCGTGGGTCTGGCCCCAGGCCTTGTGCAGGGATCATGCAGTCGGCCTGGGGCAGGGGGTCTGTTAATGGGCCCTGACCTGGACCCCCGATCACTTCGGAGCTGGCCAGAAAGTTATGCCCGCTGCCTGGGCCTCCTCCCCTCTCCATTAGCCACCTGCTGTGGGGGGCAATGGGGGTGCCGTGTGGTGGGGGATGGGTGGCACCGGATCAGCACCAAGCCCCATCTACCCGTCTGCCGTGTGATGGCACCAGCGTTCGCTGCGTTGGGGGAGGGTGCGAGGATCTGCCTAGCGAGCAGCGTCTGCCTGAGGCAGTGGCTGGCCTGAGCCCTGCGCGGGGGCGGGGGGAGTGTCTCTTGGTCTCTTTATCGAACCGCATTTTCCATTGAACTGGCTCAGCCCTGCTGAGCTCTTGGCCCCACTGGTGCCCTGTGGCAGGGAGTTCCACAGATGAGCTGGGCCTTGTGTGAAAAAAATGGTTCCCTTGGAACCTTGCGTGGTGTTGCTTGTGGCCACTTCTGCTGGAGGGGCTGGAGGGAAGGGCTTGCATCCCGCGGTGGCCTGGCGTGGCTGGCGAGGAGATGGGAGTGCGGGGATGAGGCTGGGGTGCAGTGACGTGGGGCGGGCGGGGGCTGGTGCTGTGGGGCAGAGGAAGGCCGTAGCTAGCAGAGCGCGGTGCGGCTCCTGTTTCTAGTGCTGGCTGCAGGGCGGCTGCGAAGGGAGTGGCCGTTGTGGGCAGGGAAGGCCCCACGGGACGCTTGGGAACCCCCCGCCCCCCCTCCCGTTCTCTCCCCTCCCCATCAGCTTTTCCATTGGCCTGGCGGGAAGGGGAGCTGGCTCTGCTCCTGCCAAGTGACTCACTGCTGTGAAGAAAGGAAACGGCTGCGGTCTGGGCCTGGCTGGCAGCTCCCCGCCAAGGGAAGCGGCCCGTGGGCCCCAGCTCGCGGGGACGGCTCCGGAGGGGACTTTCCCAGGCACTGCGGCTGCCTCTGCGGGACAGCCTGGGCAGGGCTTCCCGGCAGGAGCCTGGAGGCGGCTCTGGCCCTTGGCGTTAGCATGTGCTCAAGGCCCTTAGCCAGCTGGGGGGGTCCTTTGTGGTGGGGGGGCTCCCCTCCCCCAGTCCCTGCCAGGCGGGACAGAGTGGCTGGGGAGCGTGGAAGACAGAGCCCCACAGGCACAGCCTGTCCGCGCCAGCGCCATCTCCTGCCAGCGGGAACAACTGAGCCCTCCCCTGCTCCTCTCCTTATCTCCGCTCCACAGCTGGGCCTGGCTTGCTGCTCACAGGGCCAGGCTGGGCAGAGCTGGGGAAGGAAGGAACCCAGGAGTCCTGGCTCCAGGCCCCCCCGGAGGAGGAGCAGAACCCAGGCCTCCAGGCATGTTTGTTCCTGAGACCAGCAGGGCCCCTGGCTGGAGTCTGGCCGCTTCCCCTGCTGGTCTCTGGGGCCGTGGCTGTCGTGGCTCCGCAGGGCCCCAGGTGCCCTCACGCCTGGGGTGGAAAACCTGTGAACCCGCAAGAGGCTCCTCCCTCTCCAGCCCCCCCACAGGTCCCACCGCGTGCAGCCCTGGCGGTGCCCGTGGCCACCTTCCCTCCAACTCCGGCCCCCCACTCTGCAGCTGCTGGCCAGGGGATGCTCCGGAGGCGGTCAGGGCCCGGCTGACTTGCTGCCCTGCCCCATAGATGTGCACGGCTGCATTTTGCTGACTGCCCCGGGTGGGGGGGGGGGCAGATTCCTGCTGGGCCTCAGGGTGCCCGAGCTCCTGAAAACGTCTGCAAGGATGGGCCCTCGGCTCCACCAAGGGCATGCGGTTGTGCTCACTGCCCCTGCTGTACCGGGCCATGGGGCTGCCTGTGCGCCCTGGCCCAGGGAGCTCTCTGTGGGTCTGCGCAGGGTGTGGGGCAGAGAGGAAAGCGCTGAGTGCAAATGGGCATTTGGTAGGCAGGGCCCAGCCGCAGGCTCCCCTTCAGCGTTCGGCTCCCCGCTCCTGCCGGGAGCCCGGTGTGTGGGGCCGGGGGGCCTGCCCTGGGTGCTGGGGGGCTCATGTCTCGAGCGAGCCCCGGCCGTGACCCTTGCGTCCGGCGCGTTGCACCAGAGCTGGCCGGGGTGGCGAGGGTGCAGTTAGGGCAGGGTAAGGGTGCAGCCGCCCAGCGTGGCTCGCCCGGTCCCTGTGCGGGCGGGGGTCGGGTGGGTTAGAGCCGTGCGCTGCAGGCCCAGGATTCAGCTGCCTGGTGCGGACCGGCCGGGGCTGGGGTCCTGCGTGCTCGCTGCGGGCAGGGGCAGGGCTCTCCGGGAGCTGGGCTGTCACCAGCTGGCGCAGGGGGTCCCGGCCGGCCCGCGCAGGGCTGGGGGCTCTCCTCCCCCAGGGCCAGGCTGGGCAGAGCGGGGGCCCCGGCGCAGGGCAGGCTGGGCCCGTGGGGCGCCCCGGGCTGGGGGGTGCTGCTGCGCGGGCGGGGCGGGCAGGGCTCCCCCCGGGCTGGCTCCGCGCTGGCGGCTGCCCCGGCCCGGGGCTGGGCTACGGAGGGGGCGGGCGCGGGGCCGGGCTGGGCGGCTCCTCTCGCGGCGGGGCCGGGGCCGGGGCCGGAGGCGGGCGAGCGGCGCGGCGCGGAGCGGAGTGGCATGGCCGGCAGCCCGGAGCCCCCCGTCTCGGTGGCCGCCTACTTCGCCTACAAGCGCGCGGTGCTGCGGGGCTCCGAGTGGCTGAGCGGCGGCTCGGGGCCGGAGCGGAGGCGCTACCTGCGCCGGCGCTTGTGCTGCCTCGGTGGGTCCGGGCCGGCGGGCTGCGCTGCGCTGCGCTGGGGGGCGCAGAGATGGGGGGCGCTGCGCTGGGGGGCGCAGAGATGGGGGGCGCTGGGGGAGGGGTGCAGGGACGGGGGGTGCAGAGCTGGCTGGAGGAGAGGGTGCAGGGCCGGCGGGGGGCGCTGGGGGAGGGGTGCAAGGAGGGGGGTGCAGAGCTGGCCGGCGGGGGGTGCAGGGATGGGGGGTGCAGAGATGGGGGGCGCTGGGGGAGGCGTGCAGGGATGGGGTGCAGAGCTGGCTGGAGGAGGGGGTGCAGGGCCGGCGGGGGGCGCCGGGGCAGCCCCCCGGGTCCTGGCTCGGGCCGCAGACCGGCTGCCCCCGGCTGTGTTTGTTTCTCTTCTGAGCTCGGTGCCATGGACCCGGCCGCCGCTTCCAGGGCCGCGAAGGGTTAAAGTTTGAGGGCGGGGCTTGGCGCGGCCCCGCCTCCTGCCAGGCGGTGGGTGGGAACCTACCTGCCAGGGTAGCACTGACGGATCCAGCAGCCCCTGCGCGGCGGGACAGGTGCACAGGGGACCCCGCACACCTGGCTGGCCCCTCCCCCAGAGCAGCCGGGACCCCCAGCACGGCTCCCGGCAGGGCACCGCCGCTTCCTGGCAATGGATGCCCCAGCCCCTCTAGCCCCCCGCCAGCCCCAGAGCACTGCCCCCATTGCCTGCTCCCCGCATCGTGACCCCCATTCTCGTCCTGCCTGGGGCCCCCACTCAGCGCTGGAGGGCTCTGCCAGCCGTGCTGGCCTCGGAGTGCAGTGCGCCCTGAATGCCCTGCCCGTGCGGGAGCTGGGGGTCAAAGTTCTTCTCCCCACGGTGCTGCCAAGGAGCCCCGTGGAGCTGCAGTAAAGCTGACGGAAGGGACGCCCCTGGTTCCTGGAAAACCAGAGCAACCTGCCCGCTCGCAGACCCTGCCGGCCTCTCCCACGAGGTCCCGCCAGGCCTCTGCCCTCAGGACAGCCAGGAATGGGACTGGCCTTCCCAGCCGTGGAGCGTGCTTCCAGCTGCTGAGCCCAGTCCTGGGCCCCCCGACACCCGTGCAGCCCCCCTGCTTCCAGAGATTTGGGGCCCCACTGCTGCGGTGGCAGGTGCGGGAGTGACGCCCAGGGCAGGGTGGGGGGAGACCTGCTGGACAGCACTAACGCTCCGGAACTGCCCTGCACGCCCGGCCCACCTGAGTCCAAGGGGGCGGCAGGGCCTTTGACCAGCCAGAGATGAGCTGTGGCCTGCTGCTGCCGGGAGCAGAGGGGTTTGGGGGGGACGGGCCCCGCTGGGGGCGGCTTCCCTGTCTGAGCTGCTGGGAGCGCTGGCTCTGCCCGCTCATGCTGGAGCTGTACCTGCTCTGTGCTCTCCCTGTCTGGCACCTGCCCATCGCAGCAGATCAGGGCTGGAAGGGCCCCAGGAGGCATCCAGTCTCACCCCCCTGCTCAGAGCAGGGCCAGCTCCCACTGAACCATCCCAGCCAGGCTGAGTCAAGCTGGGCCTTGAGAGGCCGGGCCCCCCCCCACTGTCTGGGTCCTGCAGTCGGACCCGTATCTCCCTGCGCTGTGAGCCCTGCCCCACAGGCTGCCCCAGGCCTTCCTGGGCTCCTCAGCCCAGCTGAGCCAGTCCTCGGGCTCTGAGCCGTCACCTGCCCCGCGGCGGAACCTGGCCCGGCCCAGCACCTTGCCCAGCCTGCCCCGTGTGTCCTGCCTGAGGCCAGGCTAGCTGGTGGCCCCCACAGGGACGAGGCTGCAGCGCAGTGTCCTTGCCCCCCGGCAGGGGAGGGGGGGTGAGCCCTGCAGCTCCTCCCAACCCCAGACCCTGCCCTGCCGCAGGGCGAGGGGTTACTCAGTCCAGGAAGCGGGGGTGGGGGTGGGGACTGGACTCAGGCCGTGCCGGGGGGAAGTTTCTGTGCCCCAGGGGATGGGAAGGGTCTGCAGCCCCGGGACAGCTGGCCCTACCGTTTGCTCCCCCTGCTCATGTGGATGGGCACACGGGGCGGGGCCCGTGCAGAGCCCTGGGCAGAGGAGGTGCCCGGGCCCGGGGCAGGTGGAGCAGAGCGGATGGCCCAGCCCCACGTGCCAGGTGTGTTTCTCCGGCCCTGAGTGCGTTGTTGTCCCTCTGTCCAGCAGCAAGAGCCAGCTCATGGGCTCCCTGCCCTGGGCAAACGGCCGCCCGCCCTGCCCTGCCCTGCCCTGCCCTGCCCTGCCCTGCCCAGCCTGCGGCCCCCCACATGCACAGTCTGCAGCAGCCCCTCTGTGCTGGAGCATAGGCCGGGGTGCAGCGTGGGCGGTAGTGCACAGTGCAGGACAGTGACTGCACTGCAGGGTGTTGCGGGTGTGATGGGGTGGGGTTGGCACTGGCTGTATTGGCCTGAGTGGGGGCTGTAGCACACCGCGAGGGCTGTCTGGCTGTAGTGGGGTGACTGGTTTGTGTGGCTCTCTGGCGGTAGGAGGGGCTGTCCAGCTGTAAGCGGGGGTGTCTGGCCTGTGGGGCTTTCTGGGTGTAGCGAGGGCTGTCTGGCTCCAGTGGGGATGACCTTTGCAGGGCTGTCCGGCTGTAGCAGGGCTGTCCGGCTGTAACGGGGTTGTCTGGCTGTTGCAGGGGTGAGTAGTCTGGGGTTGTCCGGCTGTCACAGGTGATGACTGGTCTGTGGGGCTGTCCGGCTGTAGCGGGGCTGTCTGGCTATAGCAGGGGTGACTAGTCTGGGGTTGTCCGGCTGTCACAGGTGATGACTGGTCTGTGGGGCTGTCCGGCTGTAGCGGGGCTGTCTGGCTATAGCAGGGGTGACTAGTCTGGGGTTGTCCGGCTGTCACAGGTGATGACTGGTCTGTGGGGCTGTCCGGCTGTAGCGGGGCTGTCCGGCTGTAGCAGACAGCATGGGGACAATGACTGGGCTGCACGGGGGTGGCTGCAGAGGCAGGAGCTGGGCTGATGTAGGAGCAGTCGGCTCAGACTGCACCCCATGTTGGTGCCCGGTTCTCGGTGGTTCTCAGCCTGGTTTGCTGCAGCCCTGGGCAGTCTGGGCTCTGCCCGCGGGGCCGGGGCCGGGGCCGGGGCCGGGGCCGGAGCCGGAGCCGGAGCCGGAGCAGCTTGCCGGTCACAGTGGGGTTCTCTGGACTTTCTCAGAGGCTCTGGGTGCAGAGCTGGGCCCTTGCTGTGTGATTTGCGGGGATCCAGCGGGGGGCGCCCCGAGTCTTCCTGCGGAGCGGTTGTATCCAGGGTTCGCAGGGACCCATCAGCTCCCGTCACGGTCTGGGGGCAGGCCCCTCTGTGCCAGGCGCTGTACAGCCAGTGTGAGCAAGGGGCAGCGTGAGCGTACCCGCTCCCTCACCTGGGTCGCGCTCCCCCAGGCCTGGCGCCCGGGAGGGGTCAAAGGAGGCAGCGAGGGCGCTTAGCGGGTGTGCCCGGGAGGCATTTCCTGGGCACGAGGGGCAGCGGGGGAGGAGGAGCCCGAAGGGGCTCGTGGGCAGTGGGCAGTGGGGCTGGCTGTCAGCATCTCTGGGGCAGGACCTGAAGGTGAGCCTGGCGCCTGGGTGTGTGGCAGTGATGGGGGCTGGCGGAGGGGCGCAGGGCGCGGGCTGAGCAGGGGCAGCTGAGGGCAGGTCTGAGATGGGTGAGTCCCCCTCACTCGGTGTCTGTCAGCCCGGACGGGGGCGTCTGTGGGGCTGGAGTCGCCGGTTGAGGGGCGCTGGCCAGAGAGACGAGCTCAGACGGGGATCCCAGGATCCCTCCTGGCCATGAAGTCTCTGAGCCTTGGTCCCCCGGGTGGCTGGCGCAGATGTCTCCCGGCGGGGGGTGTGTCTCACCCTGGGGGGGGCCAGCCCCACACTGCACCCGGCCCTGCTGGCGGGAGGCAGAGGGAGAATGATTGGCGCTGCCCTGGCTGGGGGGGCTGGTTCCTCCCCTGCCAATTGCACAGAGACAGGAGCAAATGCTGCCACGGTCGCCCGACCCCTCCAGGCCCCCCTGCTGGGCGGGGTGGGGCAGGAATAGCCGGGAGCTGCCCCCCTGCCCGCAGCGCCCCCTGCTGGGAAGTGCCTGTCTCGGCAGCGGGGCCGTGCTGCCCGCCTGGCCCTGCAGCTGCAGCTCTTGCTCCATACGTGTCAGTGGCTGGAAAATAGCTTGTGGTTAGAAACGGTCGCAGGGCGCATTCCTCCCGCGCCCACGGCAGGGCCGCTCAGCTCCTTGGAAACCGAGGGGCGTGGCAGGGGGGAGCCGGGCTGGAAGACGCTGGGGGGAGCAGGGCGGGGCAGGGCCAGCACCTCCACCCTTCGCTGCCCTTTGCCTGCCTGGCTGGCTCGGGGCTGACTCACGGCCTGGCCCCGGGCTCCCGCTGCAGCTTCCAGCCAGCTCTGCTCCACCTTTGTCTCAGGGCAGCCTCCCGCCGAGCCCCAGGCCTCTTCTGAGTCGTCCCCAGGCAGGGCTGCTGTGGGGCTCTGCCCCACGGCCCTCGACCGGAGCTGGGAAATGCTCTGGGAGCAGCAGGACCAGCTGCCAGCCCCACGCTGCTGCTCTGATTTCTCAGGCCCCCCCAGCTCAGAGCAGCCGCACCCAGAAAGCAAACAGGATGGGTAGGGACGGGCGCTGCGTCAGCGGAGCTGGGGCTGTCTCTGCCTCTGTCCTCCCTGCCGCTGGGCCGGCCCGTTCTGGGGCTCGCCCTGGTGCACTCAGCCCTGCCCGGGGTGGGGGTGGGCGGGCTGTGGGGCACGTGGGGAGTTTACTCCTGGGCCGCTCGGCTGGGCGTGTGGGGCGTGGTCACCTGCCCCCAGGTGGGCCCCAGGCTGAGATCCCGTGGGGCTGGGGAGAGCTTCCTGCTCCGGGCTGGGCCCACTCTGCCGGCCGGCCGGGAGCCGGGCGTGTCCCGCCGAGGCGTGAGTCACGGTGCAGCCGCCATGTGCGCACTCCAGCCGGGCGTGCAAGGTCCACGCTGCACCCAGGCGCCCGCTTCCTGCGTCGACTGCTGGGGAGCCCCTCCCCTCCCCACCGCACCCCACCCCACACATGGCAGAGGGGGAGGGGTGCTGGCCCAGTGATCCTGTCATGGGGGCGCCTTGGGGCCTCTTTAGCCTGCACTGACTGGCCCCTGGCGGAGATGGGCAGATGGGGGGCACTGGGGCTGTGCCCCCCTGTGCAGGTAGGGGTGGCTGCGGGGCCATTGCCGGGCTCCGGTGGGGCCGCTCCCTGGGGCAGCAGTGACAGGAGCCGGGGTCCCTGGCTCTGGGCTGATGGGGCGTCTCAGGCACGGGGGGGCGTTTTCTCTCTGCCCTGGGACCTGCCCCCATCCGTTCCCGCCTTGGGTCATAGATCCGCTGGTCGTGTGGCAATGCGGTGGCCTGGAGAGCTGCCCCAGGCTGGTGAGCCGGCCCGCCGGGCAAGGAAAGGGTTACAGACGAGGTTTCCTGTCTCTGGCAGGCAGGCTGTGCCCTGGCTCTGGGCGGGGAGCCCCAGCCTCCGCCCCCCCCAACCCAGAGACTTCTCTCGGGGGCGGAGTTTGGGGAGCAGAGGGGCAGGCCTGGCACCGTGGGGCAGAGGCAGCTGGAGCCGGGTGGGGAGCGCTGCGTGGCTCTGTCTCTCCAGTCTGCAGTCAGCGGCCCTGCGCAGAGGGCTGGGCAGGGCAGGGCAGGGCAGGGCAGGGCAGGGCCGGGCCAGGCAGCAGAGGATCGCTGGGCCAGGAGTGTCAGGGACCATGTCCAGGCAGCGGCTGCAGAGCCGGGAGGTGGAGAGCCCCGAGGAGAACCTCTACCTGGCCGTGCTGAGAGCCACGGAGGGAAAGAAAGGTACCGAGCCGCTGCCCAGCCTGCGCGCGGGGGCTGGGGGTGGGGCACTTCGGGGGCTGTGCCGCGCCGTGGGGTGTGCGGGATGTCTGTGCTGGCTGGGGGGGGGGCTCTGTTTCAGGAGGGGCCTGCGGGGGCCGCTGGTGAGCAGCCGTGTGGGGGTTGTGCTGGCGGGGGGCTGCTCTGTGCGTGGTGCGTTTTGGGGGGCGAGAGGGGGGCTGTATCTGCCCCTCGGTGTCTCTGGGCAGGGGGTGTCCGCTCTCAGCTGTGACCCGAGCCCTGGTGCTGCTCCGTGTGTGTGTGTGTGGGGGGGGGTCTGTTTCCAGCACCCCGCTGCTGCGAGCTCTGCCCCACACACTGCCGGGGTACGTGCCCCCTGGGCAGTCTCTGCTGGGGTGTGACCCCCTGTGGCACCGCGGCTCCCGGGTGGGTGTCTGCGCTCCCCACCCCAGCCTGTAGCTGGGGGCCCGGCTGTGATGAGTTTGGGCGTGGTGGGGCAGGTCACTGGGGCCCCGGGGGGGTCGTGGCCCATCAGCCCCCCCAGGTGGGACTCTGCTCCCGGCCCAGTCAGCTGGGAGCCGCGGCCTGTGGGGAGTGAGCGGCACTTCCTGCCCCACCCAGCCCGCCGAGGAGCGTGGGCGGCCGGCCCGGGACAGGCTGGAAGGGGCGGGGGGGGGGGGGGTGAGGAGAAGCGTCTCAGGGGCTCGTTGCCGCCGTGCTCCCTGTCTGGGCCATGCCCCGGGGGTGTGTCTGTGCTTCCTCTCCTCCAAGCTTCTGTGCGTCCGTCTGCAGGCGGGTGCGTCCGTCTGCACACGCTTCCTCCACGCCCGCTGGGTTCCCTTCCTGCCGCTCTGCCCAGGGCAGTGCCCTTGCTTTGCCTGCCCTCGGTGCAGCCGCTGGGCACCTGTCTGTGGCACTGCAGCCCCCGCCCGGGTCTCCCTGCCCCCCGGACACGCCTGCTGGGCGGCCCAGCCCCGCCCTGCGTGCCCCTCCCTGCGCGTGTCTCTGGCCCCGGGCGGCCGGGTGTTGCACCGGGAAATCTCCCCGCGCTGCCAGCCAGACAAGACACAACACGTGAAAGCCACATGGGGGCAGCCGGGGCCCCCCCAGCCCCATGGCAGCGAGCCTGTTGGCGAGGGGTGGGGGTGGGGGGCTCCCCTCTTTGTTAGGGTGAGTCAGGCTTGAATGAGGGGGGGAGACAGGGAGGGAGTGTGGCCATTTACACCCAGGACAAGGGTGTGTGAGCTGCCGGGTGGGGACACCCAGGTGCAGGGGGGCGTTCCCCGCCTCCTCCCCCGCCCAGGGTCCCCACGACCGGACACATGGGCCGGTCCCCACCAGACTGTAACCTGCTCGCCCCGGCCCCCTCCCGGCAGGTCAGCCTGCCCCCCGCCTCCAGGCCCAGGTCTCTGCGAGCTGTGGCGGGCTGGGCCAGGCCCGTGTGCCCTGAGCCCCCAAGCAGCTAGTGCTGAGCCAGGCAGGGCTGCCGCCCCGTGGCTGTGTGCTAGGGGCAATGGGGCTGAGCTGCCCCCCAGGGAGAGGTCGTGCTCCCTGCACAGGGCTTTGGAGGGGTCCAGCACAAGGGACGGTGGGGCTGAGGGCGTTGGCACGGCCCCTGTGCTCTCCGCTCGCCATGGGGCTGGGCCTCGCCTCCTGCAGCCCTCAGAGCTGGGACTGGGGTGTCAGGAGTCCACTGGGGCTGTGGGGTGAGACAGCCCCAGAGTGCAGAGAGGCAGTGGTGCCTGTCTGTGGCCTGGTGTTCCCAGCCCCACGGCCAGCGCCCAGCGGCCAGGATTACTGCTGAGCTGGTCCCCGCTGCAGCGCACGGCCCTTCCTGCCAGAAACAGGTCCTAGCCACCCCGAGTCTCTGCTGTGGGGCCCACCCCACTGTCTGCAGGCCTGGCAGGGCGGGGTGGGGCGGGGCGGGGCAGGGCGCCTGGGCCATGCTCCGGGATGTGCTGGCCTGCAAGGAATGCAGATAGCTGCTCCCTGCCGGGTCCCCACCGCCCGTGCTCCCCGAGGCAGGACAGGAGGGCTCTCCCGAGTAGTGACTGAGCCCCCCTGCCCCCAGGAGGCCAAGGGGCTCGCCATTCCGTGTGGGGAGGGGTCGCCCAGCACATGCGGGGTCCAGCTGCTGTAGAACGCCTCCTGGCTAGGAACCCCTTGGCGCTCGCCCTGCCCCTCGTGCCGGGTGGGACAGGGCTGCCCCGGGTGCCTTTGGGTCCTCGCCGAGCCCTTGGGGGCAAGTGGCTAGCCCCTAGGGCTGCAGGCTCCTTCAGTGGGGCAGGCCGTGTGGGGGCGCTGGGGGCCGGGCCAGCTGGGATACGTGTGTGGGTCGCTGTGCTCGGAGGGGCTGCTGCCGACCCCCTGGGGAGCGGGCGAAGGGCTGCTCTGGAGTGTTGCCCTCCGCTGTCTCCTGCCCGCAGCTGGGCATGGGGCAAGGCCGGGGCTGTGGCACATGAGTCACCGTTTCCTTCCCATCAGCACCGGTGAGTCACGCTTCCCGGGCTCCTTCCTGCCTGGGCTGAGCTCGGGGCAGGCGAGCTCTGTCCCTGGGGGACCCCGGCCTATACGTGCCCTGCGTTCTCTGAGCCCCGGGCTAACCCCCGCGTGCTCTTTCTTGCAGATGAGCGAGATCGGGTCCAGAAGAAAACCTTCACCAAATGGGTCAACAAGCACCTCATCAAGGTAAGGCGCCCCCCAAGGTGGGGGGCAGGGGCAAGGTCTCTTTGTGGAGGGTGGGGCAGCAGAGGTGACTGTCCAGGGCGAGGCAGGTCCCTCACTGTTAACAAGTGGTGCCTGGTTAGCCTGTGGAACTCACTGCTGCAGGATGGGTGGAGTGAACAGCTGACAATGGCCAGCTCTTACTGGGGGAGGTCCTGCTCCTGGCTTGTCACTGCGTCGCTTTCTGGGCCAGCAGCCCCTGGGGACAAGTCACCCCTAGTCACTGGTGCTGCAGTTATCCCCTTGGGGCCAGCGCCCCCTTCCTCAGCCCTTCCCCCAGGGGTGGCTTTCAGGAGGGGAGACACCCATGGGAGGAGCCCTAGCCCCGGGGGTCCCTTGCCTCCTTGCTGATGACGGCGCTGCCCATCCCTTGGGCCCAGCCACTTCTCCCTGGCTGCCAGTCACAGAGCTGCGTCCTGCCAGGCTACCCGCTGCGCCTCCCCTTCGCAGCTGCCCCGTCCCAACATCTCTGCCCTGGGGAGTCTGGGATGCCGGAGCCAGGACCGAGAGGGGCCCGTGTGTGACCTGGGCTGGGCCTGGGGCTGGAGGGCCAGGCTTCGCCAGGCGGGAGCCCCAGAATAACTGAGCTGGAGGTGCCGTCTGCCCTGACCAGAGCAGGGGATGCCAGCTGAGCTGCCCCGTTCACACCTGCAGCCTGATCCCAGCTGGTACCGGCTCCTGGCCCCTCGCAGGCAGCACGGGGCAGGAGAGCAGACAGCAGCGCACGGGGCCGGCTGGGGCAGCACCGAGGTACCGCTCCTCGCAGGGCGAGGGCAGCCAGGCCGCAGCAGCGGTCCTGCGGGGAGACGCGGGCACACCCTGTGCCCGGCTCTGCTCTGCCTCCTTGTCCGGGCGCCCCCGCTGCAGGGGGTGGCAGGAGTCGCGCGCTGGGCGCCGGAGCAGGGCAGCTGGTGTGCTCCGGGCAGGGCCGAAGGGGCGGCTGCCAGCGCCCAGGAGGAGCCGCTCTGTCCCGTGCCCAGCAGAGCTGGGGGCTGCCTCTCCTCCCGCGCGGGCACGCGGCCTGGCTCTGAATGGGTGGATTGTGCTCGGCCCAGGGAGAAGGGTATTTTCCGAGTGGTGTTGCTGAAGCAGGATTTCGGAGCTGCCTCTGGGCCTGCGTCCTATGACTTGAACAGTGCCTCCCCCCCGCCCCAGCCGGGCTCTTCTGTCTTCCTTCTACTGTGGAAAATCTGCTACGAACCCCTCGCCTCCCCCCAGCAATTCAGCCATGCCCTTCCCACGGAGCTGCCGGGCCGGCTCCGCCTGGGCCTCGCCTCCTGACCCACGGGGCTGGTGCCAGCGGGAGGGGCAGGAGCCCTGCAGCAGGGAGCACTGGGCTGATGGACCATGGGGCAGCCCCCTCCTTCCCGGTAGGAGGGACTGGAACCCTCTGGTGTAACCTCGGCCTCTTCTCAATAGTCACAGCCCCCGGTCTAACCACTAATGCCCGGCCTGGCCCAGTGCAGGACACGGCCCCGGGTCTAACCGCTAACGCCCGGCCCGGCCCAGTGCAGGACATGGCCCCGGGTCTAACCGCTAACGCCCGGCCCGGCCCAGTGCTGGACACGGCCCCGGGTCTAACCGCTAACGCCCGGCCCGGCCCAGTGCAGGACACGGCCCCGGGTCTAACCGCTAACGCCCGGCCCGGCCCAGTGCAGGACACGGCCCCGGGTCTAACCGCTAACGCCCAGCCCGGCCCAGTGCAGGACACGCCCCGGGTCTAACCGCTAATGCCTGGCTAGGCCCAGTGCAGGACACGGCCCCGGGTCTAACCGCTAACGCCCGGCCCGGCCCAGTGCAGGACACGGCCCCGGGTCTAACCGCTAACGCCCGGCCCGGCCCGGCCCAGTGCAGGACACGGCCCGGTCCCAGCCGCATGTCGAACCCCTGACGTCATCCGAGCGCAGGGACGTGCTGCTGCCTCTCAGCACCGGTTTTCGCTGTTGCCCCACGAGCCAGGCCCAGCTCCAGACTCCTGGAGCGCTGGCGCACGCCCTCCCAGCCCCCACACGCGTGTCTGGCCGTGCACAGACAAATCAACACGCTGGTGTGCCTGCCGGCGCCCGCCCGTGCCAGGTCGGTAATTCCCGCCCCCGCATTCTGTGCATTCTGCTCCCTGGGGCAGGCAGGGCTGGGCAGGGCCAGGCCTGGCTGGGAAGCATCCGGCACACCCCAGACCGTGGCAGACAGAGACAGCTCTCGCCCCCGTGGCCAGGGGCTCTGGGCTGCCTGCACCGGCCGAGGCAGCACGGCCCCAGGGTGGGCCCCTGAGCAGCTGTCATCCCGACTCGGGCCGGGCAGAGGAGATGCTGGGGGTGGGCCAGCCACGTAAAGCTGGGAGGGGGCTGCACTGGGGGCTGTGGGGCTGGGTGAGTGGGAGCTCGCGTGGGCCGTGGGGCTGGCGCAGGGAGCCCCTGCTCTGTGCATGTGGTGGGCTCGATGCAGCTCTGCAGTTTCTGCGTGGGGAGGCCTCGGCACTCCAGCCCCCTCCCGTGTGGGGAGGGGACCTCTCTGCTATGGCTGGGATCCCCATTGCTCCTTGGGGCCTGCCCCACCCGGGATGCATCTCCCTATGGGGCTGCCCAGGCTCCTTCTCTGCCCTCCAGCCAAGCCAAGGGGCCTCCAGGGGCCCCGCCCTGAGTGGAGCGTCCGGCGCCCTGGCGGGGGGCTGTCTGCCCTCTGGGCTCCAGCCTGCAGCAGGTTCCCGGCAGGGCTCCTCCGGGGGCGTGGGCAGCTGGCTAGCGTGCTGCCGGCGGGCAGGGTGGGGGCTGAGGCCGAGCTGGGGGCCCAACCGTCCCCCTGCTATTGCTGGGAAGCTGGACGCCGGGTCTGCGCCTCCCTCTCTTCTCCTAACCCCCCTCTGTCTCTCTCCCCGCCCCCCCTGGCAGCACTGGCGAGCGGAGGTAGGTGGTATCCTGCCCGCTGCACGGCGTGACCGTGGCACCTGCCCTCCCCGTGCATGGCTCCTTCCTGCCCTCCCCGACGCCGGGCCGGGCGCGGAGCTGCTTGTGTGCGGGCCCCTCGGGGCTGGGAGGGAGGCGGGGGAGAGCGCTTACAGGCCCGGGTTTGTCTGGAGCTGGGGCCCCCCGGGACCGGGCTCAGTCCTGCAGCACAGCCCCTCCCCGGGCAGTAACAGTGGGGGTCCCTCAGCAGGGCCGTGGTCTCGGGGTGGCGGGTGGCAGCCTGCCCTTGCTGGGCGCCGAGGGAAGGGGGCTGTGTGCTCGCCCAGCCCCCAGGCTGCTGCCACGGTGGGGGACAGGGAGCACGTGTCCTTGTTGGAGGAAGATGCTGACCTTTCACCCTGGGGGGCTGGGGCAGCTGTGTGGCTTCGCGGGGTGCCCAGGGCCTCGCCACCCGCCCTTAGCAGGACTTGTCCATGCCTGCCGAAACCGCAGCGCCCAGCCCCGGTCCCGGGACACGCACCATTACCAGCAGAACAGAGCTGTGAGACTGAGCCAGGGCCGGCTGGGCCGGGCGCGCAGCACGGAGAGCAGACAAGATCCCGTTTGTTATCAAAGAGCCGGGATCCAGGGGCTGGTGGGGAGACACTGGAAACAAACGGCTGCTGCAAAGCAAGTCCGAGCACGCTGCCCAGAGCCTGCGCTTCGCTCGCGGCTCCTCCCCTCGAGCACACTCTCACCCAGCGTTCACTCCACGCTGGCTGAGACCCGCTCTCCTGGGTCTAGGTCGCCAGGCCGCTGGCTTGGCTTTCTACGTACACCCCGAGTTCGTGGTGTTCCTGACAGACAGGCTCGCCCTGTGGCTTGTGTTTCCCTGTGTGCGCCTGGCCTGGTCACAGCTCTTCGCTAACGTGTGATTCGTGTGTAAATGGGTGTCCGCACCGTTGGCTTGCACGGCTCGCTGTCCATCCCGACAGCCGGGGCGGTTCTGGCTCCTGTCGGGAGGAATCCGGCTCAGGCACGACGTGCTGGGGAACGCCATTGTCTGGCTCAGATCCACGACTTCTTGCATGGCACGCGCACACACACGCGCACACACACGCGCACACGCGCACACACGCACACGCACGCATGCGATTTGCGGTGCTCGTGACAGCTGTGTGACAGGACTTTTCATCTGAGACCCCCCATGACGATCTTTGGTGAATTGGCACATGCCTGCTGGTCCCTGCCCCCGGCCCCCCGCCCCCCACGCCCCTTCTCCCCGGCTCACCGCAGCCTACTGGGGCTGGCCGTGTCTCCGGGGCGGAGGTTCGCCTTGCCCGTTAATGGTTCTCCTCCCTCTCCGCAGGCTCAGCGCCATGTCAACGACCTCTACGAAGACCTGCGGGATGGCCACAACCTCATCTCGCTGCTGGAGGTGCTGTCGGGGGACACCCTGGTAGGTCACGCCGCTCGCTGGCTTCTGGTCTGCAGCTTCCGCACAGCCGCCTCTCTGCTCTCCTCCCCGCCGGCGCCTCGCCCCCCTGCCCTTCGGGGCGGTCTCTGCGCTGTGGCGTGGGGGGGCCAGAGAGCAGTGCCCACTCTGGTCCCAGGGCTGGGGAGGGAGGGGAGAGGTTCTCGCGGTGAGTGTCTGCTCTGTGCTGGTCCTCCCCCGCCCCCCACGTCACCCCCACGGGGCGCTAGGGCACATCCTCGCCCTGCTGACCCACAGGCTGGTCCCCGGCCCGGCCCCACGGACAGTCCCCCCATGGCGCTTCCACCTCGAGGAGGATCGTGACCCCTGCTTCCTGGCAAGCCTCCCTGCTGGCCCCGCATGCATGTGCCGCCGACCCTCTGCTTGCTCTGTCTACTGTAGAAGCCAGCCTGGTTCCTGGACCTCCTCCGGGATCCTCAGCCCTCGCCTCCCCCCCCCCCCCCCCCCGTGCCCCTCGACGCGGTGCACCCGCCCCCGCTGGCTCGCCACCCCGGTGCATGCTGGGCCTTTAACAGGTGACCGTGACTTCGCTACACTGAACTCTCTGCTTCTTTGTACCTGTCTGCTGGCCCCTGACCTGCCTCTGCCTCTGCCTCTCTTTGCTCTGCTCTGGCTGGGCAGCCGCGGGAGCGAGACCTGATGAGGAGCGTGCGGTTGGTGAGTGGTCCTGCCCTTTGCTCTCCGCACGGCCGCCCATTGGCTGGGGAGACGTGACATCACGGCCAGCCCGGCCAATGGGAGCTTTGCTAAAATCGTGCTAACCTGCGATGGGCGGGGCTGGCCCAACGACGAGCCACGAGTCCCCGGGGCCGGCTCCGGGGCGCTGCAGGGGGGCAGCCCGAGGACAGGTGCAGGGGTGCCGGGGGTCCCGGTTCTGGGGCCAGCAAAGCTCTGGTCAGCCGTGCAATGGAGGGGGGGCTGCACCTTTCCCGTCGGGGCAAGAGACCCCCAGTGCCTCCTGGAGCCAGCACCGGAGCCGGGAGCCTGGGCTCCTGGCTGGAGTTTGCTTGGGATGGGCTGTACTGGGCTGGGAGAGCTGCAGGGAGCAGGGCGGGGCTCCGGAGGGGGCGCGCTCCCTCGCACTCGGTGCCGGCCCCAGTGGGGCGCTATGGGGCGGGGCTCCGGAGAGGGCGCGCTCCCTCGCACTCAGTGCCGGCCCCAGTGGGGCGCTATGGGGCGGGGCTCCGGAGGGGGCGCTCTCCCTCGCACTCAGTGCCGGCCCCAGTGGGGCGCTCTCCCTCGCACTCAGTGCCGGCCCCAGTGGGGCGCTATGGGGCGGGGCTCCGGAGGGGGCGCTCTCCCTCGCACTCAGTGCCGGCCCCAGTGGGGCGCTATGGGGCGGGGCTCCGGAGGGGGCGCTCTCCCTCGCACTCAGTGCCGGCCCCAGTGGGGCGCTATGGGGCGGGGCTCCGGAGGGGGCGCGCTCCCTCGCACTCGGTGCCGGCCCCAGTGGGGCGCTATGGGGCGGGGCTCCGGGCTCCCTCGCACTCGGTGCCGGCCCCAGTGGGGGATGGGGCGGGGCTCCGGAGGGGGCGCGCTCCCTCGCACTCGGTGCCGGCCCCAGTGGGGCGCTATGGGGCGGGGCTCCGGAGGGGGCACTCTCCCCTGGCAGACAGTGCTGGCCCCAGTGCAGCGCTGGGGGGTGGGGATCCATAGTGCAGGCCCCAGTGCCCCAGCTTGGTTCTGGGGGTGTGGGGTGGGTGTCCCTGCAGTGCCCAGCGTTGGTGCGCAGTGGGGCTCCCTTTCCCTCCCCCCGGCCGGTCCCGTTTTACGCTGCATCCTGCCCAAATCCCTTGCGCCCGCCCCGGCGCCCCGTGCCGGCTCAGCGAGCGAGGCTGGGTTTCCGTGGGGTGGGAAGAGGGGCTGGCGAGGGCTCCTTCAGCCTGTGCGGAGCCAGAGCCGATCGCGACCCCCCGGCCGTGCGAGGAGGGCGTAGGGAGGCAGAGCCGGGCCCTGGGCCTGCCCCAGAGCTGGTTTGTGCCGGCTGTGGGGCAGGTGCCCCGCAGGAAGCCAGGAGCAGTAGCCCAGCCGCGCTCAGCACTTTCCTCGCTATTGTTTGTTCAGCACGTTTCCTCCCGGCTCCCGGGGGGGGCAGCACTCGCAGCTGAGGATTTCCGGGCCCAGCCCCACACCCCCCGCGCTGCCCCTTCCTGCAGGCTCCGGCCCCACAGCTCTGTCCCACTGCCAGGCGCCTCTATTCCAGAGACTCAGCTGGCGAAGGGGGGGCCCCTGCCTGGCAGCCTGGCCCGGGCCATGCCCCACTCCTGCAGCCTGGGGAGCACTGCGGCGTGACCGGCTCGGCGCCCCCCTGGTTCCCGCCTGGCTCCGTGGCCTTCGTCTCCAGACACTGGCCTTTGGCCCCGGGGCTCCCAGGCCTGCACTGACCCTGCCTGACCCGTGCCCTGGTCCCAGCCTGAGCGCGCCGGGCTCCCCGCACTCGGGCGGGGCAGGAGAGCTGGGGGGCAGCTGGGGCTCCCTGTCTGTGATTCTCTGATCCTCGCTGCCCTCCCGGCAATGGGTGGCCCACGGGCCAGGGCTCAAAGGGCAGGGCCTGCTGGGGCCCAGGTCGGGGGAAGGGGCTGCCCCATTGGTTCTGTGCCACCCCTGACGGCTGACCTGCACCCCCGGGCGTCTGGTGTTGCCGGAGAGCTCTGCCCTTGGCTGCTGGCATTGCCCTGTGCAGGGGGAGGCGCGTTCAGGGCACTGGGGGCCCCGGCACCCCGGCTCGGCCACTCACGCTCCTGCTCCTCTCCGCAGCCGCGGGAGAAGGGGCGGATGCGCTTCCACAAGCTGCAGAACGTGCAGATTGCCCTGGATTACCTGAAACACCGGCAGGTGAGCCCTGGCGACGGGGCAGGGGGGCAGGCCGGGGCCCTGGGCGAACCATGGGGAGGCGGGCAGGCAGGCAATGGGGCAGGCTGGGCTCTGGGTGAGCCATGGGGACGGGACAGTGGGGCAGGCTGGGCCCTGCTTGAACTGGGGGAGGCGGGCAGGCAGTGGGGCAGGCTGGGGCCCTGGGCGAGCCATGGTGTGGCGGGTGGGCAGGAAGGAGGGTGGGGCAGGCAGTGGGGTGGTGGAGGACAGTGGGGGCAGGCCTGGGACCTGGCAATCCATGGGGAGGCGGGGGGGGGGGGGCCCGGGGCGAGCCGTGGGGAGGCTCGTGCTGCCGTGGGGGTCTCCAGGCAGAACCGCTCAGGGATAAAGCACCTGCCTCAGCCGGGCGGGGGTGAGAGGCTGGGGGCAGATTAGCCGCATCCGTGCCCCGGGCCTGGCCCTTCCTGTGGCACGGCCGGTGCCAGGGGAACTCGGGGGGCTGCCGGGGGCAGGCGCTGGGCTCCCGGTGTAACCGTACCCGCGGCTCTCGGCCCGGCAGGTGAAGCTGGTGAACATCCGCAACGATGACATCGCCGACGGCAACCCCAAGCTGACGCTGGGCCTCATCTGGACCATCATCCTGCACTTCCAGGTGAGCCGCCCCCCCTGCCCGTGCCCCTGCCCTGTGCCCAACAGCCCCACAGCCCAGGCCGTGCCCCACTCCCACCCCACGGTGCCCCTGCCGGGAGCTCCTCTGCAGTGGGATGGGGCTCTTGCTCTCTCGCTGGCTCCCGGGGAGCCGTGGCGTTGGGTGGGGTGGGCCCCGCACCCTTCCCCAGAGCTGGCACCCTGCCCGGGCGGGGTTTGGGCGGGGAGGCCCTGCGGGAGTGCAGTGGGGCAGGACTGAGCGGGGACCTGCTGTGGTGTGGGGTGAGCTGGGGGCTCCCTGCTGTCTCCGAGCTGCGTACAGCCGGGCCTGCCTCCCTCTGCCCGCCGTGCTGCCTGCAGGGCGTCAGCGCCGGGTCTCTGTCCTGCCATCACCCACGCTGGCACCTCCAGGGAGCCGGGAGCTGGGGCGCACCCCACGTGCCGGTGCCCCTCGGCCTCCTGGGAAGTGTGGCTCGCCCGGCGCGGCGCGGCTGGGCGGGGAAGGGAAGGGAAGGGAAGGGAAGGGAGACACCGGCTGCCTGGGCAGGAAAGCTGCAGCCGCAGGGCAGCGTTTCCGAGGCCCGTGTGGCAGAGCTGAGTCACCCGCGCCCCGTGCCAGGTTTCCGAAGTGTGGCTCAGCCCCGGGGCGGGGCCTGGCAGGCCACGGTGACTCACTCACGGGGCGTCGCTGCCGGCCCTGCCTGCCCCCGCTAGCTACCACCAGCCATTTCCCTTCGCCAGCTGGAACTGCGAGAACCAGCGCTGCGGCCCCCAGCCGCCCGGCACAGGGCTCCTGGCCCGCCTGGGGAGCCATGGACAGTCCCGGTGCCTGGCGCTGCCCCTGCCCCACTGCACGCGTGGGGCGCACACCTGCCTCTTGGGGCTGTCTCCTCCCAGGGAGCCCGTGGCCGGGAGGCCGAGCTGCCAGCGGCTGCCCTCCTGACGCGCTGCGTGGCCCAGAGCACGCTGTGCTGCTCCCCTGGCCAGCCCGTAGTCCGAGCCGAGCACAGCCCGCCCTGCACCTGGGAATGGGGTGGGGCAGGGCCCCCCGCCCCCGCGCCGCGCTGGGCAGCTCTGGACCCAGGAGTCCTGGTGTCCCGCGGCAGAACGGGTCCGTGCAGCGCCCAGGGCAGCGTGAGTGAGCAGCTGGGGCGGGCTCCAGGGGGGGCCCCGGGCATCGGGCCCTGTCACACGGCTCTCGGGAGAGCAGCAGGCGTGGAGACCTCCGTCCCGGGTGCAGGGCTGGGCTCGTGGGGGGGCCGGAGGAGCAGGGGCTAGCGAGCCCGTGGGCCGCCCTGCGGCGGGCGCGTGTGGTGCCGTGTCGCTGGGGTGGGAGTTTGCCGGCATGGGCACCTGTGGCGAGAACCAGCCAAGGTCAGGCTCCAACCCCCCCGCCCCCCACGGCTGCGGTCGCAAGTGAAAGAGGAAGGAGGCTGCTGTGCTGCACCCCCCCACCCCCCTGGACACAGCTGCGTCCCGCGGCGGGGGGGGGGGGGGGGGGTCGCTGGGACGGGGCGGGCTGGCAGCGGGTCCGCAGGGCCAGGGCTGGTGGCTGACGCCCGCCCGCCCCTTGCAGATCTCGGACATCCAGGTGAGCGGGCAGTCGGAGGACATGACGGCCAAGGAGAAGCTGCTGCTGTGGTCCCAGCGCATGGTGGAGGGCTACCAGGGGCTGCGCTGCGACAACTTCACCACCAGCTGGCGGGACGGGCGCCTCTTCAACGCCATCATCCACCACCACAAGTGAGAGGGGCTGGGAGCGGGGGAGGGGGCTGCCCCACACGCAGCTCTACCGGCCCAGGGAGGGGGCAGGCTCCCTCGCTCCGGGCTTGGGGGGCAGCAGCTGCTCTGTGAGGTCTGGGCCCGGCCACCCCCTTGGCTGGGGCTGCCTCCCGTGCAGGCAAAGGCTGTGTGGGGCAGGGCGAGGGTGCCCCTCCCCTCCCCTTCCCGCCCCGCTCGGCTCGGGCAGGCCCACAGCTCTGCAGCAGCATGTCGGGGCAGCCAGCTGGATAGTTCAGAGAGGTGGGGCCGTGCCGTGCCCTGCGCCAGCCCCACAGCCAGGAGCTGCCTTCGCTTCCCAGACTTGGGGGCTGGCAAACAGCCCCCCCCATCCCCAGCTAGCCCCTCCCCGGCGAGTGGCATCCGCGGATACATGGCAGCTGCCGGCCTGGTCTGCCCCTTGCCTCCCTGCAGTCCCCGTGGGGCAGTGCTGCGTGCAGTGGGCTGGGGGATGGGGGGGCCTGCAGGCAGATCAGGATCCCCTGGAGCCCTGACTCCTGGCAGCAGGATTGGGCCCATCTCACTTGCCTCCCTTTGGAGACGCAGCAGAGACGGTTGACGCTGGCTCCGTGGGGCAGGCCACGCCGGCCCCTCTGCTGCCCTGGAGCCCCCCAGCCAGGCTGGCGCCAGGGGTCTGCGTTTGATGCAAAATCCCAGACAAGTTCCAGCGCATCAGCCCATGGGGCCAGCGTCACAGGGAGCCGGGCTGGGCGGGCGGGCATCTTCGGGACCCCTCCCAGCCTCTGTCGCTTGCCTGGAGCTGCCAGGCCAGCCTGCTCCTCCCCAGCACAGCTGCCCCGGGGGCCCTGCCTGCATGGAGGGCGGGCCAGCACCGGCTGGGAGCGGCAGGGTGGGGGGGTGCAGGGGGCTGCTGGAGGCTACCTTGGCTCCTGCTTTCCTTTGAAAGTGTAACAAGTACGTGCAGGAGCCGCCCCGCCCCGTGTCGGGAGGGGAAGGGGGGGACGCAGGCTCCCAGCGCAGCACAGCACAGTGCGCGCCACTCTGCAGCGAGAGGACGGCTGTAGCGGGTCCTGGTTCCCGGGCATCGCAGCGCCAGGGCAGGCGGCTGTAGCGGGTCCCGGCGTCGCAGCGCCAGGGCGGGCGGCTGTAGCGGGTCCTGGTTCCCCGGCGTTGCAGCGAGCAGAGGGCGGCTGTAGCGGGTCCTGGTTCCCCAGCGTCGCAGCCCCAGGGCGGCTGTAGCGGGTCCTGGTTCCCCAGCGTTGCAGCGAGCAGAGGGCGGCTGTAGCGGGTCCCGGCTCCCCAGCGTCGCAGCGCCAGGGCGGGCGGCTGTAGCGGGTCCCGGCTCCCCAGCGTCGCAGCCCCAGGGCAGGCGGCTGTAGCGGGTCCCGGCTCCCCGGCGTCTCAGCGAGCAGAGGCGGCTCGGGCCCAGCATGGAGAGGCGCTCGCGGCAGCGGGCAAAGAAGAAGCTGCAGCGCCGGGGGCCGGGCGGCTCGGTGGGGTCCCTGGTGGGGGCGGAGGAGCAGGTGGTGATGCTGTGCGAGGAGATCGCCGACCCCGCCGCCTCGGAGACCCCCAGCGTCAGCGGCTTGCTGTACTCCCTCCACTCCACCCTGCGCCTGCAGGAAGTGTAGGCATCGCCAGCCGGGCACCGCCGCCGCGCAGACGGGCGCTGGGGGAGCGAGGGCAAAGCTGCTCTGGGGGGGCAGGCGGGGCTCGTTCGGCTTGAACTGCCGCCCCCCCCCCCCTCCCCCGGTGCAGAACTGAGTTACGGGTCCCCCCCTTTTACGGTCTCTGAGCAGAGATGGGGGACAGACACCTGGGCCCAGGGCCCCCTGGCAGTCTGGAGCAATGGGGGGGGCATACATGCGCGGGGGGAGCTGGACCTACCCCTAATGCAGGGCCAGGGCGGTCCTGCCATCTCAGGGCGGCGGGGGTCACGTGGCTCCCCCAGACGTGGCCTCGGGTAGATGCTGGCCCCTCCCCGCCGGGCGGTGGCTCCCGGTGCCTGACGCAGGCGTGGGGCCCGGCAGGCTGCCAGCGGGGCGAGGGTTGCTTGTGAAGAGAGGCCCATGGCTGCTGCCCCGCTGCTCTCAGGGGCCCGGTGCCGGCGGCAGGCTGGGCTGGGCGGCACCGTGACTCATGGGCACAGCTGTGGTTCTGCGGCGCTCGCTCCCGGGCCGGGCCAGGCCGTGGGGCTGCACGCTGCTGCAGAGCGTCGGGGCTGGGGGCAGCTGCTGGCTGAGCCGCGGGTTCAGGTTGCCGGCAGACTCAGGCAGACGTGCTGCCCGGGGCACTCCTGCCGCTGTGGTGGAGAGCAGTAATAATGCCCTGTCTGGGGCACACAGCAGCCGGGGGCTGGGCGCTGTCCTGAGGGCCCCAGAACCGGCCCCCTCCCACACGCTGCTCTGCTCTGTCTGACGCAGGCCCATGCTCATCGACATGAACAAGGTGTATCGGCAGAGCAACCTGGAGAACCTGGACCAGGCCTTCACCGTGGCCGAGCGGGACCTGAGCGTGACGCGCCTGCTGGACCCGGAAGGTACGACGTGGGGGAGGGTCCCGGTGCCCCGGGGAGCAGCAGCCCCTCGGCCCGGCAGTGGGTGGGGGCAGCCCCTGCAGGCAGAGACCGCTGGGACAGGGCTCCCCGCACCGCTCACGCTCTGCCCCCCCAGATGTGGACGTGCCGCAGCCGGATGAGAAGTCCATCATCACCTACGTCTCGTCGCTGTACGACGCCATGCCCCGGGTACCCGACGTCTCGCTCGGCATCCAGGCCAATGTGAGTATGGGCTCCGTGTCCTGCGCAGGGGCTCACGGGCTCTGCTTCAGGCCTGGCCTGCCGGGAGAACGGGGTCGTGTGCTGGAGCCGGGAGCCCCCGCTGTTCACGGGCCGGCCTGGGGCGCCAGCCGTCTCCCTCCGGGGCTCCCTGCAGCCTGAGCAGACCTCGGTCCCTCTCCGGGGACAGCAGAGACACCCGGCTCCTTGTAGTAGCCGCTTACCGGAGCGCCTGTGTCTCCCTGCCCTGGCCCTGGCCCCTGACACCTCCTGCCTTGGTCTCCAGCTCCGCCCCGCTGCCTTGCAGAGAGGTGGGGGGCACCCGTGTCACGGAGCCTGCCCCGGCTTGGGAGCCCTTCGGTGGGCCAGACTCCCAGGGGCCTCTTCCTGCTCAGGGTCGGCCACGCAGCCTCAGCGCCTCCAGAGACTGAGCCCCGGGACTCCAGCCTCCTGCTTCCCGCCCTCAGCTCTGCTCTGCCCAGCCCAGCCGGCCGCGAGCGGGCCGCTCTGCCGGCTAACGCCCCGCGCCTGGAGCAGTCCACAGCGGGGTTTGTTAGCCAGCTGCCCGTGGCGCGGCAAGGCAGAGAACGCAGGTTAAAGCCCAGCCCAGCTGGAGTGAGCCTGTGGTTCAGGTTCTGTCTGTCTGTCTGTCTGTCCATCGGACCTTGGTCAGCTCCAGGGTGAGACCCCGACTCCCTCCAGCAGCCAACACTTACCCCCACCCCACACCTCCCAGAGCGGGAGGGGGCTCTTTGCTCAGCCTCCCTCAGAGAGGTGGGGACCCCTTTTCTCCCCACCGCCTTGGGTGCCGACGTCCTCCTGATTGGCTTTGCCCCTCCGTAGGTATGGGGTTGGCTGGGCCCGCCCTCGTCAGACAGCCGGCAACATCCATACCCTGGGGAGAGCAAACGCTCCTCTCCTCCCTTCCCCCAGCTGGGGAACAGTGCAGCACATAAGGGAAACTGAGGCACGCCTGGGGTCATAAAAACAGTACTGAAAACTCCCACGTCATCCCCACTTGCCGTGGGGCTGTCGCTCAGCCACGGAGGTTCCCATTCCTGGGTGTTGAGTCCAGCCTCGTGCTAGCGGCTGCGTGTGTGACTGACGGGGAGAGCAGCAGTTCTTGGCGCCGAGGGGACAGGCACAGAGCCCCTCGATGACATTCGGGGCGCCCCTCGGAGCTCCCGCGCCCGGCACTCGCTGTGCTAGGCCGGGGCTGGGCAGGGAGCGGCCGGTCCATGGCCTGTCTGTGGTCTGTCCCCAGGAGCTGCAGCTGCGCTGGCAGGAGTACCGCGAGGTGGTGACGGTGCTGCTGCAGTGGATCCGCAGCCACACCGTGCTCTTCGAGGAGCGCAAGGTCCCCGCCAGCTACGAGGAGATCGAGGTGAGGCTGCCCGGGGCTGGCTATGGAGGGTGGTTCCCGTGTCCCATGGTCCTTCCGGCCCCGCAGCCGTCTGTCGCCCCGAGCGCCACAGCTCCTTTCGGGGGCCCCGGGTTCAGGTCATGCCCCTTCTCGCTGGTGCCGGAGCAGCCGTGCCCTGGATGTGCAGAGAGCAGGGCAAGCTGCGCCTTGGCATCCTGGTGTGCGCCTCCCGGGGGCTGTGGGAACTGGGGAGGGGGTGTCTGCTGGGGGGGCTGTGTCTGTGCGATCCAGTGGGGGGGGCTGCGCAGTCTGGGGCGGTGTCCGGGGGGGCTGCGGGAGCAGGAGGTGTGCTCAGAGCTGGCGCTGGCGGGGGCCGTGCTCTCAGCCAGGTGCGGCTCCTGTCTCCTCATGTCCCGGCGCAGTGCTGCTGGCAGGGGATGAAAGCCTGGTGCCGAGCTCTGCAGGTGCCTCCCGGGGGGATCTGGCTGTGGGTGCCCGGCTGGGCAGCCTGCCCAGGTGCGGGGGGTGGGGTCCTGAGGAGGGCCCCACCCCCAGCGCAGGAGCCAGCTGGCAGCCCCAGGAAGGGGGGGGCCCACAGAGCTCCCTGGGGAGTTAGCCGGAGCCGCCGGCTCCAACCTGGGTGCTTCCTGCTGGCAGCCGAGGGGGCAGGGTCCGTGGGCCCCCAGGGCCGGAGGGGACCCAGCATCTGGCCCGCGGGAGGCCAGGCCCGTCTCCGCGCTGGGAGCTGGCGTTCAGCTCGTGGCAGCTGCCCTCGCCCGGCGGGGCTGAGCCAGGGGGGCCTGGCCGTGGGCGGGGAGAGCCGGAGGAATGGGGCGGGGCAGGGCAGCGCTGGGGGATGGAGGGGCTCCCTGGGCGGGGGGCGTCTGACTCATTCCTTCCACCCGGGCCCCTCGTGAGTCAACAGCGGTAACTGTAACCGGCCCAGCCCGGCCCGCCTCCTTCCTGTCGGCTGCGGCCACGCCGTGGGGCAGGGCCAGCTCCCGACCCACGGGGCGGGAGTACCCCTGGCTGGTGGGGGCGGGGGCAGGGCCCAGCAGCAGCTGGCCAGGTGTGAGCCCTGCTGAGTGTATCCCGCACCTGGCACAGAGCCCCGGGGCAGCTGGTCCCAGGGGCCCCCTGCTCGCCCCCGTAGTCTGCCCCCACCTGCCTGCTAACCCCTGCCTCCCCCAGCTCCTGTGGCGCCAGTTCCTGAAGTTCAAGGAGATGGAGCTCCCGGCCAAGGAGGCTGACAAGAACCGCTCCAAGGTCATTTACCAGTCGCTGGAGGTGAGCCGGGGCAGCCCTGAGTTCTGCGCACAGGTGCCAGGGCTGAGTGTGCCCCTTGCTAGCAGGCTGGCCGCACCCTGCCGGCCCTGGGCCTGCGCCCGCCTGCCCTGGTAGCAGGTCTGTGAGCGGGGGGCAGGGGGCTGTCCTGTGACTCTGTGTCTCAGGTATGCAGGGCTCTGCTGCTCTGCGCCGAGGCCCAGCAGGCTGCGTGGCACGGGGCCTGCGGCTGGGCACCCCAGCTCCCTGTCGGGCACGACGCCGGCCTGGGACCCAGCCCCAATCCCCTGCAGACCCTCTGCGTGCCCACGGCAAAGCCTGCCCCAGTGGGGCCATTCAGGCCAACCAGCCCCCGTATGAGGAGAGATGGTCCCCACGTGTTCGTGCCCCCCACGCCCGCCCTGCCCCAAGGACCCTCCCAAGACCACATGCAGCATGGTTCCCATGTGCCCCCTTCCCATGGCGCCGTGCCTGCCGAGGCTCTGTTTCCTGGGGGGTTGGCCCCCCCGGCCTGCCTCAGGTGCTCCCCAAAGCTGACAGCTGCAAGTGTCCCGGCGGGGACCCTCCTGGTACGTCTAATGCCCCCTCTCGCCGGTGCAGGGCGCCGTGCAGGCTGGGCAGCTGCAGGTCTCCCCCGGCTACCACCCCCTGGACGTGGAGAAGGAATGGGGCAAGCTGCACGTCGCCATCCTGGAGCGCGAGAAGCTGCTGCGCACCGAGTTTGAGAGGTCTGAGCTCGCGGGGGGCTGGGGGTGGGAGTGGGGAAGGGGGGGCTGGACTGAGGAGAAGAGCCGGGTGAGAGGGGCGGGGGCTGGCACAGGACACCCCCCCGGAGCTGGCACTATCACCTGATGAGTCAGGCCAGGCTTCCGCTGGCAGCCGCTCAGAGGCTCAGAGCCGGGCCCCCCCGGACCCGCCCCGCCCTGTCCTCGCAGCCCTTAATGGGAACCATACGGCCGGTGAGTCACCGCCCGCCCCGTGCCTCCCCTCAGGAAGCGCGGCCCCACCCGGCCGCCGAGCAGAGCCCAGCCCAGTGCGGGCTGGCCACTGGCAGAGCCGCTGGGGCTCCAGGCCTGTCGGCTCCTGCGCCCCGAACGGCCGTGTGCTGCTCGCAGGCTGCCCCAGGGAAGAAAGGGGGGCTGTGCCCTTCCCAGAGACACGGGGCAGAGCAGAGGTGGCGTCCCGGGGGGCTGGGGTGGGGAGGAGCTGCCCTGGCCACCAGTCCGGGTGCAGGGAGCTGGGGTGTGCATGGGGGGCGGGGAAGGGCTGGCTGGGGCAGGGCGGGGGGCTGGAGAGGGTGGGAAAGGGCTGGCTGAGGCAGGGTGGAGGGTTGGGGGAACAGGAAAGGGCTGGCTGGGGCAGGGTGGGGGGTTGGAGGGGGTGGGAAAGGGCTGGCTGAGGCAGGGTGGGGGGTTGGGGGAACGGGAAAGGGCTGGCTGGGTACACAAGGGCAGGGCAGGAGACTGGGGCGTGGTCGCTCACCTTGCGCGCGCCCCCCCCCGCAGGCTGGAGCGGCTCCAGCGCATCGTCAGCAAGCTGCAGATGGAGTCCGGGCTGTGCGAGGAGCAGCTGAACCAGGCTGACACCCAGCTGCAGGCGGTGAGAGCAGCGGGGTGCTGGCCTGAGACCGGGGGGCAGCGAGGGTGGGGCAGTGTGCAGTGGGGGGGGCGTGGGCAGTGCAGGGGCGGGGGGTGCGTGTTACGCCAGGGGCTGTGTCTGGCTGGGGCGGGTCTCAGCCGTCCCGTGTAACCCCCGCCCTCCCCGGCAGGACGTGCGGCTGCTGAACGCGGGGAAGCAGCCGCAGAAGGCAGCCGAGGTCGAGCGGGACCTGGACAAGGCGGACGCCATGATCCGCCTCCTCTTCAACGACGTGCAGGCCCTGAAGGACGGGCGCCACCTGCAAGGCGAGCAGATGTACCGCAGGTAACACCCCACCCCGCCCTGGGGGGCCAGCCAGAACCCCACCCCCTCGGGTCACAGCCCCACAGCCCGCTGCCCTGGCAGGACCCTTCAGTGCGCCGCCCCCTCGGGTCACACACTTGCCGGCCTCCACCCCATGGCTCCATCCCTCCTGGGACCGACCCTCGGGGCCTCCAGCGCCCCTGCTTCACCCCGGGAGCTCCCTGCATCGGACCCCGGGGGAGACTTGTACCCCAAAGGGAGCCCTGCACCCCAGCGTGTTTGAAGTGGAGTGACTCGGCCAGCGGGTAACAGCAGGAGGGTTGTTAAATGTCTGGAACCCGGCGCAGAGAGGCCTTAGCTACCACGGAGAAGGGACAGTTACAGCCACGTCCCTCTGGGTCCGGCCCAGAGCTCCCCGACCCCTCTCTAGTCCCAGTCCAGGAGCCCCCCACATAACAGCCCCATCTGGCCTGCTCCTTAGCCCTTTGTTCTCCAGCTGGTCACACCCGGCTGGTTTCCTGCAGAGGGTTGGCCATCCGTGGTACTAAATGTCGAGGCACTTGGAGTGGCCATGCTCTTTGCTGGGCTCTCCATGGGCATGGGGCGCAGGCCCCAGACAGCCAGGCGTCAGTCACACGTGGGTCTCTGCAGAGTAAACCGCCTTTCCCCCCACCTGGTTACCATGCAGCTCATAGGGGAAACTGAGTCACACTCGGTATTCACACAAAGTCATTAGGCCTGATTCCCACTGTTACAGGGGCCCGGCCCCGGGGCAGGCTGGGGTAGCTACCCCCACAAGTGCCCATGTTGTCTGCACTGCCCCAGTTCGGCAGCATGTGTCCGGGCGCGGCGCGTGTGCCCCCAACAGTGCCCCCCACTCTGTGCCGCAGGGTGTACCGCTTGCACGAGCGCCTGGTCGCCATCCGCACCGAGTACAACCTGCGCCTGAAGTCGGGCGCCCTGCAGATGGCCCAGGTGGCCCTGCCGCTCAGCCAGCGGCCCCGGCAGGAGCTGGACGACGTCACCCTGCGCTACCTGCAGGACCTGCTGGCCTGGGTGGAGGAGAACCAGAGGCGGCTCAGCGGGGCCGAGTGGGGCGTGGACCTGCCCACCGTGGAGTCCCAGCTGGGCAGCCACCGGGGCCTGCACCAGTCCATCGACGAGTTCCGAGCCAAGATCGAGCGGGCCCGAGCCGACGAGGTGAGGGGCGGGGCAGGGCAGGGGTGGGGGAGAGGCGGGAAGTGGCTCTCCCCGTGCTGGGGTCGCCTCCTCCCTGAGCAGGTACCAGCAGCGGCGTTGATGGGTCCCGCACCCGAGGCAGTGCAGCCACCTCTGGAGGGACGCCGGAGCGGCGCAGTTAGCGTTAGGGGTGCAGCGTGAGCCCCCGAGCTGCTCTTTGCCCAGGACGTCGGGGTTCCCCGTCACCTGCGGAGGGGGGGACCTCCTGCTGGGTTCCAGCTCCCCGCAGAGGGGTTAGGGCGAGTGACGCCAGCCAGGTGCCTTGGAGCAGACAAGCTCTCTGCAGCTGGTTACAGGAGAGCCCCCGCCCCGTAGCGCCCCGCTGGGGTCAGCCCTGAGTGTGAGGGCAGAGCGCCCCGTGTGGCCTGGGGCGGGCGGTAGGGTTGTGGTGCAGCGTCCCCGGGGCGGGCAGTGGGCTCCGGGGCCGGGCACTCACTGCTCTCTCCCCACAGGCCCAGCTCTCGCCCGCCCCGCGTAGCGCCTACCGCGACTGCCTGGGCAAGCTGGATCTGCAGTACGCCAAGCTGCTGGTGAGAGGCCGGGCTCGGCGGGGGGGGCGGCAGGGATCCGGGGGGGAGGCTCCGGTGGGAGGGAGTTTGGGGGCTTGAGGGGGCCGTGGGGATGTGGAGGGGAGGGGGGCGCCAGCCTGCCCCCCACCCACGCGCCCTGGCTGTGCTCCCAGAACTCGTCCAAGGCGCGCCTGCGGCACCTGGAAAGCCTGCACGCCTTCGTCAGCGCCGCCACGCGGGAGCTGATGTGGCTGAACGCGAAGGAGGAGGAGGAGGTGAACTACGACTGGAGCGACCGCAACCCCAACATGACGGCCAAGAAGGAGAACTACTCGGTACTGTCCTGCCTGCCCCCCCTGCCCCGCCCCGCCCGGGGCTCGCCCCGCCTGCCTGCAGCCCCATGCAGCCCGTGCTCCCTGGCCATGTGCCCCACACCGCTGCTGGGTCCCTGCTGCCCTGGGCCAGCCAGAGACCGGCCAGCCAGCCCTCGGGGCAGCACAACTGGCTGCTGCGGGTCGGCTTCCCCAGGGAAGGGGCATCCGGGCCCGGAGGCTGCGGGCCGGGCTGGCCTTGGGGGTGCACTCGGCGCCAAGGGAGGCAGGGACACCTTGCCCGGGGGCTGTCGCCTGTCCTCGGGGGCTCTGCACAGGCTAACTGTGAGCATGCCCAGTCACGGGGCTCCCGCCCGCCGGGGCAGACATGGCCCTGGCCCCGTCCATTGTCCTGCCAGGGAGCAAACCCCTCAAATACTCCCTGCACCCCAATTGCCAGCCCCCGCAGCCCTTTGTCCTCAGCCCGAGCCAGAGGGGTCGAGCCCTGGCTGCGTTGCCCCGTACCTCGGGGGCACGCGATCCCAGCTCGCGCCAGGGCGTGCGGCAGCAGCTCCGCGCTCTCACCGGCTGCTCCCTTTCCCTCCACGCGCCAGGGGCTGATGCGGGAGCTGGAGCTGCGGGAGCGGAAGATAAAGGAAATCCAGAGCACTGGGGACAGGCTGCTGCATGAGGAGCACCCGGCCCAGCAGACGGTGGAGGTGAGGCTAGGGCAGGGCCGGTTCTGGCTGGGCGTGGGCAGACGGTGGGCTCTGCCTGGCACCTGCCGCCCCCGGCCGGATTCAGCGGGACTGCGGGGAAGCCACGAAACGTGCAGATGCTGCGTGAGCGGCCCCGGCGCCAGCCCCATCGCTAGCCAGTGGGGACGGCAGTGACGGGGGGGCCGCTGCCAGGGCCACGTGGCAAACGGCTGCCAGGCAGGGGGGAGCCGGCCCAGCCAGCGAGGGTCTTCCCTGCAGCCCAGCCTCCCTCCAGGCCTGGGCCCTGCTGTGCTGTGTGGGGAGAGGCTGGGAGGTGGGTGAACTGGTCCCCTGCTTCCAGAGCCCGGAGATCCCAGCGGAGCACCCAGCTCTGCTGGCGTCTAGGGATCCCGCTGGCGCCCTATCCCAGCCCGGGGCCGACCCCGGGCGCCCGTGGGCGGGTCGGTTCTGGGCTCCAGGCACCCGTGGGCAGGTTGGCTCTGGGTGCCCGTGGGTGGCCGTGGGCAGGTTGGCTCTGGGTGCCCGTGGGTGGCCGTGGGCGGGTGGGCTCTGGGTGCCCGTGGGTGGCCGTGGGCGGCTGGGCTCTGGGTGGCCGTGGGCGGGTTGGCTCTGGGTGCCCGTGGGTGGCCGTGGGGCCCAGCTTTGGAGTGACTCTGGTTCCGTTCCAGGCCTTCCAGGCTGCGCTGCAGACCCAGTGGAGCTGGATGCTCCAGCTGTGCTGCTGCATTGAGGCGCATCTGAAGGAGAACACGGCCTACTTCCAGGTAATGGGGGCGGGGGCGGGCGCCTGGCGGGGGGGGGGGGGGGCAGGGTGCCCCCGTGGCAGAATTGGTGCTGGCTCTGCTCTGGATCGGTTCTCGCGCCATTCCCATCCCCGCGGTGCCCGTCACACATCGAGAAACGGGAGCAGCGTCTGTCCCGGACGTCTGTCCCTGCTCCCCTCCCAGGGCAGGTGTGGGCGGGCTGTTTGGGGCGGGTCCAGCGTGATACGTGCCCTCTGCACCGACGGGGCACGGCCTGGCCCAGCACTCGGCTGGGCGGGAGCTGAGGGGCCATGCCCTGGCCTGGGGCGGGGCAGAGTGGTCCCCTGCATGGGGGCTGGCAGCTGCTGACCCCCCCCCCGCCCCCGCCTTGCAGTTCTTCTCGGAGGTGAAGGAGGCTGAGGAGTTCCTGAGAAAGACACAGGAGAGCATGAAGAGGAAATTCTCGTGCGACCGCACCATCACCGTGACGCGCCTCGAGGACCTGCTGCAGGACGCCCTCGTGAGTGCCCCGCCCCGCCCTGCCCCGCTGCGGGGGGCCCGCGGGACTGCCCCTCCCCATTCCCCCCACACTGCCCCTGCTCTGCAGCAGTCTCCAGGGGGAGCCCTTCAGCTGCCAGACCCCGAGTGTCTCCCTGCTCCCCGGGCGCCATGTGGCCTGAAGCCCGGCCCCTGCCTGCCCCGGGAGCTCCACAGACGGACCCGATGGAGACGTGTCCACTGCTCGGGCCTCATGCAGCCCCTCGCGCAGCGCTGCTTGGCCACAGCACAGGACGGCACGAGGGGGCTAGAGAACGGCCCGGCCCGGCCCGGCCCCGTTGTTCAGGCTCTGCCTGGCCGCCTGTGTCAGGCCATGTCTGTGCGGCAGAGCGATCCCGGCCCGTGTGCGCCACGCTCCGTCCCAGCGGGCACGTCCCCCCCGGAGCGCAGCCTCCACTGCTCTGTGGGGGTGTCGGGGGGGTCCCGGCAGCCAGGAGCCCTCGACGGAAGCAGGCAGCGTCTCTGCGGACGCGGCGCCGACCTCGCCACAGCTGTGACTGGAGAGGTGCTGACGCCAGGGCGAGCCCGTGGAGGGGACGACCCGAGGCAGCCCCGGGCCTTCGGCTCTGCCCCCAGCATCCGGCTCCCGCCTCCCAGGCCTGTGTTCTCCAGCTCAGCCTCCTTGTGCAGAGGTGGGGAAACCCCCCGCCCCCGCCCGGCAGCCAGCCTGGACGTGCCGGTGTCTGTGTTGAGGTGCCGCCCCCGCCTCTGTCTCAGGCGGGGCTAGCCCAGGGGCTAGGCCGACAGACGCCGCTTGGCTTCGGGGCAGGGCTCCTGGCTCTCGGAGCCGTCCCGCCCTGCTGCTGGATCCCAGCGCCCCCGGACACACGCAGCCACCTGTGCGCACACCAGCGATGCCTGTGTACAGACGTGATTCTGTAGTGTAGACGTGGCCTGAGCCCACCCAGAGGCAAACAGCCTTTTCTGCCCAGGGGAAACTGAGGCACACAGAGACCTCCTAAAAATCACAGGAAGTTCCCACTTCACCCCCACCCCCACTGCAGGACGCCCTTCAGGGAGTGCCCCTCCCCCAGCATCCTGCCCACCGCTGTGGGGTTCCCCTCTCCCCAACTACGGCAGGATGTCAGGTGGGGCCTGCGCCCTCTCTTCCCTGCCCCTCCCTGCCTGAGTCAGGCCCGGCTCCATCCAGCCTGCGCCTGGTCTGGGACCCTTCCCACGCGCCACGGCCAGGCTCCTGCCTCCCTCTTACTTCGCCCTCGAATTCGAGAGCCCAAGGGAGCGCCCCCCTCGGTCACCCTATGCACCCCCCTCCCCTCGGTCACCTCCATCGCTCACCCCGCCCGGCCCCCCTCGGTCACCATCACTCACCCCGCGCGCCCCCCGTCGGTCAGCCTGCCTCCATCGTCCCCGTGCTCCCGCAGGAGGAGAAGGAGCAGATCGCGGAGTACAAAGGGCACCTGACGGGGCTGGCCAAGCGAGCCAAGGCCATCGTGCAGCTCCGGCCGCGTCACCCGGCCGCCCCGCTCAAGGGCAAGCTGCCCGTCCAGGCCGTCTGCGACTACAAGCAAATGGAGGTGAGCGGGGCCAGGGGCGGCTGGGGGGCACGGCCCGGGGGTGGCTGCAGGGCCGTGCTCAGGCTGGCTGGGGGCGCCGCGCTGCGTCTGCAGCCGGGTGCTGACGCGCCGACGCCCCCCAGATCACGGTGCACAAGGGAGACGAGTGTGTCCTGCTGAGCAACGCCCAGCCCTACAAGTGGAAGGTGCTGAACATCTCGGGGAGCGAGGCCATCCTGCCGTCCGTCTGCTTCCTCGTGCCCCCGCCCAACAAGGAGGCGCTGGACGCCGTCAGCAGGTGCGAGCCACGGGGCCCGGGCCCGAGCCCACGGTGCCCATCCCCCGGCCATCTGGGCCCCTCCCCACTGGTGCCTGGGCCCCTCCTCCACTCCTCTCCCCCTCCGACTGGGCCCATCTGCTCCAGGGTCCCTCTGCTCCCCTGCTTCCTGCCCAGGCCCCTCTGCTGCCCCGTCCCTTGCCTCCCTCTGTCTGGGCCCCTCTGCTGCCCCGGGCGTCTCCTCTCCCCTGCCTGGGGCAGTGCATGCCGGGGGCTCTGTCTCCACCCCCAGTGCCCGTGCACAGGCCGTGGCCTTCCCCCCCTGCTCCCTCCAGGGCAGGATGATGCTCCTTGGGGGCCCCCTCCCCTCCCAGCCTCGTGGGGCTGGGCCCCGAGTGCCCCTTCCTGCACCGTGCAGGGGGAGCAGAGCCCTGCCCTCCGACCCGCCGTGCCAGCCAGGCTCAGGTGTTCTCGCTCTCCGCAGGCTGGACGTCAACCACCAGCACCTGCTGACGCTGTGGCACCAGCTGCACGTGGATATGAAGAGTCTCCTGTCGTGGCAGTACCTGATCCGGGACATCCAGCAGATCCAGTCCTGGTCCCTGCTCATGGTGAGTGGCGGCCCTCGCCCTGCTCCGGGACCCGGGCGGGGGGCTGGAGGAGCTGGGACGCTGAGGCTCACCCTCAAGGAAACTCCCAGGCAGAGCAAGCCCCGTGGCAGGGGAAGGGTCCCCTGGCTCCCCAAAACCCCCCTGGTGGGGCTCCGTCGCCGGGGTGGTGGGAACGGGGCGTCACCCACGGCTGGCCTGGGGCCTTCTCTCCCCGGCCGTGCTGCGCGTGGGGCCCGTGTGCCGGGGCAGCGCCTGTCTGAGGCTGTGTCCCTGGCCCCCAGTTCCGGACGCTGCCGCCGGAGGAACACCGGCAGGCGCTGCGCAGCCTGGAGACCCATTTCCAGGAGTTCGTGCGCGACAGCCAGGACTCGCAGAGCTTCCTGCCGGACGAGCGGCTGCAGATGGAGCAGGAGTACCGGGCCTGCACCCAGAAATACGAGCACCTGCTGCACAGCCTGGAAAAAGGTAACCGCCCCCGGGGACCCCGCCCAGGGAAAAGCCGTCCCTCCTCCCGCCCCCCGGCCGGATCAGTGCGCACCCGTCACTTGCACACGTTGGGGACCACGCTGGCACCTGCCATAGGGCTGTGGCCATCCCCCGCCCTCCCCAGGCTGTGCAGAACTTCCCACAGCCCCGTCTCCCAGCCCCCCACGGGCCGTGCCCGTGAGCCCCGTGCCCAGATCCCTCCTGGCCGGAGCGGCCGCGCCCTGACGACGAGCCGCTGACCCTGGCGCCTGGCTGCCCGCAGGGGAGCAGGACGAGTCCATGTGCAGGAGCTACATCTCCCAGCTGAAGGACATCCGGCTGCAGCTGGAGGGCTGCGAATCCCGCACCGTGCACAAGATCCGGGCGCCCCTCGACAAGGACCCAGCCAGGGAGTGCGCCCAGCGCATCAGCGAGCAGCAGGTACGCCCTCCCGGGTCCTGTCCAGCCAGTCAGCTCTCGGCTCAGACGGCAGCACCAGCTACCCAGGAGACGCCCCCTCCCCTGCTGGCCTTCAGTCCAGAAGAAGCCATCCCGCAGCCCCCAGTAGGACCAGAGCACCCCCTCCCAGTGTGACCCCAGAAGGGATCCCCCTCTGCATCCTGCTTTAGGCCCACGGGCTTGACTGGGCTCAGTCCCTCCGCTGGGTTCATCTACACGCGAACTGCTGCCCTGGCGCAGCTGCCCGCTCTGCGCTTCAGCGGGGCCACGAGCGACGCCGGCTGGCGGGGCTGTCCGGTGGGCACAGTGACCCAGCCCGCAGAGGGCAGGCGCGAGGGCATTGTCCTGGTGCTTGGACTTCCATTGTCTTCGTGGGTTCTGCACTGGTACCTTTCCAGGGACCCCTGAGCCCAGCCAGGCCAGTGGCTGAGCCTGCCCCGAGCAAACAGCCCTTTCCACTCCTAGGGAACAGTGCAGCGTGCGGGGAAACTGAGGCACACACAGGCTTCATCCCAACATTACAAACAATTCCCACGTGATGACAGGCCCCCTGCGATAGCGAGATGCTCTCCTGTGTCCCTGCAGCAGGCACCGGGGCACGGCGCGGCGCAGCGCAGCGCAGCACACAGGGCATGGCCTCTGGGACGCAGGTCTGCACCAGGACTGGCCTGGTCTGGGGAGGGCTTGGGAAATCCCAACTGGTGCCAGGCCACGCAGCCGCCTGGGGCTTCCCTGGCCTCCAGCCAGTCGCCCGAGTAATACTCCCCACCCCGTCTCTGCAGCAAATCCACCTGGAGCTGGAGGGCATCCAGAGAAACCTGGAGAAGGTGAGCGAGAAGACGGAGAAGGTGCTGGCCCAGCCGGAGCACTCGAGCTCGGCCCCTGTCCTGCGCTCAGAGCTGGAGATCACCCTCCGGAAGATGGACCAGGTGCACAGCCTCTCCGCCATCTACCTGGAGAAGTGAGTGCCCAGAGGGACCTGTGAACTGCCTGGCACCCTGGCCTGGCAATAGAGCCGTGTCCGGTCTGGGGCAGGGTCGAAGGGTCCGAGATTGCACGCTTTACCTGCGGGCTGAGCTCACTGCACGCCCCAGGGGCTCCTTCCAGCCCCCCATCTCCCACCAGCTCCCTGAGTATCCTCCCCCCCAGCCCCATCTCCCCCTCCCCCATCCCGCTTGCCTCCAGTCTCCCCCATGTGAGGGGCTTCCTGTACGCCCCTCTCCCCCATCATTCGCATGCCCTTGCTTTGTGTCTGGGGACGTCGCTGCGGGTGCCGGGCGCCGACGGTTACTTGGGCGAGGACTGTCAGGTGCTCCAGGGGAGCGGAGCTGAGCCGGTGAATGGACAGCACCGCGGCAGCCCGTCCTGGAGACGCTCGGACACTCCCGTGCTGGGCCTGGGCTCGTGGCTGTCCTAGAGCCGCTCTGTGCACCCTGGGCTGGTCCCCCCGGCTCAGACAGGGCCCAGCGGGATCGAGGGGGGCCAGAGAGACCCTGGCTGGGAGAGTCAGGGCCGTGCGGTTCGGAGGGAGGATGCAGAATAACAACTGGGAGGAGGAGAGGAGCAGTTGCTGGGGTTTGCCGTCTGGTCTGTGGGGCTGGGCGGGGGTGGGGACGGGGGTTGGGGATTTTCCCCAGGGACCGTGGGCACATTGAAACCCTGTCCTGGGGAAGTGTTTTCTCTCTCGATTGGCCTGGAGATCTCCTAGCTCAGCACATTCAGAGAAGGAGAATGAGACCGTTTGGGTTTAAACTGTGACCCGTCCCGTGCCCAGGGCAGCCACCTGAGAATGCCAAGGGCAGGGCAGGCTGCAAAAGGGGAGCAGATTCTCCCAGCGCTGGTGGGTGACACTGAAGCCCGGCTTCCCAACCAGCCACAAACTGCTTCTGATTCCCCCACACTGGTTATCAAGAAGCCAGTCCACAAATGCCCACAGCCCCCTTCACTGCATTTCAGCTCCAGGCTCCCAAGTCAGCACTAGGTCCAGTAAAGAGACCAGTTATTTAAACTCTCTGCTCTTTGCTGAAAAGGTTCCCTCTGACCCCAAGGGGTCAGCCACAGCACCAGATCAATATAAGTTTAGACCTTACCTAAAATACCACGCTGGCAGCCAATGCTTCAGTAACTAGAACTAAAGGTTTATTGTAAAAAGAAAGAAATAAACCATGAAAGAAATGTTAAAGGGTTAGAGCAAATCAGATACATACAGATGATTAAAAGTCCATGTACAGCAGGTTTCTGGAAGAAATGTGGAGTTGCAGGCTTGTATAGAATACAATAGAATACTGGTGCACATCCAGTACCTGGATGGGTCTAAGTCCTTCGGTTTAGTTGCACAATGAATTGATCCAGAGATAGGTGTGTGTCTGCAGCTGGACAGGAACATAGACAAAATGGTTTCTGTGGTTTGATCTTATAAACCCTCTGTCCTGGGCCATGCAGCCTGGGGAAAGTCACAAGAAATAAAATGGAGTCCAGAGTCACAGGGCCAATCCTGGTGACTCTTCAGGTGTGCCTTTAGTTTCTTCCTGGGCCCCAGCCAGCCCAAACTGACATACAGAAATATCAGTACATCCATAACTTCCATTGTACATGTAACACATGAACACGAGTATATTTGTCTTACTCAGCACGATACGTCCCTGCTAACGGTACCTGCCATGACGTATCTCACACGCATTATCACGATTATGCCATACTGATGTCACACAATGGCTAACTGCCCCCCCACTCAAGCCAGCCCGCGTGACACAAACCCCCCCTCCTCCAGGGCAGGGTCCAGCCCCAGGATGGCCGGGATGAGGACGGGGCACCCTCGGGGCACGTCAGCCCCTCGCCGCCTGCAGCAGGCCCCTCTGCCAGTGGCAGGGACAGGGCTGGAGGGACCCTGGTTCCAGCAGGCGTGTCCAAGGCAGCGCGGTGCCCTCTCCTCTCCTCTCCTGCCCCAGGGGCTGAGCGGGGGCACAGGGAGAGAAAGTGCCTGTGGGGTCGCCCTGCTTCCCCTCCCGGGTCTCTCCCATTTCCTGCCTTGTGAGCTGCTCTGCTCCCCCTAGGCTGAAGACCATCAACCTGGTGATCCGCAGCACGCAGGGGGCGGAGGAGCTGGTGCAGGGCTACGAGCAGCAGCTGAAGGACGTGCAGGCCGTGCCCTCCGACCTCAAGGAGCTGGAGGCTAACAAGGCAGAGCTGAAGGTAACGGCTGGCGAGGCCCCAGCTTGTCCTGACAGGATCGGTTCCTAGCGCGTGTGCGTTCCCCGCTGCCCAGGTCGGCCTCCTGCCACGGCTGGAACTTCCTCGCATTGCATAGACAAGGGAGCAGAGGGGGCCCTGCCCTGCCCCAGAGCACCCACATGGGAGGGGAGGGGAGCTCTGCAGCAGCTGGCCAGGGGGGTTTTAAGGCCCTGGCTGGGATGGTTTTGTGGGGGATGGACTAGATGACCTCCGAGGTCCCTTCCAGCTCTAATCTCCTCTGATGACCCAGGTCCCGCGACGCGATGGAGGGTGGTACTCGCCCTTGCTGGGCCTCCACCGCTTCGCCAGACCTGAGGCCAGCACGTGCGGCGGGGAGGGCGAGTGGGAGGGCAGAGCTGTTCTGGGGGCAGGGACCCAGAGGCGCCCGTCTGACCTGGGCCCTTGTGTACCACAGAGGCTCCGTGGGCAGGTGGAAGGGCACCAGCCCCTCTTCAGCACCCTGGAGTCAGACCTGAACAAGGCCAAGGACGTCAACGAGCGGATGATGAGGGGCCACAGTGAACGGGACGTGGACCTGGACCGATACCGGGAGCGGATCCAGCAGCTCCTGGAGCGCTGGCAGGCCATCCTGACCCAGATCGACCTGCGCCAGCGCGAGCTGGACCAGCTGGGCCGCCAGCAGCGCTACTACTGTGAGAGCTACGAGTGGCTCATCCAGTGGATCCAAGACGCCCGGCAAAGGCAGGAAAAGATCCAGTCGGTGCCCATCACAGACAGCAAGACTGTCCGGGAGCAGCTCCTGCAGGAGAAGGTAGCGCCTCTGATCGGGCAGCCGCGGGGCGGCCACTCGAGGGACGGCTGCGGAGGGGGCAGGGGAGCTGGTGGGGTTTGCAGTCCCGGTGCCGTGACAGCTGACGGTTCCCCTGGCTGCTTGTCTCTCTGCCTCCCTGCGGTCTGCTGTAGCCCGTCCGCCTGGGCGGCTTTCTTCCCTGGGGCCTGGATCGGAGGTTGAGGCAGACTCCGGAGCAGTGGCTGTTCGTTCATGACTGTCTCTTTTCCCAGAAACTCCTGGAGGAGTGCGACCGGAACCGGGAGAAGGTGGACGAGTGCCAGAGATATGCCAAGCAGTACATCGATGCCATCAAGGTGCGGCCTGCAGCTCTCCCAAGTCCCATGCCCGGAGGCTGGCCTTCCCTAGCTCTGCGGGAGAGCCGCTGGCACAGGAGGCCTGGGCTGGGTTGGGGTTTAGCAGCCAGCCCAGTGGCTGGCAGGAGGGAGGCAAGCTGGCCTGGTCGGAGTTCACCTGCCATAGGGCGTGTCCTTGTGTGACCCAGGAGATGTGGTTTATCTCTGCGGGGTGCAGACTGGGGTCACGTGGAGCCTGTGGAGAGGGTCTCCGGCTCCGGGGTCTCCGCCAGTCTCTGTGACAAGGGCTCTTCCCCCCAGGATTACGAGCTGCAGTTGGTGACGTACAAGGCCCAGGTGGAACCCGTGGCTTCTCCAGCCAAGAAACCCAAAGTGCAGTCTGCATCTGACAGCGTGATCCAGGAGGTGAGAGGGGCACCCAGACGCCTGTCGGGGTTGGGGCAGGCGGGGAGCTCCTGTTGGAGCAGCAGGGGCTGGTGCAGAGCCGGCTGCCGGCTGCCGGGTCTGTGCTGCCGTGGCAGCCTGGAGGAGCTGCCTTGGGACCTGAGCTGAAGGCTCAGCTGAGCTCTGCGTCAGGGTCTGCGGACTGGCAGGGACTGTGCACGGACGGGCCAGGCCTTGGTCAGTCCCGGGTGCGGGGCAGCCGAGGAGCCCGCGGGAGGGGGGCTGCGCCGTGGACGCGTCTGCCGTCCCACCTTGGATGCGCCCGCTGATCTGTGTTTCCTGGCTGCAGTACGTGGACCTGCGGACGCAGTACAGCGAGCTGACCACTCTCACCAGCCAGTACATCAAGTTCATCAGCGAGACCCTCCGGCGGCTGGAGGAGGAGGAGGTACGAGGGCAGCCCGGGCTCTGGCATGCATCGAGCTGCATTGGTCTCCCTTCCATAACAGCCAGGAACATGGCCCATGTTCGCTCTCCGCCCTGCACCACTAACACCGGGCCCAGGCCTCTCACCTCGCTGCTGATCTGGCTGCTGGCTCGGGGCAAAGCAAATTCAGACTCACCTAGGGACAGCAGGGCCCAGCCGGCTTTGCTGCATCAGCCCTGCTCCCGGGTGCTGGCCGGGGCGGCCAGGCCCTGCTCTGACCGGGCAGGAGGGCACTTCCCAGATACACTTAGTACAGTCCGCGTCTGCGTCAGCACGGCGCTCCGCTCGGGCCACGCCCATCCTGCCGCGGGATCTTGACTCCTCCTTATTCTCTGCTGTAACCTCTAATTCTTGATTTCTGTCCTTGGACGAGGAGCCGCTTTGCCAGTGCTTTGTCTTGGGGGATGTTTGTGTTGGTTGGGATCTAAAGGAGGGTAAAAAACCAGGATGACTCTGGCATTTCTGCACCAGGTACTCCCCTCTGCGCACGCCCCTCCTCACTGCCTGCCCGCCTCCCTCCGCCTCACCACCTGGCCACTAGCGCCTGCTCACTGTGCCTCCCGCTGCTCCTCCGCACCCTGCCCTTCCCTGCAGGACCCGCCTGGCCCTTCTCCCACCCCACGGGCCCATGGGGCGGGGAAAATGGCGTGACTAAGGGGAGACCTAATGAGAGTCCAGGCAAACAGGGAGCCGCGCCCTTCCCGAGATCAGAGGCAGCAAGGAGGAGGGGGCCTGAGTCCAGCAGGTGCCTCGTCACTTTGGAAGCACCGGGCTCTTGGCTCTTCCCACGCCAGAGCTTTGCCCCGTGCACACGTCCACCCTACTCCCTGCGTGTGAGACATGGGACCCCCCGGCCCTCGGGATAAGCCCTGCTGCCTCCCCTCCTCAGAGGAGCCCTGGAGAACTGGCAGCTATAAACCTGCTGATTCGCCAGTGGGCCTGGGGCATTCCTGCTGCTGGGAAGTTCTCCTCCCTGCTCCAGAGGTTAGGAGTGGGGCAGTGAGGCTTTCTAGCGCCAGCTGGGGCAGCCCAGGGCAGAGCTCACCACTCTCTCTGCTGCCTGCCCTCTGCCCCCATCCCTTCTCTCTCTGCCGCCTGTCTCTCCCACGCTCTCTCCCTGCCCTCAGGGCTCTGCAGCCCGACTGGGTTCCTCACTCGCCCCAGAGATCACCGTCCTTTTCTGCAGCTGTTGCTTTTGTGCTGTGCCTCCAGAGAGAAGCGGCTTCCCTTGGGGAAGGCAGGTGTGCTGCCTGGGTTGGGGAGGCCTGCAGTGGGCATGGTGAAGGGGTGCAAGCTGCTACCTTCCTGTTTTCATTTGCCGTGGGCTTTGCTCGTGCTCCATTGTTTGTTCTTGCTTCGTTGGTCACCCTGCTACCCGGGCAGCCGCCCGCTCGCTCTGTCAGTCTGTCACGCCCCACCCCGAGCTGTACTAAGTGAGCTGTGACAGTGCCATGTCCCCTCTCCGTCTGCTATCCGTCTTCCAGAAGCCAGCATTACCACCTCTAGCTCCTGGGGAGACCCAGGGACACCAGGCCACCCCCTGCACCCCTGCCCTGGGCCATCTCACGTCGGTTGTGTGGTGTTGGTTGGGTGCCGTGGTTTCGTTGTGATTTCTCCTTCTCCCTTTTGTTTTCTCTGCACTCCCCCCCAGAGAGCCGCCGAGAAGCTGAAGGAGCAGGAGAGGAAGCGGCTGGCGGAGGTGGAGGCCCAGCTGGAGAAGCAGAAGCAGCTGGCAGAGGCGCACGCCAAAGCCAAGGCGCAGGCTGAGAAGGAGGCGCAGGAGCTGCAGCTCCGCATGCACGAGGAGGTCACCAAGAGGCAGGTGGTGGCCGTGGACGCTGAGCAGCAGAAGCACAACATCCAGCAGGAGCTGCTGCAGCTGAAGCAGAACTCGGACACCCAGATCAAGTCCAAGGACAAGCTGATCGAGGAGGTGGAGTACAGCCGCAAGAAGGTGGAGGAGGAGATCCGCATCATCCGGCTGCAGCTCGAGACCTCCGAGAAGCAGAAGTCCAGCGCTGAGACCGAGCTGCAGGAGCTACGGTCCCGGGCGGAGGAGGCCGAGCGGCAGAAGAAGCTGGCCCAGGAGGAGGCCGAGCGCCTGCGCAAGCAGGTCAAGGATGAGACGCAAAAGAAGCGGCAGGCGGAGGAGGAGCTGAAGCAGAAGGTGCAAGCGGAGAAGAACGCGGCCCGGGAGAAACAGGCGGCCATGGCGGACCTGGAGAAGCTGCGCATGCAGGCGGAGGAGGCGGAGAGAAGGCTGAAGCAGGCTGAGCTGGAGAAGGAACGGCAGATCCAGGTGGCTCAGGAAATGGCCCAGAAGAGCACCGAGGCCGAGCTGCAGAGCAAGCGCCTGTCCTTCGCGGAGAAGACAGCCCAGCTGGAGATGTCCCTGAAGCAAGAGCACATCACGGTCACCCACCTGCAGGAGGAGGCCGAGCGCCTGAAGAAGCAGCAACTGGAGGCAGAGAAATCCCGGGAGGACGCGGAGAAGGAGCTGGAGAAGTGGCGGCAGAAGGCGAACGAGGCTCTGCGCCTCCGGCTGCAAGCAGAGGAGGTGGCTCACAAGAAGAGCCTGGCGCAGGAGGAGGCCGAGAAGCAGAAGGAGGATGCGGAGAGGGAGGCCAGGAAGCGGGCGAAGATGGAGGAGTCGGCCCTGCGGCAGAAGGAGCTGGCGGAGGAGGAGCTGGAGAAGCAGAGGAAGCTGGCCGAAGGCACGGCCCAGCAGAAGTTCTCGGCTGAGCAGGAGCTGATCCGGCTGAAGGCGGAGATGGAGAACAGGGAGCAGCAGCGCCTGCTGCTGGAGGAGGAGCTCTTCCGCCTGAAGAACGAGATCAGCGAGGCTATCCACAAGAGGAAGGAGGTGGAGGAGGAGCTGGCCAAGCTGCGCGCCGAGATGGAGATCCTCCTGCAGAACAAGGCCAAGACCGAGGAGGAGTCCCGCTCCACCAGCGAGAAGTCCAAACAGAAGCTGGAAGCCGAGGCCAGCAAGCTGCGGGAGCTGGCCGAGGAAGCGGCACGGCTGCGGGCCCTGTCGGAGGAGGCCAAGCGGCAGCGGCAGCTGGCCGAGGAGGAGGCGGCCCGGCAGCGAGCCGAGGCCGAGAGGATCCTGAAGGAGAAACTGGCCGCCATCAGCGAAGCCTCCCGGATGAAGACTGAGGCCGAGATCGCCCTGAAGGAGAAGGAGGCGGAGAACGAGCGGCTGAGGCGGCTGGCAGAGGACGAGGCCTACCAGAGGAAACTGCTGGAGGAGCAGGCGGCCCAGCACAAGCAGGACATCGAGGAGAAGATCGTCCTGCTGAAGAAGTCCTCTGACAGCGAGCTGGAGCGGCAGCGGGGCATCGTGGACGACACGCTGAAGCAGCGGCGCGTCATCGAGGAGGAGATCCGCATCCTCAAGATCAACTTCGAGAGGGCGTCGGCGGGCAAGACGGACCTGGAGCTGGAGCTGAGCAAGATCAAGAGCAGCGCGGAGGAGGTCCAGCGCAGCAAGGAGAAGGCCGAGCGCGAGGCCGAGAAGCAGCGGCAGCTGGCCCTGGAGGAGGAGAACCGCCGCAGAGAGGCGGAGGAGAAGGTGAAGAAGATCTTGGCGGCTGAGGAGGAGGCCGCCCGGCAGCGCAAGGTGGCCCTGGAGGAGGTGGAGCGCCTGAAAGCCAAGGTGGAGGAGGCAAAGAGGCAGAAGGAGCTGGCGGAGAAGGAGTCAGAAAGGCAGATCCAGCTGGCCCAGGAAGCCGCTCAGAAGAGAATTCAGGCGGAGGAGAAGGCCCACCTGGCCGCGGTGCAGCAGAAGGAGCAGGAGCTGCTGCAGACGAGGCGCCAGGAGCAGAGCGTCCTGGACAAACTGAGGGAGGAGGCAGAGAAGGCCAAGAGGGCGGCCGAGGAGGCAGAGTTTGCACGTTTCAAGGCTGAGCAGGATGCGGCCCTGTCCCGGCAGCAGGTGGAGGAGGCAGAGCGCCTGAAGCAGCGCGCCGAGGAGGAGGCGCAGGCCAAAGCCACAGCCCAGGAGGACGCCGAGAAGCTCCGGAAGGAGGCTGAGCTGGAGGCAGCTAAGCGGGCCCAAGCTGAGCAGGCAGCTCTGAAGCAAAAGCAAGTGGCAGACGCCGAGATGGAAAAACACAAGAAGTTTGCAGAGCAGACGCTGAGGCAGAAGGCCCAGGTGGAGCAGGAGCTGACCAAGGTCAAGCTGCAGCTGGAGGAGACGGACCACCAGAAGAGCATCCTGGATGAGGAGCTGCAGCGTCTGAAGGAGGAGGTGACAGACGCCATGAAGCAGAAGGCCCAGGTGGAGGAAGAGCTCTTCAAGGTGAAAATCCAGATGGAGGAGCTGATCAAACTGAAGACCCGGATCGAGGAGGAGAACAAGGTGCTGATCCTGAAGGACAAGGATAACACCCAGAAGTTCCTGCTGGAGGAGGCAGAGAAGATGAAGCTGGTGGCGGAAGACGCAGCTCGCCTGAGCGTGGAGGCGCAGGAGGCCGCCCGCCTGCGGAAGCTGGCGGAGGATGATCTGGCCCAGCAGCGGGCGCTGGCTGAGAAGATGCTGAAGGAGAAGATGCAGGCAGTGCAGGAGGCCACCCGGCTGAAGGCGGAGGCAGAGATGCTGCAGCGGCAGAAGGATCTGGCTCAGGAGCATGCCAAGAAGCTCCAGGAAGACAAAGAGCAGATGCAGCAGCGCCTGGCTGAGGAGACCGAGGGCTTCCAGAAACTCCTGGAGGCGGAGCGCAAGCGGCAGCTGGAGATGACGGCCGAGGCGGAGCGCCTCAAGCTGCACGTGACCGAGATGAGCATGGCCCAAGCCAAGGCCGAGGAGGACGCGAAGCGGTTCAGGAAGCAGGCGGAGGAAATCAGTGAGAAGTTGCACAAGACTGAGCTGGCCACCCAGGAGAAGATGACGCTGGTCCACACGCTGGAGATCCAGAGGCAGCAGAGCGACAAGGATGCGGAGAAACTGAAGAGCGCCATCGCTGAGCTGGAGAGGGAGAAGGAGAAGCTGAAGCGAGAGGCGGAGCTGCTGCAGCAGAGATCAGAAGAGGTACTGATTTCCATGTCCCCCCTCACTGTCATGTTCGTGCTGGGGCCTCCTCCCCTTAGTGTCCTAGCTGCTCGGCCTGGACGGCTGCCTGTGCCCGCAGAATGCCAGCCACGCTCCACAGAGCCCCGTTCCTGTAGTAACCGGCTATCTCCCATGTCCCAAGGGGCCTGTCCCCAGGCTTCCCTCGCAGCCTCGCCCCCAGGCTGTTACTGGTGCAGCGTCAGAGGGCAGCTGCATTTTATGGACACAGGCAAAGACAAGGGGAGGGTTTTCAAAAGCACCACCATGATTTAGCAGCACAAGTGCCGTTGACTCTCGGGCGACCTGTGTTCCCAGGTCACTGCCGTGCTCTCGAAAGCCCCACCCAAGGTGCCACGTCCCTGCTCCAAGGACCCAGACTCTCAGCCTTGCCCCTGCAGTTCCCGTGAGCACACACGCACAGCTCACAGGCGTGTGCACTGCTAAGACTCCAGCAGCAGTGTGACGTTTCATCGACCCGAGGATGTATTTGAACAGCTTTGCCCCATGCCCCCAACGGATGTTGCTCATCTGTTACTAGGGTTGGTGGATTCCGCTCTGGAGCAGCTAATTCCATCCTCTCTGCACACACAGTGTCTTTCTCTTAGAGGCAGAGCGTATCCGCGCCCTTAGCTCCATGAACAGAAGATGACTGGAAGGTCCTTGACCCTTGTGTTTCGGGATTCATAATGGGGCATGACTGGCTTTGTGGACCAGAGAAGAAGAGTGTCCCTGGCCGCTCCTTTAATCCAGTGGATTTGCAGTCATGCCCTAACTTTCCCACCCCACCCTGGTAGGGGCCGGCCAGTGTATCCCACTAACGTAAGCCCACAGTACTGTCCTGTAATATGACCCCGAAAGTTTTCCTGCTAGCACCCTCCCACTAACCGTTATCCCTGTCTGCCCCATGTTTTGTGGGGTCCATCTGTGGTTACATGGGGTTGGTCTAAGAGACGTTTCTTTGTGTCCCTGCTCCAGATGCAGATGGCTCAGCAGGAACAGCTCCGTCAGGAGACTCACATACTCCAGCAGACCTTCTTTACAGAGAAGGACACCCTGCTGCAGAAAGAGAGGTTCATTGAGGAAGAGAAAGCCAAGCTGGAGAAACTCTTCAAAGATGAGGTGAACAAAGCCCAGAACCTGAAGGCGGAGCAGGAGCGGCAGCAGAAGCAGTTGGAGCAGGAGAAACAGCAGCTGAAGGCCACCTTGGATGATGCAAAGAGGAAGCAGAAAGAGGCGGAGGAAAATGTCCTCCGTAAGCAGGAGGAGCTGCAGCAGCTGGAAAAGCAGCGGCAGCAGCAAGAGAAACTCCTTGCAGAGGAAAACCAGAAGCTAAGGGAGAAACTGGAAGAACTGCAAGAAGAGCATAGGGCTGCGCTGGCCCAGACGCGAGAGATCATGATCCAGACAGATGACATTCCTGAGGACGCAGTGATTTCACCCACACTGCTGACTCAGACCAAAGCGGTGCCCAATGGCAGGGACACGGTAGATGGCCTGGCTCAGAACGGGGAGCCAGAGTTTGCATTTGATGGTATTCGGCAGAAGGTGTCTGCGGAGAAGCTGGTTGAGGCTGGCATCCTGGGCAGAGAGACTTTGGACAAATTGGTGAAAGGGGTGGTGACCGTGAACGAGATCTCGCAGAGGGAGGACATCAAGAAATACCTGCAGGGTAGTGGCAGCATCGCCGGCTTACTTATTAAACCTACCAATGAGAAGATGAGTATCTACAAGGCCATGAAGAAACAGCTGCTGAGCCCAGGCACGGCACTCATCCTCCTGGAAGCACAAGCTGCCTCCGGCTTCATAATTGACCCAGTGAGAAACAAGAGGCTCTCTGTGAACGAGGCTGTGAAAGAAGGAGTAATTGGACCAGAGCTGCACAATAAAATGCTCTCCGCCGAGCGGGCGGTGACCGGATACAAAGACCCCTACTCCGGAGACAAGATCTCCCTCTTCCAGGCCATGACAAAAGACCTCATTGTCCAAGACCACGGCATCCGCCTGTTGGAGGCCCAGATCGCCACCGGTGGCATCATCGACCCCGTGAACAGCCACCGCCTGCCAGTGGAAGCAGCCTACAAGCGGGGCTACTTCGACGAAGAGATGAACCAGGTCCTGTCAGACCCCACGGACGACACCAAGGGCTTCTTCGACCCCAACACGCACGAGAACCTCACCTACCTGCAGCTGATGGAGAGATGCGTGACTGACCCCGAGACTGGGCTCTGCTTCTTGCCACTTACTGACAGAGCAGCCAAAGGCGGGGACCTGGTCTACACGGATCAGGAGGCCAGAGATGTTTTCAAGAAGACCACGGTGTCTGCCCCCTTTGGCACGTTCAAAGGAAAGACGGTGACCATCTGGGAGATCATCAACTCGGAGTACTTCACTGAGGAGCAGCGGCGAGACCTGCTGCGGCAGTACAAGACTGGCAAGATCACCGTGGAGAAGATCATCAAGATCGTCATCACCATCGTGGAGGAGAGTGAGAAGAAGAGCCAGCTGTGCTTTGAAGGTCTCCGTGCGTCTGTCCCTGCCGCTGAGCTGCTGGAGAGCAAAATCATTGACAAAGACCTCTACAACCAGCTGCACCAGGGCAAGAAGTCCGTGAAGGACGTGTCTGACATGGACTCCATTAAGAGGTATCTGAAGGGCACCAACGCCATTGCTGGCGTCCTGGTGGAGTCGACTGGGCAGAAGTTCACGCTCTATGATGCCTTGAAGAAAAATCTGCTGAAGCTAGAGACTGCCCTGCCTCTGCTGGAAGCCCAGGCCAGCACGGGGTACATCATCGATCCTGTTCAGAACGAGAAGCTTTCTGTGGACGAGGCCGTGAGAGCTGGGATTGTCGGGCCGGAGTTCCACGAGAAGCTGCTGTCTGCAGAGAAGGCTGTGACTGGCTACAAAGATCCGTATACCAGACAGACCGTCTCCCTGTTCCAGGCACTAAAGAAAGGCCTTATCCCTGGTGACAACGGGATCCGCCTGTTGGACGTCCAGCTTGCCACCGGGGGCATAGTTGACCCTGTGAACAGCCACCGCCTTCCACTTGATGTTGCCTGTAAGCGGGGCTACATGGACGAGGAGACAAACAAGGCTCTGTCCACTCCCAGTGATGACACCAAGGCCTTCTATGATCCCAACACTCAGGAGAACCTCACCTACGCCCAGATGCAGAAGAAATGCCGCCTGGACAGGCAGACCGGCCTCTACCTGCTTCCCCTCTCAGACCAGGCCATCCAGTCACAGCACGAGGAGGTCTACACGGACAGCCAGGCGAAGGAGTCCTTTGACAAGGCCACCTTGGAGGTCCCAGCTGGCAGTCTGAAGGGCAGGACGGTGACTATCTGGGAGCTGATCCACTCGGAGTATTTCACCGAGGAGCAAAGGAGGGAGCTGCTGCGACAGTACAAGACCGGCAAGGTGACCATTGAGAAGATCATCAAGATAATGATCACCATCATTGAGGAAATGGAGGCCAAGAAACAGGAGAAACTGATGTTCAGTGGCCTCCGAGCACCTGTGCCTGCTAGCGAGCTGCTGGAGTCCAGGATCCTTAGCAAAGCCCAGTTTGAGCAGCTCAAGGAAGGCAAGAAATCGGTGAAAGAGCTCTCGGAGACGGACTCCGTGAAGAGGTGCCTGCGGGGCAGTGACTGTATTGCTGGCATCTACGTGGAAGACACGAAGGAGAAACTGAGCCTCTATGAGGCCATGAAGAGGAACCTGCTGAGGCCAAGCACTGCTGTCACCCTGATGGAGGCTCAGGCAGCAACTGGGTTCCTGGTTGACCCAGAAAGGAACCAGAAGCTGTATGTCAACGAAGCCGTGAAAGCTGGTATTGTGGGGCCAGAGCTCCATGAGAAGCTGCTGTCCGCTGAGAAGGCCGTCACCGGGTACAAGGACCCCTACTCTGGCAATACCGTCTCCCTCTTCGAAGCCATGAAGAAGGGGTTGATCCTCAGGGAGCACGGCATCCGCCTGCTGGAGGCCCAGATCGCCACCGGCGGCATCATCGACCCCGTGCACAGTCACCGCGTCCCCGTGGAGGTGGCTTACAAGCGGGGCTACTTCGACGAAGAGATGAACAGGATCCTCTCTGACCCCAGCGACGACACCAAGGGCTTCTTCGACCCCAACACGCAGGAGAACCTCACCTACCTGCAGCTGAAAGAGAGGTGCATCGAGGACCCCGAGACCGGCTTGTATCTCCTGCCCCTGAAGCAGCCTGAGAAGCCCGCAATGGTGGAGACGACCCAGGTGTACACGGAGGCAGAGACCCGGAAAGCATTTGAGGAAACGCAGGTCAACATCCCCATCGGCGACAAGGCCGGCTCCTCCATGTCCCTGTGGGAGATCATGCACTCCGACCTCATCCCCGTGGAGCAGCGGAAGCGGCTGATGGAGGAGTTCCGCTCCGGCAAGGTGACCAAGGAGCGCATGATCATCATCATCATCGAGATCATCGAGAAGACAGAGATCGTCCGGCAGCAGGACCTGACCTCCTACGACTTCGTGCGGCGCCGGATCACTGCCGACGACCTCTATGAGGCCAGGATCATCTCCCTGGAGATCTACAACCTGCTGAAGCAGGGCTCCAAGACCATCCGAGAGGTTCTGGAAATAGAGACCATCTGGAAATACCTCTACGGAACAGGCTGCGTAGCCGGCATCTACATCCCCTCCACCAAGCAGAAACTCAGTGTCTATCAGGCCCTGAAGAAAGGGCTGGTCAGCCCTGAGGTAGCCCGCTCCCTGCTGGAGGCCCAGGCTGCCACTGGCTTTATGATTGACCCCGTGAAGAATGAAATGCTGACTGTAGACGAAGCTGTCAGGAAAGGAGTGGTCGGGCCGGAAATCCACGACCGGCTGCTGTCTGCAGAGAGAGCTGTGACTGGCTACAGAGACCCGTACAGTGAGCAGAAGATCTCGCTCTTCCAGGCCATGAAGAAGGATCTGATCCCTCCCGAGGAAGCCCTCAGGCTGCTGGATGCCCAGCTAGCCACGGGTGGCATCATCGACCCATTCCTGGGGTTCCATCTTCCCCTGGAGGTGGCCTATCAGCGTGGCTTCTTCAACAGGGAGACTTGCGACAAGCTGTCTGAGCCCAGCGAGGTCCGGAGCTACGTGGACCCCTCCACGGACGAGAAGCTCAGCTACGTGCAGCTCCTCAAGCGGTGCAGGAAGGATGAGAACAACGGCCGGCTGTTGCTGCCCCTCTGTGACACAAGGAAGCTGACCTTCCGGGGCCTGAGGAAGCAGATCAGTGTGGAGGAGCTTGTCCGGTCCCAGGTCATGGACGAAGCGACAGCCCAGCGCCTCCAGGAGGGCTTAACCTCCATCGAAGAAGTCTCCAAAAACCTGCAGAAGTTTCTGGAGGGCACCAGCTGCATTGCTGGTGTCTTTGTGGACTCCACCAAGGAGAGGCTCTCCGTGTACCAAGCCATGAAGAAAGGCATCATCAGGCCTGGCACAGCTTTTGAGCTCTTGGAGGCACAGGCAGCCACTGGGTACGTGATCGACCCCATCAAAGGCCTCAAGCTGACTGTGGAGGAGGCGGTGCGGATGGGCATCGTGGGCCCAGAGTTCAAGGACAAGCTACTTTCAGCAGAGAGGGCGGTGACCGGCTACAAAGATCCCTACTCGGGCAAGCTGATCTCCCTCTTCCAGGCCATGAAGAAGGGCCTGATCCTGAAAGATCATGGGATCCGTTTGTTAGAGTCCCAGATTGCCACGGGAGGCATTATCGATCCAGAGGAAAGCCATCGCCTGCCCGTGGAGATGGCCTACAAGCGGGGCCTGTTCGATGAGGAAATGAATGAGATCCTCCTGGACCCCAGCGACGACACCAAGGGCTTCTTTGATCCCAACACAGAGGAGAACCTGACCTACCTGCAGCTCATGGAGCGGTGCATCACCGACCCAGAGACTGGGCTGTGTCTGCTCCCCCTAAAAGAGAAGAAGCGGGAGAGAAAGACCTCATCCAAGTCCTCTGTCCGCAAGCGCAGGGTGGTTATTGTAGACCCAGAGACTGGGAAGGAGATGTCAGTTTATGAAGCCTACCGGAAAGGCCTCATTGACCACCAGACCTACCTGGAGCTCTCCGAGCAAGAGTGTGAGTGGGAAGAGATCACCATCTCCTCCTCAGATGGGGTGGTCAAGTCCATGATCATCGACAGGAGGTCAGGGCGGCAGTACGACATCGATGACGCCATTGCAAAGGGCCTGATTGACCAGTCTGCCCTAGATCAGTATCGCTCCGGCACCCTGTCCATCACAGAGTTCGCAGACATGCTCTCTGGAAACATGAGTGGCTTCCGATCAAGATCTTCCTCTGTCGGATCCTCTTCCTCCTACCCCATAAGCCCAGCCCCTGCAAGAGCTCAGCTGACATCCTGGAGTGATCCTAGTGAAGAGACGGGTCCGATTGCTGGAATCCTGGACACGGACACCCTGGAGAAAGTTTCCATCACGGAAGCCATGCACCGCAATCTCGTAGACAATATCACTGGGCAGCGGCTGCTGGAGTCCCAGGCCTGCACTGGAGGCATCATCGACCCCAGCACTGGGGAGAAATTCTCTGTTGCTGATGCAGTCAACAAGGGCCTGGTTGACAAGATCATGGTGGATAGGATCAACCTTGCTCAGAAGGCCTTCTATGGCTTTGAGGATCCAAGAACCAAGACAAAAATGTCTGCCGCCCAAGCCTTGAAGAAGGGCTGGCTGTACTACGAGGCTGGCCAGCGGTTCCTGGAGGTGCAGTACTTGACGGGCGGGCTGATCGAGCCGGACGTTCCAGGCCGGGTCTTGCTAGATGACGCGCTGCAGAAGGGCACAATTGACACACGCACAGCGCAGAAGCTGCGGGACGTGAACACTTACTCCAAGTATCTCACCTGCCCCAAAACGAAACTCAAGATCTCCTACAAGGATGCAATGGACAGAAGCATGGTGGAGGAGGGAACAGGCCTGCGCCTTCTGGAAGCTTCCTCCCAGTCCAGCAAAGGGTACTACAGCCCCTACAACGTCAGTGGCTCTGGCTCCACCTCTGGCTCTAGATCGGGCTCCCGAACAGGATCTAGATCAGGCTCAAGGCGAGGGAGCATTGATGCCACCGGCTCCGGCTTCTCCATGACCTTCTCTTCCTCCTCCTACTCTTCCTCCAGCTACGGCCGCAGATACACATCAGGTCCCCAGAGCGCCATGGATGCAGCTGAACTCACTCTTGCCTTGTCCAGCCTAAACGGGAGCTGTGGACGGGAAGCAAACAGGAAGCTTTCCGAACTGCCGAGGCCTCCGCTGACTGTGGCATAAAGTCCCCTCCCTCCTGCCCTAGCCCCCCAAAACACTGAGGAACCTTCCCATTTATCCTGCTCTGCATGTGGTAAAGCTACTGGCTAATGGCCCTATGTTATTTTTAAACCCATTTTTCTTCCAAAGCAGTGCCTAAAGTTTAACCAAAAAGACGAGACTAATATATATTAATATATATGATTGTTCTGACAGTATTTGTATATTTAGAGATGAGAGAGAGAACACACTACCCTCCAGCCCGGTAATCCCAGGAGCTAGCTTCTGTTCGTACCATCTGCAGAGTAGACGGAACCAGCCACCACCACGCCGCTCCCACGACCAGGCGGAACCTGCCAACCGTTTTGCATTTTTTATCCGAATTAGCTAGTGACTTTTTTTATTAACTCTGCTAGCGTCACCCCTGCCATCCCCGGAGGAGGAGAGGATGCTGTCCCCAGCTCCTACGCCTGCTGCTTATTCCAGCTGCCCTCCCCTCTTCCCATAAGCTGACAGGAAAGGAAGTCAAAGAGACTGACCCTGGACTCTGGAATGCCCACACTGTGCCTCTCAGCACGTCGGCACAGGGCATCGACCTCTGCACACCAGCTACGGAGCAGTCGCCTGGATCCTTTCTGCTGGCCTTCGGCAGGGTGGAGAGGGAGCTGTAGTCTGTATTCCAAAACTGCCCCCCTCCCACGAACGCCTCAGCCTGCCTCCCAGAACCTTCCCACAGCGCTGTGGACTCAGCACACAGACTGTAAGTGCATGCTGGGGCTGTCTATGCTGGACGGACCTGCCTGCCTGCCTGCCTGCCTCTCTGCTCCACAGCTTCACCCTCCAAGAGGTTTTACTTTGCATCTGCGCCTCCTCCTCCAGCCTGCTTATTCGCTGATACATGCCATTGTGCTTTGCTTTTCCGGCCCAAATTACTGGGGGAATCTTCTGTTGCCATGTGCTGCTGTTAGTTGGTGGTGGTGTCTGCATGTGTCTGTCTGTCTGTCTGTCTGTCTCTGTCTCTCTGTGTGTATCTGGGAAGTGCCCTGTACAAGGTTGATTTCTTAGACTGATGAGACTAATGAATTGACAGGCATTTATCAGAACTCTCCATCTACCTGGCGGCACTGCTGACCCAGGTCTCGGCGTGCACATGTGCACGCCCAGGAGGTTTCTGCGCGCAGCTCCCATGCCGGCTGTGGTGGAAGCCTGCCCCACACATCCCTTCCCCTTTGCTAATGAGGTTCTTGCAAAATGTCCTACACTGGATCCAAAGGCAAGAGGCTTTGTAGAAGCTGTACATTTCAAGGTGTTTCTTGCTCATAGTGGGTCATAGCCCAGTGCAGTCGCGGGGAGGTGCCGACTGTTAAAACTCCGATCTCTGCAAAACCAGATTTACTTTCCTTTCTCACCTTGATTTCTTTTCCTCTTTGTTTCTCTCCTGTTTTTCCCACCCATAATGATGCTCTCTCTCTCTGCCAGACATCTTTTTCCAGCCCCACCAAAGAAGTCCCCTTACCACTGGGAGAATTCCTTAGCTGGGTCTCTGACGTTAGCAAGTCCTGGATCAGTTCAAGGGGAGCCCTGGACTCAGCAGCTCCTCAGCTGCACGCATCCACACAGGTAACTCCGAGCTCTTTGAGTCTCTGTGGTTGGAGACTGGGCTTTCGGCAGATGCTGCTGCTGGCGGGGCTCTTTCTGGAATGTCACCTGGAATCGTGCGCTCCAGACGTCGGCGCACTGCCGTGTCGACATGCACTGGAGCAGTTTGAAGGTGGGCTGGGTCCACGCTGGTGGCTCTTGCTTTACTGTCAGGAGGGTCTGGGGTAAAATAACCCACAGTTACACACTGAATCGGTTCTGAGGTGTTGTCAGCCAGGGGGCCACAGCACAAGGGACAAGAGGGGGTTTGCTTGCCGATGGGAGGGTGAGAGAGCTGGACAGACAGACAGCGTGTGGGTGAGCGTATCTCTGCAGCTTCCTTGGCTCTGTTTGATGGCTTCATCTCGTGAACAAATCCTCCTGTCTCGTCCCATCTTTTTCTTTATTTTGTTCACTTTATTTTAGTTGCTGGACGTCCATTCCAACTTTCCTCCCCGCTGCCGTGGAGCCCGCACCCCAGTGTTGGGGGGAAGGGGGACAGCACTGAGGACTCTCAGAAACCCTTCCCCCTCCTTTTGCACTTGTCAGACAGGCGTGGTCAGATTGTGAGGGGAACCCGCCTCATGCAGCCTGTGCAAAGCCACTCGGAGACGCTGGAGCTGTCCTTCCCCGCGCAGCGCTGGCAGCTTAGAGCATGAGACGGGGGCTGCTCAGGAGAAGGGCAGCATGGCAGAGATGGCAGTAAAATGCTGGGGGGCGGGTGTCTGAGAGCGCCTGGCTGCACGCATTGCACACGTGCCTAATGCAGGAAGTGCCTGGTGACACTCGCCACAGCCCCCCGGGGCTCCACCCTCTGCAGCAAGAAGAGACGTGAAGGAACCGGTAGGGCTCAGCCCGGGCTTGTGATGTGACTGGACATGTGGAGATACCCCTCAGGAGAGCCCTTTGCTTCCAGGGCCCACGCAGCTCCAGTTCCCCAGAGAAGGGCATCTCTGAGTTTCCCCCTGCCCGCCCAGCAAGGGGCAAAGAACAGCACGTGCTGTGTTCCTGCAGCAGCTCCTCACAGCTGTGATACCACAACCCAGGGGTGGATCTGAATGCATTCCTCCTCCTCCCCCCCCTCCCCCCCGCCGCCCACTCTCATTGCTACGTGTAAACCCAGTCATGTTACCCCTCCACCTCTGTCATTTGATTATTCTCATTATCCAGTTTTTGCTTTTGCATGATGTACTAACCTGGGCGATTCTGTAACATATTCCAGCCGGAGCCGGGGGGCCCAGTCCCATCTCCTTCCCCTTGGGAGCTGGGCCCCCCTGGCTCCCGCTTGTTTCTGTTCAGGGCAGCTGGGGCTGATTAATAAGCCAAATGCATCTCTCTTTTTGGGGGGCAAAACACTAAACCCTGACTTGTATATACCGTGAAGTGTTTGTAAAACATGCAGTATGGACCTCCCCAGCAAGGGCAGTAAAGGAGGTTATCCGAAACCAGCCAGCAGCTCTGCGTGCTCTGTTCACGGCTTTCGCGCTGGTGGGCCCAGCCCGCCCTGCTTCCAGCACCCAAACGTGCTTAGACCAGCGCAGCTTCCACCTCTAGCCCAAGCCTTGAGTCGTGTTTGTTCCAAGGAGCTCCTTCCAATCCGTCCGTCTGTCTGCGACTGCGGCAGCTGAGCTCTTCCCCCTCCGCCTATTTATCCTCACACGCCCGGGTGGCAGGGCAGGGCTGTTAGCCTCCATGCCTGGCTGTACCATGGGATGGATAAGTGCCTGGGCCAAGAGCGCTTGGGAAGTCTGTGGCAGAGCAGGCACTTGAACGCAGGTCTCCCAAGTCGTAGGCTAGCACCCCAGCCGCTGGGCTGCCCCCTCCTGCTCAGCTCGCCTCTGTTCCCTGCTGAATATCCTGTCTTCTGCAGAGGCTGGGACAGAAAGGGGGAGAGTTCTGCAGGGGGGAGAAGCCCAGCTGTTTCCCCTGCTGCAGCCGTTTGCTGTTGCCTGTCTCACTGGCTGCAGGCTCTGGTGTGCATTGGCTTTCTGGGGCCATAGGCCCAGTTTCTTGGGACGTGGCTGAGGTGCTGAAAGCAGCCTCAGCTACTGAGCCGGGTGCCCTGAAGGCTGCTGCTTTCCTCCATGGCTGGAGCACGGGCTGGCCCCTCCTTGGCACTGAAGCCCGTGTGGTAACTGATGAAAGAGCTGGGTCTGCGCGGCTGGTGACAGGCCTGCAGGGGCTGAGTTCTGGGCAGTAGTCACAGGCACAGGAGCTCTGACAGGTACAGGAATACTGCATGCTGTTTACCAGGAACGAGCTCAAAGGGAGGATGCAGGCAAGAGCCTCCGTGTGCATCAGTCCGACCGTGTCAGTCCCTTAATCTTTCCAAAGGGAGGCCGAGGGGGACACGTCCTTGCCGCCGGCCCTGAGGCCTCTCCAAGGCACTGTGCTCTGCTAAATCCTCTTTGCATTCCTAGCACCCACCTGCTGCTGTGGCAGGCGCTTGGGTAACCAAGTACGGTAATGGGGATCTCCACGCAAAGCAGGGGCTCGCGGGGTGACCCGTCCCTGGGGCCTGAAACACTGGGCCACCCCTTTTCCACAGTGTCTGCGAGAACCAGCCTCCCTGCCTGGCCAGCGCGAGCAGGCCTGCCCCCGCCAGCGCCATGAGAGACCAGGGGCTTTTCTGCAGCAGGCCTGGCTTGAAGGGCAGCCTGCACAGCTGACAGCAGCTGGGTGCACCTTGTACCTTGTGTGTCTGCGGTTCAAAGCAGTCGCTCCCTGTGACAGATGAACAAGGCGGCAGCTGCTCGCGGCAGGAGCTGCTTCTGGGCGCTAGCGTGTCCCCCCTGCGGGGCTCGCTGCTGGGGCTGGAGTCAGGCTGCGCCCCCCCGCCCAGGATCCTCCAGCGAGGGGGCTGGGGCAGAGCTTGGCCCCAGGCCTGTGTCCTAGGGCGCAGCTGTGTCTGCTGTGGAAGGGCGAGGAGTGACGGTGACGGGGGCGCGCTGCCTTCCAGGCCCAGCCCATAGCCAAGGCCTGGCGCAAACCTCCCAGCCGTGGGGCTGCTCTGTCCCAGCTCCCGCTCACTCCCGCGGGGGCTGCCCCAGGGAAGCCAGGCTGCGCCGTATTTTCTCCTTGGGCCTTAATCCGCTTGGCAGCCAGAGAACCAGCCTCAGGAAACCCCTCAGTCTGCCACCCCGAGAAGGCCCTGGGGGCCAAGGGACGTACCTTCTCCATGTCCCCCCAGGGCCCCCCATCATACCTGCCCCCGAGTCCGTGCCGGGCCAGTCTCGCCCCCCCCCCCCCCCCGAGCACCCCCTCTGGGTAAAGTCGCCCCAAAGAAAACCCCTCGGGGGATGGGCTTGGGCCTGCAGCAGGGGCGTTTGGCCCAAAATTCACTCAGCTCCAGGGCCCCCACTCACAGCGACCCTCAGTGTCAGCCCCCGAGACACCCCCTGAACCGAGCCCCTTTTCCCACCAAACCCGCCCATAGCCCCGGCAGGGCTAACACCCTATGTCCCTGGGACCCCCCACGCCTCAGGCCAGCCCCCCAGCTCCACTGCAGGAACTGTTCGGGCCCAAACTGCCCCCTCTATCTACCCCCCCCCCCCCCCCCCCATCTCATCCCAGCTAAGTCCTCCCCTTCCTCAGCAGAGAAACCCCACAGGCCAGATCCTCCCCGCAACCCCACAGGCCAGGACCCCCCACAAACCCCACAGGCCAGATCCTCCCCACCAACCCCACAGGCCAGGACCCCCTCCTCCAAACTCCACAGGCCAGATCCCCCTCCCCCCACCTCCTCTCATGACCAAACTGCTCCCCTCTCAGGCCCAATCCTGCCCCCACATCCCCTCGGGTTCAATCATCACCTCCTCCCCCACACATAGGAAACCCCCTTCAGGCCCAGTCCCACCCCACAGACCAATCCCTTCCATATCCCCACCCCACCCCCCAGCTCTCCTGCCCCACATCCCCTCAGTGTCAGGCCCACCCCCATTCCCCGTAGGGCCACATGCCATCCTCCCCATGCAGAGAAGCCCCTATCGCCCAGGGCTGCCCCTGGCCATTTTCTCCCCCCAAACCGCTGCTGCGGGCCAAACGCTCCCCTCAGGAACTACCCCCTGCGCCAAAGTGCCCCAGACACCAAGAAACCCTTCAGCCAAAGCCCAGCACCGCAGGCCCATGCTCCCCCCAGACGTTAGCTGTCAGGAAGGCCCCAGTGCTGACCCCTCCAGCCGGGGTGCCAGGCCAGAGCCCTCCCACGGGATGTCACGGGGGCCTGGCTCTTTCCCAGGGGTCCCCTCAGCTGCTCCCCTCTGCAGCAGGCCTGAGCTGCCCCCTGCCTCCCAGCCAGGGCCACTGCCCCACGTTCAGCCAGCGAAGGCCGAGGGTCTCTGGCCAGGGGGCTCCATGGAGCAGCCTGTGTGCAGCCCGGGGCGGGGTGCTGACGCTGGCTGTGGCCGTGGTCAGGGCCATGGAGCTCCTGGGAAGGCTGCATGCTGGCCTGGGGCACAGCCCCTCTGCTGGAGACAACGGGGGCCCTGCAGCAGCTGTGTCCTTAGGCCCCGGAGGGCGATGAGAGGTGGCGCCCAGCCCTAGGGCCAGCTGGGACGGCTCCACGCAGAGCAGGTGCCATGGCAAGCCGGGTGGGGGCAGGAGCCAATCCAAGCAGCCCTGGCTGCCCTGCCCTTGCTGGGGTGCCTAGTTCCCAGCCTGGTGCCTGGTTCCCAGGGTTTTGCTTTCCTAAGCTGCGCCCCACTGTCCCCCCTGCAGCCCAGTGGGGAAGACGCTGCCAGCAAAGGACTAGCCTATAGCAAATACAGGGCCCGAACGCATGACTGTATCCATAAACAGCTGGGGCACAGTGTCCTCGCCAACAGCACCGTGGGGCAGCTGTGCGCTGCCCGGGTCTCCCTGCACCCCGTGCGTGAGCGTGACTAGCCCAGTTACTGCCCCGCGGCGCGGAGGGGCCCGAGCACAGCGGCTTTCACGGCCAGTTGGCGTGACTCGGCGCGTCAGTGAGGTGCAGCGTGTGGGAGGGAAGGCGGCTCTTTCACGCGTGGGGGGCTGGGCACCCGTACGCCAAAGCCAGCAGCAGCACTGGGCTGGGGGGCAGGCGGCTGGGTCAGTCCTGGGCTCTGCCGCTGACGCACGGCCAAGGAGAGCTGTGCTCACCGTGCCGCGTGGCAGGGAAACGGGGGGGGGGGGTTGTTGTAGCTGCACGTGCAGAGGTGCCTGGTCTCAGAGCAGGGCTCCTCCGGCCAAGCGCAATCTGCCACCAGCGCCCCCACCCCCCAGAGGAAACCGTTCAGCTCTGGGGCCGTCCATCAACAAGGCCTCCCGTCCTGGCGCAGCGAGGGGACGGCCCGGCTCTGCAGGGCTCAGGCAGACCCACCTGGGTTACATTTTCGGTCCCCATATTACCAGGCAGCTGTTGGCAAACGGGGGCGGCTGTGCAGGGGTTGGAGGTGGCTGAGGTCTGGCATGGCCAGTGCTGACGCAGCTGCCTGACGGCTGTGAGCCCCGGAGGCCTGTCTTCACTAGCCCACGTATTGCACTGGGCAAGGCGCGGCTCCCCAGCCAGCAGAGCCCGGCACACGGCAGCGCACGCAATGCCACTCCCAAAGGGAGCAGGAGGATCCCGCAGAGGCGCTCGCTGGGGAACGTGCTTGCTTACGGGCAGGGTGGAAACCCCTGGCCTGGGCCATGGGCAAAGGGGCTGTGCCTGCGGGGGCCAGGGCGGGGCTGGCTGCAGGGCGCTGAGCTGGCCTTGGCGAGTCCAGCAGGAGACGGTGGGAGCCATTAACTGCGGGGAGGCGAGGGGCTTGTGTTCCATGTCTGGAGCGCAGCCCAGGCTGCTCCGAGCAAGCGGTGAGAGGCGGCCCTGTGCTCCGGCACGTTGCTCAGACGGGTGGCGAGGCTGGCGGCAGCTCGGGCAAGGCAGAGTTTGTGAAGGAGCCGGAGGACGGTGCCCGGGGCAGAGCCAGGGAGCTGCTGACAGTGGCAGGAATGGAGGGAGCTGGGACAAGGACGGGGAAGGGGAGGTCGGAGGAGGAAGCACTGCAGCTTTCCTGAGCGCCTGGCTGAGGTCAGGGCGGTTGGGGGTTGGGGGTCAAGAAGGCAGGGGCTGGTGCTGGGGTCAGAGAGTGACTAGGGCGGGCAGAGGTGAGACAACGGCTACTCGAGGCCCCTGTTTATGCAGCCCAGGCTCAGGATCGCATTAGCGCTGTTGGCCACAGTGTGGCACTGGGCGCTCGTGTTCAGCTGCGTCTCGTCCCTGCTTCCAGGACAGAGCCCCCAGCCTGTAGCTACGGCCAGCGCGTCTGTGCCCAGCTGGACACGTTTACACTTAGCCCTGTTGAATGCATCGTGTGCGTTTGCACACTCGCCACGCGCCCCAGGACGCGGTCCGTGCCCTGGCCTCGCCATTAGTGACCATGCCTCCCATGTGTGTGTCAGCTGCAGACGTTAGCAGGGCTGAGTTTACGTGTTCTGCCAGCTCGTTGGTAACTAGTCCAGTAGCAGGGGCCAAGAGCCGGTCGATCCCTGCAGGCCTGCGCTAGAAATGCGCCCGCGCGGTGCCGATGCCCTGGTTACAGTGACACTTTCAGACCCGTCCGGGCAGTGTCACCATGTGGATTTGCGCCCCGCTGAATGTTTTAACGGGAACGTCGTGCGGTGCCAAGCCCCTCGCGTGCGCATGGCCAGGAGCAAGCTGCAGGTCCAGGCTTCCCTCTGCTCAGGTGACCCATGGCAGCTGGCGGCATCCTGGTGCCATTAGCATCCCCCCGTCCCCCAGGACGGCTGGCGCAGCAGAGGGCTGGGTGGCACAGCCCAGCAACCGCCCCTCTATTCGGCATTGGTAAGGCCGCATTTAGAATATTGTGTCCAGTTTTGGGCCCCCCACTACAGGAAGGATGTGGACAAGCTGGAGAGAGTCCAGCGGAGGGCAACCAAAATGATGAGGGGGCTGGAGCACAGGACTTCTGAGGAGAGGCTGAGGGAACTAGGCTTGTTTAGTCTGCAAAAGAGAAGAGTGAGGGGGGATTTGACAGCAGCCTTTAACTACCTGAAAGGGGGTTCCAGGGAGGATGGAGCTAGGCTGTTCGCGGTGGTGGCAGATGACAGAACAAGGAGCAACGGTCTCAAGTTGCAGGGCGGGAGGTCTAGGTTGGACATTAGGAAAAACTTTTTCCCCTAGGAGGGTGGTGAAGCTGAGGAGAGACCCCAGCTCGAGGAGGACAGACTGCCAGGCGTGAGAAGGGGGCAGGCGTGGGCTGTGGCAGAAGCCTGGGGCTCTCTCACCTGGGACCCAACCAAGGAAGGACGTCAGCGAGAGAGGGACAGAGCCTGAAACCGGCGCGCACCCCACGTGGCTGGTGACGGGGCGTGACCCGCATGGAGTGTGCTGTAACCTTTATGGCTCTGTGTTAACCTCAGGCTGTCCGGCGCTGCTTCCACTTGGCTAATAAATCCGCCTTTGTTTTGTAACGCTGTTTGGGTGTCTCTGCAAACGCTGGCTGGGCCCCCTTGGTCCCTGCAGAGTGTCCGCGGCGCGGCCAGGCCTGTCTCAGTGGGACTGGCTGAGCAGAGCGCACGGTGTGAAGCAGGCGGGCTGGAGCCCGGTAGCTCAGACGAGGAGGCGCTGAGGCCGTGTGACCTGCCCAGCAGGAAGGGTCCGACCCACTGGGGGTCTGGCACACTGAAGGGCGCGCCAAGAGGCTGTATGCAAGCGGGCACAGCACAGAGCTGGTGAATCCCTGACAATCACCAAGGGTCTGCACATGTCAGTCCAATAAACGTGAGCCTGTTTCTCAGGACGCAGGCAGTATGGGTTTGCCCATATTTGGATGACTGGCTAATCAAGAGTCGCTCCAGACAACAGGCCAGAAGCCTTTCATAAGTAACACTGCCAGTCGACAAGGTAGGCCTTCTGAGCGACAGGCAGAAGTCCGTCCTGACTCCTACACAGAGGATAGAGCTCATAGGAGCAGTCCCAGACTCCACGCAGGCCAGGGCCTACCTCCCGGAAGCCAGGTTTCAGGCCATAGGCTCCAGCCTAGAAGCAGCACCCTACAACTACAGCCAGAAAATGCCTGACGCTGCTGGGCCACCTAGCGGCATGCACATACGTCGTGCAAGATGCCAGACTGTGTCCCAGGCCACTACAGGCTTGGTTGGCCTCAGTATTCAGCCCGGCCAGGCTTGCATGGAGAAGGACTCTCCAACCCTCCATCGGGGCTAGAGACGCTGCACTGGCGGCTAGACCCACAGCTGTCCCATTTACTCCACCCGCCCCCACTCTGGCCCGAGTGACCGACGCGTTGGACATCATCTGGGTCAGTGCAGGGCTCCAGGGCTCTGGAAGATCTCTCCATGCACATCACTGTGAGGGAGCTGAGCGCAGCGTGACTCACCTGGCAGGCCTTCAGGCTGTTAGAAAAGAAAAGATTTTCTTTTCAGGATCTTATTCAGGGGGAGGTGGCAAAGCGCCGCGTTTCTTGTCACACTCACACACATTCCTACCCAAGAAGTTCTGCAAGCTGGTGTCATATAATGACCAGTCCTTTTATGCGTTGCTCAAGCTGGGCTCATGGCCAGCTAGGCTGGGCACGAGGAAGGAGCCGGGCTCTGTCAGTTCCAAGGTGACGATTGCAGAACGGGAGTTGAAACTCAAAGTTTCCATGTTTTTACACTTGCCGCTCTCATGTCAGGCTCTGGGCCTGGCTGTGTCCTGCTGCCTCGGGCTCAGGATGGCTGTTAATCACCAGCTCACTGCAAGCCTGACCAGTCTCTGATTTCTGTGCTTTGTCTGTTCCCAGGGTGGATCCTTCTGTACTTTAGGGCCGTTTATTTGCATGTTATGGTCCTTGATATGCATTCTTCAGCCTTCAGCATCAGGATGGCAGGTGGCGCCTTTTCATGCGCTGCACATACATTCCCTAGTCACACACACACACATACACAGAGAGACGTTTAGTTCAATAGTACACGTTTCAGGACAGAGCTCACTGCCAGAAACTACCAAGATGGAGTTCAGTCCTGCCACACTAAACAGCACTGTGCCCTTCTCATCACAGCACAGGACAAAGCTACATCTACGTCTACCTCGCTCTCGTTTACACAATAAACAAGGAGTCTGATTCATCTGGTTCGTTTGCACAGCTCCTGGGGCGGGCTCACATTGTTCCCCTTTTGACCCTTCAGTTTGAATGTATTGAATGGGTCACACCTTATATCATTGTCTCAGGGCCAGGGGCTGAGAGGCAAGCTGAGCGTGTGGTTTCATTGTAAAACACATTCTTCTCGTCCAACAGCACAGACAGCACGTTATACAAGGCATAAACAGCTTCGTATTAAACCAGTCAGCAATGCGTGGAACGTTATGGATAACATCCCCCTGGCTGTGGGTGACCAGCCCATGAGGCCATGCATAAATAAGCTTATTGGCTTCACTGCGATGGCGTGCAAGGCCACGTTCACGATTCCCATGCCAGGGGGGGACCAGCCCAGCAATGCTGCCCATCACTCATGTGTTAGCTTCTGGCCAATTCTTGTAAACACCCACTTCATAATTGTATTGACGTTTTCTTGAGGCACAATCGCCATGGCTCTGCACCCTTCTGTCTGGCAGTGCGGCTGGTTCTGCACATTAGGGGGTACACGCAGCACTTGTAAAACAGTCACATTCAGTCCCAGGGGCCTAAACCAGTGACTGGTGCTCCTGGGATGTTGGGCTCAGTAGTCAGCTGATGTCAATGGTACTCTTCACTTTACATTGTCACTGTCATTCGTCCCATGCTGCAGACCCAGTGGGCTCCTGATTCACAGGTTTGCAAGCCCAATGCCAGCAGCAGCAGCACACAAGAGTGCATTGTCTTCAAGATCTTCCAGCCTTCACAGGGCTGTTAATCTGAAACACAAAGCAGAACAACGTCTCCTCCCTGTGCCAGAGGTATCACTAACACATTCAAGCTAATTTAATTAACTTTTACTCTCACTCAGAACCAGCCAGGCTGAGTCCCTCCTCCCCCAGCCCGTTTTCCCTGGGAGGAGATTCTTGAGCTTTTATCTGTGCTCTGAGCACCCCACCCTGAAATTTCCAGAGGCTCCCGTCACAGGAGGCATTTTTCATAGGACCCTGTTAGCAAAGTTAACCAGCACTTTTACTTCTGTCAGAGCGTCTGTTCCCAGGACCCCTTTTTCTTCCAAATCGATTGAACTTGATTGCCCGTCGTTCTTCCTCTTTCCTACCTGATAGAGGATGTTCTTCTTCGAGGTGTGTTGCTCATCTCCATTCCGCTACAGGTGTGTGCACGCCTCCGTGCACGGTTACCGGAACTTTTTTCCCCTTGGCAGATCCCGTAGGGCTGGCTCTGGTGCCCCTTGGAGTCCCGCGCACATGCTGCGGTATATGAGGCACTGCCGCCCCTACACCCCCTCAGTCCCTTCTTTCCGCCCGTGAGGGTTACTGGAACTGCCTTTGCTTGCATCGCAAGTGCTTCATTCCCCTTGTTTGGACTGTTAGCGTTGTTGGTGTTAATTAGATAGTTCGATTAACTGTGAATAGTGGTCGTTAGGACCTAGAGTAGTCCCGGCTGGGACTTAGCTGAGACCAGGGTTTGCCCCAGTCACTGGGCTTCAAACCGTGTGCCTCCTGCAGGACGGCTTTCCCGCTCAGCGACCCCCCCGACAGCTGCCTGACATGCTTGGGGGAAGCTCATCGCAAGGAGAAGTGCAAGATCTGCAGGACTTTCAAACCTCGGCTCAGAAAGAGAAATCCGCCTGGAAGCCTGGCTCGTGGGGGCAGCGCTTCGAACGGTTCCGAGCTAACCCGCTCCGCCTTGGTACCGAGTGTGGCATCAGTACAGAGCGACCTTGACTCGGCACCAGGCCACATCCCTGGTGCAGAAGAAGAGACAGAAGCAACGCTCGGGGCGCGGACACTCCCCTGCACTGTCCAAGCAGGCGGGGTCGAGCACTGAACCACACCGAGGTCGTCCCGTGGAGACCCACTCGCAGGAGCCAGCGTCTCCAGCCAGGGAGCCACCCCCCCGCTCCTGGGAATGGGGGAGCCCCTCAGCACCTACCAGCGCCGTCGACACCGGAGGCCTGTCAGGCGGCAAGAGCTTTGCTGGCCTTGCCTCCACCGCCTCCGCCCTGATCTCCACCGAGAGAGAAAGGGCCGGAGTCACAGGGGAAGCCCGCGTGAATGGTTCAGGAGATCCCCGGTACGGGGAGGAAGATCTCCGGCAGGCCGGTCGCCTGGGGTGCAGCAGCATCGCTTCCCTAGACGTTGTTCCAGGCCCCGCACCGAGGCGGTGCCGAACCCGGTCCCCGGAGTTGGACTCGGCGCCGAGAGGCACGCGGCGCCGCCAAGTCCCCTGTGCTGAGACGACCCAGCTCGTCGGAGCATGGTTCTGCACACCGGCACCAGCCGCAGCACCCACATTAACCATGTTGCCGAGGCTGAGAGGACGCTCTCCGGAGCAAGGGATCACACACGGAGCGGGGCACCACGCCCCACCCCGGCTCGGTACCGCACAGCGGGAGCCTTGGAGACAGCCCCACTGTGGTCTTCGGATGCTGCCTCGGTATCCTCGCAGGGGGGTAGTCGCCAGGCGAGTCACATCAACAAAAGGTGCCAGAGCCCCCGGTGCAGGGAGCCCAGGGATGGCCTCAAGGACAGTGTCACCCCAATGGCTGGATTGGGGCCCCTGGGGTTTCCCGGTGGGACCAGGACCACAGTCCATCAGGTCCTCGGGTGTGCAGTCAGTGCCAGCGGTACCGGGGAAGGGCCACCATTCGCCCTCGGACAACGACTCGGACCCACAGGAAGGGACTTCTGTGGGGACTGCTTGTCGACGGGAAGGGGTGCCACCGCCTGCTGGGCCCCTCCCATCCTCCTCCTCCTCACTGACGAAGCACGCCCCCAGGGCCACGCCGCACCCTGGCAGATTTCAGGGCACGCCAGGAGCTGCTCAAGAGGGTGACCTCCGCCCTGGGGCTGGAGATGAAGGAGCGAAAGAGCCTTTTTAACGTCCTAGCGGCGGCTGCCCCAGCGCGGGCAGCTCTCCCCGTCTACGAAGGGGTGCTCAAGGTAGCGAAGGCCTTGTGGCAAACCCCCTCCTCTGTAGCCTGATATCTAAAGGGCCAAGAAAAGTATTATGTCCTCGCCACGGGGTTCGAATTCTTGTTCCCCCAGCCCTCCCCTGGGTGCCTGGGGTTGGATGCTGCCAACCGCGGGATGGGCAGGGACAGCCGGACTCTGCACTGGAAAACAATGTATTCCACGGCAAGCCTACAGTTTAGGATTGCCAACCAGCAGGCCCCCTGGGCAGGTCTAATTTAACCCTTGGGGACTCGCTGGGGCGCTTCGCTGAGGCTGTGGACCTGGACCAGTGCTGGATTTTAATATCGCTGTGGAAGAGGGTACCATGGCAGCGCTCCAGGCAGCCTCCGATGCGGCTGACTCGACGGGCAGAGCCATACCCCCGCCATCTGCATGCTCAGAAGTTCGTGGCTCCAATCCTCCGGGCCAGCGTCCATCCAGGACCTTCCCTTTGACGGGTCTGCCTTGTTCTCGGACCAGACTGATGCGAAGTTGCATGGTCTGAAGGTCTCGAGGGCCACGCTTCGCTCCATGGGCCTTTACACGCCGCAGTCCCGTAGGCATCAGTCACGTCCCCAGGAACAACCGCAGCAGAGGTATCAGCCACGGCTGTTCACGACCTACGGACAACGGGACAGAAATAGGGGGTCTGGGAGACGCCATCCGCCCCGAGTCCCTCCTCAGCTCCCTAGCGGGCTCATCTAGGCGGTCGGGCACTCAGAGGAGGCCCTTTTGATGGTGCGCCTGAGGGTGGAGCCCCAGCCTGTTTCCTGGATCCCTCCTGCCCCTTTTTAAACCGCCTAGCGCCCTTCCGATCCGAGTGGGCCAAACTGACTTCGGACGGCTGGGCCCTTGGCATCGTTTCGGCGGACTATGCCCTCCAGCTTGTTTCTTCCCCGCAACAACCATCCCCCTCCATCCCTCTTCAGGGACCCCTCTCATGAGCTCCGCGTTCAGGAGGTGGAGACCCTCCTCAGCCTGGGAGCAGTGGAAACGGTCCCTCAGGGCCTGGCAGGAAGAGGGTTCTACTCGAGGTACTTCCTCCTTCCCAAGGCGAAAGGGGGGTCTACGCCCCATAGTAGACCTGCGTCGTCTCAACAAATATATCAAGAGACTCATGCTTTGCATGGTCTCCCTAGCCTCCATAGTCCCTGCCCTGGATCCAGGAGACTGGTACGCCGCCCTTGACCTCAAGGACACATCTTTTCACATATCGCTCCTCCCCAGCCACAGGCGCTTCCTTCGCTTCATGGTGGCGGCTCCCACCACCAGTTCACGGCTTTACCCTGTGGCCTGTCCTCGGCCCCGAAGGCGCTCACCCAATGCTGGCGCTGGTGGCTGCGCAGCTGAGGCGAAAGGGGTGCGAATTTTCCCCTCCCTGGCCGATGTGATAATCAAAGGCAGGTGCAGGTCCCAGGTTCAGCGCAGTGTGAGCCTGACAGGCACCGCTCGCTGCCGGCTGGGCCTGCTGGTAAACACACAAAAGTTTGCATTAATTCCAGTGCAGCGCATAGAGTTCCCGGCGCAATCCTGGTTGCTTCCCAGGCCAGGGCCTTCCTGCCCCAGCCCCGTGCACTTCAAGGCCATGTCCTCCATTACTGCCCACCTGCACCAGTGCCCTACGACGGCAGCCAGGCACTGCCTGCAGCTGTTAGCACACATGGCGGCCTGCACCTGTGCGTGAGGCTGGCTCTCCTGAAGCTCAGGCCGCTTCAGTCGTGGCTGGCCTTGGTGTACAGTCCGAGCAGGCAATCGCTGGATTGGGTGGTCACAGGGCCCCCCCACCCCCCCCGCAAGTCCTAGCCTCCCTAGACTGGTGGTGGCCCCCCTGGCAGTGTTAGGGGCGTTCCGTTCGAGGAGCTGGTCCCTCGGTTACCCTGATATCGGACGCCTCGCACGTAGGGTGAGGTGCCATATCAGCGCCGACCTCAGCACACGGGTCTGGTGGAGGGAAGGGAGGCGCCGGCACATCAGTGTGAAAGATCTGCGAGCCATTCGCAGGGCATGCCGAGTCTTCCTCCGCTTCACTGCGGGCAAGGCGGTAATTGTCTGTGCTGCGTGCGGCCATGTACTACATCGACAGGCGGGGGCCCGTTCGTCAGCCTGACGCAGGGAAGCTAGCTGTCCGTGGGACACAATTGTCACACGATGGCCGGGGGTGAGGAACGACGAGGCGGCCCGCCTCAACAGGTCGTTCTTACCCCACCACGGTTGGTGGGGGGTTCCACGATCTCCCGGAGGTGCGGCTCTCCCCAGGTGGACCTGTTCACATTAGCATGGAACGAGAAGTGCCCACTGTTCTGCTCTCTCCGTGGTCGAGAGGCCGGGTCGATCGCCGACGCCTTCCTCCTGCAGCGGTCAGGGAACTTCGTGTTCACATTCCCACCCATTCCCCTCCTGCACGGAGTCCTGCTAAAGATCAAGAGGGACAAAGCAGATGCCATCTTGATCGCTCCGGCCTGGCCGCGCCAGCACGGGTTCAGCATGCTGCTGGACCTCTCCATCTCCCCACCTCTGGAGCCTCTGAGACGGCATGGTCTCCTGTCCCAGGACCACGGTCGCCTGCTGCACCCAGACCTGGACTCCCTGCACCTCACGGCGTGCAGGTTCTGTGGCTGATGGAAGGCGAGCGAGCCTGCTCGATGCAGGTCCAAGAAGTCCTGCTGGGTAGCAGGAAGCCCTCCACGCAGGTCGTGTACCAGGCTAAGTGGAAGCGGTTTTACTTGCTGGTCCTGTTACGTCTCACGGGGCCCCCCTTTGAACCCTAGCTTCATGCCCGCTGCTCCTGCTGTCCTGGAAGGTGGCCTTCTTGTGGCCATTACCTCGGCAAGGAGGGTCTCCGAGATCAGGGCGCTGACCCTGGTGTTCTATAAAGATAAGGTTCAGTTGAAGCTGCACCCGGCCTTCCTGCCCAAGGTGGTTTCCCAATGTAATTGTAACCAAGGTATTTTTCTCCCTGTGTTTTTTCCCAAACCACAAAGTTTGGAGGAGGAGAGAAGGTGGCACACACTAGATGTGAGATGGGCCCTGGCTTTCTACATCAAGTGCATGAGACTGTTCCAGAGCTCTTCGCAGCTCTCCATCACAGTGGCTGACCAGATGAAAGGCTCTCACCTGTCTCCGCCCAGCGCATCTCCTCATGCATAACTTTCTGCATCAAGTTCTGCTATGAGCAGGCGAAGGTGTCGCTTCCGGGAACCATCACAGCGCACTCAACCAGAGCTCAGGCTTCGTCTACAGCCTTCCTAGCGATAGTGCCCATGCACGACATCTGCAGAGCTGCCACCTGGTTGTTGGTGCATACCTTCACGTCCCACTACGCCATTGTCCAGCAGGTGTGCGAAGATGCAGGTTTTGGCAGAGCGGTGCTGCAGAGAGCTCATCGGTAACGCCTACCCACCTCCAAGGTATTGTTTGTTAGTCACCTGTGGCGGAAAGGACATGAGCAAGCACTCGAAGAAGAAGAGCAGCAGTTACTGGTAAGTAACCTTGTTTTTCTGTAAATACAGTTACGGTGCTCATTGATTTTTTCCCCGCTTAATGCAGTATTCCACACAACGTTAGTAACAAGACAAACAACACACAATCTTCGTTGCAAGACTAGATCCATGGTGTTGTGTTTCAACTGTTTTGCTAGCGCCAGCTTTTCCTGAAGTTCTGAAAGGCAAGAAGAACATTTTCTACCCCCGGGGGGGGGGGGGGAGGAGATTATTGCTTAAAATACCCCTTCCTTTTACAATTTTTTTTTTTGCTGTTTGCAGGCAAAATAGAGGGATTAGCCCCATATTTTCCTCTCTGTAGGCAGGCCAGGTTTGTAATGTTTTTACTTTACTTTCTTGGCGGGTTGAACTCTGAGCCTTTCGGTTTCAAGTAGTTTGTTTGCTACCCAGATATGTCCATTCTTTGCAGCTCCTTTGTGCTACTTTGTCACCAACAAAAAAAAGGATCCAGAATCTTTCCCCATTATCCTGGTTCTGGCCATGGCCACATTCTTTTGGTTCTTAGAAGATATTGAATTTCATGAAGCGTGGAAACACCAAAGGTTAAATGCTAACAAAACCAATTCATCTTAAACCCGCAAGGCAGGGTGTTACAAACCAAGAGAGTGGTTTAGGTCCTTAAAACCTTCCAGATTTACACAAGATATTTGAACTCACAAATTCTCTTTTTCCCTTGCACTGCTCTAATTATTTTCACACAGCTGTACACAAATTACAGTCCCTTTTATACATTTGGAGGCAGTTAAGTTCCAGTGGAAACCTCTTTTTTCCTTTTAGTGATTTTAACTAAATCATCCATATTCAAATCATTTCAGTCAGGATTATTCACAGACCATTCCTTTGGGAAAAGGGCCCATTTTCCTTCAGAATGGTTGCAAAGAATGCAATAATTCTTTTCCTGTAACACTTTCCACAACTTTCAACTGTTTAATTCTCTTCAACTTTTGTAGTATTCGTTTCTACCAAAGCTACTCTTAACTCTTCTCTTTTCCTTTAAATCACTTACTTTTGCCTTCAGTTTACTGTATCTTGGCTTTATGATGTTACTCTGTGCCGCCATCGCTTTTAATGTTTCGCTGGCAAGGCAACATGGTTTTGTAATCTGAAACCCTTCATTCTCTTACTCAGAGTGCTGTGTTCATCAGCCACTGGTTTTACTGAGCTGATTCTTATGTGTTTTATTTATGTATTAAGGTGACCTATTGTGCTTGTAAAACCTGAGCCATCAAGTACCATTTTTGCAACACAGATGCCTTAGTCTGTGCTTTGTCAAAAACTTCTCACATCCATATATCCAAAGTTCCCTCCCTCAAAAGCTCAGAAAAACAGACGTGCAAAGAGGGGTGGAGGGGTGAAAAGCACCCAATTAACCCTGTGAGATCATTTTAAAATACAGTCTAACAACAACAACATTCCTTAACATGCCAACTGTGGCTTTAACCCTTAACTCTCCAAACAAAAAGAAAGAGTGGCAGAGGAAAGGGGAGAGAGAGAGAGAGAGAGAGAGAGGGAACTTGGAGCAGCAACAGAGGAAGATGGAAAACCTAAGCCAGGAAAAGTACAGACAGTAACAACAAATCTGGAAGTGGGGCTCCATGGGCCAGAGCATCTGGAAACCCCCACTCCAGTCCCTATCCACGCTGAAATGAGAGTGGCTCTGGTGTCCAGGGACTATGCCCGAACCTTTGCAAAACTCCGTTTAAAAGGTGTAATTTCTTGAACAAAGGGTAGTGGGTGTTGTGTTTCCTGACCCACTGAGCTGCCTTCTCTTAAACATGTGTCTTGAACCCGTGCAAAGCAAAGCCCTGTGTCCTTCGGCATTTTAACAGAGAAGCAGCGTTGTAAAAACTCCTTTATCCTTCAGAGTTTTAACAGAAACAGTTTAAACTCCTATGTGCCAAACCATAGCATCAACTCCTACATCCTTCACAGCTGATTGCAACAACAGCATCCAAACGCCTAGACATCCTGCAGAGTTCAGAAGGACAAGCTCCTGCTCCCTTCGGAGGTTGTCAAATAATTTCAAGCACTAAAGCAGTTCCAGAGGGGTCGCCGTGTTAGTCTGTATACAGCAAAACCAGCCAGAGTCCTGTAGCACCTTAAAGACTAGCACATTTCTGCGGGCATAAGCAGCTGATGCAGCTGACGAAGTGGGTTGCAGCTAACGAAAGCATAAGCCTGCAGACGTTTGTTAGTTGTTAAGGTGCTCCAGGACTCGCGTTGTTAAGCAGTGACTCTTGTATCCTTCAGAGTTAGTTGCAACAGTAATAACACCCAAACGCCTGTGTCCTTCAGGGTTAGGGGTACAAAACTCCTATGTCCTTCCGAGTTTGTCTGCTTAACCAAAACAAAGACATTTTAGCTCTTCCTCTATAGTGCCAGGATTGCTAAAGCCGGCTGTGTGCACACCAGTTCACAACAAGCGTGACATACTGCCAACGTTCCCCCTTTCGTAACTCTCCACCCAAAGCTTACACTTCGAAAAGAAAAGACTAGCAGGGTCTTATTCGGGGGACATGGCGATACGCCGGGTTTATTGTACATGTAAGCCGTCACATTCACACACACACTCATAAAGTTCTGCATATAATTATCATTTCTTTTATGCCTTGCTCGAGCCAGCCTAGTGGCCAAGCAGGCACCTGGGCACCAGGAGGGAGCCGGGTCTGTCGGTCACATAGCCGATGCTCCAAGCTTTCGACAATTGCAAAACGAAACCCAAAGTTTCCATGTGTTTACCCAGCTTTGACACTCGCTGCTCTCATGTCAGGCTCTGGGCCTGGCTGTGTCCTGCTGCCCCTGGGTTCAGGATGGCTGTTAATCACCAGCTCATTGCAAGTCCGACGAGTCTCTTATTTCTGTGCTTTGTCTGTTCCCAGGGTGGATCCTTCTGTACTTTGATAGGTATTCTTCAGCCGTCAGGGTCAGGATGGGGCAGTTGGCATCTTCACTCCCCTCCTGTTGTCAGAGCAGTTTTGGCTGGTGTCTTTGTACGCCCTGCACACACATTCCTCACTCACTCACTCACTCACTCACACACAGAATTTATCAGGCTAGTTTTGGTTCAGTAGTGCCAGTTTCAAGACAGAGCTCGCTGCAAGAAACCAGCACGCCGGAGCCCACTCCTGCCCCACTGAACAGCCCTGTGCCGTTCTCATAACAGTCTAGGGAAAAGCTACATCTACCTCTCTCACTCACACAATAAAACAAGGGGTCTACGTCTGATTTGTTTGCACAGCTCCTTGGGATGGCTCGCAAGGGCCCATCTGCAGGGCACACGTGTGTCAGTCAGAACAGACAACACAACAGCGATGTTTTATATCAACAAACAGGGTGGAGCTCTCTCCTCTCTCCTGTGCCAGGAACCTTTGGAAATTTTGTGTAGCCCACACGATACACCTAGAAGCGACTTCCCTCCCGGGATCACAAAACATGTTGGCAGACTACCTCAGCAGATCAATAGAGGTCCAGAAGTGGTCCCTCCAGAAGATGTGGTCTCTCCAGCATCTTCCAGAAGTGGAGAATTCCCCACATGGACTTAGTCACAACAGAATCCAACAGGAAATGTGCACAATTCTGCTTATTCCAGAACCACAGCCCGGGGTCAGTCGTGGCTGACTTTCTCCTCCAGTGGACAGGTCACCTGTTCTACGCATTCCCTCCGACCCCGCTGGTGCACAAGGCCCTCCTGAAGTTCAGGAAGGAAAGGTCCTCAGTAATATTAATAGCGCTGGTGTGGCCATGCCAGCACTGGTAAGCCATGCTCCTCAATCTCTCGGTGGAGGCCCGTCTCACTCTCCTGTTGATGCCAGATCTGATCACACAGGACATGGCCGCCTTCATCACCCGAACCTGCAGTTGCTTCACCTCATGGTGTAGCAGATCCATGGCTGAATCCCCAGAAGAGGGACTGTTTGGACCAGGTCAGGGAGATCCTGTTGCGTAGTCGGAAACTGCCCACTAGGCCTACCTACTTGGCAAAATGGAAGCGGTTCTCGATCTGGTCTGCACTGAAAGGCCCCTCACCGGAGGCATCCTCCATCCCTGTCATCTTAAACCACCACCAGGGGCTTGCAGTATCATCAGTCAAGGTACATCTGGTGGCGGTTTCAGCTTTTCATCTGTGGGCAGCAGGCCAGTCGATTTTCGCAAATGACACAGTAACGCGGTTATCAAGGGATTGGAGAGGGTGTTTCCTCAGTCCCCCAATGGGACCTGAACCTAGTTCTATCAGAATTAATGAAGCCGCCGTTGGAGCCACTGGCTATGAGTTCCCTGCTATACCTAACTTGGGAAGTAGCCTTCCTGGGGGTGATTAGCTCCGCTAGGAGCGCGTCGGAATGTAAGGCCCTCACATCGGAACCGCTCACGCTGCCTTTTTCAAGGACAAGGGCCGTTTACTCCCGCGTCTGGCCTTCCTTCCAAAGGTAGGATCACAGTTCCACGCAAACCAGGACATCTTTCGTCCCGCACGCTGACAACACAGACCAGCTGCTTCGCTCACTGGATGTTAGGAGGACACTGACGTTCTACCTCGACAGAACCAAGCCCTTTCGGAAAACACCTCCACTATTCATGGCAATTGCAGATAGAATGAGGGACCTCCAGGTCTCTTCACAGAGAATTTCTTCCTGGATGACATCTTGCCTCAAGACCTGTTATAGCCTGGCGAAGGTGCCCCGAAAGGCTTCTCACCGGCGGCATCCTCTATCCCTGGCCCCTGCAATCACAGCCCGCTCCACAAGGGCACGGGCAGCCCATCCTCAGCAGCATTCTGCGTTTGAGTCCCCATGCTAGCAGACCACGTTTTCTTTACACATCTGTTTCTTTATCTGGCGGTGGCAGGTACTATTAGAGAACAGCGCCTTCTGAACAGCCCGATATCGCATTGTCTGGATGTCACTTAGACGGGGTGTGAAGGTGTGACCACATCCTTCTGAGCTTTTGGCTGCTGTCTCTCACAACCACAACCACAAGTGTTGGAAGTGATTCCTTGCTAGGCAGAATGCCAGCAAACAAAGTTTTCTTTAAACATCTTAAGATCTGTTTTTACTTGGTGGTGAAGGGAGGAGCAGAGTGGGGTGAGCACGGGGGGAGGGGCTGTGTGAGGTGAGCACGGGGGGGGCAGAGTGGGGTGAGCACGGGGGGAGGGGCAGAGTGGGGTGAATATGGGGGGAGGAGCAGAGTGGGGCGAGTGGGGTGAATATGGGGGGAGGGGCAGAGTGGGGTGATCACGGGGGGAGGGGCAGAGTGGGGCGAGTGGGGTGAATATGGGGGGAGGGGCAGAGTGGGGTGATCACAGGGGAGGGGCAGAGTGGGGCGAGTGGGGTGAATATGGGGGGAGGGGCAGAGTGGGGTGAATATGGGGGGAGGAGCAGATGGGGCGAGTGGGGTGAATATGGGGGAGGAGCAGAGTGGGGTGAGCACGGGGGGAGGGGCAGAGTGGGGTGAATATGGAGGGAGGAGCAGAGTGGGGTGATCACGGGGAAGGGGCAGAGTGGGGCGAGTGGGGTGAATATGGGGGGAGGGGCAGAGTGGGGTGATCACGGGGGGAGGGGCAGAGTGGGGCGAGTGGGGTGAATATGGGGGAGGAGCAGAGCGGGGTGAGCACTGGGAAACCTGCTGGTCCCGAGGAGGAACAGGCTACGGTGAGCTGCCGGGAGGTGTAGATGGGGGCAATCGGCTTGACAGGGCTGGCTTGGGATGTGTGTGGGGAAGCGGGGATTCAGACCAGCACCGTGGAAGGGCAGGAGAGGGTGATCCCCAGGGCAGGGATGGATTGAGGTTAATCTTTGGGATGAGCACCGGGACAGGAGCGCGTGAGGACGCCAGCCAGAGCCTGCTGGTGCCAGGCACCGGCCTGCAGCAGATTGGAGGAACGGATTCAGGAGAGCACCACGTGGGACGCTGGCTGGGGCAAGCCGGGGGTCAGCAGTAGAACGTGGGGCGCCCTGGGAGCGGGACACTTTGGCTGGAAGGGTTTGGGGCTCAGCAGGCAGGAATGGGTTCATGGAATTCATATGAATAGATGCGGAGCCCAGAGGGGCTCCCAGCCCAGCTGGTCTGGTCTCCTGTGTATCGCAGGACCAGAACCTCGCCCACTGAGTGCAGGGCCAGGAGCTCGTCTTTGGCTGCCTTGGGACTTTGTCCCATTGGCCAAGGACCCGCACTGGCAGAAAGGTATGTCCCAGAGGAATGTGTCTGGCTTCAGATTCCAGACCTTAGTTCTTGCTAGAGCAACGAGCCCTTTAGCCCCTGGGACTTTCTGCCTGGGAAGATACATGGACCCTGTAAGCAAGTCACCTCCGATAAACCAAACAGACTGCGTCCGTCTCACTTAAATCTTACGCCTCTCACTGTCAGATGCTTTTTCCAGCCCTTGGATAGTTTTTGTGGCTATTTCTGCACCATCTCCAATTTGTCCACATCCTTTTTAAAATGTGGATGCTAGGACTGGACACAGGACTCCAGTATCAGACTCGCCAACGCCATCTACCGAGGTAAAATCACCTCCCTGCTCCTCCTGGGTACACCCGTTTATACATCCCAGGAGCGCACTAGTCCTGTTTGTCACAGCGTCGCATGGGCGGCTCAGACTCATTATGAGCCCTACATCTTTTCCAGAGTCGCTACTTCCCAGGAGGCAGTGCTCGAACCTGCGAGTCCCGCCTGCGCGCCTTCTCCCTAGATGTATTTGGATGTATTAAAACACGTTGTTTGAATGAGCTCAGTTTACCCAGCAATGCAGATTGTTGTGTATGCCTGCCCTGTCCTCATTATTATTTACCCCGCTGCCAAGCTTTGTGTCTTCCCCAGAGTTTACCAGCCGTGCTTTTCTATTTACTTCCGCATCATTGATGAAAATGTTGAATGATGTCTGGCCTAGCACCAGTATCTGTGGGATTCCACTCGAATCATAGAAGAGGAGGGTTGGACGGGAGCTCAGGAGGTATCTAGTCCAACCCCTGCTCAAAGCAAGACCAACCATTTTTGTTGCCCTTCTCTGGACTTTCTCTTGTTTGTCCACATCCTTTTTGTAGTGGGGGGCCCAAAAATGGACACAATACTCCAAATGCGGCCTCACCAATGCCGAATAGAGGGGAATAATCACTTCCCACGATCTGCTGGCAATGCTCCTACTAATGTAGCCCAATATACCATTAGCCTTCTTGGCAACCAGGGCACACTGCTGACTCATATCCAGCTTCTTGTCCACTGTAACCCCCAGGTCCTTTTCTGCAGAGCTGCTGCCTAGCTCGTCGGTCCACAGTCTGTAGCTGTGCATGGGATTCTTCCATCCTAAGTGCAGGACTCTGCACTTGTCCTTGTTGAACCTCATCAGATTTCTTTTGGCCCAATCCTCCAGTTTGTTTAGGTCGCTCTGTATCCTATCCCTACCTTCCAGGGTATCTACCACTCCCCGTAGCTTAGTGTCATCCGCAAACTTGCTGAGAGTGCAATCTACCCCATCTTCCAGATCATTAATGAAGATGTTGAACAAAACCGGCCCCAGGACCAACCCCTGAGGCACTCCACTTGTGACCAGCTGCCAGCTAGACATGGAGCCACTGATCACTGCCCCATTTGATGATGATTCCCTGTTAACAGCTACTTTTTGAGATCTGTCAGTTAGCCAGCTCTTAATCCATTTAACACATGGGTTATTGATATTTTATAGTGCTAACTTTTTAGCTTGAAGGGTGTGCAGTACTAAATCAAACACCACACAGAAGTCTGAAAGTATTTGGAATGGTCTTTATCAGACAGGTTGGTAATCCCATCAAAGAACAGAATCAGGTTTGTTTGACACGACCTATGTTCTAAAAACCAGTGCCTGGCATTAATGATGTTCCTCGCCTCACATTCTTTGTTGATTGGCTCACCAGCAGCTTCTGCATTATGTGTTGTGACTGATGTCAGGCTGACTGGCCTGTAATTACCTGCAGCAGAGTGCCGGCCCTTTCTGACAATTCACATAACGTTAGCACTCTTCCAGTCTGCTGGACTTCCCTGCTCTTCCAAGATTTACTAACATTAACATCAGCAGAGCAGACACCTGCAGCCAACGCTTTCCAGACCGAGGGGGTGGGGGGTGCACCCGGGGCCGGTGGGGAGTGCACCCAGGGCCGAGGGGGGTGGGGGGTGCACCCGGGCAGAGGGGGTGGGGGGCACACTTGGGGCCGAGGGAGGTGGGGGGCGCACCCAGGATGAGGGGCAGGGGGCCATAAGGTGCTCTTGCGTGAGGCAGGGCCCCAGGGAGGGGCAGTGTGGGCAGGCCAGGCACAGCTGGCAGCTCTGAGTCGCTCTGAGCGCGTTTTGAGGCTCTGCACGTTCAGTTGCTGGCCCTGCCTCGTCCCAGCGTGCTGGCGTCCGTGATCCCCTTGCCCGGCGTAGCTGGGCTGTCACTGTCCTGGGAGGCGCTCACTGGGATTATCCCCCTTTGCCAATGGGGCCTGGGGGTGATGTGATTTTGCCAAGGTCACCCAGCTAGTCGGTGGCAGGCTGGGCTCCCAGCGCTGCATCTCAGTCACCAGATCTTCCTTCCCCTGCTCCCCTGGCAGTGCCTCCCGTCCGGCCCTTCCCCTGCAGCCCCCGTCTCTCCCAGCTCTGCCCCCTCCTCAGTCTCGGCCTCCCGCCTGGCCCTTTTTCTCCTCTTCTTGCAGTGGTCCAGCCCCCCCCTCCCCGCTCCTCCCCGCAGCCTTTGCCCTGCAGGAAGGTCTCCGGCCCCCTGTGGTCGTTTCCCTTGCACCGTGCTAGCCCCCTGCTCCTGGCGCTGGTGCAAGCCCCGCAGAGAGGCAGGAGGAGGGTGGGGAGAGGCGCTGGGGGGATCCCTGCTGCCTGCCTGCAGCCCTGCTAGTGCGGGACGCTCCAGCTGCAGGAATGAAGGGGCGGCCTGTGACTGCACCCCACATGGCCAGTTCTCTGTCAGCCCAGCCTGTGGCTGGTCTGGCCTGCTCTCGCCGCCCTGCCTGTGGGTGCTGGCCTGGCTGCACCGGGCGTGCTGGCCCCTGGGCTTTCAGCCCTTTCAGCCCGGAGGGGAGCTGTAACCATGGACCTTTCCCTGCGGTGTCTTTGCAGAAGCTCTTTGCTGTGGACGATGCTGGTCTCGCTGGAAAGAGCCCGGAGACCCCGACGCCAGGCACAGAGGGGCTGGACAGGTATGGCTCCTTGACGGCCGGAGTGGGGAGGAGCAAACGCAGGCCCCTCGCGCTGCCAGCTGGGTTGGTGCCAGCCCCGTGGAGAGGTGCAGGGAGTGGGGGAGCCCCTACACCCGCCCTGGCTAGATCCGAGGGCTGGCCTCGGGAAGAGGGCTGGGCTACCAGGCCTCCTTGCAATGGTCGCCCTGCTGGGCTGCCTTAGCAGCGACTGATTTCATTGCGGGGGGAAGGGGCATTTCCCTGCCCTGCCCCGCGGTCACTTATACCTGGGCCAAGCGGCCGTGAAACCCTCCCGCCCTGGGTGAGCGAGCGAGCGAGTGAGCGGGGCTCAGACGTGTAAATGGGGCAGGGCACGGGGCAGGCAGGGAGGAGAGGGATGGGGGCCCAGAGCCCTGGAAACTCCACCCAGGTCAACCCTAACCTGGAGGCCAGGGGAGTCAGGAACCAGGCTCCTGAGGCTGCAGAAATGGCTGCACTTGTGGGCCGGCACCTTCGGAAGTGGCCCCTTCTGGGTGTGGAAGGGGTTCAATAGCATCTCCCACTGCCTGGTGCCTGGGGAGATGGGAGCGGGGAAGGGGAGGTCTCTGGGGAGTCCAGGGGAAATGAGGTGAGGAAGGGACTGTCCCGAGGGGGCCCGGTCCCGGTCCTAGCCCTATGGAGCCCTAGATCAGTGTCTCTCAGCCTCCCCAGGCGACTGAACCCCTTTCAGGAGTCTGATTTGTTTTGTGTACCCCAAGCTGCACCTCCCCAAAGCTGCTATAAACCCCAGCGCCTCGCCACAGACGATTCCTGTCTGTCTTACCCTGAAATGGTAAAATCAATGCGCGGCGTCGGCGTCTCGCAGGGACAGGTCAGCGCACACATAGCACACAGCGCATACATAGCACACATAGCACACCGCGCACACATAGCACGCATAGCACACAACACAGCGCAGCGCAGCACGGGCCGTCCCTGGCCGTGGGAGCTGACTTCGCTCCTGCTTTCTGTGTAGCCTGTTGTAAAACGAGGCAAACATCTGGCGCTGCCCCCGGAAGCCCTGTGTGTACAAGAACCCCCGCCTTAGGTGATGGGGCTGGGGGGAGTCCCGGGGCGGGTTGGGTCCCCGGCTGTGTCCCCGCTCGCTGTACTAGCTGGTGCCTGTCCTTGTGCCCAGGGACCGGACGAGGAGCGAGCGGCAGGCCTGGAGGCTGGACGTGCGGGAGCAGCTGCTCGCCCTGCGCCGCTGGCTGGACGCCGTGGAGAAGAGGCTCCCGGCCCTGCCCGACGGAGAGCCCGGCCCAGAGGTGAGGGACAGGGCGGCTGGGCTGGGCTGGGGTGAGGTGGGCGCTGGGCGCTGCAGCCGCCTTGCCTGGAGCCCCTGGCCGCGCTGTGGGTGCCTGCTCCCGGCGGGCGTGGGGGGCCACGGGGCTCCCACCAGAGCCTTCGCCTGCCGGGCTTCTTGGGGGCTGCCCAGGGTCCAGCAGGCTCCTTGGGACTCAGCCCGCCCTGCAGCGTCACTGGGCCCCTTCCCCTCACCCCCAGCCCGGTCCGGCACTGCGGGCCTTCCCCGGCACCTACATCACATGCGAGGCTTGGCTGGTGGGGGGATGGCCCCCTCCCGAGCCCACTCTGGGTCCCTGTGCCAGGCGTGGCTCTGCCACACAGCCCAGACCCATGTGCCGCTGCCCAGCCTGCCACCTCCCCCCTGCACCCCTGTATCCCTGCCCAGCCCGCCACCTCCCCCCTGCACCCCTGTGTCCCTGCCCAGCCCGCCACCTCCCGCCTGCACCCCTGTGTCCCTGCCCAGCCCGCCACCTCCCCCCTGCACCCCTGTGTCCCTGCCCAGCCCCCGTCCCCTGGCGTCCCTGCCCAGGGCAAGCCCCCCAGGCTGTGCCCCCAGGTGCTCACAGCCCCCGACGTCCCTGCGTGCTGCCCCCCGCGCGGGCTCCTGTCCCATGCAGCAGGGTGTGCAGGGAGTTAACGTGCCCTGGCCCCGCTGTCCAGGCTGCCAGCTCCTCTCTGTGCAGAGCGAGCAGCAGGGAGCCCCCCGCCAGCCCTCGCCAGCCCCTCCCCGCCCGCCCGCGCGGAGACTGAATCCCTCCCGGCCGCCTTTGTTCCGGGCCTGGCCTCACCCAGCCTCTCCGCACCCCTGAGAGCACAAACTGAAAGGGCCATTCACGGCCGCCGGCGCAGACAAAGCCTGGCCGAGAGGAGCCCACCCCACTGCCAGGATGTGAGGCCGCAGATCCCAGCCTCCTGCGCGCAGCGCTGCTCCCCCTCGGGGGGACGGAGCCCCCAGATCTGCAGCCCAGGGCGCCCGGGGCCCAGGAGCCTGCCCTGCCCTGCCCTGCCCATAACCCCCGGGGAAGGACAGCGAGGCCTGCCCCATCCGAGCAGGCAGGAGAGCCCCGCCTGGGTGGAGCGCCCTCCTGCCCCCTGCTCCACTGCCCCACAGCCCCTGCCCCACGGCACATGGCCGGACCCCGCCCTGCCAGCCACCTGGAAGGAGCGAAGGGTTTGAGGGGCCTGGCCGGGGGTGGGGGGGTGAGAGGCACAGCGGCCTGGCGGGGGGTCGCTGGCTGCGTGGCGAGGCCGGGGTGCGGTGGCAGGAGGGGGGGCATTCAGCAGTGGCAGAGCAGCATTGGTTGGATAAACCCGGGGCCTGGCAGGAGCAGCCGCAGACTGAGAGGTGGGGGCCACAGCCGGAGCGCTCAGAGCACAGAGGGCTGCTGCCCCCGGGTCTGGCTGGCACGCGCCCCGGGGCACGGAGGGGGCTCAGCAGAGCTGGAGGGGCAGGGCACAGAGCGCGGAGACACAAGACGTGCTGGTTTCCCCACAGCGTCTCCAGCAGCCGGGCTGACAGAAGGCCCCGGCTCGGCCCTCGGCCCGCTTGTCCCGGGGCAGCTCCTTGAGCGACTCCATCCCGCAGGGCGCAGGGCGCCCGGGGCCCAGCCGAGCTCCGGCATGGCTGGGGCTAGACGCTCAGGGCCCCTCACTGTCTCCTCAAACTGGCGGATCTGCTTCTTCGGGGCCCCTCCACCCCACACGCTCGCCTTCCGCACAGCGAGGTCCACTGCCCCAGCTGCCCTCCCCCCCGAATAAACCCAGGCCGCCCAGAGCACTCAGCCTGGGGGAGGGAGACGCGGGCTGGGGGGCCAGCAAAGCAGAGCGGGGTGTGCAGTGGTGTGCGCAACACAAAAGCCGGGGGTGGTGGGGCAGGGTGGGGCATGTCCGCTCTGCGCAGGGCCCTGCTCCCAGCACGACTGTGCTATCCTGCGCCGGGGAGCCCCGGGGCCCTGGGTCCTGGCGCTGCGAGGTGACAGGTTCGGGCGGGCTGGCCCCGCTTCGGCGTCTCTGCGGTGGGAGGCGCCGTCCCCGCAGGAAGGCTTTGGCTGCAGCGGAGAGCCGGGCCGGGTCACGCCAGGGAAGTGCTTGGCGTGACAGCCGCCGGGGAGGGCGCGGTGCCTTCCTCTGGGACTGGCACGCTGCCCGAGCCCGGCTGGGGTGAGGGGTGCTGGGGGCAGCCGGGGACGGGGTCAGGCCCCCCTGTAATCCGCTTAGCCAGCCAGGCCCGCGGCTGGGGAGCAGCCCGGCGGCCGTGCCCCAGCCCGGCAGAGGAGGGGCTCCCTTCCCACGGGCGGAGCAGGCCACAGGCTCCCTGCTGGTGCCCGGCCGGAGGCCAGGGCTCACGTCAGCGGAGCTGCGGGCAAGACGCCCCAAAGCGAGGCAGGAGACGAAGGCTCCTGGCCCCCGCGCTGCCCGTCTCCATTCCCATCTCCCTCCGGCACCACCCGGCCCAGCCCAGGGCACTGCGGGGAGGGAGAAGAGCCCCCGCTCCCCACGGCGCGGGGGGGTCCCAGCCTCTCATCTCGGCCCCCGTGCGGCTGTGCCAGGACGGGGGCTGGGGGATGTGATGGGAAAGCGGCTGCTCCCCATCCCCCTCCGGGATGGCTGAGAGTCCCAGGCGGGTTTCCCCGGTAACAGGCCCCTTGTGCATTAGTGAGCAAAGAGTTAACGGAGCCGCTTATTGTATTAGTGCAAGTGTGCAGTGGGGTCAGCGCGGGGGGAGGGGAGGTGGCGAGGGGTGAGGGAGGGTCTTCCCTGCGTGCAGAGAGCGGCCGCCCTCCGGCCCACGCCAGCACCTTGCCAACGGCCCCTGCCGCCGGGAGCAGGACGGGTGTCGGAGCCGGACCCTGCCGGGCGGGCGCCGGGCAGCCAGGGATTCCCGCAGCCCCGCCCGGGGGCAGCAGCAGAGCGGAGGATTTGGAAGTTGGTCTCCCAGCTGCCCGTCCTGGCCAGCGCCTCTCCCGTCCCCGTCCCCACGGCGGGAGCCGTGTCTGCAGCGCCGTGACAGCTTCGCCGGCGGGGCTGGGCTGGCCTGGGGGCCTGCTGGGCCCTTCTCAGCCGCCTGCGCCGAGCCAGGCTTAGGAGACGCCACTTCAAGAACTGGCCCGCGTGGGCCGTGGAAGCCAGCCAAGTGCCGCTGGAGGGGCACAAACGGCTCTGGCGCAGCCAGGTTTGCGGGAGGCCACGTCGAGCGCCCAGGAAACGCCGCTGCCTCCGTAACTCCAGCCGCTCTCTGCTGGGCTTGGTGCTCACGCGTCCGCCCCGCGGGCCCGGCACTGCCAGCCTCCCACGTGGGCACCGGCATGGCCTCCGGAGCGAACGGACCGGCGAGGAGGGAGGGAACCTGTCCCAGGGCCCGTCTGTCCATGTGGCTGTCACACGCTGGCTGCTGCGCCGCTGACCTGGCGGTGTGGCTGTCTGTCTGTCTGTCTGTCTCCGTGTAGCAGCCTTTGGCCCGCAGAGCTCAGAGCTCTTTACCGAAGGGTAAGTGTCATTCTCCTCTGACCCAGCTTGAGAAACCGGCCAGCGTGGGAGCGACTGAGCCAAGCCGGGTTCCCAGCCACCTGCTCTAACCACGGCTGCAGACTGCGTTTCTCCCCCTTCCTCTGCCCCACACACAGCTCGGGGGCCTGGTGGCGCCTGCCGGGGCTAGGGGCTACGTGATGGCTCCAGTGCATGGCTGGTTGAGTGTACGGGTGTGTGATGGTGGGTGCTAGGAGAGCAGCAGGTGTGGGGGAGGCGTATTTGAGGGGCAGGGAGAGTGGGTAGGTAATTCCTAGGCGTGTGTGGGCAGGTGTGTGTGTCTGTCACAGGGTGCCGATGTACCCCAGGGGTGTTGTTGGTCCCAGTGTGTGTGTGCATGGGGGGTAGGGTATATGGACTGCTACTCATAGGAGTGTGGGGTGTGTTGTAAGGTGCAGGGACTCCTGCCACTGTATGTGTGTTTGGGGGCGGGGACAGGTGTGTTACAAGATGTGGGGGCTCCCGCCTGCGTGTGTGTGTGAATTGTGAGGTGCTGATGATTCCCAGGTGGTTGTTAGTTGCAGAGTGTGTGTGTGTGTGTGTGTGTGTGTGTGTTGCAGGATTCCCGCCCGCAGGGTGACGGCTGGTGAAGGTGTGGGTGGTTTCCAGCTGCAGGCTGGTGTCGGGACAGGTGCCCCAGGGCTGGGGTGGGTGGCAGGTTTTCCATCTCTGGTGGGCGTGCGCTGAGCCCTGGTGTCTGAGTGATGGATGCACAGTGCAGATGGCGGGGCGGGGGGTTGCACGGGGACGTTGGGGGCCCAGCAGGGAGGGCTGTGTCTGGGTGAGGCTGGGGGATTTATGGGTTGTGGATGGCTGGCTGGCTGAAGGCAGAATGGGCACGGCTGGCTGACTCCTCTCCGGGTGTTCCGGTGACTGATGGCTCCCCAGCCCCACTGTCTGCAGCATCTCGCCCCGCTCAGACCCCCTGCGCTGCCTTTGTCAGGGCCCTGCAGACATATGGCTCTTTTCTCCGGCTCCAGCTTGCCCAGGAGTTAATCTAATGGTACAAACCGGTGCCGGTTGGAAGCAGCTGCCCATCTGCCTGGTGCCCCGTGCTGCCTCCCTCATTTCCATTTCTGTCAGTGACCATGTGCCCTTGCACTGGGATCACGCTGCCACACACATCCCGCTAATGCCCTGCCGGCCCCAAGGCGGCCTGGGGCAACGGACTCCCCCCGCTCCAGTCCCTCTCTCGGCTGGCGGCTGCGGGGTGCCTTGTCCCGTCCTCTCCCGGGGAGCTGGGCGTTAGCAGCCCTGGGCTCAGATCTGCACCTTCCTACCACCCGCGCAGGAATCCGGGCGGCTGGCGCGGTGCTGAGGGTTACCCAGGAACCGAAGGGAAGGGCTGAAACCAGCCATGTCCCCGCGGGAGGGGCCCCATCTCACGCGCGGGGGGAGCGCCACAGCAGCCGGTGGCTCCGGGGAGGGTTCCCAGAGATGGGGGGAATGGCCCGCCCTGCCAGGGGTCAGGATGAGATGCAGGGGACCGAGATGGGGCCTGCAGGTCAGACGCAAGCTGCCGGGTGCCTGGCCTGCTGCCGTTCGTCCCAGCTGGCCCCGTTTGCGTCTGGGCCACTCCAGTAACGTGGCTGCGCCTCGTTTGTTTTAGGCTGGGCTCCGAGCTGTGGGGTGGACATTTCTACCCCTCCTGCCCTTGTGCTCCGTGCCACCCCTCTGGCCATGGGCAACTCAGTGAGCAGACCCAGCTGCCTGGGGCAGAAGAGCCAGCAAGCAGAGGAGTTCCTGAAGGACTCGTACCTGAAGGACTTGGGGCTTGACCCCGGGCACCCGGCTGGGAGGAACAACTCCGAGGCCAGAGCTGGGGCCCCCGACAAGTCTCTCCTGAGCCCAGCGGTGATCGAGAACGGCTGGAGCCTGGGGCCGGGCGCAGCTAAGAGCCTGCCGGGCAGCCCCCTGCCGAAGCAGAACAACCTGGAGGTGAAGGTTCAGAATGGGGCCGTGGGCCGCAGCTCCCTCACAGCCCAGGCGGACGCAGGCGGGGCAGCCTGGCCCCCCCAGAGAGGAGCCCCCCAGAGGGACTCAGGCAGCGGCTGGGCCTGGAAGCCCATCACCACCAGGGAGGTGACGGAGGTGACGGAGGTGACGGAGACCATCGTGACGGAGATTGTGGAAGTGACCGAGTACCCGGGCAGCGAGAAGGGGGGGGAGCCGGTTGTCACCAGGATGGTGAAGGTGCTGACGGAGCGCGCCGGGGAGCGGACGGAGGTTAATAACGGTGCCAGTCGAGGCCAGCGGCCAGGCCGGGCTGGTGTGTCTGCGGAGGGCACCCCGTCGCCCCCATCTTGCACACAGGACTCTGCAGAGTTGTTTGTTTGTGTGGTTCCCATCCACAGGCCTGGATCCTCTGCGCCTCTGGGGCGGGGTGGGGAACACAGCAGCACTTCAGGCTCTGGTAACACCCCATGTCCCCCGTGCCTGCACAGAGGAGAGGGGTGTCCCAGCGATCTCCCGCTGCAGGGCCTCTCGAGAGCGTGTCTCTGACAGCCAGGCCGGTCTGGCTCTGGGCGTGTTTTGCTATGATGGTCGGGCGGGATCACTGGGGGGCCGGGCCTGGCGGGCGGGCTGCAGTGCTGGCAGGAGCATTCGGGGGGCTGGGCTGCGTGGGCTCCGGTGCCGGGCAGGCTGCGTTAGGAGAGCCAAGCTCCAGTGGCAGGCCGGGGGGCCGGGTGGGCTCCGGTACCTTTGGCCTCTGCCGTGTTGGGGTGCAGAGCAGGGGCCGTGTTCTCGGTGAACGACAGTGCACGTGAAGTTTGTTCCTTGCACGGGAGCCATCATGACCCCCCGGCTCAGGGTTAAAGCCGGTGTCCTGGCTAGGGCTCAGGCTCAGGCTGGGCTGGGTTTGCGGGGCCCTCGCTCATGCATTTCACCTGGGACTGGGAGGGGCCAACATATCCCACCTGCTTCAGGCCCAAGCTGTGCCGTGGCCCCTGGCCAAATGGGCCCAGAGCCTCCTGGGGCCCGGCCTGTAGGGAAGCTCCCAGGGACGTGCGGCCCGACTCCAGCTGGGCTGGGCTGTGGAGGGCTCCTCTGCGCCCCGGGTGTTCAGTGCGTCCCTTCGCACAGACGGGGCTGGGCTGTGTCCGCTGATCCTGGTGAGGAGCCAGTCCCCGGAGAATGGGCTGACTGCTCTCCCAGCGGAGGCAATGGCCGAGGTGCTGGCCCCTGCCTCTCTCTGCCGGCTGCTGCGTCTGGCCGGGAGAGGAGGGTCGGAGGGCCTGGGGCCTGGGCCAGGGGTGTAAAGCAGCTGCTTTGTGACTGACTCTCCAACAGCTCCAGAACAGCAGGGCCCTGCCTGCCGACCGGGGCAGCTGGCGGGAGCCGTGGGACGCACTCAGCAGCGAGGTAACAGCTGCCCAGAGGATGCGGGGACGGGCAAGGACCCTTCCAAGGGCTGGCCCCGTGTTGGGGGTGCCTGGCAATGTGGTTCCGGTGGGGCAGAGGGCCAGGATGCTGTTGGAAGCGACGGGTGCCCAGCACCGGGACTGTGCTGTTTAGCGGGGTGCGTCAGTGCTGCCCTGGGGCTCTCATGGTGCTGGGCTCCGTCCTGCCGGGGTTCCAGACCTCCCTGGGGTGTCGTGTCCTTGACAGCGGACCGGCAGCCCCTCTGGGCTGGCGTACGCCCTGAGGACTTGCGGGCGGGCCACAGTACTGCATTGCCAGCTGGCTGCGTGGCGTGCCCCTCTGATCTGGGGGCTCAATCCCTCGTCCTCACGGGCTCGTCTTCCTCTCCTCCCCAGCTTGCCCCGCGGGCCGTCACGCTGCTGGAGGACTCCCCAAGCACGGAGCAGGCCCAGGACACCTGGGAGACGCTGCTGACCTGGGTGACTGACATGGAGGACCTGGTTGGCAGCCAGAAACCCCCTTCTTCCGAAGTGAAGGTGGTGAAAGCCCAGCTGCAGGAGCAGAAGGTGCGTGAGTCCCTGGTGTCCTTCCCTCCCAGGGGTTTCCATAGCAGCCATCACCGGGGAAGGAGATGCTCTGGGGAGCCAGTGCCCAGAGAAGAGGCTGGCAGCGCTTGCTGGGTCCTGGTGGGGAGCTGCCAGGACCAGTGGGGGGTGCGGGGGGATAGAAGGGGGCCAGGCCCCTGGGCGCTGGCCTGCGAGGGGCCACCGGGCCGGCCCTTCATGATGCACGGGGGCGGGGGGAGGGCAGGAGGCTCTGCACCCCTCGGAGCCTCCTGCGCCCCCACACCCCTGAAGGGCCAGCCTGGAGCGCACTTACCCGCCGCTCCAGACCCACAGCCCAGCTCCGGGTCGGACGGGGCAGCCTCACCCCCCAGCCTGGGGCCGGGCCGGCCCTTCACGACGCGCTGGGCAGAGGGGTTGGTTGCAGAAGTGGGAGCAGCCGCCCCTCAGCCTCCAGTGCCCCCCATCCCCCATCCGTCATGAAGGGCCGACCTGGTGCCCCCACCCCAGGCTGGGGGGGTGAGGCCGCCCCGTCCGAGCCGGTGCTGGGCTGCCTGGCTGGAGTGGCGGGTAAGAGCGCCGGGCCGGCCCTTCGCGACAGATGTGGGGCGGGGGGCGCAGGAGGCTCTGTGGGGTGCGTGTTGTGAAGGGCCGGCCCAGCCCCCCCCCCAGGTGGGAGAGGAGGACCTCGCATGCCGGGTAAGTGCAGGGGAGGGGGGGGAGGCTGAGCCAGGCCTGCATTTGCGACCCCCCCGCATCACCCCCCCCCTGCCGGTAAATACCCCCTCCCTGGGGCAGTTGCGGGGTGGCGCCAGGACCTCTCTTGCCCTGTGCGGGGGGGTGGGAGGGTGGGCACGTGAGGCCTGGGGGGAGGCACAAATGTAGGCTGGGCCTCGGGTGCTGGAGAGCCTCGGTACCCACTGGCCAGGACCTGTCACCCCCGTTCTGCCCGGCCCCCCTGCCCGGAGGGGAGCCGTCTCGCTGGGCAGGGCACAGCAGAGGGCCCGATGCAGGATCGCACGTCCTGAGCGGGCTCTGGCTCCACGTCCTGCTGGGGGCTAACGGGCTGGGAAACGCCGGCTGCCTCGAATCTCCCCAGCCTGTGCCGTGCAGCCCTGCCTGCCCTGCCCTGCCCCGCCGGCTCCGAGCTGTGCGGGCTGGGCCGTCCTGACGCATGCCGAGCAGCCGGCTGCGCTCACTGCTCACTGCTCCTGCCTGCCCAGTCTGGCTGGCCGGGGCAGTAGGGGTTTGGCCCCCCGGGATGGGGTAATGGGAGCTGCTTGCAGCTGTCCTGCAGGGTGTGTGTAGGGCTTGGTCCCCTGGGCTGCACGGTGCTCGGATCAGGTCTCTGGGGCTGAGGGCCGGCGACGTGCCCAGGCCTGGGGGTGGAGGAGATTCCCTTCATTACCCGCTGGGACAGCGCGGCCAACACCCCCTGCCGGGATCTCCCAACAGCTCCTGAAACGGCTTCTGGATGAGCGGAGACCCCGCGTGGAGCGTGTCCTTCAGGACCAACAGCTGCCCCACGAGCATGCTGCCAGGACAGACGGACAGGAGGGCAGCAGGGGCCTCTCAGACTTACAGGAGAAGTGGGGAACGCTGATCCAGAAGGCAGGAGCCAGGTGGGTGGGCAGAGCGGGGAGCTGTGCAGCGAGGGGCTGTGGAAGCAGTAGGGCTGCCGGCGTGGTGAGGTGAGGTGAGGTGAGGTGAGCACCGGGGCCCGTGGGACCCGTGGGGCACGGGAGGCTCTGGCCTTGCACGCTAGCACTTCCCAGCCGTAAGTGCCTGCTCCTGAGGCTGGGTTCGGGGTGCAGGGGCTGAACCCACATGGACCCACTGCAGACAGCAGTTCCCTTCGGGTCAGTCAGGCGCTGTTTGTGTTGTGTTGTGTGTTGTCAGATGCTGTTTGTGTTGGGCTAGTGCCAGAGTTCCCTGATGCTAGGTATGGCCCATGCTGCCGTCCCTGCCCCTACAGGCTACCCCACACCACTGGGGTCGGTGGTCAGCCTTTCCTCACTGCCCCACGGAGCTGGGCACGACTCCTCGCTTGGGGGCCTGGCAGGGTGGTGTGTTCTGGGGGACTCCCTGCCACTAGGGAGCAAGGAGGATTAGCCAAGGACCAGGTGCTTACACAGAGGAAGAGCTCAGCCACTCAGCGCGAGGGTTACAGCAGTGTGGCCGCGAGGAAGGGCGCCCAGGCAGGTGCCAGCCCACGCTGGCTGGGCTAGGAGGGACCGTCCCAATGGGGTCCACTGGGGGCTGGTTTCTCTCGGAGACTGGCCTGGCTAGCCCCTGGGCTGCTCTGCAAGGCACTTCAGTGATCCTGCGTCCCCCAAGTCAGGTCTGCCGGCCAGAGAGCTCGGAGCCCGGGCAGGGCCAGGCCCGCTGCAGAGACACGCAGGGTGACGTCGTCCTGCGGGCGCTCCCGAGGCCTGTTCGGGGCTGCCCTTCTGGAGAAGCTTTGCTTGCGCCTGTCTGTGGGGCAGACGGGGGATGCTCAGAGGGACAGGGGGCACATGAGGGTGGGGAGCATGGGAGGGGCAGGTGAGACCTGGAGGCTGACGGAAGAGAGGTGACTGGGGAAGCAGGGGGGGAAATGGGGGGCAGAGGAGGCAGAGGTCAGGCCATCTAGCCCTGGTCTAACGGGCAAAGAGGACATGTGCTAACCTGGAGCCGCCCGGCCCCAGAGTCTCCCCTGGGTGAAATGCCAGTGGGGCCGGCTGCCCTTTGGGGGGGCCGGGGGATCTCTGGGGCCTTCCAGCCCTTCACCCATTGCTGGGGAGGACGCAGAGCACCTCTCACCGGCTCGCCCCAGCCTGCCCTCAGCTGGTCTCTTCCCCCAGACACAGCTGCTTGGAGCGGATCCTGCCAGCCGCGCAGCGCTTCCAGGAGTCTGTGGATTCCTTCCAGGAGTGGCTGAGCGCCACCGAGCGGCTCCTGGCCCAGCTCTGGCGAGCCAGTGGCGGCGTGAGCCACGTGCAAGCTGCCCACCAGCAAACCCAGGTGAGGGCAGCTACGCCGGGCTGGGACCTGTGCGGCCCTGCAGCATCGCAGAGGGGAAGGGCAGGGCCCCGGCTCCAGCCACCCCCCGCCACCCTGCGTAGGAAGGGGAGGAGCTGGGGGCTCAGCGCAGCTGGTGCCAAGGGCCGGGCATCGGGCGCAGGTGGGGTGCAGGGCTGGGCCGAGCAGCCTGGTGAGTCTCACCTGTCGCTTTCCCTCAGGGCCTGTGCGAGGAGATTCGCTCCAAGCTGGGCGAGCTGGAGCCAGCCCTGGAGTGCGGGCAGCAGCTGCTGGAGCTGGTGACAGGCAAGTGGAGGAGCGGCTGGCTGCTGAGTGGGAAACTGCAGCCCCCGGGCCCATATTGCCCAGTGGGGGATCCCCACTTCTCATCCCCCAGCGGGGCCCTCGGATCCCCCAGCCAAGCCCCGAGAGCCCCAGCGGGGGATCCCCTCCCGCAGTGGGGGGCTTTGTGCCAGACAGGCCCGGAGAGCAGGGTGGAGTTGCTGAGTCCTGTGGCCCCGGGATTTGCGTTCGCTCTCCCCGAAGGGTCCGTGCGCAGCAGCCCTTTGCTGGCCAGGAGGTCACCCCCCGACGGGCACCGAGCGCTGGCTGGTCCCTGCCTGGGGGGCTGCAGCCGGAGCGGGGCACAGAGAACGCGGGGAGACCCGGGGGTGGAGGCCTGCACCGGGGCATGGCTGTGGGGCCTGCTTGGCCGTGGGGATGTGGGGCCCCGTCTGCTGGCTGAGCACGGCTTTGGTTCCATCGCTGCAGCCGGACAGGGTCTGCCTGAGCGAGTGCTGGGGGGGGCCCTACGGGAGCAAAAGGGTCACCTGATGTAATCCGGATTGCTCCCTCCCACTGCCAGCCCTGATCCCCCTCCCCAGCACCTGCCCCCATCCACTCCTGCCCCCCGCACCCACCTCCATGTGCTCCTGCCCTAGGGCGACCAGACAGCAAGCGTGAAAAACCGGGATGGGGCTGCGGGGTGATAGGCACCTATAGAAGACAAAGCCCTGAATATCGGGACAGTCCCTCCCTATAAAAGCAGGACCTCTGGTGCTATCCTGCCCCCTGCCCCCCGAGCCACTCCTGCCCCGTGCCCACTTCCATCTGCTCCTGCCCCCCCAACGCCCACCTTCATCTGCTCCTGCCCCTGTGCCCACCCTGCCCCACTCCTCGGGCCCTCTCCAATCCGCTGCTCCCCGGTGCTCACCTCTCAACCACTCCTGCCCTGGCGCTCACCCCCTAATCTGAATGGAGAGACGGCATCCTCTGGGGGTGTTCCTAGGGGTGTCCCACCGGGATCTGTGCTCAGCTCAGCTCAACGCTAATCAGTATCTTCATCAATCTGCTGGAAGAAAATACAAAATCTTTGTGGTAACGTTTGCAGACGACACAGAAATTGGTAGAGTAGCAAACAACGCTGGGCACAGCTGGTTACACAGCTGGTTCCACAGGCTGCGCTGGGTGGCGGGGAAGGTGGGTTCGTTTGAACAATATCAGCCCAGCACAAGCTCAGGAAAGGAACAAAGACCGGAGCTCTCCTGGGGCTGCACCCTGGACGCAGACGCTCTGTAATCCAGCAGACAAGGCAGAACGAGAGCCGGTCATTGCCGGCTGGGGCTAGACAAATTCAGACTAGCGACAGGGCGCAGCGTTTTAGCGGTGCTGGTGGCACAGCCAACCGCAGACCTGGTGGAGTCTGGACATCCAGACGGGAGCGCTCTGCTCTAGCCCAGCCGAGTTGTGAGCGCACGCAGGGCTGGTGAGAGGCTCTCCGGTGTGACGGAGGAGGCCAGACCAGATGGCCTTTGGTCCCTTCTGGCCTGAGAATCCCTCCCTGTGCCTGCGCCGGTGCAGGGGAGGAAGCCCAGCTGGCCCAGGAGAAGATGGAGTCCCTGCGGATGAGGTATCTGATCGTTGGCCAGAGCAGCAGCGACATCATGCACCGGCTGGCGCAGACCCTGGAGGCCTCCTCCCACATGGACTCAGCACAGGAGGACCTGGCTCTCTGGCTGGGCCGCATGGAGAAGGAGCTGGCGTCTGGGGACAGGACACAGCCGGCCAGCGCCGGCGACAGAGAAAAGGTATTGCAGGCAAGGGGCAGGGAAGAGCTCTTGGGCTGGGGCTCGGCCCCCGACCTCGCCCCCTCCTCTCTCTTGGTCACACACAGCGACTTTACCATTCCATTCCCACCGGGTTCCAGTCGTCACACCAAACCCTCCGTCTGCTCCAGGGCGGGTACCGGGCAGCAGCTGGTCGAGGGACTCCACCCCGCGGCCCAGGGCCCCGCGGCCCATTACTAGATGGCCATGGCAAAGTTAGTAGTGATGCAGAGAAGGCTGAAGTGTTCAGTAACTGTTGCGGTTCCCAGTTTGAAAAGAAGCAGGAGCATGTGCTCTTATCACACCAGGCAGACGGACTAACTAAGAAGCCTGTTAAACAGCATCTACTAGGGATCGACAGTGTAAATCCGCAGGCTGGGTGACTCCCACCCAAGAGTCCTAAAAGAGCTGGCTGAGGAGATCTCTGGCCCACTGATTTTTTTAAAAGATCTGGGGATACCAGAGAAATTCCAGAAGACATCAGGATAGCTAACCATTGGAACATCTTACCAAAGTCATGGTGGATCTTCACTGGCAGTTTTAAAAATAAAACTGGCTGTGATGTTTCTAAAAGACCTGATCTAGTTCAAACCGGAAGGATTCCCGGGCACTTCTCTGGCCTGTGTCGTGCAGGCGCTCAGACTAGATGATCACAGTCGTCCCTTTTGGCCTTGAAGTGTTTAAACCTGTGGGCCATTCCCAGGGAGAATAATGAAGGGTCGATACGGGATCCCACACGGGATATGGGACTAAAGGGTGGGAACAGAATTAATGCCAGCCACCATGGCTTTGTGGAAAGCAGGTCTTTCTTAGCCAGCACAGGCTGTGTAGCGTGAGAGGTGACCTGCTCGCCGTGTACAGGTGCTGTCACAGAGCAAAGCCCAGCACCGAGGGGCTCTGTAACCTAACAGAACAGGGCCCGATGGCTGGAAGCCGGAGCCGGACAAGTTGACACTAGACACCAGGCCCAAAGGTTTCGCAGGGAGGGAGGTTCCCCATGGAACCAGCTCCCAAGGGCAGGGCCATGGGGGATTCTCCAGCTCCGGATGCTCTGCCTCTCTGAAAGTGCCTGGGCTCAGTGCAGGGGGAGGGGGGGAAATGCTCTGGGCCCTGCTAGGTGGGACACACACACACACACACACACACACACACACAGATCTACATAATGGCTCTGAATCCCACCTGCACGGAGTCCACACTTCTCTCCCCACCCCAGCAGCCCCCCATGCGTCCCTGCCTCGGGCAGGCTTCCCTTCCCCCTGCGCTCCCCGTGCTCTGACCCTTGCGTCTCTCTCAGTTTGAGCAGGCCCTACAGTCCGAACACGCCCACCTGGCCAGGCTCGGCGAGCGCCTGGGGACGCTCAGCCAGGTCCAGCTGGACGCCCAGGCCATCTGCTCGCAGCTCTCCGATCAGAAGGTAGGAACGCCGGGCCCAGCGCCCGCCCAGCTGCCCCCCGGCATCAGCAGGGCTGGGCATTTACACTGGCGCCAGGTGCTCAGAGGGAGGCGACGCACCCAGGCGAGCATGCGCTAGGCAGCCACCGGCCCCAGCCAGGGCCAGGGATTCAGTGCCAGGCTGCAGGGTCCTCCCCCACCGCAGACACAGCTGCCGTGTCACGCACGTGCTCACACGGCCACGCACAGATCGAATCACACACGCTGACCGAGACACACACGGCACGCACCGATCGAATCACACGTTCCCACGGACAGAGCCACACCCACGCCCACACAGACACACACACACACACAGACACACACACACACGGCACGCACCGATCGAATCACACGTTCCCACGGACAGAGCCACACCCACACACACAGACACACACACACACACAGACACACCGATTGACACACATGGCACGCATCAATACACACGTTCCCACGGACAGAGCCACGCCTGCACGCACACACATACACACACACACACACATGGCATGCACCGATACATACGTTCCCACAGACACAGCCACGCCTGCACACGCACACACAGACACGCCGACAGTGCAGGCGTCTCTCCCAAGCAGTTCCGTCCGTCCGGGTCAGCGAGGTGCTCAGCCTGACGAGCTCCCTGGGGGCTGCCCGGGGCGGCAGAGCCTGCAGTGCCCTGGTGAAGGGCTGGGACCTGCTTCCCCTGGCTGAGGGCTCTGAGGTGATGCCTTGGTGCAGCTTCCCTGGCTCTGGAATGGCCGAAGGCATGGGGACAAGGCAGGGGCACCGTGCCCAGCGCAGGGCAGAGTGGTGGCCGGAGAGTGCCAGGTTTTGGCCTGCCTGTCCGCCAAAGGAAACTCCTCCCTGGGGCCTGGAGGGGTTGGGAACCGAGCGTGGCCCTGGCAGGTGCGTTGGGAGGTGGCAGGTGTAGCGCGCAGGGGCCAGGGGTGACTGTGATGCTACAGAAGCTCTGCAGTGGCCTGGGACGGCCCAGACTGCCCAACTGGACCCTCCTGCCCGGTCCCCGCAGGGGAGGGCTGCAGCTGGGGGCAGCGGGAGCCGGATCCACCGCAGGGCCCATATCAGCTACAGCCCGGCTCTGCCTGCCCCATGGTGTCTCCCTCTGCCCTGGGGGACCAACCGCACCCTGCCCCCTTCGTGGGCCAGCCCGGAGGGCAGCAGCAGGACTTGATGCTAACGCGACTCTCCCTCGCAGCTGCTCTCAGCCGAGATTCTGCAGCACCATGGCCTTGTGGAGCGCCTGCTGGGGATCTGCGACCCGCTGCTCCGCGCTGGCCCCCTGCCCTCACGGCAGCACCTGCAGGTGAGACACGGGCGCTGCCTCAGGCCAGGAGGCCCCTTGTACCCCCCGCCCCGCCCCAGGGCTGCCTTGTGCCGCCAGCCATGGCTGATGGGCAGCACGCCCAGGCCAGCTGATCGCCTTTGCCGGCCTCGGCGGGTTGTAAGGGACGTCCCGTTGGGTGTCTGCCGCTGTATCCCACCCCCGGCATCCGCCTGGGGGCCTGGCTAGCTCAGAACCGGGGCTCCTAGGGACAAGACCCCATGCCCCACTCCCTCCCTGCCATGCAGAGTTCCTCCCCCCGTGAGCTGTGTCTCTCTGCCCAGCCCACGGCGCAGTCCCTCCGGGAGCAGGCTCAGCAGCTGTCCCAGGAGAGCGCGGCCTGCACGGTGCAGCTGGAGCGCGCCCAGTCCCTGCTCGCCCAGTTCCAGGAGGCCCACGAGGAGCTGATGCCCTGGCTGGAGGAGACGCGGCTGGAGGCCGCGCGGCTCGCCCCTGAGGCCATCAGCTGGGAGGCCTTCAAGGAGCAGCAGGAGCTGCTGCAGGTGAGTGAGGCTGCGGGACGGAGCCCAAAACCAGGGCGCCCTGTGGAATGGGCCGGGGCAGGGTGGCACCCCAGGGCCCCAGTGACTCCAGCGGCGTGCAGGGTCCGTCCTGTTCACCTCCCGCCACGTGCGCCGAGTGCAGGGCTGTCTCCAGGGCCCAGTCGATGCCGTCTGCCAGGGGCCTGGGCTCAGCCCTCTGGGCTCGTTTCACACCAGCCGGGAGAAATCCTGTGCGCCAAGGGAGCTCGGCCAGGGGGAATCGGGGCAGGCTGCGGCTGGGGGGCGGCGACGGGCAGAGATGGGACAGGGCTGCCCCCTGTCCAGGTCTTCCCGGGCCTGTCTCTGTTTTGAGGTCACTGTCCCGGGAAGTCTGGGGCTCGGCGCACACGTGGCCAGTGTGATGGGCTCCAGATCACCCCAGACACCTCAGAGGGGGCCGAGTTAACCGGGGATCGACCAGGGTCAAGGGAGACCCCCAGGTACAGGGGGGCAAAGGGGAGAGGGCAGGGCTGGACGAGGGCTATGGGCCCATCAGCTCTCAAGAAGCAGTGCTGGGCTGGGCCAGGGCAGGGGGGAGGCGTCGGGACCAGCAGCGGGATGGAGGGGCAGGTGGGATGTGCGGGGCAAGCACTGGGCACTGCCGGGCCGGGACCCTGGGGGGGAGGGAGCCAAACTAGCAACGGCCCGTGGAGGTCCAGGGGGTCCAGAGCTTGCCTGCTCCTGCGGGTGCGCTGTGGGTTCACTTGCACATCCTCGTGTTGGGTCTTCCCCCTCCTGCCCCCGTGCCAGGTGTTTACCCCCCTTTGCACCCGCAGGTCAAGTATTTACCCCCTCCCACCTCACATTTGCGTCCCCGCAGTGTCTCCGGGAGGCCATTGCCGAGCACCGGCCCCTGATGGGGAAGCTGCAGCGCGTCTCCGCCCAGCTGGCAGAGCTGAGCCCGGAGCAGGGCGCCCCATTCCAGCAGCGGTGCCAGGCGGCAGAGGAACAGTACGGCAGCATCCGGGAGCACGTGCGCCAGGCAGCCACGGTGCTGGAAGACGCCATCCCACGCTACAGCCAGGTACGCGGGCAGGGCAGCTCTGCCACTGAGCCTATCGCCAGGGGGCTGGGCGGGGGGCAGCCAGGATCCCTCCCCAGGTCAGGCCAATGGGCCCTCGAGCCCAGCATGCACCCCCAGATGCATTGATCTGGAGAGGGGTCACCTAGCCCAGTGTCTCCCAGCGTCCCGACCCCCTCACACTCCTTCAGTGGTGAGTGACGGGCTGGGCTGAGCCGTAGCTCGCTGCCCAAGGAAGGGGCCTGGCCTGCCAGGGGCCGGGGACGCGTCCCTAGGAGAACCTGGAGGACGGATGGGCTCCCCGGTGCTGCCCGCCCAGCGCTGGGACCGTGCTCACGTAGCTGCCTCGCCTGGGGGACTGTGAGCTGGCTGGGGCGCCCTCCCCAGCACCACCACGCCCCAGAGGAACCCCCGGTTGGCCTGCGTTGTCTCCACAGCTCATGGGGCGCATGGACTTGCTGCTGGAGTGCCTGGAGCGGCTGCAGAGCCGCATGCAGAACCCGCCGGCAGTGCGGGGCGACGCAGCCCACCTCCGCCAGCAGATCTGTGAGAACAGCCTGGTGCTGGGTGAGCTGGGCAAGCTGGGAGTGGCCCTGGAGACCGTCCACAGCCAGGGCGCGGAGCTCCTGGCCAGCATGCAGATGGCTCACGCAGACACTGCGGCCAAAGGTACTGGGGCGCCCGCACTCACACAGCGCCCGCAGCCCCCGAGCCAGGGGTGTGCCCCGACTCTGAGAGACACCCAGGGCTCCGTGTAGGGCAGAGGGGCTGAGCCTGCTGCCTGTCTGGGGGAGACAGAGTGGGGCCAGGCTCCCCCTGGGGCAGGGAGGAGCGCTGGCCCCACACACAAGCCTGAGCCCCTTTGCACAGTGAATGCACACTGCTGGATTTATTGGGGGAGCCCTGAGGAGGGGGGTCGGTGGAGCTGCAGGGTCCCTGGGAATGCACGTCAGCTGGCACTGCAGGGCCCTGGGGGTGGAGGAATTATTGGGGGGTCCCGGGTCCCTGGGCGTGGGAGCTCAGCACCCCTGAGGCTGGGGGGTGCCAGGCAGCACTGCCCCTGGAGATGAGGGTGGTGTTGGGGGCAGCACCGCTGCGAGTCCCTGGGATGGGGACGCCGGGGTTTGGCCGGGCTCTCTCCAGCCCCTCATGCCCGTCTCCGATCCGGCAGTGATCCAGGAGCGCACGGAGCAGCTGCTGAGCCGGTGGAGTTGCCTTCGCAGCCAGGGCGAGGAGAGGGAGCGCTGGCTCCGCGACCTGCTGGCGCTGGCTGAGCGGTTCTGGCACGGGCTCGCCGACCTGGCCGTCACCCTCACGGACACCCAGCAACTGGTGCTGGACGCGGAGGAAGCCGGCCCGGAGCCGGAAGCCATCCAGTTGCAGCTCAGCGCCATGCAGGTGCCGGCGAGCGGCCGGGTCGAGGGCTGGCGGGTGGGAGGAGAAGGGAAGGCGGGCACCGTTTGCTGTAATCCCTTTCACCTCGGCCGGGCAGCCCAAGCTCCTGGCCCTGCCGTCGCGCCCGGTGCTGGCAGAGCTCTCAGCGCCCGGGGGGCAACACGGCCCGGCTCAGCGCCTGAGGCTCAGTCCCTCTGGGCAGGGCCCTGGGCGGGCCCAGCTGGGCACGGAGCCCTCGCCCAGCACCTGAGGCCAGCACCGCGCCCCTCCCTGCCCCGCAGGCACTGCGAGAGGAGCTGGACGCGCTGCAGACCGAGCTGGACGCGCTGGGCGCTCTGGGCGTGGAGCTGATGTCGTCCTGTGGGGAACTGGACACGCCTGACGTCACCAAGAGCCTGGACGATGTGAGGGCGTCTCCGCTGCGGCTGTGCTGGGTCCCCGTGGGGGGGGGCAGTCACGGGGACCTGGGCCCCAGAAGGGATGGGGAGCGCCGCCTGTCCTCAGGGGGTCACTGGGAGCCAGTGTCTGGGCCAGGGTGGGCGGGGCTCCCTGGGCAGGAGTTCCCTGTAGGCTGGAGTGGATGGGGCTCCGTGGGGCAGAGTTGGTGGGCCCCTCTGTGGGATGGACCCCATGGGACAGAGTGGGTGGGGCTCCATGGGGCACAATGGGTGGGTCACCCTGGGGAGGAGTGGGTGGGGTTCTATGGGGCAAAGTTGGTGGGGCCAACTATGGCAGATCCCCATGGAACAGAGTGGTTAGTGCTCCGTGGGGCAGTCGATGGGATCCCTGTGGCTGGTGTTCCCGTGGGGCAGAGCTGGCGGGGTTCTGTGTGGCAGAGCAGACAGCGCTCTGTGGGGCAGTCGGCAGGGTCCCTGTGGCTGGGGTTCCTATGGGGCAGAGTAGGCAGGGCTCCGTGGGGCAGTCGGTGGGGTGCCTGTGGCTGGGGTTCCCGTGGGGCAGAGCGGGCGGGTCCCCGGTCCCCGTGGCTGGGGTCAGTGGGGCGCAGCAGTGCCAGGCTGATCTCGGTGCCGCTCACCCTCCCTCCCCGCTGCAGCTCTACTCCTCCTGGAGCAGCCTGAGCAAGGCGTGCACGGAGCGGTACACCCGCCTGGAGGAGCAGCTCCAGGCCTCGCTCAGCTACCAGGAGGCCATGCAGGTGCGTCACAGCCCCCGCCCGCGGGCACCTCCCCACACGTGGCCTCCTGCCCGGCCCTGCTCCCACAGGTCACTGGTGGGCTGCAGGTCGCGCCTGGGCAGGAGACAGGGGGGCAGCCCTCGGGTCTGCGGGGAGCAGCCAGAAAGGCCACGTTCTGCTGCTGCCCTGTCGTGAGACGGAGCCGCAGGACAATCCCCCGCCCGCCCCCATCCCTGCCTCCCCACGGACACCCAGCCTCCATCCCAGGGGGCAGGGTCCCTGCAGCCGCCGGGCTGCTCCCGGGGTCCCGGCTGTCCCGGCCTGTGGGGCCAGGTTCGTGGGCCGGTGCCAATCACAGCGTGAACACGTGGGAAAGGGGAATAACCCGCCTGCCTCGGGGCCAGCCCCGCTGGCTGTCAGGGTGCGGCTGAGACCTTCCCGAGGCTGAGTCTCCCCGCCGGCTCCAAAGGGAAGGGGCTGTGGCCGTCAGCCCCTGTCAGCCCCTTCTGGCGGGCCCGTGCCAAGGTCCGAGCAGCGGCTCTGATCCGACGCTCCCCGGCGTGGGCTGGGAGCGCTGCTGTTCCCTGCCGGGACAGTAGCTCCCGGAGGAAGTGCACGCGCTCGGGCCAGCCCAGGGACCCGCCAGTAATGCGCGGCTGTGCCCCTCCCTGAGCCTTGCCCTGCCTCCTCCCAGAGGCTCTTGGAGTGGCTGGCAGCGGCCGAGCTGCGGATGGCGGAGCAGTTCCTGGTCGGGGGGGATCTGGAGATGGTGAGGCAGCAGCTGGCAGAGCTGAAGGTGAGAAACCCTCGGGGTCTTTGCCCTTCACAGCCACCACTGGGGGGGGGCTGGATCCGGGAATGGCTGGTGCCCATCTCCCGCAGTGCCCCTGGCCAGCCAGGGGATCCCGCGCCGTGCGCCTGGGCAGGGCAGAGCCCTTGCCCTCTGAGCCCTCACGCTCCCGTCACCCAGTGAGGCAGGGCAGGGCCTGGGGGAGCGACGCTGGGGTGGTTTGCAGTGGGTTGCTTTCCTCAGCGGGAGGGGCTCTGGGTCCAGGTGGAAACGTGGGCCGTGGGCCCTGTGCAGGTCTGGGGAGCAAAGTCCACCCGGTACCCCCGGCCCCTTGACGGCACAGGGGCCTGGGCTGGCCGGGCCATGCACCCCTGGGGAGCCTGTGCAGGGAGCAGCAGGGTCCCACTGCCGAGCGAGTTCCCAGCAGGGGAGCAGGGTCCCGGTTCGTGGGCTCTGCAAGGGGACGGGACAGTCGGCTAGGTGCCCTCGCGCCTGCCTCTCATGGTCCCGTCCCAGCAGGAGTTCAAGCGGGAGCTGTACCAGAGCAAGGTGGATGTGGAGAGCCTGCAGCACTGTGCCTCGCTGCCCCGGGGGGCTGAGGACAGAGCCCCTCCAGCTGCGCTCAGTGACTTCCGGCAGCGCTGGGACCACCTGGAAGAGGAGATTGTCGGCCGCCAGGTAGGGCTTTCCGGGCTCCTGCTGAATCACCTGCCTCGCCCAGCTGCTGGGCCCACGGTGATGTGGTGGAGCTGGGGTCTGTGGGTGCAGGGAGGAGGGGCAGCTGGGGTCCATGGGTGCGGCTCATGGGATTTCGGGTCTTGGAGCACTCCGGGCATGGGACTCCGGCTGTGCCTGGCACAAACAGGCTCTCGGTGTCCAACCATGTAGCTGGCACCCCTAGATACGACTGCCCTGGCTGACTGTAGGGGGCACAGGGGCTTGAGAGGAGGCGGGAGCCACAGCTACAGGCAGGCTGGGTCTGATGGGTCCGTTTTTTTGCCTCCTATTCCCAGCACCAGCTGGAAGCAGCTCTCCTGGGCCTGGGGCAGTTCCAGAACCAGCTGGAGGAGCTGGTGCAGTGGCTTTCCCACACGGCGGAGCAGCTGCAGGGCAGCACCCCATTGAGCCTGGACCTGCAGAGCTGCGAGATCGAGCTGGCCAAGCACAAGGTGAGCGTGGCAGGGAACGGCGGGGGGCCAGCTGGGATGGGAGGGGAGCAAGCAACATCCAGCAGCTGCCCAGAGTCTGGAGAGCTGCTCTGCGCACCAGGGGCAAGACACCAGGCCACCTGCTTTCTAGCGCCACCCGGGCACTCAGGGACATTCCTGGAAGAGCACGTTGCAGGGCTGGGCTGTTGACCGGCAATGACACCTTGTGCCCCGACGGCCCCCAAGGCTGTGCAGCTGCTGTGCACGCAGGGCCCTCTGCCCCTGGGAATGCAGCCCTCAGGGAGACAGCGAGCGCACAGAGGGGAGGGGGCTCAGCAGAGACTCACAGAAATATGGGGCTGGAACGCACCTCGAGAGGACAGGGAGTCCAGCCCCCTGCGCTGAGGCAGGACCATATAACCCTGGACCAGCCCTGACAGGGGTTTGTCCAACCTGTTCTTGGAAACCGCCGAGGACGGGGACCCCACAGCCCTTTGGAAGCCAGTTCCAGAGCTTAACTCCCCTGGGAGTTAGAAAGATTTTCCCAATCTCTGACCTCAATCTCCCTCGCTGCAGATTGAGCCCATCACCTCTCGTCTCCTTCCCTGGACATGGAGAACAATCAATCACCAGCCTCTTTACAACAGCCCTTAACATGACCGAGGGCTGGTGTCAGGTCTCCCCTCACTCTTCCTTTCCAAAGACTAAAGGGTCTCCGTTGTTTTAACCTTTCTTCCCAGGTCAGGTTTTCTAAACCAGCGGTTCCCAAACAGTGGTACGTGCACGTCCACCTGCTGCTGGGGGGCCGGCCACGGAGTCTCCAGGGGCGCTCAGCCGGGCAGGGGCAGGGGCAGAGCGCAGCGGCCCCGAGCGCCTGGGGGGCCTGGCTGTTCTGCCCCCCGCCACGTGGACACACAATGGCTCAGCTGGCCAGGAGCACAGTGGCTTCCGGGCCACCACCGCTGCGCTGCTTGGGGATGGGGCCGAGCTCGAGCGGCTCCTGGCCAGTTCTGCCCCCCTCATTCCCCCCCCGGACACGCAGTGGTGGGCCAGGAGCTGCTGTGTGTAATAATCCAGGAAATGTATCGTTTCAGTTGATGATAATAATAATCATAATAGTAACAGTTCAGAATAATAATAATAGCTCAGAGTAGTTCACAATAATATTTATGATAACAATAATAGTTCAGAATAGGAGGAAATGTATCAGTTCGGTTCGTCATAATAATAATAGTGCGCAATACCTCCGAAGAGTCAGTTCATAATAAGGGTTTATATTAGGAATTCATCGTTTCAGTTCATAGCAACCGGTTAATAAACGTAGGAGAAGCATGGTTTCAGTTCGCAACAATCAGACGTTTGAACACTGGTTTGTAATTAAAATCTAAAGGGAAAGGTGGCTAGGTTATGGGAAGCGAAAGCAAATGGAACCAGAAAGTCCCTCTGATGAATGTGAGGAGTTGCAGGCGGATGAAGCTGGCATGACATTCCTCAGTGCACTCAAGCAAGCGAGGAGGCCGCTGTCAGGTCTAAAAGCCCTGCAGCAACACCAGCCAGCAAACGCAGGGTTAACCCGGGATGTGCTCCCCGCCAGTTTGCATTTGGATTTACCTGGGGTGGTGAGCAAAGTGAACCAGTTACTTGCTCTGAACTCCTGTCAGATCACTGCATGAAGCCGTCCCTTCTTCAGCGCCATCTTTACACAAAACACAAATCTTCTAAAGACAAACCGATAGGTTTTTTAACAGCAAAACTCAGTCAGTTCCAAGAGTCAAAGAAAGCCATAAACCCTTTAAGTGGCACTAACGCAATGGCTTTAGAAGCGTCCTACAAAGTGAGCTTGAGGATTGCTCCGACTGGGAGTGCGCATACAACGGGGAAGACTCGTGCTACCTGCTGCGCAAGACACAGTTTCATCGGTTCTTGGAGAAAAACCTTCCAAACAACTGGACATTGTTGCCTGGTCTAAAAATACATGACCAACAAGAACCGAAGACATGACTTGCCAGGTGAAAGGCAAGCTAATTAAAAGCCTCCAAAGAAGTAAGTACTTTTCTTTGCAATTAGACCAGAGTACAGACGTAGCAAATTTTGCCCAACTACTTGCATATGTCAGGTTTGAAACAGCTGTGTCAGTTAAAGAGGAATTTTTGTTTTGTGAAGCTCTGTCGAGTCGTACAACAGCAGAGGAGATTTTAAAAAAGCTGGAGAACTGCGTAAGAAATAACGGATGACTGTGGCAAGACTGCATTGGCGTGTGCACCGATGGGGCTCGAGCCAGGACCGGCAAGTCAGAAGGCGTTCTTGCAAAAGTAAAACACAGTGCTCCTGCTGCCCGGTTCACCCACTGCAGCATTCACCACGAGGCGCTCGCAGCCAAGAAAGTGCCTGCCAATCTTAAGAATGTTTTAGATCAGGCAGTCAAAGTGGTCAATTTTGTGAACGCCCGGCCACTCGGTTCACATTGGTTTTCTCTGCTGTGTAACGAAACGGGAAGTGAGCACGAAACGTTACTTTTCCATACGGACGTCAGATGGCTGTCTCCTGGAAAAGCGTTGACTTGTCTGTTTGAACTTTGTTCTGAGTTGCAGATTTTTCTTAGTGACTCTCATTTTGAGTTACATGAACATTTCACTGATGAGCAGTGCCTGTCAAGACTTGCCTACTTGGCAGATATTTGTACACGTCTGGATGAACTGAATGCTGGTGTACAAGGCTTGAAAACAACTCCCTTTAATGTTCACGACAAAGCAAGGGCATTTGTGAAGAAACTTCAGTTTGCAATTACGGGCATAGAGCGAGGTAGCTGCCAATCATTCCCAGTGCTGGACCGTTTTCTCTCTGAAAACAAAGTGAAACTCCCCCCGCCCCTGAGCACTGACATTAAAGAACCCTGTCTTGGTCTGACCCCAGATCTCAGTGAGCATTTCCCCAAAGATGTGATGAAAGAAAACTGGACCAGGAACCCATTTCCACTTGGAGACAGCAGCGTGCCAAGTGACTTCTCAGGTGAGGAGAGGGACCAGCTGACAGAGCTTTCATGTGACGGCGCCATGCAACTGGAATTAAGGCAAATGCATCTCAGTGATTTTTGGCTCCAGAGAAGAGAGGCGTAACCCCTGCATTTCAGACAAGGAACTGACATTTTCGATACCATTCTGCACAACTTACCTGTGGGAGACAGGATTTTCAGCAATAATGGCCATCAAAAACAAGCACAGAACAAACTTAAATGTAGAACGGGACCTTCGCCTGAAACTGACCAAGATTTCACCAGAGATCCACCAACTTTGCTCCGTCAAGCAAGCGCATCCCTCTCATTAAAGGCATCCCAGAAACCTCAGCTGGAGTAAGTTTGTAATCATGCATTTATTAATATTTTGCAAGACTACATAGCTATGCTGTTGCTACAATAACACTATCGATGCAAACACAGGTTTTCAGACAGTTTTCATGCATAGTCTCTTTATAAAGAATTGGTGGTGGTACTACAAGTGGTGGCATGCAACGTGGTAGACTTTGGGAACTGCTGTTCTAAACCTTTTATCATTTTCATTGCTCTCCTCTGGACTGTCTCCTTTGTCCCCACCTTTCCAGAAGTGCGTTGGAGACACAGAACTCCAGCTGAGGCTTCCCCAGTGCTGAGTAGAGCGATACAACGACCTGGACGACACTCCTGTTAATACATCCCAGAATGATATTAGCCTTTTTCACAACGTGCTGATTGCGTGACACACTTTGGTTCGGTATGAAATACTCTCAAGAGACTAAAGAACCAGTGTCAGTCAGGTGCATTGCCAAACGCCAATAACAATCTAGGACAGTCAAAAGGGTCTTTCTGATACCAGCCTCCGGGAAGCCGTCTCCTGCCTTCACCCTGTGCAGAGGATCTGCTCCTAAAACCGCCTTTTTACACCCAACCTGTTATCAAGTACAAGGCACTGTTCACATCATCTGAAACTGGATGTAACCAATCAGCTTTCTACCTTGTTTTTCTGCTACCGTGGTGTCCCCCCTTCTCTCTCTGTTCTGAATACACGCAGTCCAGGGGCTGCAGGGCTGGACGTGCCTGCGAGGTTTGTTACACCTGCCTCCCTCTTGCTATAGTAAAGCACTCATTGGTCCTGCTGTGACAGCGTCTGTATTTGCTTAAGCCAGAATGTACTTTAGTGAGTCCAAGGGGTTATGTGACCTTTAGCATCATAGAGTATAAAAAGCATAGGCCAATCGAGGCTACAGAACTACTAGAAACGTGTTGTTAATGCTGTGTGTGCTTATTGCATGCTAGTGTATGGATGGTGCGGACAATACACATTGTTCATGTGATTTTATATGTATATATATATATATAGAGAGAGAGAGAGAATCATAGAAGATGAGGGTTGGGAGGGACCTTAGGAGATATCTAGTCCAACCCCCTGTTGGAAGCAGGACCAACCCCAACTACATAGATATAGAGTTATATAGAGTTATATGGAGTTATATAGGTTAATGCTAGCCAAGTTATATAGAGTTATATGCAGTTATATATAGTTAATGCTAGCCAAGCATACGTTAGTTAACTCAACCGCCGCACGTTGTGACTCCTATTCAATTAGTGATCTGCTGTAACCCCCGGATCCTGTTCAGCAGTGCTCTACCTAGCCAGTCAGTCCCCATTTTGTAGCTGTGCATTTCATTTTTCCTTCCTAAGTGAAGTACTTTGCACTTGTCTGTATTGAATTTCATCTTGGTGAATTCAGACCAATACTCTAATTTGCCACTGTCATTTTGAATTCTGATCCTGTCCTCCAAAGTGCTTGCAACCCCTCCCAGGTTGGGTCATCTGCAAATTTTATAAGCACACTCTTCACTCCATTCTCCAAGTCATTAATGAAAATAGTGACTAGTACCAGATCCGGGACTGATCGCTGTGGGACCCCAGGAGATACACCCCCCAACTGGACAGCGACCATTAACTATTCTTTGAGTACGGTCTTTCAGCCAGTCGTGCACCCACCTTGCAGTGATTTCACATGGACCACATTTCCCTGGTTTGCTTATGAGAATGTCATGTGGGACTGTGTCAAAAGCCTCCCTAAAATCCAGATACATCACAGCTACTGCTTCCTCCCCATCCAGTAGGCCAGTAACCGCTCAAAGAAGGGAATTAGGTTGGTCTGGCATGATTTGTTCTTGACAGATCCATGCTGGCTATTCCTGAGAACCCTGGTATCCTCCAGGTGCTTACAGACTGATGCTTTAATCTTTGCTCCAGTGTTTTTCCAGATAAGGAGGTCAGGCTGATGGGACATAAATCCCTGTGTCCCCTTTGTTCTGCCTTTTCAAGACAGGTCTTATGTTTGCCTTACTCCCGTCCCCCGGGGTCTCACCCGTCTCAGGAGTTCTCAGAGATCATTGCTAACGGTTCCAGGATTGCTTCAGCCAGTTCCTAGGGCAAATTTCATGAGGCCCTGATGACTTGAATACATCCAACTTACGTGAATATGTCCAGTGCCTTGGGCATGTGCCTGGGCAGAGCCGGTTTGGAGGCCCCTGCAGCCCCGGGCGTGGTGCCAGAGATGGCTCCACCGGGCCTGGGCTGGGTGGCAGGAGACTCTGTCCTTGGTGCTGAACGAAGTGCCGTGGGGAAGTCGACCCCACCTGTGCCAGTCCCTCCCCCTCCGCACTGCACACACCCGCAGAGACAGGCCAACGCCCCGCATGGCGGTGACGGGCCCACGTGTGTAGCTGCCTGGGGGCCATTGCTCAGTGGGCAGGTTCAGCAGCAGAGCTGTCGATTGACTAGAGGTGGGTGAGGCGGAGAAGTGCCTGGCTGCCCCTCTCCAGGCAGAGGCCCCGCTGGGGGTGAGGGGGACGGTCCGCGGCCACGTGCCCATGCCGCACGCTCTCCCGCAGGTGCTGAGGAACGACGTCATGTCCCACGCCCGGACCGTCCAGTCCGTCAGTGAAGCTGGCCAGGGGCTGCTGCTCTCCAGTGCTGGGGACAGCACGGACGCGCTGCAGTGCAGCCTCCAGCAGCTCAGCCAGCGCTGGGACTTCGTCCGGACCGAGACCGAAAGCCGCCAGCTGGAGCTGGAGAACAACCTCAGCCAGGTATGTGGAGCCCACGCCCCCTGCAGCAGCCTTGCCCAGGGCGCTGGGCACTCGCCGTGCACGCGCGGGTCCCACCAGCAGCACCCTGGGCCGGCCCCTCTCCTCCTGTGCCCAAGGAGCTCGCCGGGCCTGGCCCCACACACTGTGTGTCTGCTGTGCTGGGAAGCCACAGGGACTCACCAGCCACAGAGCTGTGCCAGGACCCGCTGCACGTCGGAGCAGGGGGGGAGCTGGCCGGCCTGTGCTCTGCTTGTGGCTGTGAGGCTGGGTTCGGCTCAGTCACTGGCGCTGCTGGAGTCTGAGCCCGGGCTGGCTCAGCAGCATTTCTCAAATGCGGCCACTTCGAGTGCTTGCTCTTGTCGATTCCAGATCGGTGTGTGCGCGCCTCGTGCACGGTTGCCGGAAGGCTTTTCCCCCAGTAGTACCCATAGGTCGGCTCTACAGCCCCCTGGAGTCACGCGTCCATAGCGCTCCATATAAGGGCCCTGCCGGCCCTCCGCCTCCTCGGTTCCTTCCGACCGCCTGTGACGGTGAGCAGGGCTCCACCGCCGCTTGCTTGGCAAGAGTCCTGTTCTCCCAGTGCTTCCTTTGCTCTGTACCTGTGAACAGCTCACCTGGTGTGAATAGTTAGCAGTCAAAGCAGTTGGTAGCTAGTTAGATCGTTTAGGCAGTTCCCCCTAAGGGCTCAGTCTGTTAGTCCAGGGACTGGGGCATGCCTCGGCCCCCTGGGTTCAAACTGGGCGAGGAGCGCAAGAAACCCATGCCAAGGAGCGACCCACACTCCACGTGCATCAAGTGTCTTGGGAAGGCGCACCAGAAAGATGGGTGCAAGATCTGCGGGGGTCTGTCCTCGCACCCAGAAGGAGAAGAGCCAGAGGCTGAAGTTCCCCCCGATGGAGGCAGCTCTTCAACCATTTCTGAGCTCTTCGGAGCCGGGGCCCGGTGCATCGGCATTGGCCAGAAGTGCCCCACCCTTTGTCCGTGGCCTGGCGCCGAGGAAGGACTCAGGTATTTGAGACCCTTGGCACCGTAAGGAGTCGCTGGTGCCGAGAATGGAAAGTGTTCGGCCCTGCTCCCGTTCACCGGTCCCCAGTCATAATAAGTCGGACAGGGGTCGCTCGCCCACTCCAAAGTCTGAGGGCGTAAGGGAGATAGTGCAGTGAGACCCACGTCGGGCCACTCGAGCACTATCCTTAGAACCGTGGCACCATCGACTCCGGCCCCAAGGGGCACCGCGCCACCATGGTCTCCGGGGAGCAAGTCCGAAGCGGAATCCTTAACCTCGCAGAGGAGTCGGCACCAAGGACAAGGGGTGCCTCAGCCATTCACAGGGCCATGGCCACCCCAGTGGGAAAACCCTCAATGGCCCTTCTGGACCCCGTGGGCTTTTCACCAGGCGCAGGGATCCCAATCCGGTCGGTCCTTGTCCTTAGCGTCGCGAAGCAGACTGTACCGGGCTAGATCAGAGACCATCTCCCGACCCGACGCCGACACCGGTACCCAGCAGGAACTCAACCCCGGACACAGCACCGATTATGGAGTCACCTATGCTGGTGCTGAGTCCAGCACCGCCAGCACCGTGGGAGAGTTGGGCCGCCCGGTACCACAAGACCCTCTGGATGCTGAGGGGCAAGAGACTGGTTCTCTAAAGGAGTCGTCATCCTCCTCCCCAGACAAGGCAGTGGCGGGCGTCACTCCGGCACCAACATCCGAGGACGACTGGGCGCCCCAGGACCTTCTCCGCCACGTTGCACGGAGCCTGGGAATCCAGAGTGAGGAGGTCGCCAAAGGGAAATCGGACCCTATGGCAGATATATTGTCCCCATCGGGCCACTGAGGGTGGCCTTGCCATGAATAAAAACTATTGACAAGAACATGAAGTCAATTTGGCAAACTCCATCCTCCATTCCCCCAACTGTGAAAAGGGTTGAGTGCAAGTCCTTTGTCCCATCTGAGGGTTACAAGTACCTGTGCACCCCCCCTTCCCTGGTCGTAGGGGCTGCGACCGAGAGGGAAAGGCAGAGCAGCCAAGGCCCTACACCTAAAGCCAAGGAGGCCAAGAAAATGGACCTATTCGGCAGGAAGGTGTATTCAATCGGGGCCTGTAGCTCCGGGTGGCAAATCAACAGGCTGTCCTGAGCAGATACTCCTATAATACCTGGGGGTGTATCCAAACGTTTGCGGAGTCTATCCCTGCTGACTCCAAGAAGGAGTTTGTGGCCCTCGTGGAGGAAGGCAAGACGACAGCAAAGGCGTCATTACAAGGGGCCTTAGATATGGCGGATGCAGCAGCCCAGACTATGGCCTTGGGGGTATCTATGCATCACAGCTCGAGGTCCAACAAACTGTGCAAGATCTACCCTTTGAGAGCCAGTTGCTGTTCTCCGACAAAACCGACACAAAATTACACAGTTTGAAGGACTCCAGGGCTACCCTTAAGTCCCTGGGGCTACACACACCAGAGGAGACAATTCAGGCCACAGCCTCTCCCCTGGTTTTACTAGCCCCATCAGAGGCAGGACTCCAGTCGTAGGAGGGGCAAAAACAAAAGCAATAATAGAAGGAGGTCCTACCAGTCCTTGTCAGGTAGAAATGAGGGGTCCGCAAAGCAGCCCCCCAGCCCAAAGCAAAACTTTGGAGGGTGCGCCTGAGGACGGCATAGCAGTTCAGCGCTCGGGTCCTCCAAGGGCGATCTCAGGCCCATCCTAGACCTAAGGAACCTCAACAAGTTCATAAAGAAGCTGAGGTTTCGCATGGTTTCCCTGGTGTCAATCGTCCCCTCCCTGGGTCCAGGAGATTGGTATGCTGCCCTCGACCTCAAGCATGCATACTCCCATGTGTCGCTAGCCCCGGGACACAGAGGTTTTTTCAGTTGCATGGTCAGCAGTCACCATCACCAGTTCACGGTGCTCCCGTTTGGCCTCTCGACCGCTCCCAGAGTTCTCACAAAATGCATGGCGGTGGTGGCTGCCTTCCGCAGGAAGCAGGGGATACAGCTCTTCCTGTATCTGGATGACTGGCTGATCAAAGGGCAGTCCAGACAACAGGTAGAATTGGACATAGCGTTCATAAAATTAACATTCACCCGTCCGGTCAACACTCAAAAATCTGTCCTCACCCCCATGCAGAGGATAGAACCATGGGGCGGTTCTGGGTTCAGAGACGTCCAGGGCCTTCTTACCAGACTCTCGTCTTCACAATATCCTCTCCATCACAGATGAGTGGACCCACCACCTATGGTCACAGTCAGAAACTGTCTAAGACCTGCAGCCTGCACTCAGGTGGTTCAGTACGCCAGGCTACATCTCAGGCACTTGCAGACCTGGCTGGCTTCAGTCTACTGCCCCTCCCGGGATTGTAGAGACAAGGTGGTGTCGGTTCCGACATCAGTGTTACCTTCGCTCAGCTGGTGGCTAGACCAGGGAATAGTCTGTGCAGGAGAACCCTTCTCGCCCCCACAGCCCACCATGACACTAGTAACCGACGCCTCAGACGAGGGTTGGGGCGCCCACCTCGGCAGATGAGAACTGAAGGCAGTGGTCACAGGGGGATATCAGCGTGAGAGAGTTGAGAGCAGCACAGTCAAGCCTTCAAGGATGATCTGGTGGGCAAGTGCATTGCAGTAAAAACCGACAAAACGACAGCGGTGTTTTATATAAGCAAACAGAGGGTGCACGTCCTCTCCCCTGTGTCGGGAAGCCCTCGATCTCTGGCACTTCCGGATAACTCACAAGATCCATTTAGAAGCGTCCTGCCTTCCTGGATCCCAGAATGTGTTAGCGGACTTCCTCAGCAGGTCAACAGCGGACCATGAGTGGTCTCTATGCCCAGGTGGGGCGAACCACATCTTCCAGAGGTGGGGAATTCCCCAAGTAGACCTGTTTGCGACGAGGTCCAACAGGAAATGCAGGAAGTTTTGTTCGTTCCAAGGACCCAGTCGAGGCTCAATAGCGGTCGCCTTCCTCATTTCTGGTCAGGTCGCCTGTTTTACGCTTTTCCACCAATCCCATTGATACACTAGGTCCTTCTGAAAGTGAAGAGAGACAAGTCGGTGATTATCCTGATTGCCCCGGCATGGCCGCGCCAGCATTGGTTCACCACGCTGCTCGAGCTCGCTGTAGAGACCCCTCTCAGTCTTTCATTGCTCCCAGACCTGATCACTCAGGATCAGCGTCACCTTTGTCACCTGAACCCCCAATCTCTTCATCTCACGGCTTGGAAGCTCCGTGGCTAAACCAGCAGGAGTTGCAATGCTCAGAACAAGTCAGGGAGATTCTAATGGGTGGTAGAAAACCTTCCGCAAGAGCTACCTACGAGGCGAAGTGGAAGAGATGCTCTCAGCAGAGAGGAGATTCCCCGAAGTCTTTATCTGTACCGCTGATCCTGGACTATCTCTTGCACCTTAAGCATCAAGGGCTTTCGGTATCCTCACTGAATGTCCATCTAGCAGCGATCTGGGCGTTCCATCCGTGGATGGGGGGTGTTCAGTCTTCTCGAACCACACAGTGAGCCTCAAACTCATCAGCCGGCTCCTCAGTGGGCCCTTAATGTGGTGCTGTCTGCACTGATGAGACCGCTGTTGGAACCACTGGCGACAGCTCTCTCTTGTGCTTGTCTCAGAAGGTGGCTTTCCTGGTCGCCATTACATCGGCTAGGAGTGTCGGAGCTGAAGGCTCTGACGTCGGAGCCCCCCACCCCGTGTTTTCCAAGAACAAGGCTCGGCTGTGACCAGGCCCGGGTTCCTCCCAAAGGCAGGCTCTCGGTTTCACTTTAATCTGGACGTTTTCCTCCCACTCTTCCTCCTTGAGCCGCATGCTAGCCACCGTGAGCCGCATGCTAGCCACCATGAGCGAAGCCTTCCTTTGCTCCACGTTAGGAGGGCTTTGGGGAGAACGCCGCCTTTTCGGCAGACCCCCCCAGCTCTTTGTGGCGGTGGCGGACGGGATGAAAGGCCGTCTGGTCTCCGCCCAGACGATTTGAATTCATCGTGGATTGCGTCGTGGATTAGGGCCTGCTATGCGCTGGCAGACGGGCCGGCCCCTGGTTTCACAGCCCACTCGACAAGAGCCCAGGTCCCGATCCAGGGTATTTGCAGGGCAGCGACGTGCTCCTCCATGCACACTTTCGCAGCGCACTGCACCATCGCCCTCAGGCCAGAGAGGATGCGGCAGAGGGCCGAGCGGTCCTGCAGTCAGTTCCACGCTGAACTCCGACCCCACCACCTAAGGGAGTGCTTGGGAATCCCCTGATTGGAATCGACAGGAACAAGCGCTCGAGGAAGAGCAGACGGTCACTCACCTTCCGTGGCTGCTGTTCTTCGAGAGGTGCTGCCCATGCCCGTTCCAAGACCCACCCCTGCCCTCTGTCGGAGTCTCTCGGCAGGAAAGAACTGAGGAGGCGGAGGGTCGGCAGGGCCTTATATGGAGCCCTACGGACGCGCGACTCCAGGGGGCTCCAGAGCTGACCCAACGGGTACTACTGGGAAAAAGTTCCAGCAACTGTGCGGGTACTTGGAATGGACTGGGTGATGACTGCTTGTGGCCACAGCCTCCTGGGTGATGACTGCGGGGCGCAAAGCGGCGGCCCCTCCCCCAGGGTCACTCCCCTCCCCATCACCCTGGCCCCAGACTCAGTAACTAGCTGGGAGGCTGTGACATGGGCTATTACCCCACAAGTGTCACTGGTCACAGCACAGCAGCAGAGAGACGAACGTGCAAAGCACCGGAGTGTGTGTCTGTTCCGTTTCGGTTCGGTAAGGAATAGCGACAACTGCTTTTATGACTGAGTCTGCCAAAAACCCTCCAAACAGAAGCGACAGTGGTTTAGACGCCCACGTGCATATTTATGTGTTTTTTCTAAAGTTAATTCAGTATTTTAGGAAAAATGGTCAGAGCGGCCACCAGCCAAGAGGTGGTGGCCGCACTCTGAGGCCACCAAAACCTTTGTTGTGAGAACCCCTGGGCCTCCCACAGGTGCAGGACGTCACGCTGGAGATCATGGACCTGCTGCAGTGGCTGGAGCACGTGGACCTGCAGCTTTTCTTCTCCAAGCCTGTCTGGGGCCACCCTGACACCACCAAGGAGAAGCTGGCAGCACACCTGGTGAGCAGCTCCTGCCAGGCCCCTGAACAGCCCCTCCTCCCTGCCGTGCCGTGTCTGCCCCAGTTCCCCCACATGCCGTGTCTGCCCCAGCCCCAGGCTCCCTGCTCTGCTGGAGACGCCGCAGTGCTGAGCGTGCTGGGCGCGGGGCTAGGCCAGAGCAGCAGAGGGACGCAGCATTGGTGCTTGTGAGACCCTGTTTCCCGCCCAGCCAGGTCTGAGCAGCGAAGGGGGTGAGAGCAGCTGGCCCCAGGGCTGATCCCACACGCCCGCCCCTCCCCTTGCCAAGATGCTGGGCCCGTCTTTCCTGGGCATTCCCCTCCCTCCTGTCCTCCCCTCCCCTCCGCCTGCAGGAGCCTGAGCCGCCGGCTGCGGGGTGCTGCCGGCAGAGCCCCGTGCCAGCACTGCCCGGGCTGCGCTGTGCTCTCTCCGCAGGAGCTGGGCAAAGAGATGGAGTCCAAGCAGCAGGCGTACCACGGCCTGAGGGAGCGGCTGCAGCGCCTGCTGGCCTCCTGCCGCCTGCCCCGGGCCTGCAGCACTGAGCACAGCCTGCACATCCTGGAGCAGAAGTGGGAGCGCGTCCACCGCGAGGTCCAGGAGAGGAAGGTGCCTGCGCGTGTGTGTGCGTGTGTGTGTGTGTGTGCGTGTGAGGGCGTGTCCTTCTGGCTGGGTTAGTGTGTGTGTCTCACTGACTGGGACTCTGTGTGTGTGTGTGTGTGTGTGTGTGTGTGTGTGTGAGGGTGTGTTTGCATGTCCCTCTGGCTGGGTTAGTGTGTGTGTCTCACTGGCTGGGACTGGGTGTGTGTGTGTGTGTGTGTGTGTGTGTGTGTGTCCCTCTGGCTGTGTGTGTGTGTGTGTGTGAGGGTGTGTGTGTGTGAGGTGTGAGGTGTGTGGCTGTTTGGGTTTGTGTGTGTGTGTGTGTGTGTGTGTGTGTGTAAGTCTCTCTGGCTGGGATTGTGTGTGCATGTCTCACTGGCTGGGATTGTGTCTGTCTGTCCCTTCTGCTTGGAATGGGGTGGGGGCGGGGAGCGTCCCCCCGGCTGGGGGGATGAGGAGTGTCCCCCTGGTTGCGGGGGGAGGGTTGGGGTGCAGCAGGCAGAGCCAGACGTGGCTTCCTGTCTGGCCCATGGGCAGCAGGTCCCCAGCCCGCGGGCCACAGCTGGCATCTCGCCTGCAGTCCCGGCGCGTCTGTAACCGCGATTCTCTGCCAGGAGCGGCTGACGGAGGGGCTGACGGTCACCACCGAGTTCCACAGCACGGTGCAGGAGCTGCTGCAGTGGCTGGGGCAGACGGAGGAGAGCCTGAGCGCCCCGGAGCCGCCCGGCATCGTGCTGCAGACGGTCCTCAGGCAGGTCCAGGAGCACAAGGCGAGTGTGGCTGGCCCAGCCCGTGCAGCCAGCCGTGCAGGGCTCCGAGCTCCCGGCCGGCGCAGGAGCTGCAGGGGCTGCCCAGACGGCTGACCGAGCCTCCCCTCTGGCCCCGTGCCTGCCGTTCCCCGCTGCCCTGTGCCTGGGTGCGTCGCGGGGAGGGCTGTGACCCCCCGGCCCAGACAGGGCCCCGCAGGCCTCACGGCAGGGAATTCCCCGCAAAGGGCGCCTGCCCCGGTCGTGAGGAGGGCTCCGTAAAGAGCCTGCATTGCAGCTCGCTCTGCGTCGGGCTGGGCTGGGCGTGTCTCGCAGGGCCCAGCCCTGGTTTCAGGGCCCCCAGAGCAAACCCGGCCGGTCTGGGGCATGGCTGCGGTGACTTGTGGTGCCCCGGGAGAGCTCCCAGAGCCCGCCTCCAGGCCGGGCGGGAACGGGGCCGGGCTCCCTGCACTGCCTTCCCCGTCTCAGCGTGAGCACAGCCCCACCACTCACTGCACCCCGGGCCAGCCGGTTCCCGGGCAGTCTGGGCCTGTCGTGGTGCTCCATGCAGCTCCCCGGGGCGAGGGAGGCCGGAGCACTGGGGCGGGCAGGCGGGTTTTCCCAGGGGGGGATTGAGGTCGTGCTTGGGTGGGTGCATGTGGCAAAGCTGCCACAACGCGATGCCCCCCAGTGTCTATATGTGGCGTTGCAACAGCTGTGCCTCAGTTTCCTTTATGCCTTCTTTGGCCTGTTTTGGCCGCTGGTGCGCCCTGGCCCTCCAGCCATGCCAGGTAACAGAGCCCAGCCCTTCACAGGGCCCAAATCCAACAAAAGGCCCAGCTGCTGGGTTTCGCTCCCACACCCCTCTGCCCAGCTGCCTCTCACCACGTCTCCTCACTGGCCCCTGGAGCAGACCCAGGCCCCCCAGCCTAGGCCTAACCGCCCCATCACCATGTCTCTTCCCCACTGTGACGGCTGGGGACGCCTCCATCCCCGCCGCGGTGGGGGTGGGTGTATCTCCCCATTTCCGCGGTGGGATTCGGCTGCTCACAACACCGTTCTCCTTTTGTGCTGGGAGCCTGCTCGGAGCATCCCCCCCCCCCCCCCCCCCACCGCTCTTTGCCGGAGCTTCCCCCAGGGCCCTGCTGCCCCAGCCCCGGCTATCTCTGGCTCCCTCCGGCAGGTGCTGATGCAGGAGGTGAGCGCCCGCGGGGAGCAGCTGTCCAGCTTGGAGGCAGTGGCCTCTCGCCTGAAGGACTTCAGCAGAAGGCAGGACTGTGCCGTCATCCAGAGCCTGCTGCTGACGGCCCAGGAGCGGGCGGCCAAGGTGCTGCAGCGGACCGGCGAGCGGGGCGCTGCGCTGGAGGAAGCTCGCAAGCGCGCCAAGCAGGTACCGCCACCGAGCGGGCGCCCCGAGGGCGTGGCCGAGGCCGGGGATGGGGCCCTGTCGCCGGACGGGGCTGCGTCTCTGGGCCCTGCTGATGCGCCCCTCTCGCTCCCTTTCAGTTCAGCGAGTCCCGGCAGCTGCTCCTGGACTGGCTGGATGAGGCGGAGCAGGCTCTGGAGGTGCCCAACGCCGCTGCCACGAGCCAGGAGGAGGTCAAGTGCCAGCTGGCCGAGCACAAGGTGCCCCCTCCCCAGCCCCCTGCACCCGCAGCCAGCGAGACGCGTGCTCGGCCCCGCGGGGGACACGGGCTGCCCTGCCGGTTCCCCTGACTCTAGGGAGGAGGGTCTGTGCCCGGATCTGCACTGTCCGGCGGCTCCCATGTGACACGCTGTTAGCTCCCTTTGGCCAGAGCTGTCCTCAGTGGCCTGCTGGGCTCCTGGGTCCTGTTCAGCGCCAGGCAGGTGCTCTGAGTCTGGGGTAAGCTCCAGGGGCTGGTGAGGGCTGGGTCCTGGGCGTCTAGGATCGGACAGAGCCTAGGGAGAAGCTGCCAACGTATCCTCCTTTCCACAAAGGCACCGAAGGGCTTCCTGCTTTGGTGGCTGGCTCGGCCCGGCAGTGGCTGGCACATGCAGGTGACAGACCTGCCAGGCAGAACTGACCAGCTGTTCTCGGTCCCCGTGGGCGCGAGGAAGGCAGGGCAGCGACTCCAGGGAAGCAGGCAGGCGGCTGAGTCCTGACCAAAGACAAAGGGCACTGTGCTCCGTACACCGACTCAGCGACAGGGAGTGATGCCAGGACACAGCCAGCACGGCTTTCCCCGGAGCCGAGCCCAGCCCCGGCACTGCGTGGCACTACAGCCGCGCCCCCTGTCTGCGTGCAGCGGGCCCCCTCCCGCAGGCAGCATGCACAGGGGCAGGTCCTGTCACAGCCCCGCAGCGCTGACCCTCTGGGCAGCAGCATTCGGAAGCCCTCCGCCCCGCTGGGACTGCCCTCCTTGGCGAGGATTCCTGGGGATGCAGGAGACTCCCCTGTGCTGACCCACCGGCTCCCCGGCCCCATCGCCCCTACAACTCCTGCCGGTCTCCCCTGGCTGACCCAGTGGGCCTCGTCTCATCCCCTGCCCATCTCCCCTGGACTAACTGCCCTCTCCGGCGCTGCAGGAGTTCCAGAAGGTGCTGCGCTCCAAGCGTCCCATGTACGAGGCCACACTGCGCAGTGGGCGCCTGCTGCGGGAGAAGGCCCAGCTGGCCGAGGATGTGCAGCCGCTGGAGGAGCTGCTGGGGGAGCTGAAGGAGCACTGGGACGACGTGTGCGGCCGGGCTGTGGAGAGGTGAGCGCTAGCTTCTTGGGCAGCTGGTGTTATGCCCTCATCCTGTTGGCACTGGTCTCTGCTGGGCCAGCACACATCGGTGCTGGGTCCTGGTGCAGTGCCTGAGATCCCTGCCACACCCTCGCTCTGTTGGTGCTGTGTGCCCCCCATCTTCTCCTTGGCCCCCGACCCTGGGGGTCTGTTGTATTAATGTCAAAGGTCAAAAGAGTTAAAGCTGTAAATTCTGCCATGGTGCAACAAAAAAAACAGTGATCCAAAGGGATTCAGGGACCGTAGTTTTCTTTGGTTGCTTGGCAAACATCCCAAAGTGTCCATCCTACAGCTGAAAGTTCATTGATCATGCACACGGAAGAACAAGAATTGCAAACAAGGATTTATACTGCAGCTGAAATGGAATGATTATGCAAAACAAACAATCAAAATCTTTCAAGTCTCCCTCCTTTTGGAGGTGAAACAGAGCAACCTTTCTTTGATGACAAGGAGAAGGTTAATTTACTTTCAGTCCTGATGTGTGAAGGGTCTGCACATTGCATTTTAAGGCACTTGGAAGAGAGGAAGGTGATCAGGAACAGTCAGCATGGAATCACCAAGGGAAAGTCATGCCTGACCAACCTGATTGCCCTTTGTGATGAGATGACTGCTCTGTGGACGTGGGGAAAAGAGTGGACGTGATATACCTTCACTTTAGCCAAGATTTTGATACAGTCTCTCACAGTATTCTTATCAGCAAGTTAAAGAAGTATGGGTTGGATGAATGGACTATAAAATGGACAGAGAACTGGCTAGAGCATAGGGCTGAACGAGTAGTGATCAGTGGCTCCATGTCTAGCTGGCAGCCGGTCACAAGCGGAGTGCCCCAGGGGTCTGTCCTGGGGCTGGTTTTGTTCAACATCTTCATTGCACCCTCAGCAAGTTTGCAGATGACACTAAGCTGGGGGGAGTGGTAGATACCCTGGAAGACAGGGATAGGATACAGAGCGACCTAGACAAACTGGAGGATTGGGCCAAAAGAAATCTGCTGAGGTTCAACAAGGACAAGTGCAGAGTTCTGCACTTAGGACGGAAGAATCCCATGCACAGCTACAGACTGGGGACCGACGAGCTAGGCAGCAGTTGTGCAGAAAAGGACCCGGGGGTAACGGTGGATAAAAAGCTGGATATGAGTCAGCAGTGTGCCCTGGTTGTCAAGAAGGCCAATGGCATATTGGGCTGCATTAGGAGGGGCATTGCCAGCAGGTCGCGGGAAGTGATTATTCCCCTCTATTTGGCACTGGTGAGGACGCATTTAGAATATTGTGTCCAGTTTTGGGCCCCCCATTACAAAAAGGATGTGGACACATTGAAGAGAGTCCAGCGGAGAGCAACAAAAATGATTAGGGGGCTGGAGCACAGGACTTATGAGGAGAGGCTGAGGGAACTAGGCTTGTTTAGTCTGCAGCAGAGAAGAGTGAGGGGGGATTTGATAGCAGCCTTTAACTACCTGAAAGGGGGTTCCAGGGAGGATGGAGCTAGGCTGTTCTCAATGGTGACAGGTGACAGAACAAGGAGCAACGGTCTCAAGTTGCAGGGAGGGAGGTCTAGGTTGGACATTAGGAAAAAGTTTTTCACTAGGAGGGTGGTGAAGCACTGGAATGGGTTACTAGGGAGGTGGTGGAATCTCCATCTTTAGAGCTTTTTAAGCTAGGCTTGACAAAGCCCTGGCTGGGATGATATAGCTGAGGTTAGTCCTGCTTTGAGCAGGGGGTGGGACTAGATACCTCCTGAGCTCCCTTTCAACTCTATGATTGTATGATCAGCTACTGCAGAACAATGGTTCCTAGTCTCTGTGGATGGGAAGAACACAGTAGCTGGGGCTGCCTGCCTGAGTCTGCAGACAGGCGCTCTGCTGTCAGAGCTAAGATCTGCTCTAGGAGTATTTTGGGGCTGGTCTCTGAGTGGTGCTGTACAGGAGGACAGGCTGGATCATGGAGTCTGGGAGTCCATCCCAAAGGGCAGCGGTGTGGAAGTGGCAAGGCTGCGGGTTGGTGGGCAGGGGTTTGGACTAGACACCTGCTGAGGTCCCTTCCAACCCTATTCTTCGATGATTCTCTGATCACTGGTTCTAACAGACAGACTGACACAAGCTGGAGGACAGGTAGGATAGAAAAGGGGTGAAATCTGCCTTTTGTTGATGTCTTTGGAACACTGGACAGCTGTCTGTCAGGGACGGATGCTCTGGCTGGCTGGTCAATCAGAACCTTTTGCTTGGACCATTCCCTAAAAGAAGGGAGCGGAGCAGGATCTCCCATGGCTCTGCGCTCCTGGCGATGGGGTATCCCCACCGATGGGCGGAGGATTGGACGCCAGGGTGAGATGATGAGTTTTGGCACTCACGAGTGAAAGTAAAGTTCCTAAAACAAGAGCAAGGCACAGATGGCCTTCCCCTCCAGAAGAACGTCTTTCAGCCTGCCCTGTTCCGTCCGTCAGGGAAGATGAGGCGAGCTGAGCTGGGATGCAAGGTGGGACCAGGGGGAGGGGTTGAGTAAATGGTTTTTTCAAAGTCTCTTGTTAAGAAACAGAAGAAGGGAGAGTGGGCGGCACAGCTCACCCCGGGCTGTTTCGCCCACTGATGAGGTCTAAGGCCTGCACACGTCCTGCTCCACTAACTTCTGCTCACAGCTGCTGCTCTGAGCAAGCTGATGTCCACAGTCCTGCAGTCAGATCCGTGGCTCCTCTTCCATTTGAGTTCCCCAGAGGGGTACATTTTGTAGGCCCAGTCCTCACAACAGACCCACTGTCCTCACTGCTCCTGATCTCCCTCACGCATTCGCCTCGCACCGTCCGTGCCCCCTCTGCCCGGCACAGGCGCCCTCCCCTACGCCCTGCCCAACCCTTGGCCCCAGCAGCCTCTCAGCGCCTGTCCCTCCCGTCCCACAGCCGTGGGCAGGGACTCTGGGTGTGTGTATGGCCCTGCACCCCAGCTGCCTGTGTGACCTGTGACTGCACTGCCAGGCCAGATCCATGGGGCAGCGCCACGTTCCACCAACACATGCCCCTCGGGCAGCGCCGCAGGTCTCCCCCGCTCCCCACGCACAGGTACACACACACCAGTTCAGCCGTGCAAGCAGTGCTCACAGTGACACTCAGCTGTGCCCCCAAGGAACCATGCGAAGCCTCCAGATCGCTGACGCTGTTCACTCAGCCCATCAGTCCTTGTGTATGCAACACAAAAACGATCCCCCTTCCCGTATTTCTCCGGGAGTGAGGCCGCCCCTGTCTTCAAGGCACTGTTGAGTGTGTGTTTCCTGGCACTGGAATGGATTCATCCAAAAGGGACAAGATTGTAATCTCAAACACCAGCGCTTCAGGGTCCGATTGCGCACAGCACCTGTTACATGTGTCCCTGCACACAGCACCATGAGAATCTAACACCCTGTTACATGTGTCACTGCGTACAGCACCATGAGAATCTAACGCCCCGTCACGTGCGTCTGTGCGCACAGCACCGTGAGAATCTAACGCCCCGTCACCTGCATCCATGCGCACAGCACCGTGAGAATCTAACACCCTGTTACATGTGTCCCTGCGCACAGCACCGTGAGAATCTAACGCCCTGTTACATGTGTCCCTGCGCACAGCACCATGAGAATCTAACGTCCTGTCACCGCAGGGAATCTAACGTCCTGTCACCGCAGGGGCAGGCCCCCCCATGGGCACAAACACGTGCACGCATGCTCCCGGCTGCGGTAAGATCCTTCCCAGGGCAGCTCGACCATTTCTCTGTCCGTGGCGGGGATGCTGCTCACCGCCCGTTCCCTTTCAGGCAGCACAAGCTGGAGGAGAGCCTGCTGTTCTCGGGAAAGTTCACGGACGCCCTGCAGGCCCTCCTGGACTGGCTGTACCGGGCCGAGCCGCAGCTGTGTGAGGAGGCGCCAGTCGGGGGGGACCGTGACCTGGTCAGCGACCTCATGGACAAGCACAAGGTCTGTATTCCTCCATCACTGCGCTGCCCGGGGCTGCTCGCCCTCGAGTCTGTCTGCCTGCCCCCTTCCCACATTTGCTGGGAAGCACAACTCTCATCAGGGACAAGAGTCCCACCGGGCAGGGCCAATCCATGCTGGGGTGGGAGCTCGCCCAGAGATGCCAGTGCTCTGTCTCCCTGGCACCTTCCAGCAGTGTCAGAGTTTCCTGTGACGTGCTGCAGGCGTTTCTCTGGCCCGGGCACCTTGGGCTCCCAGCTGGTCACGGACCCCCTGGGCAAAGAGGTCCGGGGTGCACAGCGAGAGCCCCGCTCAACTCATCCCCGAAGGGCAGGCAGAGCTGAGGGCCGAGGGCTCCCTGCAGGTCCCTCCGACCTTTCACAGTCCGGGCCCTGGCCTCACAGCTGCTCTCCTGCGGCAGGTTTTCCAGAAGGAGCTGGGGAAGCGAGCCAGCTGCGTGAAGATGCTGAAGCGCTCGGTGCGGGACCTGACGCGTGACAGCAGCAGCGTTGACTCCCAGTGGCTGCAGAAGCAAGTGGAGGAGCTGAGCAGCCGCTGGGACCTGATCTGCAAACTCTCCATTTCCAAGCAGGCCCGACTGGAGGCTTCTTTACAGCAGGTGAGAGCCGGGAGAGAGGGAGGGCAGGGCGCCGGGGCTGCCCGGCCTGGGGCGTAGACCAGACTGGGGGGGGGAGGAGGGCTGTGTCCACGTGGGCTGGGGCCCAGACTCGATTGGGAGGGGAGGGGACCGTGGCCACGTGTCCTGGGGCGCAGACTCGACTGGGACATGAAGGAGGGAGCTGTTACAGGCCCCGTCTAGGCACCACTTTCCCTGTCTGAGTGTTAGAGCCTTTGGCACTAGAGTCCGTGTGGACGCACCGATTTCCGTCCCAGAGAGGCTCATTGCAGTGCAGCTCAGTCCTGTGCCCAGCTGATGGCGCTGCACATGAGTCGCTCGGGGCTGGAAATCACGGGCTCCCCCCGGATGGTCCTGGTCCCACTGGATCAGCTTCCACGGCTGCTGGGGGTTACTGCGGCGCGACTTCCCGCGGAGCCCAGCCTCCGCCTGTCTGACGCCATCGTACGCGTGAGGAGAGCGTCAGGCTGAGCTGACTCCACCTGTCTCTGCCCAGCACACCCTAGTCTGGACAGGGCCTGGCAGGGCGACCACAGGTCCCGAATTGCGGGGGGCAGCCCCGAAATGCAGAGTTCAAGTCCCGGTCCCGGGCTGACTGTCTCCGGGACAGCATTTGTCCTGGATTCCCTGCAGCACCGCTCTGCACCTGCCCAAGGCTCAGGGGCAGCGCCAGCCCCTTCCCGGAGTTGGGGATAAGGTGGGCCCGAGCCCCCCGCACCATGAGCGCCCGACCTCTGCTCCTCCTCTGCCTCCCGAGGCCCTGGCCAGGCCCCAGCACCCCCAGCCCCCAGCTGGGCTGTAGTGAGAGCTTCCCAGGCTGCTGTGGGGAGCTCCGGACCCCCCACCTGCCCTGGGCGATGTGCCCCAAGGGGCGGGGACACAGGCAGGGGTCTGCTCTCGGACCCCGGCCTCCCCACAGCAGCCTGGGCTCCCTGGGTGGCTCTTACCACTGCCTGGCTCTGGCTTCCACCAGCCCAGCCAGGGGGCGGGGCCTCGGGGGAGAGGAGGAGCCAGGGGCGGAGTCAAGGAGAGGGGGCGGGGCTCCTGCAGGTGTCCCGTTTTTGCCTTTTGAGAAGGTGGTCGCCCTGGGGCCGGCGGGCGCCATGGCCACGGCAGCAGAGGAGGCGGGTGCGGGGGGGGGGCCACCGGCAGCCTGTGTGGGGGGGGCTGGTCCGGTCCCTGCCATCCCTCACTCTCCTGTCCAGGCGGAGGAGTTCCACACCCTGGTGCACTCGCTCCTGGGCCACCTGTCCGAGTCGGAGAAAACCCTCAAGTACGGCGTCTTCCCGGAGGAGGAGGCGGCCATGCACGAGTGCCAGAGCCAGCTGCAGGTGAGTGCCCCCCACCCCAGCTCCTGCCCCGAGGGCTGCCCCCTGCGGCCCCGCCTCTCCTGCTGGCTGGGGCTGGAAGTGGGTGCAGAAGCCCTGCATCAGGGCCCGGGGAGCCCCTTCTGCTGCCTGGCGCTCTGGTCTGGAGACAGGGAGGCTGGGCCTCCGACCCCCGCAACCCATCAGCCTCCTGCCATGGCCTGAGCCCGTTCCTGGCCACGCCCTGGGCAGGGCAGGGGGAGACGGGAGCTCTCTCCTGGCTCAGCCTGTGCCACTGGCTTCGCCCTGCAGGCCAAAGTATGGGGGGCTTTGCCCCTTGTCTCTCCCGGCAGCCGCAGGGCGGGTCTCTGCAGCCATCACACTGTGTCACTGCATCTCCCTCCAAGGGGTGCTTCGTGCCCCCCCTGCCAGCAGGGCTACGGGCCCAGCCAGGCTTTGCGGTGGGGGCTAGGCAGCCCCTCCGCCTGCAGCCCCCATCTGCGCCAGGCTGGGCAGCGGCCGGTGGCTCTCGGGCCGGCTGCAGCGGCGCTGAGCTGCCCTGGTCCGGAGCAGGAGCTGATGAAGACTCTGCAGTGCCAGCAGCTGGAGCTGGAGTGCATCACGTCCCTGGGCGAGGAGATTCTGGCCACCTGCCACCCCGACTCCATCCTCACCATCAAGTCCTGGGTCACCGTGGCCAAGAGCCGCTTCCAGGAGGTGAGTGTGAGCGGAGCCCCCGCCGAGCGGGGGAGGGCAGAGCCGCGGGGGGCACACCAGTGCCCGGGGGCGCCCTGGGATCCCTGGACTCCGCTGCCCAGCACGTGCCCCACACTGGGCCTGGGGACAGGGGCCGGCGTAATGGGCTATGGGCCGGCCACCTGCAGCACCTTTCCCTGTGCTCTCAGCCCGCAGACCCGGACGTCTGGACTTCCTCAGTGCCTGCCCTCCTGCTCCCGTGTGGGCCGTGGGCGCAGGGCCGGGGGCCTGGGAGCAGAGGGGATTTCCGCACGCTCGGCATGAGTGCGGGCTGCACCCAGTGGGACGGGCTGCAGGCACAGGTGGCGGCGCTGTCACCCCAGACACGTCCAAACATCTGCGGTGCCCAGACCCTCCAGCCAGCCCCTTGCTGCCCCCTGCCCGGCTTGGAGTAGGAGAGGCCCTGCCGCGGCAGCGGGAATTGGGCCCGCTCACCTCACCCGCCATGTTCTGGGCCTGGCCTGGCATCTCCAGGCCCCGCAGGGGGTTCCCCGGCTGGCCGGAGAGGGTGTGTCCTAGGGAACGCCCCTGGGGTGGCTGAAGGTGATGCGGGGCAGAGTCTCACTTGGGGGGAGGGTGTTGAACACGGCCCCACTCCCCCTCCGCGAGCCTGTTGGGCCCCTGCCCGTCTTTGACAGGGAGAGCCCCGTCGCCCGGGAAGCGCAGCGTGCACAAGTGACAGAGGGTTGGGGGACACTGGCACAGCTGCCACGGGCCCCCCGAGCCGTGTCCTAGTGTCCCCGGGCCGTGCCCTGCCCCCACGGGGCCTGTCTGTGCCCTCCCTGCGCCCCGTGGTCTGTGGCCAGGGGCAGCTCCCCAGTCTCTGCCCCATGCTGCCCCTGTGTGCAGGTGCTGAGCTGGGCCCAGCAGCAGGGGGAGCGGCTCCAGGCCCAGGCGGCCCGGCTGGCGGCAGAGCGGGAGGAGATGGCCCGGCTCATCGACTGGATCACGGCGGCCGAGGAGTCACTGAGCCTGAGGAACCAGGAGGCGCTTCCCGAGGACGCCGAGCAGCTGGAGGAGCTCAGCTCCCAGCACACGGTAACGGGGCCCCCCCGCCCCGCCCAGCCCAGCCCTGCACGGCTGCTTGCCCCCTTCCGGCCCCCCACCCCAGCACTGCCCCCCACGCCTCCCTCCGGGGCAGTGAGGTCCCTCGTGCTCCCCACCGCAGCCCTGCCCCGTGTCAGCTCAGCCCAGACGCTCTTCGGGGCCAGGAACCAGCCCGGGCGGAGGGCGGAGGGAGCCCTGGCCCCATGACCAGCCTGCCCCAGAGACAGTGTCTCCCAGCTGGGCCATGGGTGCCCCCTCGCTTTACCGGGGTCCGGCCCTCTAGCCCCCGTAGGATGCCCCACCATGGGGAGCCTGGGCCCCGCCCCGCCCTGACTGCCGACTCTCTGCCAGGAGTTCATGGAGGAGCTGAGCCGCCAGCAGCCGGACGTGGAGAAGGTCACCAAGAGCTGCAAGCGCCGGCTGGCCGCGGAGCTGGGGCCACCGGCCACCCGCAGGCTGGCTGCACGTAAGGGGCCTGCCGCTGTCCCCGAGCCTGGCCCGGATCCCCCGCCCCCCCTCACGCCCCCCTCCATCCGCCTCCCCCTCACATCCCCCTCCACCCGCCTCCCCCTCACGCCCCCCTCCATCTGTCCCCCGCCTCCCCCTCACTCCCCCCTTGATCCGCCCCCCACATCTCCCCGGATCCACCCCACCCCACCTCCCCCTGCCCCTCGATCTGTCCCCGCCTGCCCCGCCCCTGGGCGCTGAGGCCCGTCTCTTGGCTGCTTTGCAGGGCGACGCAGCGCTGTGAAATCCCCCCGCTCGGCTCCCCAGGGGCCGCTGGTCGACCTGGAGCCCCAGAGCCCCGTCACGGCTCAGCTCCTGCACCGCTGGCAGCAGCTGTGGCTCCTGGCCTTGGACCGGCAGTACCGGCTGCAGAGCGCCCTGCAGCGACTGCGCGACGCGCCCTGCGCTGTGGTGCACTGGCCTGGGCCAAGGCAGGGCGTGCTGGGGCCGGGGGTGCGAGGACCCTGCCCTCTGGGCGTGGTGCACTGGCCTGGGCCAAGGCAGGGCGTGCTGGGAGCCGGGGCGTGCGAGGACCCAGCCCTCTGGGCGTGCGAGGTGCACTGGCCTGGGCCAAGGCAGGGCGTGCTGGGAGCCGGGGCGTGCGAGGACCCAGCCCTCTGGGCGTGCGAGGTGTGCCCCTTGGTCCTGGGAACTCGGCACGGGCTGGGCACGCCCGGCTCAGCAGGGATGGCGCAGCCAGGAGCGCAAGCTGACGTGGCTCTTGGGACGCCCACTGGGTGTATCTAACGTGGCAGCATCTTCCAGGCCAGCCCCAGTGCTGCTGGTGGGGCAGCGGGGGGCTGAGGGCTTCTTCCAGGGCCCCCAAGGAGGCTCTGTGTGACCCACCCCCCGGGTCGTCCCCCCAACCCCCGTGCAGCCGTCTCCTGACTCCGGCCTCGCAGCATCCAGCACCCCGGCCCCCCCGCCCCATGAGAGCCTCTGGACAGGGCTCTGGGCCCTACCTGCCCCCAAAGGGGCCATGCACCTACCTCGCGGCAGAAGCGATTCCCAGCCAGCGTGGGAGTCGGGGGGTTTGTTAGTTCTCAGGATCCAGCCTAGCAGGACCTTGTTAGCAGATTAATTCGGAGTCACAGCAGCGACCACCCGAGGAGCCCAGCGAACCCTGCACGGCACTGGCTCTGCCTTCCAGCCAGCCGTCACCCTCCCCCCAGAGCCCTCCCCTACCCCTCCCCAGTCCTTTGTCTCCTCCCCAGGCAAGGGGCCCCTCCTCCTGGTCTCCATCTGCCACAGCCTGTCCCAGCTGGTTGGGCCAGGGCAGGGGGTGCTGGCCAGGTCTGCTACCTAGCTGTGGTTGGGGAAGGTGGTCTGCGAAATGATCACTCAGCCGGGTCCCATCCCCGAAATGCATCAGTAACATATGGGGAAACTGAGGCGCGCACACAGCACTCAGCGAACACCCCAAGAATATCTCCACTTCTTCACACCCCCATGGCCTGTGCCCAGCTGAGCTGCCCTGGGGGGGCGGGGACAGGGCACACGCAGGCGCCAGCCCCCCCACAGCCCATGCCCAGCCCAACTGCCCCCCAGTTAATTCCCGCGTCCCTGTCTCCGAGGTGGAAGAGTTTGCGCACTTTGACTTTGGCGTCTGGAGGAAGCGGTACATGCAGTGGATCAGCCAGATGAAATCCCGGGTCCTGGACGTTTTCCGAGGCATCGACAGGGATCAGGACGGGCGGATCAGCCAGCGGGAGTTCATCCAGAGCGTCCTCGCCTCCAGTGAGCACGTGCCCAGGCCCTGGGAGTGGGGGGTGGGGGGAGAGTACCCCTGTGGGACTTGGGGGAGCCCCGGAGCTGTGCTCAGCTCTGGGCTGGGTTGGCCTGACTGGTGCAAGCTGTACGCTCCCCTCCATCTCCTGGTGACTAGAAGGGAGGGTTGTAAGGCCTGGCACTGGGGCTGGGGAGGAGCAGGGCCCCGCTGCTGGGGACAGCGCGCCGTCGACCAGCCCAGAGACGCAGGGGAAGGCGCTGCAGGGCACCGAAGGGTTTTCTGAGGGCGCGCTCCCTCCCCTGCCCAGAATTCCCCACGAACACCCTGGAGATGAGTGCCGTGGCCAGTATCTTCGATATGAACGGGGACGGCTTCATTGACTACTCCGAGTTCGTCAGTGCCCTGCATCCCAGCCGGGACCCGCTGCGGAGGATTGCTGACGCTGACCAGATCCAAGACGAGGTACAGCGGGGGGCAGGGAGGGGACGCTGTGGAGCTGGGCACGGGGAGGGTGCTGGGAGCGTGGGAGCTAACGCAGAGGGCGACGGGCAGCGAGTGGGAGCGGAGACGTTGATTCCGAGGTCAGAAAGGACCATTGAGATCATCTGATCTATCCTTGGGTATGACGCAGGCCGGAGAACGCCCCCGAATAACCCCTGGAGCAGCTCTGTTAGAGACCCACTCAGGCCGGATTTAAACATGGTCAGTGATGGAGAATCCACCCCAACCCTGGCCGGTAAATTGTTCCAGGGGGTAATTATCCTCCTGTTAGAAATGTGCACCGTATGTCCCGTCTGCACTGGTCTGCCTTCAGCTTCCAGCCACTGGATCGCGTTGGACCTTTCCCTGCTGGGCTGAAGAGCCCGTTATTAAATATCTGTTCCCCATGTAGGTACTTATAACAGACTGTCACCCCTTAACCGTCTCGTGAAGCTAAATAGACTGGCATTCCTGTGCCGAGGAAACCCCACTGGAAACATTTGTTTTTCCGTATAATTCTACGTTTCCATTATTAAACCCTCCGCGTCTCCACATTTACAGCATGGCTGTAGAAAGGAGGTGGGTCTGACGTGCTGCTGTCTGCAGTCCAGGGATTGATCTCCAGCGGGGTTTTCCCCACTAAACTCTAGCCTCTACTTCTCTCTGCCTGCAGTCAGCCGGATTTACACCTGGCACCTGCCTTCCTCGCCAGGCTATGCAGAAAGATATTAAAAGGCTGAGAAGTGGAGGCTTGGTGCTGGTGAGCTGGGATCTGTCTGGATTAGAAGACAGCTCCTGTGCTCTGGTGTCTGTCCTCGAGACAGCTGGTGCTGGCTGGGAGAGGAGTTAGCTGCCGGGGCCAGGCTGCACCGCAGAGACGGAGGATGCTCTGGGTATTGTTTGAACAGTCATTTTGCGTTTTCTGTAGCACAAGGTCTTGAGAACTGCATCAAGGGGAGAACAATCTGTACAGCTGAGAGAGGCAGGGAGAAAGGAAAGAGAGAGAGAGACAGCCGCAGAGGTGGCCAAACCCTAATTCCCTTGTGCACACGTTAGGCTGCAATAGCAGCTGACCCTGAGAAAGGACAGCAGAGGGACAAAGACAGCAGAGGGCAGGTGTTCAGGGGCAATTACTCCACGGACGGCATGTTCCTGGCCTTGCTGAACTCAGGCTTTGATAGCGTAGGACCCTGCATGTCCAGTCAGGGCGATAGGACAGAGGTCTATACAATCGTGACTGGGGTGGAGACAGTAAATAAGGAGGTGTGACTTACCCCTTCACCTCACACAAGAGCCAGGGGTCACCCATGAAATGAACAGGCAGCAGGTTCAAATCAACATAAGGAAGTACTTCACCCAGCTAGGGCTGTACCGTACTGCGCTCCAGGGGCCGTCACACCAGTGCCAAACAGAGGTAAAGGAGCCTTTCTGCCCCCACGCAAGATTCCCTTTTACGCATCCAAGGATTCCACTGGCCCTTTTGCTCCAGCATCGCATCGGGAGTTCACGGTAGCTGATTGTCCGCCATGGCCTTCAAATCTGTATCGGAGTCGCTGCTTCTCAGGATAGTGTATCCGCGCCTCCCCCCCCCTCCCTCCCTCCCTCCCGCGTCTTTTGTTCCTAGATGTGCACAGTTACATTTAGCCAGGTTGTTGGCTTGCACCCAGTCTACAAGAGATCCAGGTCACTCTGAATCAGAATTTCTATCTGAATTTACCACTCCCCCAGCTTTTGTGCCATCTGCAAACGTTACCAGGTTTCTGGTCAGTTTGATTTGATGTTTTCTTCTGGTCATTGATCGACACGTCCAGTCAAACACGATGGAGACGTCGAAGCGTCTTACGTCAACACTGCTCTCTTTGTCAGCCACTCTTGTCATCTCTCAGAAGAAGAGTCCAAGCTAGCGTGACAGGATCTGTTTGCCATCCAGACATGTTGATTGGCATTCAGTACCTCATTATTCATTCACTTGATTATCATCAGAATTAATAATTAATAGGATGTTAATATCATTAACGTTATCATCAGCCGCTCCATTATCTTGCCTGGGATGGAAGGCTGGCTGACAGGCCTGTCATTACCTGGGTCGTCTTTTTAAAAATTGGCCCAACGTTGGCTGTCTCCGAGTCCTCTTGAACTCCCGCAGGGCTGCATGAAGGTAACTCCAGTGACGCTCACAGCCAGCAGAGCCCATGCACTGGGGCGGTGGCGGGGCCGGTGGGCTCAGTCACGGGGCAGGATGGCGGGGCAGGGCAGGGCGCTGCCTGGGACCAGGTGCCTGGGCTGGGGACCGTCTCCCGTTGTTTGACTCTGTTGGGAGTAGACGAAACCTGGCGATGGACTCAGATCTTTACGAGTGATCTGGAAGAAAACAGAGCCCTGATATGCAATGTAATTGGCAGCTGACACAGATATTGGCGCAGGGGTGAATAATGCTGGGAACTGGTCAGCTGTACAGGGCGACTGGCTCGCCTGGGAAGGGGGGCTCGTTTGAGCAGGATGTGTTTGGACACCGGGAAATGTGAGGTCAGGTGTCTAGACACACAAGCGTCGGTCATGCCGCACGGAGCATAGTATCCAATGCAGGGACCCTGCAAAGGACTCCGGGCTTCTGGCAGCGCTCCCAGTGCACCTCTGTGGCCAAAACGGGCGAGGTGATCCCTGGATGCGGACGCAGCAGAGTATAGAGGCGGGGCAGGGTGGTGATGTGACCCCTCAATACGCCATTGGTGAGCCCATCACTGGACTCCTGTGTCCAGTCCCGCTGTGCACAAGGCTGCAGAGAAGAGGCACAGAACTGCTTCAGGGGCTGGAGAAAGCGGCTGACAGCACGAGACTTCCCACGCTCGCCGTGCTTCGTTTCTGAACGGGGCGGAGAGCAGACGCTCACCGGCGACTCGGCCCAGCGTGAGACGAGACGCTGAGCACAGGTGGCTCTTTCGTCTCACAGGAAAGGGCACGAGAAAGATCCAGCAGCTGGAAGCTGCAGCTAGACGAATTCAGACTGGGGATGGGGGGCAGCTAGCCATGGGAACAACTGGCCAAGGCTCGTGGTGGCTCTCCGGCTCCTGAGGGCTGGCTGCCTGGCATTAGCCGCTCACAGTCCAGGGCTCAGAACAGGAGGTGCTGGTGCATGCAATGGCCTGTGTCACAGAAGAGCTGACGAGGTCAGGCTCTCCTGGCCTCACTCTCCTGGACCTATGAATTGTTCCTCCCTCAGCACCCAGGGGAGGAAATGAACAGGCCTGGGGGCGGGAGAAGGGCTGCAGGGGCCCTTCGCTTTAGTCCTCCCCTCTGATATCACCATCCCAGGCCGCCCTGACACTGGCTACGTGGGGAGGGGTCGGGTGCCGGCCATCTGCTCCATCTGACTGATGGGGTGAGTTGGGGCTCTGGGGCTGCCCTGCCTGTCCTTTCCCCTGACATCTGCAAGTGCCAGACCCGGCTGAGCTGGGCAGGTCCAGACCCGGGCAGGTCCCGGGCTTGCAGCAGGTGGAGAAGCTGGCGGGAGAGGCAGAGCAGATGCATGTGGAGGCAGCGCGGGGCGGGCACTGGCTTCTCACTGCCCAGGACCTTGCGCTGTCTTCCAGGTCAACAGGCAGGTGGCCCAGTGCAACTGTGCAAAGCGCTTCCAGGTGGAGCAGATCAGCGCCAACAGGTACCGGGTGAGTCCTGCCTGCCCCCGCCACCTGCGCCTGCTGGAGCGTGGCATGGGTCCGCGTGCAGACACACACACACACGTGCACTGCTGGCAGAGAGGGCTCCTCAGCCCGCCCCCTCTCTGGGGAGCCCCCGGCACTCGTGGGAGGCTCGGCTCGCTTGTCTCAGAAATACACAGGCTGTGGGGGCTGGGTCTTCGCTGCCCCTTTGGCCCCAAGCAGCAGCCTGGGGAGATGCCTGGTCCGTACAGAGGGGCTGCAGCTCCCCCCCTCCCCGGCCCAGTCACGAAGCTGGGGGTACAGGGTCGACAACGCAAAATCCTGTCTGTGGCAGAGACACTTTCTCTGACCTCGCCCATGCTGGGCCCTGCGCTCACTGCACCTGCTCACCCGGGGGCTGGGCGATGTCCCAGAGCCATTCTGTGCATGGGGGGGGGGGGCTCTGCGTCCTGGGCTGGCCACCCCGGCTCAGAAAGGGCCCGGCAGGAATCGAGGGGGCCGGAGGCGGGTGACAGGCTGATTAGGGGCTAGTGAGACCCGAGGCTAGGAGAGCCAGGAGCCGGGGGCTGGTGGTTTGCAGAGGGACCGTGATAATTCGGCTCCTCTCAGGCGTTCCCGTCCCAGCCTGTCTAGGTGCTGGCACACCCTAGACGTGCCCAGCACATCCCTGGCAGCATCCCCATTGCAAGATGAAAAGAAGCCCTGCATTGTGCTCACACGCTGCCCATGCCTCTTGCTGCTGCAGTTTGGGGAGTCACAGCAGCTGCGCATGGTGCGGATCCTGCGCAGCACCTTGATGGTGCGCGTGGGCGGCGGCTGGATTGCGCTCGATGAATTCCTGGTGAAGAACGACCCCTGCAGAGGTAGGTGCAGCGGAGCGGGCTGGGCCCTGGCTCCCCGCTGCATGTGGGGCAAGGGGTGGGCAGGCCCCTGGGAGCCAGAGACCTGGGGGAGAGCCTCACCCTGCTGTCTTTCCCCCGGCTGCGGTGGGACATGGGGCTCAGCGAGCGCAGAGCAGGGGCCTGGGACAAGGAATTAGCCCTTCGCCCTCTCTGCCTTGGGCTGCGGTCACCGGCCAGCCGCCGACTGCGGGGCTACTGTCGGAATGGCTCCGGCTGAGGCTGGGCCAGGCCATCCCCTCCCCCAGGTGACCTGGTGTCCCTGTGGGTCCAGGGCTGGGCTGTTTCTATGGGCCACCGGAAGCAGGTGGTTGCAGAAGTCCCTGCAGCGCCCCTGGGCGCACAGACTGGGAGGCGGCGCTGCCCCGGGAGCCCTGCTAGGGCAGGTTTAAAGGGCCTGTCCAGGGGGCTCAGTGCATGATGGGAGATCTCCTGCCATTGGCACCACTGGCCCCCCCCCCCCTCCCCCGGGCTGTGCCCTAACAGCTGGAATCCCTGGCCCCGGCTAACCCTCCGGTCGCCCTGCCCAGTGATGAGAGGAGGGGCCGAGGCTTGGGGGAGGCCCCCCCGCCCCGTGCCCTGTGGGCACCCCGGGGTGTGTGCTGGAGTCACCCTGGTTGGGCCGGAGACAGGGCTCCCGGGAACCAGCAGGGGAGGGGGCACTGGCAGAGACTGACTGGGGGCTCCTGGGTGGGGGCTTTGCCCCCAAGAGCCTGGTGAGCAGGGCAGGGTGCAGCTGTGCCTGGTCGGGGGCCCTGGGGCTCTGACAGCCCCGTGAGACTGAGCCGTGCCCCAAAACGGCAGGAGCTCGGCGAGGGTGGGTCTGGGGCTCGGTGTCGGTGCTTTGCTTGTGCCAGCCAGCGGGGGGCGCCCCAGGCCCAGCCATGGGAAGGGAGAGTCCCATGGGCCAAGCCGGTAGGTCCCTGTGCCAGCTGGACGGACGGACGGACGGATGGACGGATATTCCTGCCCCGGGGTCCACAGGCTGACACAACAGCAGGAAATGTTGTGATGCTGCAAGCTCCTTGTGTGCTTCGAGCCCTGAGTACGAGAGCAGACGGCCCTCGCCACGGTCACATCACGGGCAGTGTGAACCGAACCAGGAGTTACCTGCTCACCTTGCAGAGGCGGGGAGAGACTCCAGGCGTCCTGGCTCCCAGCCCCCCTGCTCTAACCCACTAGATCCCCTCCCCCCAGAGCCGGGGATACAATCAGAAACCCAGAGAAGAGGAGGGTTGGACGAGAGCTCAGGAGGTATCTAGTCCCACCCCTGCTCAAAGCAGGACCAACCCCACCTAAATCATCCCAGCCAGGGCTTTGTCAACCCGGGCCTTAAAAACCTCTAAGGATGGAGATTCCACCACCTCCCCGGGTAACCCATTCCAGTGCTTCACCACCCTCCTAGGGGAAAACTGTTTCCTAATGTCCAACCTAGACCTCCCCCCCCTGCAACTTGAGACCATTGCTCCTTGTTCTGTCACCTGCCACCACCGAGAACAGCCTAGCCCCATCCTCCCTGGAACCCCCTTTCAGGTAGTTAAAGGCTGCTATCAAATCCCCCCTCACTCTTCTCTGCTGCAGACTAAACAAGCCCAGTTCCCTCAGCCTCTCCTCACGATCCAGGCGTCCTGGCTCCCAGCACCCCTGCTGTAACTCCCTAGACCTCGCTAAAATGCAGGGCTCGCAGAATCTGAACCCAAACCTAAACCAGCTGGTCCCCCCGGAATAATCCCCGGGGCAGCAGCTGTTAATCCCAGCCTTGGCCGCCCCACGGGCAAACCCAGTTGTTAGCCCTGGTGATGCCCCCCCAGCCCCCCTCCGCCCGCTTCCCTGGCACGCCACAGTTCCTATGGCCGGCCCTCCAGCAGCCCTTGCCCCCTGCTCAGCGCGCCCCTGCCGGTGCCCCCGGCCTCTGACTGTCTGTCTCCCTGAGCAGTGAAGGGAAGGACCAACCTGAAGATCAATGAGAAATACCTGTCCCCAGATGCCTTAGGGGCCGCGGCCGCCACGTGTGCCAGCAGCCAGTCAGCCCCCCTCCAAAGTGCTGTCCCGCAGCCGCTCCAACTCCAGCCTCAGCCTCTACAGCAGCGCCTCCGCCCCCAGCAGTCCCCTGGCCAGGAAGGTAAGCACCACGGGACCCGGCAGGCCCATGTCCCCGTGTGACCCCAGCCTGGCAGGGCAGCGCCCCCCAGGGACTCCTGGAGACGTGCCCGGGGCAGGAGGGTGGGTATTACCCGCACACTAGGCACCCCACCCTGACCCAATCCGTAGGGCTCGGGGGGTATTTTTCTGCAGGTTGTGGAGCCTTTTACCAGTGGCGGAGCCTTACCCAGACATAGCCTGATTCTCTGTGTCCACAGTCACCCGCACAGCACACCCGCTGCGCACACACTGCTCACCGCTCCCAGGAAGGCAGACAAACAGCTCCTGCTGGCTGGGGAGGACTCCAGGTTCTGCGCAGCGTGGTTGGCCGGGTGCTGAGGTCTGGCCTGGCCTGGAGTTCGGTTCCAAAGAAGGCCCTTTCGGACCCCGTTTATAGTGTTAAAACTTGGGTCCCGTTTAGCAATAACTTAACCGATGGCTTTAAACTAAAGTACGCAGACAGCAGCACTCGCCCAGCATGAGACCGGGCTGTAACCGCCCTCGCTGGTTTAAGTAGTGCACGCTTAGTGATGCACCAGGCAGAAGCAGCCAAAGCAGCCAGAAATCATCCAGCTACACAGCAGAGAAGTGGGACCCATCAGACGAAAGAAGCAGAACCTCGAGATCTGGTTCTTCAGCTGGTGGTGGCAGGGGCTGTTAGCGCAGCAGCAGCCGGGTGACACGGGGTGTGATTTACACGGGGAGATCTCATGCCTCTTCGCTTTTGGCTGCCAAAAACCGGCCTTACATGGGAGCCCAGGCTCACCCGACGTTGATTCCCCAGCCCCGGGTCTGCGTGGCCACTGCCCTGCAGCGAGCTGTGTGGGTGGGCTGAGCTCCTTCCCCAGCCGGCATGGAGGGCAGGGCGGGATGGAGGAGCTGCCCAGGCCCTGTCCTCACCAATTACCTCCTCTGCTCTGCTCTGCTCTGCTCTGCCCCCCAGGCTGTCCTGCGGCGGACGCGCTCCGGGGACCGGTGCCACCGTTCCCGCAGCTCCCTCCTGGCTGACGGGGCTGAGCCGAGCTTCAGCGCAGCCAAGGACAGCACCGAGTCTGCACCCCCAGGTGAGAGCCACTCGCAGATCTCCCGCAGCCCGGCTGGGGACAGGCTGGCTACGCCCCGGCCCAGGAGGGGTTCCTGGGTGTCGTGGGTGGAGGACGAGATCCTCGGCCCTGGGGCTGCCCCTGCTGCCAAAGTTACTCTTGGCTCACACCCTCTGCTTTGCTTCCAGCGCTCCCCGAAGGGCCTCCCACCTGACAGCTGCAGCTCGTCCCATCCCATGTGCAGTGAGCCCCCCGCGAGCAGCACCTCTTCACCAGGGGCTGGCAGGCGCCCGCCCCCACGCAGCCAACCCCACTCAGGATTTTCCACCACGCCGGAGAGTGGGGCTCCCAGGCCGGAGAGGATGGAAGCAGCTGGCATGGCTCCTGCAGCAGAGAGCTCTGTGTGTGCGTGTGTGTACGTGCGTGTGTGTGTGTGCACCTCGGGGTGTGTGCATGCGTGTGCTCTGCCGCTCCCTGCTTGCAGGGCAGGGGACCGGAGGATCCCGCGGGAGGCTCTGCTGTGTGTCCAGCCCAGGATATACACAAGGATCCCCAGCAACCCCACCAGCCTGCGCCCCTCCGGGCACGCGGTACACGTCCCCACCAGCGCAGCAGAGAGAAGGCTCCGGGTGAGGGAAGGGGGCACCCTCAGCCCCCTGCAGCTGCAGACAGAACCTGGGCTCTCGCCCGGCCCTGAAGAGCTCAGACCTCAACATCCCTGCTGCAGGAAAACCACGCGAGGCCCAGCCCCTCACCGCCGGCACGCCTGCAGCGCAGCAGGTGGGCACTGCCCCCCAGCCAGTTACTGCCCCGTCCTCACAGCACCCCCTGCTGGGAGCCCCCCCAACCCAGCGCTTGCCCTGCCCCCACAGCACCCCCTGCTGGGGGCTCGGTTGTGAGGTCCCGCACTGTCACTGCCCCGCCCCATCCCACCCTGGTGTGTGTTACCCAGTAGCAGGTTTGGGGGGGGGCGTCATTGCTGCAGCCCATGGTCTGCTCAGACGTGAGCCCTCAGCCAGGGCCTGGAGTCCCAGCGCAGTTGCAGGGGCCCATTTCCGGTGCTACCTCCCCTGGCCCCTGGGTGTGAGGGCAGGGCCCACGGCTGCTCTCCCCACTCTGACAGGCATTGCCCCACCAACCAGCCTCCCCCCGCCTCATGCTGCCCCACAGCGGGTCCTGCACGATGCCGGAGCCCCTAGCCCCCCCACCTGCCTGCAGCACTGACCCCCTGGCAGCCGGGCCCCGTCCGCTCTGGCGTCAGCTGGACCGTGGTCTCCGGCCCCGCTGCCTGCCCGCAATAGCGCAGACTGTCGCTACGGCTGTAGCCACCCCCGGCAGACTCGCTATGGTTGTAACCACCCCCGGCAGACTGTCGGTACAGCTGTAGCCACCCCCGGCAGACTGTCGCTACGGCTGTAGCCACCCCTGCCAGGGACAATAAAGAGTAGATTTTTCTATACACACCATAGAGCCGCCTGGGCGTCTGTCTGGCTAGCGGCTCACGCTCGCTCGATACGGGGGGCACCAGGCCCGCCTGCAGGGGGAAGGACGCAGAGGCCACTGGTCAGGGTGGCTGTCGGGGGTGACGCTGTCCAGTGCTGGGGGTACATGTGCCCCTGGAACAGCCCCAGCTCCCTGCGGGCCACGGGGCTCAGACCAGCTGGACGGGACAGCGGCTGTGCTCACGCTCCAAGCGCATCCGGAGCTCACAACAAGCTGCAGTTGGGCCTGTTCCTGGGGCAGGCGCCCAGTGGGCCCATGGGGCTAGCACTGGCCCCCAGGAGCCCTGGGGGCTAGGCACAGAGATCGCAGCATCCCTGCCCTTGCTGCACTGACCCTGGGCCCTGGTCCCCTCCCTCCCTGCCTGCCTGCAGTGCTTGGCTTGGCCAGAGCTGCCCCAGAGGCCCGCCCACGGGGTGGCCCCGCTGCTGGCACTGGGGCAGGCAGCGTGTGACTGGCGAGCCCCAGGTGGGTGGCTGGTGTAGACGTGCCCCGGGCTCTTCAGCTCGGTTCCAACACAACGCTGCCGCGATTCCTGCGCCGCGTTGCTGCCGCTCAGCCCAGCACACGGGTCTGGCCGCGGCGCAGAAACACCCCAGCCCGTACCAGTGACCCGTCTGCACGAAGATCCAGCGCCAGTCCACGCGCCCGCCGGCCAGCCGCTGCTGCAGGGCAGCAAGGAGCCCCCGGGCACCGGCAGGAGCCCAGTCCCCAGCCCTGCCCAGCCCAGCCCCTGGCAGCCAAGGCGCCAATGAGCCTCCTGGGGGCACCAAATACTCTGCTTCAGGGGAAACGTTGTGCACACGATTGACTTAGCCCCGCCCGCAGCCGCAGGGGGTCAGACCGGGTCTGGGGGTGCAGGGCTGGGCAGCTGGGGCAGGGGTTGCTGGCCGAGCAGGCTGATGCGGAGGCTCCTGCGGGCCTGGCTGTGCCAGGTGCTGCAGGGCAGGAGGTGGCCAGGATCAGGCCCCTCGGTGGTGGGACTCCAAACCAAGAACAGCAGCTCCGTGTGCGGGGCCCGGCTGCAGCCACTCAGGGTCTGCTCCCTGGCAGCCGGGCGCTCCGGGCCAGGAACCCAGCGTCACACTGGTGCTGCGTGGGGCTGGAGCCGGCTGCAGGCCTGCCAGGGATCCCTGCCGGGGCGGGTGAGCCGGGACAGGCACCTGCTGCAGCTGCCTCAGCAGGTGAGTGGAAACCAATGCAGAGCCAAGCCCAGACCCAGCAACGGCCCCACCCTGCACGGGGCGCAGACACCCCAGAACAGCGCCACCGCTGCCCCGGGAGCTGGCAGCTGCCTGGTTTGTCGGGCACGGCAGCCTTGCAGGCCGGGCCAGGCCAGGACGGGAGGGCAGCCCCGGTCCTGCGGGCTGAGGCAGTGGGAGGGAGCCAGCGTCAGGATGGTGCATCGCCAGGGTGCACGGCGCCAGGGACGGCGCTGGCCTTGCTGGGCTGTGCTGAGAGAATTTCCTCCACCCCCCAGAACCCTAGTGCTGCCCCCCCCCACCCCCGCCCATTAGTCTGTGGCCTTCCAACACCGCCCCTCTCCCAGCCAGGGAGCTCGCCGGCCCATCCCCCGTCTCCAGGCCCCCACCATTCCTGCCGGGCCCTGTCTGTGCCCGTGTGACCAGCCCAGGGCACAGGGTCCCACCCACGTACAGCACGAGTGGGACTGGCCAGAGCTGCCCGGCTCCTCTCCGCATGCCAGCGGGCACAGAGCCGCCTGTTCACGCAGCGCGGTCAGCGCCCCACTGACCTAGATCACGGGACGCTGCCCCTGCCTGCATGGCCATTGGCAGAGCCAGAGGAGGTAGCAGGCCCAGACTGTAGCACCGGCTGTGAATCTCGGCTCCCTTTATTCTCTGTGCCAGCCCCTGCCCGCTGCACGGTCTCCTTGTGCCAGCGGCGATACCCCCAGCCCGTGCTGGCCGGCGGTGTGATGCCCGCACAGCCGTGGCCGTTGTGGGAACTTGGCTGCAGTCCCGCGAGGGCCCAGCTGAAGCGGCGTGTTCGTCTTTGTGCTGGGAGCTGGGAGGGCAGGCTGAGGCAGCTCTGGCGGGCATGAGACATGAGCACAGCCCTTCCCACAGCGGCGACGCCCTGCAAACCCTTTGTGGCAGCTCCCTTTGTGTTCTCTGCCGGCCGCCCGGGGCCTGGGCCCCAGCTCCCACACAGGGCGTGTGCTGTGAGAGTGAGAACAGCGGGGCGTGCCGGCGCACCAAGGTGCCTGGCAGGACCGGCAGGTTCAGGGAGCCACGGGCCCACGGCGGAAGGCTCAGCTGACTGCAGCCGGGCGAAGGAAGGGGGGGCATAGTAATTTAGATGGACCTGCCCCCCCTTGCTGCAGTGAAAAACCCTCCAGGGTCCCTGCCACTCTGCCCTGGGTGGTGGGGAGGGAATTCCTGGGCTAGCCCATATAGGGTGAACCCGAGACCCTGAGCAGGTCAACACCACCAGTCAGCCGCACCTGAGCGAGGGAATTCTCAGCGCAGCCCCCAGCTCCGGCCCGGCTCCGGCCATCCTGGATGCCTCAGAAGAAGGAGACTAAAGCCAAGCAGCAGCACACGTGGGGGTGTCGGGGGAGACGCCCTTCCTGGCTCTGCAGGTGGCAGCTGAAACCCTGCAGCGTGAGCTGACAGGAAGGAGACACAAGGCAGAAGGCAGCCCGAGGCTGCTGCGTCCCTTGCACTCCGACGGCTGGAAACTCCGTGGCTGGCCCCATCCCTCGGAGCCTCACCCTCTGAATTTGGTCCTGGCCGGGCCCTCCCTGTCTGTTCTTGTGCCAACATTGGCCTTCAGCGTCCATGGCTCGTCTCCCACCTGGGACCCCCCTTCCAATGCATCGTACGGAGCAGCCGCACCCCTGGGTCTTTTTGCTGGACTGACCAAGCCAAGCGCTTCTCGTCGCTCCGAAGATCCTCCCCAGCCCAGCGAGGCGCTGGTCCAGGCTGAGAGCACGGGGCAGAGAGCAGGACACAGACGTCCTAACGTGGCCCTGCCTTGGTCAATGGCGTTAACACGTCCTCGCTCGCGCGCTCGCCTGAGACATCCTCGGTTTGCATGTGCCTGTTTCGCAGCCGCATCACACGGGTGGCGCATAGTCCGCCTGTGAGGAGCCACCCCCACGGCTCGCGTCTCCGGCGCGTCCCACTGCCGAGCTCCCCCACCCCGGCACGATTAGACCCGAAGTGCAGGACCCTGCCCTTTGTCCGGTTGAATTTCACCCCGTTCCGGCCATCCAGGTCAGCCGGCCCTTCCCATGTAGCAGTCTGGGCCTGCTGTCCTGCTGTCCTGCTGTCCTGCGGCTGCCTCCCAGCTTTAGCAGGCGCCGCCGGTTAGTGCCAAGGGCATTAGTAAAAATATTGAGTAAGATCCGTCCCAAGGCTGCTCCCGGAGCAGCTGCACTCGTCACCTCCCTCCAGGGCGACAGTTCCTCTTTCAGCAGGACCGCTGCGTCCCCCATTAGCCAGGTCCTTACCCACCATCCCAGCCTTGTGCTGAGCCCCGGCTGCCCTAATTTAGCTAATCGTGTCCCACCTGCAGCATGTCCAGTGCTCCAGTGACGTCGCGTTACATCAGCTCTGCTGCGTGTCCCTTGGCTATAAATCCGGTCAGCCTGCAGCACAGCTCCTGACCCCCTGCCATCCCGAGCCGCGTCAGGATTTCCTGCACACTTTGTTCTAAAGCTTTGAGCAGTGGCGTACTGGAGAGGGGGGGGGCCAGGCCCCCGGGCACTGGCCTGAGTGGGGGGGCCCGAGGTGGGGGGACGCAAGAGGCTCTGAGGGGCACAGACCCTCCTGTGCCCCCTGCCCTCCATGAATGGCCATCCTGGAGTGCACTTACCTGCTGCTCCAGGCGCCAGCCTGTGGGGCTCCTGCTGCAGCAGGGAAGGGGGACGTTGCACGGCAGGTAAGTGTGTGTGTGTGGGGGGGGGGGGGCAGCAGAGCCAAGCCTACATTTGCGCCCCCCCGGTGCCTCACGCCCCCCCGCAGGTACAGAGCCCCCCTCCCCAGGGCAGTTGGGGGCAGTGCCAGGACCCCTCCTGCCCTGCATGGGGGAGGGGAGGGGTGCAGCGTGAGACAGGAGGGTGCAAATGCAGGCTTGGTCCCCGGGCACCAGAGACCCTCGGTGCCCTACTGGTCTGAACACTGCTGAGCTCAGAGGAACAGCTCTGGAACTGCCCCAATCACCTGCTTTCCCTTTCTTAAATGCACATCCCACGTTAGCCCATCTCTAGTCCCACGGCTCCACCCCACACCCAGAGCCAGGTTTGTGGCAGATTTTAGCTACCTCCTGTGCCAGTTCTGCCAGCACTGGGGGTGGAGATTAGCCAGGAGCCCCGAGCTGAGCACATGAAGCTCTTGACGTGTTTCTTCCACTTCAGATGTCGTCGTCATTCCCATTTCTGCACACGCTTTTCCATCAGCCCCATGTGCCTGGGCCACATTGTCGGCCTTCTTGGAAACCGAGGCACAATGTTCAGAGAGTTTTGGGCCAGACCTAGAGTAGCGTTAATCTCCTCCCCGGCCATGCTGCATGGTGGCTCAGCCGCCGCCTGCCTTAGTCGCTTTTTATTGATGTGACTGGAAACCCTTCGCTGCTGTTTGAATTGCCTGGGCAGGGTCAGTGCAGCTCAAGGTCCAGCAATTCGCACTTTATTGCCACCGTTTCTCACCGCCCCAGTGGCGCTGGTTTTGCCGCTCAGCCCCTTTCTCCAGTCCGCAGCGGCCGGCTCCTCACTCCGAAAACCCTCTTTGAGACGACGATTCATCCTGCCGGGCTGGAGCTGGAGTGGGGGACCTGCCCCGCAAGCGTGTGAGCCCGGCACTGGGGGAAACGCTGGGCCAGCTCAGCCCCATCTGCGCTAGCCGCACGCCACGGCCCGGCAGCCACCCCGCCTGGGCCGCCCTGTGCCTGCACGTCCCGCGCCAGCCTTCCCAGCCCTGCATGCGCTGCTGTGCGTAGGGTGAGGGCTGGTCACCGACTCCCCCTTCCAGCACCACAGGGCAGCCCAGGAACACCCCAGCTCCCAGGCACGTCACCCACCGCCCCCACTGCCCGACCCTGGCATTAGCCGGGGCCCTCAGCAGCACGGGGGCCAGGCAGACAGAGCCTAGGACAGGCGCTGGGCGAGACCCTGGCCCAGGCAGCACCTGCCCTTCCCCCAAGGCCTGCTCCGTGCCAGGCCGGGTCTTGCCCTCCTGTGCACGGGGGGTGGGGTGGGCTCCGATTACAGCATCCTGCATTGCCCACTTCACAAGCCTGTGCCAGGCCCCTGCACTGCGGGGGAGACACCAGGCCCCAGAGCTCCCACAGACCACACGCCCCCGTGAGATCCCGCCAGGCCCAGCTGCACGAGACGCGCACAGAGGCTGGGACCGGGCCAGCGTCAGCGTTGCTAACGAGATCGTCCTGGAGCTGCCCAGAGCCTGGCCGGGGGGCGAAGGGCAGGGCCACTGCCACAGCGTGCCTGGCCCCCATGCGCTGGGCACACGCTAGAGCCCAGCCCCCCGCCCGTGTCCAGAGAGGCAGCTGTCTGCCCGGCTCTGGATGCAATGGGCAGGAGCTGCGGCTGCACAGACTCAGTGGCGGGTGCAGGGCAGGGCTGGGGGGTCTCTGGGGGAGGGTCTGGCGGGATTTGAGGGGCTCTGGTTGTGTCCAGGGGATGGGAAGTCTGTCTGCAGGGGGAGGGGCGGGTTGGGTGTCTACCACTTTCTCATTGAGACCTGCTGTCCCGCAGCCCAGGGAGGGGCGGCCCCCTGGTTGGGTGCATTTGTGGGTGCGAACTCATTATCCTGTGATGCTGGGTGCTTGCGGGGGGAGCCCTGCCCGTGAGCCCTCCCCTGCGGAGCCAGGACTGGAGACTCCCGGCCCAATCGGTGCCCCCCAAAGGCAAAGCGCTAGGTCCGCGGCCGGCGCCGGCCTGGCTGAGGCCAAGGTGCTGTGGCCAGTGATGGCTCGAGGTCTGGATGTCCTGGCCTGGAAGGGGGTGTCATGCGGGCTGGCTTGAGTGGGGGGGCAGTTAGTATATTGGGTGACATCAGCATGGCAGAATCATAATAATCCATGTGGGATATGCCATGTCAGGTACTGTTCGGAAGGTTGTAATGTGCTAAGTAAGATAATAATACTTGTGTTCATGTGTGATATTTGAAATGGAAGTTATAGATGTATTGGAGATATCTGTGTTTCAAGTTGTGCTGCCTGGGCAACACCCCAGATAGGATGGCCACAGAACAATGGCCTGCATAATGGCCCATCAAGGCATTCCCAGGTGCAAGGGGCCCAGAGGGAGAAGCCAGCATCACCACTGAGTCACCAGAACCTGCTTACGTGACTCTGGACTCCATTGCAGACAGCCTACCTGAAGAGGCACCAGGATATGCCACTGTGACCTGTCTGTGCCCAGGGTAGCCAACTAATAATGCCAAGGTCAGGGCAGGCTGCAAAAGGAGAGCAGATTCTCCCCACGCTGGTGGGTGACACTGAAGCCCGGCTTCCCAACCAGCCACGAACTGCTTCTGATTTCCCCACACTGGATATCAAGAAGCCAGTCCACAAGCCAGGCAGGGCATCCCAGGCATCCCAGGGCCCTGTGGACAGCCAGATGCAGATGGCTGTGCTTGCAGAGGGCCAGCGTGCGCGGGTGCAATGCGGCAGGGCTACTGCCGAGGCCAGGACACAGGGACAGAAGACGGATGCACTGGCTAGGAAGCAGAGCCAGGGCGGGATGGGAGCCAGGCAATGTGCCACTGCTCCCCTCCCACCCCGACTCCAAGGCCTGAATGGACCATTATGGACGGTGCTGGCCACGGCGGGGCCGGCAATTCCAGGGGAATCAGCAACTAATGCCACTAACCCGGCGGGGTCAGAGCCGGACACCGGTAGGTAGCAGCAGAGCGTTTACGTTTGTATATGCATTTAGGGCTGTGTATCTGCCGGATCTGGGCCTGCTGTCGGGGCCCGTTTGCCTGCCTGAGAGCTCAGATTTACACTGGCGCAAAGAACAAAGGCATCGTGTGTCCTTTTGCCTCCTTGCAGCTCGATGGGTTTCCTCTAGTGCTGTGGGAAGAGAAGGTTTGCGGTTAAAGTGAGGGTGCGATACATGAATGCACAAATGACGGAAAACTCTGGCTCTTCTTCAAGACAGATGCCAGGACAAGACCCAGCAGGCAGCTGGGAAAGCGAGGGAGGTGCAGGGAGGTGTTAAAAAGAAACAAACATGGGGCCATAAACTGACACCGGTCTCTGCCCCTCCCATGGGGTACAAAAGGGATTGTATCAAAGCCCCCAGCCCAGACCCCCCAACGCGGAACATGACCATATATCGGAAGGGGTGGCACTGGGGTGGGGGGACCTCCAGGTATAATTAAGGCTACCAAGACGAAGGAGGGAACCATGGTCAGGGAAAGGGAGAGTTCTCTGGGCGTCTAGCCTAGGACTGGAGGGGGAAGGAAGCTGTTGGCGTACAGAGAAATAAGCCCGACTGGCAGGAATATGCTGCGTGTTTTGTGTCCTGCCTGCCTTGCTGTAGCTAACAGAGCAGGACTATGTGCGGAGGCACATTTTCCCCCAGAACCGCTGGCAATTGCAGAGAGATTTAGGTTCCACAAAAGGAATCCAGAAGAAGATGAAACCATTGTGCAATTTGTAGGAGCTCTGAAGACGTGCTAAATGCCAGCCTGCGTGACAGCTCAGTCTGTGGGGTGTGCAGTGAAGCGACACAGAAGCGCCTATTGACAGAGGCCCAGCTCACCTGGCAGAAGGCCATTGAAATTACAGTTTCCATGGAGCCGGCCACAAAGGAAGCCCAACAGCTCAGTGCATCAACCAGAGTGCATAAGGTGTCACAAGAACCTACCCACAGCCAGTGGGGAGCCGGGACTGTCACCGCTGTGGAAAGCCGGGTCACCATGCATCGGAATGCTGGTGTAACGACCTAGTGTGTCGGCAATGTGGCAGAAAGGGACACACTGAGCGTGCCTGCAAACAGAAGAAAGAAGAGTCAAACAGAGCAGGCAAACCGAGAAAAAGAAGCCTGCTGCCTGGCGGAGCAAAAGGGAAAATCTGCACGCGGCAGAGCAGGCTCAGGATGATCAAAGTGACACCCAGTCTGAAGAAGCAGCGCCACTCCATGGCTTGTCCATGGCAATTAGCTCACATGAATAGCGGGTAACCCCGCTGTTGGGAGGTAAACCTGTACGTATGGAACTGGACCTCGGCGCAGCAGTTTCGCTGGTCTCAGACACGGTGTATAAGGAGAAGCTAACACATCTCCCGCTTAAACCACCAAAAACTGTTCTGAAGATGTACACTGGAGAAGCTGAGCCCATGTTGGGCACTACTGATGTTAAGGTGGCGCTCAATGGACAGACTGCTAAATTGCCACTGTTTGTGGTGGAAGGCAATTACCCAGCCTTAATGGGAAGGTCATGGCTTAGGAAGATCCAGCTGCACTGGGCAGAAGTGCACAGGATGGCTAAAGAAGAAACAGGTCTGATAGCTGTATTTAAGAAACATGCTGCTGTTTTGGGAGAGGACCTGGGAAGTATGAAGGGAATCACTGTGAAACTGAACATTAAGCCTGACAGCCAACCAAAATATCTGAAAGCCAGAACTGTGCCTTATGCCATCAGGTCAAAAGCTGAAGCGGACCTGGAGTGCCTGGTCAAAAATGGAGTCCTAGTACAAGTTACCCACAGCCAATGGGCAGCCCCAATCATTCCAGTATTGAAGAAAGATGGCTCCATTCAGATTTGTGGGGATTTTAAGGTCACTGATAACCTGGTGGTGTGTGCAGAGCAATACCCTCATCCCTACATCGACGCCCTCTTTGCTGGCTTGGCTGGTGGACAAAAGTTCAGCAAGATTGAGCTGAGTCAGGCGTATTTACACATGCACATCGATGAGAAGCCCCCAAGTGGTGTTGACTATCGTGACACATAAAGGGCTGTGCCCATACTGTCGCTTGCCCTTTGGAATAACGTCTGCTCCAGCTTTGTTACAGAGGGCTATGGACCAGATCTGGAGTGGCTTGCCAGGAGTCCAGTGCTATCTTGATGACATCCTGGTCACTGGCAAGAATGAGGAGGATCACCTTAAGAACTTGGAGACTGCCCTGCAAAGACTGGACGAGCATGGCCAATGAGTCCGCAAAGACAAATGTGAATTCTTCCAGCCCGCTGTTGATTATTTGGGACATATCATGGATGCTACTGGCCTTCGTAAGGCTCCTGCAAAAGTCAAGGCTCTTGTGGAAGCCCCACCTCCTCGAAATGTAGCCAACTTCGCTCTTTTTTGGACTATTGAACTACTATGGAAAGTTTATTCCACAGATAGCAACACTACTAAAACCACTGCATGAACTCCTCAGACAAAAGAAGGTCTGGAAGTGGACTGAAGCCTGTGATGTTGGATTTAACAAGGCTAAACGCGCATTGCTAAGTTAGAATCATAGAATCATAGAATATTAGAGTTGGAAGGGACCTCAGGAGGTCATCTAGTCCAACCCCCTGCTCAAAGCAGGACTAACTTCAGCTAAGTTCAGAGGTTTTGACATATTTTGACCTGTCTTTACCTCTACAGTTGGCCTGCGATGCCTCCCCTAATGGAGTGGGAGTGGACGTGTCACACATGATAACTTCTGGAGAGGAGAGACCCATTGCTTTTTCATCACATACCTTAAGCAAAGCAGAAACTAACTATGCCCAAATCGAACGTGACGCACTGGGAATCGTTTTCGGAATTCAGAAATTTCACCAGTACCTGTTTGGATGGAAGTTCACATTTCTCACTGACCATCGACCTCTAACATCAATTTTTGGACCACGCACAGGCATTCCACCACCGGCTGCTAGTCGTATGCAATGATGGGCATTGTCGCTTTCCACACACACACGAGGTCAAATATCAGAGATTCACTCTGCACTGCAATGCAGATGGTCTCACAAGACTACATTTACCAGTTAAACATCAAGATATTGGCCAGAAAGAAATCTTCGACTTTGAACAGGTAGAGAACACACCCATCACTGCTACTCAAGTAAAGAAGGCAACTCACATTGACCCAGGACTGTCCCAAGTTATGGACCTAGTGATGCACAGAACATCTCTACGGGTCTCACCCGACCTTCTTCCCTGCATGTCCAGGAGGATGGAGTTATCAGTCCATTCTGGTTGCTTGTTGTGGGAGATGCATGTCGTTATTCCACCACTACTGAGATTACAGCTGTTAGAACAGCTACGTTCAGTCACTGTGGAATAGTGCACATGAAAGAAATTGCACAAAGCTACTTTTGGTGGCATGGCCTGGACAGTGCCATTGAAGAGAAGGCAAGAGCTTGTACTTCATGTCAGCGTGTGAGGAAAGCGCCTCAGTTGGTGCCCTACACCCATGGGACTGGCCTGAAAACCCGCGGCAGCGTATTCACGTTGATTTTGCTGAACCATTTGAAGGAAGCACATTCCTGGTTGTTGTCGATGCCCATTTCAAATGGCCAGAAATCTCTGTAATGCCGGCCACTACTGCTGAAAACTCTATCCAGAGACTGCGAGAAATCTTTAGTCGTTTTGGTCTGCCAGAACCACTTGTGAGTGACAACGGACCGCGGTTCATCTCTCAGAGTCTGAGAATTTTATGAACTCAAATGGGATACATCACATCACTTCAGCACCGTATCATCCACCCACCAGTGGATGAGCTGAAAGGTTTGTGCAGACCATGAAACAAGCTGTAAGATCTGCAAGGGGACATTCGTCCATTCAAATGCGTCTGGACACCTTCTGACTATCCCACAGAAACACACCTCATGCTACAACCAAAGCGTCCCCGGCTTTGCTAATGATGGGACGATAGCTGCACACTTGCTTTGATCTGCTGAAACCTGCCAAAGCACGACAAGTTGTGCAACGTAACAGCAAAACCAAGTCACCAGACGTGCACACAGAGCAAAAGACGGAACCTTTAGTCCCGGACAGCCTGTCCTAGCTAGGAACTCTGCTTCTGGAGCTAAATGGGTCCCTGCTAGTCAGTGCCCAGACAGGACCTGTTTCCTGCACTGTGCAGACTGCAGGTGATCTCACCTGGCGGTGTCATGTAGATCAGTTGTCGCCAGGTCACACATGTCCCAAGGACAAAGCTCCAGTTGCACTGCCTGACCTCACCATTGCAGTGAGATATCCTCGAGTCAAGAGTCACCCGTTCCTGACGCCCGTCCTCCATCCACCTCTGCAGCAGATACAGCCCCCTTCCCTGCTGGAGCAGATACAACATCCTCACCTGTTCGAGTACGAGCCCATCGTTAGACCTGCACTGATAACACCTTCCAGTGCAAAAACACCCGACGTTCGCCGCAACCCACCTAGAGAGAGAGAGGCGGCCTCCTCAACGGCTGGATCTTTAGCTAGGGCAAACCCACGTGATGGGACAGAATAATCCCCAGGGTTTAGCTGGGAACTGAGGCAGTCTGCCCTCATTCCCTGGTTTAGTGATTGTTCTGTTAAATGGGCGTTTTCATTAAGGGAGGAGGAATATGTTGTGTTTTGTGGGTCCTGCCTAGCTTGCCATAGCTAACAGAGCTAGCCCTCTATGGAATAGTGCAGCCAGCTCTGTCTGGTCTTGGAGCAGCAGAATAAACCCAGCCTGTGTGTTCACATCTCCTGTGTCCTGTGCTGACTTCTCTCTGAGTGCAAGTAACTTCCAAGTAGCCAAAGATAACAGGCCTGGTTATGGTTTTAAGCTTGTCAGCATAACCCTCACTAAACCCTTTGTGGTGTGCCTGCAGATTGGACTCTGGACTGTTGCCCTCCGGTGACCCGCGTCTGGGAACTGAGAGGGGACAGGGCGGGGGAGCTGCCACCCTGCTGAGTCCCTCCTGCTCAGCCTAAGGGAAGCACTGGGAGCAGGCGCTGAGTCTGGAGAAGCCCTGGGGCCAGGTAGCTCGGCAGCACCCCGCCTGCAGCTGGGAGGTTAATGGGGCCCTGTGCACAGCTCCGGGAGTGCAGCGCGCAGGGAAGAGGTGGACGGGGGGAGGACACAGTCCAAGGACTCTAGTCCCGGCCGAGCCCAGCTCTCAGGGAGGGGCTGACTGGGGCCCAGGGAATAGGGCTGGGGAGAAGGTCTCTGGCAATCCGTAGTCACTGACTGCAGATGACTTCAGGGAGCCTAGAGGTGAGAGCGAGGGGTGGGGGCAAGGTTGGCACCAGGACTCCTGGGTTCGATTCCTGGCTCTGCCACTAACCCGCTATGAGACGCTGGACAAATTACTTCCCTTTGTGGCTCAGTGGGGTTGCCTCTGCAAAGCAGAGAGGGGGTGGGGCAGGAGGCTGAGTGAATTGCCGGTTGTAGCATGGGGCATGCCTTGGGTGGAAAGCACTGGAGAGGGTGTGACCTGGGCCGGGAGAGGCCTAATGCTAGTCTGTTCTAGCGTATCAGCTCTGTAGCGCCACTGCCAAACAAACGGAGCAGGGCCCAGCCCCCCAAGCTCAATGCAAATAACATTTGCAAACTCTTGGGTGACTGGAGAAGGGCTAACATTGTGCCCATCTTTCAAAAGGCAGACGGAGGAGCTGGGGAACGATGGCCCAGGCAGTCTGACCTCGATCGCTGGGAAGCTACCAGAGCAAGGTATAAAACATTCAATGTGCCAATGGCTGGGGGCTGGAGGGGTGATCACTAGCAGCCAGTAAGTTGGGGAAATGCAGGCTGGAGACAGCTCCACAATCCATCACTGGTTAAACAACCACAGCGGTTCATGGAATATTGGGGGCAGGGCTCCCGTGGGGTGCCCCCGGGCTCTGCTCTGGGGCTGGTGTTGTTTAACATTCGTATTGATGACCTGTCTATAGGCATAGAGAGCGCACTGATCAAGTCTGCAGATGACACAAAGCTGGGGGGACAGGGGAAATCCAACACTCTGGCGGATAGAGTTACAATTCAGAGTGATCCTGGTAAACTGGGCTATAGCCAGCCCCGCAGCCAGTCATTCAGTATTCTCCCCTTCCGGAATAGCAAAGTCCCTTCTCCCGACCAGTCCTAGGCAGGCTTTCCTCTCTCCACCCTCACTGCTCCTTCCCTGGACTGCTTCCAACCCCTCCTTTTTCTGGGTGTACAAGCTCCAAACCCTCCTCCCTCTTCCCAGGGAGCCGCGGCCACCTTCTCCCTGCTGCCCCGTCTGGGTCCATTTTCCCATCTTGTATGGAAGTCCCGCCTGCCTCTCGGAGTTGAGCGTCTCTCTAATTAGCTGTCTCCAGCCGAAACACAAGCGTCCCGTTTGCAGCCTATGTAGCTGATTGGGCCCACCTGGTTGGGCTCAGCGTCTGCAGGGCCAGGCACAGACTCAAGGAATGAAGAATGAAAGGCGGGAATGTAACGAAGGTCAGGCACCGTGGAGCGATGGAAAATAGATCCTGCCAGACTAATGTCAGCGCTTGTTTGTCTGCGATCACACGTTTGGTGGATAAAGATAACGGTGTGGAGACAGCTGATTTCTGTAGGCGTTTGACGTGGTACCCCATGACATTTTGATTAAAAAGCTAGGACAATATCCAATGACCATGGCACACATTAAAAAATGGCTAGCTGATAGGTCTCAAAATGTAACTGTCAACGGAGAACCAGCATCAAATGGAAGCATTTCTAACAGGGTCCTGCAGGACTGTTCTTGGTCCAACCTTGGTCACATCTTTATCAGTGACCTGGATGAAAATACCAAATCATCGCGGAGAGAGTCTGCAGATGACATCGGAACTGGGGGGTGGTAAATACTGAAGAGGCCAGGTCACTGAGACAGAGCAGTTCGGATCGCCTGGCGAAGGGTGCGAGCAGACACTGTGTGTTTTCAGACAGCCATGTATCAAATCATACATCTCGGGAAACGGACGTCGGCCGCACTTACAGGGTGGGAGGCTCTATCCTAGAAAGCGAGGACACTGCCCAAGATGTGGGGGCCAGCTGCTGGAATCCTGGGGCCAGTTCTGGTGTTCGCAATCCAAGAAGGATGTTGATAAACTGGGGCGGCGTCGGGTCTAACACGATCCAGTGGCTGGAAGTTGCAGCGCGACAAGTTCAGACTGGAAATAAGGCGTGAATTTCTTCTAGTGAAATAATTAATCACTGGAACAACTTAGAATCATAGAATCATAGAATATTAGAGTTGGAAGGGACCTCAGGAGGTCATCTAGTCCAACCCCCTGCTCAAAGCAGGACTAACCTCTGCTATATCATCCCAACCAGGGCTTTGTCAAGCCGCAGCTTAAAAACCTCTAAGGATGGAGATTCCACCACCTCCCTAGGTAACCCATTCCAGTGCTTCACCACCCTCCTAGTAAAAAACTTTTTCCTAATGTCCAACCTAGACCTCCCTCCCTGCAACTTGAGACCGTTGCTCCTTGTTCTGTCATCTGCCACCACCAAGAACAGCCTAGCCCCATCCTCCCTAGAACCCCCTTTCAGGTAGTTAAAGGCCGCTATCAAATCCCCCCTCACTCTTCTCTTACTAAGGCTTGTGGTAGATTCTATCTCACTGGCAACTGTCAGCTCCAGACGGCTGGTTTTCGACACGCTCGGCTCTCAGCGTTATCGGGGGCAGGTTGCTGGCCTGGGTCGTGCAGGAGCCAGGCTAGATGACCACACCGGCCCTTCTGTCCTGGCATCTGGGCCCGGCTTTAATTCTAGTCTCATCCTTTAACCCTTTGCTGACTGCACCCGTATCCGTCTCTCCATGACGGTGCCCAGGACTGATGCCAGGCTAACTGGCCTGTTGCTGTCGGTTAAACACTGGCACTGCCGTGGCTTTGTGCCCTTGGTAGACAATCGGCGCTGCAGGGAAGCTCTGCTGCTGGAAGCAAGTTGGCAGCGTTTTCAAAAGTGCCCTGAAAAGGGTTCAGTGGAACAAACACTGTGGCTGGCAGGGCAGGGTGTCAGTGTCATAAAGAGCCCAGATTGCCACCCACCCCCGCCTCCCCAGGGCCTGGCTGGATCATTTCCTGTAGCCTCTTTTCCAGGGCACTAGCCCGGCTAATATTAACCCCCCCTCCCCCAGCAATGGGGCCCCCACTCCTTCCCCCAGCCCGGGGATGCTCTGCCCTCCAGTCAGATCCATCGCATGGCCGGGGCCTTTTCCTGCATTCCCTCGCCCCACCCCTGTAATCACATCCACGGTCCAGGCTCCATCCCCGGGCACCCACCCAGCAGCTCCCTCCACTCTTTGCCGTTCACCCCGTCTCCCTCCTGAGCCTCTTTCACAAACAGCTCCCTCCCCCGAGTAACGCCCCCCCCCGCCCAAGTCACTGCCTGGCCAACGTACTCCCTTCGTGTCTTTCTGGCTTTCCCTGCAGCATCCCCCTCCCCCCAGTGGGATGCTCTTGCCCAAAGAAGCGCTGGGCGCCGGGGCTGTATAAACAGGGACTCTGGAGGAGGCACAGCCAGGCTATTTTCCCTGAGTGCTTGGCACTGGAGCGACCCTGCTGGAATCTGGGGCCACGTCTGGAGTCCACCGTCCCAGAAGGAGCTTGTTAAATTGGGGCGGGGTCAGAGACGAGCCCCGAGAATGGGGAAAGGGTTGAAAACCTGCCTTGCGTGTAGCGCCCAGGAGCGCCGGGTATTTTGTTTACCCAGGAGCAACTGGTGTGACCCTTCTGCCGGGTGCAGCAGCATCCAGGGCCAGGTTCAATGCCTGCCCAGGGGTTTCAGATGGTCTTGAACCCCACCCACTAATCGGGGGACACTAACCACCACCGCTGGGCGCCTGCCCCTCTCGCAAGGGCCGAGTCTCTGTGCAATAAAAGAAAATGTTTATTAACAGGGAAAAAGGGGCCCAACATTCAGCTGAGAAAACCCCCCAACCACAATCCAAAAGCATGCGAGCACAGGCAAGCCCCACCCTGCAGCGCGTGGCCAGTGTCCTTTGCCTCAGTTTCCCACCTTGCAGTGGGAAAGTCCAGCGAACGAATATCCCTTCACACAGCACTCCCCTGTCCCTCGGCTGCACCCTGTGGAAGAACCCAAACTCAGGGGTCCTTACTTACAAGTCCATTGCCCAGCAGATAGTCCAGAATAAGCCAAACAACAGATTAGCAAAGTCAGTTTATTCTTTACGTAACGAAGGTGGTCCCGTCAATGTAAGGGGCGACTCTTAACATAAAAATCTAACAGTTTTTATAGGCTCACACAAACAAGTCTTTATACGTCACCGTTTCCATGGCCATACACACTAAAAAAACTATTATCTAGGCATTTTCTAGCTGAGTATTTTCAACTTTCCTTATCTAAGTTACAAGGTCTTTCTCTGCATTCCATCCCTGCTGGTGGCGAGGCCTCTGAACTATTTTATAACTTCCGAACAGTCTAAGATTAAATAACTGCTAAAAAGACATTTTCCATCTCAAGCTTTTCACAGCCATTTCTAAAATCAGTTCTCAGCAGAAACAGAGACCCCGTCTTCTTTTCCCTTCACAACCCCTCGCAGCCAGCTGCCCTTGGGCTGAGAAGAGCTGGCGTGCAGAGGCGCTCGCACAGGTTCGCCTCCCGCCGCTGGGGGCGTTGAGCAACGCGTCTGCTGCTGCCACCTCTGCAGGTTTCACAGCTGCTGCGCTGGCTCTGCCCCCCTGGCCACGCTCTCTGCTACCACGGCCTGTGCCAGTGCCTCTCTGCCGCTGCTCCTGCGACGTCGCACTGCGCGGCTCTGCCACTGAGCCCAGCTCGCAGGGAACCTCGCTGTATCCCCCACCAGCTCATAGGGCCAGCCCCCAGAGCTGCTTGGCAGCAGGACGCCCCAGGAACCCCCAGCTGCAAAGAAGGACTCTTCACTGAGCCTAGTCAGCTGAGCTATTAACCACTGAGAGGAACAGGTCAAATAGCACCTCGGAGATGTTCGACAGCCGCCACCCGCTAAGGCGAAACCCCTGTCCCTGCCCCAAGCCTCTCCCTGGGAGCTGGCAGCCCTACGGGGCCCTGGCTCAGCCATCCAGGTCCGGTTACGGTGACCCCAGTCAGACCAGCCTCACCACAGGAAGAAAACCAACCTTGCAGTGCCTCTGCGTTCACACACTAGAGTGGTTTGTGACCCAGCCCGCAGCCAGCATTCTGGCAACGCGCAGCCAGGCCTGTCTGTGCAAAGCCGGCTCAGCACTAGGTGTCAGGGGAGGCCTCGTTCACGCCCGCCTACACCTGATGATTGTCTAGCAGCACCTCCATGAGGAGCAGGCCAAGGGCGAACACGGGCTGTCACAGTTAGCTGGCCACATGGTCACTGTGAAAAATAAATATTAAAGGGGCGGCGCAGTGGTGCCGCTTTCAATCACCCACTTTCCATACCGCGTAATACTGCGGGGGCTGGCGGCGCTCAGGGGGCGGGGCGGACCGGCCAGCCTGGGGGCTGGGGCACTGGGACGGTGGCGCTTAGAGTGCATGGGCCACAAAAAATGAACCCCGCGGGCAGCCTGCGGCCCGTATGTTTGACACCCCAGTGTGACAGCAGCCAGTGTTGCAGCTAGAACAATGCAGACAGGGCGTTTGTAGCAGGGAGTGGAACTATCACTGGACCAGTTTCCCAAGGGCTGGGGGTGGGGAGTGGGGTCTCCATCACTGACACTGGCTCTTTGTCTAACAGATCTGCTCTGGGAATGGGGGGGGCGGGTCTCTGGCCTGTGCGATAAAGGAGGGCAGACTGGATGGTCACAATGGCTAGACATCACCCCCACACACCTCCCGCCCCCCCACGTCCCTGCACTGCTCCGTGGCGCTGTTCCCTGTGCAGCAGTAATGAGCAGCTGCTCTCTGGCCGTGGGTTTCACACCAGGGCATGGAAAGCGCTGACCAGCGACGTCAGCACAGCAGGCCTGCAGCCCTCACCCCGTGTCAGCCCTGGGCGCTGAGGCCAGTGAGAGGACGGCCTGCTGTCTGCGTACAAGCCGGGGGTTAGCTGCTGGTACCAGGGAAATGGTTTGAGTGCACTGAACACAGCCTGTGTGCATGCCCGGGGCTGTGCTGGGGGACCAGGCCCTGGCTCACTGTGCGGCTCGACCCACTAACGCTGCCCTGGAGACGCCGTCTCCACCCAGCCCCGCGAGATGCCTGGGGCAGATCCTGACCCACCAGCCCCACCTTCCTCCCTGCCCCCAACCCATACTGTGGCTGGCCCCCCGACCCCGGAGAAGGCTGCGGGGGTTTCCCAGCTTGCCCCCCTGCTACTGCAGGAAGGAGGGGGTCTGCGCAGAGCACAGGCAGGGACTTACAAGAGCGGGCAGGGTGCTGGGGAAATTGGCGTGGCAGCGGAAGCACCAGGCTTGGGACGGGTGGGGAGGGAGGGAAGCAGCCGGGGTGTCCCGGGGCAGGGGTGGGTTTGCGGCAGGCAGCAGGAGATCCCTGGGCGGGGCTGGCTGCAGCGGCTGCGTGACCTGGGCTGGCTGGCCGAGGGAGCCCTGGCAGGCAGGTGAAGCTGTGAGCGGCTCCAGCAAAGGGCTGGGCTTCTGTGTCATCCCCAGGGGCGGGGAAGGGAAGGGTTTAAATCAGCTCCTGGCCCAGCGGCAGCAGCAAGACGGAGAGCACCGGCCAGGGTCCGCGCGGCTCCCTGCACCCAGCACCGGCAGGTAGGACAGAGCCTGGCAGGATGGGGGATGAGGGGCCCCGTGCTCCCTGGTGCAGCCGCAGCCCTGCTCTGTTTGTGCAGGAAACTGCGCCAGGCCAGGAATGCGGCATTGACCTGGCTGTCGCCTCTGGCAGGGCTGCACTGGGGGTGTGCAGTCACAGGCACCTGCCATGGCCTCCCGCAGCGCAGCACAGAGGAACCAGCTGGGACAGCTGGGCTCTGACCTCCCAGGGACCTGAGCTGGAGGCTCCAGGGCCCTTGGCTGGGACGGGACAGGAGTGGGGTGTGTCAGCCTCTCCCGTGCATGCTACCCTCGTTTACCCGTCGTTCCTGACGTACCATCGGACCCGGGAAAGCCTCAGGGCCCAGGGACGAGTGAGGATTCAAAGCAGGGGTGTTTGATGGAGCTGGGGCTCAGCCCCCGGGGGCTCAGGCTGGCCGTGCAGAGCACAGAGACGCACACGCCCAGGAGGCCCCAGGCTCGCTCCATGCTCGCAGACGCTCACTCGCCTGCTGCGTTTCTGCTTAGGGCCCAGGCTCGTCTGCTGAGCGCACACGTAACCCCCTGCCCAGCATGGGCTGCTCCCCTCGGCCGGGCTCCTCGGCTCCTGCTGACTGGGTCACGCGCCTGCCGCTGGTCACTGGCAGTGCGCTCTGCCACGGGCTGCTCCACCAAACAGAACTGGTGCCACATGCTGCTCGCTCCCGCCGTGCCCCATGCCAGCTGCTGTGCGCACCCCCGGTGCCCCATGCCCCGTGCTGCTCCCAGCGATCGCTGGAGAATTAACGCTGCAGCTGATGGAAATGTCCCGCAGCCCCGCAGTTCCTGTGCCCACGCAGGGCAGGGCGTAGGGAGGCAGAATTCTGTCTCCTGTAAACATCGGCAGGGCAGGAGGCAGGTCGTGTCCATCCCACAGGACCTGGCCTCAGGGCACCCGGCATGTGCGGCTGGCAGCAGGGCCGGAGCGTGTCGCTGACTGATTTAACAGCCCCAGCTGCCCAGCCTCGGGCAGGAGAGAGTCAACCTCATGCTACAGCCCCACCTGCCCCAGGGATGAAACTGCCCCAGGATCAAAGCCGGCAGAGTGCCTGGCCCTTCCAGGGTGGGGCAGCCCCCCACAGCTCTGCTGCTGCACTGGCAGAGCTGGGCCTGGACTATGGCAGTGTCAGGGGAGGGCGGCAGCCCGTGCCAAGCAGAGCCCTCCGTGCCGTCAGCGCGGGGCATCATTCTGTGTGCAGGGTTTGAGCCCCTGGGTGCAGGCTGCCCTGCTGCCCCCAGCCTGGGAACAGCGACCGCCAGGGCGCTTCGATGGGCAGTCGCCATCTGCCCTGAATGGCTGCGATTGCTGTAGTGTCCCCTTTTATTGGGGCGCTGGGGTAGTCTGGGCTCCAGCACACGTGTGTGCATCTGGATCGCGCATGCCTGGCCGGTGTGTGTGTGTGAGAGAGAGAGAGAGAGAGAGAGAGCATGTCAACAGTGGGTGTGCATGCATGGGGGTGTGTGTATGTGTGTGAGTCTCGACAGTGGGTGTGCATGCACAGGGTGTGGCTGGCCAGTGTGTGCACACACATGCTCAGTGTCAGAGTGTGTGTAGGCTGGCATGTGTGCACGGGGGTTCCACGGTGCGTGGGGATGGGATTCACCTGGCTCCCCTGTACTCCGTTTGCTCGTGGAGCTGATTGACAAATGTCTCTCAGCCCATGTCGGCGCTGCGCCTTGCTGGTGGTCGGCCTGCATGTGGGGTTTGCACTGTCCGTGCCCGGCACAGACAGTGGGTGCAGCAGACCTTGGCACTGCCCGGCGTGGTGTAGTGCTGACGGGGGGACTGTCGCTGGCGCTGTAACACTCTTCAGGCTGCCCAGACAGGCTGCGTCTGTCCTTGGATCACGAGTCGGGCTGCCTGCCCGTTCAGCCGGGCGCGCAGCGAGTCGCAGAGCCAGCCCATGGCACAGCCTGGGGAGAAAGGTGCTCACCCAGGGGGAGAGCCTCCAGGCACAGCCCCCGCGCCCTGGCCGTGGTGCCCGGGACACTGGCACAGCCTGGCAGCACGGCGTGGCTCAGTGAGGAATCCCCGCGTCCCTCGGCCTAGTGGTTATTGTGTTGAAGCGTCGGCTCGGGTGCTCGCTGGGGTGGAGCTGTGCTCGCGGGCACAGAGGTCCGGAAATCGCTGGGGCCTCGTGCGCTAGTAACAGCGGCTCTAACGCACGGCCTGCCTGGGTCCCGGACTCTGCTCCAGGCCACAGGTCTTGCACCAGGCCCAGTGCCCCAGGCTGGCTCTACTGCACCCCAGGGCTGCAACTGGCCACGAGTTCCCCCCCGGCAGGTGCACTGAACCTGTCCGGCTGTGAGGCAATAGGGCAGGAAACGCAGGTGGGGCCATCCCAGCCTTTCCCCCTGACAGCAGCCAGCACAGTCTGCTGTCCCCTGCTGCCCCGTCTGTGCCCGTCTGTGCCCCTCCCCCCGTGTGACCCCTCGCACGAGCGGGGCAGCGGGACAGCGCACGAGCCCATGGGTAACACGTTAACAGACAGACTGGCGGCGGTCAGAGCCCCTGAGCAACAGGCCCCACTCCTCCTGCAGCCAACATCAGCCCCCTCCACCACCGCCCCCTCCTTGGCGCTGCCCCTGCCCCCCGGCATGCGCCCCCACCTGGCTCGTCCCCGTGGCGCGGCCGTAAGAGGCGCACTAGAAAGTGTGCTCTGGGCACGACGTCTGGCCCTGGGCTCTCTGCACAGAGCATGGCTACAGTCACCGCCCGCGCTGCCCTGGGCCCCGCCAGCGCCGTGCCCTGAAGGCGCGGCAGGGCCGCCTTTGAAGCTGAGTCAGGAAATTCCCTCGTTTCCTAGGGAAAGTCAGTTGTTAAACGCTTCCACGGGCGGCTGCCCTTTGAGCACAGCCAGAGGAATTCTGCCGCCAGCCAGCGCCCTCGTCACCTGCCCGTGGCACACAGCACCCAGCGAACAGGCTGCCGTGCCGCGGGGACCGCCCTGCCGCCGGGGCCCCCGCTGCCAGAAACCAGGGCTGCAGCAGGTGGGAACTCCCCACAACCAGTGCCCCAGCCCCCCAGCCAGCACGCCTCACTGTTCCGCACAGCGCCCCCTGCGGGGAGCCCCCCCAGACAGCTCCTGCCCCACCCCCGCAGCGCCCCCTACAGGGAGCCCCCCAGCCAGATCCCACCCCACAGCGCCCCCTGCAGGGAGCCCCCCAGCCAGCTCCCACCCCACAGCGCCCCCTGCGGGGAGGCTGGGCTCTGCACGCCCGCGCTGTCACTGCCCCGCTGTGCGCCTTCGCCCTCTGGCAGCGCGGGGGTCGGGGTTGGCTCACAGACGCTACCCCCCCACGGGCCTCAGGCAGCTGCAGGTCGAGCCCGTTGCTGGGCCTCTTCCACCGTGGGCGGAAGCAGCTGCAGGAGCTGGCACCTCCCCACCTCCCCTCTCAGGGCACGGCGGGCACAGCGCAGCGCAGCGCAGCGCCGCACCCCCTCCCCCCCCAATACTGGCAGTCAGTCAGGCACTGAGCCTGGGCTGGGACAGACAGAAACGCTTCCTTTCCACGGGGGGGGGGCAGTCTGCAGTACAGACAGATGGGCCTTCTGCAGCACCACAAGCACATCAGCAACACGGCCCGAAAAGAACCCAGGCGTCCGGCCCTCCAGCCCCCCCGGCTCTAACCCACCTGCGCCCACTCCCCTCCCAGAGCTGGGGAGAACCCAGGAGCCCGGGCACCCAGCCCGTGCCGGCTGCACTCCAGCCAGCCAGGCTCTCCCGCAGGAACTGTTCTGGGAGCTGTACGGGGCAAACCCAGGCATGTTCTGGCCAGGCAACACCTGAGAGGCCTGAGGCAGGCACAGGATTGTCGGGGCTCATCTCCCCAGCCCTGCCGGGGAGCTTCCCCTGAGCCAGTCCAGGGCGTCCAGCTGGGCTGGGACCTCTACTGTGGGGGGGAGAGACGGGGAAAGTCCTACAGAGAGAGCAAGAGAGCGCAACAGGGCCCCTGGGCTGGGGGGGCTGCAGAGGGGAAGGAAGCTGGGCTGGGGGGCTGCAGGGGCACACGTCTGGGAGTCGGGGCCGTTACCATGGGAGCAGGCGTGTCCTGCTCCATCAGCCCTTGCTGGGAGGGCGTCTGCACCTCCCTGCCCCCCAGCAGCAGGCAGTGCCCCGCACGACAGGAGCCTGCCCCGGGCACGGCTGGGCCCAGGTGCCCGTTTCTGCAGCGCGCCCTCCCCAGGTAAAAGCCCCTGGGCTGACGCCTCCTAGACCCCCCAGCGGAGCAGGAGCAGCTGTGAGGGCCCCGGCGTGGGGGCAAGAGGCCTGCTTGTGCGTGCAGCGCTGGAGCTGGGGTTCTGCGAACCCCACGAGGCCAGACTGGGCTGGCGAGAGCAGGGGCTGCACCCGGGCTGGGGCGAGCCCCCCTGCGGGAGGTGAGGGGGAGGCAGGGCAGGGGCTGGGAGCCGGCTCTGCTGCGGGGTACGGCCGCACGGCGCAGGGCTGGTGGGGTGGCACATGCCGGGCGCGTCTGTCCTGGCCCGGGGAGGGGGCAGCCCCTCGCTGCACAGCTCAGGGTGACCCCCCCCCCCCCCCCCCCTCCGCAGCCTAGGCTGTTATCGCTGCGGAGATCAGGGCCCCTTGTGCCAGGCCCTGCCGTGGGCAGCCAGCTGCGGGGTGGGTCTGGATGGAGGCGGAGGTGACAGAGCAGGAGAGCGAGGCCCCTGGGCACAGCAATGGGGCGCGACCGCGCTGGGTCTAGGCGCTCAGAGCAGAGCCCCGGTCGGGGGACGAGCTCGGAGCAAAACAGCCCTTGGGCTTGGTGAAGGAGGGCGGGGCTCATCCGAAGCCCCGGGAGGGGGCCTGGGAGGAAGGGGAGCCCCTCTCGGGAGATGGCGCTGGCTGGGAAAGCATCGCCCCACGGGGCACGGCGGGAGGGGCGGGGACGTTGGGAGTGGACTCAGCGGCGTCCATAGGGAGGGATCCCAGCCCAGGCCCCGTCTGGCTGGTCCCCTGGGGCTGTACGTCCTGTCTCCGGCCCTGGGAGAACCTGTAAAACCCACAGCTTGGCCCGGCTCGCTGCTTCTTCCGGGACCTGCCGCGCATGCAGCCGGGCTGGTTCTGCCCCACAGAGCGGGGCAGCCTGCCCCTGGCCATGGCCATTTCCCTGGGCCAGGGGACCTGCAGGCTGGCTAGTGGCAGCTGCTGAAGGATGTGCCCAGGGGTCCAAGCCCCCGGGTGGGGCAGTGGTGGACCCCTTCCTGGGTGGAGGCTGTGGACAACGGGCTCCTGCTACACCCGGAACGGAAGGTGGCTGCTGAGGCTGCTTGCATGCATCTCCTCCCAGCACCTTGGCCCTTCCCTGGGGCTCCCTGCATGTCTGCAAGGGGAGGGGTGGATCCGCAGGGCAGGCGGCTGCGCCTCTCCCCGGCCACTCCTGGATTCCAGGCCTCTGTGCATGCAGTTCCCGGCATCTCCTGGCGCAGCCAGCCAGTGCAGGGCCGGGGGAGGCCTGGACTTGCCTTGGGCAGGGGAGTGGAGCAGCCAGCTGGTCCCACTGCTTGTCAGCCTGCCCTGAGGCTGCAGCTGGTTGTGCTGCCTCCCCCGCTGCACTCTCCAACCCTCCGTGAGCCACCCAGGGAGAGACGGGCTGAGCTTGTACAGGGCAAAGGGCCCAGGCTTCCAGGCAGCTGACCCCACTGCGCGTCACTGCCCCGGCCACACAGCTGGATACAAAGGAGACGGGCTGACGGGGAATGGCTGCCCCCCCCCAGCCCCCTCCCACACACAAGGCAATAGCCTGGCCTGGCAGGCGTGCGGGGCTGCACGGCTGGTGGCAGCAGCAGACGGTGCAGCAGGCACACAGCACTGCGATGGGCCAGCATGTGCGTACCTGGGCTGCAGCTCCCAGCTGCTTTGGGATTGTGCCCACTGCCGCCCCAGCAGCGCCCCCCCCGGGAGGTGCCAGTTCACACAGCCACAGCGCAGCTGCCTTGGTGCCACGCATGTGCTTGAGCGGCTCTGCCTCTGCTAGCGGCCCTGCTGCTGGAGCCCCCTCGGGCCATGGCCCACCCCCCCCCCATGCAGGGTTCGCCCTGGGGAGGGCTCAGAGGCCATGCTGCCCGGGGCAAGAGGGGCTACCTGGGGCTGGTGCCCGGACAGGCCTGGAGCTCTGCTGCTGCTCAGCTCACCCCTGCGGCTGGGTCTGTCCCAGCTCCTCCCTTGAAAGGTCCAGCTTCCCGGTTACCGTCACTGCCCGCCCCAGCTGTGCCCGAGATCCGGTGTCCGCCCCACAGAGCACAGCCCTCCTGCAAGTCTCTGCCCCTCTGGGCAACCCCCTGGGCAGCTGCCCCCTGCCCAGCCCTATGCCCACGCCCGGCCAAACACGAACGACCAGCCCTCAGACAGGGTGCAGACAGCATGGCTCCGCCCGTCGGAGGCACCAGAGCCATGCTCCATGAGAGCCCTGCCCCCTCCCAGCAGCTTCAGGGCCGGTGCCCAGGGAGACGGGGTCTGCGCCCACGAGACGAGCAAGACGTCGGTCCCAGACACGCTTGTCCTGGGCGCCTGGCAGGACCCGGTGGCTGGGCTCCATCAGACCGAGTCTGTGAGATACACATGGCAGCGCAGGGAGCTTTCTGCCTGCCTTGCTGAGCTAGTCTCTTCTCCCAGGCTCAGCAGCTGGCAGCACGCCCCTCTTACCCATGTGTCCCCCTGTGTCTCGCACCCCGGCGGCGTGTCTGAGCGCTCAGCCAGCCAGCGCCCAGGCTGGGGATACCAGGGCCAGTTCTCGGTCTGGATTCCCAGTTCCCTCCCTAGCCTGTGACTGGACGGTCCTGGGGGAGGCTGCAGGAAGGTGACCCAGTGCCACATGCCGGTACCTGCCACAGGGTTTTGTCTTAGCAGCCATCATCTCCAGGCCCTGCAGCACCCCTGCCCCCATGTGCTCTGAGAGCCAGGGGCTTCCCCACAGCTGCAGTGGGAAGAAGGTGGGGGATGTAAATAGGACTTTGGTACCTACAGATCAGGCAATTTCTGCAGCACCAGCCTCGCCCGTGTGGAGTCTCCCTCCCGTCTGTTCTCACTGGTTGCTGGCACCTGCTGACCCAGCTAACGGGGGCATGGCACAGGGGGCAATCACCTCTGGCATTTCTCATCTCTGGCTCTGCTCCGCTCCCTGCCTCCAGCTCAGTGTCTGGCTCCGTGTCTGGGGAGCTATTTCTCTTTTCCCACTGTCCCATGAAAACTGCACGCGCTGGTGTCTCACGGAGCCTCTCCTCTCTCTGCAGAGCCGCGCTCGCTGCCCAGGGAGGCGAGAGAGGAACCGCCCATCAGCAGCTTCCCACGGGGTGGGGCGCAGCGCACGTGGGCCGACGGCATGGAGATTACACAGGCACTGAATGGACACGCTCCCCAGGGCATGCAGTCTGGCGAGCAGAGACCCAGAGTCCGAGAGCCCCAGGGGCAGAATGGGAGCATTGCTGGGGTGTACGTGGAGGCTTCCAAGAAGACAATGAGCTTTTACGATGCCACCAGAGAGCACTTCCTGACGCCCGAGCCAGCACTTGCTCTTCTGGAGGCCCAGGCAGCCACCGGCTTCCTCATTGACCCGGTGGGGAAGAAGCGATTCTCTGTGGCAGAGGCCACGAGGCAGGGGCTGGTGGGGCTGGAGCTGAAGGAGAAGCTGCTGTCTGCAGAGAGAGCAGCCACTGGCTTCATGGACCCCTACACGGAGAAGAAGATCTCGCTTTCTCAAGCCATCCAAAAAGAGCTGCTTGGGAAGGAGCAGGGCGCCCGCCTGCTGGAGGTCCAGATCGCCACGGGGGGCCTTGTGGATCCAGCCACCAGCCGCCGCATCCCCATGGAGGTTGCCTACGAGCAGGGATACTTCAGTGACGAGATGAGCCAGCTCCTCTCTGACCCCAGCTCTGCTGCCGCCAGAGGGTTTCTTGACCCGAACACCGGCGAGAGGGTCCCCTACCTGGAGCTTCAGAAAAGGTGCATTATTGATCCGGCCACAGGACTCCTCCTCCTGCCCCTGAAAATCTCCTTCCCAGGGCTCCGAGGGAGAGTGAGCAGCAGCCAGCTGCTCAGCTCCAGCGTCATTGACATGGCCACGTTCCGGGGCCTCCAGGAAGGCCAGGTCTCGGTCCAGGAGGTGGCAGAGATGGCCAGGGTGCAGCAGTACCTGGAAGGGACGGGGAGCATTGCGGGCGTTGCCATCCTGCCCACCAATGAGAAGAAGAGTCTGTACCAGGCGCTGACTGAGCACCTCCTCATGCCAGGTGCAGCACTGATCCTCCTGCAGGCCCAGGCTGCCACGGACGGCCTGGCAGACCCTGCCAAGAACAGGAGACTCTCCGTCGAGGATGCGGTCAGGGCTGGCGTGGTTGGGCCAGAGCTGTATGAGAAGCTGTCGTCCGCCGAGCGAGCTGCAACAGGGTACAGAGATCCCTGCACCGGGGAGCTGCTCTCTCTCTTTCAAGCCATGAGGAAGGGACTTGTCAGCAGGGACCATGGTACGTCTCTCCTGGAGGCCCAGATGGCCACTGGCGGCATCATTGACCCAGTCTGGAATCACCGAGTCCCGGTGGAGGTGGCCTGCCAAAGGGGGTTTCTCGATGAGGAGATGAAGCGGCTCCTCTCCCAGCCCACCAGTGACATCAGAGGGTTCTTCGACCCCAGCTCTCAGGAGAAGCTGACGTATGCAGAGTTACTAGAGAGGAGCGTCACTGACCCGGACACAGGTCTGCGTTTACTGCCACTCTCTGGAGATGATGGGGAAGGGGCTCAGGGTGTGCGTTCCTTCATTGACCACAAGACCCGACTGGCTTTGGAAAACACAACAGTACCCGTGGCCTGCGGCAAATTCAAGGGGAAGTCAGTGTCGCTCTGGAAACTCCTCTTCTCAGAATACTTCACCAGTGAGCAAAGGGCCACGCTTACCCAGCAATGCCTCACCACGACTCTCTCCATGCAAGAACTGGCGAAGCACGTCAGCACCATCCTTCAGCAAATGGCTTCCACTGCCAGTGTCACCTTCGAAGGCCTGCGGGGCAAGGTGTCCCCTAGCCAGCTCCTGAGCTCCGAAATCATCAGCAGGGATTTATTTGAGAAGCTGAAACAAGGGGCGATGTCGGCCAAGGAAGTTGTCAGCATGGACATGGTCAGGAAGTACCTGGAAGGTACAGGTAGTATCAGCGGGCTGCTGCTGCCCGAGTCCCAGGAGAAAATCAGCATCTACCAGGCAAAGCGAAAAGGCCTCCTAATGCCAGGGACATCCCTCATCCTCCTCGAGGCACAGGCTGCCACCGGCTTCATCATTGACCCAGCTGCAAACAAGAAGTATTCCGTGGAGGAGGCTCTGAGAGCCAGTGTGATTGGCCCAGACGTTTACAACAAGCTGCTGGCAGCAGAGAAAGCAGTCACTGGCTACAGAGACCCCTACACCGGAAACAAGATCTCCCTCTTCCAGGCCATGAGCAAAGGCCACATCCTCAGAAACCACGGCATCCGCCTGCTGGAGGCCCAGATTGCCACCGGCGGCATCATCGACCCGGTGCACAGTCACCGCGTCCCGGTGGAGGTGGCTTACAAGCGGGGCTACTTCGACAAGAAGATGAATTTGATCCTTTCTGATCCCAGCGACGACACCAAGGGCTTCTTCGACCCCAACACGCAGGAGAACCTCACCTACCTGCAGCTGAAGGAGAAGTGCATCATAGACCCCTCCACCGGCCTCTGCCTCCTTCCTCTGAACAGCAAGAAGCGCCAGTTCGCTGACGATGCCACCAAACAAGCCTTCAGGAGCGCCTGGCTACTCGTGAAGCACGGCAGGTTCCAAGGAGAAAGGGTCTCTGTGTGGGACCTGCTGAACTCGGAGTATTTCAGCGAGGGGAAGCGCCGGGAGATATTTAATCACTACCGGCTGCGGAAGCTCACCCTGGAGCAGATCAGACTCATGTTGGAGGAAGAGATGAAAAAATGGGCCCACATCAAGTTCCCCGCCATGAGAGGCAGTGTCACTGCCTACCACCTGATGGAGACGGGCATCATAGACAAGGCCCTGTTTGAGAGGCTGCTGGAGGGAGCGGTGAGTGCCGAGGAGGTTCTGCGTATGGACTCTGTCAGAAAATACCTCTATGGCTCTGGCAGCATCGGGGGCATTGTGCTCCAGCCATCGAACCAGAAAATGAGCATCTATGAAGCCATGAAGCAGAAGATCGTGATGCCAGGGATGGCTCTCCCACTGCTCGAGGCCCAGGCAGCTACTGGCTTCATCATTGACCCAGTGAGCAACCAGAAACTGTGTGTTGACGATGCCGTAAGGGAAGGGGTTATTGGGCCAGAAGTCCATGAGAAGCTGCAGCACGCAGAAGGAGCCGTAACAGGCTTTAAAGACCCTTTCACAGGTGGAAAGGTCTCCCTCTTTCAAGCCATGAAGAAAGGCCTCATTGCTGACAAAGAGGCTATCCAGCTCATGAAAGCCCAGATTGCTACAGGAGGCATCATCGATCCCCACCGTGGCCACTACGTTCCAGTGGCATTTGCCCAGAAACAAGGCTATTTGGATGAGGACATGAGCAAAACACTCTCTAGTTCCACTGACAATACTGGGGCCTACTGTGTCCCCAACAGCAAGGAGACAGTGACCTACGCTCAGCTCATCGAGCGGTGCCAGAAGGATGAAAACTCTGGCTGCCACTTGCTGCCTTTGCCACAAACAGCTGTGCCTGTCTGCACCGATGAGAAAATCCAGCAGCTATTCCAGGAGACCATGGTGAAGGAGAAAGGGGTCTCCCTCTGGGAGCTGATCCACTCTGGCTACTTCACCGAGGAGCAGAGAAGTGACTTTGTGGAGAAGTACAGGTCTGAGGAAGTGTCTATCCGGCAGCTGGTCACTCTTGTTCTGAAGCTCGTTAAGGAAGTGGAGATGAAAGCCCACACCCACGTCTGCTTTGAAGGCCTGCGGGGCAGTGTGCCTGCTGTCTGGCTGCTCGATGCTGGCATCATTACTGAGAAGACATTCGAGGAGCTGGCTCAGGGAATAAGAACTGCCAGAGAAGTCGCTGAAACGGAGAGCGTGAAGCGATACTTACAGGGCACGGGGAGTATTGCCGGGATTTTCATACAGGCCTCCAAGAAGAAGATGAGCATTTATCAAGCAATGAAGAACAATCTCCTCCTGCCTGGTACGGGGGTTTTGTTGCTAGAGGCTCAAGCAGCCACAGGAGGTATAATAGACCCAGTAACAAACCAGAAACTTGGCGTGGAGGATGCTGTCAAAGCAGCCATTGTCGGGGAGGAGCTCCTGGAGAAACTGCTCCTGGCAGAGAGGGCAGTGACCGGGTACAAAGACCCATACACAGGGAACTCAATCTCAGTCTGCCAAGCAATCAGGAAAGACCTCATTCCCATGAGCGAAGGTGTACCCTTACTAGAGGCCCAGCTGGCTACAGGAGGGGTCATTGATCCGCTCCACCATCATCATCTTCCTCTTCCTGCTGCCTACACACACGGCTTTTATGATGAAGAAATGAACCAGGCCCTAGCCCTGCTCAACGAAAACACCAAAGTCTTCTTTGATCCCAACACGAAGGAGAACTTGACCTACCAGCAGCTGAAGGATAGGTGTGTCCCTGAAGCTGAGACAGGCCTCTGGCTGCTACCTCTGTCAGAAACCGCAGCATTCTATGTGGACAAACAAACCAGAGAGGTGCTGAAATCTGTGACGGTCTGTGTCACGGTGGGACGGTTCAAAGGGCAGATGGTCTCCATCTGGGACCTTCTCAACTCCGAGTACATCACAGACCGCAAGCAGAGAGAGCTGGTGGAACGATACAAGGAGGAGAATGCTGAGGCCCTGCAAGAAATCACCACCATCATTACCACAATCATTGAAGAGACTGAGAAACAAGGCAAGAGGTTCACGTTCAAGGGCCTGCGGAAGCAGGTGTCTGCCAGTGACCTCTTCCAGTCCCAGCTGATAGACAAGAAAACCCTGGATGAACTCAAGCAGGGACAAAAAACCGTCCAAGACGTCACTGAAATGGACTCAGTCCGGAGATACCTGGAGGGGGGTAATTTCATAGCCGGAGTGCTCGTGCAGCCTGACAACGAGAAGATGAGCATCTACCAGGCCATGGCGAGAGGCATGCTGAGGCCGGGCACCGCGCTGGTCCTGCTGGAGGCGCAGGCTGCCACCGGGTTTCTTCTTGACCCAGTGAAGAACGAGAGGCTGTCAGTGGAGGATGCGTTCGCTGCTGGGCTCATTGGAGGACAGATTTACAACAAGCTGCTGTCTGCAGAGAAAGCAGTGACCGGATACACTGACCCCTACACAAAGGGCAAAATCTCCCTCTTCGAAGCCATGAAGAAGGGGCTGATCCTGAAGAGCCACGGCATCCGCCTGCTGGAGGCCCAGATCGCCACCGGCGGCATCATCGACCCCGTGCACAGTCACCGCGTCCCCGTGGAGGTGGCTTACAAGCGGGGCTACTTCGACGAAGAGATGAACAGGATCCTCTCTGACCCCAGCGACGACACCAAGGGCTTCTTCGACCCCAACACGCATGAAAACCTCACCTACATACAGCTCCTGGAGCGATGTGTCCAAGACCCAGAGACTGGGCTGTACATGCTCCAAATAGTGAAGCATGGGGGGAGATACTTCTATATCGATGAGTCAATGAAACAATTTTTACGCTCAAAACCCATCAAAATGCAAATTGAGAAGTTCAAAGGGCAAACAGTGACCCTCTGGGACCTTCTCTGCTCTCACTACATTTCAGAACAGAAAAGAAAAGAACTAGTGAAGCAATATAAATACGAAACCCTGACAATAGATCAGCTCATCACAATCATCACCACCATCGTGGAGGAAATGGAAGACAAAGCCCAAGCCATTAAGGTTCAAGGACTCAGAGAAGAAGTATCAGCATCAGAGTTATTCAACTCTGAGATAATTGACAAGCCAACACTGGACAAGCTGCAAAAAGGAACTCTCACAGTCCAGAAAATCACCAAAATGGATTCTGTCAAAAGGTATCTGGATGGAACTGGCTGCATTGCTGGAGTTCTGGTGCCACACAAGAAAGAGAAGATGAGTGTCTACCAGGCCCTAAAGAGAGGCCTCCTCACACCAGAATCAGCGCTGGTGCTCCTGGAGGCACAGGCTGCCACCGGCTTTATCACTGACCCGCTGAAGAACGAGAAGCTGTCCGTCGACGAAGCCACCTCTGCCGGCCTGGTGGGCAGAGAGCTTCATGAGAAGCTGCTCTCTGCAGAGAGAGCAGTGACCGGATACACTGACCCCCACACCGGAAACAAGATCTCTCTCTTCCAGGCCATGAACAAAAACTTAGTTGAGAAGGAGCAAGCTATCCGTCTGCTGGAGGCCCAGCTCACCACTGGTGGCATCATTGATCCTGTGCACAGTCACCGTGTCCCCGTGGAAGTGGCTTACAAGCGGGGCTATTTGGACGATGACACATTTCTACTGCTTTCTGATCCAGAATATGGCACCAAAAGATTTACCGATCCTAACACCCATGAAAAAATCAGTTATGATCAGCTCCTGCACAGATGCATCAAAGACAAAGACACAGGACTGTACCTGTTCCAGATACCAGAAAAGAAAGAAGACTATTTCTACATTGATGAGCAAACAAAAAATATTATGTTATCCACCATTGTTCAAGTACCTGTAGGAAAATATAAAGGTCAAAATGTATCCCTATGGGACCTCCTCTGTTCTGAATATATCAGTGAGGAAAAGAAAAAGGAACTGGTAAAACAATACAAAACAGAATCCACAAATATTCTACAAAAGATCATTGATGCAATCTTGACCATTATACATGAAAAAGAGAGGAGCAGAAAAGATATATGGTTCCAGGGAATCAGACAACGAATCACTGCATCAGAACTACTCAATGCACAGATAATTACCAAGGACACTTTGGAAAAGCTAGAGGAAGGAAAACAAACGGCAGAAGATATAGCAAAGATGCATTCCGTGAAGAGATACCTGGAAGGAACGAGCTGCATTGCCGGAGTCCTCGTGCCGTCCAAGACGGACCCGTCCAAGACAGAGAAGATGAGCATCTACCAGGCCATGGGGAAGGGGATTCTGAGGCCGGGCACCGCGCTGGTGCTGCTGGAGGCGCAGGCTGCCAGCGGCTTTATCACTGACCCGCTGAAGAACGAGAAGCTGTCCGTCGACGAAGCCGTCTCCGCCGGCCTGGTGGGCAGAGAGCTTCACGAGAAGCTGCTGTCTGCAGAGAGAGCGGTGACCGGATACAAGGACCCCTACACCGGAAACAAGATCTCCCTCTTCCAGGCCATGAAGAAAGACCTGATAGTCAAAGACCACGGCATCCGCCTGCTGGAGGCCCAGATCGCCACCGGCGGCATCATCGACCCCGTGCACAGTCACCGCGTCCCCGTGGAGGTGGCTTACAAGCGGGGCTACTTCGACGAAGAGATGAACAGGATCCTCTCTGACCCCAGCGACGACACCAAGGGCTTCTTCGACCCCAACACGCACGAGAACCTCACCTACATGCAGCTCCTCAGCAGATGCGTTCCAGACCCAGACACGGGGCTCTATATGCTTCATCTGATGCACAAAGGCTCTGTGCTCTTCCAGCTAGATGAACAAACGCGAATATCCTTACAGTCTGCCCCTGCCACCGTCAGCGTGGGACTCTTCCAGGGGCAGAACGTGACCGTGTGGGAGCTTCTCTTCTCCAGATACGTCCCTGACCACAAAAGGCAGGAGCTTCTCAAGAAGTACAAAGCGGGGACGCTAACCATTCAGGAAATGATAACCATCATCACCACCATCATCACCGAGACGGAGGAAAAGAGGAGCAGAGAGACCAGGCCCGTGAAAAGTCCGAGCAGGCAAAGGGCAACGTCGCAGAAAGCTGAGGCTTCCCATTCGCAGAGAGACGAAAAACGGGAACAGGCCTTAAAGTCTACCACAGTCGACGTGCCGGTGGGCGAGTTCCAAGGGCGAAAGGCCTCTGTGTGGGATCTGCTCTTCTCCAAATACGTCCTTGAAGAGAAAAGACAAGAGCTTCTAAAGAGCTACGAAGCAGGGACGCTCACCGTCCACGAAATGATAACCATCCTCACCGCCGTCGTTACGGAGGCTGAAGGGAGAAGCAGCAAACGCCCGACAACTAAGAAAACCCCCGGCAAAGAGAGGACGACATCAGAGGAAGTCAAAGATGCCCCCTCCCGTGAAGGACAACAACGGGAAAAGGCCTTAAAGTCTACCTTGGTGGAGGTGCCGGCGGGCGAGTTCCACGGGCGGAAAGTCTCTGTGTGGGATCTGCTCTTCTCCAAATACATCCCCGAAGAGAAGAGGAAGGAGCTCCTGGAGTTGCACAGAGCTGGGATATTAAGCACAGACCAAATGAAAACCATCGTCACCACCATCGTAACCAAAACAGAGGAGGAAAGTCACCATCTGCCGAGACACGGGGAAAGTCCCGGAACGGAGACGACAACCTCAGGGGAAGCTGAGCCTCCCCACTCCCCGCACGACAAACATTTGGAAAACGCTTTGCGCTCCGAGACCGTCGATGTTCCTGTCGGGGAATTCAAAGGGCAGGAGGTTTCCCTGTGGGAGCTTCTCTTCTCCAGCTACATCTCTGAAAACAAAAGACAGGAGCTTCTGAAGAAGTACAGAGCGGGGACGCTAACCATTCAAGAAATGATAACCATCATCACCACCATCATCATCACCGTGGAAGGCCCCTGCCGAGAGGAGAGAACATCCGGGGGAGCTGCCAGCGCCCCTTCTCCACAGGACGAGCAAGCGGAAAAGACTCTACGATCGGCCACCGTCGATGTATCAGTCGGCGAGTTCCAAGGGCGAAAAGTCTCCGTATGGGAACTGCTCTTCTCCAAATACGTCGCAGAAGAGAAAAGGCAGGAGCTCCTGCAGAAGTACAGAGCAGGGTCCGTGACTCTAGAGGAGCTGGTGAGATTCCTCACCGTCATCGTCCAGGAGACAGAAGAGAGAAGCAGCAAACTGAAGTTCTCGGGCCTCAGGAGGCAAGTGACTGCCTCAGAGCTCTTCAGCTCTGACATTATTGACCAGAACACGCTGACTGAACTCACCCAGGGCACCAAGACCGTGCAGGAGATCACTGAAATGGATTCCGTGAAGAGATACCTGGAAGGAACGAGCTGCATTGCCGGAGTCCTCGTGCCGTCCAAGACGGACCCGTCCAAGACAGAGAAGATGAGCATCTACCAGGCCATGGGGAAGGGGATTCTGAGGCCGGGCACCGCGCTGGTGCTGCTGGAGGCGCAGGCTGCCAGCGGCTTTATCACTGACCCGCTGAAGAACGAGAAGCTGTCCGTCGACGAAGCCGTCTCCGCCGGCCTGGTGGGCAGAGAGCTTCACGAGAAGCTGCTGTCTGCAGAGAGAGCGGTGACCGGATACAAGGACCCCTACACCGGAAACAAGATCTCCCTCTTCCAGGCCATGAAGAAAGACCTGATAGTCAAAGACCACGGCATCCGCCTGCTGGAGGCCCAGATCGCCACCGGCGGCATCATCGACCCCGTGCACAGTCACCGCGTCCCCGTGGAGGTGGCTTACAAGCGGGGCTACTTCGACGAAGAGATGAACAGGATCCTCTCTGACCCCAGCGACGACACCAAGGGCTTCTTCGACCCCAACACGCACGAGAACCTCACCTACATGCAGCTCCTCAGCAGATGCGTTCCAGACCCAGACACGGGGCTCTATATGCTTCATCTGATGCACAAAGGCTCTGTGCTCTTCCAGCTAGATGAACAAACGCGAATATCCTTACAGTCTGCCCCTGCCACCGTCAGCGTGGGACTCTTCCAGGGGCAGAACGTGACCGTGTGGGAGCTTCTCTTCTCCAGATACGTCCCTGACCACAAAAGGCAGGAGCTTCTCAAGAAGTACAAAGCGGGGACGCTAACCATTCAGGAAATGATAACCATCATCACCACCATCATCACCGAGACGGAGGAAAAGAGGAGCAGAGAGACCAGGCCCGTGAAAAGTCCGAGCAGGCAAAGGGCAACGTCGCAGAAAGCTGAGGCTTCCCATTCGCAGAGAGACGAAAAACGGGAAAAGGCCTTAAAGTCTACCACAGTCGACGTGCCGGTGGGCGAGTTCCAAGGGCGAAAGGCCTCTGTGTGGGATCTGCTCTTCTCCAAATACGTCCTTGAAGAGAAAAGACAAGAGCTTCTAAAGAGCTACGAAGCAGGGACGCTCACCGTCCACGAAATGATAACCATCCTCACCGCCGTCGTTACGGAGGCTGAAGGGAGAAGCAGCAAACGCCCGACAACTAAGAAAACCCCCGGCAAAGAGAGGACGACATCAGAGGAAGTCAAAGATGCCCCCTCCCGTGAAGGACAACAACGGGAAAAGGCCTTAAAGTCTACCTTGGTGGAGGTGCCGGCGGGCGAGTTCCACGGGCGGAAAGTCTCTGTGTGGGATCTGCTCTTCTCCAAATACATCCCCGAAGAGAAGAGGAAGGAGCTCCTGGAGTTGCACAGAGCTGGGATATTAAGCACAGACCAAATGAAAACCATCGTCACCACCATCGTAACCAAAACAGAGGAGGAAAGTCACCATCTGCCGAGACACGGGGAAAGTCCCGGAACGGAGACGACAACCTCAGGGGAAGCTGAGCCTCCCCACTCCCCGCACGACAAACATTTGGAAAACGCTTTGCGCTCCGAGACCGTCGATGTTCCTGTCGGGGAATTCAAAGGGCAGGAGGTTTCCCTGTGGGAGCTTCTCTTCTCCAGCTACATCTCTGAAAACAAAAGACAGGAGCTTCTGAAGAAGTACAGAGCGGGGACGCTAACCATTCAAGAAATGATAACCATCATCACCACCATCATCATCACCGTGGAAGGCCCCTGCCGAGAGGAGAGAACATCCGGGGGAGCTGCCAGCGCCCCTTCTCCACAGGACGAGCAAGCGGAAAAGACTCTACGATCGGCCACCGTCGATGTATCAGTCGGCGAGTTCCAAGGGCGAAAAGTCTCCGTATGGGAACTGCTCTTCTCCAAATACGTCGCAGAAGAGAAAAGGCAGGAGCTCCTGCAGAAGTACAGAGCAGGGTCCTTGACTCTAGAGGAGCTGGTGAGGTTCCTCACCGTCATCGTCCAGGAGACAGAAGAGAGAAGCAGCAAACTGAAGTTCTCGGGCCTCAGGAGGCAGGTGACTGCCTCAGAGCTCTTCAGCTCTGACATTATTGACCAGAACACGCTGACTGAACTCACCCAGGGCACCAAGACCGTGCAGGAGATCACTGAAATGGATTCCGTGAAGAGATACCTGGAAGGAACGAGCTGCATTGCCGGAGTCCTCGTGCCGTCCAAGACGGACCCGTCCAAGACAGAGAAGATGAGCATCTACCAGGCCATGGGGAAGGGGATTCTGAGGCCGGGCACCGCGCTGGTGCTGCTGGAGGCGCAGGCTGCCAGCGGCTTTATCACTGACCCGCTGAAGAACGAGAAGCTGTCCGTCGACGAAGCCGTCTCCGCCGGCCTGGTGGGCAGAGAGCTTCACGAGAAGCTGCTGTCTGCAGAGAGAGCGGTGACCGGATACAAGGACCCCTACACCGGAAACAAGATCTCCCTCTTCCAGGCCATGAAGAAAGACCTGATAGTCAAAGACCACGGCATCCGCCTGCTGGAGGCCCAGATCGCCACCGGCGGCATCATCGACCCCGTGCACAGTCACCGCGTCCCCGTGGAGGTGGCTTACAAGCGGGGCTACTTCGACGAAGAGATGAACAGGATCCTCTCTGACCCCAGCGACGACACCAAGGGCTTCTTCGACCCCAACACGCACGAGAACCTCACCTACATGCAGCTCCTCAGCAGATGCGTTCCAGACCCAGACACGGGGCTCTATATGCTTCATCTGATGCACAAAGGCTCTGTGCTCTTCCAGCTAGATGAACAAACGCGAATATCCTTACAGTCTGCCCCTGCCACCGTCAGCGTGGGACTCTTCCAGGGGCAGAACGTGACCGTGTGGGAGCTTCTCTTCTCCAGATACGTCCCTGACCACAAAAGGCAGGAGCTTCTCAAGAAGTACAAAGCGGGGACGCTAACCATTCAGGAAATGATAACCATCATCACCACCATCATCACCGAGACGGAGGAAAAGAGGAGCAGAGAGACCAGGCCCGTGAAAAGTCCGAGCAGGCAAAGGGCAACGTCGCAGAAAGCTGAGGCTTCCCATTCGCAGAGAGACGAAAAACGGGAAAAGGCCTTAAAGTCTACCACAGTCGACGTGCCGGTGGGCGAGTTCCAAGGGCGAAAGGCCTCTGTGTGGGATCTGCTCTTCTCCAAATACGTCCTTGAAGAGAAAAGACAAGAGCTTCTAAAGAGCTACGAAGCAGGGACGCTCACCGTCCACGAAATGATAACCATCCTCACCGCCGTCGTTACGGAGGCTGAAGGGAGAAGCAGCAAACGCCCGACAACTAAGAAAACCCCCGGCAAAGAGAGGACGACATCAGAGGAAGTCAAAGATGCCCCCTCCCGTGAAGAACAACAACGGGAAAAGGCCTTAAAGTCTACCTTGGTGGAGGTGCCGGCGGGCGAGTTCCACGGGCGGAAAATCTCTGTGTGGGATCTGCTCTTCTCCAAATACATCCCCGAAGAGAAGAGGAAGGAGCTCCTGGAGTTGCACAGAGCTGGGATATTAAGCACAGACCAAATGAAAACCATCGTCACCACCATCGTAACCAAAACAGAGGAGGAAAGTCACCATCTGCCGAGACACGGGGAAAGTCCCGGAACGGAGACGACAACCTCAGGGGAAGCTGAGCCTCCCCACTCCCCGCACGACAAACATTTGGAAAACGCTTTGCGCTCCGAGACCGTCGATGTTCCTGTCGGGGAATTCAAAGGGCAGGAGGTTTCCCTGTGGGAGCTTCTCTTCTCCAGCTACATCTCTGAAAACAAAAGACAGGAGCTTCTGAAGAAGTACAGAGCGGGGACGCTAACCATTCAAGAAATGATAACCATCATCACCACCATCATCATCACCGTGGAAGGCCCCTGCCGAGAGGAGAGAACATCCGGGGGAGCTGCCAGCGCCCCTTCTCCACAGGACGAACAAGCGGAAAAGACTCTACGATCGGCCACCGTCGATGTATCAGTCGGCGAGTTCCAAGGGCGAAAAGTCTCCGTATGGGAACTGCTCTTCTCCAAATACGTCGCAGAAGAGAAAAGGCAGGAGCTCCTGCAGAAGTACAGAGCAGGGTCCGTGACTCTAGAGGAGCTGGTGAGATTCCTCACCGTCATCGTCCAGGAGACAGAAGAGAGAAGCAGCAAACTGAAGTTCTCGGGCCTCAGGAGGCAAGTGACTGCCTCAGAGCTCTTCAGCTCTGACATTATTGACCAGAACACGCTGACTGAACTCACCCAGGGCACCAAGACCGTGCAGGAGATCACTGAAATGGATTCCGTGAAGAGATACCTGGAAGGAACGAGCTGCATTGCCGGAGTCCTCGTGCCGTCCAAGACGGACCCGTCCAAGACAGAGAAGATGAGCATCTACCAGGCCATGGGGAAGGGGATTCTGAGGCCGGGCACCGCGCTGGTGCTGCTGGAGGCGCAGGCTGCCAGCGGCTTTATCACTGACCCGCTGAAGAACGAGAAGCTGTCCGTCGACGAAGCCGTCTCCGCCGGCCTGGTGGGCAGAGAGCTTCACGAGAAGCTGCTGTCTGCAGAGAGAGCGGTGACCGGATACAAGGACCCCTACACCGGAAACAAGATCTCCCTCTTCCAGGCCATGAAGAAAGACCTGATAGTCAAAGACCACGGCATCCGCCTGCTGGAGGCCCAGATCGCCACCGGCGGCATCATCGACCCCGTGCACAGTCACCGCGTCCCCGTGGAGGTGGCTTACAAGCGGGGCTACTTCGACGAAGAGATGAACAGGATCCTCTCTGACCCCAGCGACGACACCAAGGGCTTCTTCGACCCCAACACGCACGAGAACCTCACCTACATGCAGCTCCTCAGCAGATGCGTTCCAGACCCAGACACGGGGCTCTATATGCTTCATCTGATGCACAAAGGCTCTGTGCTCTTCCAGCTAGATGAACAAACGCGAATATCCTTACATTCTGCCCCTGCCACCGTCAGCGTGGGACTCTTCCAGGGGCAGAACGTGACCGTGTGGGAGCTTCTCTTCTCCAGATACGTCCCTGACCACAAAAGGCAGGAGCTTCTCAAGAAGTACAAAGCGGGGACGCTAACCATTCAGGAAATGATAACCATCATCACCACCATCATCACCGAGACGGAGGAAAAGAGGAGCAGAGAGACCAGGCCCGTGAAAAGTCCGAGCAGGCAAAGGGCAACGTCGCAGAAAGCTGAGGCTTCCCATTCGCAGAGAGACGAAAAACGGGAACAGGCCTTAAAGTCTACCACAGTCGACGTGCCGGTGGGCGAGTTCCAAGGGCGAAAGGCCTCTGTGTGGGATCTGCTCTTCTCCAAATACGTCCTTGAAGAGAAAAGACAAGAGCTTCTAAAGAGCTACGAAGCAGGGACGCTCACCGTCCACGAAATGATAACCATCCTCACCGCCGTCGTTACGGAGGCTGAAGGGAGAAGCAGCAAACGCCCGACAACTAAGAAAACCCCCGGCAAAGAGAGGACGACATCAGAGGAAGTCAAAGATGCCCCCTCCCGTGAAGAACAACAACGGGAAAAGGCCTTAAAGTCTACCTTGGTGGAGGTGCCGGCGGGCGAGTTCCACGGGCGGAAAGTCTCTGTGTGGGATCTGCTCTTCTCCAAATACATCCCCGAAGAGAAGAGGAAGGAGCTCCTGGAGTTGCACAGAGCTGGGATATTAAGCACAGACCAAATGAAAACCATCGTCACCACCATCGTAACCAAAACAGAGGAGGAAAGTCACCATCTGCCGAGACACGGGGAAAGTCCCGGAACGGAGACGACAACCTCAGGGGAAGCTGAGCCTCCCCACTCCCCGCACGACAAACATTTGGAAAACGCTTTGCGCTCCGAGACCGTCGATGTTCCTGTCGGGGAATTCAAAGGGCAGGAGGTTTCCCTGTGGGAGCTTCTCTTCTCCAGCTACATCTCTGAAAACAAAAGACAGGAGCTTCTGAAGAAGTACAGAGCGGGGACGCTAACCATTCAAGAAATGATAACCATCATCACCACCATCATCATCACCGTGGAAGGCCCCTGCCGAGAGGAGAGAACATCCGGGGGAGCTGCCAGCGCCCCTTCTCCACAGGACGAGCAAGCGGAAAAGACTCTACGATCGGCCACCGTCGATGTATCAGTCGGCGAGTTCCAAGGGCGAAAAGTCTCCGTATGGGAACTGCTCTTCTCCAAATACGTCGCAGAAGAGAAAAGGCAGGAGCTCCTGCAGAAGTACAGAGCAGGGTCCGTGACTCTAGAGGAGCTGGTGAGATTCCTCACCGTCATCGTCCAGGAGACAGAAGAGAGAAGCAGCAAACTGAAGTTCTCGGGCCTCAGGAGGCAAGTGACTGCCTCAGAGCTCTTCAGCTCTGACATTATTGACCAGAACACGCTGACTGAACTCACCCAGGGCACCAAGACCGTGCAGGAGATCACTGAAATGGATTCCGTGAAGAGATACCTGGAAGGAACGAGCTGCATTGCCGGAGTCCTCGTGCCGTCCAAGACGGACCCGTCCAAGACAGAGAAGATGAGCATCTACCAGGCCATGGGGAAGGGGATTCTGAGGCCGGGCACCGCGCTGGTGCTGCTGGAGGCGCAGGCTGCCAGCGGCTTTATCACTGACCCGCTGAAGAACGAGAAGCTGTCCGTCGACGAAGCCGTCTCCGCCGGCCTGGTGGGCAGAGAGCTTCACGAGAAGCTGCTGTCTGCAGAGAGAGCGGTGACCGGATACAAGGACCCCTACACCGGAAACAAGATCTCCCTCTTCCAGGCCATGAAGAAAGACCTGATAGTCAAAGACCACGGCATCCGCCTGCTGGAGGCCCAGATCGCCACCGGCGGCATCATCGACCCCGTGCACAGTCACCGCGTCCCCGTGGAGGTGGCTTACAAGCGGGGCTACTTCGACGAAGAGATGAACAGGATCCTCTCTGACCCCAGCGACGACACCAAGGGCTTCTTCGACCCCAACACGCACGAGAACCTCACCTACATGCAGCTCCTCAGCAGATGCGTTCCAGACCCAGACACGGGGCTCTATATGCTTCATCTGATGCACAAAGGCTCTGTGCTCTTCCAGCTAGATGAACAAACGCGAATATCCTTACAGTCTGCCCCTGCCACCGTCAGCGTGGGACTCTTCCAGGGGCAGAACGTGACCGTGTGGGAGCTTCTCTTCTCCAGATACGTCCCTGACCACAAAAGGCAGGAGCTTCTCAAGAAGTACAAAGCGGGGACGCTAACCATTCAGGAAATGATAACCATCATCACCACCATCATCACCGAGACGGAGGAAAAGAGGAGCAGAGAGACCAGGCCCGTGAAAAGTCCGAGCAGGCAAAGGGCAACGTCGCAGAAAGCTGAGGCTTCCCATTCGCAGAGAGACGAAAAACGGGAAAAGGCCTTAAAGTCTACCACAGTCGACGTGCCGGTGGGCGAGTTCCAAGGGCGAAAGGCCTCTGTGTGGGATCTGCTCTTCTCCAAATACGTCCTTGAAGAGAAAAGACAAGAGCTTCTAAAGAGCTACGAAGCAGGGACGCTCACCGTCCACGAAATGATAACCATCCTCACCGCCGTCGTTACGGAGGCTGAAGGGAGAAGCAGCAAACGCCCGACAACTAAGAAAACCCCCGGCAAAGAGAGGACGACATCAGAGGAAGTCAAAGATGCCCCCTCCCGTGAAGAACAACAACGGGAAAAGGCCTTAAAGTCTACCTTGGTGGAGGTGCCGGCGGGCGAGTTCCACGGGCGGAAAGTCTCTGTGTGGGATCTGCTCTTCTCCAAATACATCCCCGAAGAGAAGAGGAAGGAGCTCCTGGAGTTGCACAGAGCTGGGATATTAAGCACAGACCAAATGAAAACCATCGTCACCACCATCGTAACCAAAACAGAGGAGGAAAGTCACCATCTGCCGAGACACGGGGAAAGTCCCGGAACGGAGACGACAACCTCAGGGGAAGCTGAGCCTCCCCACTCCCCGCACGACAAACATTTGGAAAACGCTTTGCGCTCCGAGACCGTCGATGTTCCTGTCGGGGAATTCAAAGGGCAGGAGGTTTCCCTGTGGGAGCTTCTCTTCTCCAGCTACATCTCTGAAAACAAAAGACAGGAGCTTCTGAAGAAGTACAGAGCGGGGACGCTAACCATTCAAGAAATGATAACCATCATCACCACCATCATCATCACCGTGGAAGGCCCCTGCCGAGAGGAGAGAACATCCGGGGGAGCTGCCAGCGCCCCTTCTCCACAGGACGAGCAAGCGGAAAAGACTCTACGATCGGCCACCGTCGATGTATCAGTCGGCGAGTTCCAAGGGCGAAAAGTCTCCGTATGGGAACTGCTCTTCTCCAAATACGTCGCAGAAGAGAAAAGGCAGGAGCTCCTGCAGAAGTACAGAGCAGGGTCCGTGACTCTAGAGGAGCTGGTGAGATTCCTCACCGTCATCGTCCAGGAGACAGAAGAGAGAAGCAGCAAACTGAAGTTCTCGGGCCTCAGGAGGCAAGTGACTGCCTCAGAGCTCTTCAGCTCTGACATTATTGACCAGAACACGCTGACTGAACTCACCCAGGGCACCAAGACCGTGCAGGAGATCACTGAAATGGATTCCGTGAAGAGATACCTGGAAGGAACGAGCTGCATTGCCGGAGTCCTCGTGCCGTCCAAGACGGACCCGTCCAAGACAGAGAAGATGAGCATCTACCAGGCCATGGGGAAGGGGATTCTGAGGCCGGGCACCGCGCTGGTGCTGCTGGAGGCGCAGGCTGCCAGCGGCTTTATCACTGACCCACTGAAGAACGAGAAGCTGTCCGTCGACGAAGCCGTCTCCGCCGGCCTGGTGGGCAGAGAGCTTCACGAGAAGCTGCTGTCTGCAGAGAGAGCGGTGACCGGATACAAGGACCCCTACACCGGAAACAAGATCTCCCTCTTCCAGGCCATGAAGAAAGACCTGATAGTCAAAGACCACGGCATCCGCCTGCTGGAGGCCCAGATCGCCACCGGCGGCATCATCGACCCCGTGCACAGTCACCGTGTCCCCGTGGAGGTGGCTTACAAGCGGGGCTACTTCGACGAAGAGATGAACAGGATCCTCTCTGACCCCAGCGACGACACCAAGGGCTTCTTCGACCCCAACACGCACGAGAACCTCACCTACATGCAGCTCCTCAGCAGATGCGTTCCAGACCCAGACACTGGGCTGTGTTTGCTGAAGGTGGGGATGGACTGATTGGAAGTGATTGTTCATTTTCCTTCTGTGATTCCCCTTTTGTGATTCGCAAAATGCAGGTTTTATACAAGTGTCTTCACTCATCCTGTCTCCGTGAGTTCCAGTGTTCTGTCCCTTTGAATGTCTTCTCATGTTCCTCTCCTGCTTTCCACTGCAAAGGTCTCAGTGGTTCTTCTGTTACTCATCCCGTGTTACCCCGGTCTGGGAACCATCTGGCAGTTGTAGAACGCCATGTCATTGTTCTCAGGAGTTGTCAGGGATTTTGAATGCTTTATTCAACATCCCTCTTGGTCTTGGTCGAATTCTACTGAATAACCTCAGGGAATCCTGGGGTAGTGTTAAATCCCCGTGAGGCTCCTGGACCAAACAATGCATTCTGAGTGCTGTGGGAAAGAAAGATGCTTAGAGTATGCTAGGTTAGGGGAGGAATTGGCTGGGGTCTTCTCTTTGCAGTTTTTGCTCTGCATAGTTCTAGACGTGGAATAGCAAAGTTTATGCTGGTCAGAGTTGAGGTGCATCAGCTGAGCCATGTGTGGCATAGCTCAGGCGTGGAGTGATAGGCGGAGGCCGCAGATCAGGACTGAGGAGTACCTGCATTGCTCTGTGGAGGCCAGAACTGGAATAATATGGGGACTTGGAGAGGGTGGCACCTCACTGCCTGCACTATTCTAGTCAATTCAATTGAGTTTCTCCACGTGCAATCCTCACTGAGAGATCTGATACTATGGGAGTCTCCAGCTGGGCTATTTTGTCCCTCACTCTGAGGAGCACTAGACTCTCTCACAAATGTAGTATGTTGTTTTCAAAGTTGCCTTTCTCTCCTGACAGCTGCCCTTGAATTGTGGGTCAGGGAATCTAGCCAGGAGCTGAGGAATCCTGAGTCTTATTTTCATAAGGGTTTGTTTATTCTAAATTGGGTTTGCAACATGCACTTTTAAATGGAGCAGCCAGGAATGAAGGTGCCTTTCCCTTCTAACAGGCCATTTACAGATGTCTCGACCTGAGGCTCAGGTCATCTTGCCATTCTAACTCGTGAACTAGCTTTGCCAGTGGTCTATGCCTGCTAGTACCTTCCATGGGGCCAGGTCCATGTGCTGCCAGTGCCGAATTCCACTGCAGGAAATGTTTCCTGCCAGGGGTTTTGTTACAGGCAGCTGTCATGCTGGCTGTATTGGGGGGGGGGGGAGCATTTATTATATTATGTACATCAGTGTGTCAAAATCACAATAATTCATGTGAGCTATGCCATGTCAGGTTCTGTTAGAAAGGCTGTGATGTGCTAAGTCAGATGATGATGTTTATGTTCAGGTGTTATGTGTGTAGTGGAAGTTATGGATGTATTTGATATATCTGTATTTCAAATTGTGCTGTCTGAGACACACCCTAGACAGGTTGGCGGCAGGACAATAGCCTGCTTAATGGCCCATTGAGACATTCCCAGGTGCAAGGGGCCCAGGGGAGAAGCCAGGGATACACCTGATGAGTCACCAGGACTGGCCCATGTGACTCTGGACTCCCTTTTGGTTCCTGTGAAATTCCACAAGCAGCATGGCAGGGGCCCGAGGATATATAAGGCAAAGCCTGGAATCCATTTTGTCGTCAATCCTGTTCAGCTTTCAGCACCTACCTACGTCTGGATCAAGCCATCTGCAACTGAAGCTGTGCAACGAAGGACTGAGGCCCATCCAGGTACTGGATTATACCAGAGGGACTATACAAGCCTGCAAACTCCACATTTCTTCTAGAAACCTGATGTATATGGACTTTCAACTCATTTGTATGTATCTGATTGCTTTAATCCTTTAACATTTCTCTTATGGTTTGTTTCTTTCTTTTATAATAAACCTTTAGTTTTAGTTACTAAAGGATTGGCTGGCAGCGTGGTATTTTAGGTAAGATCCAAACTTATACTGATCTGGTGCTGTGGCTGACCCCTTGGGGTCAGAGGGAACCTTTTTAGTAAACAGCATAGAGTTTAAATAACTGGTCTATTTACTGGACCTAGTGGCTGATTGGGAGCCGGAGACTGGAATGCAGTGAAGGGGGCTGTGTGTATTTGTGTACTGACTTCTTGGTAACCGGTTTGGGGGAATCAAAAGCACAGTTTGAGGCTGGGAAGTCTGGCTTCAGCGCCACCCACCAGTGCTGGAAGAATCTGCTCTCCTTTTACAGTCTGCCCTGACCTTGGCATTTTCAGGTGGCTGCCCTAGGCATGGAAGTGTTACAGAAGCGACCAGTGCTGACTAGTTCTCCTGATTTAATAAAGGGAACCTTTTAAAAACCTGCAAAGAATTACATGAGAAGAATGCATCTTTGTCTTAATTAACCCAGCAAAATCGGCCTCCGCAGCTCTATATTGGAAAATAGATTCAACCCCAAAACTTTTAAAGCTTCCACTGGATAAAGGGAAGAACCTCAGTGCTCTGATCCAGATGAAATCCAGAGCCAGGTGAGAGCAGAGATTTTAGAGGAAAGGGAGGCCAGCTTTGTTCTCACCACACCCCAAAGATGTGACTGGCAACTTTGTACTAGTTAGGAAAACTATATCTCCCTATTAGAGACCCAGAAATCCAGGGAAGCCAACGCTGTGCATTGTCTGTGGGAGAACTCAGAGATTGTGGGAACAGGCCCAGAGTTCCCCCATTACAGTGACAGCAGCAAAATGCAGCAGTGAGTCTGCAAGGCACTTGACAGGTTAACTAACCAATTAGTCCCCGTGCACTCCCCTCTCCACAAGGGGCAGATCAGTCAGTGTCATCATCCCCATCCTGGGATAAGGAAGCTGAAGCACAGCGGAGACATGACTTGCCCACGGCCATGAGTGTAAGAGTCAGGGTTCATACCTAGGAGTCCCTAGCTGGCAGGAGGCTAGACCGCATCTCTATCTGTGCTGGGATCAGGGCTGGCCAGTTTTCGGCGCCCTAGCTTGTGGTAGTGGAATGCCAGCTGCAGGAAGTTGTAATTCCTGATCTCATGCAAACTGACAGCATTGAGACCAGCGATCCAGGTTGCTGTGAGCTCTGTGCTCCTCCACAGCCCTGGGGATGCAGATACCCCAGCAGGTGCACTCCCAGCCTGTGTGCTGGGAGCCTGAAACCCTCTGAACTGCGAGAGGTTACCTGGCTTTCCTCTTGAGTGATGCACACATGTGTAGTTGTTGCAGCTGCTCAGGGCTGGAGCTCACCAAACCCCTAAGGTGCCAGCAGCATGCCAGGTGCACCAGGACTCAGAGGCAAGCACTGTAGGCGCTTCAGGATCTAGGACCTGCAGGCACTAGCCCTGGTGGGTCCCAATAACCTAGGGTGGCCGGTCAGATCTACTGACTCCGGTTACTGCCGGTGGGGCAGCATCGGGTCATCACCTGTGCCAGATCCTACTCAGCTAGGGCTGCCTCCTGCCCGCACTGGGCAGCTGTAGGTCCCAGCCTGGGCTCCACAGGCAAGTCACTCCCAACCTGGGCATCAAGAGGAGCAAATGGAGGAAGGGCCTTGGGGGGGAAAGGCAGGGCAGGGGCAGGGCCTCAGAGGTGGGGCAGGGGAGCGGTCTCAGGTGGAAGGACAGGAGTGGGGGAGGTTCCAGCACTCCTGCTGGAGTATCCGGTTTGGGAATGTTACCAAATTGGCAGCCCTGCAATAAGCAGCTGAAGACGGGGCACTGGGCGAGGTTCTCACCAGGCTGGCCGGGAAGGGGAAAGCTGCACTTACCCTCGGCAGAGACGCTTAGACAGCGACAGTTCAAGGGCAGCGGCCGTGCATGCCATTCGGGTCCATCTGAGAGCCAGGGCTTTGCAGGCCCAGCCTCTGGGCTGCCCTCTCCAGCCTGCGTCCAGTCCCGCTAGCAGGAGCTCGCAGGCCAGCTCAGTTACCGTCTCTCGCTGGAGTCCCTCTGCACGGCTCCTGCCCAGCCGCTGCTGCACCCCCATAAGTCACATGCAGGTGGGGTCACCCCACGTCCGGGTTTCCCACACACAGCTTCTGTCCTGAGCCGTGGGCCAGGCCGAGTTTTCAAGCAACGGGCAATGGCCAGGGTTTGCGAGCTCAGAAAGACGCCCCGACTGTCCCTCCCTGCATCCGCAGCTGATTGGTCCAGTCCCCTGCAAGCCACAGCTGCCCCAGGCCAGCTCCCAGCCTGGGGAGGGGTCTGTGCCAGCCGCCCGGCCACTGCCCCCCACCTCCAGTGACTACCCCCAGCGCAGGGACCCCTGCCACCTCCCCCAGCGGTACCCGCCCTCCAGCTCCCCCCACCCCCAGCTCCAGCCCCCTCTGGCAGTGTCCTCTCTCCGGGAGCCTGAAATATGGTGACCCTGTGCCCAGACTGCGCCCGCCCAGCCGATGCCGCACACGCTCTGGGCACGGTTCCGAGCCCCCTCTCAGTGCCTGGCCAGGCATCAGGTGGCTGCTGCTTCCCAAGTGCCCCGTGCCTCCATCATTCGCTTCCTGGGTCAAGGTGCGTCTCCCACCTGGCCAGGGGAATGGAAAGCGTCCTGGGGATGGGGCTGGGGGGAAGCAGAGTCCCCTGGTCAAAAGTGCCTGGGCATGTCCTGGGTCAGGGTCTTTCCTCCAGCCCGGCCCCTATGCCGTGGGGCAGGGGCCGAGGAGGGTCCTAGTCTCCTGCTCAGCGGGTTCATTGGGCTGGCCTGTCACTGCTCTTGTGTCTTTCTCTCTATACCCAGAACTCACAGAGCACGTTTGGGTCCCCAAAGCTGGGTTTCCCAGCTCTCCACGCACCCACACTTGGCTACACACACACAGCTCTTTGCACTCCTTTCTGGGGCCCTCTAACATACGGACCAGGTTGTGCACCGCTATTAGACTCACGGATGGTTTACCTGCTGCCATATACTAACTACCTGGTGTGCTCTCTGCGCCTGGGTCCGTCGCTGGGGCTCCTGGTACTGCAACATACACAACAACTCTCCCGCGCACGGCTGTGTCCCCACCCAGGCACCCAGCGCCCCGTGAGTGCCAGGCTGCACTCAGCACAGCACGCCGCACTTTCACAGCATGCTCTGCAATGGCTCGGACGGGAGGGTCTGGCCAGGGCACCTGCCTCACTCAGTGTAAGCGGGGAAACGGCCCCGCTGTTGTGGGGGACTTTCCTGGCTCAGACACTCCCCGGTGGAGTTGGCCAGCAAAAGGGTCTGAGTCCTTGCCCCCACTCCCTTTATCCAGAGGCCTGCCTGCCTCGAGGGCTCCCCTCCCCCTCTCCTGTGTGCTGGGGTCCCCGTAACCCCAACAAGGCTGGGCCCAGGATTCCTGGGAGGCTCGACCCCCAACGTCTCGTGGTCCCTTAGGGCAGGGGCTAGGGTGTCCCCACCCCGCGGGGCTCTCTCGGCACCAGACGCTTCCCTGCCCCACTGATCACAGCACACAGTTCAAAGCAAACACCATTTATTAAACAACAATCAATTTAAAAAAAAGGAAAAGAGGAGAAAGGTTAGCGGGAAACACCCAAGGCCGCCCCTGGCTCCACACCCAGCATCTCTGGGGCATGAGGGACCGTCACAGTCGGTGTCTCACACGTCGCAGGCCCTGGCCTGGCTGTGCGGCAGGGACACCGTGGGTCGGACACGGGCTCTGGCAGTGGCCACAGGCCCCCCGGCTCTAGGGGCAGGGCCCTTCTCCCAGCATCTGGGTCACGATCCCCTCCGAGGCCTCTGGGCTGGGGGCGTCTCCCTGCAGCCGGGCCCTGCCCAGGTCCCCCTCACTCCCCCCAGCTGCTCACTCACCGCACCCGGCCCGGCCCGGCTCAGCTCGGCTCGGCTCTCTGGCTGCTCCTCTGGTTCTGCTGCTGTGGCCCAGCTCAGCTCAGCTCCTGGCCTGGGCTTCTCTCGCCGCCCAGCCGCCGGCTGCTCCGGCCTGAGCTCGGCCCCGCTCTCTGCACAGGCCCAAGCAGGCAGCTCAGCTCACGCCAAGACGGGTCCCTGTCAATCAGGCTGACCTGGCGTGTTGGCCTCCCCCCACGGCCCGGGGCTGTGTCTGTCTCAGGTCCTGCTCCCGCAGGAGGTGCCGACCCAAACGACCCGCGCCGTTTCCATGCGGGGCGAATAGACCCCTCACCTCAATGCCTACCCCTGGCCCTCCCCAGCCCGCCTCATGGGGGCCTGCAGGCGAGGGGCCACCCGGGGCAGCTCACACCCGCCTAGGCAGAGCAGCGGGAGGGAGGGACAGGAATGGGCCTGAGAAAAGAGAGAAGGTGACAGGAGCTCAGGGGCTTGGGGTGTGGGGGCACCTGCCGATCAGTGCCAGGGCAGAGCGCTGGGGGGACGCCAGCAAATTCAGCTCAGACCACTGCCCCGAACAAAGGGCCCCCAGCCCCCAGCCTGACCCCCCACCACATGCCATGGGGCCTGATCCCACAGAGCCCCCAGCCTGACCCCCCCGACCCCAAGCCATGGGGCCTGATCCCACAGAGCCCCCTGCCGCTGTCAACCCAGCAGCCTGACGTCTGAGGCGGGGTCTCCACAGGCTGGAGCAATCCCTTCGCAGAGGGGGGCACACACTGTCCAGCTGGCACCGGGGAGAGGGATTTGCTGCGCAGCGGCTGTGTGGTGAGGCCCCCTGGGCAACGCTGCTGCAGGTCTGTCCCTCTGGTGCGGCAGAAGACGACTGCATGGCAGTTCGAGGTGGGGCGGTCACAGAGGCCGGTATCTGGGGTCTGTCGGAGAGCAGGGGCAGCTGTGGACCATTTGAGGTGCCACTGGGACATGTGTCGGGGGGCTGGCAGCGGGGGGTTGTGGAGCAGCTGTCGGGGGGGCTGGCAGTGAGGGGTTGTGGGGCAGGTGTCGGGGGGGCTGGCAGTGGAGGGGTTGTGGGGCAGGTGTCGGGGGGGGCTGGCAGTGAGGGGTTGTGGGGCAGGTGTCAGGGGGGCTGGCAGTGGGGGGGTTGTGGGGCAGGTGTCGGGGGGGCTGGCAGCAGGGGTTGTGGGGCAGGTGTCGGGGGGCTGGCAGTGGAGGGGTTGTGGAGCAGGTGTCGGGGGGGCTGGCAGTGAGGGGTTGTGGGGCAGGTGTCGGGGGGGGGCAGTGGGGGGGTTGTGGGGCAGGTGTCGGGGGGGCTGGCAGCGAGGGGTTGTGGGGGAGGCAGGGCCGAGCTCACAGTGGGGCCTGGGCTCAGCGAAGGAAGGCACTGCCAGCACAAGAGAGCTCTGCTCCCTAGCGGCTCCTGCTCCTTTTTGGGGCCCCGCTGGGAGGAACCTGCCCCACACAGCAGACCTGATGCAGTGACCCCCAAACTGCAGTAGCGCTGGCGAGGCGCGCAGGAAAACGACTCTGGCCCGTCCCCTCCCTCCTGTGTCTGCCCGAGAGGCAAGGCAGGAGTTTAAGGCCAGACGGGACCAGCAGATCTTCCAGTCCGAGCCCCTGTGGGTCTCGCAGGCGCCCACCTCCCCAAGCTAATGCAGCAAGTGGAGTTAGGCTCAGGCGTGGGGGAAGATCTTTGGGGGAGCTGCACATTCCATCCCCATCCCCAGGTGGTGTGGGAGCAGCATACCCCAGGCTCACCGGAGAAAACGGGGGACGTGCGACTGAAAAGTACTCACAGAGCAGAGCTTGCACTGTGCCAGTGTAACCCACTGACCAGCGTGTGTTGGACCATGCGTCCCCCGTGTGTGGCTGGCCCACGGCGCGTAACAGCTCTGCTGGCAGTGGTCTAGAGACATGTTACAATGCTAGCAGCATCAGGTTCAAACCCTGCTAATGGCTGACTCAGCAGGAGGATAGCACTAAATCCTGCCCTGCCCCATGGAGCCGGGTCCTGTGCCCCCAGTCGCCTGTACGTGAAATTGTTGCACAAGCCAGCAGGAACTGGAGACAAGCAAAGTGGATCCAGGTCAAGAATTGGGAGAAGGGGCGCCCTAGGCTCCTGGCAGAGTGCCTGAGACGAGGGTGCCGCCCCTTTTTGGACATAGTTTATGTGGAGATCGTTGGAAGAGCCTGCGTCTGGCGGGCCAGGGGTGGCCATCCCCTCTGGAGGTTATTGGGTGGGGCAGGAGAGACGGGCCATCCCCTCCTGTGGGCTGGGTTACAGACAGGCCCCGGTGGGAGAGATGGACTGAAAAGCAGGACCTGGGTTACAGAAAGGTCAGGGACAGAGCAAGGGACGCTCCCCTCCTGGGGCTGGGGTTACGGACGGGCTGCCGGGGGCAGCAGGGACGGGAGGGTGGGTGTGGTCTGAAGGGAAGAAGGACCAGCACCCCCTCCCTTCTTTCCCCAGGCACCACGCGGAGAGGAAGCCGGCCACCCCCAGCCTCCCTCCCGCGGTCCCACCACCCCAGCTGCCTGGCTGTCTCCTGCCCGCTGACCGTCCGTGGGCCCTGCTGGTGTGTCCCCTGCACCCGCTGTCTGTGGGAGGAGGGTTGCCAGGGTGACTGCAGGAGGTTCGGGGGGGGTCCCCTTTCCCCTGCTGGCTGCGCGAAGGTTGCCGTGAAGCCCCCAATGGCATCTCTTCCCTTGGGGCACAGCACCCCCTTGCCAGGTGTGGGGGCGACCCCCAGGGGTGCCGAGCACCCACCTGCTGCAGCTCCGAGTGTCCGGCCAGCAGCGTCAGCGGCCAGGGATGCTCGTTACCGGCTGCTGCCTGGTTCTTACCGAGCGAGCCCCAAAGAGCCTCCCTGCAGCCCCACTAGGTGAGCCAGGAGCACACGGCTCGGGGCTTTACGCAAAGGTTGAAGGGGAAGAGGCAGCACTGGCCGGGAACTGGGGCAGCCAGGGAGAAGACGGCAGGCCAAGGGGGGAGGTGAAGCACGGTGGGACACGTCTGGGCAGCGTGGTGCGTGCTGAGCGCATTGGCAGAACTGCCACAAAGAGGCGGCGCGAGGCGCGAGCGCAGGGGCAGGGCAGGTTGGACGAACAGAACGAGTCTGTTCTGGGGGGCCCAGGCTACGCCCAGCAGCCACCAGGTTCTGGTGCTCAGCAGGATTCAGAACCGGCTCAGCCAGTGACATGAGAACAGCCAGGCTTACCCCAGAGGCGCCAGCCCCTGGGTGCAGGGCTCCGGCTGACGGCCAGTGTTAGGGAGAGCCCCCCATGGGCCAGCTACCCCCGCCCTGCGGCCCCCTCCCTCTGAGGCAGCTGGTGCTGGCAATGGGCTGGCCCGAGTTCTGCAGCACGAGTCAGCAGTCCTGCCACACCAGGATGTGGGCAGGAAAAGGTGCTTACGTGGGTGACACGCCAGGGTCCTCGTCAGGCCTGAGACCTTCGCTCCCCACCCAGGTTCTTCGCTCCGTCTCCGGGGAGCCTGTTAATTTGAATTAGCTCCTTCCCGTCAGGCCATTGCACTCGGCCCGCCAACCCCGGGCAGCTGGAGTTCCCACTTCTGCGATGGGGAACGGGAATAGCTGGTGTCTCAGCATGGGGCTCCCAGCCAGTCCCTGGGAGTAACACCTGCCTTAATGACCACTGTGCGCATGCAGGGCTCCCCGAGGCAGCGCAGCTCCTCTCCTCTCACTGGCAGCACCTGGATCCAGGGGGCAGCCATGCCCCACACGCACTGAGCTCCACAGACACTGCTCAGGAAGAAATCAAAGGGCCTGGAGCACTGCTTTCACACCTGGGGCTGCCAGCCTGCCTCCGCAGCCGCCATGGGGCAGGGACAGCAGCACCGGCCATGAAATAGAGCAGCTCAGCTTGTCAGTTGCAAATGGCTTGGGCTTGGCGGAGCCCTGAGCAGAACAAAGCCCTGCCAGGAGCAAAGCGGGTTTGTCCTTTCCCTTCACTCCAGCAGGTGTGGGCTTGGCTCCCTAAGCCACTGGCAGAAAACCCTGCAGAGTCAGGTTACCACGCCCTCCTCACCCACGCCCTTTGCAGCTTGCCTGGCCCGCCAGCCCAGCCATCAGGGAGGCTAGGCCTGCAGGTCTGGCTGGCAGGTTTGCTCAGAGCGCCACACCCCACGGCAAAAGAAGCAGTGGCAGCTGGTGCTGTCCTTGCACAGGGGGTCACAGGCCCCCCTAGTTTTGGGAGTGGGAGGGATTCAGTGGTGTGCCAAAGTGCTCTGGAAATCCCGGACTCCCCTGGCCTTAGCTCATCAGCATCCCTTCCCCCTCAGCCAGCAGCATGCAGTTACTTGGGTCACCCCCTCCCCAGCCCGGGATTACATGTTCCCCCCGTGGTAAGACCTGCCTGGCACGAGGGCACCCACCCGCCCCTTGGCCCTGGGAACCGCCTGTCGTGGCAGAACTGCTGTGCCCGCAGAGCCGGGGCCAGGACAGGCAGTAAGAAGGAGCCGCAGCAGCAAACAAATGGGCCCCCATCCCTTCCGCTGCCCGCCCGCCGTGAGTCCACAGCCCAGCTGCTCTTCCTCCTTCTCTGCAGATGCCTGCCCCAGCCCCCGTCCTCCCTTCATCCCCTCCCAGTACCCCCTGCGCTGCCCCTTCTGCTGCCCCTGGAACACCTCCATCCGTCACCGTCCCTTGAGCCTCTCATGCCCTCCAGCACCCGGTCCCACCGTGTGGCCCCTCAGCCACTGCCTCCCTCTCAGCAGCCGCTCCTTCTCCTACCACCCTGCCCTCCGCTGGCGGGGGACCCCCTTCATCCCATGCTTCTCCCTGCACATCGCGCGCTCACTCTCCACAGATTCTTCTTCTGTGCAAACACCCCAGAGCTGGATTGATTGCTAGGGCTGGCATATTGCTTTGCAAAGCCAGTGACCCCCTCAGAACCGCATGTCTCTGGCACCCATGAGTCTCCTAGCGTTCCCCTCCCATGCAATCACTGAATTGGTTTCCCCACGTGTGCCAGTTCGCTAATACACCTCCATCTGATCTGGCTATTCCCAGCTCTGCCAACATCCCTGATACCTGACCCACAGCCCCATGGCTATTCCAGCCCTGTGCCGCAAACAGCTCTGCTGGTGCCCCTCGTGCAGACCTCTTGGCTCCAGGGGGCATGCACCTACCCCAGTCCAGCCTCTCCCAGAGGACAGCGCAGGCTAAGAGTGTGCTGACTTGCTGTTAATCCTAGAGAGCTGCGTCAGAGCAGTCTGTCCTGTCTCCTCATTGCATCTAGTACCGGCCCTGCCTCCTCACTTGGTGCATACGCAGCACAAATGAACTGGGCAAATTCAGCAAACCACCGAGCACCGCAGGCTTCAGGAACCTAAACCTGGCGAATCTCTGACAGGCAGCTAAGCTGGGCCCTGCAGCGATACGGGGATTAGTGCCTGGCCTCTGAGAAGCAGGAGCAGTTCAGCCAAAGCTCACTGCTCAGACAGGCAGGGAACCATAGACCCAGAGAAGAGGAGGGCTGGAAGGGACCTCAGGAGGTATCTGGTCCAACCCTCTGCTCAATGCAGGACCAACCCCAAATACATCCCTAGGCTTCAGCCCATGTTCTCAGCTCTGACCCAGCCCTGCTGGGGAAGGCTCTGAGGACGCAAAGCATGCTGGTTAAGGAGATTCAAATCAGCAGGGCCCACTATCCTCCTTTCCCTGCCAACGCCTCTCCATTAAACTCGCTCCTGTCGTCCTCAAGCAACCCCTGCCTTTCCGGTGGCCGGACTTGGGCTCCATTTCTCCGTCTCCAGCCCGGGGCAGAAGGGCATGCAGCTTGCTTGGGTTCACGCCTATTGGGCCCAGCTCTCGGAGGGACCCACAGCTGTGGGTGGCTGCCAGGGAAGCTCTGACCTCAGCACCCACAAATCTCACTCTTGGGACTGGCAATTCCGTTCTCCCAGCAGAACACGGTGTTGGGGGGCAGCCCCTGGGGGAGCAGGGTTCTGTCCACGGAGAGCTTAGCACAGAAGACTTGACCTTGCCTGGTCATTCTGCGGGGCGCAGTGCCCGGGCAGGATGTGCCTCAGCTCCCGCTGTACCCGAATAATCCAGCTCAGAGATCACAGATGCCTGGACCAGCCCAGCAGCGGAGGGGGAGCTCCTAGCTGGGTGCAGGCAGACACACCTTGCTTTGCAGCGGTAGCTGTTGGTGTTTCTAGCCCTTGGGAGGGGTCGTGAGCTTGCACAGACCAAACGCCATCGATACCCATCATCTTTTGGGAGTGACCAGTTCTCCAGAGCACGGCCTTTGACCACCCATATAGAATCATAGAATAGAATAGAATATTAGGGTTGGAAGGGACCTCAGGAGGTCATCTAGTCCAACCCCCTGCTCACAGCAGGACTAACCTCAGCAATATCATCCCAGCCAGGGCTTTGTCAAGCCTCAGCTTAAAAACCTCTAAGGATGGAGATTCCACCACCTCCCTAGGTAACCCATTCCAGTGCTTCACCACCCTCCTAGGGAAAAATTTTTTCCTAATATCCAACCTAGACCTCCCCCACTGCAACTTGAGACTGTTGCTCCTTGTTCTGTCATCTGCCACCACCGAGAACAGCCTAGCCAGGTGCTGACTTACCCCAAGACTGGGTTGAGCTGGGAGCTGGCACTGACTGCCCTTGAAGTCTGGCTCACCAGACCACGTCACTGCTGGTGTCACTGAGACAGAGCCATAAAAGGCAGCACCAGAGCCCTGAACATGGACAGGCACCTCCCCTGAGAAGGGCCCTCGGAGGGTGCAGGGACCTGGCCTGATGCAGAGAATGCTGGGACTAGGACTCAGCCAACTGCCCCAGCGCAGGGAATGCTGGGAATGGGGTGCAGTGACATGGCCCGGCGCAGGGAATGCTGGGACAGGGTGCGCAGAGTGGCCCAGCGCAGGGAATGCTGGGAATGAGGTGCACGGCGTGGCCCGATTCAGGGAATGTGGGGACAGGGTGCGTGGCATGGCCCAGCGCAGGGAATGCTGGGAACGGGGTGCGCGGCGTGGCCTGGTGCAGGGAAAGCAGGGATTGGGGTGTGGCTATGTGGCCCAGTGCAGAGAACGTTGGGACAGGGTGCGGGGCCATGGCCTGTCGCAGGCAATGCAGGGACAGGGGTGTCTCTCACTCTGGATGCCCATGGTGCTGCTCTGCCCACCGTTGCTCTGAAACCTGTGCTCTTTCCCAGCAGAGCTGATGTCTCAGCCATGGCTTGGGAGGGCCCTGCCATGGGCTGGGCTGAGTCCCGGGGAGCCATCACTGATAACCAGCTGCAGGAATTGCCCTTGGAGCTGGAATTTCTTCTGGTTGCTCCTGACCCCTTTGCCTCTGACCAGCTGCACATGAGGCCCAGGCCCTGGTGCCTTAGACTGAGAAAATGGGGGGACCGGTTTGTGTTTGAATTGCAAACGGGGCAGCTGGGCTCTGAAACCAGCTGGGAGACCCAGGCCTGATGGGAAAGTGACAGGGACACAGAAAGCAGCCGGGGTGGGGCCTGGCCCAGCCCCTTCCGCACTGGAAGGCGGGTACCCCATAGTTACTATGTGTTGTTTTGTTGGTGTCTGCAGTCCTGTGTGGAGGTAAATCAGGATTGGCCCGGCGGTGCTGGGAGCCCACCAACATGTATGTGAGACATTTGCTCTTTTATAAACAAACCGTGTTTTGTCAAGCCGGCTGCAAAGAGGAAAATCCTCTCCCACTGGGAAACTGGGAAAGCAAATTCAGAACATTTTCCAGCCAGCCTGGACAGGGCTAAGTGGAGCAATTGTCACTGTAGAACAGGACAGGGGACCAGTTTCTCTTCCCCTCCCTGGAGCCCTGGCACAGCGCAGAGAGATGGGGCAGGCTGCCGGAGTCCCAGAGCAAGGCACAGGTGGGTGGGAGTGTTTGAGTTTTGTTTTCCTTAGAGTTCAGAGTTGTGAAATCTTCTTTCCTGGAACTAGGGAGTGAAAGGATTTTATTTCCCTCTGCCTGCCCACGCCTCTCCTCTGAGTGTTAGACCCTTCTAGAGAATGGAAAAGGGTGTTCTGGGGGTGGAGGGGAGGGACTGCCCATGTCTTAATTCAGTGGTGTTTAAACCTGACCATAGGGCTGGACTGGACCCCCTGGGTCAGAGGCCAATCGCAGAATCACAGAAGATGAGGGTTGGATGGGAGCTCAGGAGGTATCTAGTCCAACCCCCTGATCAAAGCAAGACTAACCTCAGCTATATCATCCCAGCCAGGGCTTTGTCAAGCCAGACCTTAAAAACCTCTAAGGATGGAGATACCACCATCTCCCTAAGTAACCCATTCCAGTGCTTCACCACCCTCCTAGGGGAAAAGTTTTTCCTAATATCCAACCTAGACCTCCCTCCCTGCAACTTGAGACCGTTGCTCCTGGTTCTGTCATCTGCCACCACTGAGAACAGCCTAGCCCCATCCTCCCTGGAACCCCCTTTCAGGTAGTTAAAGGCTGCTATCAAATCCCCCCTCACTCTTCTCTTCTGCAGACTAAACAAGCCTAGTTCCCTCAGCCTCTCCTCAGAAGTCTTGTGCTCCAGGCCCCTCATTTTTCATTGCCCTCCACTGGACTCTTTCCAACTTGTCCACACCATTTTTGTAGTGGGGGGCCCAAAACTGGACACAATACTCCAAATGCAGCCTCACCAATGCCGAATAGAGGGGAATAATCACTGCCCTCTATCTGCTGGCAATGCTCCTACTAATGCAGCCCAATATGCTATTAGCCTTCTTGGCAACCAGGGCACACTGCTGACTCATATCCAGCTTCTTATTCACTATTACCCCCAGGTCCTTTTCTGCAGAACTGCTGCCCAGCTCATCGGTCCCCAGTCTGTAGCTGTGCATGGGATTCTTCCGTCCTAAGTGCAGGACTCTGCACTTGTCCTTGTTGAACCTCATCAGATTTCTTTTGGTCCAATCATCCAGTTTGTTTAGGTCCTTCTGTATCCTATCCCTACCCTCCAGCATATCTACCATCTTAGTGTCATCCGCAAACTTGCTGAGGGTGCAATCTACCCCATCCTCCAGATCATTGATGAAGATGTTGAACAAAACCAGCCCCAGGACCGACCCCTGGGGCACTCCGCTTGTGACCAGCTGCCACCTAGACATGGAGCCGTTGATCACTACTCGTTGAGCCCGATGCTCTAGCCAGTTCTCTATCCATTTTACAGTCCATTCATCCAGCCCACACTTCTGTAACATGCTGATAAGAATACCGTGGGAGACCATATCAACAGCTTGCCGGTAGCCGGCGTGGTACTAAGAACACACTGTTGACACGTCCAGCTTCTTGCCATCACAGGCAAAGCCGGCCCTTGCCCAAATGGCGCCCCAGGTGAGGACTGTCTTCAGCTCACCCCTCCCCATTTCTGACACTTTTTAATACCTTACCACCCTGAGGCCCCCCCCAAGCCTGGCGTCCCAGACAGTCACCTGCCCCTAAAGCCAGCCCAGACCACAGGCAGGCTCGTTATATCATCCCCTTCAGACACTCCTCAAGCGCTGCTGAAAACGGGTTGTTTGCCACAACTCCTCATGGGCAGCTGCTCCAACACCCCACTCCTCTGCTAGTTGGAGATCTGAATTTCCAGCCTAATTTTACTCCTGGCCAGTTCATCCCAGCATCGTCCATTAGCTTCAGTAGCTCTTCTCCCCCCAGGGTAGTTACAGGAGCAATCCCGGCCCCAAGCCCCCTGCATTTTAGGCTAAACAAACAAAGCTCTCCCGTCTCCGCTCAAAGTAGGCTCTCCATTGCCCTGATCATCCCAGCAGCTCTTCTGGGGGCTCGCTGCCGGCCCAGGGTGGATAACACTTGGCACTGCTTTCTCAGCGTCGCTGCAGGGAGACTGATGGTTGGCAAAGGCTTTGCACTCAATGGCCGTTGCTGGGCTGCTCTGCCGCACCTACCCATCTGCTCCAGCTGCACAGTGCAAGGGGCTGCATGGGGGCCGGCACCCCGAGAGGCACAGAGATAAAGGCCGAATGTCACCACCTCCGCTCTAGGAAAGGAGCGTTCCATCCCTACTCACATACCCGTGAAGGACGCACCCAAGACAGGCCTGCGTCATGGGGTTCTTGTGAAAGCAGTCTCAGCACAGTTCTCTCCTGTTTTTCCAGGCTGCTAATTGCTGGTGTGTCAGCTGTCAGGCGTGGCTCACCTATCTCACTGCACATGCTGTGAACAGGGGCCTCCCATGGCTCTGCCTGCCGAGGCTCTAAAGGAAGCCAGCAACTGACCCTGGAGATTTTCTGAGCATGGTCTGCAGGAATGTGCATCCAGATCAGGGTCCAGTTACGCATTGATTCTCAAACCGGGGTCACGAGCTGTGAGCCCCAACTCTGACCGGTCGTGGGGCTGTGAGCCTCCCTGCTGCCTCCTGGCAGAGGAACATGGGGGAGGGGCCGAGCGGTGACCCACAGATACTGCTCACCCACCCCCAATGTTCCTGCACACCCCGGTAGGGGGCTGTGAGGAGGGGGGTGAGGAGCAATGCCAGGGCTCGTTCCCCAGCTGGGCTGTGCTGTGAGGCTGCTGCTCTCTGCCCTCCCCTTACGCAGCCCAGGTGGGGAAGTGGCTGGATGCAGGGAGCCCTGGCGTTGCTCCTCACTCCCCCCGCCCTCCCCCAAACAGCCCCCAAGGGTGGGCGGAGGAGCAGAGCAGCAACACCAGCTACTCCTCGCGTGCAGGTCAGTCTCCCCAGGTGGGCATGGTGGGAGGCAGGTTGCAGGGATTAGAGGCAAAGGGGGAGTGCGGAGCCCACAGGGGCCGGGTGCAATGGGGGAGCGCCCGGAGGGCACTGTCAGAGGCTTGCTGTGTGAAGGGGGTCACCAATACAAACAGGCTGAGAACCAGTGGGCTACACTGTATTGAGATGTAGGTAACGTGCACCTCGGCCTTGCTCCTGGTGCGCTCCCCCGACTCCTCGTTTCCACCTTTCGTTGCAATGAAACCAGTTTCAATCCCCTTCGCTTTCTTTACTTGAACTTGACCTCGGAGAGCAAATCTGGCTCCAGAACAGCCAAGTACCAAGCCTACGGCCACCGTCATGCGGCTACACAACCAGCCCAAAGGGCTAGCTCCAGCACCCCCCGTGGGCTGCCGGTGACACTGGACTACCTGCCCCCAGACACATGCACATGCAGAGAATTGCCACGTGCTCCCACGGGCCGCGTGACATGACTACGTTCTGCCCAGGGCAGGGTTTGTAGGGCAGCCCTCGGCACAGCACCCAACTGACTCAGCCAGTGTCGATAACAAGTCCTCGAGCAGCAGAGCTCTCCTTCTGGGCTGGGCTGGGCTGGGCTGGGAAAGGTCTCCAGTGCGTCGCCCTGAACACGAGTGGGAAGAGATTGTTTAGCGTAAGTAGTTAAAACCTGCGCTCACAATCCATGCCCCACAGTCTGCACCCCTCGTGCGTAGCGTGACGCACTGGCGTCCTGCCCCAGCCCCATAGCAGAGCTCTGTGTAGCCGGAAAGCTCCTCTCTCTCTCACCAACAACAGCTGGCCCAAGACAAGCCAGGCCCGCACCCACCTTGTCTCTCACACCCCGGACCAGCACAGCTACCGCGGCCCCGCAAACCATAACCAGGAGGCCTTGTCCGCACTGCAGAGTTTTATCACCACGAGCTATGCCGGCGTGCAGCCACCACTGTAATTAAACCGCCGTAGCACGTCCACACTGTGCTCCTGTCTTAGTGGAGCGCGTGCACTAGGATTGCCAGCTTTCCGATTTCTGAAAACCCAACACCGCTGCCCCCCGCCGGCTCCTCCTCTCCCCGAGTCCCTGCCCCGCCCCCACCCAGTGCCCTGCCCCTCCCCCCCCGCTCACTCCTCTCCCACCCACCCTCACCTACTCTCCACCTGCACCCAGGACTCACCTGCCGCTGCAGAGCCTGGCTGGGAGGAGCTGATGCGGAGCCTCCTGCCAACCCGCCCAGTCGGTCTCCAGAGCGAGGGGGTGGACCGGGGCAATTGGGGCAGAGGCGGGAGCGGACAGGATCCCCCCGGGCGGCAGCAGAGGGTGCCGGTACTTACCTCTCGCAGCCCGGTCCGGTCCGGAAGCCAGCCGCTCCTCGCCACTCAGCAGCTCAGCTCGTGCAGGCGGCTGGAGCTTCGTGCCCGTGGCAGAGGCTGGTTACTGCACGTAACTGGACTTTCCGCCTCCGGGCAGCACGGCTGCCGATCTGCCAGCCAGCTTCCCTTTTCGACTGGCTGTTCCGGTCGAAAGCCGGGCACCTGGCAACCCTAGCGTCCACGGCAGCAGCTCCGTGCAGTGGGGCAGCCATCCCCCTGTGTGCCTGGTGGGGCAGGCACAGCCTCACATGACGAAGGTTTCTGAATCCCATTGTTCCGTGGGCGTCCTACTGAATCGGCGGCCAGCTTTCAACGGCCCTGTCAGCCAGACTGACGGCTGAATACAAACGCAAGGAGCCCACGGATGCATGTGACGGGGGGGGGGAGCGTCTGTCTGTCTGTCTGCGTGCTGTCTCTTAAAGCTCAGATAGCAGCCGGGAGCAACCAATCCTGTGGCAGAAGCTGGTGCACAGCCAGCTGGTGTCCCCTGTCTCCGCACCCCAGCTCAGGGGAGACCAGCAGACTGCCGGGGGAGGCGGACACCCGACGTCTGCCCGTGCCTCCCTCCCTGGCTCTGCACAGCACAGCAGGAGTCTTTTCTTCCCCTCCTCCCCAGCAGCAGCCCGCGCTGCCTGCCTGCCGGGGGACAGCAGGATTGATTCCCTCTGACTTCTCCCCCAGCCTCTCCCCTGTCTCCAGCCAGGCGTGCCTCTGCTGCCGGACGCTGGCGTGTTCAGCTGTGTGAGCTCCCCACGCTGAGCAATTTCAAAACTTCCTGGGGCTTTGAAAGGGGAGAGGCGCCTGCCTGTGTAGCTGGGTGCAGCTCAAACCGGTGAGCAGAGCGGTCAGGAGGGCATTGTGGGATACTCCTGGAGCCCAGTTTCGGCACACAGCGTCTACACTGACACTTTGTCGCTCTAATTTTGCTGCAGAAAGTTGGGGCTGGTCCTGCTTTGATCAGGAGTTGGACTAGATACCTCCTGAGGGGTCCCTGCCAACCCTCATCTTCTACGATTCTACGAAAAAGCTCTACACCTCTCTCGAGCTGGTTTTATTTTGTTGCCAAACCAGAGGAGTTTTGTTGGCGGGAGCATGGCAGCGTGTACACCACCATTGGTTTGTCGGCGGGAGCATGGCAGCATGTACACCACCATTGGTTTGTCAGCGGGAGCATGGCAGCGTGTACGCCACCACTGGTTTGTCAGCGGGAGCATGGCAGCGTGTACGCCACCACTGTTCTGTCACCAAAAGCTGACTTCTGGTGACAACATTCTGTAGTGTGGACCAGGCCTGAGAGCCACCAAGCACTGGGCAGAAGAAGGCTCCAGCGATGCAGCCAATCAAAGCATCCACAGCATCTCCACAGCAGAAGCACCATCAGGTACAGTCACACTGTCAACCAGAGCACCCCCGGCGCAGGGTACAGCGATCCTGTGACCCCCACCACTGCTGGAGACATCAGAACAGCCGCACTGCATCAGACCCAGCATCCAGCCAGCCCAGTATCCTGTTTCTGACAGTGCCGGTGCCAGGTGCTTCAGAGGGAATGAACAAACAGGGCAATTTATCGTGCGATCTGTCCCCTGCCGTCCAGTCCCAGCTTCTGGCAGTCAGAGGTTTCGGGACACCCGGAGTGTGGGGTTCTGTCCCTGACCATCTTTGAACCCAGTTATACTTTTGGCCTTCACAACATCCCCTGGCCGTGAGTTCCACCGGCTGACTGTGCGCTGGGGGAAGAAATGCTGCCTTTTGTTTGTTTGAAACCTGCTGCCTACTAACCCTCCGCCTTGGATGGTTTAGACACAATTCCTCCATCTGGGCAGCAGTCAGACTAGATGGCCCTTGCGGCCCCTTCTAGCCCTGTGGTTCTGTGATTCTAATTTCATCGGATGACCTCTACTTCATGTATTATCTGAAGGAGTAAATAACAACACTTCCCTGTTCACTTTCTCTACACCAGTCATGATTTTCTAGACCTCACTTAGTCGTCCCTTTTCTAAACTGGATAGTTCTAGTCTTTTTACTCTCTCCTCATACGGAAGCTGCTCTTTACCCTTCATCGTTTCGTGGCCCTTTTCCAATCCCTATTACGCAAAACACAACTTGCTCCCCCAACACTAGCTACAGTGAAACCTAGACCCTGTACAGATAAACCACCAGCAGAGCCCAGCATCTCTGACACAGCCACACGCACCCTGCGAGTGAATTTGCCTAAAGATCGATGGCACCTGCACCCTGACAGCAAGCCCCGGGCAGAACATGTCCTGCTGACTGGCTGCGCACCCTGGCTGAGAACATGGAAGCAAACACGGCCATGGGAGGAAAACCAGGCCCTTCCCAACAGCCATTCGCCAGGATGGTGGATGTTTTGAGATAAACCAGCCTACTGCAACAGCCCCTGGAAGCATAGGAATGGCGGCAGACAGAAACTGCTGGATTGTGTGCAACCCTTCTGCCAGGTGGAGTCGGCAGCAACCAGGGGCGGGTTCAATATTTAGGGCTTCCTTTCAACAACAAAACACAAAACCAGGTCGAGCCCCACCCAGGCACCAGGGAAATCATACCCCACCCACTAGGCACCTCCAAAAGGTGATACGTCCCCTCTGGCAAGCCAGAGTCTGCGTGTGGAAAGCAGGCCATGTAATAAAAGGAGGGAAGTAACTCAGCATTAATTTGGGAAAACAGTGCAAGAGGGATTCATAAACCTAAAATCATGAGTAAAACCCCCACCTCGGAGTGCGCTGGGCAGTGTCCTTTGCCTCGCCTTTCTTTCTCCACCACACCCCACGCACAGCAGTTGTCCTTGGTCAGTGATGACCCAGAGTTCAGGGTGCATCTGAGCAAATTCACCTCCCACCATGGCAGGGGGAAAAGAAGGCATCCTGCTTCCCCACCAGCTGCACCACCTACCACTCTGTCGGCTGCCCTGGTGGCCACTCCTTGCTCCGTGGGCCGCTCCACCAGCCGCTCTGCTGTACACCATCACCTTCTGCTACCACCCACTTCTCCACCAGGACCACTGCAAGTCAGCCTTTTGAGGTTCCACCCAGCACTTCCAGACAGGAACACCTGGCCCCACTCCCTTTCCCTTCCCAGGGCGCTGGCATCTGAGCCCCTGACTTAGCCAGTTCCGTTCAGATGACAGCGACCCTTCAATCAGAGCAGGCTAAGCACAGTTCTGCTGTCCTGGGCTCGTACACTGAGAACGTTTCATTCCCCTGCATTTAACCCTAGAGCGATTTGTAACCCAGCACCAGACACAGGGACCCTTTGTCCTGCTGAGCACTTCAGCAGGATGAGTGTGCTCATACAAATACAGTCTGGCCCTGACACCTGCGGGGACCTGCTTCGCCGTCTCCAACTCAAGGAATATTTCCACCACCCCACTGAACAACACACTATCCCACAGATCCCTTCCTACCAACACTACCGGAAGAAGAATTCTGCAGGGCTCCTGACGGTTGAAACAACGGACTAGACTTTTACATAGAGTGTTTCCGCCGAGGTGCACAAGCTGAGATTGTAGACAAGCAACATCGCTTGCCCCATAACCTCAGCCATGCAGAACGCAACGCCATCCACAGCCTGAATAACAACTCTGACATTACAATCAAAGAGGCAGACAAAGGAGGTGCTGCAGTCATCATGAACAGGTCGGATTACAAACAGGAGGCTGCCAGACAACTCCCCAACACCACATTCTACAAGCCACTACCCTCAGATCCCACTGAGGAATACCAAAAGAAATTACAGCATCTACTCCAGAAACTCCCTAAAGAAACACAGGAACAATCTACACAGACACACCCCCTGAGCCCTGACCAGGGTTATTCTATCTGCTACCCAAGATCCACAAATCTGGCAATCCTGGACGCCCCATCATCTCAGGCACTGGCACTCTCACAGCAGGACTGTCAGGCTATGTGGACTCTCTCCTCAGGCCCTATGCCACCAGCACTCCTAGCTACCTTCGTGATACCACTGACTTCCTGAGAAAACTACAATCCATCGGTGATCTCCCAGAAAACACCATCCTAGCCGCTATGGATGTAGAAGCTCTACACCAACATTCCACACAAAGATGGACTACAAGCCATCAGGAACATTTTCCCTGATGATGATATGGCACACCTGGTAGCTGGACTTTGTGACTTTGTCCTGACCCACAACTACTTCAGATTTGGAGGCAATCTATACCTTCAAGTCAGTAGCACAGCTACAGGCACCCACATGGCCCCACAGTATGCCAACATTTTTATGTCTGACCTAGAACATCGCTTCCTCAAAACTCGTCCCCTAACACCTCTCCTTTACCTACACTACACTGATGACATTTTCATCATCTGGACCCACGGGAAAGAGTCCCTCGAAGAATTCCACCGGGATTTCAATAATTTCCACCCCACCATCAACCTCAGCCTGGACCAATCCACACAAGAAATCCACTTCCTGTACACTACAATACAAATAAAGGATGGTCACATTAATACCACCCTATACCGAAAACCAACTGACCGCAATACATATCTTCATGCCTCCAGCTTCCACCCGGGACACATTACACGATCCATTGTCTACAGCCAAGCCCTAAGATACAACCGGATTTGCTCCGATCCCTCAGACAGAGACAAACACCTACAGGATCTCCATAAAACATTCTTAAAACTACAATACCCACCTGGGGAGGTGAAGAAACAAATTGACAGAGCCAGACGGGTACCCAGAAGTCACCTACTACAGGACAGACCCAACAAAGAAAACAACAGACCCCACTGGCCATCACCTACAGCCCCCAGCTAACATCTCTCCAACACATCATTAAGGATCTACAACCTATCCTAGCAGATGATCCCTCACTCGCTCAAGCCATGGGAAGCAGGCCTATCCTTGCTTACAGACAGCCCCCAACCTGCAGCAAATACTCATCAGCAATCGTACACCATACAACAAGAACACTAACCCAGGAACCTATCCCTGCAATAAACCCCGTTGCCAACTCTGCCCGCACATCGACTCTAGTGACACCATCACAGGTCCTAACCACATCAGCCACACAATCGGGAGCTCATTCACCTGCACATCTACTAATATAATATATGCCGTCATGGGCCAGCAATGCCCCTCTGCCATGTGCATTGGCCAAACCGGACTGTCACTGCGCAAAAGAATAAATGGACACAAATCAGACATAAAAACTGGTGACCTCCATAAACCAGTCGGAGAGCACTTCAACCTCCCAGGACACTCTGTAGCTGACTTGAAAGTTGCCATACTTCTACAAAAACACTTCAAAAACAGACTTCAAAGAGAAACTGCAGAGCCGGAACTGATCTGCAAACTGGACACAATCAGGCTGGGTCTGACCAGGGACTTGGAATGGTTCTCTCATTACAAGAAGTAATGGTCACTGTTCACACATTCTCACCTTCTGATCAAGGGTTGTGAATAGGCCTCGTCTACCCTAACTGAATGGACTTTGTTAGCACTTGCCTGCCCCACCGTTCTGTTTCTCACCCTTGGATGTATATAGACACCTCCTATCTGCGGTTTCCAATTCATGCAGCTGACGAAGTGGGTTGCAGCCCATGAAAGCTTATGACCGCAGAAATCTGCTAGTCTTTAAGGTGCTACAGGACTCTCGTTGTTAAGAACATCAGGGTTTCAGCCCCGTGTCTTCTGGGCTGAGTGTTAGCTCCCCAAAGCAGAACAGCTCAACCATTGCCACTGGGCAGCCAGAGTTTCATAGAGCCAAAGGCCCAAAGAGACCATCAGTTCATCCAGTCATACCCTGCTGCACAGCACTGGCCAGACAAGCTCTGTGGTGACCACTTGTGTTTGGACAGGCAGACAGCCTGGATCTGGAACATCAAGAGACGGCAGCTCTGCCACCTCTCTGGGGAATTTGTTCCACTGATTTCTACAAGTTGATTTCTAATCTGAATGCGTCTGGCTACAGCTTCCAGCCACTGATTCTTGTTTGCCTTTCTCTGCTGGATTGCAGAGCCCCGGAGTACGTGGTATTTTCTCTTGGCAATCACGGCTCCTCTCAGGCTTCGTTTTGACAAGCTAAACAGCTTGTGCCCGTCACGTCTCTCTCAGTCAGCCCTTTTCTCCAGCCCTCGAATCATTTTTGTGGCTCTTTTCGACACCTCTCCAATTTTCCAACATGCTTTTTAAAATGTGGAAAGAAGAACTCTATGCAGGCCCTAAAGCAGGGTCTGTCCCCTGCACTGGGGTCTCCTGCAGCGATCTGCCTACTCCCTGTGTGTCCGGCTCCCCAGCCCTCTGCCTGGGCATTACGGAGAGTCTCTCTTCCAGCAGGCCTGTCCTCCCCTGACCATCTGCCAGAGATCTCTGCTCCTCCTCTCCCCAGGGCTCAGGCTTACATCCCAGCAGGCCTGGTTCTGAGTCACAGCCTTCTACCATTTGACCCCAGGACTTACCCCTTCCCCTGGGGCCAGCGCGCCCTGTGACGAGTGATGTGGTGGCAAAGCCCAGAGACCTCCCCAGCAGCTCACAAGGAGAGTCACAACGGGTCAGGTGTTGTCATTGTGCTGAGTTGGGTCTGGAGCCGCGTTGTGGGGCTGGGCAGTGAACCAGGTGCAGGTGCTACTTCCAAGGGTCCTGCACTCACCTCCCTGGCCCTCGCCCGCTGCGGCCACCGCTGGTCCTCTGTGGGAGCACGGCCAAAGGCAGGAGGCTAGTGGTGCTGTGCCCACCACCAACGGCACCTGCGATAAAGAGCCTCACCCCACAGGGCACCAGGCACTGCAGGCTGTCATCAAAGCCTTCCCCAAACAGCGCTAAGAGAAACGCTACGACCCCCACCCCAGAGAGCTTCGACCTGCTTCCCAAGATACACAGCCATGGGAACCCCAGGCAGACCCATCAGACCTGGCCATGGCACTCTGACAGAAGGAATCACAGAAACCATCCGCAAAGCACTCGCCACACAAAAAGCACAACCGACTTCTCCCAGAAACACCGCAGTGTGAACAACCTCCCTCCGAACACCACCCTGGCCAAAATGGAGGTCACCTCCCGATACACCAGCATCCCGCACAACGACAGCATTTCTGCCTGCCTGAAATACCTACAAGACAATGGCAACACGCAGATATCAACGCCTAACACATCCCAATGGCGTACCGTGGGTCTCCAGCGCCTGGGGGCTAGGCCTGCATTTGCCCCCCATGCAGTGCAGAAGGGGTCCCCGGCTCCTGCCAGATGGCACCGCCCCCCAGCTGCCCTGGGGAGAGGGGAGTCTGTACCTGTGGGGTGAAAGGGGCACATGCCACTTACCTCCTCCCCCTCCTGCGTGGGGGACTTTCTGTGGCTCTTTGCCAGGCTCCGCCACCCCCCAGCTCCCCACTTACCCACCGCCTCTCTTGCTCCAGCCCTGCAGCCCGGCAGCAGCTCGGGAAGGTGGCCTCACCCCCCAACCTGCAGGGGTTTGCACCGGGCCAACCCTTCGTGACTCACAGGAGGCTCTGAACCACCCTCAGAGCCTCCTACGCACCCTGCACATTGTGAAGGGCCGGCCCGGCACCTGTCCCCTGCAGGCTGGTGCCTGGGGGCCTGGCCCCCCCCCACCTCCCCGTCGGTATGCCACTGGCATATCCACACCAAACTCACCCATCACGATTGTACATTCAACAGCAAACTCCTTCTCCAAACCATGGGAACAACCCTGGGTACTAGGATGGCTCCCCAAGATGCCAACCTCTTCATGGGCCACCTGGAGGACGAATTGCTGGGCAAATGCAACATGAAACCCCTGAGATACATCAATATTGTCATCCTCTGGTCAGACGGCTTAAACTCCTCACAGATTTCCATCACAGCTTCAGCCACCAGCTAAACGTTCTCTGCAACACTCCCACACCACATCAACTTCCTGGACACCACGGTCAGCTACAACAGTGGAACCCTGCAGACAACTATAGACAAGAAACAACCATACCTACCGCCACAGATCCAGTAACCAAACCAGAAAAAAATCTGTTATCCAAAGCCAGCCCCTCAGATAGCACAGAACATGCCCTGAGCAGAAAGTCCAGGATACACTCTTTAAATACACTTAAAACCACCTTCACAAAGCAAGGACACTCCGTCAGAGAAGTAAATCACATCATGGAATGGGCACCCATGAGAGAACCTGCCTCAATACAGACAAAAACCCCTCTGACGGCACACCCCGAGTCATCACCCACCACTCCTACGAGAGAACCGGACTTCGCAGAACCTGGACTCGGCGTAACCCGCAGACATCTTGTGCACTCAGCCCACAGAAGCTGGAAGTGAGGACACCACGTAGTGGAAAAGAACGTGGCCTCGCTTAGGCAGACAAAAGCAGCAGCAGCTGCAGTGTTACTCACAGGGACAGCTAACGTGACCGATCTGTGGGAGTGTGGATAGCGACCGTGAGTCTTTTTACGTTTCTTCCTGGGTGTCTGTAATTATAAGCTTCTTGCTGAAATTGCTGTGCTGGAAATTATTAGCCTAGTAGGGGCCATTATGAGTGATGTGCATTCTTTGGAGAAACCTATACAGCATGTAATGAGTGTCTGAACTTTGGAGCTGCCTGGGAGAAGTTCGGATTGCTATGAGCTTGGCGTCTGACAGCTCCCTCCCCAGAAGCTAGGAGAAAGGCTGGCCACCAGAACCCGGCTATTGTCTATTCTGTGGGGGCTCTAGCCATGGCTAGGTTTGATGTGTACTTTGTACTCAATAAAAACAAGGGTTTGTGAGTGGAAGCACTTGTGCGTCCCAATCATTTATCAGATGGAGGTGCGGTGTCCCCCATTGATCTATTTCCTGACAATGCCTGAAAACAGAGGTTAGTGAGCACAGCTTTGAGTTCAGATAATCCCGGGTAACATCTACACCGGGGGTTGGGTCACTGAAGCTGTGTCTCCAGGGGCATGGATTTTTCACACCAGAGAGATGCAGCTATACAATGTCAATTCCTGATGCAGACCAGCCTCAGTCAGGCCCAGAGAGGACTGGGAGGACCTTCAGAGAGACCTAACCAAGGTAGGTGACTGGGCAGAGGATCACAAATTAAATCCAGTATTGATAAATGCAAAGTCATGCCCATTGGAGGGGGACAGTTGAATCACTCACCCCCTTGCAGGCTTCTAAATTAACTGCAGCAACTCAAGAAAGGGACTTGGGCAGGACAGTGGACGTTCAGTGGAGACCTCTACTCAATGTGCAGCTACCGTCAAAAAGGTAAGGAGATGTTAGGAGGCAAAGGAAAGGGATGGCGATAACGCAGAGCAGACTGTAAGGCCTTTCTGTAAGCATTGATGCAGCTCATCTGGACACTGTGTGCTGTGCTGGTCACCTCCCAGAGATGATTGTTTAACAAGAGGGGCTCACAACAGGACAACAAGAAAGATCAGCCACCGGAAAACTCTCATATAAAGAGACTATAGAGACTGGGACTGGGACCTCGGAGAGCGATGAATAAGAGGAGGCATGATAAAAATCTACCAGATAATGACGAGTCTAGACAAGGCTGAATGTTCTAGATGAAGAACTTCTATTCTCTGTCTCATAACACATGAGCAAGGGGCCATTCTGTCACATTAAAAGGTGGGAAATTCAAAACCACTGCAAGGAAATTCTTTTTCACACACTGTGTGATTAGCCTGTGGAACTCACTGCCACAGAGAGTTGTTGAGGCCAAGAATTTGGCAAGATTCAGAAAGGGATCGGCCCTCTCTGTGGAGAGCAAGAATTAATACCGTTAATGTGGACATCCACTTTGGAAGGGATATTCCAGCTCTTGCTGCACAGCACCAGCCAGTCTCTAACTAAAGGATTTCGGATGAGCCCTTACGTGCGAGGTAGACGATCCCACAATTATCACTGGAGGCTTCTTGCAACTGATTCTGAAGCAGCTGGTGCTGGACAGTGTCAGAAACAGGATGCTGGGCTGCTCTGATCCCGTCTGGCCCTTCCTGTGTTCCTGTGACTTGCTTTTCTGTGCTCCCAGCCACAGAGGCCTGGCCTGTGTAGGGATCGGAATGCAGAGTAACACATCTCACAGTAATAGACAGGACCGACACGATCAACTCGGCTGGCTTCCCACGTGGCACAAGCCAAAGGACTTCACCCAGTGAGTCCTGCATCAAGCTTCTCTCTCCAGGCCTCAGGGTCTGGTCCTAGGAGAGCGTTTGGTTCAGTCTGACCCCTCGGACTGAGCCTTGAACTGCAACACAGTGCACGTGGCAGAAGAAGATATGAGGTCCTTAAACCCCTGCCCCAACCCAGCAAATGCCGGATAGAAATAAACTACAGGCAAAGAGAGGCTTCCGAAGGGGAAAGGGAGATAGAGAAGGGTGGAGCCTGGCTCTAAACCTCCACCTGCCAAAAGCTGAGATTGGACCAGCAGGGATGGATCACTCGAAATTACCCTCTTCTGTTCATTCCCTTGGAAGCACCTGGCACCTGCCACTGTCGGAGACAGGCGATTGAGCTAGATGGGCCATTGGGCTGAGACTGGACTAGCTGGCCCATTGGGCTGACCCAGGGTGACCATTCTTATGAGCCTCAGCCTGACGTTCTGTACCACAAACATCAGTGACGTTCCAGCCGGGCACTCCCAGATTCTGAACAATCCTGCACCAAGACGACGTGCTGCCACGTACCGGAGCTCAGGCCATGCTCTCACCCTCGCAGACTGGAAAAGCAGCTGTGGTGGGTGGGTCCCACAGGGCACGCTGGAAAAGACAAACACTGTGATCTTCTACAGAGAGACAAGGTGGGGAAGGTCAGGTCTGTTATTGCATCAACTTCTGTCAACAAGCAAAGTTGGTGCAATAATAGATATTATCTCATCCACTTTGTCTTTTTAATATCCTGGGACCAACACAGCTACAGCACTGCATATGATCTTCACACACACACACACACACACACACACACACACACACACACACACACACACACACACACACACACACACACACACACACACACACACACACACACACCAATATAATCAAAACAAAATGAACTTTTATTTTGGCAACACGGAAATGGAGCGCTCACTGAGCTCTGCGGGTTGGGCCCCAGTGCAGGAGTGCCATAAGGAGCCGCCCAGCTAGCTTTCGAGGCCATAAAAACAATAGATTCCCCCAACCCAGCCATAAAACCATTCGACGGTCCAATCCAGCCCTTTCTGCCTCACAGGAGCAAAGCCAGGGCTCAGCTACTCCAACTGGGACAAAGCCCCAGTACAATCCCACGCTGCCCGTGCTTTGCACACACGTTCTCTCTGTGCCAGGAACTCCAGCACTGGCAGCTGGCAAGCAGGGCTGGACCAGTTCTCTCTGATGATCAACAGAGACACTTTAACTCCTGCTACCACTTCAGTGAAAGCAGCAAACGTCTTCGCCCCACCTCTGCTCTCCGACATTACAGCCAAATGAAAGCACACTTTACTCCTATGCAGCAGCCCTCTGTGGTCTCAGGGATTCCAGCCTCCTGACCAGCGGGGCAAACAACCCCACCCCAAGCCAAAGACGCTAGGCCAACACCTACAGCATCATTTGCTAGTCACTGGGAAGGGCAGATCAAAGACAACAACAAGCTGGACAGCTCCAGATACCTGCCCAGAAATAGCACACAAGCAGAGCCTCACCACGGCGACATTTGCCACGCTACGGCTTCCCAGACACAGATTCCAGGACCATGAGTTAGTGGTGGGAAGTCGGAGACACAAACCCAGCCCAGCCCAGACCCAGAACAAGGCGAAACTGTGCCTAACAGTTGGGGAAGGAGAGCGTCAGATGGCGGTTTCTCATCCCACAAGAGGGAAGGAAAAGATTCAGAGCAGCATGACAAAGCCCTGGCTGGGATGATTTAGTGGGGGCTGATCCTGCTTTGCGCAGGGGGTTGGACTAGATACCTCCTGAACTCCCTGCCAACCCTAATGGTCTCTGATGGGGGATGAGGCTGGAGTAAAGCCCCTGAGACCTGGCTGGAAAGAGGCCATAAGAGACATCAGTGAGAGCGGTGCTAGTGGCGTGGAGGGCAGCGCGCAAGGACCCCAACGGAGCAGGCGCGGAGGCCCGGGAGGCAATGCATGCAGAGGGCACGTTCAGTGAGGACTGGGGGAGGTGAGTCTCCAGGAGACGTAGGTGAGCTTGCACTGAGCGGAAAGAACCAATGGCGAGTACAAGAGTCAGAGAGGGCCAGGGACGGGGCACAAATGTGAGTGCAGCAACAGCAGGCATCTGCCAGGGCCGAGGCGTTGAGCACCTGCCTGGGTGGGGGAGAGGGGAGCATGTCTGGAAACCCCCCTTGCAGTGCTCAGGTTCCACCATGCCCACGAGGGCAGAACCCACGCTCTCATTAATCATAGACCCGCCCGGCTGTGCTCATGCCCCAGCTGACCCCCGCGTCTGTATCACTGGTGCCCCCCTCCTGCCAGCCTCATCCCCCACGCCGCCCATCGGCCCAGGCTGCAAGCAACGTGGGCACAGGCTGCAGCAGGCTGTTTGCTTTGCAAGATGCTGGTGCTGGAACAACAACTCTCTTCATGCCAGCAGCGCAGCTCCTTGGGTCATTTGCATTTAAAATGTGTTCAGGTATTGGGGCTGGGTTGATGTGTCACCCGGGGGCAGGGAGGGAAAGCTTTAAATCACGCTCCTGTCCCAGCAAGGCAGAGATGCAGCAGGACTGAGAGCATCTGCCAGGGTGTTGGAGACGCCAAGCACAGGCAGGTAGGACAGAACCCGGCAGTGGGGCATCACTGTCTCCAGGGTAGGGTGGCACAGGATGTTTGCATACTTATCAGGGCTGGCATTGACCTGGCCTGCTGCCTCTTCCCCTGGACCTTGCAGTGGGAGGGAGAAGCCAGCCAAGGCCAAGCTGATTGGGAGGACAGAAGGATTCTGGCTGAACGCCTGACATTTCCACAGTGGTGCTGTGGGGTCTCTGATACACCAGCTGCCAGGACAGGGGTGGGGTGGGCTGGTTCACGAGATGGTCCTTTCCCTGGAGGATGCCGTCTTGTGCTCTGGAATCTCAACGGTCATTAAAAGATTTGTCTCTGGCCCTTCTGGCGGTGAAGAAACACGCGGGGTGAACAGGCTGAAGGTGAACTGCTGCCAAGGTGTCTGCCTGAGTCTGCAGGCAGCCTGAAACAACAGCTCACAGCCACTGCCCCACTTCTCAGTGGGACGCTAGCTCTGATGCCTCACGGTGCCAAATGAACTGGCCATGTACCTATTCCCAAAGGTATGGGCACGGCAGCTTCTGCGAGAACAGGCACTGGGTGGAGACAGGCCCTGTGCCACCAAGTCTTTTTCTAGTTGGCAGTGTGGGCCGAGGTCCCCCAGGGGCTCTGAGAACGTGCCCAGCGGGGCTGTGGGGCAGGACCATTCCCAATACACTCACTGCTCCAATGCTGGAGTGAGAGGCAGGAAGTCTGCAGCGCCCGGCCGGTGGAAGTGAGAGGAGTGAAGGCTGCAGTGATGGGGAGCAGGCGGCGGGAACCGGGGCAGGGGCTGGGGGAGCTGGCAGCGGTAGAGGCACTCGCCCGGCTGTGTGCTCCGGGAATCTGGGAGCACCTGTGTGTGTGTGTGTGTGTGTGTGATGCAGCAGAGTCCTGCTGTTTCTGCAGTCCCTCGCACCGGTGCAATGGGTGCCCAGCACGCTCGGGGAGGGGGGGGTGTTTCTTTCATTATTTCTTGCCCGTTGCTGGCAAGATCTAAAATAAATTTGGGCAGCAAGTGAGTGTGTGGGAAAGACAGGGTGACAGCCCGGCATCCCTGCTGGGGAAGGCAATGGTCCAGCCAGCCCAGCCCAGCCCCACCCCAGAGAGTGGCCTGGGTCGCTGCGCACAGCGCCAGGGCCCGGGACGCAGCGTAACGCCCAGCGGGGGCTGCCTGCTGACAGGCTAGCCAGCGATGGAGGAACGTGACCTGATGCCTTTCCACCCCGCGGAGCCCAGAGAGCTTTAGTGCTGGCATGCGCCTCCCACGCACATGCAGCCAGCGCGGGGCAGGGCGGGGTGCGATGCAGCCAGCCCCTCTGCCTCCCCGGCGTGGGCAGCAGGGATGGAGGAAGGGAGAGCAGGGAACGAGACCTGCACCCTGGGATGGACAGCAGCCCGCAGGAGGGAGGCAGGCAGCACGTGCAAGGGAGTGGAGGAAGGGAGGCGTCATTCCCCTCTGCGGGCTGGGCTCCCTGCGGGACTGCAGCTCATGTCAGCTCTCCTCCGACTAGCAACGTGTGCTTTGCCATGGTGTCACACTGCCACCACCGGGCTGGTGCCTCCTCCTGGTCACACGGGGGATTAGCTGGAGAGCAACACCCTCCCCGCTGCAGTTTGCACCCCTTCGCTCTGTCTCTGCACCCAGCCTGCAGCCCCTCGCGCAGCCTCAGGAACCGCAGCACCCTCGTGGTGGCGTGGCCCTCCAGCTGGGTCACCCTCCACCACCCGCTACCGGCAGGAAAATCAGTCTCACACTCCCATAGTCCAGCCACTTCCCACATGGCAAGTGGGGAGGACCCGGCTCCGCTGCTCCAGGCCCTAACCCGGGGCCCCATAGATAGCAGCCTCTTGCCGTGACTTAGCTTCGCACCAGACTGCTGTCGCCGGGGGCCATCACCCCAGGGCCCCAGCCCCCAGGTGTGCAACTACCCAGCCCCAGCAGCCAGCCAGGAGCGCCCTCTCGCATGCCTGGTCTCTGCCCGCATTTGCTCTGTCCAAGGTGCCGCAGGTCCCTCCTCCTCCTCCTCCTCCTCCTCCTCCTGCTGCTGCTGCTGCTGCAAACATCACCTCTCCTGGGGCCCCCAGCAGCCACTGAGCCCACCCTGTCGCCTGCAGCTCCTCTTATCTGAGCCTGGCGGCCGGGATTGGCTGCTCCCTGCAACTCCTCTCTGATTGGCTGTGCCTCTTTGGGCCCCTCCACTGCTCCCTGCTGGGGTTAACCCTTTCTAGTCCAGGGTGGGGCAGACACCCCATCACACGTGGCTGTGGAAGCATTTGCTGCGTTTAACCACTCGGGCACAGCTACCCCACAGGGGCCGGGTGTAAGGGATGCCCCGTCAGGCCATGTTTAGGCTCCTACGTAAATCTGGCCTGATTCTCCACTGACTCCAATGGAAGCAGAGGGCTCAGCACCTAGAGAAAGCAGCACACTGGCCTGTTGGGCTGAAGGCTAGCTTTCAAACTCTGCTGTGCAGCTGCTGGGTGGGCACCAGCTGTGACTCCTGCTGTCAAGTTCATGTGACCCTGACCTCATCCTCCCACCCTCAGAACGCCAGAGTCTGGGCTCCATGGGGCAGGGCCCGTCTGGGTCACTGATTGGGGCCCCAGGTGCTAGCGCCATGCACACAATGTTGACAAGGGACGTCCCCCAGGCCGCCTGGGAAGTCCGTGGTGGAGCTGGGAACAGGCCCCTGGTGTGTGATGGGACAGACTCACGTCTCCAGGACCATCGACTCACAGCAGTCGCCGCCCGTGTCACGCACCTGATGACAAGGCAGCCCAGCGTGCTGTGTGCGCCAGGCCCCAGTGCCTGCCGGCCAACGCCAAACGCTCACAAATCACGCGTCAGGCACAAAAGCCACGACTATGCAGTGTGACTGCATTGTGCCTCTGGCTAAGAAGCCTTTGAAAGGAAGCTCCTAGTTTGTGTGTGTGTGAGAGACCAAAAGTACCCCAGTACTCACACCTATGTACCAATGCAATCATCTGTGTACAACACACACCTGGTGAAGATGTGCTGGAGCCCACAGGATCGGTGCCCTGCACCCACTCGGGGTGACACCAGTCAGAACTCCAGTGGAGAGGATCCACCCGCAGGTCTCTTCACACCAGTGCAGCCGCCTCCTGAATCTGACCTCGAAGGTTCCGCACCCCTGCTCCACCTGCCGAGCTCCTACACGCCCCCAAAGGGGCCCTGCACCCTACCTTGCAGGCATAAGCAATTCGCAGCCGGCCTGGAACCAGCAGGTTTGTTAGTTCTCAGGAACATAGCGTAGAACAGGTTGTGTTAGCACAGGAATCAGAAAGTTACAGCAACGACCAGCTGGGGCAGCTCCAGAGCCCCATTCTTGGGCTCTGCTCTCAGGGATCCCCCCACCGGGGACTGGCCCTTCCCACTGCCAGCCTCAGACACCCCCACTGCCCTTTCCCAGTCTTTTGTCTCTCCCCCAGGCAAGGTGGTCACCTCTCCTTTCTGCCTGCCCACCCTCACACAGCTGGTTGGTCCACGGGCAGGGGTTCCTGGCCATTGTCTGGGCAGGTGCAGCTAGAGGAATGTCCGCCTGGCCTGCAGTGGTCTCTGCAATGATCACACACCCTGGTCCCATCACCGAAACACATGAGGAAGACATGGGGAAACTGAGGCACACACACAACGCTCAGCGAAAACCCCAAGAATATCTCCACTTCATCACCAAGGGATCATTTGAAAACTAACAACTCACTGGCCACTATGGATCACGGTGAAATGTATGTGACAACATTCAATGGAAAGTTACGAAATCCCCGTGCCTGCTGTTCTTCGCACGTGTGCGAACCCAGACAGCCCGGCCCAGGCAGACGGATCCTGACCGAAGAAATGTGTGTTTACCTCTGTTTACAAGTAAGTCGTAAACACGGTCCTCGGGACAGCAGAGCAGGAGACGTTTCAGCAACCACAGCTGAGAAGCGAGACCATGGAGCCCCCTTCACCCCCAGCCTGCATGTCGCCTTTGTTGGTGTTCAAATACACTCTGCTGTGAGGGATAACCCTCGGCCCCATCCCCCGCGAAGGGTCCCTGGACTATGCCAGAAAGGGTCAGACACCCCTCACTCGCTCGCGCTCACCTAAGACGACAAGGAAGCAGGCCTGTGACTTTGGGGGCAGATCCTGACCTGAGAATTTCCTCAGCCGTGTTGCTGGGGTCTGGTGGGGAGGAGTTTACCCTGCACCAAGTCCAGCTGGTTAGTGTTAGCCACGTTCTCGTCATTTCTCATGGGCCCATGGCTGACGTTACCACCTGACACCTGCATTCAATCACAGTCTTCTTTTGGGAATCAGCTCGTTTTGGTTTTTAATCTGCACCAATCCAGAGCTGTGTGTAAAGTGAGCTGCTTGGTACGCGCAGGGAAAGGAGCGCCCTGTTGCATATTGACCCTTTACCAGGGAACGGCCCTTCCCCACCTGGCCTGCCCAGGAGAGGGTGGGACAGGGTGGGACACTCTTTTGGGGAAAATCTGGGCCTGGGAGTGTGTTGGGGTCACCCTGCGAATAGTAACCACGGCTGGTGCAAGCCGGAGCGGGGCTGGCGGGTTGCTGACAGGCTGCCGGGTCAGAGCTGCGGGGCTGTGGCTACACAGAGACTCAGGACATGCCCTGCATGCTGGGACATGCTGAGGGAGGGAGGGACCAGGCCCCTGGGCGCTGTCCTGCAATGGGGGCACTGGGCCAGTCCTTCATGACATGCAGGGGACGTAGGAGGCTCTAAGGGGCGCAGAGCCTCCTGCGCCTCCCATCCTCTGTGAAGTGCTGGCCTGGAGCACACTTACCTGCCACTCCAGCCCCACAGCCTGGTGCCAGCTCAGATGGGGCAGCCTCACCCCCTGGCCGGGGGGGGGGAGCAGGGAGCCCTTCACGATGCATGAGGGGGCACAGGAGTGGAAGCGGGGGCAGCCACCCCTCAGCCTCCAGAGCTTCCTGCCCTCCGCCTGTCATGAAGGGCCGAGCCAGCGCCCCACCTGAGCTGGTGCCGGGCTGCAGCAGTGGGAAAGTGTGGGGGGTGGAGGGGCACCAGCTGGAGGGGGCAGGAGGATGAGGAGCAGCTGCTCCCCCTTCTATTCCTGCCCCCCCATGCATCATGACGGGCCAGCCCGGCCCTCCCCGAGGCCGGAGGGTGAGGCTGCCCGCATCCGAGCCAGCGCCAGGCTGTGGGGCTGCTGGAGCAGCGGGTAAGTGCAGGGGGGGGGTGCACCGGGCTGGGCAACAGGTGGGGGGCGGGGAGTGCAGGGGGCTCTGAGGGGCGCCCCGCAGCGCCTCCCCCCATGCGTTGTGAAGGGCCGGCCCAGACCCCCTCCCCGGGCTGGGGGATGAGGCCACCCCCCATCCGAGCAGGCGCCGGGCTGTGGGGATGCAGCCGGAGAGGCAGGTGCTGGGTGAGTGCGGGGGGGCAGGAAGGGGGATGGCGGACCCAAGCCTGCATTTGCACCCCCCGTGCCTCACACCCCCTCCCCAAGTACAGACCCCCTCTCCCCGGGACAGCTGGGGAGTGGTGCTGGGACCCCTCCTGCCCTACATGGGGGGGGCAGGAGGTGGGAGGGCACAAATGTAGGCGTGGCCCCTGGGCGCCAGAGACCCTCTGCACACCACTGAGCTACGGGCAAAGCACGGTGGAGGTTACAGGGCATGCATGAGGCAGGGCCCCTCCCTGGCTGCTACTCACACCACCGTCCAACTCTCTGCATGTCTGGCTTTAGCGCTTCGGGGCAGGCCTTGGGCCTTCTCATCTTCTGGAGAAGCGCCCCCAGCACTGCCAAGAACAAACACCCGCTGAAGACACTCATGGTGACGCTCTGACACCTCTGTACATTTCTCGGGTAAGATGCAGCCCTCTGGGGATGTCAGTGACCAGCTCGGCAGCTTGGAGCTGCACAAGGAGCCAGCGCCCTTCCCGCCGCTCTCTACTACCACCTGGGACCGTTTTCGGGGTTACCCGAGGTGTCCGGGCCAGGGTGCATCGCTGCCACCTGCTTGCAGTGGACGGGCGCCCTGTCTATGCCAACCAGGGGACACTCTCCTCAGCCATCAGGTGCTGCCAACGCAGCCGCTCCGCTCCGGGCACCGCAAGCCCCACTCTTTGCCTCTGCAGGCTGGTGATTTACACATCCCACGTCGTTACAGTCGAGTCTCCAGCCCCTTACCGTCTGGATACCTGCAGCGTGCTCTGATCTGCTGCCTCTGTGGAAGCAGGGCGCCCCATTCAGTGGTTGCACTTCAGTTTAACACTCTCCTTACACAAGGCACTTAGACGTGCGTACAGTAAAAACAAACTGAAGTTCCTTCAGCAGAGTTTGGGATAAGGATTTAAAATAATATTACAGGTGAATGAAACACATAGGATGCAATTCACCCAGCTCCATTCTAAACAGCTGGTCCTGCCTAGAAAGCGGGGCTCCATCCCCATGAGCCAGCCCCACTGGCGGAGGTGCTCCTTTGTACTGGATGTCTCCTTGTTCTCTTTCTTCTTCTATAAAATCACAGACGATCGGCCACAGCCCAGACATCCCCTGTGCAGAGTCTTGTCCTGGAGTTCTTTTGTTTTTGTAAATGCTGAAACTTGCACGTGGGCCAGACTGAAAACACGAGCTGCTCCATCAGGGAACGTCCACTGGGCTCATACTGATGGAGGCAGCACTCAGGCGATAGGTTTCTCTCCCAACAGGTGTGGAACATAATCCTCTACCTGTCACAGGCCCTAAAATTGTTTCCCGTACAAGCATCTCACGGTAACCATGACAATCAGCCAGTTCTTAGCTTTCGGCAGAAACCCCACACGACCCCCTTTGGGGAAAGAGTGAGTCAATGAGCAGACACAGGGGAAAACATACCTGTCTGGGCCTGGTTGTGTCCCACAGTCCAAAGAGCCCAGAGGCAGGCGTTCTGGGGCTACACTCCTGCAGAAGGGGGTGAGGAGGGTGAGTGTTTGCTGGATGCATCTTCGGCAGAAAAAGGTGCTCACAGCAGTTCCAGCAGTGTGCAACTCCCAGTTTCTATTTGCATTTTTGCTGTTGTGTCTGGGGAGATAGTTCTCTTCTCCACATTTACCATGAAAATTGTACAAATGCCTGTGTCTCATGGAGCCTTTCCTCTCTCTGCAGAGACCCACTCACTGCCCCAGGAAATAAGAGAGGATCTGCCCACCACAGCAGCAGCAAAGCGTGAGAGGACAGCTTCCCAAAGGAGGAACCCAGCGCAACGGGACAGACAGATGGCAAGCAAGCAGGCAGGGAATGCCTATGAAGACATGGACCTGGAAGGCAGTAACGTCATTGCTGGAGTCCTTATTCAGTCCAGTAATAAGAAGATGAGCATCTACCAGGCCATGATGAGAGGCATTCTGACGCAGGGCACAGCGCTGGTGCTGCTCGAGGCACAGGCTGCTGTAGGGTTCATCGTAGACCCAGTAAAGAACAAGAAGGTGCCAGTCAGAGATGCACTTGCTGCAGGGCTGACAGGAGGACATTTTTATGGGAAGCTGCTGTCTGCAGAGAGAGCGGTGACCGGATACAAGGACCCCTACACCGGAAACAAGATCTCCCTCTTCCAGGCCATGAAGAAAGACCTGATAGTCAAAGACCACGGCATCCGCCTGCTGGAGGCCCAGATCGCCACCGGCGGCATCATCGACCCCGTGCACAGTCACCGCGTCCCCGTGGAGGTGGCTTACAAGCGGGGCTACTTCAACCAAGAGATGAACAGGATCCTCTCTGACCCAGAAAAACACAGCAGAAGCTGCTTCGACCCCAACACGCATGAGAACCTCACCTACATGCAGCTCCTCAGTAGATGCGTTCCAGACCCAGACACGGGGCTCTATATGCTTCATCTGATGCACAAAGGCTCTGTGCTCTTCCAGCTAGATGAACAAATGCGAATATCCTTACAGTCTGCCCCTGCCACCGTCAGCGTGGGACTCTTCCAGGGGCAGAACGTGACCGTGTGGGAGCTTCTCTTCTCCAGATACGTCCCTGACCACAGAAGGCAGGAGCTTCTCAAGAAGTACAAAGCGGGGACGCTAACCATTCAGGAAATGATAACCATCATCACCACCATCATCACCGAGACGGAGGAAAAGAGGAGCAGAGAGACCAGGCCCGTGAAAAGTCCAAGCAGGCAAAGGGCAATGTCGCAGAAAGCTGAGGCTTCCCATTCGCAGAGAGACGAAAAATGGGAAAAGGCCTTAAAGTCTACCACAGTCGACGTGCCGGTGGGCGAGTTCCAAGGGCAAAATGTCTCTGTGTGGGATCTGCTCTTCTCCAAATACGTCCTTGAAGAGAAAAGACAAGAGCTTCTAAAGAGCTACGAAGCAGGGACGCTCACCGTCCACGAAATGATAACCATCCTCACCGCCGTCGTTACGGAGGCTGAAGGGAGAAGCAGCAAATGCCCGACAACTAAGAAAACCCCCAGCAAAGAGACGACGACATTAGAGGAAGTCAACGATGCCCCGTCCCATGAAGGACAACAACTGGAAAAGGCCTTAAAGTCTACCTTGGTGGAGGTGCCGGTGGGTGAGTTCCACGGGCGGAAAGTCTCTGTGTGGGATCTGCTCTTCTCCAAATACATCCCCGAAGAGAAGAGGAAGGAGCTCCTGGAGTTGTACAGAGCTGGGATATTAAGCACAGACCAAATGAAAACCATCGTCACCACCATCGTAACCAAAACAGAGGAGGAAAGGCACCACCTGCTGAGACACGGGGAAAGTCCCGGAACGGAGATGACAACCTCAGGGGAAGCTGAGCCTCCCCACTCCCCGCACGACAAACATTTGGAAAACGCTTTGCGCATTGAGACAGTTAATGTTCCTGTCGGGGAATTCAAAGGGCAGGAGGTTTCCCTGTGGGAGCTTCTCTTCTCCAGCTACATCGCCAAAACCAAAAGACAGGAGCTTCTGAAGAAGTACAGAGCGGGGTCGCTAACCATTCAGGAAATGGTAATCATCATCACCACCATCATCACCGAGACAGAAATGGGGAGCAGGAATCTATGTACAAACACAGAAGCTCCTAGGAAAGCGGTGGTAACATCAGACAAGGCTGTGGATGTCTATTCACATGAACAACACCTGAAAAAGTCTTTAAAGTGTGTGACCATCTACGTAACTGCTGGTGAGTTCCAAGGGCAAAAAGTGTCCTTGTTAGACCTCCTCTTCTCTCAGTACATCCCTCAGGAGAAGAGGCAGACGCTCCTGGAGTTGTATAGAACCGGTATTTTAACTACAGATCAGATGATAACCGCCATCACTAGCATCATAACAAAAACAGAAGAAGCAAGTAGGAAATTCATGAAAAGTGCCAAAAGTCCAAAAAGAGACGAAATAACTTCAAAGGAAGCTGTACTTGCCCATTCCCCACAAGATACACAAGTGGAAAACATCTTAAAATCTACAACCATAGATGTACCTCTCGGCATGTTCCAAGGTTCAAAGGTCTCAGTGTGGGACCTGCTCTTCTCTAAATACATCCCTGAAGAGAAAAGGCAGGAGATCCTGGAGTTGTACAAAGAAGGGATATTAGCCCTGGACCAGGTGATAACCGTTGTCACCACGATCGTCAAGAAAAAAGAAGCTACAAGTAGGAAATTTGTGATTAATGTGAAAACTCCCAGCAAAGACATCAAGACATCAGAGCAAGCTGAGAACATTCACTCACATGAAGACCATCAACTGGAAAAGACCTTAAAGTCTACCATGGTTGATGTTCCGGCTGGCGAGTTCCATGAGCAAAAAACCTCGGTGTGGGACCTGCTCTTCTCCAACTACATCCCTGAAGAGAAAAGGCAGGAGATCCTGGAGTTGTACAAAGAAGGGATGTTAACCCTGGACCAGGTGATAACCATTGTCACCACCATCGTCAAGAAAAAGTACAAAGAAGGGATGTTAACCCTGGACCTACAAGTAGGAAATTTGTGATTAATGTGAAAACTCCCAGCAAAGACATCAAGACATCAGAGCAAGCTGAGAACATTCACTCACATGAAGACCATCAACTGGAAAAGACCTTAAAGTCTACCATGGTTGATGTTCCGGCTGGCGAGTTCCATGAGCAAAAAACCTCGGTGTGGGACCTGCTCTTCTCCAACTACATCCCTGAAGAGAAAAGGCAGGAGATCCTGGAGTTGTACAAAGAAGGGATGTTAACCCTGGACCAGGTGATAACCATTGTCACCACCATCGTCAAGAAAAAAGAAGCTACAAGTAGGAAATTTGTGATTAATGTGAAAACTCCCAGCAAAGACATCAAGACATCAGAGCAAGCTGAGAACATTCACTCACATGAAGACCATCAACTGGAAAAGACCTTAAAGTCTACCATGGTTGATGTTCCGGCTGGCGAGTTCCATGAGCAAAAAACCTCGGTGTGGGACCTGCTCTTCTCCAACTACATCCCTGAAGAGAAAAGGCAGGAGATCCTGGAGTTGTACAAAGAAGGGATGTTAACCCTGGACCAGGTGATAACCGTTGTCACCACCATCGTCAAGAAAAAAGAAGCTACAAGTAGGAAATTTGTGATTAATGTGAAAACTCCCAGCAAAGACATCAAGACATCAGAGCAAACTACTCCCAGCAAAGACATCAAGACCTCAGAGCAAGCTGAGAACATTCACTCACATGAAGACCATCAACTGGAAAAGACCTTAAAGTCTACCGTGGTTGATGTGCCAGCTGGCGAGTTCCATGAGCAAAAGGCCTCGGTGTGGGACCTGCTCTTCTCCAGCTACATCCTTAAGGAAACAAGACAGGAGCTTCTAAAGAAGTACAAAGCAGGGATGCTCACCATGGATAAAATGAAAATGATCCTCTCCACTATCATCACACACGCTCTAGAGGAGTGTCTCACCCCAAATAATCAACAAATATTGAATCTCCTACAATCTGAGTCATCCTATGTGACATTTGGCCAGTTCCAGGACCAAAGGGTTTCTGTCCGGGAACTTCTCTCCTCCAAATGCATCTCCCAGTACAAACGAGAGGCTCACTTGGATACCTACAATACAGGGAGGTTAACAATTAATGAGATTACAATCACCACCACTGTCATTACAGGGCCGGAGGGGAAGAAAGAGGATTACCAGTAACAGTGACAATGCTTGCCAGGCAGGGGGTCGGGCTGGGGCTGTCCCTCCCAAAGGACATGGGATGTACACCTACAAACGAACGTAGCCGTCTTATAAAATTAGCAGGAGGAAATAGGAGAGCAGGAAGACTTAGCCCAGCATGGGAATCAGCATCCCTCATGGGTCCACACGGTGTTTACAGGTTTACTGACCATTACATTCTGTGGTTTAACAGAAGGCAGCATGGGGCTTCTACCCTTCGTGTTTATAAACACATCTATGGCTCCAGGACTTTGCCTGGCCCTTTACTGACGCCAACAAAATGACACTGTCTCTGCCCCCAAGAGCCAACAGACAAACGACCCCCCCCCCCCCAGGAGCATGAAGATCAGAGGTTACCCCCGTTCTGCCGTTCAGGCAGGTAGGGGCGACCCTCAGAAGGCGGGAACCAGGGTAGTGTGAAATGGAAAATGGGAAGCGGTAACACATGCGTTACACAAATCACAAGCAGGGTGATAAGCACCCAAGGGACGATATGAAAATGGAGTTCCAGGGCAGGAAAGAGACCCATCACCTACCAAAGGCAGCCAATGACCCCATATCTAGACAAGGAGCCCAGCAGGGACAGCCCAGGAAATACAGGTGTGTGCTGTGCATCTCCATCAGCCCGGCTGGCCAGGCAAAGTCGGCAACTCCCAGTGAGGGGGTGGGGAGACTGCAGTCTCACCTCTCTGCTCTAGGGTTGAGGGCACACAGGGGGTCAGTTTCCCTGTGGGAGGAGCCCAGTGAGTCTGGTCCTTGCTGGGGAGGGGAGAGGGTCTATGGGGGTGGGACAGCTGCTGGCTTTATTCCACCTGGCTGTATTTTACTCTGTGGTGAGGGCACCCAGATACCGCAGATACGGGAGGAGCTCATCGATAAACGACCCCACGAGAGCGTGTCCAGTGAGCTGACCCGCTGGGCCATTCCTTTATCCAGTCGGCCCCATCCCTGGGGAAAGTCTCCCTTAGGCCAAATTGACACCAGGGAAACTCAGAAGCCCCCTCTAGGCAGCGAGTGCTGGTGTGGGACCCAGCATCCCACCAGGGAGCTCCCCTGCCCTGTGCGCCCCCAACCCCTGCTCACCGGCTCTGAACATCAGGCCCCTAGAAGGGGACTCGAGCTGGGCTCCCAAAAATAGAGACCCCCAAGCGTACATGCCACTGTAGAAACATTGGCCCCTGGGCAGATGTGGGCGGTCAGGAGCTAAGGGCAGCTGGGGGCTCAGGGATCCTGGTGCCACTGGGGGATTTGGGAGGTTGCAGGTGGGGGGCAAGCAGCCTGGGGTACCTGAAGGGAGCCTTGGGGGCAAGGTGGCTGGGGGAGGAGAGGCATGTAGGTGGCAGAGGAGCCCGGGGTAAGTTGGGGGGGGGGGGGGTCAGGGCTGCACTAGGCTTCTCCCCCTGCTCCATGCCACCACGGGTCATGGCCTCCGATCCTACCAGCAGCTTCCCAACAGGGAGTGGGGCTCAGCCAGGGACCAGAGGGATGGGAGGCAGAGGCCACCTCTGTAGCAGGCCCCGGGGACCTGGCTGTGCACAGGGGTGCAGCACAGGGTGGTGACGCCAGGCTGCAGGTGTGAGTCACACAAGATGCACGACCCCGGCACGGTGTGGATGCTCGGGCCTGCTGCCGGCACTGCGGCCAGTGCGTTGTCATGGCTCTGTCAGGGACCGCTGCTCCCTCGGGCGAGGGCAGACCCTTCGGCCTCTCAGCTCCCCAGGAGCTGCTCAGCCGGCCGCCCTGGCCCCGATCCAGTATTGTCCGGCCCACAGCTCCACAGCCTGAGTCAGGCCCCAGCAGTCCTGGGCTTTGCTCACAGAATAAACGCTGGGTTCTTTCACGTGTGTCCTGGCCGCAGCACCACCAGGGCAGCCGTGGTCACCCTCCCTGCTCTCCTCCCTGCCACGCGGACGAGGAGCTGTGACCCCCAGTGACCATGAGCTGGCGGCACTGCCATCCCCCAGGCAGGACACCGGGGCCGGAGGGAGACCTTGGCTCACCCTAGCCAGAGCAGGAGCCAGTCTCCGAGCCAGGCAGGATGGCGGCCCTGCTTCTTCTCAGGCCCATGCCCAGTCTGCTAAGACTCTTCAAACCTCTGGCTAGCAGGGACCGGCCAGGATGCAAGTTTCTTCTCATGCCGCTGAGCCCCTCCGTGTGGTCCGTGGGGACACTGGCAGCTCAGCCAGGTGCATCATCACTGGCAGCTGGGGGGCACTAGCCCCCCCCCCCACACACACACAGCTGTGAACTGACTTGGGACCCTCCCTCACAGGATGGGGGCTAGGACCACAGCCTTCCCCATCCCAAACCCCAGGCCCAGGCAGCCCTGGCGAGGGTGTAAGGAACCATGTGCACTGGGGGAAGCAGTGACGCCCCTGGGCCTAGCACCCAGCTTACATTGCCAAGGAGAAGGGCTAGACTCCCAATGGCTGGCCACTGCGAGAGCAGGGCCCTCTTATGCATCAGGCTCCACAAACCCCAAAGGCCAGTTGTGCGTATGTGTGGGAGTGGTGCATGCTCTGTGTGTGTGTGTGTGTGTATGTTTAGGAGTGTTGCATAATGTATGTGTGTGTAGGAGTGGTGCATACTCTGTGTGTGTGTGTGGTGGGGTTTGTGTATTGTGGGGGGGTGCATGGTGTGGGGTTGCACACGGTGAATGGTGTGGAATTGTGCGGTGTGGAGGGGGTGTAGGCGAATGTTTTGGGCTTGTGCACATTATGTGTGGGTATATGGTGTGGGGTTGTACATTGTGTGTGGTGTGTGTCTGGATATGGGGTGGGCTTGTATGTGGTGTGGGGCTCTGTATGTGCTGGGTATATATAGTGTGGGGCTGTGCATTGTGTGTGGTGTGTGTAAGGTGTTGAGTTGTGCATGCTGTGTGGTGTGGAGCTGGGCACGGTGTGTGGCATGTACATGTACTGGGACTAGCTGTGCTGTGTAGGTGCTGCTGCCCTCTGCAGGAATCACACACAGGAAGATGGGGCCCGAGTCATCCCGGGCAGGCCAGGAGTGCAGGGCGCAGGCTGTAGGAAGCAGCCAGCCTGTCCCACACGGGGACCAGGGGGACACTGGGTGCAGCCAGGAACGCTGAGGATACAGTTTGCTCACTGCACCAAGGCTCAGTTCTACCTGGAGCCGCTGACACAAGGGGGACACGCGGGGCCAGAGGGGAAGATTTGCCCACCCGGTCCCAGGTGCCCTGCTCAGCCCTGTCTGAGGACAGTGGGTCACTCACATGCCTTCGCACCTGTGGCCTGGGCCAGCTCAACGCTCCAGCCCTTGGCATGAGAGCCCAGCCCTGAAACACGTCTGTGGGTGAAGAGCCCGGCAGAGGGTCATCTCCCAGCACCGGCCACTGACACACCATGTCCCCAGGGAGAGGCAGGGCCAAGGGTCCACTCCCAGCCCAGCTCTCTGAGCCACAGCCCAGGAGATGGCCCCCACCCCCGGCCACTGCTTCCCCCTGCACATCTTGGGGGCCAAGCACACAAGCGCTGGAGACAGGGCCTGTTTGGGGGCAGAGCTGACAGGCCAAGTCTCCCTGTGAAACTCGCTGCGTCTCTGCCCCGTGCCCCTCCACCCTGCCTGGCCCCTGCCAGCTGGGAGTGACAGGCTGGAGCTACCACACGGGGGAGGGGGGGAGAGCACAGCCCTCAGGCTGGGGGTGGGAGGGGGCTGTCCTCGGGGATGGGTAGGCCTCCTGGCATGTGCCATCCTGACTATCATAGAAATGGAAGTCTGGAAGGGACCTCGCGAGTCTTCTGCTCCAGTCCCCTGCACTCAGGCAGGACCACGTATGATGAAGTGGAGGTATTTTGGGGGGTTCCTCTGAGTGCTGTGTGCGCGCCTCAGTTTCCCCATGTGTTACTCACGTTTTCCAGTGATTGGATGCGGGTGTGTGATCATTGCAGAGACCACTGGAGGGCGGAAGGGCCTTCTCCAGCCACACATCTGCTGGCCAGACCCCTGTCCTCCTGGGTCGGCCAGCTGGGACAGGAGAGTGGCCACCTAGCACGGAAGGAGACAAAGGACGGGGGAGGGGCTGGGGACGGGTCACGGGGTGGCTGGGGGGAAGAGGCCAGTCCCCTGAGAATGGGGCTCTCCCGGTGGTCGGTCGCTGCTGTGACTCCTAATTACGCTGCTAGCAAAGTCCTTCTGCGCTGTGAGCCTGCGAACTAATAAAACCTTCTGACTCCCACGCTGGCTGTGAGTTGCTTCTGACTGTGGAGGCGGGTGCATGGCCCCTTGGGGGGCGCAGAGCTCCCCAGAGTCCTGGCAAAGGGGACTCATGGGGGCAGCTCGAGCGGAGCTGGGGGGCTGAACCCTCCGATGTAGGTGATGACTGCCCTGCAGGGGCGTGTGGCGATGCGGGGGGCAGACTCCGAGCGCGAGTCCTGCCTGGCTGTGTCAAGGTGTCCAGAGCCTGATCCTTGCGGCACGTTGTGACACCACACATTATCCAGCCCATCCATGACAGGTGCTTGTCTAACCTGTTCTGAAGAACCTCCAATGACGGAGATTCCACAGCTTCCCTAGGCAATTTGTTCCCCTGCTTAACCACCCTGACAGGTAGGAAGATTTTCCTGATGTCCAACCTAAGCCGCCCTGGCTGTAATTTAAGCCCATTGCTTCTTGACTTGTCCATAGGGGTTAATGTATCACCCGTCTCCTCCTAACGTCCTTTTATGTACTCGAAGACTGTTCTCATGTGCCCCCTCACCTGTCTTCTCTGCTCCAGACTTCTCCACCCAATGGTTTCAGTCTCCCCGCATGGGTCATGTTTTCTAGACCTTTAATCATTTTTGTTGCTTTTCTCTGGACTTTCTCCAATTTGTCCACGTTTCCTGAAACTGAACCGAGAACTGGACACAAGACTCCAGTTGAGACCTGCTCAGTGCAGAGTAGAGCGGAAGAATTACTTATCGTGTCTTGCTTACAACAATCCTGCTAATATCTCCCAGAATGACTTTTTTTTTTTTTTTTTAGCAGTGTGAAACTGCTGACCCATATCTAACTTGTGATCCACTATGACCCCTAGCCCCCTTGCTGCAGCACCGCTTCCTAGGCCGGCATTTCCCAGTCTGTACGTGTGCAACTGACTGCTCCTTCCTAAATGTAGCACTTTGCATTTGTCCTTGTTGAATTCCATCCCATTGACTTCAGACCATTTCTCCCATTTGTCCAGATCATTTTGAATTCTAAACCTGGTTTCCAAAGCACTTGCAACCCCTCCCAGCTTGGCATCAGCCACAAACTTCATAAGTGTACCCTCTATGCCCTTCTCCAAAGCATTTATGAAGATACCCAGTAGAACTGGACCCAGGACAGAACCCTGTGGGACCCCACCTGATATGTCCTTCCAGCCTGAGTCGGAACCAGTGATGACTACTCTCTGAGTAAGGTTTCCCAACCAGTTGTACATGCTCCTTGTAATAGGTTCGTCTAGGCTGTATTTCCCTAGTTTGCTTATGAGATGGTCATGTAAAATGGTCATGTGAGACAGTATGAAAAGCCTAATTAAAGTGGAGATATATCACATCTACTGTCCCCCCACCCACAAGACGTGTTACCTTGTCCAAGGAGGATGTTAGCTACAGACGTGTGCTTGTTTCCCCTTGGTCCCCTCCCCTGCCTGTGGGGTTAAAGAGATGCAGGGGGGCTAAGGGACTTGTTTCAGCATTCCAGGAACTCCTGCCCTTCGCAGAACAGCGTGGGCCTGAAACCCTGGTGCTCAGCTTCCTGCCATCTCTGCAGCAGGCCCTGAGCTAGCTGTGAACCCCAGGGGCATGGAAGAGGAAACACTGGAGCCGTGGCTAGCCGGCTGAGCTGGGGCCTGCAGTCCCCCATGTGCGGATGCTCTGTTCGTACTGCAAGCTCAGCGGGAAAGGGTCTGTCTCTCACTGAGTCCCTGCATGGCCCTGCACAATGGAGCGCTGCAGAAATACGCTGAATGATGCTAAGGCCAGCCACCTGGACCTAGCAGCTGCTCGGTACTGTGAGGGTGGGGGGAGGAGGTGCTGACCAGCCAAGCACACACAAGTAGCCTAGCTCCCCGCACCCAGTGACACCCAAACCTGGCAGCCAGGGAAATGGGCTTGGCCCAGACAGGAACCCAGGCTGCTTTTCCTTCACTAGATGGCTACACGTTCCACTGAAGCACCATGCCCTGAGGATGCTCCCACCGCCCGCCCTGGAGCCCCAGGAAAGCCCCGCTTCACACCCAGAGCCCTGGACTCTTCCTAGACCGAAGGCAAAGGAGAGGTAGGTGTTACATTTGGAACTTGGAAGTGACTTGCACTCAGAGAGAAATCAGCACAGGATACAGAGTGACCTAGACAAATTGGAGGATTGGGTCAAAAGAAATCTGATGAGGTTCAACAAGGACAAGTGCAGAGTCCTCCACTTAGGATGGAAGAATCCCATGCACAGCTACAGACTGGGGACCGACGAGCTGGGCAGCAGTTCTGCAGAAAAGGACCTGGGGGTAATAGTGAATAAGAAGCTGGATATGAGTCAGCAGTGTGCCCTGGTTGCCAAGAAGGCTAATAACATATTGGGCTGCATTAGTAGGAGCATTGCCAGCAGATCGTGGGAAGTGATTACTCCCCTTTATTCGGCATTGGTGAGGCCGCATTTGGAGTATTGTGTCCAGTTTTGGGCCCCCCACTACAGGAAGGATGTGGAGAAGTTGGAGAGAGTCCAGCAGAAGGCAATAAAAATGATGAGGGGGCTGGAGCACAAGACTTATGAGGAGAGGCTGAGGGAACTGGGTTTGTTTAGTCTGCAAAAGAGAAGAATGAGGGGGGATTTGATAGCAGCCTTTAACTACCTGAAAGGGGGTTCCAGGGAGGATGGAGCTAGGCTGTTCTCTGTGGTGGCATATGACAGAACCAGGAGCAACGGTCTCAAGTTGCAGTGGGGGAGGTCTAGGAAAAACTTTGTCACTAGGAGGGTGGTGAACCACTGGAATGGGTTACCTAGGGAGGTGGTGGAATCTCTTAGACATTTTTAAGGCCTGGCTTGACAAAGTTGGGCCTTAAAGGATTTAAATTTAAATCATTTAAATTATTTAGTTAGGGTTGGTCCTGCTTTGAGCAGGGGTTGGACTAGATACTTCCTGAGGTCCTTTCCAACCCTCATCTTCTTTGATTCTATGATATGAAAAGGTATGAGCGTACGCTGAAATCATGACTGAAGTGGGTTTACTAGTCAAGTCCAGGAAGTGGATAAACCTGTTTCTCAAAGGGCAAGCTGATGCTCCAGCATGGTGCCATCGAAACGGATGGGTCATCACCTATGAAGTGGCTGCTCTTTGACTGAGGAATGGGGCAAGAACAAACTGATCTGATCTTAGCAAACAATAGCATGAAACCACCCCCTCCCGCTCACGAGATTCAATGTCTCCTTGTTCTCAGCTAGAAAGAACTTTATTTACAGGTCACGCTCAGGGAAATGCATTTCAAAAGATGACTGAACTATAGAAGTGAGGGGCTAAAACACCCCAAGTTCTCTCTCTCTGCCCATCTCTCTCTTTTCCACCTAAGACGACAAAGGAATCCAGTTCTTTAGCTTTGGGAGGGATCCTGAGCTGAAGACATGTCAGCAGTGCAGCTGGAAGCCTGGGGTAAGAAATTTACCTAAACCCAGCCTAGTTGGTGAAGTTTTGGTACTAGGAAGCGTTTTATCTTTATTTTGCTTGTAACCAGTTCTGACTTGAACCCCATGTACCCCAGGAGACGCTGACTTTTCTATCTTTGCTGCTCTTTTCTCTCTCCAGACCTTTGGCATGTGTGGTCTGGTTTTGCCCTCAAGGAAACAGGATTGGACTTTAACAGCAGCAGCAGCAAGAGCCCCAGCCTCTCTGAGCTAATCTCTCCTCTTCTCCCCAAAGAGAAGTGAGGAGCATCTCCAAGACCATCTCCAAGATGGTCAGAGGGGGAGCGGTAGGGTCCTGATATGGAACTCTCCACAGCTAACAGGAAAGGGAGTAAGGGATGTTGTTAAAACGAAAGCCTGGATAATATTTCAAACGCTTTCCCTCGTTCTCTTCCTTTTTCTGTATCTTTAATAAACGGTTAAAGAGTGGTTTTGGGGCAGGGTTACACAGGGAGTCCAGAGGTATCGTAACACAAAACCCCACCCACACTGACCTGCTGAACATTGTGACAGTGAGCAGAGTTTTAGTAACACCTTACCCTGGCTAGGCCTGAGACGCCGCGTTTTCAGCACAAGCCCTCTCGGCTCGCTCCCTCCAAGCGCACAGCATGGTTCTGCCCTGTGCTGGGCAGTTCCCTCTCGGTACGTCTTCATCTCGTTTCTTCATTCTGGAGGGGCCAAGCACCCCAACAATCCCCAGCTGCTTCCCCCCTCCCCCTGCCTTGCCGGGCCCTGCAGCATTAGAGGGTCTGTCTGCAGAGAGGGTCAGTAGGAGAAACCAGGAGGGACCGGGACTGGCCAGGTTATGGGAGCCTAGGCAAGGGGAACACTGGGACCAGGCTGCCAGGGTTGAAAGTCGGTCCAAAGGGGCCCGCTGAGAGCAGAGCCTGGGCCAGGAATAATGGACTGAGACTCAGCGGTGAGGGGAGATCCCACCCCCCAGTGGGAGGGAGATGCCTGAGGAGCCAGCACAGCCAAGAGAAGCCAGGGGGCCAGTGAATCAGACCAGAATCTGCCACGGGACAGGGTGACACTGTGACGTTCCCCCCCTGCAATCCAGGCTGGTGTGTAGCTGTGTCACCCCAATTCTTCACTCCTGGGCCCCGACTTACCCTGCTTTGCTGTGTGAACCACCCACTCCTGGGTCAGCCCACGCCCAGCCTCCTGCGAGTAATTGGTCCCTGGCCTAGCGAAGGAGCGCTCTGGCCAGCCACTCATGGGATAGCCCCCAGCAAACACCCCCAGTCCCAGATGCCACCGTGGGAACAGCCGTCTTGCAGGGTTCAGTGCTGCACACTGCAAGCTCATTTACACTTGTCCGTCAGTTTATCAAAGACATTGATATGCACCAGCTCTGTCACTCTGAGAAAGGTCTCTGCACACACTCAATCCGCACGCCCTGTTTTAGATGAAACAAACACATACGTTTATTGACTACAGCAAGACTTTAAGTGAATCTAAGTCAGATTAATACAAATCAAAAGATGAATGTGTCAAGGAGTTAATCACAATCAACTAAAAGATAACTCATATCCTGAACTAAGATTAATAGATCAGTCCTTTCACTCTAGGACGTTAGCTTACCACACAGGCTGGTTGCGATGCGTCTTGCAACCGGGCCCTCCCCCGCTCCCCCACGGGTGGTTCCAGTCTTTGATGTTGCTTGGAAGATAGATTCCAGGGGAGAGCCCTGAGACAAAGACGCCTCTCTCTTTTTAACAAGTTTCCTCGACACCCCCTGGGGTCAGTTGATCGGCCATGTCTGCAATGGGCATGACTTTTTCCCTCTTGAGCCACGGCGCTCACAGGTGCTTAGGCCAGTCCATTGTTCCTGTATGCATGCCTCTGCTGGGCATGGAAACACAGCATCTTTCTAAGCCATGTGAGACACATATTTGGGGATGTGACATAGCAGTTTCTTATCTGCACATACGTATGACATTGCAGGAAACATGCTACCATAACAATGATGCATTCCAGAAACACCTGCCATGACATACTTTGCATCAGACAATACACAGTTGCACTGTCAGGGTGAACATGAATGATACACAAATCACACCATAAGGGTGTACGTGGGGTACAGTGTGTCACAGACACAAAGGCCAGTGAGGCTGTAGAGCTGATGGGAGGAAGAGAACAGTCTCTATATGCAGCTCTGGTGCAGCCCACACATTGCGGGTGGAGAAGGGAGTTATTTAGGGAGATGCGAGGGGAGTAGCCAGGAGGAACAGGCTGAATTTTAAAACAGAAACTTCAGGAGGAATAGCAGGAAATGGACCCGGCTGCGAGACATGGGAGGCTGAGGGGCCTGGAGAATGACAGTGGCCCAGGGCCAGTCTGGCTCAGCCTAGGGAAATGGTGTTTGCCAGAAAGTCCCTTGAAATGAAGTGTTGTCTCTTATATTTCACGTGGTTTTCCCTTATTTCCACCCAACAACAGGGTCACCCTAAGACATGCCCTGAGTCCTATAACTCCAGAGGTATCTGTTGGTGGCTTCAGCACCTTGTACTGTCCCATCATCAATAAGAACGATGCAGATCCTGCAAACCCACCCGCCCACCCACCCGAGTAACCCTATTGACTCCAGGGGAGTTGGTGCACATGCATAAGTGTTTACAGAACAGAGTCGAATACCACGCCCCATGAGACTGAAAGATTCCTGAGAAACCTCCCCCGATCCATGTTTACCCTGCAGACACTCACTCACTAACACACATGCTGACAGAAAACCACCTCCCCGGGGAGGATGTTTGCCTGCTTTGTAGATTTTGAAAGAGCTTTTGACGTGGTCTGGCACCCAGCACTGAACTTTAAACTGTGACAAAGTGCACTTAGTTTGGTCTCAAAATATATGAGGTCATTAAAGCCCTGCTCCAATCCACCAATGCAGAATAAAAATAAACTACAGGCAAAGAGACGCCTCCATGCAAGAAAGGGAGAAGGACAGGACTGGAGACTCAGCCCACGCCCCTGCGCCATAAACATCAGTGATCTTCCAGCCCCCTGGAGTAATCCCCAGACTCCAAGTCGTCCCATGAAATGTCTCTGGGCCAGTCTCCTGCTCACCACCTAGGGCCCTGTGCAATGGGCAGCCTGGAAAAGAGCAGAACAAGCCATGGACTAACCAAACGAGACTAGCTTTTATTATAGAGACATGGAGCTAGAGTCCACTGTAAATTATACCGGCGTGACAGCAAACACAACAAGGAGCCACCGGCTAGCGACAGAAGCACTGCAGAAAGTATCTTTACATCATAAAGAAACCTCTAGCGAGGGGCAACCCCTGCCCCACGTCAATCCAGCTGTTGCTAAGCCTTGGACAGTATAATCCAGCCCTGTCTGCTAGGTGGGAATGAAGTCCGGGCTCATCTTTAACTGATTAAACTGACAGGTACAAAACCCAGCCCTCCACAGGTCCCCATGTGCCCATGAACCACAGCGCTGGCAGCTGGCAAGCAGACCTGGGAGGGTACCCCTGTTCATCAACAGACAGAAAAGAACGTTCAGTGCCTTGCGCCACCTCCATCAAAGCAGCAAATTCTCCCTGCACTGCAAACAAGAGAGGATCAAAAATCAAATCCAAATGAAAGCATGATCCACACCTATAGAGTAGCACTGCCGGGGCTCAGTCACTGCCACACCCCACCCTGGGCAGCAAACAACCCTGCCCCAAGCTGGAAAGGGCTTGAGATGTCCCAGCGCTGAAAGCACCACTAGACAAGTCCCTGGGAAGAAGAGATCAAAACCAACAACGAGCCGGATGGCTCCAGAACTATCCCGCTTGCAGAGACCTCACCACAGCAACACGGGCAAAACCAGAGCACACTCTCCCCAAACACAGAATCTGTGACCGAAAATCAGTGGTGGAAAGAGCAAGACACAAAGCCAAGCACAGCCCAGAAAAGAGCCAGCGTGTGGCCAACGTGACAGAGCAGAGATTGTGACAGAGGGTCAAGTGTTATTGCACAGTGCCAAGTACAAGGGAACACAAGACGAGACTTTCCATTAAAAAAAGATGAGGGAAGATTAGCCCAGCCCTGAACAGGAGAGAGATGGCCGCCCTCGCACTGTGGAGCAGCCTGCCACTGGTGGCTGGAGTGGACCCAGAGATCAAACCCTGCACATGGGGTGAAACCCTGTCTCTTTGATACGGACCAGAGGGCTCTGACTCTGTCACACTGGAGCAGTGGCTGGAGGTCCTGGAGGAAGGATGGCCCAGTGCTTTGGGTGCTAGTCTAGGATTTAGGAGCTGCAGATTCAGTTCCCTGTGGTACCGCACTCTCTGTGCGACCAGGGCTGCTCACTGAGGCTTTGCTGGTGCTGCAGAAAAGGTGTGTTTGAACGGAAGACAGCTGTCTCCTTTGTAACACCAGGTGCAGGGTGGACAGTTGCCCTTGATTAACTACATCAAGATAAAAACTATTTGTGTCTTGTCTCCAATAGGATTGTACATGGACATAGCTATCTCCATGTAAAAACACACCTTTTTTCAGTGAAGGCAAAGCCTGAGTCTCTCTGCTCCTCCATCTTCACCTATAAAATAGGGGTAACACCCCTGCCTCTCTAGCCTGGATGAGGATAAATATATTACAGACTGTGAGGTGTCAGTATCTTCAGTGCTCAGTTGTGTTGGCTGTGTGCATGTGCCCCCCATGTATGTGCTGTCCCAGCTCTGCGCAGGTAACCAAGACGGCGCTCACAATCGAATGAATCGACATGACCACGGATCCGCTGAGCAATGAAGGCACCCGGCACAATGAGAAGCGACCTGTAGCGTACAAGTACACTTCAAATACGAGTGCTGCGTTACACTGGACCGGCTCAGTTAACGGCGGGACTCTCCGTTATCCCCTAGGCCGGACAACGTCGGTCCCTCTGACACCCTCTTTTATACACTGTTACTGACAAGTTTAGTTCTGCCCCTTTGACGCAGGTAGTTGCCACCCTCTTGACGTGGTCTGATACCACCCCTCACCTTACATTGGATGGTTCGGGCAAAACATCTGTGTGTCATATTATAAGACATTTCTATCCATTAAAATGTCATTTGAGGAGGTCAGGTGGCCCTTGTTATCTCTTTGGTGTTAGGATGTCCTGGTACCTTCTGCCTCTGATAAGTAATTGTAGACTTTAGGGATGTTTTGGAATTGTGTTTGTTTGCAGTATCAGCTTTCTTCTTGTCAGTTTCTGTGCAGTGGTAAGTTCACAGCCTGACTCCTGCTAACCTGGCTTTATAACAGACTTGACCATTCTTTTAGCTTGGGTCTTATGCTTTGGCCTGTTATGCTAGGCTTCAGGCCTGATGCTCTCACTTTCTACTACAAATACTGCAGTACGGAAGCCACAGATGTGCAGCAGAGAGACAGGCAGACAGACAGACATACAGACAGAGTCTCCCTGGTTTAATGTGGGTGTCGTTATTTTTGGTAGAGGTGTTACATAGGGCTGTGCATGTGTTTCAGGGGGTACTCTCATATGAATTGGGACTGAAAAGACTGGGACCTTAAAGAGGAGATGAACAAATGGGGACAAGATAAAAGTACATAAAATAACGAAGGGTACAGTCATTAAGCTAGTCTGGGAGCTCCTATTCACCCCATCTTGTAACACAAGAACAAGGGGACAGCCAATAACACTGAAAGGGAGCAAATTTTAAAATTATAAAAATAAATAATTGTAATATAAGGCACACTTAACCTGTGGAACTCCCTGCTACAAGATATCAGTGAGGTCAAGAGTTTAGCAGGATTCAGATAAGGATTAAACAGTTACATAAACAATGAAACTAGCCAGAGGTTCCATAACAAATACTAGAACATAACTCAGAGTTTGGGAAGGGCACTGTTATGCTGGATGGTGTTAATGGCTGCCAGTAAGCATGTTTTTGATCAGTCACACACCTGTGATTTAATTTAGACCAAATGAAAAGAGCAATTAAATGTTCCTTTGTGAAGCGATAGCGGAAATAGTAGGATGCCACCGGCCACAGCAAGTCCCATCAGAAGCTAAACTGTGTAGGCAGAGGTGTTTTCCTGGGGACTGATTGCAGATACAGAGGGTAGGGGGTTGACTGGTTGAGGCTGCGTGTGGCTGTGTGGAGAGAGAGGCAGAAAGCCAACAGGAAGCCAGAGAAGCAATGGTGAGCATAGCCCCGGCAAGAAGCTGAGATGCAGTGCTCCTTGGGGCAGAGTATTTGCTGAAAAGGCAGACTTGGATTTCTGCACAAGGAAACCGTCTCCTATTGCTTAGTTCTACTGTATTCAGGAAAACGGGGCTTTGTGTACATTCTTTGTAAATAAATAGGGTTGCTCCAAAGAAATAGCTGACTCATAATAACTTTCTCCTTGTCATGGAAACAATGTGGCAAGGCAATAGATATTGGCTAACAGCTCAGGTCAAAAAGGGGAACCCTGGCGTCAAGGAGGGATCCAGTTTCCAAGAGAGAAATTGTGAGCTGGCATTCCTGTTGAACTGAAATGCAACACATAACGGAGTACCAGGCAAACTGGCTGAAAACACAGCAGAGAACAAAATTAGCAGACACCCAGATAAACACGATACGTTGAGGAAGACTCAGCATGTGTTTTGTACAGGGGAATCATGCCTCACCAATATATTCGAATGTTTCGAGGGAGCTAACAAGCTGTGGACAAAAGTGATTCAGTGGCTAGAGCGTACTTGGACTTTTACTAAGCCTGTGACAAGATCCCTCAAAGGCAACCGAGGCAGTCATGGGATCAGGTCCTCCTATGGATCAGTAACTGGTTAAAAGACAGGAAACAAAGAGTCGGAATAAATGATCAGTTTTCACAGTGTAGGGAGGTAAATAGTGGAGTCTGCCAAGGATCTGTACAGGGACCTGTGCTGTTCAACATGTTCATAAATGATCTGGAAGTGGGAGTGAACAGTGAGGTGGCTACGTTTACAGACAACACAAAATTATTCAAGACAGCTAAGTCTAAAGCTGACTGTGAAGAATTACGGAGGGATCCCACAAAACTGGGTGACTGGGCAACAAAATGGCAAATAAAATTCAATGTTAAATGCAAAGTAATGCCCACTGGAAAACATCATCCCAACTATATATACAAAACGAGGGGGGTCTAAATTCACTGTTACCACTCAAGAAAGCTTTTGGAGTCATTGTGGATAGTTCTCTGAAAACACCTGCTCAATGTGCAGCGGCAGTCAAAAAAATCAACCTAACGTTGGGAATCATTAGCAAAAGGACAGATATCAAGACAAGCAATATCAGAACACCATGATATACATCCATGGTACACCCACACCGTGAACAGTGCGTGCAGATCTGGACACCCCATCTCAAACAAAACCTATTAAAACTGGAAAAGATGCAGAGAAGGGCAATGAAAAGTATGAGGGGTATGGAACAGCTTCTATATGAGGAGAGATTAAAAAGACTGGTACTATTCACCTCAGAAAAGAGATGACTGAGGGAATATGATAGAGATCTATAAAAACATGAATGATGTGGAGAAAATGAATAGGGAAGTGTCGTTTACTCCTTCACATAGGACAAGAACTAGGGGTAACCAAAGAAATTAACAGGCAGCAGGTTTAAAACAAACAAAATGAAGCACTTCTTAACACGATGCACAGTCAACCTGTGGAACTCCTTGCCAGGGGATGTTGTGAAGGCCAAAAGTATAACTGGGTTCAAAAAAGAGTCAGATAAATTCATGGAGAATAAGGCCATTAATGGCTATTAGCCAAGATGGTCCGGGATGCAACCCCATGCTCTGGGTGTCCCTAAACCTCTGACTGCCAGAAGCTGGGACTGACAACAAGGGATGGATCACTCAAAATTATCCTGTTCTGTTCATTCCCTCTGAAACCTCTGGCACGGACCACTGCCAGAAAACAGGATTCTGGGCTAGAATGGCCATACTAGGTCAGACCAATGTGGACCGTTGGTCTGACCCAGTATGGCCATTCTTACGTTCGCAGAACTCAAAGGTAGCCAAAAGGAATTCAAACAAGTCCTAAAACAGGAGCTGGAGACGTCTCAATAGAAATGACTGAGAGATGACCTGTGGTTGGAGATAAAACCTTTGTTTGATCAGCAGCTACAATATGAATGGGCAGATCTGAAAGTCCCAGTCCAGAATAGCAAGACAATTGATGAAGTGACCAGCAACCTACTTATCATCATCAAAGGAAGTAAGCAGCTAAAAAAATCAGCTTGAGAAAGAATTCAAGGGGTTGCAAACTACAGTGGGAACCAGCTGCCTAGGTGCAGAAGCAGGCCAGCCAGAGAACTTGGGTAAGACAGGACATTTACAACAGTTCTCTATCCTGTTTGTGGCCCAGAGGGCACAGGGAGAGGTCTGATTGTCCCAGCTCAGACAATGCCTACACCACTATTTTTTAGGGGAAATTCCCTCGGAAGCGTATTTGGTTCAGTTTAATATCATGGCCCAAATGAACGTCTGGGAAGGTGAACAGAGTGAGGGTTTCTCATGTCTAATATCCTGGCCCAGCTCTAACAGTGCTGCAGAACTTACCCCCAGAAAAGAGACTGAATTATCCAGATCTTTTTCAAGCCCTTGATATGTAGTTCAGAGCCAGCCACCAATGTGAGCTGACCAGGGACAGACAAGGGTTTGAAGGAGAGAGAAAGAAGAGACCTGGCAGAGGATCTGAGATGACTTACATTTCCAAAATATCCAGATATGCACACGGCCTTCCAGGATACATTAGCAAAGGACCAACTTACAGATGTTCAGCTGGGCTTGGACCGGCAGTTCAAGATCAGCCAAGGACACCCGAGGGGCTTTGGAACTTGCCATAGAACTTGAATCTTCCCTTGCAGCAGTGCACCAGAGAAGAAAGCAACCACTAGCGAGGACGACGACAGCAGCCGGTCACCATGAACCCCGGGTGATGAGGTGTGCTCCTCACTCCTCATGAAGGGGTTAACACAGGCCGGAAAGACCACGTAACCTATTAGTGGGACACTTCTGCTGAGAAGAGAGCCCTAATGCAGGAGCAGGCGGGGTTTCTATAAAGCCAGGGAGCTGGGAGCAGAAAGGGGCTGCAGAGAGGAGGGCTGCAGTCCCTCTTCCTGGGACAAGGGAGAGACAGGAGTTGGACCCAAGAGGAAGGGTTTGTCTACCAGACCCAGAAGACAGGAGTTTTGCTAGAAAGGTGGAGGAAGCGAGCCTGCGATTGGTAAGGTAGGAAGTAGTGCAGGGGAGTGGCAGGAAGTTCATGGTAGTACAGACCTTCGCTGCTGGATATAGGGCCCCTGGGCTAGGACCTAGTGCAGGGAGTGGGCCTGAGTTCCCCTTCCAGCCACTGAATGAGTGGCACAATCTGGGCAGTGAACTTGAAGACTGTCTGGAACCATTTGTTCCTGCCACTGGGGGAGTGCCTTAGCCAGGGCATTGGACTTAAGGCCTGCCTGGGACAGTGTCGAGGACTTGTATATACCCCGGAAGGTGAGAACTATCGGAACTTGGCTGGAGGGCTAAGCCATGAAGATGAGGTGCTGCAGGTCCTGAGGAGTGAGAGAGCAAGACAATGGGCCGAGGAACCGCAAGAAGAGAGTGTCAGGCTGAAAGAGCTAATCTAGCAGGCCGGAGGAGGCGCCCCTAGCGGTGAGTAGAGGCCCCCATGATACCTTGTAAATACAACTCTGTGCTAATATGCATGATGGAGAGAGGGAGTCTAATGTGGTTCATGACATTTTTGAACGATTGAAAAAATTGCTAAATTTGGTTTATAAAATAAGGGAAACGGGTACCAAAGCAAAGACTAAGGGGAGCGGTTCAGTTAAATGCTGATACTGTGGGAAAAAATGGCCACAAAGAGAGGGATTGTTATAAATTTAAGGCAGGCCAGGACAGAGCATCACAAGAATAGGATGGCACCAGTGCAACTGCTGCTGGAATCCTGTGTCCAGTTCTGGTGGCCACAATCTAGCAAGGACATTGGTAAATTGGAGAGGGTCCAAGAAGAGGCATGAGGATGATTAGAAAACCTGCCTTCGAGTGTTCGGCTGAGCTCACTGAGTCCATTTAGCTTAACAAAGGGAAGATTGAGGGGTGACGATCACAGTCTATATATCTCTACATGGGGAACGTCTATTTACTAACAGACTCCTCAATGTAGCAGAGAAACGTATAAGTTGATCCAATGGCTGGAAGCTGAAGCTAGACAAATTCAGACTGGAAGTAATGCAAATTTTTAATGATGAGAGTAATTAACGATTGGCCCAATTTACCCAGGGTTGTGGTGGATTCTCCACCATCACTGACAATTGTCAACTCAACATTGAATGTCCTTCTAACAGATCTACTCTAGGAATTATTTTGGGGCAGCTCTCTGGCCTGTGTTACATAGGAGGTCAGAACACAAGCTCCCTTCTGGCTTTGGAATCTATAAAAGGCCCTCACCAAGTTCAGGAAACAGGAGGGCAGGGAACTGAAGGGGCAAAGCCTGGAACTGTAGCTATGAAAGCTCTTGTCGATCTGAAGCAGGAACTGACTCTGTTCATTTGCTGAATGTTTCTTACAAACTGCAGATAGGACAAAGAGGAATCACACTTACTAGATCTACTGGTTCCCATCTTGCAAATGCTGATGAAGAGGAAAACTATAGGTCTAGACCAGTGGTTCTCAAACTTTCCAGACTACTGGACCCCTTTCAGGAGTTTGGTTTCTCTTGCATATGCCAAGTTTCACTTCACTTAAAAACGACTGGCTTACAAAATCTGACAGAAAAATACAGCAGTGTCACAGCGCACAGTTACTGACTAATGGCTTGCTTTCTCATTTTTACCATACAATTATAAAGAATCCATTTGGCATATAAATATTGTACCTACATGTCAGTGTAGTACTGGAGCCTGTTTTTCACTTGTGAGCCTTGTCTGCAGCCCAAGCCCTGCCGCCCGGGGCAGAAGTATGCAGCTTAGCCTCGTGGGGCCCCTTGTGATATGAGGCCCCAGGCAACTGGCCTGCTTACCACCCCCAAAGGCCGGCCCTGCACTTGCAATTCCCCTAAGCCCATCCTGTGACCCCCTGGGGCTTGCAACCCCTCGGTTGAGAAACATGATCTGGATGGACTGAGTTCTCCCTGGACGACCTCTGCATACACCGAGGGGCATGCGAACCTCTGGCTGGGAACCACTGGTCTAGAAGAACAGTTACTGTGTGGCAGGCTGGGCTGCAAACCCATCTCGCGCTATCCTGATGCACACTTCCTATCTGTGTGGTCCCTCCTGCCCCCCAGGGTTGCCAACCGTCTGTAAATTTACAGACAGTAAGTAACAAATGTACAATTTTAACACTGTCCGTAAACGAAAATGTCCATGAAATTGGGGTAGAAATAAAACCTATCGTATTTTGACATTGATTGTCGTCACTCAGAATCACTTCGTGTGTCATAAAACTGCACTGACCACGACTTTATCGATGTCCTGTTTCCTATTACTGCACATGCCCAAAGGACCTGACTGATCAATTAACTGCCGCTGAAACAACTGAGTTCCTGTGTACAGAATATCGCGAGTGAGTACACACTTTTGTGACACTGTTGGATTGTTGATGGTATTTTTAGTGATGTCAGTAACAAGTGTACCATGTCAGTAAAAAAATCAACTTCAGATCTTCATGTTAGTAAAAACTAAAATGCAAGGTTGGCAACCCCTGCAAGTTCCATGCGTGCTTTGAGCTATCCCACTTTGCAATGGGAGCAGGTCAGAGGGCACCAGAACTTTTAATGAAGGGACACTGACAGTTAGTGGGTGGCAGGCTAGCCCAAGGTAGGTTCATACCCCAGCCTGCCGCACACTAAGTGCTCATCTAGAGACAAGCCCTAAAGAGAGAGGGTGAAGGTGAGTTCCCAGAGTTTCAGTTGGCACCACTGTACCAGCACAACGCTGAATATTTAAGTGAGGAAAGCAGGATGGGCTAAAAGTTCCAGAGGGGTAGCCATGTTACTCTGTATACAGCAAAAACAGCGTGAGTCCTGTAGCACTGTAAAGACTAACAAATTTAATTTCTGCAGGCACAAGCTTTCATGGGCTGCAACCCACTTCGTCAGATGAGGATGGGCTAAGACTTTCTGGTTAGGAATCGGGAATTGCACTCCTGACCCAATAAAGATATGGCTGTCCTGCACTGGTCCAGCACAAGATGGATACTGTGGGAAAGTGACCCATTAAACAGCTCTATCGCCAGCTGCACAGAGGAAAAGGTTTTACAGGCTACTGAGGAAAAGTATCAGGAAGACATAATGGAGCCTTCAACCAGGCCTTGCTTTACACACTTGGGCCTCACCCAGAGTTTTGCTTAAGAAAAAAGATGACAGCACCAGCTTGTGTGTGGACTATACAAAACTAAATGGAGTAACTTTAAAGGATTCTTATCCATTACTATGAATAAATAATACTCTGGGTGCTGTGGCAGGTCCAGTCGTTTTCCACACTGGGTCTTAAAGTGAGCATTGGCAGGTGGAAATGGGCCCAAAGGACAGGGCAAATGTTTCCTAGAAGAACAAGGCTTGTGGCAATTTAAAATAACGACTTTCAGCTTATGTAATGCACTGGCCACACTTGATGGCATGGCATGGCATGGCTCTCTGAGCCTATTTATGGCTTGTCTAGCTGATATCCTGGTGCATGCTAAACCCTTTGACCAGGAACTGATAGATTACAAATGGGCTGTGATGAGCTTACGGCTGCCAGGCTGAAACCGAACACCAAGAAATGTGAGTTGTTACCAGAAGTGATCATCTGCGTCAGGCACACAACGGGGCGTGGGGGAATTTCCACTAACAAAGAAAGTTGAGGGTGTGCAGAACAGGCCCATTTCCCAGACACTCCGGCGTGCAGAGTTTTGTAGGGCTCCATTCCTGTTATGAAAGGTTTATTTATGGGTTTCCCAACACTGCAATACCATTGCATAGGTTGGGTGAGACAGAGAAGCCATTTCATTAATCAGCAGAGTGTGATTTAGCACTTTGAGAGTTGAAACGGGCCTTTCTGACTGCTCCAGTCTTAGCCTCTCTGTGTTTCAATACTGGACACAAATGCTAGTGCTTATGGGCTGGGGGCAGCTTTGACACAAAAGCACAACGGACTGGAGAGCTTGGTCGCGTATTATAGCAAAAGCCTAAGTTTTCTGGAGAGAAACTATTGCACCACTTGAAAGGCGCTCTTGGTGCTGATTAAGTCTACAGAATATTGTCACCACTATCTGTATGGGAGAACTTTTGTGGTCAGGAAAGACCATGTATCCCTGTGTGAAGAGGTGGGCATGCTCCTCACTGAAAAACTTAACCACACACCCTGGGTGGTGGAAGTCCTGCCCCCCATGGCTCTGCTGGGCATGTTCCAACTGCTGCCCTAGTATGAACAAAGAGCAGCAGAACTGTGCTTAGCCTTTTCTGATGAAAAATTCACTCTCACCCAAACAGAACTCAACGAAGGAGGCGTTCGGATGTTAGAGCACTGTCAGAGCAGCAGGCAGGGGATGGGGTCTTCCTGTGGGGGCTGCACCAGCCCTGACCAAGGGCTGCCCGCAGGCATGGATTGACCATCTCCTCCCACTGTTAAAAGGTAGAAATAATGACTCCTCTTGGAGTCTTTTGTTTCGCTAAAAGCAGGGACAATGCTCCTGTGTCAGCAGAGGGATTTCGCATGAACTGGGAGCTGAACTCACTAGAGCTGAAGTTGCTAAAGGAACTGGGAAACCCTGACAGCCAGCGCAGGGGGCTGGTTGAGGCCCGCATCCGAGCGGTGGACAGTGCAAGGAGGCCAGTCAGTAGGGCAGGGGAAAGCAGGCAGGGAGAGATGAAGGACACGCCCCATGCACTCGGAGAGATGAAGGACAGGCCCCATGCACTCAGAGAGATGAAGAGATGAAGGACAGGCCCCATGCACTCGGAGAGATGAAGGACAGGCCCCAGGCACTCTGGGGTGGAGTGGGTTCTGCTCATTGTGTTTACGACTTCTCTTTGCACTGTTTACCCAAACCAGAGCTGTGTTACTTCCTTCCTGTTAGTAAAAGGTTTACTTTCTACACTCAGACTCTGTGTGTATGAGGGGAAGTACTGCCTTTGGGGCGCCCAGGGGATAGTGTGTGGATTTCCCAGGTGACTGGCTGGGGGCTCGAGCCAGCTTGGTGTGGTATCATAGACAGGGACCCGTTGATATACAGCCCCACCCTGGCTGCTGCCGACTGTCTGGCAGAAGGGTTACATTTGTGTTGCAAAGAAGGGTTCCCCCCAAGACAGGAAAAGCCCCAATGCTGCAGTATCCAATGCCTCCAGTGCAGCCATAAGATAAGAAGCCTGTAGTCACATCTTCACACTCCTGAAATTACATTGAGTGCATTGCTGTGGATGGTCTTGGGTTTTCTACCTGACACAGAGGCTGCAATCGGTATTTGTTGGTAGCCACAGACTGTTTTACAAAATGGCCTGAATTTTATCCAATGAGAAACCAAGTGGCTGTGACAGTAGCAGGGATTCCAGCGAATTAATTCTGCCTCCAGCTTTGGTATCCTGGATACATTTCACACAGATTAAGGGAGAATTTTGAATCCAAAGTGTTCCAGCAGGTTTGTGAGATTCTAGAGATCACCTCAGCACACTCAATCTGATGGGATAGTGGACCAGTTCAATCAGATTCTGGGGGCCCAGCTGTCTACTTTGGTAGCATACCTCTTGCAGGGAATTCCTGAGGAGGAACAAAGGAATTTGGACTATGTGGAAACCCTACAATCCAAAATGGAAAAAGTTCATACAGTTGCTGGAGAAAATGTGAAGATAGCATCTGATAAAATAAGACTATGAGGTAAGGTCATACACAGCTACTCTTAAAAAGAGGGGACTGTCATGTTCACAGCATTCAGAGATGTTCGATACAAACATAAGGCCTGGTCTACTCTGCAGAGTTAGGTTGACGCAAGGCAGCTTACATCGACCTAACTATGGAAGTGTCTGCACTAAAATTTCGCTCCCACTGATGTAACTATCCTGCTACACTGACTTAATAACTCCACCTCCATTATAAGGTCGGAGGCCTTGTTTTTTTGGCTCAGCAGTAACAGCCATATTAGGAGAGACGGCAGCCATAAGGGAAGAAGCATCTGGTCACATGTAATTTCAGGAATGGGAACATCAAGACAATGTAATATCGGGCTGTTAAGAAGGTGATACTGTCCTAATAGCACCTACCACCAGCAGATAAAGAAACGGATTTTAGGATGTTTAAAGAAAACTTTGTTTGATAGCAATCTGTCTGGCAAGGAATCATCAACAGCTGTGGTTGTAAAATCTGTACTTCTGTACTGTTTGTCTTATGGTGCCCACTTCTCTACTTCTCTGTATGGTTTCTGTCTGGTTCTTCGATTGTTTCGGTCTGTTGCATAATTAATTGTGCAATATTTAAATCAACTAAGAACTGTTTTGCAATGGGCTCGGATTGGTGTTTTGTAGTGCTCTAGTTTAAAATGATTGGTTAAGGTAATAGCTAAGCAGGACCCAAGCCTTAAAACTATAAACTGAGGTCCAAAAGGAAGTGCTTTGAAACCTACCTCCAGGACACAGGCCAAGATCAGAGCTGCCAGACCTCCGCACTAGCTGTTTTTACAAAGGCTGAGTCCCTGGATGATCTAACCCTGCTTGGCCACTAGGGGAGGTTTGTCCGTCTCAGTGGAAGTGGTGAGCATAGTATGCTCAGTGTGTGTATTCTGTTTTGGTAGCTGTTAATAAACACAGAATAAGGATAGGACTCGGTAAGGCTCCTTCCCTGGTAACAGGCCCCGCAAGCTCACAGAACATTATGCCCAGAGCCCTATGAATTAGGAAAGGGTGGATTCTTAAATTAAACAGGTTACGCTCGGAGGCCTACGGACTGGGAATGGGTGACCCTGGCCCCTAGAGTGTGAATTGGATACGGGTAGGTGCCTTTCCTCCAGATCCCTACAGACTGGGAAAGGGTGAGGGTGCCTTAAGTGGGTTATGCCATGCCCTAGTGTGCGAGTAGCACGGGAGAGGCATAGAATCACAATAGTCCCACAATGCTGCACACCAACAGCATGGTCGGTACAAGTGGGCCTGGTGAGGGCTCAGACGGCCGACAGAAGGGGCAACGTGTAGACGTGTACCAGTGATGTCATTACTGTGGTGGCTGTATGCGGACGTAAATTGGGTTGACTTCATTTTGTAGCATAGACATGCCCTGAAATACTCTTTCTGGATGGTTACAATGTCACACTACTTTATTTCTTACCATCCAGCACCTTACCACACAAGAACCCAAAACACAGAGAGAGACAAGGAGATTCATACTATTTGTATAGTTGTTTGGTCACTGGCAATGGCAGAGGAAAAAATGAATGAGCTGGTGAAATGGTGGACGGGATGGGGGCTGATGATACCAGAATGACCTCCCAGTTTTCAGGACAAAGCGTCTAGGGCAGGGAGGGTTTGGATGGTTTTGGTTGGTGTCAGTGATTAATCCAATGGTGACTGTCACTTCTGGGTTTTGTTCTTAAGTTTTTATTTCAGTAAACATGAGCAGAGAGAGGAGGCTGTTCTCTAAGGCAGCAAGGCCAATTCACCCCCCCTTGTTCCAGGCTGGCTCTTTGCAGACTGCCTGCTCTGCATGTTTCGCTACAGAGCTGCCTAGCCTGCAGGCAGGACTAGGGAAACCCCTGACATTTAAATGGATAGCACTACAATTTTAACACCATTTTCAATACACAGCACCTCTCCCGGCAGATGCCTTAATTAACAAACACAATAGAAACATCATTTTTACCTCTGGGATTTCTCTGCAGGGAGAGAAAGTGACTCCGACCTTTGTCTTGTTCCTTATTGACACTGTTGGATCACTCCCCTCAGAGCACACTCTCTGTCCGGCTCCGGGCTACCTTCTCTGCTTCCACATCCTCCTCTTCCTTGTGCTAGCCTGGCTCTTTGCAGCCGGGCACTGCACCAGAAGACAAGACTGGACAGGCACTCCTTCCTACAGCCCCTGGCCTGCAAGCAGGTGCTGCAGGACCAGGCCATCCTCCCACTTCAAAGGATAGCGTCTCCTTGCAAGTTTCCAATGCAGCACTTCTCCAGCCCTAAGGAAGGCAGGAGCCAAGGGCTGGAGAACATGCCCTACAGGGCCCTGGAGATCACTGGGGTGAGCTTAGGGGAAAGACCCCGGAGAGGTGGCTGGAGGCTAGTGTTTAATTACCCGCCTGGGGCCATCGCAGCTGCTAGGGACGGGCTCTGGGCTCTGGCCGAGCGAGGCAGAACATGCGCCAAAGGCTGGCCGCTGAAGCCAGACCCCTTCAGAGGAGCCGCGAGGCCTGCGCGATTACCGGGAAGCGATGAGCCCTGGCACCCGGCTCCGCGGGACCCGCCGTCTCCCTTATATAACGCCTCAGCAGGGACGGGGCGTTACACGAGGCGTTACACGGGGCCGTCCGTAAAATTACATAAAGCAACGGGGGGGTCTTTAATTCCGCCGGTTTTTGCAGCCCGCACAAAACGTTACGGGGGGTGGGGGGCGGCGGCCGCAGGGCCGGGCCGGGCCGGGCCGGGCCGAGCCGAGCAGCCCAGTCCAGCCCAGCCCAGTCCCGCCCCAGCCCAGCCCAGTCCAGTCCCGCCCCGGGACTGGGTCTGTCTCTGTCTCCGGGTGCGGGGTCTGCACCGGGGGCGGCGGATCAGACGCGGTGCCGGGGTAGCCTGCTAGAGTCTGGGACGCTCCGGGCCATTTTGTGGGCGGACCCGGGGGAGGGAGCCGGAGCCGGAGCCGCCGCCCAGGGCTGCGCTTTGCAGCGGGCTGTGCCGGGCTGTGCTGTGCCGGGCCGGGCCGGGCCGGGCGAGCGGGCATGTCGGCGGCGGAGCAGGCGGCGCTGCCGCCGGAGAAGGAGGAGGAGAGCGAGGAGGAGAGCGAGGTGCTGGAGGAGAGCCCCTGCGGCCGCTGGCAGAAGCGCCGGGAGCAGGTAGGGCGCAGCCGAGCCCGGCGCAGGCCGCCCGGGGCCCGGGGCTGAGCTGGGCAGCCGGGAGCCGCCGGGGAACGCGGGGCGCCTCGGACCGCGAGCCCGGCCCCGCGGAGGCGCTCAGCGCCCCGCCTGCTGCAAACCGGGCTCCGGCTCCTGCCCCCGGGGCGCTGGGCTCTCGGCCCCCCCCGGGCTCCTCTGGCTCCGTCTCCACCTCGCCGGGGTTTGCTGCGCCCCCCTGCAGTGGCTGTCCAGCCCCTGCCCGGGCGCGGTGGAGGCTGTTGCGCCAGGGGGGCCCGGCTCGGCCCCGGTCCCGGCCGACTCCCCGGCTGCCCTGGTGTCACGGGCTGGGCACCCGCGCTTCAGCCCGCCCGGCTGCGCTGCTCCGGGGGATGGTGCTGCGCCTTCGCACCGAGCGGGGCCGCCTCGCCGGGGACAGGTGTTCGTCCGGTGCCAGCCCTGCCGCGGGCCTGGGTTCTGGTTCCTTCTGGGTCTCCTTCACTCACACGAAATCATCTGGGCCAAAGGCGCGCGGGGTTTGGGGCAGGCGTGTGGAGGGGGCAGAATGAGCAGTCTGGGGCGGAGGGTGGGATGGTAAAAACGAGCCAGGAGGATGAGAGCTGCCCTGTTGGGTCAGAGCACGCTCCATCTTGCCCGGTATCCTGTCTCTGACCCCGGCCAGTCTCCAGAGCTTCGGGGCAGTGAACAGAACAAGACAATCAAGGCGTTATCCATCCCTGTCTTCCACTCCCAGTCTCTGGCAGTCAGAGATTTAGGGTTGCCCCTAGCAGGGGTTACACACCTGAGCATCTTGGATAATAGCCATTAAGGGACCCATCCTGCCATGAAGTTACCCAGTTGTGTTTTGAACCAGTTATACTTCTGGCTGTCCCAGCATCCCATGGCAATGAGATCTAGGGGTTAGTTGTGCAGGGTGTGGAGAAAACACTTCCTTTTGTTTATATTACACCTGCTGCATATTAATGTCATCAGGTGATGCCTGGTTTTTGTATTTGTGAAAGGGTAAATAACACTTCTCCCACACCCTTCATTAATTTGTAGACATCTATCCTATACCCCTCAGTTGTCTCCTTTCTAAACTGAACAGCCCTAATCTTTTTAGTCTCTCCTCATGTGGAAGCTGTTCTGTGACATTGATCATCTTTGTTGCCCTTCTCTGAACCTTTTCCAGCTCTGGTATGTCCTTTTTTAGATGGGGCAACCAGAACTGGCACAGGATTCAAGGTGTGGACACACCATGGATTTGTATAGTGGCATTATAATATTTTGTCTTATTTTTATCCCTTTCTTAATAGCTCCTAACATAGTGTTAGCCTTTTTAACTGCTGCTACTCACTCAGTGGAGGTTTTCAGAGAACTGTCCACTGTGACCCCAAGATCTTTCTTGAGTGGTAACAGCTAATTTAGACCCCATCATTGTATGTACGTACACGTATGTATGTAATTGGCATTATTTCTTCCAACATGTGTTGCTTGGCATTTAGTGTTCAGTGTTGAATTTCACCTGCCATTTTGTTACCCAGTTTTGTGAGATGCCTTTGTAAATCCTCACAGTTTGTTTCGACTTAACTGTCTTGAATAATTTTGTATCATCTGCAAGCTTTACCCACTTCACTGTTCACCTGCTTTTCCAGACGATGGATAAATATGTTGAACAGCACTTGTCCCAATACAGACCCTTGGTGGACCCCGCTGTTCCCCTCTCTCCATTTTGTAAACTGACCATTTATTCCTAGCTGTTGTTTTCTATCTTTCAACCAGTTACTGATCAGTGAAAAGACCTTCTCTCTTATCCCATGACTACTTAGTTTCTTTAAGAGTCTTTGATGAGGGACCTTGTCAAAGGCTTTCTGAAAATCTGAGTAGACTATAACAGCTGAATCACCCTTATCCACGTGCTTGTTGACTCCTTCAGAGAATTCTAGTAGATTGGTGAGGCGTGATTTCTCTTTACAAAGGCCATGTTGGCTTTTCTCCTACAAATCATATTTATCTAGGTGTCTGCTAATTCTCTTCTTTATTATAGTTTCTACCAATTTGCCTGATACTGACATTAGGCTTACTAGCCTGTAATTGCCGGGATCACCTCTGGAGCCCTTTTTAAAAATTAGCATTACAGTAGCTGCCTTCCAGTCATCTGGTACAGAGGCTGTTTTCAGTGATAGGTTACATACTACAGTTAGTAGTTCTGCAATTTCATATTTGAGTCACTTCAGAACCCTTGGATGAATCCCATCTGGTCCTGGTGACTTATTACTGTTTCGTTTATCAAGTTGTTCAAAAACCTCTTCTAGTGAGACAACAATCTGGGACAGTACTTCAGATTGTCGCTGAAAAAGAATGGCTTGGATCTGGGTATCGAAGCAAACAATTCATTCAGCTTCTCTGCAAGGGCCTTATCTTCCGTGAGTGCTCCTGTAACACGGTTGCCTAGTGGCCCCATTGCCTGTTTGGTAGGCTTCCTGCTGCTGATATATTTAAAAATTAACAGTAAAAAATAACTGTCGTTAGCAAATTGCTTCTCAAATTCTTTTTTGGCGTGCCTGCCTTATGCTTTTACATTTTACTTGCCAGAGTTTCTGCTCCTGCCTATTTTCCTCATTAGGATTTGACTTCCAAATTTTAAAGGATGCCTATTTACTTCTAACAGCTTCCATTACTCTGCTTTTTTGATTTGGGATATACATTTAGTCTGAGCCTCTTCGGTGTTTTTAAGTAGTCTCCATGCAGTTTGCAGGCATTTTACCTTTGACTGCTCTTTTTAATTTCTGTTCAATGTCCTCATTCTTGTTCGTTCCTTTTTTTAAAAGTTAAATGTACATTTTCCAACTCTAATGTCCGTTTTGGAGTTGGGGCAACCAGAACTGCACCCAATGTTCAAGGCACGGGCATTTCATGGATTGATATAGTGTCATTATATTTTCTGTCTTATCTGTCCCTTTCCTAATGGTTCCTAACATTCTTATCTGTCCCTTTCCTAATGGTTCCTAACATTCATTAATGATCTGGAGGATGGGGTAGATTTCACCCTCAGCAAGTTTGCAGATGACACTAAGCTACGGGGAGTGGTAGATACCCTGGAAGACAGGGATAGGATACAGAGTGACCTAGACTAATTGGAGGATTGGGCCAAAAGAAATCTGATGAGGTTCAACCAGGACAAGTGCAGAGTCCTGCACTTAGGACAGAAGACTCCCATGCACAGCTACCGACTGGGGACCGACGAGCTAGGCAACAGTTCTGCAGAAAAGGACCTGGGGGTAACAGTGGATAAAAAGCTGGATATGAGTCAGTAGTGTGCCCTGGTTGTCAAGAAGGCTAATAGCATATTGGGCTGCATTAGTAGGAGCATTGCCAGCAGATCGCGGGAAGTGATTATTCCCCTCTATTTGGCATTGGTGAGGCCACATTTGGAGTATTGTGTCCAGTTTTGGGCCCCTTACTACAGAAAGGATGTGGAGAAGTTGGAGAGACTCCATCAGAGGTCAACAAAAATGATGAGGGGGCTGGAGAACAAGACTTATGAGGAGAGGCTAAGGAAACTGGGCTTGTTTAGTCTGCAGAAGAGAAGAATGAGGGGGGATTTGATAGCAGCCTTCAACTACCTGAAAGGGGGTTCCAGGGAGGATGGAGCTATGCTATTCTCAGTGGTGGTAGAAGACAGATCAAGGAGCAATGGTCTCATGTTGCAGTGGGGGAGGTCTAGGTTGGATATTAGGAAACGGTTTTTCCCTAGGGGGGTGGTGAAGCACTGGAATGGGTTACCTAGGGAGGTGGTGGAATCTCCATCTTTAGAGGTTTTTAAGGCCCGGTTTGACAAAGCCTGGCTGGGATGATTGAGTTGGGGCTGGTCCTGCTTTGAGAAGGGGTTGGACTAGATACCTCCTGAGCTCCCTGCCAACCCTCATCTCCTGTGATTCTATGGGTCTCTTTGCTCTTTTGCCTGCTATTGCACATTGAGCTGATGTTTCCAAAGATCTCTCCACAAAGGCGCTTCGGGTTCCATGGCCCCTTATGAAGGGGTTTGGGAAATGAAGGAGGTATGTTCTGAGGCATTGTGCACGGTCAAATGGCACTGGAGACGGGGAGAAGGGAAACCTTCCCGAACAGTGGTGGGGAGATGGAGCATGTAAAAAGCCTGTTTGCCACAGGAGCTGGGTGAGGTGGAGCAGAAGGGGTTAATAGAGGGGCCTGGAAGCTCTCAGCACCAAAACCAAGTGAGTGTGAGTGAGAGCAGGCGCACACAGCAACTCACTCTAATGGTCCACATGCGACGGAACAGAAAATGGCAGCTGCCCCCCGCAAGTGGTGCCCCCTCTTACGCAGCCCTGGCTGCCCGTGCACGCCCCACAGCGAGTTAACAGTCCAGCTGATTCCATGAGATGCTCTAAGGTGTTTTCTTGACCCTGGCCACCCTCTGATCTCCTCGCCTGGCTTCTAGAGTCCCCTCCCCCAGGACCTGCGGCTGGCCCTGTGATCTCTCCTTTCCCTGTCCCCTGACTTCAGAGTCCAGCTCAGCCGGCTCCAGCTCTGATAAGGGGGCCGCAAAGCAGTGTTTGCCTTGTCTCTGCAGCAGCCGCACGGCGGGGCCTTGGCTGGGGTTATCAGTCCCCGGGAGGGCTGGGCAGACGGGGGCCCTTTATCTCAGACTTTGTTACTGTTGCTAGTGTAAGTTCTGCTCGCCGAGGCAGGCAGGGGAACGGCAGCACCAGGTCCCGGAACAATGTGGACGGTGAGAGGTGCTGGGAGCCACTGAACCAAACTGTAAACCCTGTGTATGATGGGAACCACTTCAAGCCGGGGGTGGGGCCGCACCCCTCGTCCCAGCACCTCTGGGTAGTGCACGCCGGCCAGCACAGCCTGTGAATCGGTGCGCTGTCAAAGCCTGCTTCGGGTAGGTCTGTGAGCCGTGCCAGGGAGACCCAGGCTGCTGCTGGCTGGGCCCGCTGTCTGCTCCTGCAGCAGGCTCTTCCAGGATGCTGAAACATCCGCTCTGGTACCAAAGGGAGGACAGAGTGAATCCAGCTTCATTCCCAACTTCCCGGAGAGTGAGTCCAACTTCCCAGGGGCACTGTTCCATGGACACTGAGCCTACCCCCCCCCCAGCGCCATGCTGGGACCCTGCCCCATCGGCATATCAGCCTGCCCTCCTCATCAGAGCACTCTTGTAAGGAGCCTGCCCCTCCCCCCGGCACTGTCCTGGGGCCCTGCCCCTCCCCCAGGCACTGAGCCCTGCCCCTCCCCCAGGCACTGTCCTGGGGCCCTGCCCCTCCCCCAGGCACTGAGCCCTGCCCCGGTTCCTCCCCAGTTTCTCTGCTGGCTTTGCCTCTCTGCTATGCGCTGTTCTGACTGTGGGCTTGTGATTGCAGGCAGGGCTGGCTGGCAGCTCCTGTGGGAACCACCAGTGCCCACATAAACCACGCGTGGGATTAAAACGACTATGTTCACTCAGACGAAAACACGTTGTGTTCCAGCAAAACGGCAAAGCAGGAAAGCACCCCCCGTTCTGGGTCTGGCCAGCCCCGGGCCCAATGCTCCCTGCACCGCCCCTCTCAAAGAAGAGGATAAGGACCCACCTGGTCCATCTCCCCAGCCCCAGGCCAGGGCAGGAGCATTCCCTGCAGTGTATCCTCCAGGCTTTGGCAGGGCTCCCTTCTCCCAGCAGTCCTACCCTGTGTGTCATCCTAACCAATCTGCGCCTCCAGAGTGTGGAGCCCCCCCAAGCCCGCTCTGGTTTGCCAAACACCTTTAGCTCTTCACTTCTTGGGGCAATCTTTTTCGTTGCATTCCTTTTCAGAGCCGCTCCAGGAGGTCCCCATCTCTGGTGCCCAGGGTTGCAGCCTGTGTTCCAGGTGCTGTACCACCAGCATGAGTGTTAGCACAAGCTCCCCCGCTGTAGCACCAGAGAAAGCTCTCGGCCAGCTTGTTTCACCCTGACCCCTGTCCGTAGAGCTCTGAGCTGGAGTGAAGCCAAGAATCCTGCAGGACAGCAGCAGGAAGAGGGGAGATGGGCCCCTGAGGAAGAAGAGACCTGTGTGACCCAGGGCTGGGACTGGGATGTTTGAAGCCTGGCTGGCACACCCAGGGACGGTTAGAGCATGAGAGTGGTTCAAAGGGGCCTCATGTCCCATAGGAAAAGGTTGGATTTAGGCAGCCAGAGTTCAGGGACATCCCATGGTGGGATTGTTCTTCACCACCAGGGGATTTGGCTACATAGCCAAGGGAGCTGGGCCTCCGACCATGCTCAGCTGGGCCCAGCCGTTTCACCACATCTCCCAACTCATCCCAGAGCTGTCTCAGAAATGCCAGCCCCCTCACAAGTGCAGACAGGGCCCCGCAGTGCCCCAGGAGTGACCCCTCTCGCCTCAGCTGGGCCCAGGCAGCCCGGCTGCCTCCCGTGTGGCTCGCTGGCCAGTCCTCGTCCCAATGCCAGGCTGCTGTGCTGTGCTGTGCTGTGTCTGCCCAGGCACTGCCTCCTCCAGCAGGTGTCAGGAGAAAGGGAGGAGAGTGGGCAAATTGATGCCCTCTGCTTTTCAGCAGTGGGGGAGAGGATGAAGAGCAGTGCCCTTTTCCCAGCAGCCGCCAGAGGAGCCCTCCCCTCTTGTGGCAGCTGGGGGTACAGGGAGAAGGGAAATAAAAAGGGACAGTCCCAGCCCTCCCACCCAGCATGAAGGGAAGGGTGGAGGCAAACAGGGGTTCTTACCAGGAGCTGCCCTAGCACCCAGTGGAAGATGTCTCCTCTTTCCTATCAGCCTCTGGATGTTACTTTCCTATCCCTCTCCGATGTGAGGTATCTGGAATTGATGGGTCGCGGGGCTCCCCAGAACTAGATAGCCAGGGGCTCTGCCTCCCTGCTCCGGGCTGAAAGCCTGGAGCTGAGCTCAGGGTCTTTGGGGCCAGGATGTTTCCTCAGAGCTGGATAGACATGCACCCCTCCCTGCCCCAGGAGGGAAGGCCTCTGGGGGTCCGTCTACACTGCAGTCAGGCTGACTCGGGCTAAGGGGCTGTTTAGTTGCAGTGTAGACGTTAGGACTCGGCGTGGAGGCCAGACTCTGAGGCCCTTTGAGGTGGGAGGGTTCCAGAGCTTGGGATGCAGCCCAAGCCCCCTACATCGCAGTTAAACAGCTTCTGGGTCCAAGCCCCGGCCGCCCCAGGCAGCTGGCCTGGGCCAGCCACAGATGTCTAACGGCAGAGTAGACCGACCCTGGGGTTATTGCTGCTTCCTCACAGGGACTCGCCAGCTCTCCAGTGTCTCCATCCCTCTCGGTTCAGCTGTTTTGGGTACATTACTGAAGGCTGAACCGCATCCTGTTATTTCCTGGCCTTGTCTGTAAGGCGCTGCTGTGTCTCTGGCCTCACAGGGCTCCTCCCCGCTCACTGTGGCCTGTGAAGGAATGTCCTCAACAAGCTGTTTACCCGCTCTTCCCCCTGATCATTAGTGGAGATGTTCAATCACAACAGAGCCAACTCCTCTCCCTGCTGTTCCCCACCAGTCACCTCCCTTCAGCTCAATACCAGGCTGCTGTTATAAACGCTGGGCATGTGAAACCCTTCTGCCAGACAGAGCCAGCAGCCAGGGATGGGTTCTCTGTCTAGGGGTCCCTGTCTATGATACCACACCACACTGACTCGAGCCCCCGGCCAGTCACCTGGGAAATCCACACACTATCCCCTGGCCGCCCCAAAGGCAGTACTTCCCCTCTCGCCAGCACAGAGTCGGAGTGTAGAAAGTAAACCTTTTACTAACAGGGAGGAAGTAACACAGCCCTGGTGTGGGAAACAGTGCAAAGAGAATTCACGAACACAATGAGCTGAACCCCCCCCACCCCAGAGTGCATGGGGCCTGTCCTTTGCCTCTCTCTTCTCGCTTTCCCCTGCCCTACTGACCGTCTTAGTTACAGTGTCCACCTCTCGATGGGGGGGGCTCAGCCAGTCGCCTTCCACCGGCCCCTGCCGGACATGAGCTTGACCAGTCCCCTCCGCTGCTGTCTCCAGGCCCCAACCACTGCTGTCTCCTGCCACCTCCAGGCCTCACCAAGTCCCTTCTGCTGGCTCCCACCACCTCTAGACACTAACTGCTGTTAGCTTCTGCCACCTCCAGGCCCTGCCACCTCCTCTCTGCTGGTTGTCAGCCAGGGTTCCCCAGTTCTTCTAGTGATGTCAGCTCTTGCTGAATTTCAGCTTCTAGCTTACAGGAAAACCTTCTGCTGACACAGGAGCAACGTCCTGCTTTGTAACAAAACAAAGGTCTCCAAAGGAATAATTAATTCTGCCTTTTACCAGTGGGAGGAGATAGTCAATCCATGCCGCAGGGTAGCCCTTTGCCGGGACTAGTGCAGTCTCAGCAGATTCCCCAATCCCTCCCTGTTTGCTCTTACAATGCTCGAGCAGCCGTCCGCCCCCCGGCTGAGCTCTGTTTAAATGACAGTGTATTTTTCCCCAGGACAGGCCAAGCACAATTCTGCTGCCATTGGTTCATACAATCGAAGGACAACCGGTAACACAAGTGATTTGTGACCCAATACCAGCCAGACTCACCGTTTCCCATCATGCTCAGCACCCAGGTGTGCGTATGCAGATACAGTGCAATCATGCTGCGTATTTAATTGTACTCATGCAAATAAAGTGCCCCCTTTCAGCTGGCTGAGCAGGGGGCGTGTCACTCAGACCGTACTTACCCTTGGGACCTTGCAGCCTGCATGGCAGTGCTGTATCCAAGCCAACCTGAATTATTGCTGAGAATAAGCTGTCACGAGATGCAGGATCAATTGCTTTACTGAAATCAAAATATTTTCCATCTCCTGCGTTCTCGCTGCATGCTGCCTGAGTCATGTGATCACACAGAACAGCCTTGCCTTGCTACAGCTGGCTATTGTTTCTGCTTTCTCAAAGGCCATTCCAGAGGTGATCTATTGTTTTGCTCGGGAGTGCAGATAGCCGTACTGTGTGGTAATGACTAAGCTCAGTCTTCCTACATGGCCCTGGGCTAGCCTGTGGAACTCTCTGCCTCAAGGTACACTTGGAACCCAAAGCTTGGCAGGATTCAGAGAAGGATTATTCCCTAACTGCCCACTGCAGAGTTTCTCGTATCTTCCTTTGAAGCGCCTGAACTGGGGCGGACACAGGCTGAGCGTACCTCAGCATTCGACCTACTGTGGCTGTTACTGCGTGTTGTCTTGTTTGGAAGATGGGTGCCTCATTTGCTCATTTACACATTTGCAGTGTGCAGTGTTGACGGGACCTTACTGTGCCGCATGCCTGAACGGATGAGGCCTCAGAAGTGTCTCCTGGCTCCATGCAGACAAGCCCTTCATTTCATTGTTCCATGCCCTGAGCAGTTTGAGGGCAAGGTCCAATATGTCCTAGCAACCGGATTCTCAGGGAGGCCCCCGGTGGGTTAATTCCATCCCTCCTGGTTTACGGATTAGCTCTCTCCCTTGGGCTCCAGGGTGGTATGTCTGTGAAAGCCCCTTTTCCTCTAGGCCATGCTGGGCCCTCCAGAGTCCCTCTCCTGGAGGCTGCTCTATCCCTTTGGCGAGGGCCATGCAGCCCCACAGAAAGGCAGATAGATCCTCGGGTTATTGCAGAGCCATTGATCGAAGCTGAGCCCACTGCAGATGGGGGGAGCAGCACCTGGCAGCACCACCCAAGGGGGAGGCGGGCAGGTGACAGGCCTCTCCTGGAGGAGCACCACGTCCTTGTGCTCAGGCAGGAGCTGGGAGTTATCACAGGGGCCAGGCTGCTGGGCTCATGTGATGTTCAGAGAACTGCCTCTTATCTCACGCAGGATTAGCATGGAGTCGCTGTGTAGCTTATCAGAGCCACCCAGCTCTTGGGTTTACGTAGAGGCTTTCCAGCACTTGCCCTCTCCTCCAACACCCCCACCACCAGCTCAGCACTTGCTCTGGGGACACAGTGGGTCTTTGGTCCCCTTCCTCAGCCCTGTTCCTCCCTGCATTGCCCTGGGAAAACACAGGGTCTCCCAAATGCCTGAACTGCCAGCTGCTCTCTCGCTCCTGCTCATTCACACTTTCCCTCAAAGCTGTCCAGGGTATCTCTTGGCCTCTTAATACTCTGCATTCCCATTGTCTCCCCCAACCTCTTCCAGAGGCTTACCCCACCTGAACTCAGGTCACATGCCTTCGGGTCTTGCCTTCCACAGGCTGTCACACCTCTCTGATGATGTTATGCTTGGCTCCTTTCGTGGCGTATTGAAACCTGTGTTAAAATTGTAGGCATCACTTTAAATTTCAGTGGCTTTTCCTGGTCCTGCTTGCAGGCTAGGGGGGCTCAGATCAGAGGTGGTCGAGAAGGGTTCAGGATCATCCCCTGGCCCCAAATTCATCAGTTTGGCTTGCACTGATAGGAGTGTGGGTCCCTGGTCTACAGTCGTGCCCTGAAACTTCTGCAGATTAGCCCATTATTGCACCAGTGGGAGCCAAAGGGTTTGGATGGGAGCAACGCGGGAATGGGCAAGATGGTCTGTCTAGGGGAAGGTGGCAGGGGTGCTCCGCAGTATTGTCAACTCCTCAGACTCTTTCGTGGTGCCACATTCATTCAGACATTTGAACCTGGGATGAATAAACACAGAGCAACGACTCCCAGAAAATGGGGACAAGTAACATGAGATGGACGGAGGTGGTGAGAAGCTGTTGAACAGGAGCTGCGCAGACTCCTACAGTGCAGCGCCTGTCTGGGGCCTTATCCCTTTTCGTGTCCATGTCCAGACAAGCGAGGCTGAGCTGCAGGGTTCTGTAAAGAAGAGCTGGTCCCTCGGGCAGCTGGTCTTCTCAAGCAACTTCCCAGCAGGCAGCCCCTCTTCCTTGGGGCAGGAAGCTCTGTGCTAGCTCCGTTTGCTCCTGAATTCCACCCAGTCTGAGCTGGGATCCCCCTTCTGAGGACCTGCCCTTCTTCTGGATGGACAAGCCGTCCAGGTGCGCTGGGTCCGGGCTGGCTGAGCCCAGAGGAGCTCTTGACTGAGGGAGAGGTACCCAGCTCTGGAGGTCACAGCTGAACACGCGCTCCCAGCGCAGGTCCTTCCAGAGCTGTCAATGGGGAATCTCCCCCCTGCTCTGGAATGTGAAGCCTGTTAATCTGCATCACTAATTCCCTATAAAAACCTGCATTAGCGGAACTCTGAGAGCACAGAATGAGGCACTGAAATGTCAGGAAATGAGCTGAGAAAGGTGACCTGTGTAACTTCTCTCTGCTCCGTGCCTCTGTGCCTCTGTGATGCCCTGTTTAACTTACGGACTGATTGATTGTTTTCCTCACGATCACAGACTGAGACTTCCCTCGAGCAGGGCACAGGGTGGACAGTGCTCTGTGAATAAGAGCTGTTCAGTGCTTTGTTTTATCCTCCATCTGTGAACAGCTCCCCTGCTCGCATCCACTCTGCTCAGCACTGGCGAGGCCTCAGCTGGAGTCTTGTGTCCCGTTCTGGGCACCAGCCTTCGCAAAGATGTGGACAAATTGGAGAAAGGCCAGAGAAGAGAAACCAAAATGATTAAAGGGCTGCGGCTGGGCCAAGGCAGAGCCAGCCCTGGTGGGACAGGCCCCGTTGCCGAGGGAGGGTGGATGGCTGGGACGAGAGGCCCTGTCGCCGAAGGAGGGTGGCTGGCTGGGATGCGTGTGGAGCCAGCCCGGGTGGGACAGGCCCCGTTGTCAAGGGAGGGTGGGTGGCTGGGACGAGGCAGAGCCAGCCCGGGCGGGAAAGGCCCCGTTGCTGAGGGAGGGTGGATGGCTGGGACGAGAGGCCCTGTCACTGAGGGAGGCTGCCTGCTGGGATGCGTGTGGAGCCAGCCCCATAGCGACAGGCCCCATTTCTGAGGGAGGGTGGCTGGCTGGGACGAGGCAGAGCCAGCCCCACAGTGACAGGCCCTGTCACCGAGGGAGGCTGCCTGCTGGGATGCGTGTGGAGCCAGCCCCATAGCGACAGCCCCCATTTCTGAGGGAAGGTGGCTGGCTGGGACGAGGCAGAGCCAGCCCGGGAGGGACAGACCCCGTTGCCGAGGGAGGGTGGCTGGCTGGGACGAGGCAGAGCCAGCCCGGGAGGGACAGACCCCGTTGCCGAGGGAGGGTGGCTGGCTGGGACGAGGCAGAGCCAGCCCCGGTGGGACAGGCCCCGTTGCCGAGGGAGGGTGGCTGGCTGGGACAAGGCAGAGCCAGCCCCACAGTGACAGGTCCCGTTGCCGAGGGAGGCTGCCTGCTGGGATGCATGCGGAGCCAGGCCCACACTTACTTTCCAAGCCCAGGTTGCAAGCAGCCTCTGTTAGCATCCTCTAGGGCAGAGGTTCCCAACCTGTGCTCCAGGGGCCAGAAGTGTCCTGCGGGGGCTTTCAAAGCGCCCCGCTGCTCCCCTCCCGCTGGCTGCAGAAGGGAGCCGCTGCCTAAGGACCCAGGTGGAGCGCGTTGCTGCGGGGCTAAAAGACCGGTGCAGGCTCCTGGCTGTAGCCCAGGGGACAGGAGATCAGTGCTCCCCTCCCACGGCTGTAGCAGGGAGCACGGCAAAGTGCTCTGCCTGTGTCCCTAGGTGCTGGGGTCCCTGCTGGAGCCAGAGGGAGGGGACCATGGATCTTCCATCCCCCTGGCTGCAGAAGGGAGCCACTGCCCAGGTGGAGTGCACCGTGCTACAGGACGCGTGCGGTTTCCCTGCTGCAGCCAGGGAGGTCAGCGAGGAGGCAGCCTGCTCGCTGAACTACTTCCCTCTGGCTGCAGTGGGGAGGGGGGGGGCAGCTGGCAGAGACTGGTGGCCCTTCATCTGTGGCCCTTGAGCCAGAAAGGTTGGGAACCACTGCTCTAGGGACCCAGGCTGGCCCTTGTCACACTCAGGTTCCAGAAGTTGCTCAAGCAGCACTGGCCAGGAAGGCGGGTACTGAGAGATTCCTTCCGCCCAGACAGGAGCTGCATTGTCGGAGTCTGTGTGGCTCCTGTTGAATGGCTCCTCGCCAACTGTTACCCACACAAAATGTAGGGCACCCTATCTATATCCTACCAAGGGCTCAAGGCCTGACCCAGTTAATTTAGGTACCCCCCTTTCCCGACCGAGGGCTTGGGGTGTAAGGCGCTTACCCTTTTCTGGGGGGCTCACTGAAAACCCTGGTCACTTTAAGTACCCAGCCCTATCCACGAGGCTTGGGGCTTGATGGGTCTTTTCCCAGTGAAGGAGCCTTACACCGCTGTGCTCTAAACAGCTGTTTATTAGGCGCACACACAGAATACATACGACAAGCAAATCGGTGATGCTCACCACTGCTAACATGCAGACGAACTTCCCCTGATGGCCGGTCCGGATCCACTCGGCTGGTGATACGTCTGCACAGGGCGAGCGTTCTAGCCGCTTGATGCTGAACTGCCGTCCAGCGATGGTTTCCCAAAGAGCGTTGGTTTTCATTTACTTTATATAGGTAGAACTAGCTACCTCCTTTAACTTTACCAAACCCATCGCATTGGTCAGTACCCCTCAGGGACAACATTTTCCCCCATTTGTTTCTTATGCCCAAATTGTAACTTATTTATGATCTTTTTTTGTGCAGATGGTCAGCATAAATTCACTGGTCAGAGCTTATCTTACCTATCTTACTCTTTGCTGGGTCTTTCTGTATCCCCCAGACTTCCCCGCACCTGGGTGTCTCTAGGTTACAGTCCTTGGTGTTATAACTCTTGTGAGGGGCATTCCTGAGGTGGGACTGCTTTACCAGCAAGGGAGCATTTTCCTTGATTTTAGTGGTGAAATCCCTGAGCTTTGCCCAAGGCTGGTTTAATATGGGGGTAGTGAAGTCTCAGGCCTATACCTCCATCCATCTCCTTGTCTTACTTCCAGGCTCTGTCCCCATTTTCTGGGACTCGTTGCTCTGTGTTTATTCATCCCAGGTTCAAATGTCTGAATGAACGTGGCACCACGAAAGAGTCCGAGGAATTGACGATGTCGTGGAGCCCCACAACACTGCCACCTTTCCCTAGCGGAGCATCCTGCCTGTTCTCCCTCTTGCTCCCTTTCCGAACCCCTGTGGCTCCCCTGGAGCTGACCCTGTAGTGATCAGATCACTCCAAGCACCCGGATGGGAGCAGGGAGTTGGGGCTCCAGGTGAGCTCTGGCTGTTGTTGGAGAGGGTGAGATTGGATCAAGTCAGCTCATGCCCAGAGGGCAGTGTCTGTCCGTGCATCCTCCGTCCTTGGCCTGCCAGGTTCCTGGAGCTGCCATGCCCTGCTGCCCAGGGCCAGTGTGCTGAGGAGGAAGGTGACCCTGGGATCAGGCTGACTGGCAGCATTCTTGGGTTTCTGTACTGGCTTGTGTGAAGCACGTGGAGCCTGTGAGAGCGAGGGTATAATAGAGGCTCTTTGTTGGCCTGTAGCAGGCACTGGGCCATGGGCTGCCTGCCCAGCTCCATTGTCCCTTCTTAATGAGTTCCTGGAACTGTGTCATTCTTCCCTTCTGCACCTGCAGCTCCCTGTGCAGGGGACAGGCTGCCTCGGGCTGCAGCGTGCTATGGCGGGACAGGGACATTGCATTCCAGCCCCTGGCGGCAGCTGGGAACCGTAGCAGCTCCAGCACCGGCTGCTGCCACGTGGGAGAACGAGCTCTGCGCTATCTGGGGACGCACAAGCTTCCTGTGCTGAAGGTCTTGGCAGGCTGCCTCCTTCCCCTGGCCTGGGCGTGACCTGCAAGCTCCCCCATCCTCTCACTTGCGATGTCTGCCTGGCCAGCAAGAAGTTCTCGTCCTGAAGGCTTGGCTGGAATCGACCACAGCCAGTGCCCGTTGCTGTGCAGTCTAATCCCCATGTGTGTGCCTGACAGGTGAACCAGGGGAACATGCCTGGGATCCAGAGCACCTTCTTGGCCATGGACACAGAGGAGGGCGTGGAGGTGGTGTGGAATGAGCTGCTCTTCACAGACAAGAAGGCCTTCAAGGCCCACGAGGTGAGTGGCTCCTTCCTCCTTCCCTCCCCTTTGGGGGCACAGCTGGCTGGAAAAGTCCATCCTCCACTCACCAGTTCCCTGAAACCCCAGACCCGCAACTCCCTGCTGGCCTTCCGGTCAGGTTCCTTCTGCCTGTATGTGCTCCTTGAAACATTGCTTCTCTCCTTCCCCTTAGAGACAGCCCCTCTGTAACGTCAGAGATCACTCCCCCGGCCTCCTGCATGTTCAGAGACAGCTCCCGTCCTTCCTCCCCTCATACACCGCAGACAGCCCCACAGTACCTCAGCTCGCTCGTGCTGTGCCCTGCACTCCCACAGACTGCTCCCCTCAACCCACGCCCCATCGTGGCCTCTGCCCCTCCTCCCAAACGTGCCTGCTGCTTGCTCCCTTGCTCATCGCTTGCCCTCTGCCCACAGGAGAAGATCAACACCATGTTTGAGCAACTGGTGGTTGTGGATCATCCCAATATTGTGAAGTTGCATAAATACTGGCTGGATGTGAAGGACTCCAAGGCCCGGGTAAGGGGGTGTCAGGACACCGGGAGAGGGAAGATGCCCAAGGTGCCCAAGAGGCCAATGACTCCCAGAAGGGGATCCTGACGCAGGTGCTTCTCCTCCTCCTCCCCCTTGCCAGAGGTGCATGGAAATCCAGTTCTGGTTCTTGCATTCTGCCCAGGCAGCATTGTCCCACAGGATGCAGCTTTTGTGCCCTGTGTCAGATAGAGGGGCCTGTGTGCCTAGCACTGACGCAGATGCAGGAGAGCCCAGCTGGGCTGCAGGGAGGGCTGAGCTGACTCCCTGGGACCGTGGCTGAGCTGACCCCCCACCTCCCCTCCACCAGGTGATCTTCATCACGGAATACGTGTCCTCGGGGAGCCTGAAACAGTTCCTGAAGAAAACCAAGAAAAACCACAAGGCCATGAACGCTCGGGTAGGTTCCACTCCCCACCCTTACTGGGAGAGTCTGTAATGGGCAGGCGGGCGAGAGGGCACCCTGTGCTAGGCAGTAGCTTAATGCCCCGCCCTCTGAAGGTGCAGACTCCCTGCGTGAAACAAGCACCGGGTACGGATGGGCATGCAGGATAACCTGTGAGCAGCACAAAGCCTCTGCTTGCTGCTGGGGGTGGCGGCTTGGTCAGAATTGGAGACTAAGCGCAGAGCTTCCCTAGGGACTTCTGGGGACGGGAACATCCAGTCTTTGGACCCAGAGCCTGGGGCGTTACTGTCCAGCCTGAGCAAGGTCTAGCCATCAAAGCCAGGACTGGCAATCCACTGCTAACTGCCTCCTGGAGCAGAGCTCCACGCACGTGGGTCTGAGCAGCCCCAGCATCGTGCCGGAGGGAGGGGCTCTTGATCAGGAGCCTTCCCGTGGAGACAGCATTCTATCTCAGGAGCGGGGAAAGGCCACCCTCCGTCCATCCGAGCTGAGCAATGAGCTTGTGCCTCTGGCACTGGCCCGGGACACAGGAAACCGTGGTTCTGTTTCCATCTTGTTGTATGACTGGGCAAGTCTCTTCTCGCTGTGTCTCAGTTCCCTACCTCTGACATGAGGGTAATATCGCCACAGCGGGGAAGATAAATCCACTGGGGATTTGTCTGTGATGGGGCCATAGAAGAACCGAGGCGTGTGTGTTTTAAGCCACTGGTTTTCTCTGAGGGCTGTCCTGTGGCCCTGGTTCCTCCAGATGAGAATCATGAGCTACTAAGTTCTCAGCCTAGCTGGTATTTTGCAAGTAGCTGCTGAAGGGGAGACGAAGGTGGTCCAAGTCTGTGTGCTTTGGCCTCCTGCTTCATACAGGCCTTCTCCAAAGGGACGATGTCTGGGACCCTGGGACTAGGGAATGTCCCTCCCTGCGGGAGAAGGGGCAAGGGGGCCGGTCACAGAGGATGTTTAAAGAGATGGTTGGGAACGATCCTGCTCTGGTCCCCAGGGCACTAGACGGGCTGTGATGGGGCTTTGCTGTCTGACTGAGCGCTCTGATCTCTCCTCTAGGCCTGGAAGCGCTGGTGCACACAGATCCTCTCTGCTCTCAGGTGAGCCTCCACCTCTGCTGGTGCCTGACTTGCCACCTAGTGACAAGGAGGCTGGCAGCACTTCAGGGGCTCTGATCTTTCCGCAGCTTCCTGCATTCCTGCGACCCCCCCATCATCCACGGCAACCTGACGAGTGACACTGTCTTCATCCAGCACAATGGCCTCATCAAGATCGGATCAGGTAGTGGGCAGAGGGCTCCCGCAAGCTCCCCTACCTGCCAGCACCCGTCTGCTGGCCAGGGGGATGGTCAGCGAGGGGAGGCTTCCCCCAGCTAAGAGACGTGAATTCGGGGAGGTGAATGGGTGGCTCTGGTGCACCTCTGCTCCCTATGGCTACTTCACACGTCTTCCAGACTCCCTAGTCCAGGGCACAATCCCAGGGCTTACTCCCCCTGGACTCCCTCCTTGTCCCTGACCAACTCCGTTGCTCTCTAGAGAGAGCCGGCAGGCCCCTTCCCTGCAGCCTTCTCCTTTTATTCTCCTCCCCCCCCCGCCCCACCAGAGACAGACTTAGCTGGATAGTCAGGAGCCGCCACCAACCAGAGGTGCTAAATACTTAGCTGCTTATATTCTCTCATTCTGTCCTGTGTCTTTCAGGGACTGTAACTCCCCCTTTCTAGCACTACTCACTTCCTGATGTCTTTACTTGATCCTGGAATGGAACTTTTGTTTCCTTAAACCATTGACATTCTGCCGAAGGCTTTTCCTTTTTCAAAGCCCTCACACACCCAGAAAAGGCTGATCAGTTCTTTCTTCTCCCCTGTTGTGCTCACAGAGTCCATCTTTGTGTTTTGTTTATTCAAAAAAGATTTTTGTTTAACCCAAACAGCCGTTAGCACACTAACAAATCGCTGCATTTTTCTATCCAGACCCTGAAGTATGTCATTATCCTCAGCTCCAGAGCACAGTTCAAAAAATTGTACGCCTTTTTCCCCATTGATCCACATTTTTTGTGATTCCTCTTTGAAATTTTTCTGTACTAGGTTTTTAACTTCCTGTTTATTACAGGGTATTTCTCTGTCATCCTTCCATTTCTTACAGCTCTTTTAGCTCTTTTGTCTGCCATTTCATTCCCTGTTACCTTGATATGGATAGTAGACATAGTTTCATAGAATCATAAAAGATGGGGTTGGACAGGAGCTCAGCAGGTATCTAGTCCAACCCCCTGCTCAAAGCAGGACCAGCCACAGCTAAATCATCCCAGCCAGGGTTTTGTCAAGCCAGGCCTTAAAAACCTCTGAGGATGGAGATTCCACCACCTCCCTAGGTAACCCATTCCAGTGCTTCACCACCCCCCTAGGGGAAAACTGTTTCCTAATATCTAACCTAGACCACCCCCACTGCAACTTGAGACCATTGCTCCTTGTTCTGTCATCTGCCACCACTGAGAACAGCCTAGCTCCATCCTCCCTGGAACCCCCTTTCAGGTAGTTAAAGGCTGCTATCCCCCCTCACTCTTCTCTTCTGCAGACTAAACAAGCCCAGTTCCCTCAGCCTCTCCTCAGAAGTCTTGTGCTCCAGCCCCCTAATCATTTTTGTTGCCCTCCACTGGACTCTGTCCAACTTGTCTACATCCTTTCTGTAGTGGGGGGCCCAAAACTGGACACAATACTCCACGTGTCCACACCAATGCCGAATAGAGGGGAATAATCACTTCCCGTGATCTGCTGGCAATGCTCCTACTAATGCAGCCCAATATGCTATTAGCCTTCTTGGCAACCAGGGCACACTGCTGACTCATGTCCAGCTTCTTGTCCACTGTAACCCCCAGGTCCTTTTCTGCAGAACTGCTGCCTAGCCCGTCGGTCCCCAGTCTGTAGCTGTGCATGGGATTCTTCTGTCCTAAGTGCAAGACTCTGCACTTGTCCTTGTTGAACCTCATCAGATTTCTTTTGGCCCAATCCTCCAATTAGTCTAGGTCCTTCTGTATCCTATCCCTGCCTTCCAGGGTATCTACCACTCCCCCCAGCGTAGTGTCATCTGCAAACTTGCTGAGGGTGCAATCCACCCCATCCTCCAGATCATTAATGAAGATGTTGAACAAAAGCAACCCCAGGACTGACCCCTGGGGCACTCCGCTTGTGACCAGCTGCCAGCTGGACATGGAGCTGTTGATCACTACCCATTGATCATTAATTAAATCAGTTCTATGTATGAAGACACCCTTTTTTATTCCCTTAAGGCCTGATATTTATTCAGAAAAAAAATGACTGCTGCTGGTGGATATACGTCCTATATCCAAATTCACCCTAGCATTATTGCTATTAGTTCAGCTGTCAGGGCAGCTGTAAGATCAGGTGTTCTTTTATATGTACTAATTCCCAATTCTGGTATAATATGCTGTCTCTACTCTTCCTTCTTGTTTTGAGGAGAAGACTGGCCATACTGGGTCAGACAAACGGTCCTTCTAGCCCAGTATTGAACAGAACAGGACAATTTATCAAGTGATCCATTCCCTGTGGTCCAGGCCCAAATTCTAGCAGTCAGAAGTTGAGGGATCCCAGAGCATGGAGTTTCGTTTCTGACCCTTTTGGCTAATAGCTATTGATGGACCTATTCTCCATGAACTTATCTAATTCTCTTTTGAACCCAGTTATACTCTTGGCCTTCACAACATCCCCTGGCAACGAGTTCCACAGGTTGACTGTGTGTTGTGTGAAGAAATACTGTGTTTGTTTGTTTGTTTGAAACCTGCTGCCTGCTAATTTTATTGGGTGACCCCCGGTTCTTGTGTTATGTGAAGGGGTAAATAACACTTCCTTATTCACTTTCTCCACATTGTTCCCGATTTTCTAGACCTCTATCATATCCCGTTGGCTGGTAAGGTAACCCAGGCCCACCCGCAGCTCCAGGTCCCAGCCCAGGGACTCTGACTAGCAATCCAGGTCTGCTCAGGCTCAGTCCTTGTTGCTGTTTCCCGGGCTCCTTCCTACCCCACCTCTCTACCTCCTGGTCTATCACTGCATTTACAACTGCAGCTTCCCTTGCTCCCTATGGCTACTTCACCCGTCTCAGCCTCTTGCCAGATTCTCTAGTCCAGTGTTTCTCAACCTTTGTGTGCTGGCGTCCCTTTTGGACTTAAAAAAATCGTGAACCCCCCACTAGAAAAAATTGCAACCCTTAAGCTTGGGGCTTTGGCTAAAATGTGTAAATTAGCTTTCCAGGGCCGCAGGCAATTGCCTTGCTTCCTTCCCCTTATGCCAGTCCTGCTTGCACCCCCCCCAAAACCTGTCCCATGACTCCCCTGGGGGTTGCTCCCCCCCGATCCTCCCCGGTTGAGAAACACTGCTTTAGTCCAAGGCACGAGGCCAGGGTTTTTTTCCCCTGGACTTCCTCTTTGTCCAACTCTCTTTCTGCAGGCCCCTTCCCTGCAGCCGCTTTCTGCTCTCACATCTTGGCTTTATAAATCTGTCCCGGCTCCTCCCCCACCTGGGCTTCATCTCCGGTTCGGCTTTCCCAGGCCCGGGCTCCCTGGAGGGCAGCACAGGGTGTATGGGAACTTGGTCCCTTCTGGCTAGTGTGAACGTGCTCAGAGCTTGTGTGAGGCGAACACCCCATCACAGGTGACCGGCAGGGAGGTGGGTGGGTGGCTCCGGCCAGGGAGGTGGCCAGGGAGGTGAACTGCAGGCAAGCTGGGTGAGTGGCTGGCTCTGGCCTGGGTGGTGGCCGGGGTGGGGGTGGGGAGGTCACCTGCAGGCAGCCGGTGCATCACTGAATGCTGTGGTTTGGAGTTACCATCTCCCCTCCTCCTGTCTCTCCTCCCACCATCTCTCTGCTGTTCCCGTTCTGGACCTGCTCCCACGCTGCAGTCTGGCACAGGGTATTCGCAAATGGTGAGTGTCTCCCCTGTCAGCACTCCTGACCTGTCCATCCCTTCAGCTTTAGATCCTGAGTGTCTCTCTCCCCACAACTGACCGCTCCATGGGGCATGACCGCATGGGTAGGGGATGTGGTGTTGATCTCAAGGGCTGAAAGAGTTAGAGGTGGTTGTAAACTCTTTCACTGTCCAACAGGAAAACAGGGATAGATTTGCGGAGGGAGTGTCTATGGAGACTTTGCTTTTACTCGGTTCCTTGGCCAACACCCAGAAGCATTCATCCTAAAGTTTGAAAGTGGATTTGACCAAACACAAGAAAGAATAAGATATTTAAACAAACATTTAATGTTGAAGCTGCAATTGAGTGATGATGGGAAAACAAACTATGAAAAAGTCTCTCTCCTTTTGGAAGCAAAATATCAGAGCGACGTATTTCCAGAACAGTGTTTCCTTGATGACAAGGAATGGGCTAATTTTACTCTCAGTCCTGATACGTGAAGGGTATGCACATCTCCTGTTTCTGACTGACAGACAGACTGACTGACTGACTGGGACAAGCTGGAGGAGAGGTAGGATAGGGAGGTTTTGGAAGCTTCTTCTCTGGAGGTTTTCATCTGTCTTAGCTGGTTTAGACACAATAAATCCTGCATCGGGGTGGGGGTTAGACTAGATGACCCTTGCTGTCCCTTTTAACCCTGTGGTTCTATGAGTCTGTGATAGAAAAGGGGGGGATCCAGCTTTTGTTGATGTTTTTGGAACACTGGACAGCTGGTCAGTCAGGGACGGATGCTCTGGCCGGCAGGTCGATCAGAACCTGGACCCTGGTTCCCATTCCAGTCAGGGATGTCATTTGCTTGGGTCTTTTCTCCCTAGACAGGCAGGCTGGTGGTCATCTCATCTCGCTGTGCCAATGCAGTGCCATGGATTTCAAGTCTGATGAAAAGCTGAGAGAGGGAGATGGGATGGAAAGGGGTGGGGCAGAAAGTAACCCAAAAGGAAGGGAACAGAGCAGGACCTCACATGTCTCTACAATCCTGGCGATGGGGTATCCCCACCGAGGGGTGGAGAACTGGACGTCATGGTGAGATGATGACTTTCAGGCCTCACAAGTGAAAAACAAAGTTTCTAGAACAAGATCAAGGCTTCCTCTCAGGAAGAAAATCTGGTCTGCTCCTTCTGTCCTAGGGAAGATGAGATGAGACGGGCTACAGTACGTCCAGGTTTTCCTGGACATGACCTCTTTTTTGATCCTCCGCCATCTGGCTGGGAGGATTTTTCAAATAAGAGGCAATGTCTGGGATTTGTGCGAGCAGACGTTGCAGCTCAGAAAGAACTGCTCCGTGCCCCATTGGTCCTTTCCCTGCAGCCACAGCTGCCACCCATCCAGGCCCAGCCCCGAGCCCTGGGGAGGAGGAAAGGCCTGACGAGAGGTGCTGACTGATGGGCTGTCGCTGCATGCTGGGCCTGTGCCAGCCGCCCTGCCACCATGACAGGGAGTGATATTGCCCCCCACCTGGGGAGAGAGGCTGTAGGTACCCCTTCCAGTACCTCCCAGGTACCCACTCCCAGTACACACATCCCTCCGGCGCTCCCTCTCTCCTCCCCTCCAGCAATATCCTCTTTTTTACCACGATGGTGAAATGGTGAGTACGGTAACCTGCGATGAGCGGGGATGCAGGCTGGGATGGGAGATGAGATCCCCTCCACCCCCCAAATCTCATTTAAAAAACCCCAAAGGGGGAAAAGTGGGCAGCATAGTGTCCATCTCCTCATTCTTTTATCCACCAGTGAGGCCTGCTCTTTGCCACATCAATTTTGGTTCATTAATTTCTGGCTCCACATCTTCTGTGGTTAGCAAGCCTGATTTCAGCAGTCCTTGGATCAGATCAGCGGGTCCTTTTAGTTTGGACTAATCCAGGTGCTGTCTGATTCTCTTGCACTTGTTCATAACATTCATTATTGAAAACCACTCTACCTGTTTTCCAGGGTTAATTTCCAAGTAGGCAAAAAGTTACAGGTTATGGGACATTTTATGAACTTGCACATACTTCTTGCATTTGAGCTTACAACTGGGGTTAAATGTTTAGATCCACTAAGCACCACAGACACTAGGGCCTGTGCTGATGCTGCATGTAGCGGGAGGTCTCTGAAGGCCTTTGGGGAGGACCTTCTTCTCTGTGAGAATTGCTTTTCCTGTCATGCACCTTCCTGCCCCTGCGGATACAGCAGAGGAATCTCTCCAAGGGAGCAGGGCTGTGGGGGCTCTGACCACCTGGGGGCTAAGCAGGCTGCACAGTCAGGAGCAATCACAGAGGTCTCCTGTTCTCTCCCTGGAGCTAGGTCTTTGAACACAGCCTGGGGGACAAGCTGTGGGTGGGAGGGAGCGTTCTGACTCCCTGAATGCTTTTTCCCCATCTTGCAGCCATCCCTGATGACCTCCGAAGCCCCATCAAGATTGAGAGAGAGGAGCAGCGCAACTTGCATTTCTTCCCCCCGGAGTATGGCCGTGAGTTTAGATCCCCTCTGGTGGGGGACAGGTGTCTGGGGGGAGAGTAGAGAGGTGGTGTGGAGTAGGTATTGGGAGGGGGGGTGTAGGGAAGAAAAGGGAGCCATGGGGCAGATTCACGGGGTGGGGGGGGAAATGGGGAAGATGTGGGGGGCATGGTGACGCATAGGGCAGAGGGGCTTTGTGTGCGTGAGTGGCATAGGGCAGGTGTGTGTTGGGATGTTCCCAGCAGAGGCGGGAACCCCAGTCTGGTTTGGTTCTGCTTTGGTTCTGCAGATGTAGCTGATGGGACAGCTGTGGACATTTTCTCCTTTGGAATGTGCGCCCTGGAGGTAGGGAGCCAGGAGACCCCACTACAGCTCCCAGGAGCTCCCTAAAGAGCTGCCTGGTCCCCCCTCGCTTGGGGCAGGATGAATTCATTCCCCTGAACTTGCAGGAGCAAGGGGATCTTGGGTCAGCCAAGGAGCTCCGTGCAGAATGCAGTCTGTATGCCCTCCACTTCCCCCGTGAGGGCAGGTCTAGGCCCTCTCTTCCCGCTGAAGGCTCTGCTCCTGGGTTAAACGTTTCTTGCTGCCCCGGCTACCATCCCTGGGAGCAGTGGGAGAACTGGCACCGCTCACTTATGTCCCCTTCCCGGAGTGAGATGCCTCCTTCAGCCATCTCTGTCCACACTGAAGCCGCCTCCGGCTGAGGTTCTGCCAGGCCCTAGGGCAGGGCTGATACTTCTCTGACCGCCTCAGGGTCTGTTACACACATGGGGCTTGAGGCTTCCCCTTGGCCAGTGGGGGCAGCTGTTCACCAGGGGACTTGCACTGCTGCTCTGCCCAGGGGATGGATCCAGGGAGTGGCTTTCCTCGGCCGTCTGTGCTGGTCTGCTCAGGGAGCAGCGCTGCAAATGCCTCCCAGTACAGCCCCAGCCCTGACCTCGGCCTCTCCGGGCAGGACCCACAGACCAGCTTCCACTGCCGGGAACAGGGAACAGCTGGAGCTATTGCTCCTGCCCCACCATGGATGGATAGAGGCCCGGGAGCGGAAATGTGACCGGCACAAGCCCGGCTTGTGTGGAGCAAGGGGAACCCAGTCATCCAGCCTGAGAGACAGTCGCTGCCCCCCGGCCTGAGGCCAGGCCCGTCCCACCAGCGAGGGCACCACAGCACCATCTCCCTACCCAGAGAAGGTCTGAGTGGGAACTCCCTCGTGAAAGCAGGGGCCCAGCTTAGCCAGCCTGGCCGGGCCGCCCAGTGGGGACATGGCTAAGCTCTGATCTCCCCTCCAGATGGCGGTGCTGGAGATCCAGTCCAACGGGGACAGCCGAGTCTCAGAGGAGGCGATTGCTCGGGCAAGACACTCCTTGGATGATCCCAACATGCGGGTGAGCGAGGCCCTGAGCCCCACCAGGAAACACTGAGGACGTTGCCAGAGGCCTGGCCGCAGCATCCCTCCCACTAATGGGCTGGGGGCTCCCCCAGTCACCGGCTGTGGGGCTCCCCCACCCTCCATCTCACACATATGAGTCTGGGGCTCCCCTGCCTCACTTTCCTTCTCAGGCACTGTGGGGCTCAGGAATTCTCTCCCCCCCCACCCCGCAGTCCCAATGTCCCTCCCAGGGACTATGGGGCTCGGGGCTCCTTGTCCCCACTCCATTCTCCCTCTCAAGGTCCATGGCACTCCAGGCTCCCTCCAGTCCAACGCTCTGAATAGAGGGAGATTAAATCCAGACTCCCCAAGCTCTGTGGGGCAGCCCTGGAGGCTAGGAGAGAGGTCTTGGAGACCAAATGTAGGCTGCTAGGTAAGAGATTCAAGTGCAGGACCTCCAGGGTAGCATGCTTTGAAATGCTTCCCGCTCCATGCACAGGGCCAGTTAGACAGGCAGAACTGCAGGGTCTCAGTAGGTGGATGAAACAGTGGAATAGCGAGGAGGGGTTTAGATTTATTAGGAACGGGGGATGTTTTGAGAAAGGAGGAGCCCATCCGCACCTAAAGCAAAACAGAACCTGCTTGCAATTAAAAGGGGTGTTTTAAACGGAGGACTGGAGGACAGCTGACCCATGCAGAGGAGTACGCGGTTCAGGCAGAAATATCCCTTACGATCAGTTTATTACAGGGTGAACTCTATATCCTAGGTAAGAGGATAGGAAAGAAGTTGGTAAAATACAGGTAGGGGCTAATCACAGAAGAGGAGGGTTGGACGGGAGCTCAGCAGGTATCTAGTCCCACCCCCTGCTCAAAGCAGGACCAACCCCAACTAAATCATCCCAGCCAGGCTGTGTCAAGCCGGGCCTTACAAACCTCTAAGGATGGAGATTCCCCCACTTCCCTAGGTAACCCATCCCAGTGCTTCACCACCCTCCCAGGGGAAATAATTTTCCTAGTGTAAGGGGACTATTAGCCCCTTGCTGATACTGCGCGGGTTGTTTGGGTTGGCACCTCCTGCGGGAGCAGGACCTGAGACAGACACAGCCCCAGGGCCCGTGGGGGGAGGCCAACGCGCCAGGTCAGCCTAATTGACAGGGCAGACAGGCCAGTGAGGGAGCCAGGAGGGAACCCCTCCCCTCGTGAGCTGGGGCTGCCTGTGCCTGGGCAGAGTGGGGCTGAGTTAAGGATGGGGCAGCCGGCGACTGGAGGCCAAAGAAGCCCAGAAAGCCGAGCTGAGCTGAGCTGAGCCGGGCTGGGGCTGGGGCTAGAGCCGGGTGCGGAGTGGCTGGGGAGGGCGAGGGAGATCCTGGGCAGGGCCCAGCGCAGGGAGATGCCCCCAGCCCAGAGGCCGCGCAGGCCAGACTCGCAGGGGGATCGTGATGGGGGCTGATGCTGGGGAGAAGGGCCCTGTCCCTGGGGGCGTGTGGCCACTGCCAGAGCAAGTGTCTGACTCTGCATCTCTGCAGCACAGCCAGGCAGAGACACAGACTGAACGTCCTTACACCCCAAGATGCTGAGCGTGGGGCCCCCGGGCCAGGGGCAGCGTTGCGTGTTTTCCTTTCACATTTCTCCTCTTTTCTAATTTTATATTTGATTGATTGCTGTGTGTGTAATACATTGTATTGCTTTGCACTATATGCACTGATCAGTGGGGCAGGGAAGCGCCCCGTGCAGTTAGTAACCTAGAGTGGGGACACCCTAGCCCCTGCCCTAAGGGGACCACGACAAGGTTGGAGGTCGATCCTGGGCCCAGCCTTCTCGGGGTTACGGGGACCCCGCCACAGGAGAGGGGGAGGGGAGCTCTCAAGACAGGCTGACCTCTGGGTAAAGGGAGTGGGAGCGAGGACTCAGATCCTTTTGCTGGCCAACTCCACCGGCATAGTGTATGAGCCAGGAACGTTCCCCACAACAGCGGGACCGTTCCCCTGTTTACACTGATATCCAACCTAGACCACCCCCACTGCAATTTGATACCATTGCTCCTTGTTCTGTCATCTGCCACCACCGAGAACAGCCTAGCCCCATCCTCCCTGGAACCCCCTTTCAGGTAGTTGAAGGCTGCTATCAAATCCCCCCTCACTCTTCTCTTCTGCAGACTAAACAAGCCTAGTTCCCTCAGCCTCTCCTCATAAGTCTTGTGCTCCAGCCCCCTAATCAGTCCTGAGCCCCGCCAAAGGCCGCACGTGGTGAATGGCAGGGAGGGGGGTGAAGTGGAAGAGGTGGGGCCACCACGGCCCAGGCATCCAGCAGCAGGTCGGCGATGGCTGTGCCAAGGGAGGCGTCTCCTCCCCTGGTCTATGATACTCACCCCCATGCTGTCAAGAATAAAAGTATAATAAAGCAGGCCAAAAAAAGAATTTGAAAAGTAACTAGCTAAGTACACAAACTAACAGCAAAAAAGGGTTTAAATAAAAGCAGGAGCCTTCCAGTCAGTGGTGCCCCTGGACGACTGAGGCGCTAAAGGAGTACTTGAGGAAGATAAGGCCATTGAGGAAAAGCTAAGTGAATTCTTTGCATTGGCCTTCGCTGCAGAGGATATGGGGGAGATCCCCAGACCTGAGCCATTCTTTTTAGGTGACAAATCTGAGGAACTGTCCCAGATTGAGATCTCAGTCCAGGAGGTTTGGGAACAAATTGGCTTATTATTATTTCATTTGTCACCAGGACCAGATGGGATTCACCCAAGAGTTCTGAAGGAACTCAAATGTGAAAATGCAGAATGTACTAAGTATGGTGTGTAAATCAGCCTATTGCTTAAATCAGCCTCTGTGCCAAATGATTGGAGGGTAGCTAATATAATGCCGATTTTTTTAAAAAGGCTCCTGGGACTTTACAGGCCAGTAAGCCTAACTTCAATACCAGAAACTATAGTAAAGACCAGAATTATCAGACACCTAGATAAACACAGTGTGTTGGGGAAGAGTCCATGGCTTTTGTAAAGAGAAATCATGCCTCACCAATGTATTAGAATTCTTTGAAGGAGTCGTCAAATGTGGACAAGAATGATCCCGTGTACTTGGATTTTCAGAAAGCCTTTGACAAATCCCCTCACCAGAGGCTCTTAAGCAAAGCAAGGAGTCATGGGATAAGAGGAAAGGCCCTCCGGGATCTGTAACTGGTTAAAAGAGAGGAAACAAAGGTTAGGAATAAATGATCAATTTTCAGAATGGGGAAAGGTAAATAGTGGTGTCCCCCAGAGGTTTGGACTGGCACTGATAGTGGTATTGTTCATATATTCATAAATGATCTGGAAAAAGGGGTAAACAATGAGTTGGCAAAATTTTTAGATGATAAAAAACTACTCAAGATCGTTAAGTCCAAAGCAGACTGAGAAGAGTTACAAAGGGATCTCATGAAACTGTGTGACTGGGCAACAAATGGCAGATGAAATTCAGTGTTGATAAGTACAAAGTGCTGCACATTGGAAAACATCGTCCCAACTATACATATGAAATGATGGGGTCTAAATTAGCTGTTACCAATCAAGAAAGAGATCTTGGAGTCATGGATAGTTCACTGAAAACATCCACTCAATGTGCAGCGGCAGTCAAAAAAGTGAAAAGAGCATTAGGAAGCATTAGGAAAGGGATAGATAATAAGATAGAAAATATCATAATGCTACTGTATAAATCCATGGTGTGCCATATCGCGAATGCTGTGTGCAGATCTGGTCACCGCATCTGAAAAAAGATATATTGAAATTGGAAAAGCTGCAGAAAAGGACGATGAAAACGATGAGGGGTGTGGAACAGCTTCCATACAAGGAGCGAAGAAGCAGCCTGGGACAGTTCAGTTTTATAACCAGACAGTTAATGGATATGACAGAGGCCTATAGATCACGAAGCCTCTGGAGAAAGTGAATAAGGAAGCGTTATTTACCCCTTCACCTACCCCAAGAACTAGGGCTTATCTGATTAAATGAATAAGGAGCAGGTTTAAAACAGACTAAATGAAGTACTTCTTCATGTACTGCACAGTCAGCAGGGAGTAACAGAGAGAAGCAGAGCAGCGAGCTCACAGTGTCTCAGAGCAGAGGGCGCTCCACAGCCTTTCTCTTCCATCACCAAGGAGCAGAAAAGGGCAGAAGTCCAGCATTGCCCCTCTGCAGGTCGTCATTAAGTGTCCAGCTCCTACAGTCTGGTTGTGTTTTGAATCCTCTCGCCCCAGCTCCTGGATGCCTCCTAACCCGTGAGTGCAGATGAAGGGTTCTCGGGTGCTGATTCTGACAGGCCGTTAGACAGCCCCCCCTTACATTCTTTTTCCAGTCATCTTGCTGAATTTTCACTGCTCCTCCACCCTCCCATTACTCAGAAGCGCTAGGAGCCAGCACTTCTGGTAGCCCTGTCCCGTGCAGCCGGACCCCAAGGAACATTCCCACCTTCAAGTGGCACCAAGAATTTCACCCTCATTGCACCAAAGTCTGAGCACGCCACAGTGCCCTCTGGTGATGCTGCCCATTGGAACGCGACTGCTGGAGCCCTCAGAGCGGGCTGGGCAGGCTGAGTGTGAGGAGGAGCTGGGCGGGCAGTGGTGGGGTGCAGCGGGGAGAGCTCTCTGCATTGCCTCAGGCTCATGTCCCTCCTTTTGCCTCTCAGGACTTCATTCTGGGGTGCCTGCTCCTCAACCCAGACAAGCGGCCGACAGCCCATAACCTGCTCTTCCACCAGGTGCTCTTTGAGGTCCACTCCCTCAAGCTGCTGGCAGCGCACTGCTTCATCAACAACCAGTGTGAGTGACGGGGAACGAGGAAAGGGCCTGCCACAGCAGGGCTGCTTGGCACTAGACTGAGCCTGGAGCAGGGTTGTGTGAGATGCATCCGCTCAAATCCCTGCCCCAGCATGCGCGAGGCATGGGAGAGTCTCTCTGGGCCCCTCAGGGGGAAGGAGGGTTTGTGCAGGGAGCTCCCAGCTGACAGGCTCTTCTCTTGGCTTCCTGTAGACCTGATGCCAGAGAATGTGGTGGAGGAGAAGACGAAGGAGCTGGACCTGAACATGGTGATGGCGGAGATCCGGCAAGAGGGGAGGCCTGCGGTGCAATGGAGGTGAGCCCCTAGGAAGCAGGAACTCGGGAAAGCCCCAGCAGGGAGTGCAGGTGGGCAGGAGACCCTGCAATCTCCACGCCCAGCAAAGACCGCTTGGTATGCCTAGTGTCCGTGCCCTACCTCTCCCCGAGCCCCTCTCTCCATCCCTCCTTGCCCAGCTGCCCCCAGTAACATCTTGCCTCCTGTTTCTCTTCCAGATACTCAGAAGTCTCCTTCCTGGAGCTGGACAAGTTCCTGGAGGATGTCAGGTGAGCTGGGATTGGGTGGTGTCCCAAGGATGCCTCCCCCAGGCCTGTTCCGAGTGTGGATAACATGCTGCCAGTGAGATTCAGGCAGGCAGGGCCTCAGCCTGTCTGCTCCAGAGACCTGAGCTAAGACTCTAGTCCAAACATCAGTGGGGTGGTTGGTTTCATTCAGCCCTGGTTGCTGGATGACAGACAATGTCCTCGTCCCAGGCGGCATGGAACTGCCTGCGTCACCAGCGCTGCCGGGAAGCTCTTCCAGAAACGTTTGCTTTCTGCTGAGTGGTTTTGGAATCAGTTCCTGACTCATCCCCCTCCCCGTGTCTGACCTGAGCTGGCTGCTGTTCTAGCCACAGCCGTGGGCCATAGGGGCACCCAAAGCTAAGCTCAGCTCTGGGCTGCTGTCAGGGAGGAGGGAATTGGCACTGCTGCCTCCCCCATCAGCAGGGCCCCTTCTCCTCCTTCAGAGCAGAATTCCACCCGGCCATGACCCTTCCCTCGCCCTTGCTAGCTGGGCCTGGACATGGTTCCTGCTCACCTGTGTCTCTGTGTCAGGAATGGCATCTATCCCCTGATGAATTTTGCTGCAGCCAGACCTCAAGTCCTCCCACGTGCACTCTCCCAGCCTCAGGAGGACCCCCAGAAAGCCAAGACCCCCACCCCGGAGCCCTTCGATGTGGAGACGAGGAAGGTAAGGGCGAAAGTGGGACCATTTCAAACCCCACTCTGGGGACAGCACCCTGCTGGAAGTGGCAGACAGTGCCCTTCTCTGCTACACCCTTGGCCTCTGGACTCCCCTCCCACGGTCTAGTAATGCAGCCCTCCTGTAGGTACTAGAGACATTCTCGTTGCCCGCGCTGAGTTCTGTGGCTAGAGTTAATGCACTTTGTTCTCAGCCCTGACCCATCAGAGCAGCCGGACTGGTTCTGTGTCTGGGTTTGGGTCTCTGGTGCGTTTCCCAATAGGTCCATGGGCGGCGCTAAAGCCCAGTCCATGGTGTGTTTTGGTGTTGGGAGGCAGGGATGGGTTATCATTTGATACTGACATTACAGTGGCTCCCTGAGACCCAGCTGAGATCAGGCCCCTGTTGAGCTGGGTGCTGCACAGAGAGCAAGAGAAAGCCCTGCCCCAAGCTGCTTACACTCTGCTTTAAGGACAGTCTGCCAACTGGCCGTAACAAACAATTGAAGGGACCAGGGGATTGGGGCCAGGATGGCTGGACACACGGTTACTGACACGTACTTTATTATTCCTTTGTATCATGGTAGCGCTAGATGCCAGGACCCTAGTGTGCTGGGTGCTGTAGAACTATATGACAGTCCCTGCCCCAGAGAGCTTACAGTCCAATGTCAGACTGTAGCCAGCCGGTGGATATAACCGACGGAGGAAGCACAAAGAAACAGAGAGAGACTGTTCTGGTCAGGATGAAAAGCAGAGGTCACAACACACCAGCTGCCTAGCCCGCGTTGAGGTTTTGTAAGCATTGCAGCAGGGAGCGTGTTAAAGAGGGATTTAAAAGAGTACAAGGAGGCAGCTTTGCAGATGGGTGTGAGGAGCGTCTCCCATGCATAGGGGCTGTGATGAGAGATGGCTTGTTGGAAAAGTTTTTAAATGGGCAATCAAGACTGGCATCATTTTCAGAATGAATGAGGGAGTCGACATGTCTATAGCACATGAAAGAAAATGAGGCAAGCAGGGATAGGCCATCAAAGGCTCCAGGGCAGTATTTCTCAACCCTTTGAGTAGCAAGTACCCCTAACTTATGAAAATTGTAATAAGTACCCAACACCCAATTTTCCACGGGATTCTATATTTACCGACTAACGTGAGCCATATCTTGGAAGAAGGGCTGAGTATATAAGGCCGTGATATGACAGATGTCAGATCTAGTGTGGGTAGGATTACCGCCTTTACACCAGGGGTCCACAACTCAAGTATGTACCTGGGCTAGAGGTGATGTTGGCCAAAGCTAGGAGGCTTTGAGCGCCATGCCAATGCTGGGGAATATAAAGCGCTGCGCCATTTTTTGCCATCAATTTGAGAGGAGGAAGGGGCGAGAGAGAGAGAGAGAGACAGGAAGAGAGGGTAACTGGTAAAATCTGGGGCTGTCATAGTTGTCAATGTCACTGTTCAACTAGAGCAGTGACATTGACAAGTTTTCTGGGCACTGGGCTTTGAGCCAGGGAGAGGAGCTGCCACCTGGGCAAGTTGCAGGCGGCTGCTGCCTGGCTACCAGTCTGGGAGGTGGGCGACTGCCACCCCCTCCGAGCTGGGGCAGAGGAGGCTTCCACATCGGCTGGGACCCAGGGATGTGGGCAGGCGGCTGCTGCCTGTCTTCAAGCTGGGGCACTGGAGGTTGTCCCTCGGCTCGGAGCTGGGGACCGGGTGGCTGCCACCCAGCTGCGAGCCCAGCTCATGAGACGCAGGAGGCTGCCACCAGGCTCCCCCCGGGATCTGTGACCGGGCGGGAAGCGGGGGGCTGCTGCCCACCTTCCCTGGAAGTCGGCAGCTGCCGCCTGCCACCCCTTCAATCTGTTTTTCCCCGGGCACCCCCTGCCTGTGTCTCGCGTACCCCCAGGAGAAACTATGCTTTAAAGTGAAGACAAGTAGTTTGTGTTTGAAGGAGGAGGAGCTAGTGGAGGGACACCAGGTGGGGGGGTCAAAACGACAAGCCAGGAAGAGGATTTCTGTATTTATCATTTGTACTGCCATGCTGCCTGAGAGCCCCCAGGAACAGTGTTAGGCACCACACACACACACACACAGACACACAACAGAAAGACAGTCCCTGCCACACAGAGCTGACAATCTAAGAAGCTGTGTTTTTAATGTAGAAGAGTTCCAGAAGAAGAGTAGAAGAGTTACTCTGTACACAGCAAAAACAATGGGAGTTCTGTAGCGCTTTAAAGACTAACACATTTAATTTCAGCAGGCATAAGCTTTCGTGGGCTTCATCCCACTTCCTCAGATGCCAACCAACTGCTACCAACTGCATCTGAGGAAGAGGGATGAAGCCCACGAAAGCTTATGCCTGCTGAAATTAAATGTGTTAGTCTTTAAAGGTGCTACAGAACTCTGTGTTTTTAATGGATATAAGTGAGTCTAGATGGCATTTGTCAAGGCTGGAGAAGAGGAGGTTGCTGTAGTGGGTATGTGAGATGATGAAGGCCTGGAAAAATCCACACCTCTTAGCCACACAGGTAAAGCAACCTAACTCCTGACATAGACAGCACTAGGTCAACGGGAGAATTCTGCTAATTCTCAGAGAGGCGGAGTGTCTGCACTGACGCGAGACGTCCTCCCTTGGCACAGGTAGTGTCTGCACTGAAGCACCACAGCTGCCCCACTGCAGTGTTTTACATGTAGACAAGCCCTTAGCGAGTTGGACTCTCTCCCACTGATGCTTCCATTCGGTAAGAACATAGTTGTCAGCTCCTTGGCAGCACTGATCATCCAGGTATTCTAAATGGCCAGTAGCGCTCGTGTCCAGGAGTGCACGAGCTGCCATAGCAAAGTGGAATCAAGAGATCAGCCATTCTGTCACATCCCAGTTAGCAGGAGTGGGATTCCTCCCCTGAATATACGCAGACCTTCAAGTTGGTGCTGAATGTTGTTTCCTGTCTGAAAATGGGCATCAGTCAACTGGAAAGGCCTGATCTTCATGATGTTTTGCAGAAAGGAGTGGCAGGATTGAAACATGGCCTGGATGTGAGGAGAGAGAGAGAGAGGGCTGAGTAGAAGATGACACCCAGACTACAGGCTTGAGTGACAGGAAGGATAGTGGTGTTATTGAGAAAGACGGCAGAAGAGGCCGTGGAGGGGCAAGATTAAGAGCTTTGAACAATTTGCAGGTCATGATTCAATCAGAGTTTTAGGGCCCAAATAACTGCTGCTTTATAACAACCAAGAGGGGAAAAATTGCCAATGTCTGCATGTTGCTATATATTGCATCATTGTCACCCTCTCCCCTCAACCTCCGGTCACCACTTGGTCTGTGGGCTCCTGGGGCCAAGACCAGGACTTTGGATGTGTTTGTGCAGTGCCCAGCTCAATGGGGTCATGACCCCGACGGGGGCCGCTTGGGCTACCTTAACAACTAAAACACCAGACACCAATGATCTCAGAAGTGCCGTCTGCCCAGTCTTCATCCATATTATTTATTGAAGGAAGGGAGAATGAACGTGTCCCTGTGCTGCTCCCACGGTGACGTCTGTCTTGGTCTTGTCTAGGTGGTGCAGATGCAGTGTAACATGGAGCTGAATGAAGAGAAGGCCCAGTGGCATGTGAGTGACAAGCCTGGCAGAGCTCACAGCACTGGGCCAGTACCAGAGCATGACTCTGTCTGTCCCTCCTCTTTCCACTAGAACACAGGCTAGGCTGGTGTTATTTTTATACCAGTAGCAGGCAGAGGCCATTGTGTTGGGTGCTGCAGACCCAGAGGCCTGGTGTCCCCATGGTGCGGTGTCAATAGGTAATAAAGTAACACTGGCTGCCATGTCTTTCTGTGCTGACTGACCGACTTGCAGTCACACATGGGCTCATGTTGGCTAATAGGCCATGACCAAAGTGGGGTGGTAAATGGCCAGGGGTGAGACTGGAGGATGCTGGCACTTGGGCTGGGTCTCCTCTGATCTGAAAGAGGAGAGCAAAGAGCAGGTGAGCGTAACTTGCAGATGCTACTTACCTGGACAGAGTGTGAACAGCAAAGATCGAGAAACACAGGGGCCTGGAGAGATCAGAGCCTTGGACATGGAATAACAGCCTGAGACTCAGCCGGTGCCCGTGGGGGGCAGGGAGAAGCCTGGGAAGCTGGACATGGAGAAGATTGGGGATGGGGGAGTGCAAATCAGACCTGACTCTGCCATGGGGTACAGCAGCACAAAGACCAGTGGAATGTGGGATACATGTGCTGAGGACTCCTGCCCTGGGATCCTGCACTCAGCTCCCAGAGGCCTCCCATCCTGGATCTGTAAGGGAGAATCCCTCTTCTCCAGGGCCCTGGGGAGACCCCAGCTGGGATCTGGGATCCTGCACTCAGCTCCAGATCCCTCGATCCCAGATAGGTCTTGTCCTGGAACAAGGAGGAGGTGATTCCTCTGCTCTAGTGCAAGTGTGCCTGGGATCCCTTGTTCATTTCTTGGGGGTTCTGTGATTCCAAAGGGACAGGACCATGGTTTGAGATCTCCTTTAGAAAGAGGGAGCAGTTTCCATGATCTGGTGTTAGCTGGCAAGGAGATTTTGATCGGTGGCTCTTTTATCATTGCAAAAACAATAAAGACCTAGGACTTGTTCTCTTAGGCTAACGTTCTCCTGGGAGATCCTTGAAGTGTCTGTCCTGAGCCCTTTACCCTCTGCAAGGAACTTCCAGAGTTCACTGCGGCCTGCAATGATGTCAGGATGGGAAATAGTTGGGATTGTTGCACTGTCTCTGACCCTACCCTTCTCCCAATGTAACGGTTACACTGTAGCTGTGATAGAGGCACGGGCGCATCTGACACGCTCCCCACAATCTCCTGCACCAGCACCACACACTCCTCCCAGCAGCTCCCGTGCTGGCTGAATGATCCGCACGTTTGTCTCCTAAGGAGCAGCCGGTACAGTTTTCTAATATGCTCTCTCTTCTTGCTGCAGCTCACTCTCTTGCTAACCCTGGAAGACAAGCTGCACCGACAGCTAAGCTACGACCTGCTGCCAAGTAGGTTCACTTATAATTGTCATGACCTAATACTGATATAGTCGTGGTGCCTGAAGGCCCTGCGCAGGATGGGGACTGGGCAGTGCTCGGACTCACGGGGACATAGTCCTTCCTCCAAAGAGTGCACAGCCTCAGTTTACAATCTGGTTTCTTTTCCTTTGTTCTGGAGGAAGCATACTGAACCCTGCCAGCCACCCGAGTCCCTCAAGTGGGTGTCCTGCGCTCAAAGGGTTCAGGAGGCTACACTGAGTTACTCCCAGAGCACAGTGGAATGTCCATTAGGAACGTGCACATTATCCTGATGCTGAGTTAAACAGGGAAAGAGCATGTAGTACAGGCTTCCTGAGATAACCTGAAGTAATTTCACCCCTGTGCCCCAATATTGATACCTCACCTCTGTTACACCTTTCAAGAGAAGGGGCAGTTGGTGATTTCTCCCCTGAGACAGCAGCCTTTTTCTGCAGTTTTAGTGAAGGGGAACAGACCTTTACTGAGTGATGAGCTGCCCTTGTATGGTGTGAAAGTTCCTGGAAATTCATCCTGGCTCTGTGGCAGAGCCCCGAGGTGGTTCTCTTCAGAGCATGCCCAGTCCAAGCCCGACTCATGGGGAAGACAGGAGCCCTCTGGAGGAAAGTGCAGAGCCCTGAAGTCAAGAGTTCTTCACCCTGCCTCGCAGACAGACGAAAAGCCCAGGGCCAGGAATATCACTGCATAAGGCCCTCACTCACTAAATAAGGCCCTTCTTGATTTCTGTTCCTGGGTGGTTGTCTGGACCCCATGTTTCAGGCTGAGCCAAAATGAGCCAAAATATCCAAGTGGCTTTCTGCTGGGATGGTCACACTTGGCCTACTTTGGGACTGGAACCTTGCAACGCTCATTTCCAGCCAGCACTCGTGTGAGACTCACTTGGTGCTCACCTACACAGTCTGCCCCATAATCCCTTGGGCTAGTGCTCAGCCGGCCCTAGACTCACACAGTGTATGTTCCCAGAGCCAAAGGCATTGACAAAAGCTTCCAGCTGGACCCTGTGCCAGGAGAGGTGGTCTCTAGAGGAAACTCAGAGATGCATGAATTTCCTGTTCTCACAGTTAATCTTGTTTCTGCAGCTGACAATTCCAAGGACTTGGCCTCAGAGTTGGTGCATTACGGATTCATCCATGAGGTGAGCCTCCTCCCCATTGCTTTAAAATTGCACTGCTCCTTCTGGCAGGGATCTGTTGCCAATGTATTAACACAGGGCTCTCCAAGTCTCTTCTGCGCCCTAAGCCTCAGGGGCATGATGGCTGTAGAGGGGGAGGGCTGGGCCTGGGGAGTCCACTGACTTATTTTCCCATTTAAGCAAGCAGATTTGTATGACTGTGGCCAGGGCCAGTTTATGGCTGCATGACTTTGCCTTCTTCAGGCTGGATCCAGGCTGCTCCAACGACAGGCGTAGCCATATTGTCATGACATGAGTCACAGAGTGAGTGGCATCAAATGTAAAATGTTTCTGGAGTACAGAAACCAGAAGAGTGGCCTAGATCGAACAGCCCCGATGACTTTACATATCCTGCCTCCCAAAGAGAAGATCAGAAGCTGTTGCTGCCCCAAGCAGCAGCCACTGACCCACATGCAGGCTTCTGCCTGGCCAGAAGATGCAAACAGTTCCTCCACCACCAAACTTCTGCACAGCACATCTCTCTTCAGTGGCCCCAGACAGCCCCAAGCTAGGGAGGAGCCAGGCACCTCAGCAGTCCAGAGCCAGGGGAATGCAGACACTTTCAGTAGCAGAGCAGCCTGGAGGAAGCGTGGCTAGGAGGAAGTAGACACACTTTTTTTTGGCCAAAAAATGGTGGTGTGTCTTGGCCACAAGCTGGGAATTCTGAGATTGTAGGTGACGTTTTGGATGAATTCCTCAATCTGAATCCTGACCCTAACCAAGTATGGAGTCAGCCTCATTTGGCAAACAACTTTATCTGCAGTGCACTTGCTAGATGGTGCATTTATACTTTGTTTCTGGACAATCTCCTGAGCATATTGACCATGTAGCACAGAGTTCATCTGCTGAAATGAGAGTAGAGGAGACTTGGGAGAGCAAACCAGGGGTCTCCACCCTTAGTGTATTTCTGGGAAATATATGGCTCTTGGTACAATCTGTTGATTCCAAAGTCAAACAATTTTATGCTAAGCAGAGAGAAAAGTCTTTCATGAGCAGGTGATTTTGCGGGAGTAGTGGTGTGTATAACCATCAGCGGCAGGGAAATTAACCAACCCTTTCTTCACTGGGGTAGGAGAATTTTATCATGAGGCTCCTAGCAAGCCGATGACCCCTCTACAACATCAACTGCTCTGCTTATCTGACCTATCCCTCTCTAGATCTCCCCAGTCATGCTCACCAGGTCTCCTCTTCTTCTTGTTAACACATAGGTCTGAGAGCTGATGGCTCGCTGAGGGGTACAGGAGGGAATGCTCTCAGCTACACAAAGCCTAATTAACCCGCTGACTCCTTTCTCCTAGGATGATTGTGAAATGCTGGCCAACTTCCTAGAAAATGCTTTCCACAAACACCGGTCTCCTCCTTTGTGAGTCACCTCCATGAGGCAAAAAGGCCCCCCACAAAGGAGGGTGGGAATGGTACCAGGCTAGAAGGAACCGTCTGGCGCTTGATCAGACTTTCCCCTGCAGAGCTGACCTGGCCATTTGTTCCTGGCTGGATCTCTGCTGTCCATCCTGCCTACAATTCAGAAAGAAAATGGCAAGAAGAGGAAGGACCAGCAAACATGAGGCATTGGACATGCCTCATTATTACCAGGAAACAGCCAAGAATGTGCTTTCTGGTCCCCACTTCTCCAGGGATCCAGGGTGAGCGGCTGAGGAGGTTCAACGTGGAAGGTCACATAGGAGGCTTCTGAATGGTGGTGGTTTTGAAGATGCAAAGCTGCTGCAAGAGCCCATGGTTGGTAAATTTACCTCTGGGAGCAAGAAGCACCTTCACTGCAGGCACCGGGGCTATCACTGCTCTTCCTCAGCTGGAAATGGCTGCAGCGTGGAGGGAAGTGGAGGTTTGGGAGGATCTGGGGCAGTTTCCTGTCTGCCATATTCCACCCCTTTTCCGGGCCTGATTCCTCCTGCTCTGGTGGATTCCCCCAGGGCAAAGGAGCCATTGTGATGCCTTATAATAAGAATTGCACTCCCTCTGCTAGGCTGAGGAGAGGACTTTGTGAGCTTGACTGACATAGCATGGGAAAAAATTGTGGGAATCCAGAACCGTCGGGGGATTCACAAAATATAGACCAACAGAAGAACCACTGGTGCTGAACGCAGCCTCTGTCATTCCAGAGTTTGTCTTTTAGCCTTCCAAAAGTTCACTATATCCTAGGACAAAGCCTTGATGTCTCTTCCTTCCCTGTTTCTCCTGTGAAATGTGGAATTTCAGTCATTATACGGGAGAATGGGGTCAAATATAGCTGCTGATTCGAGATAGATGTATTATGCAAATAGGAATTATTTGTATCAAAAGCTGCACCACGCTGCTCTGAGTGTACAATTCACACTGTGTCACTTGTGTCGTGCAGCACTGACTGCATCATGCTGTGGTGGGGTTGCCATGCTAAGCTGCTTTGCCAAGCTGTCCTGGCTGTTTAATTATGTAGGTTTTCTAAGTTGTGCTTATGTTGTGCTGACTTTGCGGATACTGACATTTCAATAAATCTCTTGAAAAGAACTAACCCCGTCAGAGAACCTGTTGAACTGAGTGACCCACTCAGAGTCCTTGTGGATTGGCTACTATCACCATGACACTGAGAAGGGGTAAAGTAGCTTCCTCCTTGTCCAATTGGCTTATCCAGAAAGTCAGGTACACTGAGAAGGTGAAGGAATTAGGTGGAGAAGGAGCCTCCTGATGCTCGGTTCAGAGAGGCTTCTGACAAACTCTTTCCATTGTGCCAGGGCAAGTCTGGGCTTGAGTCTGTGGAAACGCTCCAGGCTTTCGTCGTGCAGTGCCTGCTTCATGTCCCTGATGGAGCAGTTAGCTCTTGTTCAGCCCCTAGGTTTTCCCCTTGCTCATTTCTTTGTATAACCAGCATGTTGCAGCTTGATTCCTAGTGACTCTGCTGTGCTCTGCAGTGGTGTATTCATTAGCTAACCTCCACACAATGCTTAAAGGACACGATGCACGAGGCAAGCACCAAGGATGATCTGAGATTGAGGAATGAAGCCCCACACCCTGAAAGAGGTCCAGCTGGTAAAACCACTGCAGTCCATCAGCTCAGCACTGAGATTGTTGTGATTTTTCCCCACGCCAAAATATTTTTTTCTGACTGAAGAACTCACTAAAAAAATCTATTGCAAAACAACCCAAAGGGCTTATAATATCTATCGCAGGTACCTGTATGGTCCCCATCCCCCTAGTGTCCGAGTGCCTCGCACTCTTTAAATACAGCGCAGTGTGTTTCACCTTTGTGAGCTAATATGTCATTCTTTACATGGGAAAGGCACACATCCAAAAGGGAGAGCTCGCAATTCCACATGGAGAACACAAGAATGGAGTCCCAGTCTACTACCTAGTTAGGTCTGCCAAGCTTTTGCATCTGCCATGAGACACCAACATGCCCACTTCTTTTCTGTCTCACCCACACACACACCTGCACGAGACACTGAACTGATTGGTTTCTTCAAAATTAAGACACAGATCTGAATTTTGATTGTACTTCTACCATTGTGACACAACCTCTTCTGCAGAAATAGATTTTGGACAGATCAGTAGATTATAAATCACTTGAGACCCTGTGATCATGTAGCCCAGAGGTTCCCAAAGGTGGGCCACAATACAGTCCTGGTTGGTTTGCCATCACGGACGAAGTTTTAGGGGGGGCCAGCAACGACACCAGGTACTCTGTGCATCCAGGTCACTTTCCCCACGTGGGCTGGTTAACAGCCCCCCACGCACTCTACGCTCAGGTAGGTGTACGCCTCAGAGCCCGTGAACCACTAGGTGCCAGTGGCTACAGTGACCATGTAGGATGGCATGGCCTGGCCTGGCCTGGCCCGGCCCATCGCACACAGCCACAGGGAGCAGACTCCGCCCAGCTTGGTGTCACCTGCAAGTTTTATAAGCATACTCTTTACTCCATTATCCAAGTCATAAATGAAAATATTGAATAGGACTGGACCCAAGACTGATTGCTGTGAGACCCCCACTCAATACACCCTCCCCAGTTTGATAGCAAACCATTGATAAGATGTGTATTTCATGACCCTCCTGCCATCCCCTCTTAATCGGAGTCCTAGTCTGTCTCCCCAGCATGAAGGAACTGAACAGGATCAGGCACTTCCGCTCTCATATAGCCTCAGGAGCGGCCACAAGGAGATGCAGGGCTCATGCACAACCCTGATGAATACTGCTATGGAAAAATGTCTCCAGCTCTCAGTACAGGAGGTGAAAAACAACTAAGTGGAATATACGTTTGCACTTACATGTCACAGAACAACAGGTGCAGATTAGGTAAGTAACAGTTTTTTCTTCTTTGAGTGGTTGCAGACAGGTGTCTCACAAGCAGTTCCCTCTGGAGGTGGGCTCAGAGACTTAGTTAAGCAATAATTGTAATATTACTTTGCCACAATTCAGACCTGCTCTGAATGCAGTAGTAATTGCACAGGGATGCATGAATGTGTGCACTGAGGATCATGCCCTATAAATGTCCAACACAGGACCATGCCTCAGGAAAGCAACCAATGTAGCTTGAACCCTTGTTAAATAGGCTGAAAATCTTTGTGGCGGGGGAGTGCAGCAGTGCACATCAGGGGCTCCTCTGCCCCTGCCTCTTCTTTGCTCACAAACCACTCGGAGACCCTCCAGTTCAGCAATCAGTGGTGCAGTTGATTTACAGCGTGCATTTCCACCACCTTCTTACTCTACGCGGCTTGGGCTAGCAGCCTCAGGGACCTCTCAGCTTCTGCAACCAGGCAGGAAGAGCCTTTGCTCACCTTCCACTCTCTGGCTTCCCCCCTTGCTTCCTTCTCCTGGGCCTGTCTATAGCCCTTGGCTAATTAGGCTGACAGCTGCTTCTCATTCACCAATCCAGATACAGATTTCTCTAGCCAGCTCCAATTTACCTCGCTTAATTGGGACTGTTGTGACAGAGGGCTGGCTAGGAGTGCTGCCCGGCACCCTGTCACAGCAAACATTGGCCAGCTACACCATTGTCCTGATCCATCTGAAAGTGTCTGCCTTGACCCTGCTTGGCCTTTCACATGATCTGCACAGGACACAAAAAGATGAGGTGATTGTCTGAAAGTTTTGGTCCTGTTCAAGTAGAAGGTCAATGACCTCCTAACATCTAAGGTATATAGATCCTCCTCATGCTTACCAGATCATTGCTTAGGAAAGAACACAGAGAGATCTCATTTAAATTAAAAGCTGACACTACTTTGGTTAAAAATTTCAGAAGTGTCTGCAGGGCTACCTTGTTCTTGAAAAATATTGTGTGAGGAGCACCCACCATCAATGCTTGTAGTTCAGAGACTCTCCCGGCTGATGTGGCTCTGAGGAGAATGATCTTCTGACAGAAGTGGGGCCAAGAGAATGTAGCCAAAGCTCAAAGAGTGGGTCCATAAGAGCTGTCAACACAGTGTTAAGGTCCCAGGGTGGCACTGTGTCCCTAATAAGTGGAACAAGACATGCCACTCCTTTGAAAATCTAGTAGCCATGGGGTTACAGAATTCTGAGTCCTATTGGACTGGGGGAGGAATAGCTGAGATTGCCACAAGGTCTACTCTCAGAGAATTCATGGAAAGGCCTGAGGGTTTAAAATGAAGGAGGTATTCAAAGATGTCCTGGATTCTTGCTTCTAAAGGTTGTATCCCATGACTAGTGGCCCACACCGGAAACCTGTTCCACTTAGCCCGGTAAGCTGATCTCATTGACTGCTTTCTACTGTTAAGCAGAGCCTTTTGGTGTAGCCACTCATGAGCCATGCGGTGAGGTGAAAGCTGTTTGGATCTGGATGTGGAACGTGACCATGTTGTTGCAACAGTAGGTCTGGGAAGAAAGGCAGAGGGCAAGGAGATTGAACTGTCTCTCAGGTCCAAGAACCTGCACTGTCTTGGCCACGCTGGGGCTCTGAGAAGTAACCTGGCTCAATTTTGTTTCAACTTGTGAATGACCTGTAGATCGAGAGACAGGGAAAAAGCATTTATGAAACTTATTCTCCATTCCAACAAAAAGGCATCGGTGAGGGAGTCCAGACTATGGCCTGCTCGAGAACAAAACTGGTGACACTTCCTTTTGTCTTTCATCATGAAGAAATCGACTGAGAGAATGCCCCATGCTTGGAAAGATGGGCTTCATTCAGTACATTGTTCTTGAGAGACCACTCGTGGCGGAGGGACAATTTCCTACTGAGGATCATAGAACCTAAAACCATATGGTTAGAAGGGACCAAGACAGATGGCTATCCAGTCTTCTTTTGAAAACCTCCAGTGAAGAAGCTTCCACAACCTCCCAAGGCCATCTGTTCCATTGTCCTACTGGTCTTACAGTGAGGGAGTTTTTCGTGTGATTTAATCTAAATCTGCTATGCTGTAGTTTGAACCCATTGGGTCTTGGCCTGCCCTCCATGGCAAGAGAGAACAACTTTTCTCCATCTTTTTTATGGCAGCCTTTCAAGTATTTGAAGACTGGTATCATGTTCCCCTGTTAATCTCCTCTTTTCCAAATGAAATATACCCATTTCCTTCTGCCTTTGCTCATAGACTTCCATTCCATCCCTTTGGTCATCTTTGTCACTTGCCTCTGGGTCCTTTCCAGTTTCTCTACATCCTTTCTATACATTGAAGACCAAAATCGGACACAGTAGTCCAGCCAAGGCCTAACCAGTGTTGAGTAGAGCAGTATTACCCCCTATGACTTGCATACTATGCCTCTGTTAATGCAACCCAAAATTGAATTTGCTTTTTATGCAACGGCATCGTATTGCTGGCTCATGGTTGAGTCAACCAACTTGTTCTGAGGGGCAGGTAAGTGTGATGGTCGAGGCGTAATGTCCTCCATGATGCAAAATTCCCAAAAGCTCATTACTACTTGACAGAGCTAAGTGGAGTGGGCATACACCCCAGAAGTATAAGGGTGATATCGTGGTGAGTGTCTGTTACAGACCACCAGACCAGGAGGACGAGGTAGATGAGGCTTTCTTCAGTCAACTAGAGAAAATTTCCAGTTCACAGGACCTGATTCTGATGGGGGACTTCAATCATCCTGACATCTGCTGGAAGAGCAATACAGCAGAACACAAACAATCCAGGACGTTTTTGGAAAGTGTTGCAGACAACTTCCTGGTGCAAGTGCTGGAGTAACCAAGTAGGGGCCATGCTTCTCTTGACCTGCTGCTCACAAACAGGGAAGATTTGGTAGGGGAAGTAGAAGTGGGTGGCAACCTAGGCAGCAGTGACCATGAGATGGTCGAGTTCAGGATCCTGACAAAAGGAAGAAAGGAGAACAGCAGGATACGGACCATGGACTTCAGAAAAGCAGACTTTGACTCCCTCAGGGAGCTGATGGGCAGGATCCCCTGGGAGGCTAATATGAGGGGGAAAGGAATCCAAGAGAGCTGGCTGTATTTTAAAGAAACCTTACTGAGGGCACAGGAACAAACCATCCCGATGCGCAGAAAGAATAGCAAATATGGTAGGCGTCCAGCTTGGCTTAACAAAGAAGTCTTTGGTGAACTTAAACACAAAAAAGAAGCTTACAAGAAGTGGAAGCTTAGTCACATGACTAGGGAGGAGTATAAAAATGCTGCTCGAACATGCAGGAATGAAATCAGGAAGGCCAAAGCGCAACTGGAGTTGCAGCTAGCAAGGGACGTGAAGGGTAACAAGAAGGGTTTCTACAGGTATGTTACCAACAAGAGGAAGGTCAGGGAAAGTGTGGGCCCCTTACAGAATGGGGGAGGCAACCTAGTGACAGAGGATGTGGAGAAAGCTGAGGTACTCAATGCCTTTTTTGCCTTTGTCTTCACAGACAAGGTCAGCTCCCAGACTACTGCACTGGGCGGCACAGAATGGAAAGTAGGTGAACATCCCGCAGTGCTGAAGGAACAGGTCCAAGACTATTTAGAAAGATTGGACATACACAAGTCCATGGGGCCAGATGCAATGCACCTGAGGGTGCTGAGGGAGTTGGCTGATGTGATTTCAGAGCCATTGGCTATTATCTTTGAAAGCTCGTGGCAATTGGGGGAGTCCCCTGATGACTGCAAAAAAGGAAATATAGTGCCCATCTTCAAGAAGGAGGAAAGAGGATCCAGGGAACTACAGACCGGTCAGCCTGACCTCAATCCCTGGAAAAATCATGGAGCAGGTCCTCAAGGAATCCATTTTAAGGCACTTGGAGGAGAGGAAGGTGATCAGGAACAGTCAACATGGATTCACCAAGGGAAAGTCATGCCTGACTAACCTGATTGCTTTCTATGAAGAGGTGACTGGCTCTATGGATGTGGGGAAAGCGGTGGACATGATATACCTTGACTTTAGCCAAGCTTTTTATACGGTCTCTCACAGTATTCTTATCAGCAAGTTAAAGTAGTATGAGTTGGATGAATGGACTATAAAATGGACAGAGAACTGGCTAGAGCATAGGGCTCAACGAGTAGTGATCAATGGCTCCATGTCTAGCTGGCAGCCGGTCACAAGCCGGGGCCGGTTTTGTTCAACATCTTCATTAATGATCTAGAGGATGGGGTAGATTGCACCCTCAGCAAGTTTGCAGATGACACTAAGCTAGGGAGAGTGGTAGATACCCTGGAAGGTAGGGATAGGATACAGAAGGATCTATACAAACTGGAGGATTGGGCCAAAAGAAATCTGATGAGGTTCAACAAGGACAAGTGCAGAGTCCTGCACTTTGGATGGAAGAATCCCATGCACAGCTACAGACTGGGGACCGATGGGCTAGGCAGCAGTTCCTCAGAAAAGGACCTGGGTGTTACAGTGGATAAGAAGCTGGATGTGAGTCAGCAGTATGCTCTGGTTGCCAAGAAGGCTAATAGCATATTGGGCTGCATTAGTAGGAGCATTGCCAGCAGATGGTGGGAAGTGATTATTCCCCTCTATTCAGCATTGGTGAGGCCGCATTTGGACTATGTGTCCAGTTTTGGGCCCCCCGCTACAGAAAGGACGTGGAGAAGTTGGGGAGAGTCAAGCGGAGGGCAACAAAAATGATTAGGGGGGTGGAGCACAAGATTTATGAGGAGAGGCTGAGGGAACTAGGCTTGTTTAGTCTGCAGAAGAGAAGAATGAGGGGGATTTGATAGCAGCCTTTAACAACCTGAAAGGGGGTTCCAGGGAGGATGGAGCTAGGCTGTTCTCAGTGGTGGCAGATGACAGAACCAGGAGCAATGGTCTCAAGATGCAGTGGGGGAGATCTAGGTTGGACATTAGGAAAAAGCTTTTCACTAGGAGGGTGGTGAAGCACTGGAATGTGTTACCTAGGGAGGTGGGGGAATCTCCATCTTTAGAGGTTTTTAAGCTGCGGCTTGACAAAACCCTGGCTGGGATTATTTAGCTGAGATTAGTCCTACTTTGAGCAGGGGGTTGGACTAGACACCAAATATGTCCTAATTTCCATTACAGATATAACACATGAACATAAGTATTGCCATCTTTCTCAGCACATTACATCCTTTCTAACAGTACCTGACATGGCATATCTTACATGAATCGTTATGATTTTGACATATTAATGTTACACAATACAGTGAACGCCCCCGTTCCCCCCTTCAAGCCAGCCTGCATGACAGAAGCTAATTCCCTCGATTACCTTAATATCGGACACTTCGGACATAGGGTGGGGTGCCCATATCAGCGCCGACCTTGGCACATGTGATCCAGTCGAGGGAAGAGAAGTGCCAGCACATCAGTGTGAAAGATTCACCTGGCGTGCACAGTGTTCCTCCACTTCATTGCAGGCAGGGTGGTACAGGTGCTGACAGTCAACACAGCGGCCACGTACTACATCAACAGGCCAGGGGGTGCCCGTTCCTCAGCCCTTTGCGAGGAAGCTATCCTTCTGTGGGATTTTGCAGTGAAACACGATTTTCATAAGATAGCCTCTCACCTCCCCAGTGAGGTCCAACAAGTCCTGCTGGGTAGCTGGAAGCCTTCTACGCAGATCAAGTATTGGGCTAAGTGGAGACGGTTTACCTGCTTGGCGGAGTTCCAGGTATCCCCCCTAGCCTCTCGCCAATACAGGTGATCCTGGAGTATTTGCTATAGCTAAAGCTCCAGGGACTGGCTGTGGCCTCCTTGAAGCTATATCGGCCTTCCATCAGCCACTAGAGGGGAAATCGCTGTTCTCCCACCCAATGTCAGTTAGGTTCCTGAAAGAGGTGGAGAGGCTCTATCCACAGGTCCGTGACCTGGTGCCTCCCTGGGATCTCAACCTAGTCGTTTTACGTCTCACGGGGCCCCCCTTTGAACCCTAGCTTCATGCCCTTTGCTCTTCCTTTCTTGGAAGGTGGCCATTACCTCGGCAAGAAGGGTCTCCAAGATCAGGGCACTGACCTCAGAGGCTCCCTATATGGTGTTCTATAAAGATAAGGTTCAGTTGAAGCCGCACCCGGCCTTCCTGCCCAAGGTGGTTTCCCAATTTAATTGTAACAAAGGTATTTTTCTCCCTGTGTTTTTTCCCAAACCACAAAGTTTGGAGGAGGAGAGAAGGTGGCACACACTAGATGTAAGATGGGCCCTGGCTTTCTACATCAAGTGCATGAGACTGTTCCAGAGCTCTTCGCAGCTCTCCATCACAGTGGCTGACCAGATGAAAGGCTCTCACCTGTCTCCGCCCAGCGCATCTCCTCATGCATAACTTTCTGCATCAAGTTCTGCTATGAGCAGGCGAAGGTGTCGCTTCCGGGAACCATCACAGCGCACTCAACCAGAGCTCAAGCTTCGTCTACAGCCTTCCTAGCAATAGTGCCCATGCACGACATCTGCAGAGCTGCCACCTGGTTGTTGGTGCATACCTTCACGTCCCACTACGCCATTGTCCAGCAGGTGTGCGAAGATGCAGGTTTTGGCAGAGCGGTGCTGCAGAGAGCTCATCAGTAACGCCTACCCACCTCCAAGGTATTGTTTGTTAGTCACCTGTGGCGGAAAGGACATGAGCAAGCACTCGAAGAAGAAAACAAGGTTACTTACCAGTAACTGCTGTTCTTCGAGATGTGTTGCTCATGTCCATTCCATGACCCACCCTGAGTCCCTGCTGCCAGAGTTGGTGGAAGGAAAAGACTGAGGGGGTGTAGGGCCGGCAGCGCCTCATATACCGTGGCATGTGTGCAGGGCTCCAGGGGAGCCGGAGCCAACCCTGCAGGGTCTGCTAAGGGGAAAAAAGTTCCGGTAACCGTGCATGGAGATGTGCACACACCGATGGTGGAATGGAGATGAGCAACACGTCTCCAAGAACAGCAGTTACTGGTAAGTAACCTTGTTTCTTGCACCTTGCCCTATTGTGCTCCTCAACAAGCCACGCTAAGCAGTGTGTGGTCAGGTCACTCTGAGGAACAGAGACCCCACATGACAGGCAATGCTTAAAACCCAGTAAACACTGCATAACCCACTTAATCTAACCAGATTAACACTACACTGTGCTATAGGTGCTAACTGTTCACTATCTACACTACAAAGTCTCAGCAAGTAGCTGCAACGCAGGAAATAAAACGTGAGGTGGGAACGGCATGGCGAATTTTGACTTAGGCCTCTGATGGTAAGAAGGAACTGGGGCAGAGGGTCGGGGTGGTGCCAATCGAGAGGGGGTATGGCAGGGGTGTAGGGCACGTGTGCCGCCCAGACAGATACTGCTGTAGGAAAAAGTCTCCCACACTTGGTGTGCCAGGAACAAACACACTTGAGTGAAATACACATCTGCAGCCACCCAAAGAACTAAACTTCGAGTGTGGTCTTTCAACCAATTGTGCACTCACCTTATAGCAATTTCATCTGGACCATATTTCTCTAGTTTGATTATGAGAATGTCATGTAGGACTGTACAAGAAGCTGTACTGAAATCAAGATATATCACATTTATCGAATCCCTGCTATCCACTCTTAAATCCAGTCTTGATTTAAATATGTCCAGTGATTGAGATTCATCCACAATCCTCAGAAACGTGTTCCCGTGATTAAGTACCATCACTGTTAAAGATGTGCACCTTATTTCTAGTCTGAATTTGTCTAACCTGATCATTCAGCCATTAAATCTTGTTATACTTTTGTTTTCTAGAATGAAGAGCCCTCTATTGCCAATTACTGTTCCCCATGTAGGTGCTCACAAACTGTGATCAAATCACCCCTTAACATTCCCTTTGCTAAGCTACATAGATTGAACTTAGAATCATAATCCTAATGTCCAACCTAGACCTCCCACCCTGCAACTTGAGACCATTGCTCCTTGTTCTGTCATCTGCTACCACCGAGAACAGCCTACCTCCATCCTCCCTGGAACCCCCTTTCAGGTAGTTGAAGGCTGCTATCAAATCCCCCCTCATTCTTCTCTGCTGCAGACTAAACAAGCCCAGTTCCCTCAGCCTCTCCTCATAAGTCCTGTGCTCCAGCCCCCTCATCATTTTTGTTGCCCTCCGCTGTACTCTCTCCAACTTGGCTACATCCTTTTTGTAGTGGGGGGCCCAAAACTGGACACAATACTCTAAATGGGGTCTCACCAATGCCTAATAGAGGGGAATAATCACTTCCCGCGACCTGCTGGCAATGCTCCTCCTAATGCAGCCCAATAGGCTATTAGCCTTCTTGACAACCAGGGCACACTGCTGACTCATATCCAGCTTTTTATCCATTGTTACCCCCAGGTCCTTTTCTGCAGAGCTGCTGCCTAGCTCATCGGTCCCCAGTCTATAGCTGTGCATGGGATTCTTCCTTCCTAAGTGGAGGACTCTGCACTTTTCTTTGTTGAACCTCATTAGATTTCTTTTGGCCCAATCCTCCAGTTTGTTGAGTCTTTCACTATAAGGCATGTTTTCCAATCCTTCACACATTCATGTGGCTCTTCTCTGAAGCATATCTAATTTATCAACAACCTTCTTGAATTGTGGACACTAGAACTGGACACAGTAGTCCAGTAGCAGTCTCACTAATGTCAAATACAAAGGTAATATAACCTTCATACTCAATATTCCCCTATTTATACATCCAAGGATCTCACAAACCCTTTTAGTCACAGCTTTGCACAAGAACCTCATGTTCAGTAATTATCAACCATGACTCCCAACTCTTCTTCAGAGTCATTGCTTCCCAAGAGGGATTCTCTCATTTTGTAAGTATGGCCTACATTCTTTATTCCTACATGCATGAATTCACATTGACTGTATTAAAATGCTTGATTGCTTGCGCCCAGTTTACCAGCAATCCAGATGGGTCTGTATCAGTGACATTTCCTCTTCATTATTTACATTTTGCCAATCTTTAAGTCATCTGCAAACTTTATCAGTAATGATTTTATGTTAAACAGCATACGGCCAAGAGCTGATCCTTGTGGGACCCCAATAGAAACCCACTCACTTGATGATGATTCCCCATTTACAATCACGTTTTGAGACCTATTAGTTAGCTAGTTATTAATTCATTTAATATATGTATCATTCTAGATTCTTAATTAAAATGTTGTGGGACATTGCACTGGGAGCTTGTGTTCAGTCAGTTTTCTGGCATGACCGGTCACTCTTTTGCAGTGTCACTGCATTCCAGGATTCTGTCAGCTAAGAGTGAGCTACATTCTCTCACCCTAGATGTATGACCAGGCATTTGGTTGAACTAAAACACATATTGTTCAAGTGAGCCTAGTTTCTATTCAGAAGTGTGAAAGGAAGGGAAATGACATGGCAGAGCTCTGCTCTACTACACAAAGTCCTAGCTAGCATATGGTCACACAGGGACCAGACCCAGTACTTGTAACTTACATCAGGAGCCAGGCTGGGACAGCTTGAGAATCAGGGAACCATAAAAGGTAAGTCTACAAAGGGGAAAAACCCACAGCTGGCCCAGGTCAGCTGATCACGGCTTGAGCGCCAAGGCTGAAAAATCACTCTGTAAATGCCTGGGCTTGGCCTGGAGTCCGAGCTCTTGGACCCTGCGCGGGAGGAGGGTCAGATCTCAGGCTCCAGCCCGAGCCTGAACCTCCACACAGCGATGTTTAGCCCTGTGAGCCTGGGTCAGCAGACCACGCCAGCCTGGATCTTTTATCGCGAACAGTTCCCAGACGTGCCCTGCCCCGCCCCTCCTGCACTGACAGCAGGCTGGCGCGGGAGAAAACCCGGCCCAGTGTTTTCAGCGTAAAATAACCGCTGGGCCCCGCGCCCGGCCCGGCCCCTCACATCACAGCGCGGCGGGCCAGGCCGGGCCAGGCCCTCACATCACAGCGCGGCGGGCCAGGCCGGGCTGGGCCCTCACATCACAGCGCGGCGGGCCGGGCCGGGCCAGAGGATGCCCGGAGCGGTCGCGGAGGGACGGCGGACAGGACAGACGCGCAGACCGCACGCGTCAGGACGGCCCAGGCCCCTCTGAGGACGGCCCCGGGCCGTCACTCGGGGCGGGGCGGGGCTTCTCGCTAACGCCCAGTTCCCGGGCCGGGCCGGGCCTGGCCTCGCGCAGCGGCAGTGGGCGGAGTCAGGCAGCCTTGCTCCGCGCTCAGAGGCGGGCAGGACACTCCACTCCAGTCCCGTCCCGTCCCGCCCGCGCCGCCCATCTTCTCCCCGGCACAACAGAGCCCGCGGGCGCGGCGGCGCAGTTCTCGCGAGACTCCCGTCTGAGGCGGGCGGATGGTAAGATCCCGCGAGAGTTCTCCTCGGCCGCGCAGACGCCTGCGTCGCTGACCTTTCGCGAGATTCCCGCCGAGGAGGAGGCTCGGCTCGGCCCGGCGCGGCCCGGCCCGGCGGTGGACAAGATGGCGGCGGTGGCGGCGACGGCGGCTATCACTCTGGTGAGTGGGCCCCTCTGTGCGGGGACCCCGGGCCCCAGCCGCACCGGGCTCGGTTGTGCGGCGCCACCTTGGGCCGGTCGCCAGCCAGATCCGAGCGTCCGTGCGGCGCTGCGGGCCCCGAGCCCCCCTGGGGCTGGCTTTCTCCGAGCGCGCCCAGCGCCTCGGGGCTGCCGGGAGGCGCAGCCTGAGGAGTGGCCGATGGAGCCGCTGCGCCCGCCCGCCGGGAGCCGGGCGCTGATTCCGGGTCGGCGGTGCCGGGCCGCGCGGATGGGGCCGCATGGCTCGGGGCCGGCGGGCTCTGCTGCCGCGGCCGTGCAGCCAGGGTCGTGCGGCCGGGCCCGTGGCATTTCTGCTGGCGGACGTGCGGCTCGGCGCGGCCTGGCTGGGGTGGTGGAGCGGGGGCTGGCCTGCTGTGAGCGGGGCTGGGCCGATGAGCCGAGCTCCCTTCCGACCCTGCCCTCCTGGGTTCTGCGCCTGGGGCCGCGGTGCGTCTGAGCCCGGCTTGGACGCGGACTGGAGAGTCCTGCAGATACGGGGCTGGCGGTACGGTCATGACGACTGGTGTCTTCGTGGCCCTGTACCACTGCGAGCGGACACGGGGCGACTCTCGTTCGCTGGCAGATAAACCCCAGCGGAAGCACGAACTGGGGCTTTAGGTAACCGCTGCAACTCCTGAGAGGCTTTGCTGTTCTTTCCAAAGTCAAAGGAGGGGACTCCTGCTCCTCACCATTGTCTTATGGGAACAGCATCCTCCGTTTGCTCAGTTCTTCTGTCTTGTGCTTTCTAGCGAGTGACTTGTACTTGAGTGTCTTTTGGAGAATGGTGCAGAAATGATGACTTGTCCTTGCCCTTAAGGATGTACTCAGAGCCCTTTGTCATCCTCCATTTTGTGTCCCCACACAGTCAGCTACCCGGTGGAAGAGGTTTAGCTTCATGTTAATTTTCAGGGAGAGGTTCTTGCCAGGTTCCTTTCCACCCTGGCCAAAAGAGCAGTTTCTGTTTGGAGACTCTGGTCCTTTTCTCCAGCAACTGCAAAGATTAGGTTGCATTACTGCCTCGTGATTATAAACAGTAGAGAAGTGTACCAGTGTAGTCATTCCCTAGAGTGTACAGTATGTGTCTGTAGAGTTTGGGGCTTCGAGGTGTCCTCTGCAATGTGAAATGTCACCAGGAGGAAACCTGTAGAATGTGTCCAATGTAAAAACAGCAGGGAAGACGTCTATGCTGTTGGAACCATTAATAGGGAGGAAAATTTGCTTCCTTCTCCTGGCCTTGCTCCTGAGCTATTCAGGAGAGAGAAAAGAAAACTAGATGTAGTTCCTATTCTCTAGTTCCAGAGGGATAGCCGTGTTAGTCTGTATACAGCAAAGACAACATTCCTGTTCTGTGATTACTATTTCCTTGGGGTTTTCCATTGATTTAACTTTTTTTCTGAATGTGTGTTCATCATTCCTTTTACACTTCTACATAAGTCTTCATTTTCTTCAAAATACATGGGGGCATATCCCACAGTTTGGGGACCTCTGGTCTAAACGCTAAATAGATTCTGATAAGACTAATAGTTTTGTTCAAAATGGGTAACATTTAGGTGAGCTGGTTTGGTTTCCAGCTCTGAGTTTCAGTTCTTAACTAACGCTTACAGCCATGGGTTACCAGTGTCACACTGCTTTCAAAGCTTAGAGCCCTCAGAGGATCCTCTGCTGCCATTCCTTTTTCCTTTAGATCAAGTGGGAGGAGGTCTTTCCATAAGTTCCTCAACTGATTGCAACTGTGGCATTATGACATGGGGTGGAGAGTCTTCATCTCAAATGCATCACTGTAAAATTATCTTGGAAACCAATAGGCAGCTGGTGGGGATCACAGAGCATTGATGGAAGAATGTTGCATACTAGTCGGGGCCACGTTTTAAGACCTATGCACCTGGGTCAACAGGAGTTGGTAGTGGTTCTTCCCTGGAGGAAAAAGAAGTTTTGCTTTTGAGCAACCTTCTTGCTCCTTCCGGTTGACACAAGAATAACATTGAAGAGCAATCTATTCAGCCATGCCTACCTATGATGAGGCATCCTTTGAGGGGAGAGGAAGTCTCAGAGGAATCTCTGGTTCTTTCCCCTATCTGTATTCTATAGATAAGCCACTCCAATTGATGGAAGCAAACAGCTCTTTTTTGTAAGCTACTTATTTACTGATACAGTGAACACCTGTCATCCTACTGCTATAGGATCTGGCACAATGAACAAATAGTCATCATGAATCCTTTGGTACAGTGAAGCTGTTAGAACAGAAGAATGTCAGTGTCTCAATAATTATTTTACAGTGTACAAAGTGTCCTGGGTGCCTTACAGCATAGCTAGAATGATACGGACCTTGATGTAGAGCTACTAATCTAATATTAGCTGCTTTGGAAATAAATGCCTGGGTTTTGCTTTAATGGTTTCACTAATTGCTCTGTTCTAGTGTTGTGGATAGTGCTATCAGCATGGTATCTCAGCACTAAGTAGGCCAGTGGGCCCCATACTTTTTACCCCATACCCCCTGTCCGTGCCCTCCCTTCCACCCCGCCTCCTGGGGCTGGAAGCAAGGCCATGGTCGAGCCTGGGTGTGGGACCACGGTTGCAGGGCTGTGGCACATCATGGTCGGAGGCTGAGGCCACTGCCGGGCCTGGAGCAGAGTGGGGCTGGGTGGCCCGGCCGTCCCTCCCCCCCCCCTTTGTTCCTCTGTGCCCTCTTAAGGGGGTGTACACTACAGTTCGGGGACCTCTGAATTAGGCACTCAAATGCTATAGTGATGGGTGTGATATAAAAACCTGAATAGAAGATAACAGCAGAAGGCCATTCTGCTGCTATCTCATTGATTGTCTAGTGGTACTGCTGGTGTGCTGTGTACTTAGCCATGATGAGCACTTCTGATTTGTCCTTTTCAAATGGGTGCCAAACATTGAGCTAATCCGTTTACTTGCTTTAAAGTGTCAGTGTAGAACATCACATTTTTCTGCCTCCTTCACTCATGTGTGCGCATGCACATACACCAGTCCTCATGCTGGCATAGGAGTGGAGATTAGCAGCGGAAGCCTACCAAAGAAACAAGGTGAAAGCAGGGTTTTGGAGATGGAGAATGAGGATACAGGGTGTACTGGATCAATGGCATCATGAAACAAGGCACATAGGTATTGTGGGGGGAGAAACAAGGTGAAAGCAGTGGGCAGAATGGACAGCATCAGAGAGGGAAGAGGAAGCAAGGATTGAGATGTAAGTGGAGGTAGAGTGTGTGTACTTACTTGCTCCCAGATCAGGTGGTATCTTGCATATTGTGTGCCATTTAAATAAGATCCAGTCCTCTAGGAATAAGAATCCCAGTTCAGATGTATCAGTTATGTTCTTTTTTTATTCAGCATGGTGCTCTGTGGTAGATTGATAGCCATATGCAATTATATCTGAGGTTTTTGTTCCTGTAGTATCTGAGCACCTTCCATATGAAAAAGAGGAGCAAAGGTCCCTAGTTCTTCTACCTTTTTGGGTTGTAAAAAGCTTTCCTTAGGGAGAAGTGTTTTTCTTTTTATGGCTGTTTTATATCCGAGAATTGTAGCTGTCAGATGGGAAAGATCTGCTTCCAGTACCAAGACCAGTACAAAGATCCTGCATAATATACACAGCCATTTCATGGCATAACCAGAAACTGGTTCCAAAGAAAAGCCAGAGCCTCCACAGGTTACTGAGGCATCTTTGTGCTTCTTTGGAACAATGCAGGATGAAGAGCAAGAGAACTGGGGACAAAGCATTCTCATTTGAAGGGATCTGGCTCAGGAATGAACTTCCAGATGCGATTAGGTGAATCCAGAGTCTAGCTGTCTTTAGGAAACTCTGCAAAACCTTCCTCTTTAAAAATGCATTTCCATCATAGCAGGAATGATGCTCATGACTTTATCTGCCCAACCTGCAACAAACAAATTAACCAATCAGAAAAATGTCCAACTTGTCATTATGGTGGTTCTTGGAGTACCCAGGTCTGAGAGTCACTTTGTTACCCCCTGCCTCCAGCATGAGCGAGTCTTGCTTATGCTTAGCTTGGTGTCAGCTCCCTAACAGCACTAGCCTGTTAGCCACTCAAGCACTGTCCTCTGGGCTATGCCAGCCCTTACTGTGCCTGGCACTTTAATATTAGGTGCACGCTAGTCTCTTTGAAACGTTCCCCTGTGATAGCTAGCCTGACACTGGATACTCTCAGAACCACTAAGTCCACTGTTCCCAAAGGAATAGAACACACCAACTCAGGAGCATTGTCTTTTCTCTTAGCCAGGATAACCTCTTCCCCTCTTGTATTTTTTCCTGTCTGTTCCTTTCTTGATGACTGCACATTTTTGTTAACATTTGACTTCGTATGCAAAGGGACATCCATTGTGTTAGCTTACAATGCTTAATTTACATCCCAACCGAGACATACGCAGTCCTTACTCTGTCTGAATGAAAACTTCTTTTTCATCTCTGCTGCTAACTACTAGCTTGATACAGACTTTTAAAACTATATTTTCTGTATATATAAATCCTTACATGGTACCTGTACATCCATTTTACAATTATATTGATGACCAGTATGATGCTGGCTTTCATTTGAAACCTCACATGATATTCTTTGGTAAAACAATGTGCACAGCAGAGTCATGAGATTTCTGTAACCCCTCAGCATCCCTTGCTAGTTGGCATTAAGAGGTTTTTGGGACACAATCAGCCTATCTTAACCCATTTAATGCTGTTGCTGTTTTATAGTACTAATTTTGTAATGAGAGTAACCTACAATATGAAGTCAAATGCCTTATAAAAGATTGAGTCCTGATCTACACCACCAATTTATGTTGGCATAACTATGTTACTCAGAGGTGTGGAAAATCCACACCCCATAGCAATGCAGTTATACCAAGCTAACTCCCAGTGGACACAGTGCAGTGTCAATGGGAGGGCTTCTCCTGTCAACATAGTTACCGCCTCTTGGTGAGTTGGAGTACCTACACCAATGGGAGAAGCTCTTCTGTCAGGGTAGGTAGTGTCTTCACTATTAAGTGCAGTGCTGTTAAGTGTAGAATCATAGGGTTAGCAGGGACGGCACAGGTCATCTAGTCTAACCCCCTGCCAAGATGCAGGATTTGTGTCTAAACCATCCAACAGGTGGCTATCCAGCCTTCTTTTGAAGACCTCCAGTGAAGAAGCTTCCACAACCTCCTGAGGCAATCAGTTCCATTGTTCTGCTGGTCTTTTAGTGAGGAAGTTTTTCCTGAGATTTAATCTAGATCTGCTATGCTGTAGTTTGAACCCATTGCATCTTGGCCTGCCCTCTGTGGCAAAAGAGAACAACTTTTCTCCATCTTTTTTATGGCAGTCTTTCAAGTATTTGAAGACTGGCATCATGTTCCCCTGTTAATCTCCTCTTTTCCAAACTGAACATACCCATTTCCTTCTGCCTTTGCTCATACAGCTTGCATTCCACCCCTTTGGTCATCTTTGTCGCTTGCCTCTGGATCCTTTCCAGTTTCTCTACATCCTTTCTATAAATTGGTGACCAAAATTGGACACAGAACTCCAGCCATGGATTGGTACAATCATCTGCCATGACTTGTATGCTATCTCTCTGTTACTGCTACCTAAAATTGCATTTGCTCTTTTTGCAACAGCATCACCTTGCTGACTCATGTTGAGGTTGTGTTCCACCACAGCTCCCAGATCCTTCTCAACAGTGCTGTTGTGAAGCCAGTTATCCTCCATTCTGCATTTGTGCATTTGGCTTTTTTTCCCTAGGTGTAGCACCTTATTTTTGTCTTCGTTGAATTTCATTTGATTGTCAGTAGCCCAGTTCTCTAATTTATCAAGATCCCTCTGAATGTTAGCTCCATTCTCCAAAATCAGTGCTTTGAGGATAGGCACAAGTGTTGTAATTACAGCGCTTTTTGATCATCACTATAACTTGTGTTGACAGAACTTTCTAGTGTAGACAAGGCCTTAAGTCTACTTTGACTTGTCAGGGTTAATGTTCCTTTCTATCTTCCGCAGGAGGATTTGACTCCTATTTTTAATAGATGTCTTTTTGACTCTCACCACCTATTTTATTCTGTTGTTTACCCATGGGGGCATTTTTTTGCTTCTCTTACTGATTAGGGTATACACATAGTTTGAGCCTCTATTATGGTGTTTTAAAAAAAGTTTCCATTCAGCTTGTAGGCATTTCACTCTTGTGGGTGTTCCTTTTAATTTCCATTTAACTAGCCTATTTATTTTTGTGTAGTTCCCCTTTTTGAAGATAAATGCTACTGTGGTGAGCTTCTTTGGTATTTTCCCCCTACAAGGACGTTAAATTTAATTACAGTATGGTCACTTTTATCGAGCTGTTCAGCTGTATTCACCTCTTGGATCATAACCTGTGTGCCACTTAAGATTAAACCAAGAATTGGCTTTCCCCTTGTGGGTTCCAGGACTAGCTGCTCCAAGAAACAGTCATTAATGGTGTCTAGAAATTTTATTTCTGCATCCTATCCTTAGGTGACATGTTCTAAGTGAGTATGAGGGTAGTTTGTAATTCCCCAATATTATTCAGTTATTTTCCACCCACAGAGTTGAGGCCATTCACATTTGTACTTCAGTGTCTCATAAGACTTGAGTTTTTATTTTATTGTGGAAACATCACACCATATACCTGTTTCTAACTAAGGCATCGTCTGCACTAGGAAATTAACTTTGTATAAGTAAGTCTCTCAGGGCTGTGAAAAATCCATGTCCCTGAATGACGCAGTTAAACCAATCTAACTCCCCAGTATAGATGGCGCTAGGTCAACGGAGAGTTCTCCCGTCAACCTAGCTGTCACCTGTCTGAGAGATGGATTACCTACACAGACAGGAGAAGCTCTCCCATTAGTGTAGGTTCTGTCTTCACTTAAGCGCTACAGTAGTGCAGCTGCACAGTTGCAGCATTGTAAGTGTAGACAAGCCCTAAGTTAGATGCTCTGACATGTTGTTTGTGTGTTAGGTAGCAGATATAGGCCACTCCTGATAAATTAGATGGAGTGCACTCTGCTTTCTCCATCCTTTTGTTATTTTCCTTCATGATATGGGGCACGGCTCACTTGCTGGTGGATTCTCTGTACGTTAAAGTCTTTAAACCATGATCTGAGGACTTTAATAATTCAGTCATAGGTTAGAGGTTTATTACAGGAGTGGGTGAGTGAGATTACAGTAGTGGGTGAGACTGCATTTTGCAGGAGGTCAGACTATATGATCATATTGGTCTCTTCTGACCTTAGAGTTTGAGTTATGATACTGAAATTGACTCTGGGACTCTGAAGTTCTGCTGTTACTTCTTGTTCTGTAGGAGTGACCATCTGCTCTTTTCCCTTCTGGCCAGTTTCTGGAGGGACACTTCTGTGCATGGCATCCTGAATTGTTTTTTGGCTCTCCCATCTGAAACAATGATCACAGGTTCTGCCTCTGCTAGATTGTCTGAAGCTTGCATACCCTCTTTTCTGGGGCTGCCTGTCTTCCTGTCTCCTTATGAGATTATTATTGCTTTTGTCAAGTGTCTGAAGAGCTTGATTTAATATGTTAATTTCAGCTTTTACACTTTTGATTTCAACAATACTTGCATTTAGTTCCCTTATTCATCTGACTGAATGAGATAAGGGAACTCAGATAAGAGATTTTCGTTTCCAAACTACCCTGATGAGAGCTTCCATTGTCTCTGCCTCAGTTGTACCCTTTCTTAGCCCACTTTCAGTTTGATAAACCAAACTTCATAGGCATAGCCTGTCATTTTGTAGACAGTTGCCAATCTATCTTGTTCCAAAGTATTTTGTGAAAATGGGTTCTGCTTTCTGGGAAGGAGGTGACTGTTTTTCACAGGGGCTTGGCTTTTAATTCCTGGTTTCCTGAAACTGTTTCGAGCAACTTTAATTTTTCTGCACATTGTTTCTGAATTGTCTCTGGTTGTCTCAGATTTATGTCTACACAGCAACAGTTTGTCTCAGATTTATGTCTACGCAGCCCAGGCCAGCAGACTCGGGTTCACAGGGCTTGGGCTGCGGGATTATTTCATTGCTGTGCAGACTTTTGGGTTCAGACTGGAGCCTGGGCTTTAGGATGCTGCAGGGTCAGAGGGTACCAGAGCCCAGGCTCTACCCCGAGCCCAGAAGTCTACACAATAATGAAACAGCCCCGTGAGCCCAAGCCTGCTAGCACAAGCCATCCATGGGTGTTTCTTTGCTGTATCAACATATAGTTGGTTCCTGTTTTGCTGAAGCACTACAATGTAAAATCTGATCTTTTAGATTCAGTAGTTTAGACAATCCCTGATCTAACTCTTCCTGCTGTTCACTATTTATATAGTTTATTGTATGTTTGATTAAAGCAAAATGGCTTTTTACTGCCATCTCTCCAAGAAATGCCAAGAGAATCACTTTCTTACCCTTGGATGTACATATATACCTCCTATCTGTGATTTCCATTTCATGCATTTGACGAAGTGGGTTGCAGCCCACGAAAGCTTATGCCTGCAGAAATTTGTTAGTCTTTAAGGTGCTACAGGACTCTCGTTTTCCCCCCTTCCCTCCTTAAATGCTCATCCTTAAGCTGGTATAAGAGTGGACCCCCTACCTCCATAATGAAGGTCTTTTAACTCTCTATCAGCCGTAGTGTTTGCAAACAGTTCTTCTCTGCTAATATTCCCCAAAGTTTTTGGAAATGAGGTACTGAAGATATTCAGCTGTGTCCCCTGGTCACTCAGTTCTGTCCTCTGTTGTCTTTCCTGTCTGTTACCAAAGAAAACTTTATTCTGACAAAATCCCTCTTCGGTTTGCATTACCTTCTGGCAGTGTTTTCTGCGATTATTGTAGCAGCTTCTATGTAGGTTTGCCTCTTGGAGAGGTTAGATCATTGCACTTCAGCGCTGGCTTGCCAAATTCTTCCCCCTCCCTCCCCTCCCGGCGCGGGACCATGGATGGCTTAAATCAGAAGCATTTTATTAAACTTAGACTCAGTTCTTTCTGGAACACACCACATTCTGCTGCTGCATCTATGCTCTTTTTAATCTATAAAACCTTCTTGAGCATGATATCATTAGCCCTCAGGAAATTACAGTTCATTCAAGAATGAAGCAGTGTGCCTCCTCCACAGCATGGGCTACCACAGGTATATGATGATCAGAAAGGTTGCTAAGTAGCAGGAAAGGCACCCATAAGCCCCGTTCCAAACCTGGTGAAAGATCCAGTTTGATTAATGTGGTGACAAGATGCTGTCATCAATCAAAACAGTGTAATGTAGGGTTATGAAAATTGCGGTAAACATTTAAACTTTCTACAATAAATTCATCCAGTCTACACACAGAATGGATTCATACCTATCTATTTAACTTCTCAAAGTGCTGTCGTTCCTTGGAAAAAGAAGTCTGAAGGAAATGTCAGACACTAGAATGTTTTTAGTCATAGCACCCTTTTAAAACAGTCATAGCAAACCTCGAATTACTGATCAAGTGAAGTGAGGCCCTATAATCAAATCTCTGCTTTTCGCTGTCTGTATGTACGCAACACAGTAACTTCTGAAAACTGCATCAGACCAATTCCAAAATTTGGGGAAATGTTTTAAGGTGGTAGTGCACTGTTCTGTTTGGGTTGATGAAAAAGCTGGATTTCCACTAAAATCAGGCCCAGAAGCTCTGGCACCCTTTATTGCTGCCTACACATTGCACAGGAAGCATCTTACTAAAGGTTTGTGCACTTCATTGCTTATCTAGGGTGAGCTGTACATCCAGTTAGTCCCCTCGCATCCATTAGGGCAAGCCTCCTCCCAGTCAGGCTTCCATTTGCACTTAAAAAGTAGGATAACAAACAGCTTTGCCTAAAGGAGGAACGAAGTGTGCGACCCTCTAGTATTTTTCCCCCACAAAGTGATATAGAAAAATCAAGCAGCGCACAAACTGCAATACACATTTAAAAGTGAGACTAACCCAAAAAGCAGAATTTTGTAAACCCTTTTCACTCCTGTCAAAATGGAAATCCTGGTGCTATAACATCACCATAATATTGCATTAGGATCAGAGGTAGAATTTGTTGTGCAAAATTGGGGTCATTTGATCACTGGGCTCCCAATATATTGCATGTGTGCCTAGACACAAGCAAGGAGTTTTTCATTTTCAAAATGCTCTAAAATCCATGTTTAGCAATATTATCTTAAATATTGGTATTTCACAACAAGATGGGGCTGGGAAAACTTTGGGAACGGAAGAATCCCATGAAGATGAATGGATCTGTTTGTTCACAGTGAGTCAGTTCATAGAGGGAAATTGGTTAGTGATGTGAATTTGAAACATTTAGCCTAAGTAAGCAAGCCTAAGTCAAGTCCACCAGAATCAGGATGGGTGGCAGCCCCTAATCTACATTGAGAAGTTGTGACCATTGTTTTAGTTAAGTCTTGTCTACACTAGAAAGTTTTGTCGACAGAAGTTTTGCTGACATACTGCCACTGTTATAATTAAATCTCTGTTGCGTGTCTTCACTGTCAGTGGAGTGCATTCACACTATCAGCTCTTTTGTCGACACAGGGCGCAGTACACTATCGGTAGCTAAGCTATCCCACTGTGCAACTGCAGGGTGCTTGGGGAAGGATTTGCAATGCCTCACGGGAGAGGCACAGCGTCACATGATGATGGTTTCTGAATCCCATCATTCCATGGACATCCTACTAGTTTGACAGCGGCTTTTAAACTGCCTTGTCAGTTTTAAATTGCTGAACACAAACACAAGAAGCCCACAGAAGCTCCCCAGCCATTGCCTTTTTGAGTGTAAACCCATGTCTGTCTCCCGTCTGCATGGGGTGTTTCCAGGTTGTCCAGTTCCCTGCTTTCACTATGTTATTCCTAGCAAGTCTGCCTAAATGGACTTGTCTGCTCTCTCATCAGGGACGGTAACATGTAATTGCTACAGTTATAACATACCACACAGAACTTCCTATGCAAGCCTACTTTATTCTTACAGTTTTAAAAAAAGCATTACAGAAAAAACATATTCAAAACAATAAAAAGAATTTACATGCATGGTAGTAAGCTTCCCAGAGTTCACCCCAAACCTAATGTGGATTCTGATGAGCAGACCTTCAAACCTCTCACCCAAGGGAATTCCTTGTGGTTACAAGTTCATCACAGCTTCAGCCCAGAACAAGCCTAAAGCCCTTCGGGAAAGGATTTGAGGCCCTTTGTGGACTAGAAGTCCTGTCTGTTTGCTGGATCAGGAAGAAGCTCTGAGCTAGTTTAAAACCAGGTTATTTATCAAAAAATCCTATCTTTGTTAGTCCGTAAAAATCCAGTTTGAACTAGTATATGCATACCTCTGGTTGGGGGGAGGGGAGGAAGGAGAGGGCACTTCAAATGGTGGATAATGGAGGAAGTGCATTAGCATCCCCCTCCCTAGTAAAAAAGGTACATATGTATACCAGTTATATTTTTAATAAAATCTACCTCAAAGGTATAAACCCTAATTCAATAGCACTTAATTCAGTAAAGTTTATTTTAGTTCCATAATGTTTGTTCAGGATATTGTCAGCCTGTCACACTCTCCGGTAGGGGGGAGTGCAGTAAGGTGAAAGCTGCAGCATCAAGATAAAGTCTGGAGAGTGGGTTCAGGTTGTACCAATGGGTACAGCAAAGGCTGCAGACAATCTCCTATTAATGCATTCATATTTCTGCAGGATCTTGCAATTTTCTTTGATACAACAAAGTGCACTTGGGAAGAGAGGGTCCTGAGGTACAACTCGGCTGTGTGAAATGGGTCAGATTCCTCAGTGCTGGTGGCATGCAGTAGAAATGTAGTTGCCTCCTGTACAGAGACTCTCAGTTACTTGCTGCAAGGTAGAAGGGAGAGGAGGGGGTGGAATGTTATTCTCTGCCTCTTTCAAACCTGTTTGTCAGCTAGTGCATCCGTAATACCTCTTGCTTCAGTTTCTTTCCTGATTTGCAGACCTTTGCTGGGTTTTATGGAATGCTCTTAGAGACTATCATATTTGCTGCAGTTAATTAGGAGGACTTGAAAAAAGTTTATGGCAATTATCTTTAACCTTAGTTTCTTTAATCATTCTTCTCCATTTCTCCCCCTTCACTGAATCTGTCATTCAACCCAAGTTTCTAACTTATGCCAGCTGCTTGTATTACCCTCTGTCTATTGAGAAGGGACAAGATACACATTCCCCTCTGAGAAGGATTTTTAGTTGTTTAGGCAGAGTTCTCAGGAAGATGCTGCTTTCTCTCTTTGCGTTTGATACTTCCTGCTATTTTACTAGTGATTTTTCTGATTACAGATGATTTATGCCTTAAACTATGAAATACTCTGGTGAAAGGTTGCTTGGTATGTGTTGCTTTCTGACCTACTGAACTGGTGCTGTTGGCTTATCATGGAGAGAGTTCATCTGTTTAATTTCTTACTTTGAGGGATGCAGAGAGCAGATGCCTTCAGAAGTTCAGCTGGTCCCTTCCTGGAACTCTGAAAGAAGTAAAAAGGTGTCTTTGTGTGGAGCTTCTGGTGTGGGCATAAGTCCTGAGTTGCATGTTTCCTGTGAGCATTCAGATATGTGGTATAATGTTTTCTGCCTGGAAGCGTAAAATTCCTATTGAGCATTTTTGACAGTGCTCTCCCAGTCTCATAAGAATGGCCATATGGGGTCAGACCAATGGTCCATATAGTCCAGTATCCTATCTCTGACAGTGGCCAGTGCCAGATGCTTCGGGGGGGATGAGCAGAACAGGGCCATTTTGAGTGATTCATCCCCCTGTTGTCCAGTCCCAGTTTCTGGCAGTTGGAGGTTTAGGGACACCTGGAGCATGGGGCTGTGTCACTGACCATCTTGGCTACGAGCCATTGATGGACCTACCCTCCATGAACTTATCTAATTCTTTTTTGAACCCAGTTATACTTTTGGCCTTCACAACATCCAATGGCAAAGAGTTCCACACATTGACTGTGCATTGTGTGAAGAAGTAATTTAGTTCTGTTTGTTTTAAACCTGCTTCCTGTTAATTTCTTCAGGTGACCCCTGGTTCTTGTGTAGGGGTAAATAACACTTCCCTATTCATTTTCTCCATGCCATTCATCCTCATTATAGGCCACTTCAGTTCAGCATCTTCCCTGCCAGCCTGTGCCCTGGGCACATACAAATAGGATCCTGGGATGCCTGAGGTGATGTCTCAGAAATGTTGGATCAGATTGAGGGATTGTCAATACAGGGTAGGTGTGCTGGCATAACCCACCATGTAGACATTCTTATTCCGGGATAGCAGTGGGTTTTTTTTTTTTAAATTTAGTTTGTCTCTTGGGAAGGGGCTAAACCAAAAGGGCGCACCTATTTCTTACACTGAAACAGGCGCATCCACAGAGGAGGTTACAGTGGTATAACTTTCCCAGTATAACTGGTAAAACTTTCCCGTGTAGACAAGGCCTCAGAGGCTTTTTAATGGCTCTCAAGGTCTGCCATAAAACCTCAGTCATTCTAGCCAGCTTGTGTTACTACCAGCACCATAAATGAGTGATAGGTTTGTGTGTGTGAACAGCATTTGAACGAATGGGAACACTAGCGCTATCCTCACGCCAACTTGCTAGTGAAGACTGTCACAGTTCAGGACAACTGCACCTGAATTCTTCTCTTGAAGTCCACCAACTCTAGGCTCCAAGCTCCTCAGCCATCACCTCTTGGACAGAGACCCACGTATATCTCCCTCTTGAATGGGGGATCTTTAAGACCGCATCTTTCCCTGCCTGCATTTTGATCTCTCCAGCCAGCTAGATTGCTTAAACAGGCCAGCATTTGTGCTTTGCTTTCTTTCCAAAGGCTATAAACAGTGTAATTGCCAGGAGTTAGAAGTTACCACACAGCTCTTTATAAGTAAGCACATATATTCTTAAGGTGAAAGCATTACAGAGATGGAGTGACCAGATAGCATGTGTGAAAAATCAGGACGGGGGGAGGGGTAATAGGCGCCTGTCTAAGACAAAGCCCCAAATATCGGGACTATCCTTATAAAATTGGAACATCTAGTCACCCTATACAGAGAATAAGTGTTAAAAACAATAAAACAACCTACACATGTACTAAAAAGCTTACCAGAGGTCATCCTAACTTCAACCTCAGGCTCTAGTAGGCGTCAGTCCTTCAAAACCCATAACTGGGTTTTCCCTGTGACTATGAGTTCATAACTGTCTCAGATTCAGAACCAGAAGAACCATGAATAGTTCTGTTTTTCCTTCATGCAGTTTGGGCTTTTGATGTTGTCCCCATGTTGTAATAGCTGATCAGCAAACAATGACTTGCTCCTCAGGGCAGGAAGGACTGCATCTTTGTATAACCAGAGGTGGGGAATTTGCATTCACCTGCCACTAGATATTCCCCAGGAAAATAATTTAACATGTGGTACTCCCAGATCTCACATATATCACATCTCCCCTTTCAAGAGGTTCCATACAATTCCAGCCCAGAATAATACATAAACTGTTCTTTTAATGCAATGGATTACAAAGATATTTCATCTTAATTCAGTGTGATCTCCCAAGGATATTGCAGGGAACTGCTGTATCTGTCGCAAAGACAAGCCCTGAAAGTCATTGCCATTATACCCCATTCTCCTGGGAGTGTGTGTCAGGCTTGGTACTGCACTGCCAGCATCTTCCAAACCTGAAGTGTTGCTCTAACGTTGCAGTCAGGGTCAGAGTGGAAGAGGTGGTTGCTGTCAGTTCTCTTCACCCCACCTCTTTGCCCTTCTGCAAGCTTAGATTCTTGAAGCACTCCCAGCTGTTACTTGTGTGGTCTCTCTGAACCCATTTTGTGTATAGTGGCACAGTGTATTAACCAGGGAGCAATTAGGACACTAGCCAAGGCCTTGCTGCCAGTTGTGTGTGTGTGGGGGTAGGGGGATTGCTTATAGTCTTCCGCTGTGCAGTGCAGTTCAGCTAATCATTGCGTACTGTTTTTATATCAGCTCTTTTCAGTTTGTCGGTAGCTGTCCAGATTGGAGGCTCTGTTTACAAAAGGAGCTTTCATATTGCAGCGCTGAGACGTCTACTGACAAGCTCTTCAGGATGATCCCATTTTGAGTGGCAGCAAATATAAATGTATACCACTATTGAGCAGTGTCTGGGGATGAGGGGGGATTTGATAGCGGCCTTTAACTACCTAAAAGGGGGGTCCAGGGAGGATGGGGCTAGGCTGTTCTCGGTGGTGGCAGATGACAGAACAAGGAGCAACGGTCTAGGCAGAGCAGAAGGTCTAGGTTGGACATTAGGAAAAAGTTTTTCACTAGGAGGGTGGTGAAGCACTAGAATGGGTTACCTAAGGAGGTGGTGGAATCTCCATCCTTAGAGGTTTTTAAGCTGAGGCTTGACAAAGCCCTGGCTGGGATGATATAGCTGAGGTTAGTCCTGCTTTGAACAGGGGGTTGGACTAGATGACCTCCTGAGGTCCCTTCCAACTCTAATATTCTATGATTCTATAAGAACCTGAAGTATAGAGGTCAGCAGAAGCCTAGTTAAAGCACATGAAGGCTGCTGAATCCACTCTGCCAAAGCAACAAGCAGCTCCTCTGGGCAGCCTTGTCTGCCTAACATAATAGGAATAAATAACCCATTAGTGACACTGGATGGGGAATTCTCTGGAAAACAATGGGTCTGAAATGGAAGAAGGGGCAATAGGAAATCTAAGCAAAACATGCTCATGCTGTTGTTGGCTGTCTATTGGAGATGGGATGGAATTTAATGTGTGTAATATATACCATAGATCACATGGCCAATTAAGAGGCGATAGTGCACATAGAGCAGCACGTGCAGTTTAGGAAACTACAAAAGATGTAGAAAATCTTGAGAAATTCATAGAATCCTAGAAGATTAGGGTTGGAAGCAACCTCAGGAGGGACCTCCTGTCTAGTCCCCTGCTCAAAGCAGCACCAATGAAATCAATTTCATTTCGATTTCATAAAAGGGCAACAAAAAGAGATGAAGATCTGGGAAGAGACAGGGAGCTAAATGAGGAGAATCTAGAAAGAAGATGTAGGTTTCTTTCTCTACTTCTGAATGACTGAGTGGGTCACACTGATGCGAGAGTGGCATTATGAAAGAAAGCATAGAGTCAAATGTACTAAAAATCTGAAATGAATCTGACAATACCATGGAATCTCTATGGATAGAAATTCCATGCTTGAACAATCAGTATAGCAGTAGAAATATGCTACCAACCATCTGACCAGGATGATGGCAGTGATTGTGAAATGCTCAAGAAAATTAGAGAGGCTACAAAAACAGCAAACCCAGTATTAATGAAGGATACTAACTATCCCCATATGGACTGAGAAAATGTCACCTCAGGATGGGATGCAGAGAGAAAATTTCTAGACACCATTAGTGGCTGCTTCTTTGAGCAGTTAGTCCTGGAATCCAGAAAGGGAAAGACAATTCTTGATTTAGTCCTAAGTGGTTCTCAGGATCTGGTCCAAGACCTGAATATCGCTGAACCATTTGATAATAGCAATGATGTCATTAAATTTAACATACTTGTACGATGAAAAATACCAAAGAAACCCACCACTACCATTTAACATCAAAAAGTGGAATGACACAAAAATGAGGAGGCAAGTTAAACAGAAATTAAAAGGAAGAATCACAAGGGTGCAATGCCATATTAGAGGCTCAATACATATGTATACCTCAAACAAACACAAAAAAATAAGAGGAGCAGAAAAAAGCCACTATGGCAAAAGTGGTAATTAGAGACAAAAAGGCAGCTTTTAAAAATAGGAAGTCAAATCTTACTGAGGAAGAAAGAAAGGAACATAAACTCTGGCAAGTCAAGTTTAAAAGTATACTTAGGCAGGCCAAAAAGGAATTTGAAGAGCAACTAACAAAAGACACACAAACTAACAGCAAAATTATTTTTAAGTACATCAGAAGCAGGAAGCTTGACAAACAGTCAGTGTGGCCACTGGAAAACTAAGATACTAACAAGCACTCAAGGAAGACAGGGCTGTGTGTGGAGAAACTAAATGAATTCTTTGCAATGGTCTTTACTGTAGAGTATGTGAGAGAGAGTCCCACGCTGAGCTATTCTTTTTAGGGGACCAATTTTAGGAACTGTCCCAGATTGAGGTTTCAGAGGAGGTTCTGGAACAAATTGATAAACAGTAATAAGTCACCATGAACAGATGGTAATCACCCAAGAGTTCAGAAGGAATTCAAATATGAAATTGCAGAACTACTAATGGTAGTATGTAACCTATTGTTTAAATCAACCTTTAGATAAGGCTCCAGAAGCAATCCTAGCAGTTACAGGCTCGTAAGCCTAGCTTCAGCACCAGACAAATTGGGTGAAACTGTAGTAACGAACAGAGTGATCAGAGACAGAGATGAACACGATATGTATGGGAAGGGTCAACGTGACTTTTTAAAAGAAAATTATGCCTCACCGATCTATTAGAATTCTTTGAGGTTATTAACAAATATGTGGACAAGGGTGATCCAGTGGATATGGTGTTATTAGACTTTCAGAAAGCCTTTGACAAGGTTCCTTACCAAAGACTCTTAAGCAAAGCGGGCAGTTGTGGGATAAATCCTCTCATGGATCATTAACTGGTGAAAAGACAGGAAACAAGGGGTAGGAATAAATGATCAGTCTTCATACTGAAGAGAGGTAAACAGCAGGTCCCCCAAGGCTCTACTGGCACCAGTTCTGTTCAACATACTCATAAAGTATATGGAAAAAGGGGTAATTAAGTGTCTGCAAACTTTTCCAGTGAAGTGGCAAAGTTTGCAGACAATACAAAATTACTCAGGATAGCTAAATGTAAAACTTACTGCAAAGAGTTACAAGGAGATCCCACAAAGTTGGGGGTGTGACTGGGCAACAAAATAGCAGATGAAATTCAGTGTTGATAAGTACAAAGTAATGCACGTTGTAGAACATAATCCCAACTATACATACACAGTGATGGGTGGGGTTTATATTAGCTGTTACCACTCAAAAAGCAAAACTTGGTAGTCATCGTGGACAGTTCCCCCCCAAAATCTGCTCAATGTACAGCAGCAGTTAAAAAAGTGAAAAGAATGTTAGGAACCATTAGGAAAGGGATAGATAAGACAGAAAATATACTACTACTACTATATAAACCAATAGTACTTCCACACATTGAATACTACAATTCGGGCTGCTCCATCTCCCAAAAGATATATTGAAATTGGAAAATGTACAGAAAAAGGCACTTGATAAGTGCCCTGTTCTGTCCATTGCCTCTAAAGCATATGGCACCAGACACAGTTGGAAGACAGCATACTGGGTTAGATGGGCCATTGGTCTGACCCACTCTGGCCACTGTTATGTTCTTATGTTCTCAAGATGACTTTAGGGATGGTGGGGTAAGGGTGGTGCTAGCCTTGGAGGTGACAGTGTGAGTTTAGATAAGGAATCATTTCCCTCCACCCCTCAAAAATGGTAAAGTTAAGAATTAGTGACATGAGATGCAGAAGGAAAATTTTAGGCTGTGTATATGAAATACTTAGCTGAGTGTCTGACTGATGGGACAGACTCCTCAAGGGAGATGGCTGGGATCTTTGAGAATAAGGTTACATGAGATGTTAGTAGGTGTAAGGAGCCCTGCAGGGGCTTTTCTGGCTTTCTGATTTCCAAACATGGAGTGCTCTGGACTGCTGGAGCTGAGCAAGCTCTGTGTGTCTGTGAAAAGAAACTGGCCGTTTTAATAGGGGCAGACTTTCATGGTGGTTTTTCTGTTTCAGGGCACTGAGTCCATAAAGTTGGAAAATGGACAAAGCACAGCAGCTAAGCTGGGGCTTCCTCCTCTCACCCCGGAACAGCAGGAAGCTCTTCAGAAGGTGAGTGGCCCTAGTATGGCCTTTCTTTAGCACTTCCTGATCACTAGTACCAGACTTACTGCCATGGAGGGGCGGTCATGTGGTGGGAACCCACCTGCCAGGAATATGTAGGGGATACTGACTGCTGTTCTTGCTCCTGAGCTCTTAGAATCATACACAAGACATGTTTTTCTTGATTGGGAGTTCCTGGTAGCTGCATGGGAACATTATGGGATGTATTTGTAAAAAAAAAAAAATGTGCTGAGATCAAAGTAGATAACAGCTTGATCTTAAACTGTTAAGAGATTTCTCTGATCCCAATGATGATGAGATGCTGCTGCTCCAAAGTCCCTGTCAGGTGCAGCCTGGACTCCACAATTAATAGATTCCAGAAATGCTCCAGCTGAATCCTCTGCAGGATTCATGCTAGAACACACTGCAAAATCTCCTACCTTTCCTGTGCTATCTTGCAACTGAATACTTGCACCTTTGTTATAAGGGGACCTGTAATATGCTGCAAATATTATTTTCATCCCTTTGGAGCCAACCTATTTTAATTGTAGAACAAAATCCAGCCCAACTCTGATCTCTGGCTCTTGATTGCATATGTGCAGCTGGTGAAGACATTACTGTTAACTTCTGGCTTCCACTCCCAGTGGGAACGGGTGATGTCTGACTTGCTGAGAAGAGAGCAGTGTTGGGAATGGAGGGCAAGAGAGTTAAACCAGTGAAGGAGGGAGCTGTGGGCTAGGTGTCTCCCAGATTCTGGTGAGGCAGGTATGCCACTGTGCTCTTTAGGCTTGGTGTGAATGTTCCCATAATGCTGAAGCTGCTTGTGTGTCTGTGTTTGGCTTGCATTGTGAAACGGCCTCGTTTCCTCTGGCTGCTCCATAGCTGACAGATGTAAATCCCCTTGTCCGTTTCCAGGTTTCCGAAGCACCCGTCTCAAATCCACGGTTTAGAGCCTGCCGTTCCCCGGCACCTCCCAAACACGTACAGCAATGGAAAGCAGGTGCCTTTGAGTGGGGTTGGCTGAATCTGTCCGTCCTGTCCCCTGGGCAAAGGCACATCCATGGATATAGAGTCCCCTTGATTAAGAGCCTCCATCTCAGCATCATTGGATGTGCAAGGCTCAATGTTTTCCAGAGTGATGGAAGGTTGGGTAGAGGAAAAACAGATCAGCCTCGTAGCCACAGGTCAGGGGACTGACGGAGGGAGCAGGAGTATATAGAAGGACCCACAGCTCCTGCTCGCCAAGATAGTGTAGGCCAGCTCTGACAAGGAGGGGGAGGGATGCACTCGGTGCAGAGATTGGGCATGGGGAATAGGAGCCGCTTCGCTCTTTGTAGAACTTTTTGTCCAGATGTTCTGTGAGTGGAAAGGACTTGAAGGAGGCTATCTGTCCTGCCCTCATCTCAGCAGGTAAGGTGCTGTGGTGGGGGCTGAGGGGTAGAGGGAGGAAGAGGGAAATGCTGAGTGTGTAGTGCATGATGCTTTCCTAACATTGCGCCTGCTGCAGACTCTGAGTGCACCCAGTCCTCGCTCAAGCATTGTGCTGTATTTCAGGGCGAACAACTCCAAGATGCTGACCAAGACTGTAGTAAGCTGTCGGCCCTTGGCTAACGTAAAGTGCCTGACTGCTTAGAGCTGGAGCACTGGAAAGCACCAGTGGCAGCCAGCTGGGGAATGTTGTTGTTTGAAGCTGAATGTCTTTCCCTGGCCCCTTGTGGAGTCCTATGCCCTGTAATTATGGAGTCTGTATTTCCTTCCAGGCAAAGAAGTATGCGATGGAGCAGAGTATCAAGAGTGTGCTGGTGAAGCAAACCATCGCCCACCAGCAACAGCAACTCACTAACCTGCAGGTGAGAGATCTCTCTGGGTTCATCCCCTTGCTTTTACTCTCCCCACAAGGTGGAGCCTTTTATGCACTTAGAACCAGAGCACAGCCCTGAGGTCTGCCTGGAGCCAGGTACTTGCACTTCTGTTTCCGCAGTGAAATCGAAGTATGTTGTCTTCGGCCCTGTCAAGGAAATCCCTCTCCCGCCCTCATACATGTGCTCATCCTCCCTTCCTGCAAGAAAGCAAACTGCCCTGGGAAGAGAAGCTAATGTTTCCTCTTCTATTGGCTGGCTAGACAATTCAGTTGCCAGAAAATCAAAGTATCTGCTGAGAGTTCCACTGTCCACCTGAAGCTAAGGTGGTGTCTGGGGTTACTGGGAGCAGTATCCTTTCACCATCCTTTCCCCCATGAAAAGAAGGGGCCTGTCTCTCTGGCCTTGCTGGCAGTGTCACCCCTTCCATCCCTATCATGGACTCTGGATTTTGCTCAGAATTCCAGCTGATTATCCCTGCTAATGCAGGAATGTCCACATCCTGGGAGACACTTCTGCTGCTGTTTAAACCTCCTTTCCTTCTGAGGTTCCTTATATACAGCTCACTGTCTCCTGCTTTAGGGTAAAGAGCCCAGCATAATGATTTGGGGGGTTATATATTTTTTTAAAATGTTGAAGTGGGGATGTGCTGGCCACATTAGGCAGCTCTGGCCTTTCAGGGCTCTGTGTGTTTCTGGGCGGCTGTTCTAGATGAGGGGCTCCTTGTAATTGTTGGGGGTGAATCAATGACAGTGGTTACAGAGGTTACTATTGCCTTGAGTCCCCCTGGGAGAAGACCCTGCTTCCCGAGGCAGTGGCAGCAGCACACCCCCACCCAGAGTTGGTGGGACTGGCATCTGCAGGGTCCCAGCGCTGGACAGTCCTTGGGACCGGGCAGTGAGGGGCAAGGAAGGAGAGGCCTCTCCCACAGGTTCCCTGTGCCGTCGCTCTCTGCTTGAGTTTTTACGAACAGCCGTAGTATGCTCAGCTCCAACAGACTGAACTCTGTCTTTACTGTCTTTCAGATGGCAGCAGTGACAATGGGCTTTGGAGATCCTCTCTCACCTTTACAATCGGTCAATAGACATATTCACTTCTTCTTGGGCACTTTGTCTTAGTCAGGGCCTAGAGTGGGGAAGTATTTAGTGGTAATACAATGCTCTTAATTAAACTCAGCACAACCCTCCCACATACCCACCTGCTATGGACAAGCACAACAAACAAAGACAAAGTGTAACTCCCCAAAGGAAGACACTGGGCTGGGTACAGTCTGCTGTGACACTGGCACCCTGGGCCCTGGAGTCAATTGCAAAGAGAGCTTTAGATTTCGAGCAGTTCTGAACACCTGTGAAATTGTGGGAGCCACCTTTCTAGGGATGCTACAGTTCTGAGGTCCTGACCTAAAAGTAACTGCCAAGGTAACTCACAAATGGGCAATTTGTTAAGAAACCAGCACATAGAATACCAGAGACCTGGTCACTATGGTGCTGAGGAGGACTGGGGCATTACAGGCTTTCAGAGCATATCTTAGACGAGATGTGACATTTCTTTTGCTATGTGCACACTTGTAGACTAGGGGAACTTGTTTCAAGTAAAGCAATGAGGGGTGGAGCAAGAAGAAAAATAGTTATTCAAAGAAAATCAGTGCAGTCCCATAGTGCTGAGAGTTTCTAATCTACCACCACAAAGAGTCTGATTACCTGGGATTATCTCTCCCCACCATCCTAGACACATGGGGCACTGGCCATCTCATAAATTGGACTATAAATCCCACTCTTCATGCAAAGGATCACTTGTAAATATTTCCTCGTCTAGCTGGAATGTAATTTCTCTGATTGGTGTAAAATGCAACCTGGAGGCCAGTGCTCCAAGGTGAAGGAAGTGTTAAAACTAGAAATGCCTTACTTCCCTTCTTAACACTGCCACGGTAGGTAGCATGTCAGCTGGGGAGCTAAAATAGCGTTTTTGGGGGGAGGTAAGCTTGAGTGGAACAGGAAGAGCGATCTCTGCCTGAAAGCAGCACAGCCAATTCCTGAACCATGTTGCCCAAGAATCCTCTTTAACAATTAATTTAGATACTTATTAATCTCCCATATCACTAATTCTGCTAAAGTGTATTTTGCAGCTCACATCATTCTCAGTTGGGTAACAGATGAAAATGTGGTAATGATAGAGAATGTCTTTGTTAATGGCACATTTTTTTAAAAAATCGCTCCTTCTGCTGGGAGCCAGCAACTGCTGCTGGAGAAACAGAAAGGCTGGAAGTCGAGGCTTTGCCCTGGATCAGCCATCACAGTGTGGTGAGCTCTATGTTGTTAAGATCCCCCTTTTTCCCGCCAGGAGGAAGTATACTTTAAGAATAGGATCTTCTCCACTGGCAGGACCCACAAGGCCCATTTGTGAGGGGAGTGCAGCCTGAGCCGCCAGTTACAGCATCGTATTGACCATAGTCCAGCAAGTCCTATACCTGGAGTGTTGTGCCGGGTTTCACCTTGTCAGTTCACCAAGACAAGCAGTTTCCTTGCATAACTGCATCAAAACTGCAGATGAAAATAGTGATGCTTTGCATGTCGCTTCCCTCATGTTCAGCTCCATCCTGAAAAGATGCATTTTAACTTGTCCTTAATAATAATCCTTCTTAGCTCCTAACTAACGGCACTGTATATACTATGAGCCCTGACAACCCACCGGGGGTTGGGGAGGAATCCTTAACCTCATTTTACACATGGGGAAGCGGAAAGATCAAGTGCCAAGCTCAAAACTACAGAGGGGAGTCAGTGGTAGGACTTGGCAGAGTTCACAAGAATATGCGGCCTTTTCCCGTAACTCACTGCACTGCTGGTTCCTACTAGTACTTCAGGTGTGCCTGTTACTATCATAGTCCAGCTCAACCCTAGTTTGGTGGCCCAGATAGCTACATGAAGTGTAAATGGGCTCCTCTTAACTTCACTCCTGCTGCTGCTGCTGGAGTCTCCTGTTTCTGCAGAAGGCTTAGAATGTGGATTTCCCATTGAGGGTTCTGCCATTGGGGGAGAGCTAGTGCTAGCATTCTTGTCTCTGTTGCAGGTATCCTTGGCGGAGAAGAGAATGCCCTCTCTGTGTACACACCTTTAAATGTGCGGAAAATCCCTATGCCTGGTGCCAGGACCTCAGGCTGGCTAGAGCAGTCAGCAGAGAGTTAAAGTAATAGCAAAGGGGGAGGGTAAGATGAGGGAGGATATGAGCACTCAGCGCAAAATTAAGAAGTTGAGAACAAAATTAATCAAGGAACCCAAGAACATGAAGAAATTCTTTAATTGCATTTGCACCGGTGCTAGGCGTCTGGATGACAATCAAGAGGAATTGGAATTGCTCATTGATGAGCATAAATTTGATCTAGTTGATATTACTGACACCTGGTGGGCTGGTTCACAGAATTGGAATGTTAAAATCAATGGTTATAACCTATTTTTGAAGACTTAAATGGGCAAAAGGGGACAGGGAGTGGCATTCTGTGTCAAATATGGCATTGGCTGTTTGCAAGTCACTGATAACTCAGAAGAAAATGATCTGGAATGCTTATGGATCAGTGTCCTAAAAGACAAAGCAAAAGATAGGGTACTAGCCGGTGTCTGCAACAGACCATCAATGCACGCTAGGGTATAGGATGACCACTTCCATACGCACCTAATTACAATGTGTATGAATAAAAGCTGCGTGATCATGGGGGACTTCCGTTTGAGTGACACATGCTGGAGGTCTCATGCTGCTAGTATTAAAACATCCTTGGACTTTCTAAACATTATAGATGACAATTTTCGAACTCAAAACATTTTGCAGCCAACACGGGAATTCTAAATGAGACTTGTCCTAACAGAGAGAGAGGAACTGATCACAGAACTAAAAATTAATGGTAGCTTAAGTAGAGGTAATCATGACTTGATCATATTTATAATGTGCAAGCAGGATAAAGTCCAGACCAAGAATATATATGCTTAATGCTTTAATAGGGCCAATTTCACAAAGCTGAAAACACAACACAGTTATGAGCCAGATGAGCTGTGAGGAAGAATTTAATGAGAAAAATGTGAATGATGATTAGGAATCACTTAAGAACATTTTTCTAGATCCCCAAAACGCCAAGTGCCACAATCGAGGAAGAAGGCCAGTTTTAGAGGGGAAGTGAAGGTAGCTGTAAAACGTGTGTCTGTGTGGAACACAGTTTCCCCACTGTCGTGCGTGATCCCCATGTCCCCATGCAGCAATCCCCAGTATGCAGAGGGTGCCAGTTTGCTCAGCACAGTATGACCTCGCATATACGGTGCACGTGAGGTCATGATGCATGGAGGACACCATTTTGCTCTACAAAATGGCATCCCCTGCGCAGCGTGACCTCGCATGCACCATATGTACAAGGTCACGCCAAATGGAGGATGCGCTACAACATAGCATTCTTCTTGCTATCGGTGGTGCCTGCAGGAAATACTGCATTAAAATAGCGTTGTGCCAGCAGAAAGTTCGAGAGCCCCTGATGTAACAAATGGAAAACAGGGAAGCTGATAGTAATGAATGTTGGCTTTTAAGCACCCAGGGTGTGGAGATTGTGGCAGACACTGCACTATAGATATTCTTGCCTGGATGCCCTATAGTGTGAACGTGTCAGTTTTCAGAGTCTTGGAGCTATCGTAAAATTGCTCATTTAAAACCAGAAAACACACAACCCCAATGTAGAGGCAAAACAAAACCTTATTTTCCTTTGTTTGTTGAGTCCAGGTTCAACGTTAGTCTAATATAACTGCAAGCCAGGTAGCGTGGTGTGAGAACCTGGGTCAGTGATAGCGCTCGCTCCCCCTGGAATGCTAGGAATCAGATTGAGGCTGTATTTTCAGCTGTAAACAGCTACTTCCCTGTCACGGTGACAGGCTCAAATGCATTGGCCATTTCTTTTGTGAGGTGTCTCTTCAGATACAGTCCCAGCCTGCACTGCCCATTACTGTGTTTCAGGAGAGACCCTCCTGGCCACTCCTTTGTTACCATTTGAGTTGTGGCATCCCTAGACAGAACACAGAAGAACTCTGAGCTCATTGTGCTCACCCTTACTCCAGAGCTCTCGACTTGAGTCAGGCCTTCATGCAGTGGCCTTAGAGCATGGCCCCTCTTTGGGGTGGGGGCCAGTGTTCACAGAGCTCCCTACTTGGGTGTGGACCACTGAGGAATGGGGTTGGGGAGGAAGGCACTGACATTAGTGCTTTTTGCCCTCTTTGTAGGGCCCTTATCACTTTGTATTCATTCCAGCTGTTCCACGCAGAGTAAGAATGTAGCCCTGTACAAGTCTCCAGTGTGCTATAATACAGTATTGCTGATTATAGGGAGGGGTTTCCTTTCTGCCTTGAACCCAATGCATGCTGATAAGATCACAGATTTGGCCAGTGTGTCCTAGCAGGCAGCACCTTCTTAGATGAAGCTCTTAGAACTACCATATGGATCAGAGTGGATTGGAGGAAGTTGGCTTTAGGGATACCAGCTGGGGAACGACCAGGTTCTTCTTGCAAACAGGTTTTTAGACCGTTTCAGAAAAACAGTCCAGAGGCTTTCTCTGTACTGAGGCAGACAAAGACTGAGTCTGTGGGGCTGTACCATTGTATGTGCCAATAACAATGGGAGATGCCAAGTGAGCACCACAGATTTAACCAGGAGAAGGGTTTTGTTTAATCATTGGATTTTGTTTGTTTTTATTGAACTGTACAGTGCAGGTGGTGCCTAGTGTCAGCTCCTTTAAGGCCAAGGGCGGGAGGGGGGAGGAGGTGGTGCCCGGTGCCAAACCCCTTGCTGCCCATGGAGTGGGGAGGAGGTGATGCCCAGTGCTAGATCCCTTGATGCCCAGGGCAGGGGGAAATGAGTACGGGGTGCCCGGTGCTGGGTCTCTTGCTGCCCATGCAGAACAGGAGGGATTGCTGGTAGTGCCTGGTGATGGATCCCTTGCTGCCTGGAGGGGGAAGCTGTTTTAGAATGAAGGTACTTCCCCCCCGCTGCAGGCATTGCCAGAGATGTGATCTTGTCAGGGTGGGTTGGAGTTAGGGCTCCTCAGGTGGCAGACCATACCAGAGACTTGACTGTGCCCCTGGGAGTGAGCCTTACTGCCCGTGCACTCCCTATGCATCGAGCAGGAAAATACTTCTTTACCACTAAGAGTGTGCCAGGCTGTGCTGCAGCCAGTGAGGAGCTGCTTGCTGTTGGGTCACAGCTCCTGGGGAGGACGGGAAAGGGGGAGAGCTATCCTGGCATCTGTGTCTACCCCCTAAGCTAACCAGCCAGTTCTTCTTTCCAATACAGATGGCAGCTCAGAGGCAGCGGGCCCTGGCCATCATGTGTCGTGTGTACGTGGGCTCCATATACTACGAACTAGGAGAGGACACCATCCGCCAGGCCTTTGCTCCATTTGGACCTATCAAAAGCATTGACATGTCCTGGGACTCTGTTACAATGAAACACAAGGTTGGTTAGCAGCCGCCAGCAGTGGTTTCACTTTCTCTAAGGTCACCCTGCATACACCTAGAGAAGGAGCCTTTACCTCTTAGTCTGCAGTGTAGAGCAAGCTGTCTCAGTAGGTTCTTCTTTGAGTGATGCTTCCTATTGTATTCCACTGAGGGCTATGCGCATGCACCCAGAGCTGGAGCTTTTGGGATTGAATCTAATAGCCTCCTGGGCTGCCCAGGGTTTTTAGTGTCCCCAGAAGCTGTAGCAATAACCTGACAGCTGCATGTGGCCTTGCAGGACGTTGGGCATGCAGTGGGGAATGTTGAGCAGTTAGTAGCCTGACTTGTGTGCATGCACTAGGCCAGTTCTATGTATGAGCAGCTCAGGAAGCAAGTGGCTGCAAGTCTGTTCAGGCGCTTTCATGCTTCGGCTTGTTGCTGTTTGCCTTAGCGTGCTCTTGGGAAATGCTTTGAGGATGGGACTCACTGGCTGAGCAATTGGGATCTGGCACATGGTGATATCCAAGCTGCATTATTCGGCAGAGTGGGAAATGGGAGCCCTAGAGGGATGTAATAAGCAGAGACTGCTACAGTTTAATAGGTTTCCCCTCTCTTCTAGGGCTTTGCTTTTGTGGAATATGAGGTGCCTGAAGCTGCTCAGTTGGCCTTGGAGCAGATGAATTCTGTCATGCTGGGTGGGAGAAACATAAAGGTGAGTGACAGCAGGTTGCATTATGTGGGAGGCGAGTCTGCTGGGATGGGGCTTTTCAGATGGCGAGAGGAGCTGAAGGACTCCTGAAGCCTTTGAGTGCTTTCTGCTGAGAGAAAAGCTGTGTTCCTAGGAGATCTGTTCCTCAGTGGGCCTCTTTTCAATGCATCGCCTGATTCAACTCACTAAGAATGGGCTGGTCCTTGGCACCTGCCTCTGACCCTCTGGGAAGAGCCCACAAAGTGTTAATGTATTCTAGGGGGAGGGGTGTTGGACTTTGTTCTGTTCCTCCCCCTGGCACAGAATGGGAGCTCTGCATAGGCTAGATGTGGAGTGTCTCAGTAATTCATCCTGCTTGTGAGCAGCAGCCAGGTCCTGAGGGGTGGGCCGGTGAGTGGCTGCTGATCCTGGTTGTGCCTGTTTGGCTCTGCACAAAGAGTGCTTGTTTGTATGTGTGTTATGAGGCTCTGGGGTAACCTAGTCCCATGTGTGAAGAAGGGGAAGGGGTTAGTACAAACTGAAAGGAACATGGGTCTTGAGCTTCGTATGCCCAAGCATCAAGTAAGAGATTTCCCTGACAGGGATGGGAAACTTTTAGGGCTAGTCTACACTTAAATGTTAGTGGCCCAACCGTGTCCGTACAATTGTGTCACTGTAAGAGCACTTGGGTAGCCGCGTTATGTCGCTGGGAGAGAGCTCTCCCACTGACATAATAAAATCACCTAAACAAGCGGCGGTTGCTATGTCAGTGGGAAATCGTCTCCCACCGACATAGCGCTGTCCACACACTCTCATGCTGGCAAAACTTAGGTCACTTGGGGGGTGTTTTTTTTCACACCCCTGAGTGACAAAAGTTTTGCTGGCGTATGTGCTAGTGTTGTAGACAAGGCCTATTGGAAGTTCCTTTTGCAATGTCTCTGAAAACCCAGCGTCCTTACATCTTGCACCAAAGTCATTTCTTCTTAGTCGCTTTTCAGGCAAGTGCAGTGCCTGACATTCCGGGTTTTGGGGAGCTCCAGAGAATGGCATGGAGGCATTGTGTCCTGCCTGCAGCAATGATCTCCTCTCCTGAAAGCCAGTCACTAGTCAAGGAGGGAAGATACAAGTCTGAAGTCAGTAAATCTGACTTGCGCTTCCTCGGTAATGAGTGCCACAGAAAATGTCCAGTATCTGGGTTGTCTTGGTAACCTTGAGATCCCCTGGTGGCTTATGGAGTCACTAGAGACTACAGTCCAGACCTGATGGTGCTAATTGCCGTGTCATGGAAAGTGTGGTGTGCCTGGCACTGGGCGTCCTCGGCTCTGTTAGCATTTACACTGTTGATGTCTTGGCTGAGTCACAGAGCTGTTTCTTGGAGCATTCACAGGCCTTTGTGTTTGCTTTGCTCTCTGCAGGTTGGTAGGCCTAGCAATATTGGACAGGCACAGCCAATCATAGACCAGCTGGCAGAGGAGGCACGGGCTTTCAACCGCATCTACGTGGCATCTGTTCACCAGGACCTTTCAGATGACGACATTAAGAGTGTGTTTGAGGCCTTTGGGAAGATTAAGTCCTGCACGCTAGCCAGGGATCCCACCACAGGGAAACACAAAGGCTATGGCTTCATTGGTAAATTGGCTGTTCTGATACCTGTCACGGGGTGGGGAGGGGGGTGTCATTGGAATTTGATCAATGTCTCCTCCCTCCTTCTGCTTTAAGTAATGGATTAGAGGTAGATTTAGAGTGGGCCCATGGCCTGCAGTTAGAGGGCTTCCTGACTCTCAAATGGAAACTGGATTCTGTGTTCTTGCCCAGCTAGTACCCAGGGTGTTACGAGAACCATCTCTCTTTATGTTGAAAGTTTGTGAAGATACTGGATAATCAAAGGGGTTGGGTGTTTGATCTGAGAGGTATGGGAGTGGTTGGTAGGGATACTGATGGCTGCAGCTCTAGACCCTCAAGGTTTTAGAAGTACAAACCTAAATTGTCCAGGGAAAGATGCCTGAGTTTAGGAGGCAGGCAGTGGGGCATTGTCACTGGAAGCCTGAAATTTCCATCTTTGAGGAGCACTGTGTCAGTGTTCCAATTATCATTGCAGAGTATGAGAAGGCACAATCTTCACAAGATGCTGTTTCATCTATGAACCTCTTTGACCTGGGTGGCCAGTATCTCCGGGTCGGCAAAGCTGTCACTCCCCCAATGCCTCTCCTAACACCTGCAACACCAGGAGGATTACCCCCAGCAGCAGCGGTGGCTGCAGCAGCTGCCACAGCAAAGATCACAGCTCAGGTAAGAAACAGAGTAGAAGGACTTGAAATGAGGTGGGTGAGTGCATGCTTTATTTACAGTCCAGCAGTCCCATTGAACAGAGGGATACAGGTTCGCCCAGTGCATTGAGTGCACAGCACTTATCCAACAGCTTGAATGGGAGTTCCTGGCTAGGTGACCTTTGTTGTACCTTAGAGTAGTTCTCACGGCCTCATGTGGAGAGAAGCCTTAGAAGGAGTGTCTGTGCTACACCCGCCAGTCTTGGGTCTGTAGTATCAAGCTATAGAAAAAGGCCTGATTTACACCACAGACTGGCTTATTTGTTTTGATTTAGTTTGATTCTGAAGCAGTTGCTTGCAGTATTAGGGCCACCTTAGAAGATCAAGAGGTGGTTTGGAAGTGGGGAAGCGTTCTGCTCTGGAACGGACTCCGTCCTGCTAAAACCATGCTGGAGACTTTGGGCTGCGGACCCCTTGGCATTTCTGTCAGTCAGTGTCCTACACAGGAGCTGATCAGCACTGGGTAATAACTGAAGGATGGAGAAAGCACCTGCTCTTCACGGGTATGATATGTGGTGGCTGTCTACAGGAAGGGCATGTTCAGGGAAGTCCTTTGCATGTGTCTTTGTGATTAAGCTGAGTTACATCCATTTTTGGGCTCTGTCCAGTGGCTGAGCTGGGCCTGGTAGTTTTACAGTTCGTTTGCTCCATGACCTGGATATTTGGTATGTCTCTACAAAGGGAAAAAGAAAGAAGGTTGAACCTGAGCAGACTACACTCTGAGCATGACTCTCTGAAGCAGAATTAACACTCTGGCTTTTCTCTTGTAGGAAGCAGTGGCAGGAGCTGCAGTCCTTGGCACGTTAGCAACACCTGGGCTGGTATCCCCAGCACTGACACTGGCCCAGCCGCTGGGGGCATTGCCGCAGGCTGTAATGGCAGCACAGGCGCCAGGAGTCATTACGGGTGCGTCTGCTCTTCATTCTGTCATTTCCACAACTATTCCTAGATAGCACCAGTCCCCACAGCTGGGGTCACTTCTTGGTAAGTGTAGCCAGGGAGCCTGGGGCCAGCTACCCCTCTTCGCTTATTAGACCTATGTGATTCCTATAAAGAACAGAGAACTCAAGTGAAGAGAAGAGTAGGGGGAAGCAGGTGGGCTGCCATGGCTGCCCTGAAGCACTGGGGAGAGATGCAAGGGAAAAGGTTTCAGGTTCCTTGCAACCTGTTTTGATTAAGGGAATAACTTTGTTTGTGTTACTTTGTGAGTTTTGTATTTGAAAAATGAAACCATTCCCTGAAGGAAGGGTATTAACAGACGTTTGGGTGTGGCGTTAGTCCTTCCTGCACTGGGAAGACAGTCCATCATCCCCACAAAGGAGTTTGGAACTGAATTTTACTTTTTGTTTGCAGAGAGTTCTGATTTCTCCTTGCATTGCCTAGCAGGCCTCTCCACTAGTGTGTGATGAGTGCCGTGAGGGTCCTGAGCCCAGGGGTGCACAATGCTCTGAGCAAAAGCACCGTGAGGGTCACTTACCACATGCAAAATAAATGCAGCCACATCTCAGTGTCTCCCCTTCGAATGGGCAGTTTCTCCATGTGTGGTAGATGGTAGAGACTGCTTTATATATTGTAGTGAGTTGCTGCTTGCTGTGTTTGTCAGGCTTTTTCACATAGCAGGTAGTCAAACCTTTCTCCTAATTCTATGAGGCTGGTTGTCACTGTCTGTCTTTCTTCTTGATGTGGCAGAGCGTCAGTCCTAGAAGCAGGCTCCTTTTACCTCATACTTCGATCTATGTATTCACCTGCAGGTGTGACCCCCGCTCGACCTCCCATTCCAGTCACTATTCCACAGGTGGGGGTAGTAAATCCTATCCTGGCAAGTCCCCCAGCTCTGGGTCTGCTGGAGGTTAAGAAGGAGAAGGAGGAGGAGGAGATCTTCCAGGAATCGGAGAGGCCTGAAATGCTGAGTGAACAGGAGCACATGAGTATATCAGGCAGCAGTGCCCGTCACATGGTGATGCAGAAACTGCTTCGCAAACAGGAGGTGAGCATGACCGTGAGTTGGTTCTAGATTGCAAGGGACACAGTGCTGCCTCCAGGCCACAAGATTGACTTCGGTCTAGTTCCGTACAGCTGAGCAGTACAAGGTATGGGACAAGTTCACAAAAGGTGTGTCCTCTAGATGTCTTACTGAGTTAATGCTGGAGTACAAATGCCTGTATCATAACCATTCATCACCTCCTGCAGGCTATGGTCAGGGCTTTTCCCTCTCAGTCTTTGAAAGGTGGAACTCCGGTGAGGTTTCTCACGCAGAGACATCACTCTTTGCTGTGTTGTCCAGCCATTAGACCAAAGGTGCTGATGGTCTATTAGGACATTATAGTCACTTGATGTCCTGGCCCCCAGCTTTCTCCTTCCTCTGTCATTCACACACGTCGCCGTGGTTTGTCATTAGCCTGTGACTGATAAAGTGGGAGGAAAGAAAACTGGATCTGTGGTGTTAGGGAATCTGTCACTGAAAATGATCATCTGCAGCATTGTTATTGCTGGCTGTTTTACAGCAGCCAGACGCATGCTAGGGGTGTCAGTGCAGATACAAAGAGAGTTCACAACTCCATATCTGTGGATGTGAACCATAGCTATTTCCTCACAAAACAGAGACATGATCCTGCTCTGATGATTGAGTCCCCCCTCCTTCCTACCAATCAGTGCAGCATTAAGCACTGAGGACTGTACTGCTAATGAGGAGTATCACAAGACAGGGATGAATGGTGTGGGAAGTACAGGTGACATCAATGAGGTGATGTGGCTGCTCAGTACAGTCATAATATTGAGGCCAGAAAGGACTGTTGTGACCAGTCTGACTTCCTGCAGAACACAGGCCAGAGACTCCCATGCTGTGATTCTCAGATAGTTGGTGATGTGTACAGAACTCTTGAGTTCTGATCCCATTTTGACACAGACTCAAGGCCCGTCACCTCTTTTTTCTGTTTACTCACCTGCACAATAAGGATAATACTGACATGTATCTCTTGAGGGCTGTAGTGGAAAGTGAGAGCCTGAGATATGAAGCCTCGTATGAGCCTAAGGCCTGAACTAAAGTCAGGCCCTGCTGAGATAAAGCAAAGTTAGCAAGCGTCAGGCTGTGAGCAGAAGTCAGGCCCCGTTCCAAAACATGCCTGCTTGCAGTTCACAAAACCTGGCAAGAAGAGGGGATTACAGCCCACGAAAGCTTATGCCTGCAGAAATTAAATGTGTTAGTCTTTAAAGTGCTACAGGAACTCTCATTGTTTTTGCTGTATACAGACTAACATGGCTACCCCTCTGGAACTTTTCACACATTCCTAAGAAGTCCTAGGCACAAGGACACTCATGAAAACACATTCCAGAAGGGTAGTACCAGAACACCCCAATACCAACTATGGCATAAACACACTCCCCGAAGATAACAAGAACACATTGACCCCTCCTAAAGATAAGTCAGGATGACAGTAGGAAAGATAGAGATGTTTTGATTGAACCAACAAATATAAGGCAAAGGGTGGTAGCTAACAACGTCAAAGAGGCAATACATAACTTGTTTGTATCAGTGTATAAAAGGGTCGCAGAGGGAGTGTCTTTGTCTGGCTTGGGGGGAACAGAAAGTCCTGCTGTTCACTGAGCTGGTCCACTGTCACGGGCATACATGTATTAAGCGTATTTGTAGCACATGTAGGGCACTAATACTGTGCTTTGTCATCAATAAATCTGGCCGAGCGCCTTCGCTGCTGAAAGCAGTCTGTGGTCTTATTGGGCAGTTCGGAGCCTGCTGCACAGGCTACCTGGCCAGAGCCAGTGCAGCATGCAGAGAACACACACGCAGCCAACAACCGACAAGAAGCTGTGAGAATTCGCTAATGTATACTGTACTTTGAAAATATAATGGTCCAAAGGTGGTATTGTTGAGACACTAGCTGCCCCATACTTAAGGGTGAGGCTAGCTATTCATAAAATCCCTATCTACATGACCCACACCTTAATTTCCCCAAGAAAAGTTACATCACATCTCATGGGGGAAGTTTAGAAAAATCAGAAAATGCATTTTGAAGCTACACTGTTCCAAAACTTTCCCTGACTCCTTTTTCCAAAATGGCTTGACCTGCAAATTCTGTTTGTTGTGCTGTCCTCGGTGGGCAGAGGCCTTGAGAAGGTGTGAATTAGAAAGAGATAAGAGCTGGTTTCCTATGCATACAGAGCAATTAAAAAAAGTATTTAATCTGACTTGCTACTGACTCCAGGCTGTGCTGCTGGTGTTAGCCAGAGATGGATGGAGGACGGAGAGGTGGGATAGGGGAGTGTTAGGGCGCGCGAGACTTTGTCACGTGAAATCAGTGCAGCTTGACAGGGGTGAGGCCCTGAGGGCAGTGCTAAGCTTTTATAATCAATAGAACAAGAGTTAGGCCTCTCGAGAGCAGGGCCCGGACACTGTCCTTAGCCCGAAAGAGGAAGTGCCATGGGACCTGGAAAGTTCCGAGTTGAAAATGTAAATCTGCTGATGCTTGGTCAGCTGAATAATTACTGTTTTAGCTATAAATCAAGTAATATCAGCATTATAATTAAGCTCTTCTGAAGTAAACAACTAACATTTTCCAAGAAGTCCCTAATTAACCACCAATAGACTAATGGAACTTAAGATATAAGGCCCAATCCCTGTGGGGATTGAGAAAAACGTCACATGCCCCAGTGATAGCAAAAAGGGTATAGGAAGGCCTGGGAGTCCCCTCCTCGGAGAGACTCTCCGTGGATCCGCGGAAGCGTTAGTGGATGCCTCGAACGACGGTTTCCTGGTCGCCACTCGCGTATCAGAACGAAGCATGGGTCTCCTCGTTCTTGTATTGGTAAGCGCCCTTCTCCCTGCTTAGATAGGTCTACCTCTCCTAACCCAATGGACCCTCAGTAGTATATTGTTATAGGTATCTTTTGGGTGGGTTTCTTCTTCACCTTATGGTTCACCTCATTATTTGCTAGGTGCTGCTGCTGCTGTTGCTGCTCAACCAATGACAATAACAACAATAATAACGAATGTGGGCATTTTCCCCTGGTATAAGATGCCCCTACACACCTGTAAATTGTTACTCTTTATCTTTGTGGTTGATTGTGCTTTTATTTTCCTCCTTGTAGTGAGACTTGCTCTGGAGCTGCTGTTGCATTATTGCAGAGGGTTTCCAGTCATGTCTCTGTCTCATTACCTCATTTAATAAATAAGCTAAACTTTGAATCCATTTTGTCCATTTGCTCCATTCCTGCCACCGAGATACAATATCGAACACTACAGGGAGGTGCATGGAATGGGGCAAAGGCCTGGGAGAGCCCTGGACCGTGAGCCAGACTGATGGGTTGGGGAGCGGGTATCCCCTGTAATGTACTTGTTCTGTGAATGACAAGAAGCCTTCAGTCTTTACACCTGTCAACCAATTACTTACACCAGCCACTAAGTCCCAAGATAAAACTAACATGAAGAATAATTGCCACCAAAATATGTCATGCTGTTGAAAGTAATGGCAGGGAAATCACTTAGATAATTCCATCCCTGTAAGTTTAAACAGTCTGAAAAACAGCATTTCTCTAGCCATATCTTCAGGGCACAAAAGCTGCTGGTCTAAGCAGCTGAGCTGGAGATGCTTGTCAAAAAACTTCTTGGCTGGTACTGAACATGCATTGAGTGTGCTTCTGGTGTCCCATGGCCAGTGGTCCCAAATTTTTTATGCTGTGCCCCCTTACTCCTGTTCACACACCGCCTGGGAGCCAGGGCCAGGAGTGGGGCTATGGTCAGCGCAGAGGCTGGGAGCTCGGCCAGAAGTGGAACCGTGGCCCAACCATAGTTGGGGATGGGACTGGGGCCTCAGCTGGGAGCAGGGCCAGAAGGTGAACCACTGCAGGGGTGAGGGTAGGGCAGGACCGGCGCTGCAGTCAGGTACGGACCTGTGGCCGGGTCTGGAGTTGGAGGTTGAGAATGGAGCTGCGGCTGGGGGCAGGGCAGCGTTGAGTGGCGCTCCCTCCGCGCCCCTCTGGGGGGGTGAGCTCCACAGTCTGGGGACCTCTGCCCTAGGTGGTGCTGTTAGAGTGCTGAAGGAACGTTACTTTTTTCTGCTCAAGCCTGGCATGGCAATGCCTGTTATGTGCAGGTGCCAGGGCTTTCCCCAGCCGTCCTGTGGACCTGCTCAGTCACTCTTTTCTTCCTTTCCCTACAGTCGACTGTGATGGTGCTGCGCAATATGGTGGATCCAAAGGACATTGATGACGATCTGGAGGGAGAAGTGACGGAAGAGTGCGGCAAGTTTGGGGCTGTGAACAGGGTCATCATCTACCAGGAGAAGCAGGGCGAGGAGGAGGACGCTGAGATCATTGTCAAGATTTTTGTGGAGTTCTCTATGGCCTCGGAGACTCATAAAGCCATTCAGGCCCTGAACGGGCGCTGGTTTGCTGGCAGGAAGGTGGTGGCAGAGGTGTATGACCAGGAGAGATTTGATAACAGTGACTTGTCAGCATGAACTCTGCCTGAGAGACACTTCTCCCTTGCCCCTTCTGGTTTTTTAGCCATGTGTAAGGAACGATCCTGGGTGGGCTCAGCTCTCTACTGTGATGTACATGTAGTTTGGATAAACGTGCGAAGAAAAGCTAGCGTGCGTGAGTTGTGTGTTCAAAGGGCCAGCCCACCTTGCTTGGTTCTGGAATGGGCCCAGCTAACAGCTAGTCAGGCCTAGGAGAGTTCAGAGAGAGGCTGCTTCTAGTGCCTCCTGCTCACCAGGCTCCCTTCAGAAATGCCTGAGTCAGAATCCCAGGATTGTACAACACTTTGATCCCTGGTTGGAGCCCGCAGGCACTATTCTAACACCACCAGTAATGGCGGGTGGCTTGGTAACGCTAGGCGCTCCTTCCAGAGCAGGCTGGGCATCTGCAGGTCGAGCCCAGGCGCCAAGCCCTTGGTGTGGAAGTACCACCACATCAACTGCTGGCAGTCTGCAGATGCTCAGTTTATCGCCTCCGCCTGCAGAGCATGTGCTCCGGCACAGTCCCAAGGCTGAGATCTGTGGCTGCAGCTGTTGTGAACAATGCGGGGGAGGACTGTCCCACCTGGAACTTCCTTGCATTTTATGCAGGCCTCGTGAGTTCAGGCTAATGGAAATATCAAGCCTGGGAAGCTGGGCCAGAGCCCAGAAACAAGTCAGTTGGGATTTGAATGTACAATTCTGTTTGGGATACTGTGTGGTTCAAAGCACTCTGATCTGTGGGCTGCTCTCACACTGTGGTGATGGAGATCATACAGCTGCAGAGTGACAAAGGCGCCTTACATACGTTGCTCCCCGGTATGAGAAGCAGCACGGCGCAAGCTTCACAGCTGGCTTGAAAGTAGTGACTATGGCCTGTGTTCTCAGAGGTGCAGTACTGGTACAACTGCCTTGTGCACACAGCCCCCAAGGTACATGTGGCAAATTAGACCTTGGAAATCTGGCCCTTGGTGCTCTCTTTCAGTTTCTCTTTCTGTCCATAGGCACGATATTGAGGCACCCATTCCTAAAGTGAAGAGACAACAACTTGGGAGTGTCCTGTAAAGAGGGCAGAATTTAAAAGCCAGTATATATGTCCTCTAGAGTTGGCCTCTAACTAGTGTGTGAAGCAGAGAGCTAATCTCTCTCCCTTTAATGATTTGCGGTTGATAGAGTCTAAGGTCCGATGGTAATATAATCTGTCTGAGCTGCATAACACAGACCATAGTTCCTGAGTTAAGACACAAAGATATTTGAAGAAGGCATCCAGACTTACTTAAGTGATGGGAGAATCCTTCACATCCTAGGTGAGTTGTTCCAGTGCTTAATTACCCTGACTGCTAAAAATTGACACTTCATTTCCAGTTTGAATTTGTCTAGCTTCTACTGCCAGCTATTAGAGCTTGTTCTTCCTCGGTCTGTGCAATTCAGGATCCCAAAAGAGTATTTCAGAAGGTTCTCTTATGGCCTCTTGGAATTATCAGGAGAAATGCAGGAGAAACGCACGCAGGTATGAATTAAAGAATGGCCACCTAATTAATACCAACCAACATGGTTTTATGGAAAATAGGTCTTGTCAGATCAACTAGATAATCTTTCTTATAATACAAGAACTAGGGGTCACCAAATGAATTAATAGGCAGCATGTTTGAAACAAACAAAAGGAAGTATTTCTTCACACAACGCACAGTCAACCTGCCAGAGGATGTTGTGAAGGCCAAGACCATAATGGGGTCAAAAAAGAATTAGATAAGTTCATGGAGGATAGGTCCATCAATGGCTATTAGCCAGGATAGGCAGGGATTGCTTTTTGCCAGAGGCTGGGAATGGGTGACGGGATGAATCACTTGATGATTGATTACCTGTTCTGTTCATTCCCTCTGAAGCACTTGGCATTGGTCACTGTCGGAGGACAGGATCCTGGCCTAGATGAATCATTGGCCTGTCCCAGTAAGGCCATTCTTCCATTTTTAGATTACAAGTTGGGTTGATGTGTAATAGACATCTGTAACACATTAGTTCCTATTAAAAAGTAGCACTATACAAAATCTGTGCAGCACATGGATAGTAACATACTAAATGGATCAAAAAGTGGCTAACTGATCTCAAAAAGTAATTGTTAATGATGGTGTCCTTGAGGGGTCTCTTCTGGCCCAATGCTGTTCAGTAGGTCTGTCAGTGATCTGGAATGAAAAAAAATTATTGCTGGTAATGTTTACAGATGACGCACAAATTAGCAGAGTAGTAAATCAGTAGGCCAAGATAACTTGTGCCTGAGTCCTGAAAGAGTTGGCTGAGATCTCCGACCTGCTAAAGTTAATTTTAAGTAATTCTTGGCACGCTGAGGAAACTCCGAAAGACTGGAAGAGGGCTAATGTGGCACTATTTAAAGAGAGTAAGTGGGATGACCCGAGTAATTATCCTGAAAACAGCTCTGGGCAAAATAATGGACATGCTATTATGGCATTTATTCAATAAACAGTTAATGGGGGGAATATAACTAATGCCAGTCAACATAGTTTTATGGAGGTCTTGTCAAACAAACCTCATTTCATTTCTTTCTTAGTTTGCTGAAGGTAATATGCTTAGTCTTTTATAAGACATTTGGCTTAGTACTACATGAAATTCTTACTAAAAAAATTAGCATACTACAATATCAATAGTGTGCATTAAATCAGTGGCTTTCAAACTTTTTAGGTTGCATACCCCTTTCCTGCATACCGCCTCTGAGATAGGGTTGTAATCATAGGCATAGTTTGACTTCTCTGTTTGGTGAGGCAGGGCCCCTGGCCAGCAGCCGTCCCTTTCTGGCCACCCAGCCCTGAAGACAGCAGCACAGAACTTCAGAGCTGGGTGGCTGGACAGCAGTGGCTGCTGGCCGGTGCGTGCATGTTGGTTGCAGGGTGGGAGGACTTATTTTTTTAAAATCCCATTCTCACCCGCTCCGGCATTTTTTCTTGTGTTTTTATCTTGCTCCTGCTCCAAACTGATTAGCGACCAACCGGTAGAAGTCTGGAGTTGCCAGCTTCTACACGGCAATCGCCACATGCTTCTCCACCGAGAGGGCAGTTTTCATTCTGGTGTCCTTGTGCTGGAGGGCAGGGGCGAGCTCCGCACAACGTTCCTTGAAGGTGACTTTGTGCATTGAAAAGTTCTGCAGCCATTGCTCGTCATCCCAGACCTGCATAACGATGTGATCCCACCGCTCAGTGCTTGTTTTATGTGCCCAAAAGCAGCGGTGCGCCGTGTGCAGATGCTCCGTGAACACAAACAGTAATGCAGTGCTGTTCGTTTGCATGGCACGCAGCAGGTCATGCTCCTCGGAGTCCATCTCCAATTGGGGCAGCCATGATGTGTTCAGAACACTGACAGCAACAGATCCATCCTTTCAGATAGAGATGGCGGACGCTCCGGAAACGGGGACTATTGAAAAATGCCATGAAATGGAGTTGGAAACCCATGGAATGATGGGACAGAAATCAGAATCATAGAATATTAGAGTTGGAAGGGACCTCGGGAGGTATCTAGTCCAACCCCCTGCTCAAAGCAGGACCAGCCCCAACTAAACCATCCTAGCCAGGGCTTTGTCAAGCCATACCTTAAAAACCTCTAAGGATGGAGATTCCACCACCTCCCTAGGTAACCCATTTCAGTGCTTCACCACCCTCCTAGTGAAAAAGCTTTTCCTAATCTCCAACCTAGACCTCCCCAAATGCAACTTGAGACCATTGTTCCTTGTTTTCCTTGTTTTCAGGTTGGTCAGGCATGACTTGCCCTTGGTGAATCCTTGTTGACTGTTCCTGATCACGTTCCTCTCTTCCAAGTGCCTTAAAATGGATTCCTTGAGGACCTGCTCCATGATTTTTCCAGGGATTGAGGTGATGCTGACCGGTCTGTAGTTCCCTGGATCCTCTTTCCTCCCTTTCTTGAAGATGGGCACTATGTTTGCCTTTTTCCAATCATCAGGGACCTCCCCCAATTGCCACGAGCTTTCAAAGATAATAGCCAACGGCTCTGAAATCACATCACCCAACTCCCTCTGCACACTCGGATGCATTGCATCTGGCCCCATAGACTTGTGTATGTCCAATCCTTCTAAATAGTCTTGGACCTGTTCTGTCAGCACTGAGAGCTGCTCACCTCCTTCCCATTCTGTGCCGCCCAGTGCAGTAGTCTGGGAGCTGACCTTGTCTGTGAAGACAGAGGCAAAAAAGGCATTGAGTACCTCAGCTTTCTCCACATCCTCTGTCACTAGGTTGCCTCCCCCATTCTCTAAGGGGCCCACACTTTCCCTAATCTTCCTCTTGTTGGTAACATACCTGTAGAAACCCTTCTTGTTCTCCTTCATGTCCCTTGCTAGCTGCAACTCCAATTGTGCTTTGGCCTTCCTGATTTCATTCCTGCACGTTCAAGCAATATTTTTGTAATCCTCCCTAGTCATCTGACTAAGCTTCCACTTCTTGTAAGCTTCTTTTTTGTTTAAACTCCCCAAAGACTTCTTTGTTAAGCCAAGCTGGACGCCTACCATATTTGCTATTCTTTCTGCACATCGAGATGGTTTGTTCCTGTGCCCTCAATAAGGTTTCTTTAAAATACAGCCAGCTCTCTTGGGTTCCTTTCCCCCTCATATTAGCCTCCCAGGGGATCCTGCCCAATAGCTCTCTGAGGGAGTCAAAGTCTGCTTTTCTGAAGTCCATGGTCTGTATCCTGCTGTTCTCCTTTCTTCCTTTTGTCAGGATCCTGAACTCGACCATCTCATGGTCACTGCTGCCGCCCACTTCTACTTCCCCTACCAAATCTTCCCTGTTTGTGAGCAGCAGGTCAAGAGAAGCACGGCCCCTAGTTGGTTCCTCCAGCACTTGCACCAGGAAGTTGTCCCCAACACTCTCCAAAAACTTCCTGGATTGTCTGTGCTCTGCTGTATTGCTCTTCCAGCAGCCCACACCCATGACGCATTGCAGCCCAAACACCTTCCCACAACTCCTAGCAACACAAAGTGTCAAGTTGCACAGTGGGATAACTGCCCACAGTGCACTGCTCTAATGTTGATGCCAGAGCACCAAGTGTAGACACTATGGCGACAACGCTGTGTGTATGGGTGCAAGCGCTGTAATTACAGTGCTTTTTGATCACTGTTGTAACTTGTCAATAAATCTTTCTAGTGTAGACAAGGCCTCGGACAGTGGTGTCAACCTGTGGCCCAATCAGCACACAGCTGCAGCCCATGTGACATCCTCAGGGCCAGACAGGTAGCATTGGATGTGGCCCACATAAAACATTGTGGGCCGCAATGGTAAATAGGTTGACACCCACTGGTCTAGGAGAACTATGACTGTAAGTTCCCAGGCTGATTGTTTGAAGGTACTGTGCAGGTTTCCTTTAGAGACAAGGACTGGTCAGACACAGCATTTGTTGCACTGGATGAGGTACACCGTGTGTTGTGATAAGCTGTGTTAGGACCCATGTAATCATGAAAAGTGTATGGGGGGGGGGACGGCGGGGTGTTGATCATCATAGCAGTGGAGATCTATGCAGATTTTTGCATCTGTTCTGGCAGGGTCTGGCGCCACTTTGAGCTGGCATGTCATGGTCTGGGGGGAGTTTGGTGAGGTTGCAGACATCTCCACTGCCACAGTGATCAAAAACCCCACCACATACCTTTCCTACTCATTACTAACACAACTTGTGGTGTACTTCATCCAGTGCAGCAGATGCCCCCCAACAACTGTGGGTAAAACAAGATAATCACTACAGTCTCGAATGAACTCTCACAAAAAAATAAGACATAAACACCCAATCACCCCTGGACAAACACTTTTCATAAAGCGATCGATCACTCCGTATCTGACCTACCAGTGCTCATCCTCAAAGGTAACCCTCGTAACACTTTCAAAAGATGAGCCTGGGAACTTGTATTCATAATTCTGCTAGACACTAGAGTTCTGTCGACAACAGTCAGCTTTTGTTGACAAAATAGTGGCGGTTCACACACTGAAATGCTCCTCCCACTGATGTAAGTCCCCTGCTACGCCAACATCATAAAACCTCCTCAACAAGAGGTGTGGGGCTTATGTTGGTGTTAAGGCAACGCAGTGTCAATGTAGACACTGCATCCTTACCTCCACTGTTGGCTGTCATTCTTGTCAATTTCGGGAGCCGTGAAATTGACAAGAAAGCGGGGCAAGTGCCCCCATGGTGAGCTGAGCAGCTGGACCCCACTCCCCATTAGGAACAGGACAGAAGCTTCAGGTGGTTTCCCCCAGCTCCTGATGGGGGGACCGGGAGGGGAGAAGGCTCAGGAGGCTTCCCCCAGCTCTGGCCTGGGAGGGGAGAAGCTCTGGGTGGTTTCTCCCAGTGGGAAATGGGGAAGGGGCCACCTGCCAGGAGCCTGTGGGGCACCGGGCTTCCAACAGGGAGCTGCCAGCAGAGCTGAGAGCTCTCAGCTCCCCATACTGCACCTTTTAGGTTGGTGGAAGCGTTCCAGGTGAAGGGGGACACCACTGACCCAAGGAGCGTGTGGTAATCAGTGTGTTGGTCACCGATGTTTATCAGTGTAGGCTGCGTGCGTGTGTCCCTGTGTAGATGCTGTCCCAGCTCTGATAAGGAAACTGAGATGGCTCTCACGATCGAATGAGTCGACACGACCACAGATTAGCTGAGGAACGAAGGCGCCCAGGCCAGGTTTACTGCATGCGGCACAATGAGAAATGACTTAGAGTATCTCTGGGTCAGTTTCGCATAGGCGGCGTTAGGATGGTCTCGGCCCAACGGCGGGACTTTCCATTATCCCCTAGACTGGACACCGGTATTCCCTCTGACACCCTCTTTTATACACTGTTACATACACTTTCGTTCTGCCCCCTTTCACGTAGGTAGTTGCCACCCTCCTGACATAGTCTAATACCATCTTTTTCTGTTGACTGGCTGATTTGGGCACCACCATTCCATGTATCATTTCTATCCATAAAAGTGTCATTTCAGAGAGTTAGTATCTTGGTACCTCTTATACCCACTACATATTTTAGTAATATTTTGGCAGTCTTACAACCTTGCAGTATCAGCACTTTCCTATACCAGTTTCAGTTAACTTGAGTGACCCCTTATACTTCTGTTCACTCGGCTTTTTCTATTTAGGCCTTAGCCTGTTTTACAGGCCTTAAGCTCTCACTTCTTACTACAGAGCGTAGTGTGGACGTCAGCCACTGCAGTAATTAATGCGGTGGCTGTAAGCTGACCTAACATAGGTCGACTTACCTTGGTAATGTAGACAAGGCCTAAAAGTCATGGGCTTCACTGGTTTTACGGCTCATTACAACAATTTGGAAGCCCAATGAAGGCAGAGGTGCTAATTGCCCACTTCATTTCAAGTAGTTTCTTGCAACATGTATTATTAAGCCCTTATGCTTAACGATCTGTCCTAGCTTGCATTTAGCTGTGACGTGCTGGTTGGTTACTTGTTCGAGACCTAAAGAGGAGCTCTGTATAGCTTGTTACTTCCACCAACAGAGTGGTCTAATGAGAGAGATTACCTCACCTATCTTGTCTCTCTCATAGCCGGAGACCAACAGTGCAGTAAATGGGAATCTGGAGCAGGAGTGGAGAGGTGATTTTACCTCTGTATTTGGTACTGGTGTGACTGTAACTAGAATCCTGTGTCCAGTTCTGGTGCCCACAGTTGAGGATGGATGTTGATAAAGTGAAGAGGGTTCAGAGATGAGCCATGAGAAGCATTAAAGAATTAGTAAAAAACATGCTCCCTCAGCTCAGACTGTTGAGCTTAACAAGGAAACAGTTAAGGATTGAGTTGATTACAAGCTGTAAGTACCTACATGGGAAACACATATTTGGTTATGGGCTCTTCTGTCTAGCAGCCAAAGGTATAATGAGATCCAATGGCTGGAACTTGAAGCTAGACACATTCATTAGAAATAAGGTCTAACACTGAGTGTCATTAACCACTGGAACAACTCACCAATGTTATTGTGGATTCTCCATCACTGATGATTTTTAAATCAAGTTTTTCTAGGACCGATGTTCTAGCATTATTTCCGGGAAGTCCTGTATACAGGAGGTGAGAGATTCACAGTGGTCCCTTTTGACTTGGCTTTGTGGAGTGATAAATGATGCAGCAGAGCAGTCATACAGGACAATCTGGATCATGGGGTAAGCTGAGCACATTCAAACAAAATGTGCTTTAATACAACCAAATGCAAAGTTACACATCTAGGTACAAAGAATGCAGGTCATCTCTACAGATGGGAACTGCATTGTGGAAGGCAACAACTGAAAAGCATTCTGAGGCCACAGTGGACGAGCAAGTGTACATGAGTTCCAGTGTGATGCTGTGGCTAAAGCGTCTAATGCAATCCTTGGATGTATAAACAGGAGTGGGGAGTAAGAGTAAGGAAGAGCCACAAAAATAATTTGAGGGCTGAAGAAAATGCCTTACAGAGAACGGCTGAAAGAGATCAATCTGTTTAACTTACCAAAAAGAAGATGGGTGGTAACTGAGTACCGTCAGGCACAGACAATAGTGGGTATTAAAGGGCTTTTTAACCTAGCAGAGAAAGGCATAAGAACCAATGGCTGGAAGTTAGAGCCGGACAAATTCCAATTTAAATAAGGCACACATTTTGAACAGTGATTGTTCCTATGGTTAAACCACCACCAGAAGTGATGGATTCTTCACATCTTGTCTTCAGATCAAGATCAGATTCCTTTCTGGAAGAGATGCTTACTCAAAGCAGTTATTGGTCTTAATAAAGGGGTAATTATATGACATTCTCTGGCCTGTATTATACAGGATGTCAGATTAGATGATCTAATGATCCCTTCTGGCCTTCACAATCCATGAATAAAGCTATGAATCTATAAATAATGCGGACAGGTTCCACTGAGGGATCTGGATCACAAAGCAAGATGGGCTCATTTGAACAAATTTTGCCTTAATACAGCTAAGTGGCAGATCATGCATCTAGTAACCAAGAATGTACCTCATGCTTATAAGATGGGGGATTGTATTCTGGGAAGTAGTGACTCTAAACCAGAGCTGGAGTTGGTGGTGGAAACTGTGTGTGTACTCAGAGTGTAATGCTTCGGCTAAGAGGCCTAATGCAATTCGTGGAAGGTGGTATTACCTCTGTATCCATTATTGGTGAGACCATTACTGGAATACTGGGTCCAGTTCTATTCTCCACACTTGAAAAAGAGTATTGACAAATTGGAAATGATTCAGAAAAGAGCCGGAGGCATGCTTTGAAAACTTGCCTTCATAGGGAGAGAGAGAGAGTAAAGAAGATCTATCTGTTTAATATATCCTCTTTACATTCTGTATTTTGTCAGTCTAAAAGTACGTACATGAGCATCAGATTTCTGATAGTGGTATGGCTCTTTAATCTAGCAGGCCAGAATGATATCCAGTGGCTGGAAGTTGAAGCTAGACAAATTCAGACTGGAAATAAGGCGCAGGTTGTTAACAGTGAATGTAAATAACCACTGGAACAGTTTGCCTAGGGCCATGGTGGATTCTCCATCTGTTGAAGTCTTTAAATCAAGATTGAATCTTTTAAAAAGATCAACCGGAAGTTATGGGCATGATGTAGAAACCACTTGATGGAATTCTCTGGACTCTGTTATGCAGACGATCATAGAGTCATAGAAATGTCAGCCTGAAAGGGACCTCAAGAGGTCATCAAGTCCAGGTCCTTGTGCTGAGGCAGGACCAACTAAATCTAGACCGTCCCTGGCAGGTGTTTGTTCAACCTGTTCTTTAAAAGCCTCCCATGACGGGGATTCCACAACCTCCCTAGGAAGCCTTTTCCAGAGCTTAACTACCCTCAGAGTTAGAGAGTTTTTCCTAATATCTAACCTAAATCTCCCTTGCTACAAATTAAGCCCATTACTTCTTGGCCTACCTTCAGTGGGCATGGAGTACAGTTGATCACAGCCCTTTACATATTTGGAGACTCTTCTCAGGCTCTCACTCCTCCCAGTCTTTTCTCAACACTGCACACGCCCAGTTTTTTAACCTTTCCTTATAGGTCAGGTTTTCTAAACCTTTTATCATTTTTGTTGCTCTCCTCTGGACTCTACAGTTTATCCACATCTTTCTTAGTGGGGCTGTACTGTACTGTACTGAACTCAGTACACCAGCTGAGGTCTTACCAGTGCCAAGTAGAGCAGAATTGCCTCCCATGTCTGTCTTACAACATTCCTGTTGTCATGCTGGGGGTGTATTCGCCTTTTTCGCAGCTGCATCCCATTGTGGACTCGTATTCTATTTCGGATCCACGACACCCCCTAGACCCTTTTCAGCAGTACTACGATGTAGCCAGTTCTCCCCATTTGTAGTCATGCATTTGATTTTTTCCTTCCTAAGTGTAGTACTTTACATTTGTCTTTGCTGAATTTCAAATGGTTGATTTCAGACCAGAATAGTTTTGAATTCTAATTCTGTCCTCCAACATGCTTGCCCTTCCATGTGCAGTCATCTGCAGGTTTTATAAGCATACTCTCCACGCCCTTATCCAGTCATGAATTAAAATTTCAATAATACTGGACCCAGGACTGACAACTGTGGGACCCCACTTAGATACACCCTCCTATTTTGACAGTGAACCATTGATAACTACCTGCCTCTCACCCTTCATTGTACAAGGAGCCTAGCAGTGGTGTACCGAGAGTCTCCGGGTGCCCAGGGGCCAAGCCTACATTTGCGCCCCCACAGGGCAGGAGGGGTCTCAGCACCCCCCAGCTTCCCTTGGGAGGGGGGTGTCTGTACCTGCCGGGGGGGTGAGGGTTGGGAGGGTGCAAATGAATGCTGGGCTCTACTGCCCCCCACCCCAGCACTTACCCGCCACACAGCGCCTGCCTCTCCCGTCGCTGGCTCGGATGGGGCGGCCACGCCCCTGAGCCTGGGGAGGGGGGCTGGGATGGCTCTTCATGATATGTGTGGAGGAGGGGTGCTGAGGGACACCCCGCAGAACCTCCTGCACCACCTGGCCAGCATGAAGCGCAGGCTGGTGCCCAGGGCCCTGGTCCCCCCCCCCCCCCCCCCAGTATGCCACTGGAGCCTAGGTGCCTAACTCAGGCTTTGTGAATCCTGGTGATGTTCCTGTGATTTTCTAGGTGCCTAAGCATTAGGCACTGTGATGCTCAGTGTTGCAACACCTAAGTGGCTCTGTGTCTTTTTTTCCTCTGCCTCAGTTCCCCATCAAACACACCCTGGAGTAGGCCACTGTCTTAGAGAAGAATGTGCCCTGCTTTCACTGCGGTGGGAGCCTTATTTGAAGTGGGACTGTTGGGAGTTTCTACCTGTACATCTCACATCATCATGCTTCTGGGGGGGAAGTGGTTGATAGAGCTAAGACTGCTTGTGCAGCAGGCTGCCAGGCCGGGGACAAGGTTGCTGCTCAGACTACTTCCAAAAGCTGCAACAGTGAAGAATTCCACTATATAAGTGATTACCTTCTCCTGGCCAATGCCTCATTTGCTCACTGCACCCACCATGTTAAAGGGACAAAGTGGGGTTCGTTAGTAAGGCCTGGGGTTGTGCTGTGCCTATAACATTTATTTGTGTTCGGAGAGCACCCAAAATGTTCTAAGCATTGTCCGTACACATGAACAAATACAGCTCACATTCTTTAGGGCCTGTAATGGTCTCCCATATCATAGATTACCTTGAATGATGAAGAAATGTAAGAATGAAGTAGGGGAATGAACACAACAAAAATCTCATATTAAAATAAACTCCTGTACTGCAAAATAACAACTGGATCCAGAAGTTTTCCAGACCATTGCAGTCCAGAAGGGCTGACTTCAGCCCCAGGTAATTTGGTTGAAATTATATTTAAAAATAGAATTGTAAAACACCTTCATGACCATGATTTGACAGGGACTAACCAGCATGGCTTCTTCAAAGGAAAACTGCCTCTCTAGTCTACTGGAATTATTTGTGTGTGTGGACAAAATAGTGGATAGAGAAGAATTGGCTGACAATTTATGAGGACTTTCAAAAAAGCCATTAACAAAGTCCCTGTAGTAGGCTATAAAGGAAACGGGGATGAGCAATGAGAACAGGGATTGGGAAAAGGATGGACAATATGGAAAATGGAAGAAGGGAATTGAAGAAAGAACGAAAGAATGTCAAATCAAAACATAAGAAAATAGTCTGTCCAAAAGTTCCAGAGTCCCTATTGCTGCTCTCGCTGCCTTGGCCCCCCGCTGCTGTTGGGGAAAGGAGGAGTCTCTTGGCTGCACTTTCTTTCTCTATCAGGCCTGTGGCTGAAGGTAGAAGAGGGCCTCCCTATGGACCCACGCTAGTGGTGGAGAGGAGCCCCAGTTGTATTTCAACCCCTGCTACTGTTAATAGTGCTTGCAGCAAGAAAGGGAGTAGGGGCAGGAGTAATAGGGGCAGGACACCCCAGCTGCCCAGCCCTGGTCAAGGCTCAGGGAAGCAGCCACCAGGGCCAAAACAAAACTTTTGAAGGTACACCTGAGGGCGACACTCCAGGACAGTTACCGGATCCTGCCCCCTTTCCACAACAGATTGTCCCATTTCTACTGTGCCAGGTCCTGAATAACATCGGACAGGTGGGTGTTGCGCCCGGTAGAAGTGGGATACTCCCTCCAATTTTGTTCTACACCACCCCCACTTCCCAGTCAGGGACCCCTCTCACAAGCAACTTCTCATAAGAGAGGTGCAAGAGCTGCTTCACACTGGAGCGGTAGAAGAGGAGCTAAGGGGAAAGGGGTTCTACTCCAGATATTTTCTAAGCCTGAAGGCGAAAGGGGGGCTCAGGCTTATCCTCGCTGTGCAGAATCTCAACAAGTTCATAAGGAAGCTGACATTCCACATGGTCTCCCTAGCCTCGATCATTCCCTCTCTGAATCCGGGGGACTGGTATGCTGCCCTCGACCTAAAAGATGCTTACTTCCATAGCTCAATAATACCCTCTCTCCCACAGGAGGTTTCTCGGGTTCGTAGTAGGACACAATCACTACCAATTTTCTGTCCTCCCAAAGGGCCTATCAGCGGCTCTGGTAGTTTTTACCAAACGCATGGCCGTGGTCCTGCATTCCTGAGGAGGCGCAGTGTCCAGATATACCCATATCTGGACAATTGGCTAGTCACAGGCCACTCCAGGGAGCAGGTAGAAGCACAAGTCGTTCTAAGACGAGTGACGTTCCTCAACCTGAATCTGCAGCTAAACGTGAGCAAATCAACCCTAGTGCCCATGCAAAGAACAGAATTTATAGGGGCAGTCCTGGACTCAGTACAGGCCAGAGCTCTGCTGCCAGTCTTGTTTCCAGACTACGGGCTACATAATAAGGACTCTCAGCAATTTTCCTACCACGACAGCTCGAAGTTGCCTGACACTTCTAGGCCACGTGGCCTCCTGCACGTACGTGGTCCGGCATGTGAGGCTGCAATTCAGACCTCTTCAGTTGTGGCTGGCATTGGTCTACTGACCCCACAGAGACAGTCTGGACAGGTGGTCTCTCTCTCACCACAGGTTGTAGAGTCCCTTCAGTGGTGGCTCAACCCCAGCATGTGTGCCAAGGGGTCCTAGTTGCCAGGCTGCAACCGTCGGTGATGGTGATGGACGCTTTGGCCTTAGGGTGGGGAGTGCACCTCGGCGAACTGAGACCCCAAGGCCTGTGGTCCCCAGAGGAGCTGTCACTCCACATAAATGTCCGAGAACTACGGGCTGTCAGGTTGGCCTGCCAGGCATTCCAGTCTCACCTGGCAGGCCAGGAGGTGTCAGTATTGACAGACAACACCATGGCACTGTTCTGTATGAACAGACGGGGGAGCACGTTCCTCTCTCCTGTGCCAGGAAGCCATCAAACTCTGGGACTTCTGCATCGCCCGCTCCATACAGCTCGGCACCAGAACAAGCTGGCGGACATCTCAGCTGCTCCTTCAACACTCACGAGTGGTCTCTCCGCATGGATATCTTGAGGATCATTTTCCAGAGGTGGGGGTTTCCCCAAGTGGACCTATTCACGACGTGGTTCTACAGGAAGTGCCACCAGTTTTGCTCCTACCTGGGGCAGAGCCCAGGTTCCACGGCAGATGAATTCCTCCTTACCTGGCTTCACCACCTGCACTACACGTTCCCACCATTCCCTCTTGTTCACAAGATCCTCCTGAAGATCAGGTGAGATGGGGCCTCGGTCATACTTACAGCCCCAGCATGGCTGAGGCAACACTGGTACACAACGCTGCTGCAGCTATCTGCAGACACCCCAGTCACCCTGCCGCTGGGTCCAGACCTGATCACGCAGAACCACGGTTGGCTGTGTCACCCAGCCTAGAGTCGTGTTATCTCATGGCATGGAAGCTGTGTGGTTGAACCCGAGGGAGGCAGAGCGCTCGGAGCACGTGCAGGAGGTTCTATCTTCGAGTGATTGCTCATATGCATTCCAATATAGGTGTGTGCGCGCCCTGTGCACAGATTCCCGGAACTTTTTTCCCTAGCAAGCCCCACAGGGCCAGCCCAGGAGCCCCCTGGAGTGCCGCGCTCATGTCGCGGTATAAAGGGCGCTGCTGACCTCACGGGCCCCCAGTCCCTTCTTTCTGCCGACTCCGACAGCGGGGATGGGGGGTGGGTTTGGAATGGATATGAGCAGCACATCTCGAAGAACAACAGTTACTGGTAAGTAACCTTGTTTTCTATCTTTGAGTGATTGCTCATATGCATTCCAATTTAAGTGATTGAGTAGCCATACCCTTGGAGGCGGGTAGGAGTCACTGACGAGCGGCTCTGCTCAGCACAGCCCTGCCTACCGCTGTGTCTTCTCTCGCCTGTTGAACAATGGCGTAGTGAGTCGTAAACGTGTGAACTGACGACCAGGTGGCTGCCCTACAGATGTCCTGCAGTGGCACGTTCTGCAGGAAGGCAGCCGAAGAGGCCAGTGCCCTGGTCGAATGTGCCGTTATCACCCCAGGTAGTGGCACTTTCGCTTGCTCGTAACAGAGCTTAATACATGACGTGATCCAAGAGGAGATTCGCTGGGTGGAGACCGGGGAGCCTTTCATCCGATCAGCCACTGCTACAAATAGCTGTGTCGATTTGCGGAAGGGTCTGGTTCTCTCCACGTAGTGTGCCAGGGCCCGCCTGACATCCAACGAATGCCATCTCCGTTCCTCAGCCGAGCCATGTGGTTTCGGGAAAAACACAGGGAGGAAAATATCTTGGTTACAGTGGAATTGGGACACCACCTTGGGAAGGAAGGCTGGGTCGGGCCTCATCCTGACCTTATCCTTGTAAAAAACAGTATAGGGGGGCTCCGAAGTTAGTGCTCTCAACTCAGAGACCCTCCTGGCTGAAGTGATGGCCACCAGGAATGCTACCTTCCAGGAGAGGAGTAGCAGGGAGCATGTGGCCATGGGCTCAAAGGGGGGTCCTGTCAACATGGTGAGGACCAGGTTTAAATCCCAGGGGGGGACAGGGTCTCGAACCTGTGGAAACACTCTCTCCACCCCTTTCAGGAATCTAACTGACGTGGGGTGGGAAAACAGCGACCGTCCCTCCATCGGCTGGTGAAAAGCCGAAATAGCCGCCAGGTGCACCTTCAAAGAGGCCAAGGCCAGGCCTTGGAGTTTAAGACTTAGAAGGTATTCTAGAATCACTTGTATGGGCGAGCAGGTAGGAATAACACCCATGGTCTCCGCCCAGGCCATAAAGCGCCTCCACTTCGCCCGGTATGTAACCTGCGTGGAGGGTTTTCTACTACCGAGCAAGATCTGTTGAACCTGCAAGGAACAGGCCCTTTCACCCTCCGTCAGCCAGAGAGTCTCCAGGCTGTCAGATGGAGGGAGTCCAGGTCCGGGTGCAGAAGGCGCCCCTGGTCCTGGGAGAGTAAGTCGTACCAGGTAGGGAGTGTGATCGGCGTAGCAATGGATAGGTCGAGCAGTGTACTGTACCAGAACTGCCTCGGCCACGCCAGGGCAATCAAGATGACCTCCGCCCTGTCCCTCTTGATCTTGAGAAGGACTTGAGGGAGGAGAGGGATGGGGGGAAAGGCGTACATCAGGGACCCCGACCATTCTATTAAGAACGCGTCGGAGAGGGAGCCCGGCTCGCGGCCTCTGAGTGAGCAGTATCTCGGGCACTTCTTGTTGCGCGAGGATGCGAAGAGGTCCAGAAGGGGAGTGCCCCACACACGGAAGATTGAAGTCGCTACCTCGTGGTGAAGCGACCACTCGTGTCGGGGAGAAAACGACCTGCTTAAGCGGTCTGCCTCGTCGTTTCTGATCCCGGGAGGTGAGAGGCAAAGATATGGAAATTGTGTCTCACCGCAAACTCCCATAAAGCCATAGCCTCCTGGCACAGGGCCGAGGAGCACGCTCCCCCCTGCCTGTTCATGTAGAACATGGCTGCTGTATTGTCCGTGAGGACACGGACTCCCTCGCCCCTCAGGAACCTGAGGAAGGTTTTGCAGGCCAACCGGACTGCTCTGAGTTCTCGGACATTGATATGTAGAGCTCTCTCCTCCGGTGACCATGACCCTTGGGTTCTCAGGCCTCCGCTGATGTGGGCTCCCCATCCCATGTCCGAGGCGTCCGTGATAAGGGTCATGGATGGAGTCAGGTCTCTGAACGGAACTCCCTTGAGCACCTCTATCGGGTCCCTCCACCAGTTGAGGGAGGACAGCACCTGTGGGGGAATCGTGACCACCTTAGTCAGCGAGTGTCTAGAGGGTGCATAGGTAGACGCTAGCCATGCTTGTAAGGGCCTTAGCTTAAGGCGGGCCAGCCTCACCACGTACGTAGAGGCTGCCATATGACCCAACAGCTGTAAACAGCGTCTGGCTGTCGTCATAGGAGATGTTTGTAAGTCTGTGATCAGGGATCCCATTGCCTCGAAACGCGGCCGAGGTAGAAACGCTCTGGCCTGTATGGCATCCAAGGAGGCCCCTATAAAGTCTATACGCTGCACCGGGGCGAGTGTGGACTTCTGCTCGTTAATAAGCAGGCCCAGTCTGGTGCACGTAGCGCAGGCCAGCTCCAGGCTGTGCTGCACCTGCTCACACGATCTACCCTTGATGAGCCAGTCATCCAAGTAGGGAAAGATCTGAACCCCCTTACGGCGTAAGTGTGCCGCCACTACCGCCATACACTTAGTGAAAACTCTTGGGGCTGAGGACAGGCCAAAGGGTAGTGCCGTGAATTGGTAGTGGCCTCCCTGTACCCTGAATCTCAAAAATCTCCTATGTCCCGGTAAAATGGAGATATGGAAATAAGCATCCTTTAAATCGAGGGCAGCGTACCAGTCCCCTGGGTCTAGGGCCGGAATTATGGAGGCAAGGGATATCATGCGGAACTTAGTCCGTCTGATATACTTATTCAGACGACGGAGATCCAAGATGGGTCTCAGACCACCCTTGGCCTTGGGAATCAGGAAGTATCTAGAGTAGAAACCCTTTCCCCTTTCCGTCAGCGGAACCTCCTCTACCGCACCAAGCTCCAGGAGAGAGTGGACCTCCTGTAGTAGGAGCTGCTTGTGCGTGGGATCCCCCATATTTAAGGAAAAAGCGCCACCCTCAGAATCGCTGTCAAAAGCGTTTATTACCATTCGCGCCGCCGGTTTTTCCTCCCTGTTGCGCCCGCGCAGAGGATCCTTGCCGATCCCGGCAGTTAGGCCCTCGAAAGCGGTCCCGTCCCCTTCTCTGCTGAGTGCGTCTAGGGGCTGGCCTGGGCGGGGGAGGTGGCTGGCGCTGAGTCTGAGGGCGAGACTGGCGTCTTACTGCTTGAGGAGTGTACAGCCCTAGGGTCCTCAAGGTGGACCTAGAATCTTTGAGGGCATGCAACTTCTCATCCGTCCTCTCCGAAAACAGGGCGGATCCCTCAAAGGGGAGGTCCTGAATGGCCTGCTGGACCTCCACTGATAACCCCGACGCCTGCAGCCAAGAGCAGCGGCGCATAACTATGGCCGAAGCCATTGCCCTGCTTGCGGTGTCGGCCGCATCACTGGCCGCCTGCAAAGCCGCCTGTGCCACGGCCTCCCCTTCCTGTGTCACCGTGGCCGGGTCTGCTGCCTGGTCCGGGGGAAGGGCAGCAACCAACCGCTGTAATGAGGCCCAGAGATTCTGGTTATATTTGCCCAAGAGGGCCTGGTGGTTAGCCACCCTCAATTGAAGTGCCCCTGTGGAGTATACCTTGCGGCCAAACAAATCCAATTTCCTCCCCTCCTTATCTTTAGGGGTAGTCCCCTGGCCTCCCTGGCGATCCTTTTGATTCGCCGCATCGACTACCGGGGTCCCAGGAGCCGGGTGGCTATAGAGAAACAAAATTCTCCTTAGGCACATAATATTTTCTCTCTGTTCCCTTGGATGTTGCGGGAACAGAGGAAGGCGTTTGCCATAGGGCCTTGGCAATGCTCATGACACTGTCATGAACGGGAAGGGCCACCCGTGAAGAGCCTGAGGACCCTGAAGGGCCGAACAGTGGGTTGTCCTCCTCGGACATCTCCTTAAGCGGTAGCCCCAGATTATTCGCCACCCGCTTAAGGAGTTCTTGGTGCGCCGTAAAATCAAAAAGGGGCGTCCTATGATCTCTGGAGGTGCCCTCATCAGGGGACGAAGAGGAGGACAAGGGGAGAGGCCCTGTAGATGGGCCTTCCTCGGGGTCTGAGTCCCCATCAGAGGGAACGGTTGGTGGCAACTGTGAGGGTGGAGGAGGAGGTTGCACCACCGCAGAATGGAGCGAGTCAGCACCCTGCGTCTGCTGAGCTGCCCACGGACCCCAATACTGCCAGTGCCAAGGTCCCGGCTGCCACCCTGGTACAGGCAACTGTCCCGCATCCCCTTTGCGATCTCGGCGCCCCAAGTCCCAAGACAGTCTCTTATGACGCCTTTGCGGGGAGCGGCTTCGTGAAGAGGAGGAAGAGTAGCATCGATGCCTATGATGCCTCCTGGATGAGGACCGACTAGACGAACCAGAGGATTTTCTCCGTCTGCGGTCGGACCACTTATGCCTGCGTTTGCCGCCACGGGAGCAGGAGCGGTGGTTTCTACGGCTACGCGTCGAGGATCTCGACCGTGGACGTTGAGCTGCTTCCAACGCGAAGCTTGGTACCGAGGACGCCGGGACAAGCGCGTGCCTCGTTACCGATAGGCTCGGTGCCGCGTGGGCCGGTGCCGCGTGGGCCGGCGGTGCCATCAGGTTCGGTGCCGCGCAAGACGATGCGGTGGCGCCGGTGCCGTCAGAGGCGGTGCTGTCGGTGGCGGTACCGGTGGGGTTGGTGCCGAAAGCCCTGTAGTCATAGGTATGGACGGCGTCGACCACATCACGGAAGGCTGCTGCCCCGATGGACCTGGCAGCATCGACCAACCCGGTGCCGGTGTCCCCACTACAGAGGACGGGACCAATACAGACGGTGCCCTCTTGGGAGGGGTGTCCCGAGCCTTGCTACGGCGCCGTGCCTCTCCGCTCTCGGGGGGGCTCGAGTCCGACTCCTGAGTGGTACTGGAGTCAACTCTGACAGCCGAGCGCCCGCTCTTTGTGCCTCTAGACTGCCCGCGGTGCCGAGGCGCTCGACGACCTCGAGTCGGAGCTCGGAGGGGATGCGCTCTCCGCCCTCCGCAACCGTCTGGGTGAGGATTGAGAGCGTTGGTTCCTCCACCCACCGGGGCCACCCAGCGCGGGTTTGCCCCGAGACGCCGGTCCCGCGCCCCTCGGCCGAGGGGGGGACGGAGGCGTGGGCAAGGTCATGAGGGCCCTTGCCGCATCGAACGCCTCCGGCGTCGACGGCCCTTGTAGAGGCTCTCCCCCACCCTTTAGAGTCGGGGGAGGCTCCCTACGAGGAGACACCGGTGCCGGAGGAACCTCCATGGCACGTGGCTGGGGTGTCTCCTTCTCCTCCCTTTGCTTCCGGGAGGAGTCCTTGGAAGCGGTGCCGGCGGTCTTGGTTTTCTTCGGCACCGAAACCCTCGGTGCCGCAGCCGGTGCCAGCGGTGCGCTCTGCACCGAGCATAGACTCGGTGCCGGTGACCTGGACGGCTCGGACGCCGGTCGGAGTGCCGCTTCCATGAGAAGTGACTTCAGCCTCGCATTCCGTTCTTTTTGGGTGCTGGGCTTAAAGGACTTGCAGATCCTGCATTTCTCCCGTCGGTGCTGCTCTCCGAGACAACGGAGGCAGCGATCGTGGGGGTCACTAACAGGAAACTGCTTCGCGCAGAGGGAACAGCTCTTGAAGCCCACGGAGCCCGGCATGGCTCCGGTCAAAAGCCCCTAAGGGCCCTTGAACACAAAGTCAGTGGCTTCAGCAAACTGTCCTTGACTTCTGAATAACAATAGTTCTTTCAACAACTGATCGCTAATCGATGTAAGTAGCTAGGGACTGCTGCTTGCAACGGCAAGTGGCAGAAGTTCCAGCAACCGTCAGAGGCGGAAAGAAGGAACTGGGGGCCCGCGGGGTCAGCAGCGCCCTTCATACCGCGACATGAGCGCGGCACTCCAGGGGGCGCCTGAGCTGGCCCTGCGGGGCTTGCTAGGGAAAAAGGTTCCGGGAATCTGTGCACGGGGCGCGCACACACCTATAGTGGAATGGATATGAGCAACACATCTCGAAGAGAGAACAACAGTTACTGGTAAGTAACCCTGTGTTTTTGGAATGCTCATGGCATACTGAACATTATTGTGGTGGTAGCATGTTTCCTGCAATGTCATACATATGTACAGATATGAAACTTTGCTGTGTCACGTCCCCAAATGTGTCTCTGACATGGATTGAATAGATGCAGATGAACGAACACAAGCTGTGTTTCCACACGCACCAGAGGCATGCGTACAGGAACAATGGACTGGCCTAAGCACCTGTGAGCACTTTGGTTCAAGTGGAAGAAATCATGCCCATTGCCAGACAGGGCCGATCACCTGACCCCAGGGGGTGTTGGGAAAACGTGTTAAAAGCTGGAGGCGTCTTTGTCTTGGGCTCTCCCCTGGAATCTATCTTCCAAGCAACATCAAAGACTGGCACCTACCCACAGGGAGAGGCGGGGACTGGTTGCAAGATGCATCGCAAGCAGGGTATGTGGTAAGCTAACAGCATAGATTGAAAGGACTGATCTATTAATCTGATATAACATAACTGATATAGCTGATCTATTAATCTGATATAACATAACTGATATAGCTGATCTATTAATCTTAGTTTAGGAGGCGAGTCATCTTTTAGTCCCGGGGGTCAAACATACGACCCGCGTCCGGAGACGTGCTGCCGCCCAACGAGAGGGCATTGCCGCTTTAAGGGATTTCTCTGCGCCGGCATCGCAGCTTTAAGAGATTTCAGGGACTCTTAAAATGGCAATGCCGGACGCAGAGAAATCCCTTAAAGCGGCAATGCACTCAGTCCGGGACCTCCCTAAATCCCACAGCTGAAAAGGGCTGATGCCGCACCGCCGAAAAGTGGAAGGCGGCTTGAATTTTTCAGCGGCGAGAATTGCATGGCCCCTGGGAAGTGCACTTTATGATCATTTGGCCTGTCACCATCAGCGAGTTTGACACCTGTTTTAGTCGATTGTGAATAACTCCTTGATACATTATGAATCTGACTGAGATTCACTTAAAGTCTTGCTGTAGTCATTAAACTTGTTCGTTTGTTTCATCTAAAACAGGGCGTGCGGATTGAGTGTGTGCAGAGATCTTTCTCAGAGTGACAGAGCTGGTGCATATCGATGTCTTTGATAAACTGACGGACAAGTGTAAATGAGCCTGCAGTGTACAGCACTGAACCCTGCAAGACGGCTGTTCCCACGGTGGCATCTGGGACTGGGGGTGTTTGCTGGGGGCTATCCCATGAGCAGCTGGCCAGAGCGCTCCTTCGCTAGGCCAGGGACCAATTATTCACAAGAGGCTGGGCGTGGGCTGACCAGGAGTGGGTAGTTCACACAGCAAAGCAGGATAAGTCGGGGCCCAGGAGTGAGGAATTTGGGTAGCATGGCTATACACCAGCCCAGATTGCAGAGGGGGGAATGTTACAGTGAGATATCGGCTTGAATGAACCCCACCTATGGAAAATGGCGGCAGAATTTACAATTTTGTCCTTAGTCGCTTGCAATAATCTCCTTAGAAAACCACCAAGATCCTTTTCCCCATCTTGAGCGCACACACCCTCTGCGGGCTGAACTCACCATGTTGAGGATGTTTGCCGAGCTGTGTGCTCGCCAAGGTACAATGAGAAAGAGGTATATTTTACTATAATCATTCGATACTGAGAGTGCACTAACAGTCATGCTTGTTTATTGTTTCTTGTGCTTCTGCAGATGTGGTGTTCAGTGGAAGTCCCAACACATCCGAGGAGCACCTCCGCCAGATAAGGAAGTGACCAAGGAGGAGCAAGGAGAACATTTCGAGAGGGCTTGCATTAACACAACTCCAACACTGGGCTTCCCGACTCCAAAGTGATTTGCTACTGACCAGTAGCAGTCTGGAGTTACCAGGTTCCACACAGCAATTATTGCGTGCTTCTCCACCAAGAGGGCAGCTCTCATTTTGGTGTCCTTACACTGCAGTGCTGGGGCAAGCGCCGCACACAGTTCCAGGAAGGTGGCTTTGTGCATCCAAAAGTTCTGTGGCCACTGCTCATCATCCTAGACCTCCATAACGATGTGATCCCACCATTCACTGCTTGTTTCCCATGCCCAACATTGTGTGTAGTTGCTCCATGAATGCCAAAAGTAGTTTGGCATTGTTTCTTTCTATGGCAAACAGCAGTCAGGACCTCAGATTCCTGTTCAGATTGGGAGCTCATGATATAGTGTATGATCAGCTGCGTTGTGTTCATAACATTGACCATAACAGTAGAGAGCAGTGCAGAATCCATCCTTTCACACAGATGGTGGATGCTCAGTAAAGACAGACTGATGAAAAATGGTGCAAAATACAGTTGGAACCTCATGGAATGATGGGACAGAAAAAACTGCATCATGGGACGTTGAGTCCTCACCCATGATGCACTGCGATTCACTCCACCTTCCCATGACTCCTAGCTGCAGAAGGTGGTGAGTAGTACAATCGGATAGCAACCCACAATGCACTGTTCTCCCTGTCGGTGCTAGGGCACCAACTGTGGACAGGCTCCACCGACAGAAGGCACATTGTGTCAACATGCACAAGCAATGAGTGCCATGGAAAAGCCCATGAGGAAATTAATAATTCTGTCTTTAGAGCAGGGTTTGAATGGTGGGCAGTAAACGAGAATGGAGGCCACACAATGAACAAAAGGGATAAACAACATTTTGAATTCAATGACCATAATCATTCGATGACCATGATCCAACTTGTGCACTGAATGAGGCAAGGTCTCGTGAGAAACATAGTATGTGATGACGTAATTAGATATTGTATCATAATGTAGTTGAGGTCCAGAGGGGTAGCCGTGTTCGTCTGTTTTTAGCAAAACAGCGAGAGTTCTGGGGCACCTTAAAGACTAACACATTTATTTGGGCATAAGCTTAAGCTGTCTTATCGTAATATATACATCCAATAGGTTCAAGGTAAGATTCTGTGGGCAACCTTACTAATGGCATTTCTCAACTTTAGAGTGCTTGAATTTGCAACCGTTAGAGAGACAAGGTGGGTGAGATGATAGTTTTTATTGGACCAACTTCTGTTGGCAAAACCATTGTTGTTTTAATTGAGTGGGTGAGTGTATCAGACACAGCACCGCCAGTTCCAGCCCCTGTGAGAACGATGACACAAGAAGCTCCAGCCCTCTCACAGATTTCAGCTCTGATGGGGGGCGAAGCTGAGACCTCTTCCCTCAGGAGCCAACACCATTCCCACAGGAGGGGAGGAAGCAGAAAGAGCTCGGCAGGACGGGGCAGCTCTGCTCTCTCTTCCCCTCCTATGAGCAATGGGACAGGTCCTGCTTCTCCTCCCAGCTCCCCCACTGCAAAACCTGGCCTGGGACAGGGTGTGTGTGTGTGTGTGTGGGATGAACCTGCGGAGCTATAAAAGGTGCAGAGGCGAGGCTGGGAAGTAGAACAGATTGTGGGAGGCTGGGCAGAATTGAGTGGGGGGCTTTGGGGTTGACAAGTGGATGTGGGGGTGAAAGCTCCTGCTGCAGGAACCAAAATCACCGTAATACATTTGGGAGCATTGGCAACACATTGACCCACACACGGCAGGAGTGGGAAATAGCAGTAGGAGTTCACTAACGAAAGAGCAAAACCACTATTTTTTAATTGATATTTTGGGGTCTCACTCAGGATTTTTGAAACTTTGGGGTTGGCTATCCTATATATACAAATAAATATTAAGCTCAGGGCCTACAGATGATCAGGAGCAAGGTCGTGAAGTTTCTCCCTTTTTCAAAATGGCTGCTGTCTCCCATTGTTCTTAACTGGACTGAATTCAGATTGCTCCATCTTAAGGTAGGCACTATTTTCACCACAGATTATTAAGTGACAGGAAGGCTGCTCCTAGTAAAGACGGCTGGCATTGCCCATCATTCCCAATGGGGCTGAAGCCAGGCGCCCTCAGGGAAGGTGGCTGCCCCTGTGCTGGCAGGGAGACAGAGAATAGGTGACACAGGGCAGTGCCTGAGTCTAAGGCTTGGCCTGCACTAAAAAGTAGTATTGGCATAGCTACCTTTCAACAGAGTCATGCTAACTAACCAACCCTTGCGTAGCTGCAGCTATTCCCGTGGAAGAGAGCTTCTGTCAGAATGGCGAATAGTTGTGCGGGGAGATGGTATTCTTGTACTGACAGGAAAACGTCTGCTGGTAGGGTGGGCTTTGTCTACACGCTGGGGCTGTGCCAGCACAGCCTTGCACTAGTGTGATACTTTTCTTTCCGAAAGTTGCTTTTACTCAGGTATGTTTGGCCTTTTTAAAGAATGGCCCCATGTCCCTTTGCTCTATGTGGGGCTGTAGTCGCAAAGTGCCCTCAGTCAATACGGCTGTGATAATCTCCCCTTGCCTTGATACTCAAAGATACCCATTAGGCTGCTCCTGCTACACATGGCCGCCCTCTCCCTTGTTTCTAGGAGGGTTGAACTGAAACCAGGCTGCCAGCAGGAAAGATGGCTGCCTCCCGTGCGCTGTAGCAGTGGTTTCAACCTAGTCACCATCGTGGGCCGCATCCACGCAATACATATACTACCTGTACGGCCCCGAGGCTGTCCCGTGGGCCGTAGCTGTGTGCTGAGCGGGCTGGGAGTGGGCTGCAGGGGAGAAGCACTGCTCCAGAGTTTCAGAGCCGCAGAAGCCGTTGGCAGGGCCGGGGACCGATGGGGGACAGGAGGGTGTGTGTGGGCAGAGTGGAGAGCAGCGAGGAGACTGGTGGGGAGGGACCATGTATGAGGGAGGGGAGGGGAGGGTCTGTGGGGCGAGGAGCATGAGAGACAGCTGTGGGGAAGGTCTGTGGGGCAGGAGAAGTGGCGCTAGTGAGGGTGAGGGTCTGTCTAGTCAGAGGGGGAGGGGAGGGGTTGGATGTCTGGGAGAGGGAGACAGTGGGGGAGGGGAAGATGTGTGGGGGTGGAGAACGGGAGCAGCAGGGATGCAGACCGTGGGTGGGGAGAGTGTGTGTCTGGGAGCGGGGGAGGGGAAGGTCTGTGTGGGGGCAGGGGGAGACGGGGCGGGTCTGGGATGGACCCGCAGACGGGAGACGGACACCGGCGCAGCTGCAGGCGCCTGTCTCGGCCGGGAGTGGGGCGGGGACCACCGCCGGCTCATCAGCATGCCGCTGTCTCGCGCTTGGACACAAATCTCGCGGGGCATGCTGGGAGCTGTAGTTTGGAGGTGCGGGGCGCGTCGCGGGGCATGCTGGGAGCTGTGGTTTGGAGGCGCGGGGCATGCTGGGAGCTGTGGTTTGGAGGCGCGTCGCGGGGCATGCTGGGAGCGGTAGTTTGGAGGCGCGGGGCGCGTCGCGGGGCATGCTGGGAGCTGTAGTTTGGAGGCGCGGGGCGCGTCGCGGGGCATGCTGGGAGCTGTAGTTCCGTGTGGTTGGACTCTGTTGCCCAGCGCCCATCGCGGGCGGGAGGCGGAGCGGAGCGGCCTGAGGGGAGCCGGCGGGGCTCGGCCCGAGCGCTTCAGAGATCCAGGCTGGAGTCGGAACCGCCGCGGCCAGAGTAGGAGGGAAGTAGGCCCGCGGCGGCGATGCGGAGACCGAGTCTCCCCGGCCATTGAGACCCGGAGCCGCCGCCCCTTCCCCGCCCGAGCGGGGCCGGCGAGGAGGAGCCGGAACCGCGGGCCCCTTCCCCCTCCTGGAGCCGCCCCGGCTCGCGCCTCGCGCTCGGTCGGAGCCCCCGGGCCCGGCGAGGATGCTGCGCTGCATGCCGCCGCTGTGGCGCTGTAACCGGCACGTGGAGGCCCTGGACCGGCGGCACTGCTCGCTGCAGGCCGTGCCCGAGGAGATCTACCGCTACAGCCGCTCCCTGGAGGAGCTGCTGCTGGACGCCAACCAGCTGCGGGAGCTGCCCAAGGTCAGCGCCGAAGGGCTGGGGGCTGCTCCCGGGTGAGGCTGCCCCTCTCCCTCGTGCGAGTGGGCTGGGGCAGGGCAGGGCGGGGCAGGCCCAGGCCCAGTCAGGCCGAGCCGAGCCGGGCCGGCACCGAGCGGGCACCATCAGTCCCCGCTGCTCTGAATCTCGCTACTGGCCGGCCCGGCCCGGCCCGGCCCGACCCGGCAGCACGCCGCGCTGAGGTGGGCAGGGCAGTCCAGTCCAGTCGTGGCGGGTGCAGTCCGTGTGGGCAGCCCCCTGCAGAAGGGGGTCGTGACACAGGTGAGGGGTGGGGGAGGAGAGGCGTGCCCCAGTGTGTGCGGACAGACAGCGCGCTGAGGTGGAGGCGGTGCATGGGGTGGGGGGAAGGACCCTGGAAGAGGGGCAGTGGGTGGGTGTATGTGCATTCCAGGGGGAAGGGCATCAGACGCACTTAGGAGGTGGAGGGGTGCAGGTAATGGGGGGCAGCTCGGCCAGGTGGGGGTGGTGCACTGGTAAGAGTCAGGTGGGAATTCAGTGCTACCAGAAGAGTGCTTTGCTAGTGAGCGGAGCAGGCGGTAAGGTAAGGAAGCAGGCATAGCCAGGTGGTATTGGTAATGGGGGGAGGATGTAGTAGCAATAAAGGGGTTGTGCACAGGTAACAGTGCGCAGGTAACTGGGGGAGTCTCTGGAAGGCATGCACAGAATATAAATAGAAGGATGTTGAAGGATGGGGGGAGGATGTAGGAGGCACATGGGGACCAGGAATGAGGCGCTAGAGGGGTTGTAATTATTCCATTTGTATTTTTATGTAAAATGTTTCCTGAAAAAATCCAACCCATTCAAATTTTGGGGTCAGTGGGAAAGGCTCTTGGTCTGGTCCAAACTTCTGCCTTTCCTTGGGGCTGGGGTTGCTTTGAACAAACTTGACCTCTTGCTCATTCAGTTTCCTCAGTTTTGTCTTTAGGGATGGTGGGTGGGGAGAGCTTGGTAAAAAAATGAATAAATGCACCTCATTTCCTCCCAATACTTCTTCCATTTCACCTGCTCTTGTCACCTCCCCCTTGGAGAATGCTGCCTGGTCTAAAAGCTAGATTTCCTTTTATGGTAGCTGGACTGGGCTCTAGCAGCTTTCAATGATAAACTTGATCTGCAAGTTAGGTGCATTTGTTCCTCCTTCCTGGTGGTGCTGTCCCATCCTGGGGACTCACCACCAGAGTTCTCTCTGATGGCTCCTTTGTGTGATTTAGGCATGTTTACACTTAGTGCTGCAGTGGCCCAGCTGCACCTGTTTAGCTGTGCTGCTGTAGTGTTTAGTGGTGAAGCCCTCCCATCGACATAGCGCTGTCTTCACTGGGAGTTCAGTCAATATAACTGTTGCTCAGGGTAGTGGATTTACACCCGTGAGTGATGTAGTTATACTGACATAAGTTTGTAACGTAGACTAGGGCTCAGGTCAGACACAACCTACGCCTACAGGAGAGCTTCTCCCGTTGCCATAGTTTATCCAACTCCACGAGAGGTGTGTTGGAGGCAGAAGTCCTTCCATTGACATAGTGTTGTCCTAATGTGGACCAAGTCTTAATTTGAAATGTTAAGTTCTGTGTGGCCTGATGGCTTTGGTCCCCAGAATCTATTTTGGTTTTTATAATTTTCCTGTGCCCATCACCATAGCGCTTGAGTTCCAGGAAAGGAAGCACCCCGTGTCCCACTGACATCTGTACTTTTCAGCCTGTGTAGGATGATTTCTGCAGGGTTGTCAGTATACATAGCAGTGTACAATGGGAAAAACAGCAGATCACTGTGCGCAAGCGTAGCAGGTTGCAGTGGAGTTGTGAGGGGCTCTTGGGTCATTTAATCCAGTGACCAGTTCATGGTGGATGAATGCAATACTGAATGGCATGAGCATAGTCTAGCAAGAACATTTTGTTACAGGGCAGGGAGGGAGCTTGGCCATCAGAGATTCAGAGACTCTTCAGTGCATAGGGAGAGTCGTAAAAGAAGGCATTCAGTCTGGAGTGGGTGGGTGACGGAGTGGATGGGGAGAGGTCAGAAGAAGCTTGGGTGGAGCAGAGAGAGCGGGACTGCGTAGGAGGGTGGAATTGGGCAGGGATTGAAAGTAATTTAATATAGACGTCAGTGCAGGGAAAGAGTGGAGGAGGAGATCTTTAACCTGTTTTGGCAGCTGCATCTTGGAGGGGATTGGTGGTGGGAGATAGGAGATGTGAGGTTGGAAGGCTGCACTAGTCAGATGGGAGATGATGGAAGCCTGGGCAGGCAAGCTAGTTAGATGGGGAGAAGAAAGGGGCTGGGTCAAGGCACCAAACTTGACATCCTACATGTAAGGATGGCTGCACTGCTGGAGTGACTGATAGGAGGAGACCGTGGATACTGGATAGTCTGATTTGGGAAATCATCCAAATTAAACATGGCAGCTGAGGTCCCACCATAGAAAGTGTGGCTGAAGAGAAGAAAGGGCTAAGGTTGCTCATGTTCCATGCTGAGGATTGTAGGAGACAAAGGAAGGTAGCTGTGGGGAATCTCATTGAGTGGGTCCAGATCTTCTGAATGCTTCCTTCCTGCCCAAACTCCTGGAGTGTTTCCAACCCAGGGCAGAAGGCGCTTACCTTGTGGGTTCATCAATGGGTGTTAGCCAGAATAGGCAGAGGTTGCTGTTTGCCAGAGGCTGGGAATGGTCGATGGGATGGATAACTGGATGATTCCCTCTGAAGCACCTGGCACTGGCCACTGTTGGAAGACAGGATACTGAGCTAGATGGATGTTCCAGAGAACAGCTGGTCCAAAGAGCTCTTATTGCTGGCTCCTAGCTGGGAGGAGGGAAGTTGGGCTAACACTTGTGGGTACCCTGGCAAGCTCTGTGGGCTTTGCACAGATCCCTTCCTGCTCTGGCTCCCTGCTGTTTGTACCAGTAGCAGGGCCCTTTCCTTGTAGGTGGAAGTTGTCTGAGCTCTTGCTTCACTGCTGATGGCCTGCAGCAAGAGCTGCCTCCTTTGTCCACAGGCTGTGGCTCTTGCAGCTCAGAGCTGAGTGAAACTGGAGAGCAGTGGTGTTGTCATCTTCCCAAGGCCAGGCGGGGCCTCTGCCATGCTAATTAAGACCAGCTTTTAATTTGCTGGCAACTGGGGCCTGGGTGGAGGCTTCTGAGTTTTTATGTACTTCCTGGAGGAGTAAAGCTGCTCCTTCTAATCTCAGCACTAATTCAGCCTCTCCCTGTCATTGAGGGAGACAGCCAGCAAAGATTCATCAGTGGCTTTAGCTCTTCCCCTCCATCCTGTTGTACTGCTGTGTTGCACTCTGCTGCCCTTTAGAAAGTGTGTTGGCAATGAGCAGGTCCCCTTGGTCTCTGTGCAGAATTCTTTGTGTCTCAGACCTTGTCTAAACACACAAGCTGCAATAATTTAACAAATTCAGTTTAGAAACTGCTTTTGTTTGATTGGTGCAAGTCCTATGTGTGCCACCGACATCCTTTTGAATCCCTTATAGTGATTTAGCTTGACTCTCTTAGGAATCAGTATTTTAAATCAGTGCAACGTTTGCGCTTGGACATGGCTTATGTTTCTCTAAGTTAGAAGTGTATACTGGGGAAGCTACTGCTGTAGTGGTCCTGTCTGAGGGCTGAAGCTGGACAACTGATTTCCTCACTCCATTCTCATCCCTTCCCCTCTCTGCCACAGCTTCCCCTTTTGTCAAATCCTGGACAGTAGTGACCCTGGAAAAGATTTCAGGGGTCATAGTGGATAAGCAACACACCATGAGCTCCCCCTGCAATGCTGTGGCAGAAAGGGCTAATGTGATCATTGGACATATAAACAGGGGAGTAGGAGTAGGGAGGTGATTTTACATCTGTGTACAGTATTGGTGAGACCAATATTGGAGTACAGTGTCCGTTCTGGAGTCCACATTTTAAAAAGGAATTTGAAAAATTGGAGAAAAGACACAAATGATTCAAGGGCTGGAGAAAATGCCTTATAGAGAGACTTAGAGCTCAGTCTGATGTCGTTTATCAAAAAGATTGAGCTGACTTGATTACAGTGTATAAGTATCTTGAGAGGAGGAAAATATCAGGTGCTCTTCTTTTCAGTGGAGAGAGGCATAACAAGAAGCAATGACTGCAACTTAAAGCCAGAAAATTCAAATTAAAAATTTGTGCCTAACAGTGCAGTTAATTAACTTTTGGAACAAACTACCAAGGGAAGCTCAACCTATTTAGCTTAACAAAGAGCAGGCGAAGGGGTCACTTGATGACGGTCTATAAGTACCTACGTGGGAAACAAATATGTAATAATGGGCTCTTTGGTCTAGATCCCATGGCTGGAAGCTGAAGCTAGACACATTCAGACTGGAAATAAGGTGTACATTTTAACAGAGAGGGTAACTAGCCCATGGAACATTTTACCAAGGGCTATGGTGTATTCTCCATCTCTGACCCTTTTTAAATCCAGATTGGATGTTTTTCTAAAAGACATGCTCTGGGGATTACTGTGGGGAAGTTCTATGACCTGTGTGTTATACGGGTGGTCCGACTAGATGATCACCGTGGTCCCTTCTGGTCTCAGAATATACATGAAGGTGGCGAATTCTCCATCTTTTGATATCTACATTTGAGGACTAGATTATTATTATGATCCTTTCTGTCCTGCAAATATATGGCTATGAATCTATAAAATGTGGATTGATACCCACATCTGGGGAGGAGGGATTCTGAGGCCAGAGTCAAGATCAGTGTGCTGACATAAAGCACAAATTAGTGTGGCAAGGTAGGAGCAGCAGGATCACAAAGCTGTGCAGGCTGCTGTGTGCTCAGTTACATTGGACATGAATCTTTCTGCCCAGGATGGCTTTTGTGCTGCTTCTTACCTGTGCCTACCCATTCTATTATATGGGCCCTGTACAAAGCAAGGAAGGGTGGAGACAGAGAGATGGGAAAGACTAGTTAGGTCCTATTTAGTCCTTTCTCAGAGACCAGTTGGAGCTTTCATTGCACCCACTGAATCTCTCTTCTCAATAACTTCACTAACTAACTTCCTGCACCCCCTGAGATGCATGCAGCCCAAGGCCAGCTGCCTGGTATGTGTTAATATGTTCAAGGACCCCTTGCCAGCTCCTTAATGATAGTTATTCTCACATAATCTCCCTCCTTTACTTGCTAGCTAGACTGTAACTTACTCAGTATCTCAGGGGCTCTGGAAATGGTTGGGTCCCTTCCCCACTGGTTGTTGGACCCACTTCTTCCTGCTATGTTTATAAAATCCCTCCTCACTCCACTTGACTGCAGTAATTCGTTCTGCTTTTTCCAGATGTATCTGGCTGGTCTCCTTGACCCATGACATTGATAAATATAGGGAGCACGGTAGTGAGAGGTAATGCTAGCAGGAAGGGAGATGAGCTAGGTGACCTCTGGGACTTGTTCGCCTGCAGTTCCTATGATGCTTTGTTACCTCTCCCTTTTCCATTTGCAGTTCAGGGCATTTTAGCCTTGTGTCTCTGAGCCTGTCCCGTGCAAGCCACCTTCCCATTTCTTGCATTTTTCCTTTTCAGAGGAATTGTTTGTGCCTAATGGTGTCTGAAGATCTCCCACTGCTTCCTCCCACTCAGGCATTTTAACTTTTCCTCCATGGGCTCCTCTGAGGAGATTTCTTCATTCCCCCAAGTTTGCTTCCCTGCATTCTAAGGCCTTGTGTTGCCGCACTCTCAATGCTGCACTCCTTACTGTGCTAAGTTCAGGCTGCGTGAGGTCATTGACTTCCAACTACCATCGTTCTCAGGTTCTCAGCCCATTGCTTTCTTTCAGAGGTAGATCTTATTTGGTATTTGTATTGTGGTGCCACTCAAAGGCCCCCATGAGGAATGGGTTCTCATGGTGCTGTGTGCTGCACAAACACATAGGATGACATGCTCTCTGTCCTGAAGAAATTGTATTCCAGTTGGAAATAACATCACCTAGTGAGTGTGAGCAGTTATTGCGTAATTTGATGGTTCCCAGCAGGGTGGATTGATTTAAATCACCAAGAGAAAATCATTGATTTAAATCAAGTTTCCCACTGATACTTCTTCACCTATTTCTTAAACAATGGTGCAAATCTGATGACTAAAACATGTTAATTTACAACTCAATACAGCATTTTACAACATCTAGAAGGGTATACTTTGTGTACTTTTTTAGGTAACTTGATTTTTATTAATTTAGGAAATAGTACATAATACTCATTACCTGTGTCAAGCTGCAGATGCAGCAGCAGTACATTAGGAATGGTAAGAACTAAATCACACACACACAAACACAATAGCACTTATATTTTATTAAACTAAATCTTAAATGTTACATAAATGTTTCACATTTGCAATTGCAGCAGTCTCCTGAGTTACCGGCTGATGGCTGTCCTTAAACTCTTTTTTTTAAAAAAATGTTCAAAGTTTAGCTCTAACAGACAAGTCATCACATTTGTCCTTAAAACGTATGCTGTCCTTAAAACTTCTACAACTAGCTTTCAGCTTCCCCACTTTCACTGTCATTTTTATTCATAGATTGAAACAGAAATACCAGTTTTCCTGCTTTTTCAACTCCCAGTCAATTTCTTAGCTTTGAGTGAATAATACCAAATGATGAAAATATTCTCTCTCTGCCTGTAGAGGAAGCTACTGCTGTGAAAAGTTGGCTTAGCAACTGAAATAACTCTGTTTCACAGTGCCCAGCTAATGATTTCCACCAATTCAGGGGAGTGACTTTGTTCAAAACATCCTCAGTAAACATGTACTGTTTAAATGGTTCTGCTCCAGCCCTAAAATTTATTATGACAGGCATAACTGAGGAGTGATTTTGAGATGCCCATGCCATGGCAGCGTCATTTTCTTCAGAAGTTAGGCATCTACCTTTATATCTGGGGTTCGCAAGAAAATGAGGTGGAATTAGTGCTTGATCTGTTTGCTTCTTTATTGCCTGTAGTTTAACTTTCTGGTGAGGTATTTCGTTCTTCAATGTCTCTTTGAGAAGTGCCTTCCAAATTTTGACAGCATCAGCAATGCAGCAACATTCAGTTTCTCTGAAGTTTGTTTAAGGGTATAGATATAGGCTTCAGTATACGAAGCATATCCTCTACATTTCTCTCTAATCCAATGTTAGATACTTTGGATGAGATACTTCCATCTATTTTTATCATGGTTTTCTTCACAAAGTTTTATGAGAATAGGCCAGTTCTTAAAAAAATTGTTCAAAACAATCAACCACAGAATTCCATCAAACATCTTGTGGGAGAATTAGTTTGGATCCTCCTGCTCTCTTCAGTGAAGCTGAAGCAAATGGTTGTTACGGAAGTATTTTGTGGCTTCAACATTTTCTTTTATTCCTGGAGAAGATGTATTTAAGTCTTTGGCTAAAAGATGCATTAAATGGGCACTGCAGTCTTATGTTGTAAAAGGAGCATCCTTCCATTTCTTCTTCTAAATATCTTCTCATCTTTGCCATGTTTGCAGCATTGTCTGTGACAAAACTGTGCGCGTGACAGTTGAATTTTTGTTCACAGTTTATTACAGCTTTCACTGCCACTTTTAAATATTCTGTCGTGTGTGCATCTCCCAATGTATCTGTTGTTTCTGAAAGATATGCAACCCCGTCTTCTGTTGTCACACAGGCACATATTACTGGATCATTGTGTACATGGCTCCACCCATCAAGGCTTAAACTGGCAAATTTCCCCTCAGTATTCCTTGCGCACTGTTCAAGTTCCTTCTCATACACTATATCTAGCAACCTTCCACCAATATCTGCTCTACCAGGTGGAGTGTAGCCTGGTTGTAAGGACTCGACCATGTCAATGAAGTGTTTATTGTTAACAATGCGAAAAGTAGAATTTGTGGCATAAATGAACCGAACAATCTTTTCGTCTATGGTATTGTTGGTATTTCCTGGTCCTTACTGCAAACCCATCCGTGGTGGTTTTACTGGATGATTAAAATCTTTTGCTTGCTACTGATGCTTTGTTGTCTGAAATACTTTAGTTGCAGCACTGCTGCTTAAAGTACCAACATATGACTCTGAAGTTGTTGCGCATAGATAGTCACAGTCAAAGTCTCTTATGCTTAAATGGATCCTGAAACAAAATTCAAAAACGATTTTGAATAGTCGTTCTTCACTCTATTATTCAGTTAATCATTTACATTTTTTTCAGCAAGGATGCAGATCCGATTCCAAATGACCAAAAAAGCTAAGACTGCACTTAAAGTGCATTTAATTTTGGAGTAAGCCCCATAGAATTCACTGGCACTCCTGTTTTTTGAGAAAACAAATATAGCATTTCCTTTGGGAAAGCTGAGTTATGCTGAAGTAAAATAGGAAATAGACTTATGGCATCACCATTATGGTCTGTGGCCATGATGTTCCAAAATAAGGGACATGTATTATGTAATATAAAAATAAGAAAATGACACCCAGTGGCAACTGGCAACTCTAGATTTTTCTTCGAGTGATTGCTCATGTCCATTCCACTATAGGTGTGTGTGCACGCCTCTGTGCATGGCTACTGGAACTTTTTTCCCCTTAGCAGATCCCGTAGGGCCGGCTCTCGTGCCTCCTGGAGTCCCGCGCACATGCCGTGGTATGAAAGACACTGCCGGCCCTACGCCCCCTCGGTCCCTTCTTTCCACCTGTGGCGGTTACTGGAACTGCCTACGTTTCTATTGCAAGTGCTTTATTCCCCATGTTTAAACGTTAAACTTGTTAGTTAGTTAGTTAGTTTAGTAACTGCTGTAGTGGTAGTTAGACACTTGAAGATAGTCTAGCTTAGTTTTTGCCAGGAGCAGGTATGCTCTGGTGTCATGGCTTCAGCTGTGTGCTCCGGTGGGAAGGCTTTCCCGCTAACTGACCCCCCACTGCCTAAAGCGTGGGGGGAGGAGCTCTTCGTAAGTAAGAGAATGGATCGTAAGGCTTTCAGGCCTCCGGAAAATCCGCATGAAAGCCTGGCTCGGAGCTCTCAGCCGGCTCCGAGTCAATCGCTTCGCTGCGGTATCCAGCGCACCGCCGGTGCAGAGAGCACCGTTGGCAACGACCTGACTAAACACTGCGGAGATGGTGGGGTGGAGCACCGATCCGCACCAAGGTTGGATCATGGAGACCCGCTGCCGGAGCCAGCGTCTCCAGCCAGGGACCCTCCCCTGACTCGAGAAGTGGGGGAGCCCCTCGGCACCTACCGGCTTCGGTGGCCAAAGGACGGCAAGAGCCTTGTTGGCCTTGCATACACTGTCACCGCCCATACCTCCACGAGAGAGAAGGAACTGGGGTTAAGGGGAAGCCCGCGTTGAGACCCCCTGAATGGCTCAGGAGATCCCCGGTATGGGGAGGAAAATCTCCTGCAGACGCGTTTCGTATGGTAGAGCAGGAATGCTCCCCTAGAAGTCATCCCAGGTCGCGGTCACTGGACCGACCTGCATCAAGGCGAAGTGTGAAGTTGCCTGCTCGACACCGGTCTTGACCCCCCGGCACTGGGTGAGCTCCATCCCACTGCTCTGGCACCCAAGAGTTTTCCAGCAAGTAGGTGGCGCTGATCCCAGTCATCGGAGACAGTCTCGGTACCGAGGAGCCGGGTGGTGCAGAACCTGGATGCCGGAGACGGAGTCTGCACTGAGGTGTTCGCCAGGCAGTTTAGAACCTGGTAGCCTGAGACAGGCTCGGCACCGAGGCTTTGCCCCGTACCGAGGCTGCGCCAACTTGGATGCCGGAGTCAGCCTTGGCCGTGCCAAGCTCAGTGGCCGGAAACAGACTCGGCACTGAGGAGTTCACTCTGCACCGAGGCTGGGCAGAGCTGGTCGCTGGAGCTTGACTCAGCGCCGAGACGCATGCAGAGTTCAAAAAGTCCTCGGTGCAGGGATGATGCTCGGGTCACCCCAGCTCACCGAAGCATTGTCCGTACGCCTGCTCTGGCTGCGGCACCCACGACGAACCTGGTAGTCGAGGTGGTCGTCGCTGAAGGGTTGCTCTCTGGATCGACGGTACCGCACAGTAAGAGGCTTTAGGCTGCCCCAGCAGTGGTCTGTCAACGGTGCCTCAGTGTCTCTTTGGGGATGCAGTACTTGGGGGAGCAACCATCAACGAAGGTGCCAGAACCCCAGGCAGATGGTCTCAAAGGCAATGGTTACCCCAAAGGCTGTATGGGAGCATAAGGGGTTTCCCGAAGGGGGACGGGACCACGGTCCATCAACCCCTCAGGAATGCAGCCAGTTCCTCCAGTACAACGACGTCGGTGGGAAGACGGGCTGCGGCCTGCAGCTCCCCGAACCCTCTCCTCCCTGCCAGATGAAGCATCCTCCCAGCCCTGGTTGTTTCTAGGGCACACCGGGAACTGCTCAGGATGTGGCCTCCACCTGGGGGCTGGAGGTGAAGGAGCAAAAGGGGTGTCAGGGCTTGTCTTCACTTACCTCAGAGATTCGGTGGCAGTTGACCAGAGTTACGCAAGCTACACAAAAAACTTGCGTAACTCCCGTCGACTTCTCTGCTTCTGTTCTGTGTGCCGTCTTCACTGCACTGCGCTACTTGAGAAGGTGGTCTTAATACGTCGATTTCTGGATCAACTGAGCGGGTCTTCACTGACCGCTCAGTTGATCCAGAGAAGTCGATCTGACGGCGGTGAATTTGCCGCCGTTAGTGAAAACATAGCCTCAGACAACCTTTAATATGCTGCCAACGGGCTCCACAGCGTGGTAGCCGCCCTGGCCTTCAGAGGGGTGCCCAACATAGTGAGGGTCTCGTGGCAAAACCCCCCTCCGTATCCCAATGCCTAAATGAGCCAAGGACAGTATTACGCCCAGCCAAAGGGTTTGAATACTGTTCACCACCCCATCCCAGCTCCCCAGTGGTGGTTGCCGCCAGCCACAGGGATAGACAGGGCACACGGGCTCTACTCCAGACAACAAGGGCCACTGCAAGCCAGACTTGTTTGGAAAAGCTTTATTCAATAGCACTACCAGCAAGTGGAAGGTGAGCCCCGCGGGGGACTCAGTGAGCCGCTTTGCTGAGGCTGTGTGTGGCAGCAGACGCTGAGCCTGTAGGCCATTGCAGGGCAGGGTACTGCGGGAGCTAGAGCAGCACTCCTGCCACCCTCAGTTGCTGCCTATTCGGTGGGCAGAGCTATTCCATCCACTGTCGGCATGCTTGGAGGTTAGTGGCTGCAATCCTGGGCTATCCCAAAAAGCTCCAGCAGCCCATCAGGGGCTCTTCCATGGACGGGTCAGCCTTCTCTTTGCTCGCAAAAAGGTGGAGCTGCATGGTCCCTGGGCCGCTACGCACCACAGACCTGCAGGTATCAGGCAGGTCTCCAGGGACAGCAGCAGCAGAGGTGCCAGCCACGGCCATCTCGCGACCTATGGGCAAGAGGAAAGAGTCGGGAGTCTACGAGATACCATCCACTCTGACTGGCTCCTTAGGCCCTCAGTAAAGGTCCTCTCGGCTATGGGGCAATCGGAAAAGGCCCCTTCTGCTGGTGTTCGCAAGGGCAGAGCCCTAGCCTATACCCTCCTTCAGGCTTGGGTGAGCCAGAAGGCCTTCAGACCACTGGGCCCCTAAGATAGCTCATCGAGCTAGGACCCCCGGTTGTCTCTTCCCCCTGGTCCCTTGACACCTCCTTCCTCCCTCTCAGTGGCAATTCCACATCCAAGAGGTTGAGGCCGCCTCAGCCAGGAGCAGCGGGACAAGTCCCGCAGGCGATGGTAGAAGAGGTCCTACTCGAGGTATTTCCTCATCCTCTCACCCCCAAAAGAAAGAAAACCCTCATGTCATCGCACAAATACCAAACAAGGGGCTCAAGTCTCACATGGTCCCCCCCCAGCTCCAGGGGTGGAAACAGGAGCCCGGTATGCCGCCCTGGATGTTAGGGGTGCACATCCTCAAAGGTCCCTCCACTTCGTAGGGGTTGATGCCCTATAACACTTTATGGCTTACCCCGCGGTCTGTTACTTGGCCGATGGTGTTTACTGAAGGCCTGGCAGAGGTAGCTGCGTGCTTGACGGTGCTTGGTCCACCCAGACAGGCCGAGGTCCCAAGCCCAGAGCAGGGTGAGCCGTCAGTCGTCACTTGCGACTGGTGGGGTCCTGCTGGTAAATGCATAAAACCCACATTAACTCAGGTGCAGCCTATGGAATGCATCGGCGTGACCGGTTGCTTCCCGGACCAGACCTCCTTGCCCCAGCCCTGCTGTGGGACAGGCTTCCTCAGGATGGGCCACATACATAAATGCCCTACGACAACAGCCAAAGGTTGACGACAGCGGATAGGGTACAGGGTGGCCTGCACCTGTGGGGTGAGGATAGCTAGTCTTGACGCTTAGGCCACTTCAGTCACGGCCCCAGGATACAGTCTGAGCAGGCAGCTCATATACCGAGGGGCTATATTCTCCTCCCCTCCTCCCCCAAAATAAATAAATAAATAACCTGACAGCAGCAAGCCCTAGCCTCCCGAGACTGGTGAACAACTCCTCGGGATGTGTGAAGGGGCATTCCGTTCAAGGAACAGGCTCCTTCAGTTACCCTGATAGCAGCCACCTTGAGTAAAGGGTACAGTGCCGTATCAGCGCTCATCTTAGCTTACAAGGCGTCTGGCCAAGGAAGGACAGGAGTCAGCACACCCATGTGAAGACCCGCGAAATGCTCGCAGGGCTTGCGGAAGGTCCCCCTGCTTATCGAAAGCAGGGAGGTACAGGTGCTGTCAGTCAGTGTAGCAACGATGTACTACACTGATAGGCGGTGGGAGCCCATTCATCAGCCTTATGAAGGGAACCTATCGGTCCTTGGGACCTGGCGGTGATCACCTCCCAGGGATGAGGAACAGCGAGGCGGACCGCATCAAAGGGTTGCTCTTCCTCACCATGAGGGGTTGTAGTGCCTACTAAGGGTGTCTGTGACCGTCTGGAATGGGGGTTTCCCAAAGGGAATCAGTCTATATCGGTCTGCAGCACGAGGTGTCCACGGTGCTGCTCCCTCCATGGTCAAGGGGCAGGGGCGCTCGCCAGCGCCATTCGTCTCTAGCGATCAGAGACCTTTATATTCGCTCTCCTGCCCTCCTCTCCTGCATACAGTACTGCTCAACTAGGAGGAGCTAATCAGATGCCATCCCTATTGTTCCGGCTGGCCACACCCAGCATGGGTTCAGCATGCTGCGGGATTTCTTGATCGCCCGCCTCGGTAGCCTCCAAGCCAGTGCGACTCCAGCTACCAGGATCACGGTCACCTGAGGTGCTCAGACCTGGATCTGTGACACCTCAGGGAGTGATAGATGGGTGGCCGAGAGGCGATGAGTGAGCCGCTCAGAACAAGCCCAGTGTGTACCAATGGGTAGCAGGAAACCCTCCACGCAGGCTGTGTACTGGGTTGAGTGGAAGTGGCAATTGCCTGCCGGGAGCAGTCCTGAGATACTCTGCCCGGTCTCTCACCACGGGAGGTGATCCTGGAAATGCTTGCCACAGCTAAAGCTCCAGGAACCGACTGTGGCCTCCCTGAAGCCCCACCTAGCAGCACATCAGCTGCCCATCGGCCACTGGAAGGGGGATTGCGATCCTCCTGTCAGATGGCGGTTCGGCCCCTGAAGGGGGTGGGAGGCTCTATCTGTAGGCCAGCAACCCAGTGCTTCCCTGCAGCAGGGAAACCGCATGTGTCCTCTAGCCCTGTGTGCTCCACCTGGGTCCGTAGGCAGTGGCTCCTGATCTCCCATCCCTTTGGCTGCAGAAGGGACCCCAGCACCTATGGACCCAGGCGGAGCACTTTCCTGTGCTCCCTGCTACAGCTGGGGGAGGGGAACGCTGATCTCCCATCCCCTTGGCTGCAGCAAGGAGCCTGCACCGATCTTTTAGCCGTGTGGAAATATGCTCCGCTTGGGTCCTTAGGCAGTGGATCCCTTCTGCAGCCAGCAGGAGGGGAGCCGCGGGCCACTTTGAAAGCACCCACGGGTCACTTTTGGCTCCCGGACCACCGGTTGGGAACCACTGCTAAAAATCAGAGAGTCTTGAAGAATGATGCATTGCAAAGTGAATTATTTAAATTACTAACCAGTTGAGCCACATTGTTCTTCAGACATATCCATTTCTTCATCCACATCATTTTCTCCCAAGAAGCAGTTTTCATTATGATGTTTCATCTTGCAGCTAGGCCCTGCATCATCTCCTTGCACTGCTTACACTTGACACGTTTTCCTTTTTTACCCAGGGAAGGAATTTCTTCAAAATATTCCCAGATAGGGTCTCTTATGCCCAGAAGCCATGACAGTTTTTCTGTGGCAAAAGTGTTGGGGAATATAGGAAGCGGTGTGTGTACTGAATGTCTTCCCTTTTTCTTTCCAGTCCACTCCACTGTTCCTTTCTACCCTGCCTCCGTCTTTTGTCTCTCTGTCTTTAAGACAGTGTCTTAACTAACTCCTCTGCCTTGCTTGGCCCAGCTCTACTACCACATAAGCACAGAACAACAATCCTTAGTATTTTATTGATGATTTAAAAAAAAAAAAATCCAAAAAATCCGATATTTTTTTATTTAAAAAAAATCATTGATTTTTATTCACTCTGGTTCCCAGTCACTGACAGTTGTTTTATTATAATTTAAGCAAATAAAATCTTGTATCCATGACTGCTGCTCATTCTGCATGTTACTAATGGCAGATTCCTTGTCATTAGGACTTGTAGGAGTCCTGGCAGAAGTGGATCTGAAGAGGATTTGGAAGGAGGGAGTAGTAGCCTGATGGATCAGGGCAGGAAGGGCCTTTCCTATGTAAGGACAGCATGGAAGAAAGCATGAGGATATTTGTGAGAGCAGTTGACACATGGACCTTCATGGCTGGCATTATTGGGGGGAGGGGTGTATGTGATGGAGCAGTTAAGCAGTGAGGAACAAAGATCTCGATATTTCTTGTACTTTGTTGTAAATTTCTGCTTCATCAGCTGCAGGCCACCTTCTGCTATGACCTTGACTGATCTCTCAAGCTAAGCAGGTTTAGGCCTGGGTGGTACTTGGTTGGGAGATCTCCAGTGAATGTTCAAGCTGCAGCAGCAAGAAATGTTGGTGCCTCAGCTGGCACTCTTTCCTCTGAGTCAGTGATAGATACAGTGCCCCAGTATGGGTCTAGACAGGTGCTTGCTTCATGGAGTGGCAGTAGGGTCTGTCTTTACTCAGTCAGTGCTGATCTTAATGTTCCAGCAAGGCACTAGGGGGTACTGTGTTGCTGATGCTACTGTCTCTCACATGAGAGTTAAACTGAGGCCCTGAGCAGTTGAGGTCAGTAAAGATCCCACAGTACTTTATAAGAGTGGAGTGTTAGCCCTGATGTCCTGGCCAAATTCTACCTTGGGATTTTTCTTCTGACTCCCTAAATTCCCTTGAAGTTTAATCTGGATCTGGGAATCCACTTTGCTTCTGCTCTAAACTCTTGTGTAATGTTGCATTTAACAGTGAAACAGCTGCTGCATTCCACCCCAGAGGGGCTGTATTCCCAGTTCCCTGCTGAGGTGCCTGTGGAGAGTCAGCTGGTGAGCCTTTGGCTCTGAGACTGCTTGCTTTGTGTCTTAGCTGGAATGTTTTCCTGGCATTTCAGTATTTTTATGTATTTGAAACACATTCCTCAGGGCCTGATACTTGGGGTTAAATAGCAGGAAATCCGGCTGATCTGCATTACAGGGGCTGTGCCATTGCTGTCAAGGAGCAGTCAGCCCACGTGTATCTCCGCCCGTGTGCATACCCCTATTGTTGGTTTTGGGGTTTTGTACTCTGGTATGTGTGCGTGCGTTGAGCCTAGTCTGCTTTTGTCTTGCTCTGTGTGCTGCAGTACAGCTGTGTGTATACGGGGGCGTGGATGTCCGCTGCCTTTGCTCTGCGTGCTGCAGCCCTGGTGAGTGTGTCCTACCTTTGCTCTCCTTACTGAAGCCTGATGTTCTGGTGAGCGCTGCTGTGTGTGTGGTTTTGTTGCTGCAGAGTATCCGCTGTTTCTGTTCAGGGCTCTGTCACTGAGCTACTGCCTTCGTTACTGGTTCAGTTGTCCCATTTTCCCCCCTGGATCTGCCCCCCTTGTGCTGGGATCTTGTCACATCTTGTTATCTAAGCAAGACTGGCTTGGTCTGATCAGTACTATGATGTGGGGACCTCCATGGGGGACCTTCAGATACTACAGGCACTGGGGTGGGGAGCTGACTAGGGGGTGCTCTGCTATCTGACTCAGAGCTGTCCTTATGCCTCAGCCCTGTGCTAGGTGGTGGTGTGATACTGGATAATGTCAAATGGGATTTAAAACTGACATTCTGATTTTTCGTGGTTATTCATGATTCTTTGGGCTTTCTTGCAGTAGTGGCTGAGCTAACCCCATTGTCTTGGCCAGATCTCAGTTTGGGTAATTCCATCCTACTTTCTGAACTCCCTCTGCCATTTCAGTTAGATACAGGGTTCTCCTGTCCTTTCACTCTTCTCAACTGCTTTGTAGTGTTACTGAGTAGCTCTTAAGCAGCTGTTGTATCCTAACCACAGAGGAGGCTGCATTTTGGCATGGGTTGAGAGATCCCTGTATGAACAGCTGCTGTTCAGAGGGAGCTGCATTTCATAGATTATAAAGCCAGAACGGACCACTGTGATGCTCTAATTTGACCTCCTGAATAACACAGTCCATAGAACTTCACTGGAATAATTCTTGGTTGAACCGGAGCATATTTTGTAGAAAAGCATTCAGTCTTGATTTAAAAATTCCAGTGATGGAGAATCCATCACAACCGTTGGTAGATTGTTCCAATGGTAAATTACCCTCACTATTAGAAATGTATGCCTTTTCCTGTATGAATTTGTCTAGCTTCCACTTCTAGCCATTGCTAGACGGAAGGGTCCAATATCAAATATTTAGTCTGTGTGTAGTACTTGTAGACTGTGATAAAGTTGCCCCTTAACTTCTTCATTAAACTGAATAGATTGAGCTCCCCGAGTCTCACTGCACAGCCTGTTTTCTAATCGTTGAATCATTTTTGTGGCTCTTCTCTGTTTCCTCTCCAATTTAACAATATCCTTCTTGAAATGTGGACACTAGAACTGGACATTGTATTCCAGCAGCAGTCTCACCAATGTCAAATGCAGAGGTAATACAACTTCTCTACTCCTGCTCGAGACTCCTGTTATGCGCCCAAGGATTGCATTAACATTTTCTGTGCCAGGTGATCCTGTGTATCATGCCCGCCTTCTTGAGGACTGAATTTAATGGCTGGAGAATCTTTGCAGCACTCTGACATGCAGCCTTAGAGCAGGGCAAAGCATCCCCATCTCTTCCACTGTAGTAGGAGGGGCTGGGCCAAGACAGTGGGTGAAAGCGAAGGAGGACTGGTCTGGGAGTGCACTTAGTTTGGGGCTCCTCTCAGTGACAGGAGGGATGTTGCTGGGGTTACAGTAGTACGGTGCTTAGGCTCTACTCTCCCTGATCATTAATGTGTGCAGCAGAAGGGTGGGTCACTGCTAGAAGCTGGGCTATTATTTTGTTGAGGCAGATTACGTAGCCTGCGAGGACTGGCTTGCTGACATAATCCCCAAACATGCTAGGGGCCTCCTCGATTCCATGGCCCTGGTATGCAAGGAGCTGGCTCTGAGCACAGTTGCTTGGGGGGAGCACTGGGCTGTGGCCCCTGTAAAGGACAGGGCTGACCTTTTAGGGATGATCTGATCTTGTCCATGCTCTGCAGTCCCTGCTCCCAGCCCTGTTGGGTGTCACCTATGCAGCCTGCCTTTCCCAACCAAGACACTGAGAAAGGGATTCCACTACACGGCCCAGAAAGAGACAGTTCATATGGACTGCTTCCTTCCTCTGTAGATCTGGCAGTGTGCTTGGTCTCAGAGTCCCACAGGCTGGAAAGGCAGAAGTGCAGGTTTTGCAGTACTATTGATTTGGCCATGGAGCACTCTAGCAGAATTAATGCAGTGTGTTTGTGGCAAATGTGTAACATGCTAAGGTCCACATCTAAACCGGAAAAGAGGAGTGGAAAATAATCACTGTGTGCAAACGTCACTCTGAGCACCTTAAGGAGGAGCCATGTGGTGACATTTTACTGCCCACATGCTCCCTGTTGTTGTCTGAGCCTCACCACTTCAATTCAGTGACAAGCATACAGTTCTGATATGTCACTCCTATGAGGTCTGTGCAGCCAGCCTGGTCTGGCCCAGTGATTTGTTGGGAGCTGGGCTCTATTCTGGCTCATGAATTAGCAGTGCCTCAGAGTTGTTAATTATGTTTCAGGTACAGGATCTAATTGTGTCCTTAGTTACATGTGTGTTGCCATGCTGAAGTCAATGGAGCTGCACCAGGAGAGCTTGGTTTACAGATTCTCTTAAGGCTGATGACCTGTGAACACCAAGTCTGCCTTGTCATTCTGATCCCAGGCAGGGGAGAGGTTTGCAGAGCTGGGGTGTGGGAAAACTAAGCCTGTTGATTAGGTTTTTGAGAAAGGAATTGAGCCAGAAAGCTCCAGTGCTATTCAATGCAGAGCAGAGCCCAATATATCTGTGCAGCCCTGACTCTGGGCCTCGTTCACACTGCAGATTTTGGGTCATACTGAGGTCATAGAATCATAGAATATTAGAGTTGGAAGGGACCTCAGAGGTCATCTAGTCCAACCCCCTGCTCAAAGCAGGACTAACCTCAGCTATATCATCCCAGCCAGGGTTTTGTCAATCCTCCGCTTAAAAACCTCTAAAGATGGGTTACCTAGGGAGGTGATGGAATCTCCATTCCAGTGCTTCACCACCCTCCTAGTGAAAAACCTTTTCCTAATGTACAACCTAGACCTCCCCAACTGCAACTTGAGACCATTGCTCCTTGTTCTGTCATCTGCCACCACCGAGAACAGTTTAGCCCCATCCTCCTTGGAACCCCCTTTCAGGTAGTTAAAGGCTGCTATCAAGGTGATGAAGTATTATTTAATATAAAAGGGGAAGAGAACCAAGAACTTCTGTGTGGCTGGTGGAGGCTGGGAATCCTCTCACTCTGTGAATGGCAGAGCTCAGTCAGCTTTGGCAGTAGCTATTTGAACCGCTGTGGCCTGGCATTGCTCTTCAGTAGCTGTAAAAAAGATGTTTACAATGTAGGCCCAATACACCAGTCTCCAGTTGTCATATTGGTTCCCTCCTACCAATTCCATCCCCATGTCTCAAAGACTTTGCCCTATACAGAGAGCTCTATCTTCACCATGGCTCCTGCAGCTGCTCTGGCTCAGGCAGTTTTTGAAATGCTGTGAGGCGTTGGAGTGTCCAAACTTGCTGCTCTGCCCCAGTCGGGAGTCCCCTCTCGCAGGGGCTTAAGGAAGAAGCATGCCATGGGCTTGACTCCAAACAAATTTAATGGGAAGAGAAATGTCACCCCAAGCTGATGGCACTTGACACGCCTGTCTCCCCTGCCCCCACGCCCCCTGGTCCCAGCTGTCTCCTGGGAAAGGTCCTGGCTGTGAGGCCAGTTTCCCTGGAGCTGTCTGTGTTGCAGAACAATGCGTCTCATTCTTCCATG